>NW_023425351.1:4800000-7200000 GCF_014108415.1 Molossus molossus | reverse complement strand
GATCTCATATATGTCCTCCTCCTTAACATGTAGGGAGAAAGCCAAAGAGATGGCGAGATTAGTCTGTTTGTTCATTAGATTCCACAATGAGTGAAATCATATAGTACTAGTCTTTCTATGGATAACTTATTTCACTGGCCATAATGTTCTAACAAGCAAAATAAAGACAGACTCATAGACAGAGGGTAGGCTGACAGCTGGTGGGTAGGGCAGAGGAGGTGGAGGGATTGAGCAAGAAAGAAAAAAAAGAGAAATAACTCATGGACATGGACAACTGAGAGGTGCCTGGGGTTGGGACAGGTGGAGCTGGAGGAGGGTATGCGGGAATAAATGGTGATGGAAAAAAAATAAAATAAAGACGGAGAGACAGAAACAAAGACAAAGAATTCTCACAAAGTTGAAAATATGGCTTTTGTTGGAGTTGTTGTTGTTTTTTTTTAATCCTCACCTGAGGATACTTTTTTCCATTTTTATCTTCAGATAGAGTGGGAGAAAGAGACACAAAATGACTGGCTGTCTCCTGTGCGACCCCGACCGGGGCCGGAGCAAAGCGCAACCGAAGTACGTGCCCTTGACTGGAATCGAACCTGAGACCCTTTGGTCCACGGCCAACCCTCTACCGCGGAGCCAAACTGGCCAGGGTGAAATTGTTGTTTTTTAATCAGCCTTTAAGATTTTTGTGAGGGAGACGTGGAAATAGTGGCCAGAAGATGAGGATTTGAGAAATGCATTAATGTTGTGAAAGTTTGCTTAACTGCGGCCCGGAGAAACAACTATTTGATTATTCATAGAAGGACATCTGTGCTTCGCATTATTTCAACATTAAGATGTTTTATAATATCATTAAAGTTTTACATTGAGAAATTTAGTTATTCCCACAATCAACTAGATGATGTCCACTTTACGACAAAATTGTTATTCATGCAATAAAAATTTTCTGTATATCTTTTAGGTCCTAGGAATATGCAAGGCATTGGGAGGTAAACATGTGATCAGTCTCTACCCTTAAATAATTAATAGTCTAGTGAGGAGCTAGACACATAAGCAAATGATTGTAAGTAAAGAGTGTACAGGAGGCCTGGTGGCAATAGCGAGAAGAGCCATAGGTAGGTCTGGGAAAGCCAGAGGAGCGAGGGTTCTTAGAGGAAGCAACAGTTGAATGAAATTCCAAGAAGATGTAGAAAATAGCCAGACACATAAAAGCAGAAAGGATGATAGAGATGATAGGCATAAGATGTATAAGAGTTTAGTGTGTTTAAAAACTATAAATTGTTCAGTATTTCTGGAGTGTGCAAATACATAAAATAAAACAAATCTTTCTTTTTTTGAGGGATCAACAAAAGCTTGTAGCAGTGATTTTCAACCAGTCGTGGCAAGAATTTTAAAAACATGCAATACTATACCCGGCTGGTGTAGCTCAGTGAATTGAGATTCGATCCATGGACTGAAAAGTCTGGGTTCAATTCCTGCTTAGGTTGTGGGCTCGATCCCCAGAAGGGGTGTGCAGGAGGCAGCCGATTGATGTTTCTCTCTCATATAGATGTTTCTATCTCTCTCTCCCTTTCTTTCTCTCTAAACAAATCAATAAAAGCATATTTGTAAAAAACATGCAATACTTGATTATTTAGTCAGCGGTACTGACCCCTTTTCTCTTACATTGTCAAATTAAAAAATGACAACAATAACTGGCCAGTGTAAATGTACTGTCTTGAACCATAAATACGTAGGTCATGTAATAGAGTGGCATTTTATTTGTCATATCACATATTAAAATTGCATCTGATTGGTTAATTCTTGGTACCAGAAATTCTTATATACGAGTATAGGCACCTGATTTTTTAAAAGTCACCTTGGGCCTGGCCGGTGTGGCTCAGTGGTTGAGCATCAACGCATGCGTCAAGAGGTCTCCAGTTCAATTCCCAGTCAGGGCACATGCCCAGGTTGTGGGCCAAATCCCCAGTGAGGGGCATGCAGGAGGCAGCCAATCGATATTCTCCCTCATTGATGTTTCTATCCCTCTCTCCTTCTCCCTTCCTCTCTTTTTAAAATCAATAAAGAATAAAAATTTATTTTTAAAATCACTTTGGAGCATAAATGGTAGGTAATTACCATTTTATTTTTGTTTTGT
Source organism: Molossus molossus (assembly GCF_014108415.1). NCBI lineage: Eukaryota > Metazoa > Chordata > Mammalia > Chiroptera > Molossidae > Molossus > Molossus molossus. The sequence goes on along the minus strand of NW_023425351.1, from coordinate 7,197,872 downwards.
AAATCATAAAAATTGTACCTATGTTTTTGTCAGATCAACAAAAAATATAATATACTTTTTGGTGTAATGCAGACGTTTAGTCATTAGATTATGTGTGCCATGAGATTAAGAAGGTGGGAAATCACTGGCTTATAGAATTGGCTAATGTCTTAACATGTACAGATGTTGCCTTTGGAGTCATGTCCTAGGACAATAATTTTGGATAAATTGCTTTATTTAAGAAGCCAAAACTCTGCTTTGTGCTTACCTGCCCTCTTTCACGTTGGTTGTGAGAGGGACGAGTCCAGGGCAGATTGCACAGCCCTGCGCAGGGTGCCTGTCCCGTAACCTGCTGTTTCCCTTGGAAGCCGAGCCAGTGAGTCAGAAGTTCTCTCCCATTAGTTCTCCTCCTTCATCAAGGACTGAGCCTAGGACACAGCCATATCAAACATTCTTACTTAGGGAGGTCCAGTTCGACAAAATTATTTTAACTTCTTTGCATGATCCCCCAAATAAGCACTTTCTGAATTTACTAAGATCTACTGACCCTCCAGTACAGCGTCTCCCATCATTTTCCCCTGTGCTGGGACCTGAGTAGCCTGTCAGGGAACAAATTATTCATTGTGACTAATAAATTGACCTTGGTGTTTTTGTGGCAGAAAAGTCAGTTTTCTGGGTTCCTACATATATTTAGGAGAAAGGTTTTTATGATAGGAGGTAAATTAAACAAAACACCAAAAATATCAGATCTTAACATCTTTATAGTCTTCTGAGTGTTTACTAGACAAAATATAATTTTGTGATTACTACATATAAAAAGTTCTTTGGGCCAATAAAACATATTAAAGTTTTTATATTGTTTACTGAGTTTTCTCTTTTTTTTAATCTGATGCTCTCCATTGATAAGTGGCTGCATGAAGTAGGGTTTGAAGTCCACTCTGTTTGATGGGATCCATGGCTGAGCAGGGGTTAATCCAAATCTAAAGACCTGGGGAGTGCTTAACTGTTTTTTTACTTGTATGAGAAAGAGTAAAACAAGGTACCTTATTAAGTTCCAGTCACATTTTTCTCTTACTTTTTTGTAAATGATAAGGGTTGGTACTTTGTTACTTCACTGAACTGACTGAATTAATTTATAAGAAACAGCCACGGTGGACACTGAGGGTTAATGGATGCCAAACTTCCAGTGGGTTTTCTGCCGATATTCAGCTTTTCTTAAAAGATTTTTATTTTAGTTTTAGAATTTTTAAATGTTTTGTTATTTTAAATCGAGTTGATTTAAAGGTATTTAAGAGTTGTTTTGGTTTAAAAACTAATTTGATTACTGTTTTTACTATCTTTGGAGAGTTGACATCTGTGTGATTGAGCCACTCACACAGGTGATAAAGAACTTTCATAATAAAAACTATATGCTCAACCCGAATAAAACACAGCTTCCAAATGCAACTCCACTCAGGTCATACAACCTAAAAACTACCTATAGTGTATTTAAATATTTAAGAGTATTTTTTTTTTTTTTTATCCTCACCCGAGGACATTTTTCCATTTTTTGCACAGATAGAGTGGGAGGGAGAGAGAGGAAGAGAGAGAGAGAGGGAAACATCGACGTGAAAGGGACACATCGAGTGGCTGCCACCTGCACGACCAAGCAGGGCCGGGGACAAACTGCAACCGAGGTACATGCCCTTAGCGGGAACCGAACCCGGATCTCTCCGGACCGCAGGCGGATGCTCCAACCACTGAGCCAAACCGGCCAGGGCTATTTAAGAGTATTTCAAGAAAATACTTTATTTGCTTTTGAACTTAAGTTTTCAATTTTCTAGATTAAAAGTTACTAATTTAGAATTGTAAGTGCAATAATTCACATAGGGGTAAGAATGTGCTTATGCTGCATTTTAAAAGGTCTTAAATGTGACCTGTTCATTTTAAATGACCTTAGATGTGCTCCTCTTGAAGGGTGCAGGTGACTTGGAGAAGGTAGAGTAAATCATGTGACTGTAGGTGGCATATGATTCTTCCTCAGGAAGCCGAGTACCTCCCAGCAGCCTCCCCTTCCCTTGGCTTGGGTTCTCTCGCACCTAAAGTAATAACGACTTTCTGATTCTTGTGGGAAGCTCCTGGAGTTATTTATCAGTACATTTATTTCACTTTCAGCCAAAGGGATGATAAGTTCTAGTAACTTATTGCCTGTTTTAGTGTCCAGTCACAGGTGAGAGTTTTGAAAGGCAGAATTCATGGATGTCAATGGCAATTATATTTATAAAAAGCATAAGTGAAAAACCTACTTCTAATCTTCCTTTTCAACTTTGCTTTAAAATAGTTTTCATCTGTGTATCGTTTTAATCTTCACAATTAAATGAAAATTGCTTTGTTTTTAAAAAGTACTTTATCTTTGACATAAACTCAGATAATACATAGGGAGAGAACACAACAATGAGTCAAACTTTGGGCATAAAGTGGGAGATTTGTAAAGTGCTATGTTTTTTGATTTTTTTAAAAATATTTCTTTTCTGGGCCCTGGCCGGTTTGGCTCAGCGGTTGGAGCGTCGGCCTGCGGTCCAGAGAGACCCGGGTTCGGTTCCCGCTGGGGGCATGTGCCTTGGTTGCAGTTTGTCCCCGGCCCTGGTTGGGTTGTGAGGATGGCAACCACTCGATGTGTCCCTTTCACGTCGATGTTTCTTTCTCTCTCTCTCCCACTCTATCTGAACAAAATACAAAAAAAAAAATATATATATATATATATATATATATACACACATATATATACACACACACATATATATTTCTTTTCTGAGTTCAGAAGTCATTTATGCTCACATATAATCATGCAGGTTACATCAATGCATTATATAGAAGGTGAAATATGTCAAAGGTCTGGCCAGACTCATTGGCTGATGAAGAGCTTTTTGTATATTTTAGTGGTTTGTAAATCTGAGAAACATCATTGTAACTTTTTCAGCTTTTTGCATTGTTCTGGAAGAGACAATGAAGTTTATGGGCACACTGTTCATATAATTTAATCCATTAAGGTAACGTGGTTGATCTGTGATCATACACATCTTAGCTGATTTTATGTTAGTGACAAGTAGATGCGAAAGACTTACAAGGAAGGAGGAATGCACAGGATAAAACACTGTTTACATGAACTGAAAAGTACCTTTTTGGCTTTTGTCTGAGTATGAGTATGTACAGATCGAAAACCAGTGTCTGCCGTGAGAAAAAATATATAGGTTGAGCACCACTGTGTGTGACATTGTGGCATGTGCTTGTCATAGATTCATGCGATATTGCTGTCTTCACACCGGGATTCAGGAATCGCCCCACCATATTTATAGATGATGTGACGGAGCACAGCTGACCGGCCTCGTGAACACAGGTGGTAACCCTGAGCCCTGGTCGGTCTGATTGCAGAGTCCTGTTTTCCTGTTATGCGCTCTGCTGGTATCACAAGACCTGAGTGGCTTGGATCAGAATGTGGCCACATTGATTCGTTTGTATTTTTCTTAAATAGTATCATAAATGTTTCTTTTTTTTGTCCACCATTATGTCAAATGGTCCAACTGCAATTTCTTTGGACAAATGAAACTGAAACCCCATTTTTGCTTAAGATTTGAAATTGAAAAAAAAAAAAAAGTGGTTGCCTTTAAAATCAATTAGGACACCACCGTGGAAAATTACCTGGGCTGCTTAAGGGTTGGCAAGAGCAGAGGAAGGAGCTGGCGTCCTGGAGAGACACAGGCCTGGCCCCAGGTCTCGCCAGCACCCACTGGCAACCGCTCAGCCCTGGAGTTGTCAGGATTTTCCTAAATTGTAAAAATCTGAAAGTTATATTTTAGAATCGTCTTTTCTTCTAATTCTTTATTATTGCCTTTTTATTGCCTCAGGAAAGTAGTAACACAAAAGATCCTTTTACATCTTTTGATTTAAAACACAGAATCCAAGAGGGATTTGTCTGGCTAAGTTCATGAAGGAAAATCTGTAGCTGATCACTGTTCATCCCACCAGTAAAAGCCCAATTACAGAAAACCAGCTCATTCATTTTAGCTTCTGTACTCAAGAATATGATTTAAAATTATGAAAACAATGCTTGTGTTCTCACCCATTTTAATTTTGTAAAGAAATCATTATCACTATGAAAGCTATACTTTTTCTTTCATTATGTATGTAAAACAGAATTTTATTGTGGGAATTTCCCACCATTTGCCCTTCTGTATTTACAGTATATATGTTTCGGCTTAATTTCAAACTCTGTCAAAGTCTTTGTGCTGCCAACTATTTGTAAAAAAGATTTGTAAAAAAATTGGAATCATGCAAAAAAATAAATACAACAACATCAACAAAAAATGTGCATTTTTTCTTTCTTTTTCTTTTTTTTATGAAGAGGTCTTTATTCATTACTTCTCTCTATTGAGTACTCGTACTGGGATTGACTATCAAGCAGCAGGACACAGTGAATAATAGGAATGAGGAAGTGAAGGGATTCTCAAGTTGTGTATAAGGTGATTTCTGCACGTGATTAACTAAGACCACTGAGTCTGGGCGTCCCACCCAACCTCTCATCGATATCACCCTATCCCCAGACCAGCTGTGTCTGCCTTACCTGGGAGATGTTATAAATGACATTTCTTAGGTCCACTACAACCTTCTAATTCAGAAACTCAAGGGTTGGACCCAGCAATTTGTGTTTTAACCAACCCTCTAGCCAATTCCGATGCTCTCTGAAGTTTGAGCGCCACTGATGCAATGCTATCCATGCAATGTTGATTTTTATTTTTTTCCCTCACTGGTGATCTCTGGAGTCTCCTTTTTCTGCTCTCTGCTGGCAATAAGACTGCTTTCATTCACTTCATCCCTGAACCTGGAGAGAGAGGGGCTAGGCTTCTCTATGTCTGCTTGTCCTCAGACAGGAGGCTGGAAGCACTTTAGTTCCTACTGGGCTAGGGCAGATCCAGGGCATACTCCTTGCTCTCGGGCGGAGACAGAGACGAGGACCCATTAGTCACTAATGCATCAGTGAGGGACCAGTACTCAAAAGAATGCCTTTATCCGCAAACACATTCAACTAGTAATTGTGACCAGTGTTTAGGAGCAAACCCAGTGGACAAGCTCAATCAGGAGAAGGGCAGAAATGGCCACCCCATTCGCAAGTGGATGCTAAAGGTGCTCTTGCTGCCTCGGCTGCCTTAGAGCAGCTACACTCCACTCTCAAGAGGGGAAATTTCTCCTAACAAGTATCCTGAACATTGGACACCATGTTCAAATACAGCATTAGATTGAAGAAGGCTGGGTTAACTGAAACTGATAGAAGGCAACACTGAAAAGGAAGTCCACATTTGTCCAATATTAACACACAGAAGCAGATGCCAAAGTGATGCTTTAGGTCATTTTGTACTTTATTGCCCCCAAAAACCTTACAGTGTTTTTTTGCCTATTTATTTAGTAAATTCCTGGTGAATTCTTTTCCTTATAACTCAAACCTTTACTTCATTTAGATTTTATAGGCATACAATGTGATGTTCTCCATTATATTTTGTTGAAAGAAACACGGTTTTATTTATTTATTTTAATTTTTTGATTCATTTTTCAAATGTTGAATTATTTCAACTATAGTTTACAGTAAATAGTATTTGCATTAGTTTTAGGTGTATACCTCAGTGGTTAGGCAATTATACACTTTACAAAGTGTCTCCTCTGATGTTTCTAATAACCAACTGGCCCCATACATAGTTATTACAATATTATTGACTATATTCCCTATGCTGTACTTTACATCCTCATGACCATTGTAACTACTAACCTGGACTTCTTAATTCCTTTACTTTTTTCAACTAGTCTCCCAACCCGTTCCCTCTGGCAACCATTAGTCTCTTCTCTGTATCTATGATTCTATTTCTGTTTTGTTTGTTCATTTATATTGTTCTTAAGATTCCACATGTAAGTAAAATAATATGGCATTTGTCTTTCTCTGAGGTTTATTTCACTTAGCATAATACCCCATAGGTCTATCCATACTGTCATAAATTGTAAGATTTTGTTCTTTTTTATAGTCGAGTTATTATTATATTTTATACGCTATGTACCATGGCTTTTTTATCCACTCATCTATTGAGGGGCACTTGGGTTGCTTCCATAGCTTGGGTATTCTAAATAATGCTGCAATAAACATAATGATGTATATATTCTTTCCAATTAGTGTCTCAGGTTTCTTTGGATACATACCCAGAAGTGGAATTGCTGGGTCATAAGGAAAACCCATTTTTAAATTTTTGGGGAAACTCCATACTGTTTTCCTCAGTGGCTGCATGAGTCTGCGTTCCCACCAGCAGTGCATGAAGGTTCCCTTTTCTCCACATCCTCGCCAACACTTGCTGATGATTGTTGATTTATTGATGACAACATTCTGACAGGTGATATCTCATTATGGTTTTAATTTGCATATCTCTGATTAGTGACGTTGATTGAGCATCTTTTCATATGTCTATTGGCCATCTGTATACCCTATTTGGAGAAGTGTCTATTCAGGTCCTTTGCCCATTATTTTATTGAATTGTTTGTTTTTTTGGTTTTGAGTTGTATATGTTCTCTTTAAATTTTGGATATTAACCATTTATCAGAGGTGCATTATTGGTGAATATTTTCTCCCATTCAGTGGTTTGACTTTTTATTTCGTTGATGGTTTCCTTTGCTGTGGAAAAAAAAATAGTTTTATGTAGTCCCATTTGCTTTGTTTCTTTTATTTTCCTTGCCTGAGGAGATACACTGGAAAAAAATTAATTATTAAGTGAAGTATCTGAGATTTTACTGCCTATGTTTTCTTCTAGAATTTAATGGTATCTAGTCTTACATTTAAGTCTTTAATCCACTTTTATTTTATTATTATATATAGTGTAGAAGGTGGTCTAGTTTTTTTTTTTTTTTTTTTTTTTTTGCAAGTTTCTGTCAAATTTTCACAGGACCATTTATTAAAGAGCCTGTCTTTAGCCCATTGTATGTTTTTGGCTCCTTTGTTAAATACTAATTGACCATAGTGTGGGTTTATTTGTGGGCTGTCTATACTTTTCTATTGATCTAGATGTCTGATCTTTGCCAGTATGAGCCTGTTTTGATTACTGTGGCCTTATAATATAGTTTGATATTAGGTAATGTCATTCCTCCAACTTTTTTTTTTTTCAAGATTGCTATAGCTATTTGAAGACTTTTGAGGTCCCAAATAAATTTTTGGAGTATTTATTCTAGTTCTATAAAATATGCCATTGGTATTTTGGTAGGAATTGCATTGAATCTATAAATTGCTTTGAGTTGTATGGACATTTTAACAATGTCAATTATTTCTATCCATGAGCATGGTATAGGCTTCCATTTATTTGTATCTACTTCAGTTTCATTTTTCAGCATCTTATAATTTTCTGAGTACAGGTCTTTTATCTACTTGGTTAAATTTATTTCTAGGTATTTTATTTATAACTTTATCAAATTTTAATGTAATTGTTTTCTTAGTTTCCCTTTCTGATAGTTCATTATTGGTGTAATAAGATGCAAATCAATTCTGGAGACTTAATTTGTGTTCTGGTAATTTACTGAATCCTTTTATCAGTTCCAGTAATTTTTTGGTGAAATTTTAGTGTTCTCTATATATAGTATTATGTCACCTGCAAATAATGACCATTTTACTCTTTTATTTCCCATTTTGATACCTTTTATTTCTTCTTCTTGTCTGATTGTTGTGGCTATGACATCTAGTAGTATGTTGAATAAGAGTGGTAAAAGTAGAAATCCCTGTCTTTTTCCTGATCTTAAGGGAAATGCTTTTAGTTTTTCCCTATTGAGTATGATGTTAGCTGTGGGTTTGTCATATATAACCTTTATTATGTTGGGATGTGTTCCCTTTATTTCCACTTTGCTGACAGTGTTTATCATCAATCAATAAAATATGTAAAAAAAATAATATGAAACCTATTTACTAAATTGCACTGAAACATAAGAATACGCAGTCCTTCATTATATATATTTATTCAATTATATATTTATGAAGTAAAATAATATTCTATTTAATTAGCCATTATCTTTTTATTGTATTTTGGATAAGTTTGGGTATTATGAAATAAAAACTATTAAAAGAGAGGGAAGAGTTGATTGTCATCAATTCTGAGAAAATAATTTTTCCCAAAGAATATTTTCAATTTTACATGAATATTAATAAATAATAATTTATTAAATTAGCATGAGGAATAGTAACCGGAGAATGGGAGAATACATCCATCAAATTATTTGATACATAATCAAACAAAATACCAAATAGTTTAAAAACATAATAGTGCAGGAATAGCCTAAGCAACTTGCTTATTTATGCAAGGTGACCATGAATATGATTGACAGAAGCCCATGAGCTATTCAGGAAGACTTACTCGACACCATCAGTGAAGCCACCAGGTCCTGAGGGATGACAAGCTGGATAGAACCAGAGGCCTGCCAACAGAGACTCCCTCACGGTCAGTCTCATCAGTGTGGGTAGTCCCTTCATTTGGAGAGAAATCACATTTAGTTCAGTCTCTTTAGTGTGAGTGGACTAAAAAGAGCCAGTATGTGTTTCTGGGCCCCATACAAGTAGATGAGGACTGGGCGAGAATGGAGACATACTTAGGATATTCAAATAGAAATCTGAAAGTGAAAGCAGAGGCCAAGTTATATTGTTATATAGAATGAGGACCATAGCATTGTGTGGCTTGTGGGGCGTCAGAGGATCTGGGGGGAAAAGCAAATTGGCTTTGTTGGAAATCTCAGTGCCCCTGCCCTCAGCTAGGCACACTTGAAGGCAGAATTATTTCAGATCCTACCTGCTGGTGACTCTGTTCAATTGTTGCTATACTGGTCCTTACTCTGAGAGTTTGGATTGCATTAGATGAGGAACTCAAGTCAGGTGGTGAAAGAAGCATGGGACTGGGAGCTGAATGTAAGGTGAAAGCTTAGCTGCTTGGAGTGAGGTATAAGGATCAGCAACATGGACATCACCTGGGAGCTGGCTAGAAATGCAGAGTCTCAGGTTCTGCCCCAGACAAACCAAACCAAGATGTCAACAAAACCCACAGCTGACACTTGACACACTGAGATTTGACAAACACAGGACCGTGATGGGACCTGAGCCTACAGCTTGGAGCGATTGCATATGGCTGAAAGTGATAGCCTTTTTTACTGTCTTTTATGCCAAATGTAAATAAAAGCATTAACAGAGTGCAGGAAAAATTTAAACCTCCATACGTCTGATAGATACATAGGCAGAAGTTGGAATTTCCAGGAAATACAATTGTCATTTATTTTCTTTGTTAAGAGACTGTATCACTATGTCATTCAATCTGAATCTTTCCTTCCCACTTCTTGGAATCAACTATCACTACTTCTTATGTAGTAGAATAAATATAGCAACCAATGCTACTTTCTTGGGGAAAAGTAAGTTCCACCTCAGAATAAACCTGTGGAGAAAGTTATCCATCTTTCTCTACCATCTTCACCACTGAAATGTGTGAATGGCAGGTTCACCTCCCTGGCCATTGTCTATGAACATTACTTCGTGATCATCAAAGGGCCTCACAATGACCTCTACAAATTTCCAGAGAAACTGGCTGCATGTATTAAACTGACCGCTATAACCAGAGGAGCTTAATTAAATGAACTGGTGTGCAAAATATATAAACACACCGTCTTTTATTCACAGCCGCTCTCGCACTCATGGCTATAAATACCTCAGCAGCCCCTTTGGAGTTTGTGGACATGGATATGCTGCCATTTCCTCTGCTAATCTCCAATTGTTCGGGGGTCTGGCCAAGTGCCACAACGGAAAAGTTGCCAAGCTTGTTGCCTTTTTATATGCATGCCTTCCACAAAGTAATTATTACTTCCTGGAGGGCTGAGGGGCTAAATTTAACTCCGGCCATAGATTTAGTCTTGTGGTCACATTTATACATATTTACCACTAGAAATTAAATGAGAGATTTTTTTTCCCTCCGTAAGTGTCCGTCTCAGGTAAAGGGAAACTTTTGTTCCTCATCTATCTCTCCTGAGGACACAAGAAGGACAGAAAAGCACCTTGTTTGAGAACTGTTACTTCCCTGGATGACAGAACACTCACTCTCAAATTAATTTTGCTCAGAATGTTTCCCATATCGAAATGGGACAATTTCTTGTACGTGGACCTTAGCCAGAGAAGCCTATGACTTTTCGAAATTATAATTGCCTCATTACAGCAGAGTGTCCACATTTTAGTGGTGAACGAAATGACTGTTTAACTTGGAAGACTTTTTAGTCTAGGAAGATAAAAGCCTGGGTGAAAAGTGTGGGTGTGCGAGGGAGTAGCAGTGGCCTTCAGAAGATGAAGTGTTAATGTACAGAGGATGGAGACCAGCTGCTTTTCATCTCCACTGAGAGCAGACTGGAGGAAATGGGCCCACATGCTCCAGGAGAGACTTAGGGAAGCTGCTAAGAAAGAGCATCCTTTCTTATAGGGCCAATACTGGAGGAAATGAAGCCAACAGGATTTCTAGAAAGAAATTGGGAAATGGCTCTGAAGGAGTTATATGTTATTGTAAAATTCCTGAATTAAGAGAGTTTCTAAATACACTCTTACATTATTTAATTTCAGGGTACATTATCATCATCATTCTCAGCAAATCACTGTTACATTCATACAGAATGTAAGTCTCCGTGCTGAGAGTAGTTAGCAGTTTTCTTCATTTCCATGGTGGAGTGGAAAAAGCAGGCTCTTTGGAGCCAGAAGAGTCTGGGTTTGGATTTCAATTTTGCAACTTACTGCCTCCATTACTTTGGTTCCATTCTGCAACCTCCCTGAGTTTAATAGCAAAATACCAACTTTGTAAAGAAATTGTTACCACTGAAGATAATATGTAAGTTTCCTAGCGCAAAAGCAGGTACATATTAAGCATTTGATATCACTGGGTACTTGATATTATAATCTATAAAGGCCTGTTAGTGCAAGGGACTGTTTAGTACTTAATTATAATACTAAAAAGTTATTCCTTTAGGAAACTCAGACACCAATAGGTTAAGCTAAGTTGCATAAAGACATAAAGCCTATAAGTTGTAAGGCAGCTATTCAATGAACACATATTGAATTTAAAAGCTGGTGCCCACAGGTTTTACATTGCAGGAGAGCAAACATCTTGTCAGAGACCTCGGTAAAAGTGCTAAAAATTCAAAAAATTACTGAGCTGAATTTATAGACCATCTTAATATCTTATGTTTGGTAATTTAGACTCATGTTACCTTAATGACAGTAAAATATTTTAACCATAAATTAAGTTATGATGAAGACAAAGTTGAAATACAGTGCAAAAGTATTATTGCTAATTCTTCACTAAGAAATTAAACCAGTGAACAGACTTTTTCTTTTAAAATATTATTTAAGTTTTGGCCTTGGCCGGTTTGGCTCAGCATTGGAGCGTTGGCCTGCTGACCAGAGAGTCCCGGGTTCACTTCCCACTAGGGGCACGTACCAAAAAAAAAAAAAAAAAAAAAAAAAATTAAAATATCATTTAAGTTTTGGACACCATGACATTATTTGCTTATAGATCTACAAATGAGGGACAGAAACACGTGAAGATGTGGTTCCTGGTATAGCTAATCAGCTAATTAGCTGGCCTAGAAACTTTCAAGTAATTATTTCTAAACCAAATACACTAACTAAAGTGGTATTTTTATATATTTAGAATGCTCCAGTCAAGCTATCAGCCATTTATTTTACATTTATAAATTACAGTTCTACATAATTTTGCCTTTGTGATATATGTTGAGTTCTTAAAAAAATTTAAAAGTAGGGTATTAGTCAATGCACACTCCTATATATTGACTAAATATTTAAATGTAACATACAGTGGAATGTGAATGATCATCGAGGGAATAGTTTTGGCATTTTAGGTCTCTAGTTAATGGCCTGTAACTGATATCTTTGAGATACTAGTTCTGGCTTTTATTTGGATATAACTAGGAAAAATAATTCTGCAAGTTTTGAGCCTACCAGAGAAAAGTCATCACAGCCGTAAGAACCACCTTTGTAATGGGTTCACAGTTTGCATTCCAATACTGAGTTTGGGATTGTTAAAGTGACTATGATGGTTAGCATCTTTACATGAGTTAGTACACATGAATTTGGTAGGCATGTGCTTGTATATGGAGTGGCTGGTCAAGTTACATATGATCAAGTACATCTTGTATTTGAATGGGTGCTTGTTCAAAATACCACAAGGGAAACCTTAACTTTCCATTATTTAGGCCTACTCCCATCAAACCTATCACATAAATTACTAAATGTGGGCTTGTTTGTATGTTTGTTTTTGGCATAGTCTACTTTTTCAACTGGTATAATTTGTGATAAATCTGTTTTTTCCTGAACTTTTCATGAAGATTTTCTATTTTTCCTCTGGCATCTCAGAAAATAATATTTCTTTAAAAAATCTTAAATTGCTTCAGTGGTTAATATGATAATGATTATAATTCGATTTCATAAAGCGAACATAATAAAATCATCATAAATAAAAGTCTTAAAATATTCTTGACTATTAGTAATATATTTTTAGCATTCAGAAAATGATTTTTGTTAAAAAGCTCTATTAACAAACTACCATTATGGTGTTGTCTTTCTGAAGGTGACAGGGTAATCTTAAAAATAAAGAAAAATTCCTGGCAGTTTATTATAAGGTAACACATAAAATATCACTTGATATTGACAAGAAATACTATTCACTTTTTTTTATTAACAAAAGAAACGATTATTTGCATAGCAGTTTGGTACTAATCATGAAGTAAATAAAGTCTCTGAAAATAGTATACAAACAATGGATTTTGAATCAAAAATGTTTATTGTAAAAAAGGACCTTGAAAATTGTTTTTTAAAAAAGAAACAGAATTTCACAATTGTTCAGGTTCTTTATATGCATTAACTATAAAAAAAAACACATCTCATTTTCATACAAAATTCATTCAATCATATAAAAATAAACACAAATTTACATTGACTCAGCAATTATATGATTAAGGCACTTGGAAAGGATGCTGTATAGATTGCATTTGTTGTATGCATTTAAGATAGTTTCAGTACATTACTGAGTTTCTAAGAATCCTTTTTTGCACTTATTCCCATCTTTAATTAATTTTAGAAAACCATTAAAAATTATTTAAAAAAATAAGACATGGAGCGTGCACCAGGAATGTTTAAACCCAGCTTTCCCTCCTCCACCAAGGCACATGCTGGTTATTGGCAAAACAAAAACAAAAACCACTTTTAATACAGTCTTCTGTGTTTTGTTCTTGTACTTTTTTCCTCTCTCTCCTTAAAATACAGTTTAAAGCATTACAGGTAATCAAAAAAAGCTTTAGTTCAACAATTGCAACCAGACATTAGACATATAATGAAGTAAACTTGGGTAGTTCATAAGGCACCTGAGATAGTGTCTGGCAGATTCTCTTACTATAAGAAATTCTATTACAAATTCTATTAAAAAACAATACTGTTCCTTTTAGTTGAAATGATTTGGCAGCAATGTAAATCTTTGCATTTTTTCTTAGTAGAAAAAAAGATAGAATGTGATTTTTGCTTCACTTTTGAAGAGAAAGATCCTTGTCTTTTATCCTCTCTATTTAGCTATTCGTAAATATATAGCAATTTTAAACTTCACATGGAAAGGATTAACTTTAAACACATGGATTCCATGCTGTTGTAGCTTTCGGTGTGTGTGTGTGTGTGTGTCTATACATATTATTTGGTCGGTATGCACAAGAGAAAATGCCTTTGGACTTTATTTATCATTTGGAGTCAGAGTGAAGAAATGCATTCTGTTCGAGTAAACATTGATTGCGTCACTCAGTGTGCTACACAGCAGCCAGATTCCTCATGTTTGTGCAGAAGAGACATTCTGGAGAAGGTTTTGGAGCAGTTTTTGCACTGGTATTTCTTTACATCAGAGTGGGTCTGCAGATGAGCCCTCAGATTTGATCTGTCTGCAAATGCTCTGTTGCAGTGAGGGCAAGAAAAAGGCTTCTCCCCTGGGGGTGGAGGTGGAGTGGGGGCAAAAAGAAAGATAGTCAGTGTTTTCAGAGGAAACGAAAAGACAGATAACATTCATAAATAATCACATTATAATCACATTTTGCCAAAAGAATGAGAAGCAGCAAAACTTGATTGAAATTCCCCATAACAGACACTTATTTGCATATCTAACCCTTTAATGTTGCATTCAGAATCACACTAAGCATATTATTACTGCTGCCACTTATGTAGAAATAATTCATTTATTTCTAGGACTTTCACTAATTAAAGCTTTCTACTTCAACAGGTGAGGCTAATGTTTAGCTCCTCCCAACATTTCCCAATATTACTTCTTCTCCCTCTTTATGTATTATGACTCAGTCTGCATAAATGCCTTGAGTCCCTGATGAAAGGTGCTAGGAATAAAAAAAAAAAATTAGCATCAAAACTAACTAACTAAATAAAACAACTGAAAGCGGATCCAATTCTAACTAATGCAAACTGCTATGAAGTGGTAAGATACTACAGCAAACAATTTGCTGACAGCAAACTATCGGAAAACCATCTATCTCTCGATTACAGTGCTTGAGATAGCTACATTTATATTTACTGCTTATTGCAAGCAGTTTCACAGAAGACACACATTCAAGTGCATCTGCCCTGATTTTCTAACTGATCTGAGACCAACCCTTCTGAATCTACTTTCCAAAGTCTCAATCCCATTTGCAGTCTCTGGAGCAGAGGTTGTTAACAAGGAATGAAGCAGTTTGTGCTCCAAGGACTTTTTGAGTCATCAGGAAGTAGCTATAAATGATCATCCATCATTAAAAGCACTGTGTCACTACTCAATACAAATCCCAAAGCCAGCCCAGAGCTCCAGTCTATTAGAGAGGAACATTCATGTCTACGTTTTCTCTTACCAGTGTGAGTTCTAATGTGTCCTTGAAGTAACCAGGGTCTGGAAAACGCCTTGCCACAGATTTTGCAGACACAAGGTAAGGTGTGGGTCCGAATGTGCATCTTAAGGGCGCCCAGGCTCACATATTCCTTGTCACAGTATTTACAGCTGAAAGATTTCCTAGACTGGGCATCACAGTGCAACTGCTTATGTTTGGCCAGCCCAGAAAAAGTTGAATAGGTCTTATTGCATAGATTGCACTGGAACTTTTCGGCTTCAATGGCATGGGGGTCTGAAAGCTTGGACTGGAGTCTTTCCTCTTCATCACTAATGGGGCTTTCTGAGCCACTGTGGTCCTTGGATGAGGTGTCAGATGGAGAAGGGGGACTCACTCGCCCCAAGGATGAGGCATATCCAGACAGAGAAGAGAGGCCACTGGGTAGTGGGGAGTGGAATGGAGCTGCTGTAGTCCACATGGTGAGGGGGCTGTATGCTCCTGAGCTGAGGATCTCTGGTTGTGGTATGACAGGTATGGGGTAACTCTCATAGAGATATGGGGAAATGATCACTGGGGGGAAGAAAGGAAAAGAAAAGATTAAGGTAAAACATTAAACATACACTAACACGTACAGGACTTTATAACAAAGATTTCATTCCATTCCCACCCTTGCGGCTGTGGGGTGGTTATTGTCCTTAATGTCCATCTGTGCCTCCTGCACAGAAGTGTGACAGGAGCGTACCAGACTGCAGGCGGGACACGGCCCGGCGAGTGCCTTCACAGTCCCCACCGAGAGGGAAAACGTACATGTTGTTTTTAAAGATGCAGAAAAGTTGTTTTCCAATTTATGCAAGGGCGCTTTGCAGGTTTTATGACTGTACGTACAAAGATATGTGTAAGTCAAGCTGCTTTCTAAAGGAAAGAGCCCTGTTACATGAAAACAGCAGTAATTCAACAGTTACGTATTGTGTTACTCATCTTCCATATATTCATTATGCGTGTACGTACAAGCTGCAGCAAATGAACTTGCGAGCGTTGAATAGTTTTCCTTGTCAGTTAAAAGTTTGAAAAGTTTTCAATTAAAGTGTCTCCTAAATGATCTAAATATTCTGCACTCTCTTTTAGAACACCATTTAAAAGGAAAAGAACCTAATATTTGGTTCTTTGGTAATGTTATTTGAGTTGTAATATATTTGTATTTATATAGTTTAGATGTATATAGATATAATTTCTTTTTTAAAAAAATTTCCCTTCCTCCCTCTCTCCCTCCCTCCCTCCTTCCCTCCCTCCTTCCCTTCCTTCCTTTTTTTTACCTGTGTGTGTGTCCAGTTCGCTGTAGTTGGGCTTTTTGGAGGCGTTGAAATGCTTCTTGACGAGGAAGGAGCGCGGCATGGTGCCGGCGGGCGGCGGCGCCGCGGATAACGGTCCGGCGGGCGGCCAGGCGGCCCTACAGCATCGCGGCCGGCTCGGCCCGCGCTCAGGTGCGGCGGGGACGCCGGCGCCTCTGAAGTCGCCGGGCTGCTTCAGGAACTGAGCCCGTTTTTTTCGTCTGGGTGGGTTTTTTTCCTCGCTTTGGCCAGAAGCAGCCAATCGCAGCGGAGAGGTTCAGGTTTCAGCTCCTCCCTCTGGGACAGCTGTGAACAGAGGAAGAATCTGTTGTCAGACTAAATTATTCTGCCCCGAAATGGGCTGTTCCTGGGGATTTCAGCGCAGGCAGAGCAAAGCCTGAAGGTTTTCGAGAGAAGGTGCTTTCCGCCCTCCGCGCCGCCGGCGCCTCTGCTCTCGGGCGCCGGGCCGTCCGGGCGTGTTTCTAGCCGGCCCGGCCCCACGCCAGGGCAGCCCACGCGGCGGGGCAGGGCTCGCTCGCGGCAGGCGGGCTGTCCTGCGAGACCCCAGGCCGGCCTCTCCGCTCCTGAGAGCCTATATTTGGAAGTGACGTTTGGAGAGGTTTCACTAGCACAGAGAGGAAACAGTGAACTCTGGGCTTGTGGAGAAGCAGGTAGAAGGCCGCAGACAAAGCCCCGGCGAGCGGGGGGCGCCTGGGCGGGGGGCGCCTGGGCGGGGCCGGCCTCCGCCTGCGGGCCAGAGGGCTGGGAACGCACTTCTTGGCCCCAAGGCTCAGAAGCCAGAGGATGCACTTCCTCGTGAAAATTAAGTAATTATGTCACCATATTAGCTATACTGGCTCGGGAGAAATGCTGGTTAGCCCACGAAAGACCTGCTTATGGAAGAACTGGGAACTGCTGCTGGGGGCGGGGGCGGGGGCGGGGGGGAGACAATAGGAAAACTGTCATTAGGAACCATGAAAAATTCTCTCACAAATGCATTTGACAAGTTTTTATCTTTTCATGTGTCACTATGTATTTTATGGGAAAAAAACAAATCAACAAACACGTGAATGAGCCTCTAGAGACGATTATTTCATTTCCAACATCTATCTGCTTTTAAATGGTGTTCTTTTCTTCAATAGAAAGTGGTTACTATTCATCTTAGTAGCTGCTAGTTTCCTGGATTGTGTTTTTAAACAAAGGATGCCATTATGAGTACTACTTGTTTAAAGTTTTAAGAAGCTAGTCTAGCAAACAGCTAAAATACTTTAATTTTGTATATAGTATTAAATCTAACAATATTCAAAACGGCTCATTTGAAAAGTGATTAAAAGTAGAAGTTCAGCTGTGTTTTCAAGCATCTCTGCCCATTGCAGACTTGTCTACCCACCCTTTACTTAAAAGATTAAGGAAGGAACAAATTTGCAATGAGACCACTCGACCTGTGTTTCCAACAGGTGCTGGAAGAGTGAAAAGGGAAAGAAAAGTGGTGAAGTCAAGACTTGTAAGAGGAAAGTGCATTGTCAGAATGCCTGCCTTCTTACTCGTGGGGTGAGAACACAGGCCTGTGAGCTGGGGTGGGGGTGCTCACAGGTTTTCTGAGCTATTTCAATGATCCCTTTGTTCTTCTTCCAACAGTCACTCATTTAAACACTGGAGAAAGGGATTTCCATGAATCTTTATGTTAAAAAAGAGTATTTGTAGGAGACAGGAAAATATGAATATACATTAGATTCCTCTACAAACTGTAAACTGGAGTATACTTCGCAGCAAGTCTTCTGAGCTTGCACCTTTTGCAAGGGTGTGTTCAGATCTGGGCACTTGGTTTACTGAAACAGAAGTCCTCCTTGCCCTTTCCTCCCCATTTCCTGCAAAAGCACATTTTGTTACAGACAGAATATAGAGAAAACCCAATCTGCCCTGTGCCTTTATATCCTCTTTTCACTTCTACAGAGTCTACTTGTAGTAGCGAAGAGTGTTACTTTGTTATTTACTTGCTGGGAGTTATAACACAAGACAACCAGCTTAAGTGTGCATTTTTAAAAATCTATTTAAAATGTTTAACAGTAATTCACTATACTTAAAAAAATTAAACAACCTCAAATTTGGATTACAGATACATAACTGAGCCAAGTCTCCCACTACCTGTCCAGGGAAGCTGATCACACATGACACAAGTCAGAGTCAGGACATGTTACCACACCTCCTGGGACGAGCGGATAACGTTCAGGATCTGCATGAGGCATGTCATTACACAGGCCTGCGTGGTAACCAGTCACACGCAGACCTGTGTGAGGTCTGCTCTGCTGTCAGGAGACGGAGAGCCTGCAAGCTGATGGCGTGAGTCACACAGCTGCTCTGCTCAGACGCCGCACAGGGCATTTGGCACCAGAACGGTCTGGTTAAAATGCAGAAGGAAAGTAGAGTCTCCACCCAAAGGCCAACTTCTAGGCTTCTTCTCAGGCAAGATGGTAAGTTCTTGTCCTGCAAGCCGGAAGGATCATCTGGAAAAGTTGGCATTTGTCACTGACTATAACACTGTGTTGCTCAGGGGCAGAAATCGTTGCTGCTAC
The DNA here is from genome assembly GCF_014108415.1 of Molossus molossus. Taxonomy (NCBI): domain Eukaryota; kingdom Metazoa; phylum Chordata; class Mammalia; order Chiroptera; family Molossidae; genus Molossus; species Molossus molossus. The sequence goes on along the minus strand of NW_023425351.1, from coordinate 7,179,064 downwards.
ATCAACAAGACACCAGGTTTAAATATCTCATTGGGGCAAAACAAACCTAAGTTGGTTTTACTAATGCAAGAAATTAGTTTTAGGTTGACCTGATTGGGGCCATTGGAATAGTGAGAACATGGGGCTTATCTTGAGATGTTACCCTGTCTCCAGCCCAGCCAGCCTGACACTGGTGGTCAGTAAGGGGCACAGGCTCAGCCCTTCGCCTCCCGACAGTTGAATTCGGGGTAGACAGAAAGGAGAAAAGGAGGGGAAGTACTGCCTGTGGGTACTTTCCCAGCTCTGAGGCCCTGGTTCCCAAAAGAACTTGCTTATCATGGGGGAAGAAGGGAAATATAAAAAACGCTCTCTATAGTTGAGCCACACTAGAGGGTCCTTTCCGTCACCTCTCTTCTGTGGGGTATGTGGGACATCAGAAGCCCACGCGATGGGATTTTCATGAATTTTTATTAGGATGCGACTTGATGTGACTCATCTGATAGTCTCTTATTTTCTGTTTTCTGAAGAAGCTGACAAAGATAATTTGTGGAAAACCTTGTAAATTCAAGGTCTGGGACCTTATGGGGGAACCATGCTTCCCCTACAGGCTCTCCTGTATGGCTGGGATTTCCTCTAGCCCCAGTCTTTTTCATGAAAGACATCGTTTGGCCTTGTTAAATAGAGAAATAAATTAAATTCATGAGGTTTGAGATTGCACTTTCAGTGTACTTACTTGCACAGAGATGTGTGTGCACTTAGGTGTTTAGGTATGTTAAAAGCCATGCCGAGACGGACTACTAAGTGTAAGAAATGGAGAAAATCTAGCACCAGAGAAAACATGGTTGGGCAGAGGCAGAACATTCTGTCTTGTGCCATGCTCTGTCTCCTAAAGTGCACAGCTTCTCTTTCTAGCTTTAGTTCGGGGCATGACCACCCTGGGGTGGGCTGGGGAAGAACGAACTCCCTGGAATGCTATGTAGTTATGGATTATTGTTAGTTTGACTGTGATATCTGGAGAATATCACAGTGCATTACTAATTTTTAAACTAGATAGTAAAAATGTTTATTATATGTAACCTTGAAGTTTGAATGACAAAGATGTGATGTCATCTTGTGGTTTTGTATATATTCATTTTTGTATACACATGTATATGTTTGTATTTGTATTCCTAATGCATACTTAATTCAGCCTCAGATAAGGTAAACCAACCCCTGAAAGAGAAATCAGTGTTTCTTTTTAGTACATGAGTTTTTCTGTCTGTATATTATACTTAATACTCTTTCCCTATTTTATTTTGGATGATTTCGAGGTAACTATTTCTCAATATGAAAGGGAAAATAATCAGAGTGAGCATAGGACTCTGTTCATATATTCTGAGCCTCATAACAAGGAGAACCCCATTTCTCTGGGGATGTAGATGGTACTACACACACACACGGCGTACATAAGTGTATCTACTTAGTGATGTTAACAGAGCTGAATGTGAACGTGTGTGTATGTGTAAACTGTGGTGAAAACAATAGCAAACAAATGATGTCAGGATGTCTCTCTGCTCTTTAGGAATGTCTATTATTTCCGGTGTGTTTCCAGAGCCATATTCACCAGGCTAATAGTCACTAGCTTGTGTGTCTATCTGGAGTTAGCTCTAATACTATTAGCTCAATAAATACTATCATATAGGTTTAATGAATATTTAAGGTCACTTCGAACAGAAAACCTTATTGAACTTAGGAGCAACATTTTACTGAGATGTATTTTGTGACAAATTACTTGTGTTTATAAATCACTTGTATTCAGAATTGTATTCCTAATAATGGTTTTAGAGTCTCCTTTCCTTTTGGTGGCTATAATATGGTTAATGTGTCATGCATGCTAGGAGATAGTCATCTCTTCAATGCACCTTATAGAAAGTGCTGATCTTATCTATCAGATGAGAAAGAAAGAGTGTTGAAAATATGTTGTGTTGGATTTATAGTTTATACAACAGCTCAGGAATATGTGGTTGCAAAGAGACACCTATTGGTGAATTGTGGAAGACTCGCCGCTTTCTTTTTTTTTTTTCTCTTGTAACTTTTTAACACGTTCTGCCACCTAGTGGAACATGGATGAATTGACTAAACACTGAGAGCATCAACCTGACCTCATTTTGTAATTGCCCTAATCTCAGGACATTATTTTAATCTTCTGAATTTCTAATTTATTCTTATTTAAAAGTGACCTTTTTATGTTTGTAGAAATGCAGGTGATATTTACACAACCAATTATGTTGGATTTATAAGATAGATGAATAAGGGAAATGTATGATGTCTATCAATCTGTGGTCAATGACAACAAAGACAGAAGTAGACAAAATAGTAGCACTATGTTGAAAACTTAGTAAGTACCTCAGTGACTTATTCCCTGTGTCTTCACAATGACCTGTAAGGTAGAGATGTTCTACAGGCAGGATCCAAGCCTGAGCCCAGTTTTCCAGGGACATTCAGAATGAAAGGGGATGGAACCGAGGTTTCTCCTCAGTCTGTGCCTCCGGGGTTGCGCACTGCGCTGTGCACCCCGCTGCAGCCCTGCAGGTCGCTAAGGCAGACTTGAGAACGGTCGGTGCCAGGCCGTCCGTGTTCTGCTTGCAGTGATACAAGCTAACATTCTTTACTATTTAATAGGAGCTGGCCACTGCCTTCAACACTTTATACACATTATTTTAATGAATCTCCCCAATGTAGTTAATGCTTCAAGGTGGATATTATCCATATTTACAAGTGAGGAAATTTAGACACAAAGAAATGAAATACTTTGGTCAATCACACTGCCTGCATAGAACAGGTAGAGGTAGGATTTGAATCTGGAACCTGTTTAATTTCAAATCCTTATTTCATCCCTCTGTTACAACTAGAATTTTCTATCACATGAGAGAGTTAGACTCTTGACCAACTGTAGAACATGACAACTTTGAAAATTTGCCTTCCTACTTTTTTTCTCCCCTCAGAGAATACTTACACGTAGACTTTATAACATATAGTGTGTGGGATTTCTGTTTACATGCTCACCCACTCAACATGATTTCCGCAGTGTGTCTCCCTTTTATCCTAAGTAACACTGGGACATTTTTGCTGGATTTTTAGACTCGATACCATCTTCCTTCAAGATTTGGGTGTGACTTTCGAGAAGATACTTGGACCAGAATCCTAAGTGCTGACCAAGTACCTGCGGTGGCCTTGTGGCCTGACAGAAAAGGAGACAACCAGGATCATTCATTCTTATTCTGTGAGCATCCTGTGGTTTCTCACAACTGGAAGTCATGGTCTTTGCCACATCATTGTAATGGAATTATGTAGGTGGGGCACACCCATCGATAATGAATCACTGTTTTCAAGGGAGGGAGTTGGGGTGCTGGGTGAAAAAGGTGAAGGAAAAAACTCAAAGTCACAGACAGTGACTGTCACGGGGGCAAAGGGCAGACAGGGGCATGGAAGGAGACTGCTTTGAGTGCTGAACTCGCTGTCCAGTGTACCAAGGATGTATTATGGGACTGTGTACTTGAAACTTGCATACCCGTATTAACCAAAGCCACCCCCTGAATTTAAAATTCAACAATTTTAAAAAGAATGTTTTCAAATATAAGAGAGGAGTTCTATGATTTGAAGCTGTCTCTCTTTCTACATGCGTGTGTGCGTGTGGAGTGTGCGCGTGGGGTGCACGGGCCCACCTGCACTGCGCCATGAGCGTCCCTTGGCTCCTATGAGGGCGCAGTTTGGGAAGCGCGGCAGGAGGGTCTGTGTGCATTCACATTCCCAGGGACTGGAGGGCGGAGCAGGCCTCAGGAGCAGAGGAGCTCGGAGCTCAGCACCGTGCCTGTTGCTTCCCTATGTCCTTTTCTGACTCCCCAAATGTCTTGGGGAAGCAGGGGTAGAGCCTAATGAATGAACCTGAAACATGGATTTACTATAACACTGTTAAGCTTTAGAGGGTAGACAACTGTTTTGAAACCTCTAATAAGAAGGAGGGGTGGCTTGTGAGAATATGTCCCATGTCACCAGGAATCACTACAAAGTGTGGCTTCCTGAGGAGTCCCGGGCAGCAGCCTCAGTGGCAGCCATGCCAACAGGCACTGGCAGTGCCCGAGATGTGTGGGCACTGGGGCAGTGGAGCTCCTGCACTGCACAGTGAGAAACCAGGGCCCGCCTGAGACTGTGGTTCTCAGGAGTATCCTGCAGGGGAGCGGTTCTTCCCAGTAAAAACCAAGGCTCCTAGGGGGCATAGTAGCAGGTGAGAGACAAGGAGGAGGGGGAAGGTACCTGCTTTCTTTTAAATGGCATTTGTGTTGTGCACAGAGTTCTACGTTCACATTGTCTTTTATCTCTCAGTAATGTGACTTTGTCTTTCTTTACTAATCTGAGAGAAATAAGCACCTGTCGTGTTTTATTTTATTGTATTTTTTAATCCTTACCTGAGGACATGCTTGGAGAGAGGAAGGGAGGAACAGAGAGAGAGAGAGGAGACAGAGAGAGAGAGAGACAGAAAAAATCAATGTGAGAGACATCAATCGGTTGCCTTCCCTATGTGTGTCAACTCAGGATCGAACCCATAACCCCGGGTATTTACACTGACTGGAATCGGAATGGAACTCACAGCCCTTTGGTGCACAGGATGCTGCTCAACCAACTGAACCACTCGGGCCAGGCTACTGTGTTATTATTTCTATTTTTATTTTATCAAGCTAAACCTAATCTTAACTAATACAGCCTATGTGTTATTGAAATAATGAACCACACAATTCCATTAAACAAAGAGAAAAGTGAGAAGGTTGGTAGCAGGGAGAACTCAGAGGACTCGATAAGGTGATGTGTTCACAATGAAGGAACAGGTGTAGGGAATGGGTGAGTAGTAGAGCCGGGATGTTTGATTCTGGAAGTGGAGCTGTTCGGAGTACCCCAGCCACTCCACGGGACAGGCATCGAGGGACCGAGACGCTGCAGTGTGGGAGGTTTCTTATGCAACAATCGAATATAGAAAACAATGTAAAATAACTTGAAGATTTTGATTCTCTTATTGTTTATTATTTTGTACAAAGAATTGTAGTAGAATCTATTAGGCAAACATGTGGATCAATTTTTTTTTAATCCTCACTCAAGGATATTTTTCTATTTATCTTCAGATAGAGTAGGAGAGATGGGGGAGGGAGGGAGGAGAGAGAGAGAAACATTGATATGAGAGGGACACATGGATTAGTTGCCTCCCATGCAACCTTGGCCAGGGCCAGGGATGAACTGCAACCAAGGTACGTGCCCTTGGCTGGAATAGAACCCGAGACTCTGGTCCTCAGGCTGAACTCTAACCACCGAGAAAAACAGGCCAGGGCTGGATCAGTTTTTGTTTTTTTTATACCATTACATATTTTTCTTTTCAAGTCAGTTGCTTCACTAGTTGATTATTTTTTATTTATTTATTTTTTTGTGGTATGTGCCCCTTGCGGGAACTGAACTTCCACAGGCTGACATTCAAGCGCTGAACCAAACTGGCCAGGGCATATGTTGATTATTTTTAAAACATACTCATACACAGTATAAAGAACTCAAGGGAATGGCTATAAACTGATTACTGATGATGTAGAGTTACATTTTCATGCTTTAGAAAAATATTTTTGGAGGGATATATGAGGAAGGGAGGCTGCAGGTATTCTTCGTCTTTTCCTAGATGTGTGTGGCTTTTGTTTTATTAACAGCTTTATTGAGTTATAGTTTAAATTTCACAACATTTATTCAAAATGTACAATTCAATATTTTAGCGATTTTACTGTTGCGACTATCACCATAAGTCGGGTTTAGAGTATTTCCATCTCTCCAGTGAGATCTCTCATGATGATGTACAGATAGTCTGTGTCCCTAGCCCCAGGCAACCACTAGTGTACATTCTGTCTCTAAGTTTTTCTTGCGTGGACATTTTATTTAAATGGCATTATGTACAATGTTTCCTGTATCTGGCTTCTATCATTTCACATAAATGTTTTTGAGATTCGTTCATCTTGTTGCATGTATCAGTACTTCGTTCTTTGTTATTACTAATATTTATTATAAAGGTATAACACTGTAATTATTCATCAATATACTGAAGAGGACATCTTAGGTTATTGATTTGAGATTATTCTTTTCTACTATAGGCACTTAAAACTAGACGAGGAACAGTGAGCAGTGTTTAAGCTACGCACCCTAAGTGTAGATACGTTGTACTTTGTCAGTGGCATTTGGAAAGCATAATGATGAATGAGTCGAAAGTGTCATAAGTTTCAAAACACACGGTTTATGAACAAGAGCACACCCAGGCCCTGCAGCAGGCCATGGGCCTCGGCTCACACAGGACAGGCCTTGGCGCAGTGACAGGGTGCCCGTGTTTGGGATCATTGCTGAAATGCACTGTTCATACCTTATCCTCATGAACATAAGAGAACTAAGAAGAAAAACAGGGAGCCTTGGCCGGTTTGGCTCAGCAGTTAGAGCGTCGGCCTGTGGTCCGAAGAGACCCGGGTTCGGTTCCCGCTAAGGGCATGTGCCTCGGTTGCAGTTTTTCCCTGGCCCTGATTGGGTCGTGCAGGTGGCAACCACTCAATGTGTCCCTTTCACGTCGATGTTTCTCTCTCTCTCCCTCTCACTCTATCTGAACAAAATATCTAAAGAATGTCCTTGAGTGAGGATAAAAAAAGAAAAAGAAAAACAAGGAACACACAGAATGTCACTCACTTGGTCTCATTCACTCCTGTCTGAGACAGGCAGTAACGACCTGTTCTCAACTCGGTAGGTTCCACAGCCACACAGCATCGGGTGAAACTCCAAGGCTTACATTACATCTGATTAATAACGTTTTTAATTGCTTGGGAGCAGTTTACAAATAAGACCAAGTTGGTTTGTTACTTGCCTGAACACCGATTCTTAAGAAATATATAACATTCTACCACGACTGGGGTGATGACTGTTTTGTGGTAGTGGTTTCTCTGCATTAGTGTAAGTGGATGCAATTCATTTTGATAGTTTCACTTCTGGAAGCTCATTGTCACATGTGGTCAACAAATTTAGGCAACTTTTCAAAGTAAGAAGACTGAAATCACCTTGCTAGCTACTGAAATGGTGATTCTGTGGTGGTAAGCACCAACAATGCTATTCCTCAGCGGGGGCTCCTGGGCCTAACGTGGAGTTAATGCAAGTGAACATGTGAAAAAAACTCAAGGGAGGGAGTTTATATTTAAGTGAATGACTGAAAACACTTAGATTTTCTCTTTTCTTTTCTTGGTATAGCTTTTTTTTTAGCTTCTTAAAAAATAGTTCATTTCAAAAAAAGTAATTTAGTATTCCCAAGAATCAGTAATCTGGTCATATAATTAGATTATCTTTTCTTTTTATTTAGTTTAGATATCAGCACAGCAATCAGTAATGAAATAATTATATTTCTGCATTTAATACTTTTTAGTAGTTATTTCACAAAGATAATGCTATTCTACAGAAGTGCCATATGAGCATAAAAATTCATACTATTTAAAAATATGGTTCAACAGAATTTATTGCTGTTCTGAAGCACCCTACCTGATACTCTTCATCTTTGATCAGAGCACCCACAATGTCATTTTGATCAATCGGTCCCCACTCTCCAAACACTTTTCTCCGCTCCTCCCTTCATCCTGGAAAGCTGGCCCATGTTGAACGCATTTCTGAGACTCCTGGCTGGCCAGGGAGGAGAGCAGAAGGGGGAAGAAATACAAGGGTTTCTTCTGCTCTTTCCTTGTTTCATAATCATGACTCCTCTCTGAAAATCGTCCTAGGGCAGACGTTCCTCCAGAGCGCCAGCTCTTACCTGGTTTTAGTATCTCACTTCCCCACCTTGTCCCGGGAACCCGAGAGCGGTGCCAGCTTCCTGCTCCTGCTGGTCTGCATGTGCCCATCATCTCTTGCTTGATCCTTGACTCTGTACTAATCTCTATGACTAGTTCCTACTTCTAAGTATCCTCATTTGAATGTTTGGAGAAAAAATCTATCCTGATTTATACAACATCTATTCAGGGCATGTCTATCTTGCCACTCAGCTATAATATCCTTGGAAGCAGAGGGCTTATATACCATTCAGGATAGATTAGACCAAACTGCTGTAAGAAAAAAAAAAAAATTAAATACCTGTAGCTTAGACACAGAGGCTTACTTCCTGCTCATGTTGAATGCCCGTTTTGGGGAAATGTCTGGAGGCCAGTGGAGAGGGGTAGCCTTTACTTCCCAGGCTACCTTTACTTCAGATATTTCTGGTCCCAGTTACATGCCCATGAGAAATGGGAATGAGAGCCCCAGGGACTTCTGATTAATGGACCCATATCGAGGTCTATCCCAAACGGCTGGCCACAGAGCTAGTCGCATGCTCTCACCAAAACAAAAGGGGGCAGGAAATCCAATCTTATCATTTTCTCTGAGGGCTGAAAATCAGAAGTATTTGGAAAATACTAAATCTGTCCTGTCTCCACATATTCACCTCACTGTCCCTCCCAAAGGCAAAATATTCTTACCTCTTTCTAAGTCTAGATAGTGGCTGAAAGACTCTAGGTTGAGTCTGATGTGACCTTTCTCTAGGTCTGTAGACCAATGAATTACCCCTTCAAATACCTGTATATAATGGTAGAGCTGGGACATAAAAATGACAGCAAACACTTTTGCCATGTGAAAAAGAAAGAATGAGGGACACACTGTTGTCACTGATCAAATGCGATTCTAAATGTTCACAGGACAAGTACCTTGAAGACTTGAATTTTTCTTCCTGGAGTGCCTTGATCTCCATGATCCCTGGTGTCACCATGGGAACATTTTTCTTTTCCATGATCCTCCTTGGCTACATCTGAAATAGACATTGGGAAATATTCTCTTCTTGAGGCTAAGCAGCCCTAGGCCCACTTCTTGGCCAATGAAGGCTTTTAGTTCTCAGTCACATTCTCTTTTAGTCCTAGTTCATGGTTTCTTTAAGCAGCGAAACTCTCAAAGTCTTGGGTAGCTTAAAAATATTTGATTCCAATTAACTACAAGTTATTAACCACACCCACAGTTATTTTTCAGGCATTCTCTTTATTTTCTTAAAATAAGTTTTTATTGATTTAAAAGAGAGGAAGGGAGAGGGAGAAAGAGATAGAAACACCCATCGGCCGCCTCACGCACAATGGGGTCGAGCCTGTGACATGGACATGTGTCCTGACAGGGAAGTGAACCGATGACCTCCTGATACATGTGGTGATGCTCAACTAGCTTAGCCACACTGCCAGGCACCTAGGCATTCTTTTTAAATTTGCTGTATTTCTCTGCTTTTTAGTTTCATGTCTTTCTCTCTCTCAATCTTCATTCTGCTCTGGAAGCTGAGCCACAGTGTAATTTCCCTGAGATAGTTTGTTCATGTAAGAATATGTACTTGGTGCCAACATTTTAATTGATCGTTGCTCTACAACACTCCATTCAATCCTGATATTTAACAGTGCATGTGCATCTACGCATGGACATATTTTTAATCTTTGTAAATTGTACCAAAATCTGGATTACTTAATAAATCAGATTAACAAGTTTGTTAAGAATACTATAACGGTGATTATAAGTCTCCAATTACATTTAGAGGGTCAGAGTTTGTCACCCCAAACAGGCCTCTTTGGGATATTGATTATGTTAAGCAGGTTATTTTTAAGAAACAAAAGACTCAAGAGAAAAATGTGACCTTCCCATTAACTGCCTAAAACAATGTAGATAGAGGATCTACTCTAGCAAGTTATCATCATACATAACTATAGTTTAATAGCAACTATTTTGTGGTAGAGAGAAACCTCACAAGGACCATTTGATCCATGTTCTCTCCAAGTACCATTGCTCAAGATGGCCCAGGACCATTTATGTACCAAACATTTGCTTTGCATCTCCCTGTGAAGTGCCTTCCTGCCTTTTGAAGTCTCAAACTACTAACCATCCTTTCTCTTTAGCTCGAGGTGGCATGTGAGCCTTAATGGCCCATGTCAATTTGATTATTAGACCAGCCAGAAAAACTTATTTTTAAATAAAAACTTATTTTTCTTCTCTTACAGCATCAAATAAGAAGATACAACAGCCCTGGCCAGTGTGGCTCAGTTGGCTGAACATCCTCCTGTGCACCAAAGGGTTGCCGGTTTGATCCTGGTCAAGGCACATGCCCATGTTGCAGGTTTAATCCCCATTTGGGGTATGTGATGGAGGTAATCAATTGATGTTTCTTCTCTCACATTGATGTTTCTCTCTCCCCCCCTCTCCCTTTCTCTCTCTCTAAAATCAATTAAAATGTATTTTAAAAAATAAGATACAACATATCAGTTTGTCTCATTCATGATACCAAGCTTAATCACTGAAAGTCATTTCATCATTATTTTATTAAATTTATTGGGCGACACTGGTTAAAGAGATCATAGGTTTCACGTGTACATTTCTATGACACATGATCTGTATATTGCGTTGTGTGCCCACCACACAGAGTCAAATAATTTTCTGTTACCATATATTTGTTCCCCTTTACCCTTTACTACCTCTAACCCCCTCCCGTCCTCTCTGGTAGCCATCATACTGTATTTTGTGTCTATGAGTTTCAGGTTTATATCCCACATGAGTGAAATCACATGGTTCTTACCTTTTTCCTGACTTATTTTGCTTAGCATAATATTTTCAAGGTCCATCTATGTTGTAGCAAATGGCAGTATTTCATCTTTTCTTATGGCTTAGTAGTATTTTGTGGTGTATATGTACTACACCGTCCATATCCAATCCTCTATTGAAGGACACTTGAGTTGTCTCCATGCCTTGGTCACTGTGAATAATGCTACGATGAACATATGAGGGTTCCTATATCTTGGCAAATAAATATTTTGGAGTTTTGTGGGTAGATAGCCAGAAGAGGGATTGCTGGGTCATATGGTAACTCTATTCTTAATATTTTGAGGAACTGCCATACTGTTTTCCACAGTGGCTGAACCAATTTGCATTCACACCCGCAGTGAACAAGGGTTTCTTTTTCTTCATAACCTCTCCAACACATATTAGTACTTGTCTTATTGATCGCAGCCATTCTAACAGGTGTGAGGTGACAGCTCATTGTACTTTTGATTTGCATTTTTCTAAGTTACTGAAGTTGAGCATCTTTTCATATATCTGTTGGCCATTTGTATGTCTTCTTAAGAGAACTGTCTTCTCAGACCCTCTGCCCATTTTTTAATTGGAGTGTTTGTTTGATGTTGAGTTGTATGAGTTCTTTTTATATTTTGGATATTAACTTCTTGTCAGAGCTGTTGTTTGCAAATATCGCCTCCTATTTGGTTGGTTGCTTTTTTGTTTTGTCATAGGTTTTGGTTTTTTTTGTGTGTTTTATTTTGCTGTGCAGAAGCTCTTTAGTTTGATATAGCCCCATTCATTAATTTTATTTTTAATCCTCAACCAAGGATATTTTTCCATTTATCTTCAGGTAGACAGAGAGGGATAGAAAAGAGAGAGAGAAACACCGATGTGAGAGGGACACATCGACTGGCTGCCTCCCGCACAATCTGGAGCAGGGCAGGGGACAAATTGCTACCTAGGTACATGCCCTTGGCTATAATCGAACCCGGACTCATTGGTCCACAGGTTGATGCTCTACTGCTGAGCCCATCTATTAATTTTTACCTTTACTTCCCTTGTGTCTAGGGTCAAATTTATAAAATGTTCTCTATGATCAATGTCCATAAGTTTAGTAACTATGTTTTCGTCTATGTAATTTATTGTTTCAGATCTTATATTTAGATCTTTGATCCACTTTGAATCAATGTTTCTACATGGGAGCAAACTGTATTCTAGTTTTATTCTTTTGCATGCGGCTTTCCAATTTTCCCAGCACCATTTATCGAAGAAGCTTTCTTTAATCTATTGTACATTATTGGCTTCTTTGTCAAAAATGATTTTGCCATATATATGTGGTTTTATTTCTGGGCTCTCCATTCTGTTCCATTGGTCTGTGTATCTTTTTTCCTGCCAATACCATGCTGTTTTGATTATCATAGCTCTGTAGTATAATTTGAAGGTAGGTGGTGTGATACCTCCAGCTTCCTTCTATTTTCTCAGGATTGCTTCAGCTATTTAGAGATCTTTTGTGGTTTCATACAAATCATATTATTTTTGTTTTATTTCCATAAAAAAATAACATTGGGATTTTGATGGGGACTGAATAAATCTGTATATTGCTTTAGTTAATATGGCCATTTTAACTATGTTGATTCTTTCAATCCATGAACAAAGAATACTTTTCAATTTCATTGTGTCTTGTTCAATCTCATTTAATAATACTCTGTAGTTTCAGTATATAAGCCTTTCACATCATTTGTTAAGTTTATTCCTCAGTGTTTTATTCTTTTGTTTGCAAGTGCAAAAGGGAAAAAAAATCATTTATCTTTCTGAAGTGTTTTATTAGTATATAGGAAAGCAGTGGATTTTTGTACACTAATTTTGTATACTGTAACTTTGCTGTTTTTGTTTATTGTTTCCAATAGGTTTTTGGTGGTGTGTTCAGGGTTTTCTATATACAGAATCATGTCATCTGTCCAAGTGACACTTTTAATTTTTCCTTTGTTCTCTTGAAATCTATTTTGTCAGATATAAGTATGGCTACAGCATTTTTTTTTTTTTTTTTTTTTTTTGTAGATGCTATTTCCTTGGAGAATCATTTTCCACCCTTTCACTTTAACTCTATCTTTCTCTTTGCAGCTTAGATGGTGTCTCCTGAGGCAGCATGTGGTGGGGTTTTGTTTTTTGATCCAATCTGATACTTTGTGCCTCTCTATTGATTAATTCATTCCATTTACATTTAGAGTAATTCTTGATGTAAGAGGATTTTCTATTGCCATTTTATCTTCTGTTTTCTGGTAGATTAGTGCCTCCATTGGTTCTTTTCTTTGTGTTTCTGTCTGTTGTTTTTGTTTGGTGGTTTCCATAGCTATTTCCTCTGTTTCCTCTTTGCATTATGTGTCTCGGTTTTGGTGTTTTTGGGCATGGTTATCATTAGGTTTACAAAAAAAGAAAGCTTCATATATACAGTGGTCCTTTTTATTTTGAATACATCTAATCTCTATTTTCCTTTGCAAATTCAGACATTTACTCTCTCCCCTTTTGTGTTTTTGTTGTCACAAATTATCCCTGTTTGTTCTGTAAGATTGTTGATGATCTTACTCATAGATTTGTGACCTTTTGTTCTTTGTTTCAGGTAGAATAACCACCTTGAGTATTTTCTGCAGCGGAGGTCTTCTGGTGATAAATTCCCTCAGTTTCTGTATGTCTGGAAAAGTCTTTATTTATTCTTCATATCTAAAGGATGAATTTGCTGGATATATTATTCTTGGCTGGTAATTTCTTTCTTTTGGTAGTTTGAATATTTGATTACACTCACTTCTAGCTTATCAAGTTTCTATTGAGAAGTCCAATGATAACCTAATGGGTTTTCCTTTATAGGTTCCTTTCTTCTGTTCCCTGGCTGCCTTGAAAATTCTTTCTTTGTCATTAATTTTTGACAGTTTTCATAGAATGTGTGTTGGAAAAGGCCTCCTTGGATTGAGTTAAGTAGGTGTTCTGTTTACTTCTTGGATTTGAGGATCTAGCTCTTTCCATAAGCTTGGGAAGTTCCCAGCAACTCTTTGTTTGAATAGGTTCTGCATTCTTTTCTTCCTCTGGTATGCCTATTATTCTTATTTTGCTCTTTCTGATGGAGTCAGTCCTTATACAGTTCTTTCGTTTTGTTTGTTTGTTTGTTTTTTATGCTCAAGTCCATCTCTTCTTTGCTCTGTGTCATTTCTAGATTTCTGTCTTTGATATCATTAATTCTTTCTTCCATCTGGTACTATTTTCTATGCTTGCTAATTTATTCTTAATCTTTTTTTTATCAAGGTGTTGATCGCCAGAATTTCTGTTTGGTTCTTTTTAAAAGTTTCTATCTCACCCTGGCTGGTTTGCCTCAGCGGTTGGAGCATCAGCCTGCGGTCCAGAGACCTGGGTTCAGTTCCGGCTAGGGTCACGTATCTTGGTTGCAGTTTGTCCCCAGCCCTGGTTGGGTCGTGTGGGTGGCAGCCACTTGATGTGTCCCTTTCACATCAATGTTTCTCTCTCTCTCTCTTCCTCTATCTCCCTCCCACTCTATCTGAACAAAAAATGAAAAAATGTCCTCGGGTGAGGATAAAAAATAAAATTAAATTAAATTAAATTAAAGTTTTGATCTCTTTGGAAAAGTACTCATTTTGTTTGCTGATTTGTTTTCTGAGCTCATTAAATTGCCTATCTGTTTGTCTTTGCATCTTGTTGAGTTTTTCTTAGAACTGCAATCTTTAATTCTGTGTAATTTAAATCACATATCTTTATGTCTTAAGTTTGTTTTCTGGAAATTTTTTTTCTTTTTGAACTGCCTCACTAACTTTGTTATTCATGGTGTTCGATGGGATCCTTTTCTGGACAGGTATTTATGGATGAGTGGCATGTCTCCAATAGATTGATACAAATAAGTCTTTCTATTATTTTCCAGTAAGTGGCACTGAGCCACAAGTGTTTTAGTTCTTTTACAGTTCTCTGGCTTTTCAGATTTTCATGGGGTGGTGGGCAATGGAGGGTATGTGCCTCCCTCCTATGATCCAGTCACCCCAGTCCCAGATCAGCCACAAAGGGGAACACAGTAGGCAATGGGGCTCCTAATTTGTAAAATCCATGTACTATTTTCCACAGCCAAATGCTGCCATCAGTGTAGCCATATGTGGAGGTGGCGTGGGCAACAGTAACCCAGCCACCTTCTAAGTTGCTTTGCCTTCCCAGTAATGGCAACCTTGGACCTCCACTTAGTAACCCCATGCCCTGATCCGGGGTCCTTTGCTCAGGGAAAAAGTGGTCCTACAGTACCAGTTCTTGGGTTTGCAGATGATGTGCTCTGAAACTCAACCCCAAGGGCAAGGGGAGGGGAGCTCTGGGAGGTTCAGGGGTGGTCAGGTTCTGTGGCTTTTTTTCTGTCTGGGATTTTGACTGCCAGACAACTGCAGCTGCATATTTGTGCTGTTTCCCTAACCAGGTCACTGGGCTCAGCCACAGCTTGGACTGCCCGCTCCTGCAGGAATGCCCACCAATTCTCTGCTCCTCTGGCTGAAGGGAGTGCCAGCCACAACCCGATTACTCCCCTCTCTGGACTGAGCCCCACTGTGAGCTCTCAGCTGCAGAGCTGCGTCCATGGCTCAGCTCAGCATGTCTTCCTTCACACCTCTCCAGTTTGCTCCCACCTGCCAACCTTCACGTTTTCAATGTGTGGGTTTCTCAGGTGTCTGTGTGTGGAACAGAATTATAGCTACTCAAACTGTTGAAACTTCAAGGGGAGAGACCACGAGGCTCTCTCATGCTGCCATTCCGCTGACGTCATTCCATTTCACCATTTTAAAAACACAATTTTCACTTTGTAGGTAGCTGTAGGGGGTATTTTGTGCAAAGTGTAGGAAAAGAAAAACAATTTCCCTCTCTCCTCCTAAGTTCAGTGGCCGGGGGCTATAAATCAAACTTTGAAAAGACAAATTCCCAATAGAAGTAAAATGTAGTTTTATGTATGTATGTACAAACAGGTTCACAAAGGAAAATGTGGCTCAATGAGGCAGGCAGAATTTCAGAGCTTATATGTACTCTCAGGCTAGACAAGGAAAAGGGAGTTTTGGAATTCTGGTGGGTGAGGAGGAGGTAAATTATGGGAAGGTAATCAGGAAATCTATGGTAAACAAACATTTTTTTAATAAAGTTTGTTATGAAGATTTAAGTGTGTGCTTTTTTTTTTTTTGGTAAGAGTTGCTAGGTACAAAAGAAGGAGTCACTTTTATAAATGGAAATTTCTTTTATAAATGCAAATTGCTCTTAAAAATGGAAACTTGCTCTGTTTTCAGAACTTCTCCCACATCTGCTCTTTCTGAAAATAGTCAGCTCGAAATAATGCCAAACAGGCATATTTGGGGGTGGCATATTCTGGTCTCCTTCAAGGGAGTCTGTTCTTGATTACAGGATACTAAACATTCCTTATGGGTGGGCTCACATGTGCATCGACCATAACTGGTTGATTGTGAGCTAATTGGTGTAGGATAATTTTGGATGCCCCGATAGCTTACCTGCGTGTATTTCGTACCCTTCCAGCCGGCTCACCCAGGTATATTTCATGACAGAGCAGGGGTCCCCAGGAGGAGATTTAAGCACATAAGTGATTTTCCAGGTGTTGCTTGGGTCTAGTTTGTTATGGTCTCATAAAACACAAAATAAAATGGTGAACATATCTAACTATATCAATTAATTAAACAATCCAATTATTCTAAGTGAAATAAGCCAGTCAGAGAAAGACAAGTACCATGTGATCTCACTTGTTTATGGAATATAATGAACAAAATAAGCTGAAGATCAAAACAGATGCAGAGACACGGAAGTAGGGAACAGACTGGCAGACGTCAGAAGAAAAGGGACAGGAAGTGGGAAGAGATAAACCAATGGACACAGACAATAGTGTGGGGAAGGCAGGGGTGGGGGGCGTGGACAGGAGGAGGTCAATGGGGGAAAAAAGAGGGGATGTCTGTAATACTTTCAACAATAAAAATAAAAAAAAAATTAAAAACTAATTAAAATAAAAGCAGAGATTTCCAGAACGGATAAGAAAATATTTAACTACATGTTCTGTACAAAAGACATTCTTTAGATTTAAATATGCATATAGGTTGAAATTTAAAAGATGAAGGAAAAAAATATATACATGTTGCAAACAGCAACCATAAGAAAACTGGAGTGGCTACACAAGTATCTTTAAAACAAACAAAAAAATAGTTACCAGAGATAAAGAAGGGAATTTTACTATGACAGAAGTGGTTATTTATGGGGAAGTGTAAGAATTATAAATATGTAACAGAGTCTCTGTAGATGCAGGAGAAGCACTTGGCAAAATCCAATAACTTATTAAGATAAAAACATGTCACACACTAGACATGGACGTGATCTTCCTCAACATGATAAAGGAAGTCTATGAAAAAGTCTAAGCTACCACCATACTTAATGATGGAAGACTGAATATCTCCCCATAGGGAGCAATGGAAGGAAGTCCACTCACTAATTTTACTCAACATTGTACTTGAGATTCTAGGCAGGTGAATTAGGCAAAAAAATAATAATAAAATAAAATAAAATAAAATAAAAGCATCAAGATTGAAAAGAAAAAATTAAAAGTATCTTCATTTAAAAAAAATAATAATCTTGCTCACAAAAAACTCCCAAGGAGTCTACTAAAAATTATTAGAACAAATAAACATGTTCAGCAAGGTTGCATGGTACAAGGCCAATATAGAAATATCAATTGTATTTCTTATTCTATCAGTGAATCATCTGAAAATGAAATTAAGAAAATAACTTCACTCATATAAGCATAAAAATGAATACAATATTTGGGAATAAATTCAAGAATAAATTCAAAATGCTGACTCTGAAAATTAAAAGCATTTTTGAAAAAAATATAAGCCCTCAATAAATAAATAAGTATTTTATTGTACAATGATTAAAAGAACTATCTGTTTGTAGGATATATTCAAGAAAATATTTAGAGGCAGAAAGTAAATTGGTGGTTGCCTAGGGATTGAGATAATATGGGGAGTAATTGCTAGTGAGAATAGAGTTTCTTTTTTAGATGATGAAATGTTCTCAAATTGACTGGTAATGGTTACACAGCTTTGAGAATACAAACATACAAAATAGTACACTTTCAATGGATAAATTGTCTGATATATAAATTATATCTGTATAAGCTACTATATATTTTATTATATTATAAAAATTGATCACTCTAAACTAAAAAACTTGGTAAGGAAATGTTATGTATAAATAAAAGCACCACTGAATATTTATATAGGGTTAAAAATTTGTGGTGGCAAAATTTTTATTTAAAATTCAGTTGACAATGTGAAAATACAGGAAACTTAAAATAAGAATGATAAACATTACTTGTAATTCCTCTCTTTTATTCTTTGGTCTCCCCAGAATAAACTAGAAACCAATATTAGGGATGTTATTCTGTCTCAGGGAGTTAATATTTGGATTCTTTTTTATTAATATACAAATAAATTTAGAAACAATAAAGAGATTATGAAAGTGAGATAACAAGTCAAATTACAGCTATATAAGCACTGTAAAATTTTACAAAAATCAGGGGCAAGTGACATTTTAAGAGAACTTGAGGGATACCTGTAGTTATGAGAATAACAAATATCTGGTAATATTTATTGATAATGTATTATATAATAGGTACTCTGTTACAAGAACCACATATATTATATAATATAATACCTGTTTTAACACTATGAGATAGATTTTATTAGGATACCTTTTATGCATACAAAGAAACTGGGGCTTATGGATGGTGCAACTGTTAACTATGGGATAGAACCCTATTACACCACAAATAAAGAGGAGTGAATTAATAATTGAAGGTCACAGGAAATATATGAATCATTTCATCACATTTTTTACTCCATTTTGGGATTATGTGTAGATCTAGAAACCAAAGATTAGGAATTGTTTGCCTTTGTATCTATCTATCTGCATCTACCCATATATCCATCTATTTTTCTTCCTAAATTCATAGATATTTAAAACAAATTTCATTAAGTTATCTAGACTATACAGCATATTCACTTTCTTTTTTTTTGAACAAAACAAAACTTTGCAGTATGAAATTAAAGACTCAGTTCATTTTGGCATATGAGATTCCGAGAAAGACCCACAGTGTGCGTCCAGGATCCTAGCCTATCGGAGGAGCAGTGGGTGAATCAACAGACAACTGTAGTACGATTTCAGCTGTTCTAAAATCTCGCCAGCCCAGATCCTGGAACGTAAAATGTTCCATAGGATCCAGCCTTTCTCTTAATATTTGGGACAGCTGTGTGTTTCCCTTGCGCATTACAATACTTTAAATGAAGTTTTATTTTGCAAATGAGGACCACATTTTACAAATACACAGAGCTTTGTTGTTGTTGAAGTCTCCTTAGAAAAGTGGGTAAATAGAATACATTAAAGCTACCCTAGGATAAAAATGTTAGGTTAACAGCTCATTTAAAAAAATAAAAAAACTTACCCATTTCTGAATACTAGTCTCCAAGTCTTTGAAATTCAAATTTGAATTTCAGCAAAATTACAAATGACTGCATCTCCAGTCTTTGTTTCTCAGCAAGTATTTAGTCTGTAAGAATGTGTTCTACTAGAAAAAATTAACACACACAAATTTGTCTTTGTCTTCAGTAAAAATACATAAAGTTAATTGCAATAAAATTTCCCGGGCTCTATTTTTAGGTAACACAGAGCTTTGAAGGAATATATACAATAAATAATTCAAGAAGAAAACCAGAAACAAACAAAATTTCACATAAAATAAAAAGAAAATAAGTCTCTAACTTCTAAAAGACAACATGAAGAGTTCCACAAACCATCTCCCTATTGAAATAACTGTAACTATTGAACATTATAGGGGAAAAAAAGACTTTAAACTTTCTGAACACTTGTGTGTGTGTGTGTGTACGTGCCCCTGGCAGGAACCGAACCCAGACTCTCTGGCCCACAGGCCAAAGCTCAATGGCTGAGCCAAACTGGCCAGGGCTTCTCTAAACACTTTTTAAAGCACATTCAGCAAATGGGAAAACATTTACTCAAGCAAAACCTACTAAATCTTAGTAAGAACAATGATGAAATGTGGCATTTGAGTCCTGACCAGTCCCACCTCTGCCCATCAGCTCAGCATGACAGAATCTCTCCTCCTGGCCGCTGCAGCTAAGAACACAGGACCCCCTCTCCCAAGAGTGACCCAGAGACCCCAGACCCCCACAGTCTCCACCTGTAGTGTTGTGGCAGAAATTCAGTCAGCGGGAAGAGACAGACTACAGGCACTCGGAGGATTAGAAAATAACTCTTTAATGCGCACTGGTGCAGGCCCAGCGAAGTCACCTCCAAAGACTGAGCCCGGAGCCTGAGTTCCACCCACCTTTTATACATGATAAGCCTCGGGGCATTTGGGGTCCTTCTAGTCCCACTGTAGTGTAGGTGGTTGTTGGATGTAAGGAAATTACAGAAGCCAGGAGCGGGGTCTCTGCATTGCCTAAGGAGCTGCACCTGGCTTGCCTTCTCAGTTGGAGCAGCAGCATAAAAAAACCGGGCCCCATTTCCCTGTCCATGTTCTGCTCCAGAGGTAGAGGCTCCACACCAGTTGAAGAAGACTGAGAGCAGAGGCCAAGGCCCTGCCCAGAGTTCTGTTCTTAAAGACAGGTGTTCCTCAGACAGAAGATAGCATAGTATGTATAGGTTTTTTAATTTCCTTTTTCGATCAGAACTTAAAATTTTATATTAGTTTTTGGTTTAATATAATTATAATTGAGGTATAATTTACTAGTGAAAAGTACTGGTATTTTGTACACAGATGAATACATTTTGAATTTTCCCGTTCTTAAGCTTTCTGCAAGTGCAGCCAAATTGGACGATTTCTTTTGCACCTGGTTACTTTTGTTCAGCAAATTGGAGATTCATCTATGTGTGATTACATACATTAGTAGTCCGTTTCTTTTTTGCTGTATAACCTTGTGTTGTATAAAAATACAACAACTTGTTTATCCATTCACCTACTGATGAATTTTAAGTTGTTCCTAGTTTTTTTTTTTTAAATCAAGTTTAATAAGATACAGTTTTAATATAATAAATTTCCTCTTTTAAGTGCGTGACTCTATTCATTTTGACTGTGTATGTAATCAGATATGGAACAATCTCAGTGAAACCATGCAGTGGTGATCCGGGTTGTTGACTTGCAAAATCGAAGAATGAGTTCATGGACCAAGAGTAAGCGATAGGAAAGTTTATTTGAAAAACAGACAGACTCCCTGCAGTGGGGAGGGGACCTAAGTTGGGTGGCTGGTGGGACTCTCTTGTCTAGGGCTAGATAAATACTTGCTAGCCTCTGACTGGACCTCTCAAGAAATTCTGCCTTAGTAGTATTAATACATTTTAAGATTACGTTTCCCACCAGACTGAGTTCAGCCCTAGGTCATGTATAGGGCCTTAGTGGCTTCCTTGTCTATGATAATTTCAACTTCCCCCAACTATTAGTGAGGAGGAGGGGAAACTCCCTTGGAGCAACCCTATGCTGGCTTTTGGTTTCTCCACAGAGTCCAATCATTCCGCCATCATGTCTTCTTGCTCCCAGCAGAATCGCCAGCACTATATTCTTTAAAAATAAAATTCCTTGGAATTACACAATCAATCACTGTTCCCCAGCTGAAACTGCCTTTCTGTTGTTATGTAATTGACCTGTGCTCCTTCCAGGAGCTTCTCATGTGCATTTCCAGAAATGGGGCTGGGGGTTTCAGGCCTTCAAGGCACAGATTTGCCAGGTTGATTTCAGTTTTTATTTTGAGAATCCAGATAACCCTCTGGATGTGCTGTGTCCTGGGCTGTCTGCCTGTGTGCTGATCCCCAAGTCCCTTCAAACTTCCCAAGTGTCTCAGCCTCCCCTTTCCTGGTCCCATCCCTGTACCTGCCTAACCTGCCTCTGTGTCCTCATCAGAACCACAGAAAGTTCCTTTATTTTGGTTCCCAGTATATCCCAGGCCCACAATGGGCAATCACTGTTCTGACAATATATGTTTACTACCTTTGTAGATACAGAAAGGCAAGTGAAGGAACTAGAATGAACGATATACAGATTAAACTAATTTTGACAAAGTAGAAAAACAGACTGAAAATTATAAGATAGAAAGTTCTATGTAAAAATATAAAGGTTAAATATATTGGGGGAAGAAATTAACTGCACATACAGAAGATGGAGAAAGCCATTCATATATGCATATGATTTTGTTGTCACGGAGGCTAATCTAAACTTAAGCTGCTGTATGTATTCAGAGGTATGATGTACAGGGCATGTGGAATTAGAAATCATTTTAAGTTATTCTCCTCTCTTTGAAACATTACCTACTGTCTTACACTCAACCCACAAGCAAAATTTTGGGAGGAAAAATGAGTTAGAATACCTCTAGAAATGGATGAACAGAATGATGTAGTCTGGAAGTCTTGTTGAAAGAACTGTGAAATTTACATGAAAAATACAGAAATAAATATTTTTGGTGTATGTTTTGAAATAGTTTGGAAACTATCAGATGGAGGGGAAAAAGAATGAACTTACTCAGCATAGAGTTATACACACTATTGGGAAGACTCTAGACTAATAAAGGTTTAAAGTCAATGTAAAGAGTTTATTTATAACAGAATTTTCAGAGAGACAGACAGGCGGGGCGTGGGGACTGTCTGGCTCTGTTCATGTCAGATAAAGGCAGCTAACCTCACAATCTGTGTATCTGGGAAAGCCTACCATGGGAGAAATTTCTTGTTAGCCTTGATATTTTCCTAAATTAACAAAAACTCATGTACTAGTAAGTTCTGGCCAGATTTATTCTTTCTCCATATATTGTCACTTGGTACATATGAGTCTCTGAAAATTGGTAGAGGAGGGATTGTGAGAAATTCACTTTTCATATCATTTAATTTTTAGAAAATTCTTCAAAGTGAGTGTTATTACTAATAATTCTCAGATGAGGGAATTTAGCTTCTAAGATGTTAGGTAACTTCCTCAAGTTCACAAAGCAAAACTTGGACACTTCCTAATCTGGTTTCCTGCTTACCCTCTTCTGCATGTTACTGTCAGCAGAAATGTCATTGGTAAGTCACAGGTTGATTGCGATTATAATTTATTCCACTAAAGTCTGTCGGGATATAAATTATTTCCAAAGAGAAATTCAGAGATATACATTTGGACATTTGTTTCTGTAGTACATTAAATGATTCCCTTGTGACCTGAACTTGCAAGACTTCATTCCTATGTCCAACTTCCCTCAGCAAAAAGGCTGGGCCATAGGTATTTCAACTACTGAACTTGACCCCAAAAAATCAATTCCAATCGTATTTTCTTCCACAGTTAAAGTAAGTTCTTCCTTGAGCTTATATGGGACTTCAAAAAAAGATTTCTATGTGTGTAAGAGCATATGCAAATCTTATAGCCAGGTAGGTGTTTTAAAATTTTTTTCTTTTATTGATTTTTTAGAGAGAGAAGAAGTGAAAGGGAGCGACTGATAGAAACATCAATGAGCTAGAACATTGATTGGCCGCCTCCTGCATGCGCCTCACTGGGGATTTGACCCACAACCTGGGCATGTGTCCTGACCGGGAATCGAACTGGCGACCTCTTGGTGTGTGGGTCCATGCGCAACCACTGAGCCACACCAGCCGGACAGGTAGGTGTTTTAGGTCTGGTGTCCAGAGAATTAAAATCCTTCAGATTTAGATCTGGTAAGTTTAACAAGAAAGCTCTTGTTAGGTCTAATTCTAATCATTGTTGGCTCTGAGGGGTTTCAAGGAGCACGGGAAGAGTAATTAATTCCTATTGAAAGCAGTGTGGGTTTTGTGTGAAAAGAATGGGCTCCCCAAACTCTTTTCCAGTTTATTTAGCTCAAAAGTTGTGGGCACAGCAGGGTTTAACAAAATTACCAGCACTTGCGATTCCCTCTATGCCCTTTAAACAAAGAAGTAAGCGAACAAGTGGTTTCAACTGCAAGTCACTTCTCTAACTAAAGGCGTCCCAAATGGTTCATGTAAAGTCATTTTCCCATCAAAAAAAACTGGAGAGCAGTAAAATTATAAAAATAACAATTTTTGCTTTTACATTTTGGCTTATTTATTCTTTTATTTTGTTTTAATCTTGTGATGTAGTAGTAAATCATAAATTAATTGATTCCCATATTAAGCAACCTACTGATATCATGTTATCTGGGTTCACTGTTCTTTATTTATTGGATGCTTTGCTAAAGGCAAAAAAATACTAGCTTTTTTAGTTTTAATTTTTAAAATTTATTTTTAATTACTGTTACTATACAATATTGTGTTGGTCTCAAGCGTACATCATACTGATTTAACGCTTACAGGCCTTGTAAAGTGATGTCCACAGAAGTCTCGTAGCCATCGTCCCCTCACAGTGATTGTACTGCTGACTTTATTCCCTGTCCGGTGCATTATGTCCCTGTGATTTATTTTTATAACTGGAAGTTTATAGCTCTTAATCCCCTTCCTTTTTCAGCCCTCTTCCCCATCCACGTCCCGCAACCATCGATTTGTTACCTGTATCTATGAGTTTATTTCTGTTTTGTTGAGTTTGTTCTATTTTTGTTTGATTTTTAGATTCTGGATATAAGTGAAAATATATGATATTTGTCCTTCTCTGTATGACTTATTTCACTTAACATAACACTCTCTAGGTTCATCTATGTTGTCACAAGTGGCAAGATTTCATACTTTCTTTTATGCTGAGTAAAATTTCATTATGTACGTGTAGCAGATCTGTCCATTCAGCTGTCAGTGGACACGCCGCTGCTTCCGTGTCCTGGCAACTGTAAACAATGCTGCAGTGAATACAGGACTGCATGCATCTTCTCAGATTATTGACTTCATTTATTTTGGATAAACACTCAGAAGTGGAATTATTGGGTCATGTGGTAGTTCTCTTTTTAAAGTTTTGAGGATTCTCCATACTGCTTTCCATAGTGGCTGTACAAATTTACAGTACCCTCCCCTAAATACTAGTTTTTAAATACACCAGTTATGTTTTCTTCTAAATATAATATGAAGAAATGGAGTCTTAGAAATAAAAAAAAATGCTACTATTTTATTTATTATATTTGTAAAAAATATGGCATTTAAAATTTTTTAAGAAGTGACTTTTTTTCTTATTTTTTAAAAAATTATTAATTTCTTTTTGTTACAGATGTTTGTCATTTTTCCCCCATTGACACCCTCCTCTCCTTTCTCCCCACCCCACCCCCAGCTTTGTTATCTATGTTCGTTTGTCATGCATACATGCATGTAAGTTCTGTGGTTTATCCCTACCCCCTCCTCTGAGGCTTGTCAGTCTGTACCCCACCTCTATGTCTCTGGGTTAATTTTGTTCATCAGTTTGTTTAATTCATTATTTTTTTTTTAAATCTGGGAAATAAAAAAAAATAGAAAACAGTTATATAGGTGATAGCACTATAACAGAGCCTTTGCTAAAATTTTGTTGCATAGGTGATAGCACTATAACAGAGCCTTTGCTAAAATTTTGTTGCATTAATTTTCAAACTTCCTCCTATGCACATGTTAAATATTGTTGGAATAATAATGTCCAGGCAAAACTGTGCTCTGTTCTTTATTTAGCATTACATGCTAAGGATTCACCTATGTTATTAAGTAGCCCTAATTATAAATATAAATCATAATTATAAGTCATTTCATAATATCTCATCATATGACAGGATGGATCCTACTGTGTTTTAATATCTTCTATTTATGGAGATTTTGTTGTTTCTAAATGTTCAGTATTATAAGTGATGCTATAGTTACAGGGAATACATGCTTGATGATATAGAAAATAGTGTTCAAAACTAAATTATTATGCCAAGAGATATAAACATTTTCATGGCTCATGAAACAAATTCACAAGACCTAGATATCAAAATGGAAGCGGTTTGCATTCAGAAAGCAGTGTACGAGCAAGTCTGGGTAGCCACACCAATGCCAGTGTGAAACAGTTTCTTTGCACTGTTGCTTTGTCTTTAGTACTTGGAAAAAGGTATATCCCAGTTTAAATTTTTATTTTTTGTATTTCCAGAAAGTTGAAACCTTTTTTCCCATATGTTAAATTACTGGGAATTATTTCTGACTAATGAAGTGCCTGTTATATCCTCTGCCCATTTATCCATTGGAATCATAAATTCTTATTAAATTATATGAACACCTTACTAAAAATACTTTAAATATAACATTTTATTTAAAGATTTTCTAGGTTACTTTTAAGATTTGCCTATTATCTATCTATCTATCTATCTATCTATTATCTATCTATCTATCTATCTATCTATCTATCATTTATCTATCTATCTATCATATATATCTATCTATCATCTATCTATCTATCTATCATCTATCTATCTATCAATAATTTTGGAAAATTTTTAAGATACAGAAAATGTATAATGGGATGGGTTTAATGACTGGAACTTTTAGTGCTTCAATCCAAATCTTAGTTTAATTTATGCAAACATTTGTGACTTTAGGGAAATTAACCAATGATAAAAAAATAACTAATCACAAATACAATGTGATGCTTATTATATGTGTGAATTATGAAAGATGAGAAACAAAGAATTTAAGTGATCCAACCCATCAGCTAATAGTATAGTCAAGAACAGAACCCAGGTCTTTCTGATCTCAGGGCTTCTATTATTAAAAACTACATCATATTGCTTCTATGATCATGTGTATCCTCATGAATTAAATTTAAATAATAAATGTCATCAGATTTTAATAAGATGCATGATGCAATATGTATGAGATTTATAGGGAGTGTCTAGTATAAGGTAACTTCTTAATCAATAGCAATGATTATAATTTTTGTGTGCAGTCCACTCTTATGAATATATATTATTTTAAATTTTCTCTATTGGTTGCTAAGAATAGTACAAAGACTTTTGTATAGATCATTTAAAAAAATTTTAAATGGATCCATCCGCAGGCAACAGAAGCACAGATCAGCAGCTAAGACCCATCCCCCAAAACTACAGCAAAAGCTGAGCAGGAGTTGAGCCCCACAGGGCAGCAGCACTCCCCAGCCGCCAGTGGCGGAACCCAGGGCTCCACAGAGGCCTGTGCGGTCCAGCAGCTCACAATAGCAGTGGGAAGCCAGAGCCCTAGAGGGACAGGTGCGATCCAGCTGCCCACTCGTGGGACCTGCAGGGTGCAAGGGCACCAGAGAGGCCTGTAAGACCCAGCAGGGACTGTGCAATCTGGTTACCCATGGGACCTGTGGGGTGCTGAAGCACCAGAGAGGCCTGTGCGACCCACAGCCCATAAGATAGGCATAGAGCCCAGTCCCCAAAGGGAACTGTGCAATCCAGTTACCCGCAGGACCTGCAGGGTGCAGGGGTACCAGAGAGGCCTGTGCGACCTAGCTGCACACAAGATAGGCTTAGAGGATTTGAAAATGGAGGCAGAGTGAATGGAAGCTACACAGGCGATCTCCCAGGACCAAACGGGAATTACAACTGAAATAAAGACAAATCCTCAGAAAATAGCAACAGAAAAGCAGCAGGACAGGACCAAATAACCAGGGACACTGGTAGGATCTGTGGAGGCACAAGAGGGTAGCGGACTGGGAGCCCACTACCAGTCTTAGCTGTGAGCAGTGCCCTCGGGGAATAAAGGCCAAGGCCCCTCCACAGCACAGAGAGCCAGGACAGAACACTAAAATAGCCACAGCCCCTCATTGGGCAGAAGGAGGGCAGACAGGGCTGGAACTCTGTGGGGACAACCGGGATTTGGAGAACACTCAGAGTTTTTGCTGAGTTGCCTCCAAAAAGGACAGTGGCCAATGTGCTCCATCCCAGAGCTGTGGGGAAAAGCAGCAGCGCCCCACCCCTCAGAGATTCAACCTTTCCCAGGTGAGGCAAAGAAATGCAAATTGAGGCTCATTAACAACCAGCATCTATCCCACCCTCTGGGAATCCTCTTATGCAGAACACCAGGGCTACATTTCAAGGCACTGAGTAACTGAGACTACTAGCCTCCAGGAAAAAGCTAGAGGATAACTGAGCCTTTCATAGGCTTTCAAATCTATCCAGGAAAATAAGACTTGACAGTGGTGTTTAACGTGGGCCAAACCAGGCTCATCCAAACCCAGTAGAGGGAGCCACAAACAGCAGAACACCAACACCCATAGGGAAAACCTGGCAGGCTCCAAAACCCACTGAGATAGCCAAAATGGTGAAACAAAGAAACAAATACCAAATGAAAGAACAAGAAAACTCTATCAAAGATGAGATAAATGAAATGCAGTTAAGCAAATTATCAGAGGTAGAGTTCAGAGCCACGATCTTGAGAAAGCTCAACAGCGTGAGTAAGGACATCAGCACCATGAGTAAAGATATAGAACATTGAAAACCAACCAAGTGGAAATGAAGAATGACATAGCAGAAATAAAGAACACATTGGAAGGACTAACCAGCAGAGTAGAGGAAGTTGAGGACAGGATCAGTGAATTAGAAGACAGGGTAGAAAAAAATCAACCAATCAGAAAACCAAGAGGAAAAAAACACTTAAAAAACAGGAAGACAGCCCTGGCCGGTTTGGCTCAGTGGTTAGAGCGTCGGCCTGCAGTCCAGAGAGACCCGGGTTTGATTCCCATTAGGGCATGTACCTCGGTTGCAGTTTGTCCCCAGTCCTGGTTGGGTTGTGCGGGTGGCAACCACTCGATGTGTCCCTTTCACATTGATGTTTTTCTCGCTCTCTCCCTCCCACTGTATCTGAACAAAATATCGAAAAATGTCCTGGGGTGAGGATAAAAAAAACAAAAAACAAAAACAAAAAAAACCCCAGAAAGACAGCTTAAGAGAACAGTGGGACAACTGGAAACATAATAACATTTGCATCATAGGAGTCCCCAAAGAGGAAGAAAACAGGCAAGGGTTAGAGAATATATTTGAAGAAATAGTGACAGAAAACTTTCCTAACTTGGTGAATGAAGGAAAAATGCGTTCAAGTTCAAGAAGCACAGAGAGCCCCAAGTAAGGACCCAAACAGGCCCACACCAAGACACATAGTAATTAAAATGCCAAAATTTTAAGACAAAGGGAGAATCCTAAAGGCAGCAAGAAATAAGCAACAGGTTACCTACAAAGGAAACCCCATAAGGCTCTCAGCTGACTTCTCAACAGACATACTACAGGCCAGAAGGGAGTAGCATGAAGTAATCAAGGTAATAAAAAACAAGGATCTGAATCAAAGACCACTCTATTCAGCACGGCTATCATTCAAAATAGAAGGTCAAATAAAGAGCTTCCCAGACAAAAAAAAGGGTAAGGAATATATTAACACCAATCCAGCACTGCAGGATATGCTAAAGGGACTGCTCTAATTAGTAGAAGAAATAGGAAGAAAAATAGAACCACACTAAACAAAAATGGCAATAAATGAGTACATATCAATTATCACCGTAAATGTGAATGGTTTGAATGTTCTGATAAAAAGACACAGAGTAGCTGACTGGATAAGAGAGCATGACTCATCTATATGTTGTTTACAAGAAACCCACCTCACAACGAAAGACTCACATAGGTTGAAAGTGAAGGGATGGAAAAAACAATTTTCATGCAAATGGAAAGGAAAAAAAAGCTGGAGTAGCAATACTCATATCTGATAAAGTAGATTTCAAAATGAAGGCCATAATTAGAGACAAAGAAGGCCACTACATAATATTGAAAGGATCTATCCAACAGGAAGATATAACCTTGGTAAACATATATGCACCCAATAGAGGAGCACCAACATATATTAAAAATTATTTGGAGGACTTCAAAGAAGAAATCAACAGCAATACAATCATAGCAGGGGACCCCAACACTCAGCTGACATCACGGGATAGATCATCTAGAAAAAAAATTAACAAGGAAACACAAACTCTAAATGAAGTGCCAGATCAAATAAATTTAATAGATATCTACAGATAATTATACCCCAAAACTGCAGAATT
Organism: Molossus molossus; assembly: GCF_014108415.1. Lineage (NCBI taxonomy): Eukaryota > Metazoa > Chordata > Mammalia > Chiroptera > Molossidae > Molossus > Molossus molossus. Next base: position 7,149,429 of record NW_023425351.1, on the reverse strand, counting down.
CACCTTCTTCTCAAGTGCACATGGGACATTCTCAAAGATAGAGCACATGTTAGGGCACAAACTAAGTCTCTACAAGTTCAAGAAGGTTGAAATCATATCAAGCATCTTCTCAGATCACAATGGCATGCAACTAGAAATCAATTGCAACAAGAACATGCAAAGACATTGGAACACATGGATGCTAAATAGCATGTTATTGAACAATGAATGGGTTACCATGGAGATCAAGGAAGAAATTCAAAACTTCCTGGAAGCCAATGAAAATAAACACACAGCAACACAAAATCTATGGGATGTAGTGAAAGCAGTTCTGAGAGGGAAGTTCATAGCAGGATAGGCCTACCTCAAGAAACAAGAAAAATTTCTAATAAACTATCAAATCTCACAACTTAAAGAACTAGAAAGCAAACAAAAAGAAAACCCAAGAGCAAGTAGAAGAAAGGAAATAGTAAAGATCAGAGCAGAAATAAATGACATAGAGACCAAAAAACAATTCAAAGGATTGATGAAACAACGAGCTGGTTCTTTGAAAAGATAAACAAGATTGATGTACCCTTAGCTGGACTCACCAAGAAACAAAGAGAGAGAACCCAAATTTACAAAATCAGAAATGAAAGAGGAGAAATAATAACTGACACCACAGAAATACAAAGGATTGTGAACAAATATTATGAACAATTATACCGCAACAAATTTGACAATCTAAGCAAAATGAAAAAATTTCTAGAAACACATAGTTTCCCAAAACTGAACTGGGAAGAGATAACAACAAAATAAATTGAAGATGTAATCAAGACTCTCCCAGCAAACAAAAGCCCAGGCCCAGATGGCTTCACGGGGGAATTTTACCGAACATTCAAAGAAGAACTAATACCCATTCTCCTTAAAATATTTTAAAAATTTCAAGAAGAAGGAAGACTTCCAAAATCATTTTATGAGGCCAGAATAATTCTAATTCCAAACTAAAAAAAAAACACTACAAAGAAAAATAAAGAAAACTACAGGCCAATATACCTGATGAACATAGATGCCAAAATCTTGAACAAAATACTAGCAAATCGAATCCAGCAATACATCAAAAAAATTATTCACCATGACCAGGTGGGATTCATCCCAGGGATGCAAGACTGGCACAATATTCACAAACAATAAATGTGATACACCAATGAAAAATGAAAGATGACTATCATATGATCATATCAATAGATGCTGAAACATTCAACAAAATCCAGCATCCATTTCTGATAAAAATGCTCAGCAATGTGGGATTAGAGGGATCATGTCTTGACATAATAAAAGCCATATATGAAAGACCTACAGCCAACATCATACTCAATGGGCAAAAACTAAAAGCATTTCCCTTAAGAACAGGAACAAGGCAAGGATGCCCACTTTTTCCACTCTTATTTAACATAGTACTGGAAGTCTTAGTGACAGCAATCAGGCAGGAAGAAAAAATAAAAGGCATCCAAATTGGAAAGAAGAAAGTGAAACTGTCATTATTCACAGATGACATAATATTATAGGTAGAAAGCCCCAAAGACTCCATTAAAATCTACTAGACTTGCCCTGGCCGGTTTGGCTCAGCGGTTAGAGCGTCGACCTGCGGTACTCAGAGACCCGGGTTCGGTTCCCGCTAAGGGCATGTACCTCGGTTGCAGTTTGTCCCCGGCCCTGGTCGGTTGTGCGGGTGGCAGCCACTCGATGTGTCCCTTCACGTCGATGTTTCTCTCTCTCTCTCTCTCTGTTCCGCCCCCTCCCCCCCACTCTACCTGAACAAAAAATGGAAAAATGTCCTCGGGTGAGGATAAAAAAAAAAAAAAAAATCTACTAGACTTAAGAAATGAATTTGGCAAATTAGCAGGATACAAAATTAATGGCATTTTTATACACCAATGATAAACTCACAGGAGAAACTAAAAAAAAAAAAAATCCCATTTACCATCGCAGCAAAAAAAATTAAGATACCTAGGAATAAACTTAACCAAAGAAATAAAGGACCTATTCGCAGAAAACTACAGGTCATTGAAAAAAGAAATAGAGGAAGATAAAAAAAGTGGAAGCACATACCTCGTTCATAGATTGGAAGAATTTACATCATTAAAATGTCCATACTACCCACAGCAATCTATAGATTCAATGCAATCCCCATCAAAATATCAATGACATACTTCACAGAACTAGAACAAATACTTCAAAAGTTCATATGGAACCAAAAGAGACCCTGAATAGCCACACCAATATTGAAAAAGAAGAACAAAGTTGGAGGGATCACTTTATCAGATTTCAGGTTATACTACAAAGTCACTGTAATCAAAACAGCCTGGTACTGGCATAAAAACAGGCAGATAGACAAGTGGAACAGAATAAAGAACCCAGAAGTGGACCCAGGACAATATGCTCAATTAATATTTGAGAAAGGGGGCAAGAGCATACAGTGGAGTAAAGACAGCCTCTTTAATAAATGGTGTTGGGAAAATTGGACACCTACATGCAAAAAAATGAAACTAGATCATCAACTTACACCATACACAGGAATAAACTCAAAAGATGGATAAAAGACTTAAATGTGACCCGTGAATCCATAAAAATTCTAGAAGACAATGTAGGCAACAAAATTTCAGACATCATATGCAGCAGAATTTTCACTGATACATCACCTAAAGCAACAGAAAGAAAGGAAATAATGAACACATGGGACTACATAAAACTCAAAAGCTCTGCACAGGAAAAGAAACAACCACCAATATGGAAAGGCAAACCACTGTATGGGAGAGCATAACTGCCAATGATACATCAGATAAGGGGTTCATTTCCAATATATATAAAGTGCTCATACAACTCAACAAAAGGAAGACAAAGAACCCAATTAAAAAATGGGCAGAGGAACTAAATAGACACCTCTCCAAACAGGAGATACAAATAGCTAAGAGACATATGAAGAAATGCTCAACAACACTAATCATCAGAGAGATGCAAATTAAAACAACAATGAGGTATCACCTCACACCTGTCAGAATGGCTGCCATCAACAAATCATCAAACAAATGTTGGCAAGGATGTAGAGAAAAGGGAACTCTAGTACACTGCTGTTGGGAATTCAGACTGGTGTAGCCACTATGGAAAACAATATGGTGTTACCTCAAAAATTAAAAATTGAACTTCCATTTGACCTAGTGATTTCACTTCTAGGAATATATCCTAAGAAGAATGAAACACCAATCAGGAAGAATATATGTACCCCCATGTTCATAGCAGCACAATTTACAATAGATAAGATCTGGAAACAGTCCAAATGTTCATCAGTAGCCGAATGGATAAAAAGCAGTGGTACATATACACAATGGAGTACTATGCAGCTATCAGAAAGAAAGATCTCTTTTCCTTTGAGAGGACATGGAGGGACCTGGAGAGTATTAGCCTAAGCAAAACAAGCCAAGCAGAGAAAGACAAATATCACATCATCTCACTTATTTGTGGAATGTAATGAACATAACAGTCTGAGGAACAGGGTAGTCCCAGAGACGTGGAAGTGGGGTACAGACTGACAATCCCCAGAAGAGGGGGTAGGGGGAGAGATAAACCACAGAACTTATATGCATGTATGCATGAACAGTGGACATGGACAACAAATCTGGGGCAGGATGGGGAGGGTGAGGGAGGGGGATATCAGTGGGGGAAAAAGGAGAAACATCTGTAACAAAAATAAATTAATTTATAAAATAATAATAATATGACTGCCTCTAGAGAAATGTGGTTTGAGTGTTTGAGAAATGAGTATATATTTTTTCTCCAAGTATAAAAAGAGCTGAAAAATAAAAGAAATAACTGTAAAAAAAAACCCAAAAACTATGTAATTAAGCAAAATTTTATTAAATGTGTATTCTGTGATCCTTTCCTGGAAACCAGCCCTGCTCTGTGATGTCCCGCTTCTGAATCTCTATTGCTGGTGCTCATCTAATTTTCTCTCCTGCACATTCCCTTCAAGCAACATCCCTAACTCCCAGGCTCCCATGGACTGCCTACCTGGGGTTGACTATAAGCCAACCTGTCCATTCTGGTTTTCTCTGTAGTGTTTTAGATCCACACATCCAACTTGCCGAATGCTCCTGAAACTCACCGTATTCTACACTCCATTTTCATGTCGTCTTCCAGCTCAGTCCTGCCTCCCCTCCAGTGTTCTCACCCACCCTGGACTTTCAGGTGAGAACCTCACTGTGACTCTTCTCCCTCTGTGTCACCAAACCTATTCCTTTTACCCCTAGACCCAGATGTCCCTGTAACTAGGGCCCATGCTCGAGGTCAGGCTACTGTCAGCTATTACCAAGACTGTTCAAAAACATTTCAGTTTGTCTCTCTAGTTCCAGTTCCCCTCTATTCTAATCCATTCCTATTAATATAAGGAAAAGTGTCTTCCAAAAATTCACTTGTGATTGTCACTCTTGCTTGAAATGCTTCAAAGTTTTCTTGTGCTCTCAAGCTGGACCATTGGCATGCTTGTAAGGGCTTTTATGCTCCTAGCTCAGCTTACTTTCCCTGTCTTCATGTATGCTGCAGGCATGAAGCGATTCTTTATCCTGCTCTCTCTTACCTGTGGAATGTTCCTCGTGGTACTTTCTACCTTGGACATTCCTTCTATCTGTCCATTCCCTCCTCCTTATTTTCACCTGACTAATGCATATGTTCCACTAAGTTTCAACTCTGTTATCCCTTCTGTGAGCTTTCCTTTCTTCGCCCATAATGTACTTGTCTCTGCTTTACTTCTTTCCTCCCATAACCAGATCAGAGACCCCTTAGTGTCAAAAACAATGTTGTGTTTGTCCTTGCATGCTCACTCAGTGTCTGGTCAGTATCTGGCACACAGTGTGGTCTGGATAACACTCCAGGCATACAGAACAATTTCATTGCTAAAATGCAGTGCACTTTTCTGATTAGGATAGTGGCCCAAGAGCTTAATAAGAGTGCTCCTGATTTCTTTGTGAGTTTCTTATTTCTGCACTTCAAGTGCATCATTGTACAGTGATCTTAACCAAGACAGTAAATGATAGGTGCTAATAGTAGCGTTTCAAGTGGCACATGAAAACTATAAAATGTCTTTTATGATGGGAATGAGAGAAGTGATTACCTGTGGTACCCAATTAGAGCACTTTATTCACATGGAACATCTAAAGTCCACCTGTGTACAAGGTCATGCATTGGACTCCATGATGACACAGTAACAACGAGGATCCCTGCCTGTCAAGGTATCACCATTTAGTAGAAAAATAGAAATGAGAGGAACCCTACAGAAAAATTCTGAAGGTAATTTGCTTATATTATTATGTTAGCAAGTGTGGATATCATATATATATATATATATATATATATATACACACACACACACACACACACACACATATATATAGCTACAGACACAGATGTAAGTACATAAAATAAAAAACAGTTTCAATATATATGTAATTTAAGAACAGTTATTTTATTTTACATATTTTATTATTTGAACTTTACATCAGCAGTACTTTGATAAAAATATCCTAAGAAACACACTACACTACCCTTAAGTAAGTTGCCCTGCTTAAACATTAAATAAGAAATGCACGTTAAAATTTGAACACTTTGTTTATTGGAAAACAAATTTCCTAGAAGACTGTCATTAACTTAGAAAAAAAGGTTTATTTTCTAGAGAATGTTGAGGTTCTTGAAATATCCTGTGGTTTCACATCCAATTATCTGACAGGCATACAATAGCAACCACCAGAGGGCAGTATGGATTTATAATCCATCCAAATGTATAAAAAGGTAAGAGAAAACGTTCCTAATTTCTCAATCCAAAAATCTATGCTGTAGTAAATTAAATGATTAAAAGAAGTATTTATATTTATAAACAATTTATCTTATTTGGTTGGTTGCCTTTTTGTTTTGTTGATTTTTTTGTGTGTGCAGCAACTCTAGTTTGATATAGTCCCATTTATTTTTCTTTTCCTTCCCTTGTCTTTTGGGTTAAACTCATAGAGACCCCTCTGTGACCAAGGTCCATAAGTTTAATGCTTATGTTTTCTTCTATGTATCTTATTGTTTCAAGTCTTATATTCAAGTTATTCAATCATTTTAAGTTAATATTTGTGTATGGTGTCAGATCCAGTCTAGTTTCATTCTTCTGCATGTGGCTTTCCAATTTTCACAATATTATTTATTAAAGACATTTCCCTTTCTTCATTGTATGTTTTTGGCTCCTTTGTTGAAAATCAGTTACCTGCATATGTGTGAGTTTATCTCTGTTTTAATTTTGCTCCATTGGTTTATGTTTCTGTTTTTCTGCCAATACCATACTGTTTTTATAATGTAGCTTGGTAGTATAGGTAGAAGTCAGGGAGTGCAATACATCCGGGTTTGATTTTTTTTTTTTTCCCTGAGTAGTTCTTTCACTATATGGGCTCTGTGGTGGTCCCATACAAATTTGAGATTTTGTTTTATTTCTGTGAAAAATGCCTTTGGTATATTGATGGGAATTGCATTAAATCTGTATATTGTGTTAAGTAAGATGGACATTTTACCAATGTTAATTCTTCCAATATATGAACATAGAATATCTCTCCATTCATTTGTGTCTAATTTATTTCAATAATGTCTTGTAGTTTTTGATGTCAAGGTCCTTTATCTCCCTGGTTAAGCTTATTCCTAGTTATATTAGCATTTTTTATTTGTAAATGGGATTGTTTGTTTCATGTTTCTTTCTGATATTTTGTTGTGAGGATATAGGAACACAACAGATATTTGATATTGATTTTGTATCTTGCAAGTTTACTGTATTTGTTTCTAATAGTCTTTTGGTGTAAATGATACCTCCAATGAGGGGATATATACAAAATATACAAAGAATTTATACAACTCAACAACAAAAATACAAACAGTCTGATTTAAAAATAGCAGAGGAGTCTGGCCTGATGACTCAGTTGGTTGGAACATCCTCCAGCGCACCAAAAAGGTTGTAGATTTAGCTCCCAGTCAGGGCACACACCTGGGTGGGTTCGATCCCTAGTCGGGGTATGTATAGAAAGCAACCTATGGATGATTCTCTCTCTCTCTTCCTCTATCTCTAAAATTAATAAAAACATATCCTGGGTGAGGATTAACAATTTTATTTTAAAAAATGGGCTGAGTACCTGAATAAACACTTTTCCAAAGAAGAAATACAATTGGCCAACAAATATTTGATGAAATGCTCAACATCACTAGCTATGAGAGAAATGCAAATCAAAACCAAATGAGATACCACCACACACCTGTCAGAATGGCTATTTTCAGTGAGATGAGAAATAAATGTTGGAGAGGGTGTAGAGAAATGGGAACCTATACTGCTGGTAGGAATGTAAATTGATGCTATAAATACGAAGGTTCCTTACAAAATTAAGAATAGAGCTACCATATGACCCAGCAAATCCTTCTGGGTATTTAACTAAAAATATTGAAAACACTTATTGGTAAAGATATATGTAACCCCCTATATTCATTGCACCATTTCTTACAGTAGCCAACCCACAGGCCCTTCAGCGGATGATTAGGTAAAAAAAGATGTGGTATTTATATACAATGGAATACTACTTAGATATAAAAAAGATGAAACATTGCTATTTGTGACAACATGGATGGAGCTTGAGAGTCTTGTGCTAAGTGAAATAAGTGAGCGGGAAAAGTAAAAGAAATATACGATTTTACTTTTATGTGGTATAAAACAAAAAGCAACAACTGAACTAAAAGTAAACAAAAAAACTCCAAAAAAACCAAACTTGTAGATACAGACAAGAGGATAGTGTTTACCAAGAAGGCGGGTGGGGGTAAAATGAAGAGGGTGAAGGGAGTCAAATACAAGGTGTCTGAAGGAGACTAGTGGGCAGTGAGCATGCAGTAGATGTTGTATTATAAAGTTGTATGCCTGGAATTTATGTAATGTTATTAACCAATGTTACCCCAATACATTTATTAACCGCTGTATTATATCCATCAGGATACATGGTATTTTATTACTTAACTATTATGAGAATGTACAGTGGTTAAATATTTTTTATAAATATAGGTAACCTGTTTCAGAAAAACATTAAAAAATGAGTAATCTTGAAGCAAACCCTGTCTTTGATCTCTACAAGCCACATTCATCTGAATCCGGCTTTCAGGGCTTGAGAGTTGCTATCCTCAGTTCATGACTGTCTTGCTAATAAAATATCTCCGTGAACAAAACACAGTGGCAGTGATTTGTGATTTTGAGATAAGTAAGTGTGTAGAAACTTTAGAAAAGAAAACTTGTGAGAAAGTGATTTTGTTTTTGAAGAATAAAGAAAAGAAAGAAGAGAGAAACAAATTGCTGGGTGATTTTTCTGTGGCAAGTGGATGAAGTAACTTGCTTTTCAAGGATCTTAATTATAAGCAAGTTTAAAGTTGGTGGGGGGTGGGGTAGACAATGTTGTATAATATTTTATCTATAATAAGTTCTAGTCAAATAAAGTGTATCTAGGCAGCTTCACTACATTTAACTGTTAATAAAACTTCTATCACTCAATTTAGAAACATGTCACATGAAACTAAGTGGCAACACTTCATGAAAATTACAAATAACAGGAGAACATTGCAGTTTATACTTTTACACATATTCTTTCATTAAGTCTTCACATACAACATTTCACAAATGAGTAAACAAACGTAGATTAAACAATAAACTTCAGGTAATATGATTTGTGCCTGATATGAGTTCCTAAGGGAACAGCTATTGTTTAGGAATAAATAATAAATCTCTGAATCTTTAATTGGTTAACTGTAGTGGATGCATGTAGGACAAAAGAAATCTAGTCACAGGAGATAAGTTTCAAAAAAATAAGCCTTCAGGTTCAAACCACGTACCTAACCTTTTATCTTGGTGAACTACACAGAAGTCCAGGCCTACCTAGCCACCAATGTGCACTGCTGAATCAACCCCTAAGAGAAGGTAACTAGGAGTAAAGAAAATGACTAATCCCTAACCTCTAATGCTTCTTAGGAATAAAGCCAGGGATAAGGATTTTGCTGCTGGAGAGGCTGCTTTTCTTTTTTCTTTTCCTTTATTTATTTATTGAACATATTGGAGTGACATTGGTTAATAGAATTGTATAGGTTTTAGGTATACAGTTCTATAATACATCATCTGTATATTGTACTGTGTGTTCACCACCCCAAGTCAAGTCTTCTTCCATCACCATTTATCCCCCCTTTACCTTCCTCTACCTCCCCCACCCCTCTCTCATTGGTAATCACCGTACTGTTGTCTGTGTCTATAGGGTTTTTTTTTTTTTTATTACTTATCCCTTCACCTTTATCACCAAGTGCCCCCAAAGCCCTCCCCTCTAACAGCTATAAGTCTCATCTCTATATCTATGAGTCTCTTTATATTTTGTTTGTTAGTTTATTTTGTTCATTAGATTCTATATAAGTGAAGTCATATGGTACTTGTCTTTCTCTGACTGGCTCCTTTTATTATGAGTTATACTCTCCAGGTCTATCCATGCTGTCGTAAAAGATAATATTTCCTTCTTATTTATTTATTTATGTATGTATGTATGTATGTATGTATGTATTTATTTATTTATTTATTATGGCCAAGTAGCATTCCATTGTGTAAATGAACCACAGCTTTGACCCTCTCATCTGCTGATGGGAAATCGGGCTGCTTCCAATTTAGGCTATTGTAAGTAACGCTGCTGTGGACGTACGGTGCACATATTCTTTTAAATTAGTGTTCAGATTTCTTCAGATATATTCACAGAAGTGGAATCTTTAGGTCATAAGGCAGTTCCATTTTTAATTTTTGGAGGTAAGTCCGTACTGCTTTCCACAGTGGCTGCACCACCAATCTGCCTTCTCAGTGCATGAGGGTTCCCTGTTCTCCACATCCTCACCAAAATCTTTTCATTTTTTAACTGATTATAGCCATTTTGACAGGTGAGAGGTGATGTCTTATTGTGGTTTTAATTTGCATTTCTCTGATGATTAATGATGTTGAGCACCTTTTCATAATTCTATTGGCTATCTGTATGTCCTTTTTGGAGAAGTGTTTATTTATATCCTTTGCTCATTTCTTAATTAATTGTTTGGTTTTTTTGGTGTTGAGTTGTGTAAGTTCTTCATAAATTTTGAATATTAACCACTTATTAGATGTATCATTGTGAATGTTCTCTCATTCAATGAGTCATCTTTTGATTTTGTTGATGGTTTTCTTTGCTATGCAAAAACTTTTTAGTTTACTGTAGTCCAATTAATTTTTATTTTGTTTCGATTGCCAAAGGTTATATATTAGAAAAAAAAATAATGCTGTGAGAAATGTCTCAGATTTTACTGCCTATGTCTTCTTCTAAGATTGTTATGGTTATAAGTCTAGTAATTAAATTTTTAATTCATTTTGAGTTTATTCTTGTATATGATGTAAGAAGGTGGTCTAGTTTTATTTTTTCATGTATCTGCACAATATTCCCAGCACCATTTATTGACTAGATTATCTTTACCCCATTGTGTATTCTTGCCTTCTTTGTCAAATATTAATTGACCATAAAGGCATGGATTTATTTCTGGGCTCTATTCTATTCCATTGATCTATAGGTCTGTTTTTATGCCAGGACCACACTGTTTTTGTTACTATGGCCTTGTACTATAGTTTGTTATCAGGTGAAGATGTTTTTCTCGTCACTGCCTCTATGTCTCAATTTGGGAACAATGAATTGAGTAGCTACCCTCACATACACCAAGTCAGAAGTGGATAAAATAAATCATGCCATTAATTCAACTGAGTTTCAGCAATAATTGCTCTCTACTCAGGGGGTTTCCCTGTTAGGTTAGATGCCACAGGATTGTCCATCTAAGTTTCTTGTATAAGGTAATAAGAACAGTTTTATGGCCAGAGCATATGCAACAATATAATCATATCTTTTATTGTCATAAATATAGTCTTCAAAATTGTACATGACATAAACAATTGGAAAGGAGATGTCTTTTTGTCTTCTTTTTAAAATAGCAACTAAGTCATGAGAAAAAGGAAATCTCCTGTAACTGTATCTCCATAGATAAGATAAGAACAGTTTGGTTCTAATATATGCTCAACAGTGTTTTGTGTTGTGTATTTTTTTTTTTTTTTAATTTTTTTCTTTACTGATTTTAGAGAGAGAGGAAGAGAGAGGAAAAGAGAGATAGAAACATCGATGAGCGAGAACATCGATTGGCCACCTCCTGCATGCTCCTCACTGGGGATCAGGCTCACAGCTTGGGCATGTACCCTGGCCAGAAATCGAACCAGTGACCTTTTGGTGCATGGGTCAATGCTCAACCACTGAGCCACACAGGCCAGGCTCAACCGTATTTTAATTTTTGAAATTCCTTGTTTGGTTTGGTGACCTGGGGATCAGTTGTTACCTAAGGGTCTAGCTAGGGCTGAGGTTCTACTTTAGCAATTCTAATCCTGCATGTCTTTCATCAGCAACCAGAAATTCTGTTAGTTGATTAAGTTAATCCAATCATTCAGTAAACATGTACTGAACTTTAATACAGATGACAGGCATTTGTATCAGGAGCTTGGTTCAACAACAAGCAAAAACATACATGACAACACAGTATTATTCCACCTTCAAGGCTCTCCAAGTATCACTTTCCCAAAGAAGCCCGGCTAATAGGACTAATAAAGAAATTACACTGCCAGCCCCACATTAGGCAAATAGAGATACAAAGCTAACTTCCCAACCAAACATAACAATCATTTCAGCAGCTTACAATTTAAACATCCTTCCATAACAATAATTTCCAGGGAACCAACCAACACTCAAAACACTGTGTTCTCATGGGCTCATACAAAAATAAGAATCTGAGAAGTAAATGCGATGATTAGCATATGCGCTCTGAAATATGGAGAGATGGGTCTGGTTCCTGGCTTGGTCTGGTTCTTGGCTTTGTCTTTAACCATTTGTGTGACATGAGCCAAGTTCTTTCATCAATATGTCCCGAGTTTCATCCTGGGATATAAGGGGATAATAAGAGTACTTTCATTTTAGGATGGTTGTGATGATAAAATTTACCTAAAAATATTAAGTCTTTGGCTGGAACATGGCAAGTGCTCAATGGATGTAAACTGTTATAAAAAGTGTCATAACAGTTATCAGCCGTAGATCGCATATCAAGGAAGAATTTGAATAAACAACAAAAAAATAATAATAAGATCATTTTCAAATTTTTCAGGTTGCCAATGAATCTACACTAGTGATTCTATAAAATTAAAAGTGATTTTGAAACTACAGATTCCTCAAATTTGTAAATCCTAACAAATCTTATGCTAATGCACACTCTCCTACTCAGAGAACAGAATCCAGAAAGCTTATTTGCTGGAGAAAATCACATACTTATAGCATCAGGTCTTCCTTGAGGATCTCTTCTTTCCTACAGAGCATGTGCCCCGGATGACATCTGTTCATTAATCTTCCCATTTGCTTCTGCAACAGGTGGTCCAAGTATTGGCTGAACCAATGGTGGATTCTGGTTGGGACTCAGTTTGCCCTCTGTAAGAACAGGATAACCTGTGTTTATAAAACACAACTGTAGAAGCAAAGTGCATGGTCTGGCATTTCCTTCAGCCTCACTTGATGTGGTCTCTGTTTATTTTTATCCTCACCCGAAGACCTTTTTCTATTCAGAGTGGGAGAGAGAGAGAGAGAGAGAGAGAGAGAGAGAGAGATGAAAGGGACACATTGAGTGACTGCTACCCGCACGACCCAACCAGGGCCGGGGACAAACTGTAACTGAGGTACATGCCCTTAGTGGGAACCGAACCCCGGTCTCTCTGGACTGCAGGCCAACACTCTAACTGCTGAGCCAAACCGGCCAGAGCTGGTCTCTGTTTCTTTAGGACTAACAGGTTCCCTGCAAAGGCTGTAGGGTGATAGTGTTGTAACCCAGGAGATCGACCACACTCAGACTCAATTTTTCAGTTTTTGGGGATGCTTTATTACCTGCGCAGGGTCTGCAGCCAACCTACACAGAGGAGAACTGCAGCCCCGAGCTCAGGGGGAGGGTTGCTTATATAGGGCAGGGGTCATTCAAGAGTTTAGCAGAGCAAGCAAGCTGCTTGTGCAGAAGCCGAGGCAGTTAGCGATAAGCAGGAGGGAACGGAGGGGGGGAGGGAGCTGAGGCGAAAGGGAACTGGGTGAACTGGGTCAGCATACATCTGTCCTGCTATTCATTCCATTACCCAAGTTTTAAAAACTAACCAATTCGAGACGGATATCAGCGGTCAGTCAGGTGCAATACACACATGTTGAACAGTTACAGTTTTATGGGGTAAAGGGAGCTTCAGTTTCTCCCTATCAGTTTCTTTACAGAGCATGCAGGACACTCTGGCCTTGGGGCCGTTTGTGTCCTCCCTTTTCCTGAAGGATGTTGCTTTTCAAATTCCCAGTGAAGGTCAAGCTCTGGTTAATTTTTATGGGGCTAAAGCCGTCTATAACATTCCCCATTGTTCATCTTGCTTTCTCTGAGGTTGTTAATTAGGGCAGCTCAAAGACAAGTTGGATTCTAAGGACAGTGCGCTACAACAATAGTACTACCATCGACATTGGATACCCAACTGCTGCTACCTCTGCCCTTTGACCTAGACTTTCCTAGGTCTACCACATCTTCTTTTATTTTCAATTTACATGAATGGGAGAATTGCCTCCAAACATTTCTTTAACAAACCTGCGGCTATGAATACTTCCTCAGCCTACGCCTTTAGGACCCAGCAAAGCTGGTTACGTCCTCTGCCCTGTGATTCTCTTCCATATAATCTTGCCTTTTCTCAGCTGGTACATTTTCTGGCCACTATCACCTCTGCAGCAACAGTCCAAACATCCTTTCTCTCTCTCCTTTCCCCACCTCTCCCTCTGTTTAGGTTTACCTCTGTTTAGCCTGTCTCTCATGTCTACGTTTTTCTGATATTTGTTCACTAAAACACATGCTTGGCATGACCACTGTGCCTAGAAACAGGTAAGGTCAAAGGACATCAGTGAGCAAGAAAGTCCCTGTTCCCAAGAGCCTAGCATCTGCAGACGATGTAAATGGTTATGAAAACAGAGTAGGCCTGTGAAGCCTGTTCAGCACTGGGGGCAGGCAGGCGGTGAAGGCTTCCTGGAGAAAGTGGAATCTTAGAGAGAGAACTGTTCTCAACCAGGCCAAGGGGCACCTTCTGAGACGAAACACTGCAAAGTACTGAATATGATGAAGCATGGACTGTGAAACAGCGTGGGATAGACAAGCCACCGATGTGGCATGACAAGCAGGTCACAAGACCGAATTTCAATTTGAGGTTCAGTCTTTGTTCTGACATAAGCAAGAGGATGGACCAGGGCTGCAGTGATCACCGCTGTATTTTGGAAATCACTCAGCTCCTTTCAGGCAGCGTTCGTTGTTTTCTGAACACCCAAACTTGCTTGTAAAGTCTTCCTGGCTCATCTTCAGAGGCAAAAAACTGGCAGACACGACTGGATCTGAACTTTTTCTTTTTGATGGATTATATATCGACTAGAAAAGTATAACTGATTTCTTTGCATGTTAAGTAATTTAGTTCTTATGAATGTCTGATATGCTTCTTGCAAAGAAGGTACATGTGTGCACACACACTTAACACTCAAATGTTAAGTTCGTAAAAACAAGTTCTGAGCCCTTCCCACTCGCTGGCTATGGCTTCCCCGCTGTCTAGTGAAATATTTCTTCGAAAGAACCTATTCTGTTCCGGTCTGGAGCATGAGTATTCTGGCAATGCACACGTGGGGGCTGGGGGCGAGGCTGTGTGGCCGGAGATCCTGAAGCCTGAACAGCAACAGTTGAAATTCTGAAGTTGAATAATTCATAACATGGTACTGCTTTCTGGAAAAAGATTAACTTTACTGTATATTCTTATGTTTCTATATTTATATTTTCATGTTTATATAGAAATATAAATAATATTTATATTCATATATTATATATTTTCTAAACTTTTAAATATTCTCCTAAGGAATGAAACTGGCTCAGAAAATATCACCTATAAGATACCTATAGTAAGTCCCTTATCTAGACTATAACAGATCAAAGTATCAAAATCTATCAGTAGAAATCAGATTTGCCCACACACACTGAATAAAGACCATTTTAACAGAATGCCCTAGGGTGGGCCCCTTGGCTGAGCCCGGGCTGTGCAGAATCTGCACTTGGTTTAACTTCTCAGGCGGGTTGTTCGTATGTCTTAATCACGTCTTCCGTCTAAACTCACCTGTGTTCATTCAATGTGGAGTTACTCCAAAAACAGATTATATTAATTTATTTGAAATAAGGTATTATCAGTTGATTGTGCTTAATGCCTACGATACTTCCTTAAAGAATAGTTCTCTATTATATGCCTGTATGCGTAACCAATGGATATAGACAGCAAAGCTGGGGGGAGAGTGGGATTGGGAGGAGGGGGTCAATGGGGGGAAAAGGAGAAACTTCTGTAACAAAAAAAAATTTAAATTCTGCTAAGGAAAGGTCTGAGTGAGTATATCAATTCAGTTGAGATATGATGTAAACAGAGAATAACAAAATTACTATTTGTATTTTTCTGTATTATGAATATAGCATAAGCTACTTTAGTGTAGAATATTCTCTACATTAGTTTTGTAGCTTTATGTCTTTACCAGGTTTATATTCCCATGATGGGTTTTTATTTAATGCCAATGATTTCATTAGGCAAAACACTTTGGAATGCATTTAACAGAATTGAAAATCTTCCATTTACTTACTTGAACTCCAAAAAAATAAATAAAGAAAGAAAAATAAAAGAATAGTTCTCTAACTAAAGCTGGGTCCTTACTGGTAGATTTACAGTATCAGTAGAATGCTGATGGTGAGAGATCTGTGGGGCAGGGGGACTTCTCTAATGCCTTTAACCTAAGAACGTTTTGGTGACCACGTACTTTGCTGACTCGTAGGAGGTCCAGAGCCAAAGGACAAAGGACAGTCCTTCCCTCTGCGAGACCCATGCTCCCAGGTTGGGCTGGAGTCCAGTCTGGAAGTAATGAATCGTGACTGCAGAGTACAGCCTGCCCTGGTCATGGAACCCTGGCATTTTGAAAGCCACCTGTTTGGATTCTTTGGAAGGAAGATGCAGCTTTGTTTCCAGATCCTGACCAAGGGTTACACCAAGGAGTGTGCTGCAAAGGCATGAAAAGAAATAGATATTTAACCTAGCAACATGCTTTTAACAAGTGTACGTGACATAAATGTATCAAATTATCTAAACCTTGAATAAAGAAAGAACATACAGATATGTACAATGTGGTATCATTTAAGTAAACAACAAAACGTAGCAATGATGGACATTATTTGTGGATACAAGTATATTTGGTGCTAGTATAAAAACGTTTAACAGAAAAATCGCACACAAGCGCCAGACCAGAAGGTTCTTGGGAAGAACAGTGGTAGCGGTGTGAGTCGGATCATTGTTTATGTCAAAGTGATAACTTGTGTTAAATCCTGGAGATGGGACATAGTGTCTTTAAAATTTTTCTCTATTAATATATTTCACAATTTAAAACAAGAATAAAACAAAAAAAAAGGAACACAGACATTTACTCTTTTTATTATTTATGCATTTCTTCATATTGAAAGTAGCACTTTAAAAATTCCATGGAAGAAATCACTAATTCCCTAAATGTTTTTCAAATGACATATATTTTGATTTAATTATTTCAAAAAAAGTTATTTGATTTTCAAGAAGAGTAAAACTGAGGTACAAGGTAAATGGAGGTGCAAAGAGAAGAAAGAATCTTCTGAAGAGTACTGTCCTTGGGAGTAATAATACAGGAATAACACCATTTATTCTCTGCTTTCAATATAACTGGTTCTGGGTATTCTGCTCAGTTCTTCATTACATTTTCTCTGCAGAGACAGTGTACTAGGACTACGTTTATCTTTATACTCCATCAGTTGCTTCAAATCATGTCTTTTATTTGCTTGCTTTATATTTGAACTTTGAGTTCCACTCAGTTTCTTCACAACTTTGCAAACATTGCTTTATCGCCTTTCAGAATCCACCTGACAAATGAAAAATCTCAGGCAGTGTGATTTGAATTCTTCTGCAGATCTGTTGTGTCTTCTTTATATCTCTGGACTTCAGGATCTCCTAAGGATCTTTGCTTTTCTAAAATTTAATAAAGATAGCTTTAGTTTTGTATCTTTTTTCATCTTTCTCCCTTATCATTCAGCCTCTTTCACCTCAATGTTTTTCTTCAATATTCGGAAATGCTTTATTTTTTTCTCTTCCCTCAGCTCTGATAAAAAATTCCTAGTAGAATTTGACCTGTCTGTATAATCTTTATATTTTTTCTCTTGTTTTCTGTTTTGTTGTTGTTTGTTTTTAGTGGTCACCCAACAAGGGGTCCTCATGACATTTCAGAGTTGCTGCATGACTTTGGTAGAAAGTCATTTATGTCCTTATCAAATATTTCCTTTTGGTGTCTCAGCTAGCTTTATCTTCTCCCTCCTTAAGTTGGCTTTTTTTTTTTTTTTTGCAGTCCAAGCTTTCATCTTTTATTATTATTATGATTGTTATTATCATCATCTTGATTGTTGAGAGTATTACAGATGTTCTTTCCCCTCTTTTGTCCTATTGCTCCCCTCCACTCCGCTCTATTCCATTAATCCATGTATCTATCTTTGTTCCGGTACTTCTTTGTTTACCACTGCCTTGTACTGTCTTTAAAATTAGGAATTGTGTGTCGTTCTGCTTTCTTCTTCTTTTTCAAGATTGCTTTGGCTAATCTTGGTACCTTGTAATTCCGTATGAACTTGCATCCAGGCTGAAAGTGTCTACAAAAAAGTCATCTGGGATACTGAAACAGATTATACTGAATTTGTAGGTCAGTTTGGGGAATAATGCTATCTTAATAATGTTAAGGCTTCTGATGAATGAATGTGGAATTTTTTGTTCATTTATATCCTTAATTTCTTTTTCAGTCTTATTCAACAATATATTGTCGTTTCAGACTATGTTTTGAACTTTTTAGTTAAGTATATCTTTAAGTATTTTATTTTTTCTGAAGGTATTTTAAATAAAATTTTCTTTATTTTATCTTTTTTTATTATTAATTAATTAATTAATTTTTCTTACAGATGTTTCTCCCCCCCACTGACTCCCCACTCCCTCTCCCTCCCCGCCCTGTCCCCAGCTTTGTTGTCCATGTCCATTGTTCATGCACACATGCATGTAAGTTCTGTGGTTTATCTCTCCCCCACCACCCTCTCTCCTGGGGATTGTCAGTCTGTACCCCATTTCCACGTCTCTGGGACTACCCCATTCCTCAGACTGTTATTTTATTTTCAGGTAATCCATTGTAACTATAGAAAATTACAATTTGTTTTTGCATATTGGTCTTTCATCCTGAAACTGCTGAACTTAATTATTGGTTCTAAGAGGTTTTTAGTGCATTTCTTAGGAGACTTATGCACAAGATTGTCATTTGTGAATAGAGATAATTTTACTTTTTTCCTTTCCGACCTCATGCCTTTTCTTTCTTTTTCTTGCCTACTTGCCCTGTCTGGAACCTCCAGTACATGTTAAGCAGAACTGGTAAGAACTTGTTTCTCTCCTGATCTATGGGGGAAAATATTTAGTCTTTTGCCACGAAGGATAACGTTAGTTGTGTGTTTTTCAGAAACGTCCTTGATCAAGCTAAGGAAGTTCCCTTCTATTCCTACTTTGGTGACTGTTTTTATCATGAAAGTGTATTGTTGGCTTTTGTCAAATGCTTTTTGTGTGTGTCTATTGAGATGTCAAGTAATTTTAGGTTTTTATTCTTTTGTATGATAAATTACTGGTAGTTTTATCAACTGATATTCAGATGTTGAAAAAACCATGCATTCTTGAGATCAATCTCATTTGGCCACAGTGTGAATTTCTTTTATATGTTGCTAATATTCTTTTGAGAATTTCCACATCCATATTCATAATCAATTGTCTATCATTTCCTTGTGATGTCTTTGTTTAATTTTGGTATCAGGGTAATACTGACTTCCTAAAAGCAGTGGAGAATTCCTTACTCATCTCCTACTTTTTGGAAGAGTGTAAAGAATTATATTAATTCTTCATTAAATGTTTGATAGAACTCACCAGTGAATTTTCTTAAAGAGAAAATTTTAAATTACTAACTCATTCTCTTTACTTGCTTTAGGCCTTTACTTATTATAGATTTACTCAGATTGTTCATTTTTTAAATCAATTTTTGTTGTATGCATCTCTCTCAGAATTTTATCTAATTATCTAATTTATTGGTGTATAATAGTTCATAGTATGATCTTTATTTTTCTGTAGTGTCACTAATAATGTCTCTTTCCTCTTTCATTTCTGCTTTTAATAATTAAATTTTACCCCTTTTTATTGGTAAATCTAGCTCAAGATTTGTCAACTTGGTTGATATTTTCAAAGAATCAGCATTTGGTTTAATTGATTTTCTCTATAGTTTTACTGTTCTCTATCTCATTAATTTCTGCTCTAATCTTAACTATTTCCTTCCTTCTGCTTCCTTTGGGTTTAGTTTATTCTCCTTTTTCTAGTATCTTAATGTAGAGGATTAAATTATTTTTTTGAAATTTCTGTTATTTTATGATATTATTTGCACCCATAAATTTGCTCTAAGCACTATTTTAGCTGCATCCCAGATGTTTTGATATGTTGTATCTCATTTTTATTCATACTAAAATATGTAACGATATCCTTCCTTTTTTTATTTTTTAGACTCATTGGTTATGTGTCTTTTTCTCAATGTCTACATATCTGTGAGTTTCTAAAACCTTTCCCTGCTATTAATGAGTCATTCCATTTCATTATGATCAAAAAATATATTTTGGCCTGGCCCTTGTGGCTCAGTGGTTGAGCGTCGACCACCCGTGCACCAAGAGGTCACTGGTTCGATTTCTGGTCAGGGCACATGCCCAAGTTGTGGACCAAATCCCCAGTGGGGGACATGCAGGAGGTGGCCAATTGATATTCTCTCTCATTGATGTTTTCATCTCTCTTTCCCTCTCCCTTCCTCTCTCTCTAAAATCAATAAAGAAAAAAATAATTAAAAAAAATGTTTTTTAAAGAAAATATATTTTGTATTATTTCTATTATTTCAAACTTTTGGAAGTTTGTTTTATGGTCTATCATGTTGTTTATCTTGGAAACATGTTCCATGTATATTTGAAAAGAAATACATTCTTTGGTTGTTGAGTGAAGTGTTCTGTACATGTCCATTAAGCTTTTGATTGTCAAGACATCCATTTCAAAAAAGATCCATGTTGAGTAACAACTCTGTGATGGCATAAAAGTAATCAGATAAAAAATTAAGTTGCCCTACCCACAAAGTTTCCTCTGTCAGAAAGACCGGGTAATCTAGATGATCGATCCCATGAGTGCCTCACCTCCCTTTCCACACTCTACTTCCTGTTGGTATGCTTTAAATTAGCCAGTACATAGTGAATCCACAAAACGTTAGACACTCCATTCCGGGACCTTAATGAAACCCTAGGTGTTCTCTCTCTCTAGCTGCAAATTTTCTGTGTGTTCCTCTGCTGTGCTGTGTGCCCTCCAGAACCTGTGAGTAATAAATATTGTTTCTCAATATTTTCTGATGGGTTTTGCTGAAGTAACCACAATAAAAATCACAAAGGTTGTTACATCTATAGTTTTGGCCCTAGGGGGGGGAAGTGTCTGTGGGGTTTGCTGCAAATAATAGAGACCCAAGCACATGCCTCAGGCATCCCTAGCCAGGACCATCACTATCAATAGGCTGGGATATGTGTTATGTTGAACTGGAGTCTAGTGCTGTTCAAGACTTCTCTTTCCTTGTTGATCTCTCTCTGGTGGCTCTATCTGTTATTTAAAATGAGGTATCGAAGTCTCCAACTCTTATTATTGAATTATCTATTTCTCTTGATTTAAGTTAGTTTTAGTGACATGTATTTTGGTTTTCATTTACTAGGTGCACATTTGCTTATAATTCTTCTATCTCCCTTATGCATGAACTCTTATCATTATAAAATGTTTCTATTTACCTCTAATAACATTTTTCTTTTAAATATCATACTACCTGATATTAGTGTAGCCTCTCCATCTCTCTTATGGTTGCTTATTATATATTTTTTCCATAATTTTAATTTTAAGGTATTTATATATCTATGTATTTGAATACAAAATGCGTCTTCTGCTGGCACTACATAGTTGAACAACGTCTTTTTAATAATCCAATATGACAATCTCTGACTTTTGATTAGATTGTTTAATCCATTCATATTGAATGTTATTAGTGATATAATTAAATTTTAATGTAATAAAAATAATTTGTAATCTACTATTTTAATTTTTAAAGATTTTTATACTATATTTTTGAACTATTTCTTTTTTTTTCTTTATTTTTGTTGCAGATGTTTCTCCCTTTTCCCCCATTGACACTCTCCCCCTATCCCTTCGGTCCTGCCTCCAGCATTCTTGTCTGTGTCCATTGGTTATGTATACATGCATATAAGTTCTTTGGTTTACCTCTTCCCTCCCTCTTGCCCCCTCTTCTTAGGTTTGTCAGTCTGTACCTCACTTCTATGTCTCTGGGTCTATTTTATTCATTATATTCCACAAATAAATGAGATCATGCGATATTTGTCTTTCTCTGATTGTCTTATTTCATTTAGCATAATACTCTCCAGGACCCTCCATGTCGTCTCAAAGGATGAGAGATCTTTTTTCCTTACAGCTGCATACTGTTCCATTATGTATATATAACACAGCTTTTTTATCCACTCGTCTATTGATGAACACGGGCTGTTTCCAGATCTTAGCAATTGTAAATAGTGCTGCTATGAACATCAGGGTAAACATATTCTTGCTGATTGGTGTTTCAGGCTTCTTAGGATATATTTCTTAGTATCACTGGGTCAAATCACAGATCAAGTTTTAATTTTTTGATGACACATCATAATGTTTTCCATAGTGGCTGCACCAATCTGCATTCCCACCAGCAGTGTACTAGAGTCCCCTTTTCTCCACACCCTCGCCAACACTTGTTGTGTGATGATTTGTTGACGCAGCCATTCTGATAGGTGTGAGGTGATACCTCATAGTCATTTTAATTTGCATCTCTCTGATTGTTAGTGACATTGAACATTTTTTCATATGTCTCTTGGCCATTTGTATATCCTGTGTGAAGAGCTGTTTATTAAGGCCCTCTGCCCATTTTAATTGGATTATCTGTCTTCCTTTTGTTGAGTTGTATGACTTCTCTATATATTTTGAAGATAACCCCTTATCTGATGTATCGTTGGCAATTATGCTCTCCCATATAGTGGGTTCCCTTTCTATTTTGATGGTTGTTTCTTTTGCTGTGCAGAAGCTTTTCCGTTTGATGTAGTCCCATATATTAATTTTTTCTTGGTTTCTCCTGCCTTAGCTGTTGTATCAGTGAAAATTCTGCTGTATGTGATGTCTGAAATTTTGTTGCTTACATTTCTTCTAGAATTTTTATGGATTCACGAGTCACATTTAAGTCTTTTCTCCATTTTGAGTTTATTCTTGTGTATGGTGTAAGTTGGTGATCTAGCTTAATTTTTTTTTTGCATTTAGCTGTCCAATTTTCCCAACACCATTTATTAAAGAGACTGTCTTTACTCCATTATATGCTCTTGACACCTTTGTCAAATATTAGTTGAGCATAATATCTTGAGTCAATTTCTGGGTTCTCTGTTCTGTCCCATTGAGCTATATGCCTGTTCTTGTGGCAGTATCAAGCTATTTTATTTCAGTGGGTTTGTAGTATAACCTGATATCGGGTAATGTGATTCCTCTTACTTTGTTCTTCTTTTTCAAGATTCCTGTGGCTATTCGGGATCTTTTTGGTTTCATTTCATAAACTTTTGGAGTATTTGTTCTAGATCCGTGAAATATGTCATTAGTATTTTAATGAGGATTGCATTGAAACTATAGATCGCATTGTGGAGTATGGACATTTTAATGATGTTAATTCTTCTAATCCATGAATGAAATATATGCTTGCACTCTTTTATATCTTCCTCTATTTCTTTTTTCAATGTCCTATAGTTTTCTGAGAATAAGTCTTTACTTCTTTGTTTAAATTTATTCCTAGTTATCTTAATTTTGTTGCCACCATGGTAAATGGGATTTTTTTAGTTTCTCTTTCTGTGAGTTTGTTATTGTTGTATAAAAATGCCATCAATTTACTGATAATTATGTATCCTCATACTTTGCCAAGTTTATTTATTAGCTCTAGTAGATTTTTGATGTAGTCTTAGGGGTTTTCTATGTCATCTGCAGATAATGACAGTTTCACTTCCTCCTTTCCAATTTGGATCCCTTTTATTTTTCCTTCTTGCCTAATTGCTGTGGCTAAGACTTCTAGATCTATGTCAAATAAGAATGACAAAAATGAGCATTTCTGTCTTGTTCCTGTTCTTAAGGGAAATGCTTTTAGATTTTGCCCATTGAATATGATGTTGGCCTTTATTATGTCGAGATATGATCCCTCTATTCCCACATTACTGAGTGTTTTTACCAGAAATGGGTGCTGGATTTTGTCCAATGCTTTTACAGCATTGATTGATATGATTATATGGTTTTTATCTTTCATTTTGTTTATGTGGTGTATCACATTTATGGATTTGCGAACATTGTACCAGCCTTGCATCCCTGGGATGAATTCCACTTAGTCATGGTGAATAAGTTTTTTAATGTATGGCTGGATCTGATTTGCTAATATTTTGTCAAGGATTTTGGCATCTATGTTCATCAGGGATATCAGCCTGTAGTTTTCTTTCTTTGTAGTGTCTTTGTCTGGTTTTGGAATTAGAATTCTGCTGACCTCATAAAATGAGTTTGGAGGTCTTCCGTCTCCTTGAATTTTTTGGAATAATTTGAGGAAAATAGGTGTTAATTTTTCTTTGACTGTTCAGTAAACTCCCCTTGAAGCCATCTGGGCCTGGCTCTGGGCTGAGTTTCTCAATTACATCTTCAGTTTCCTTAGTTGTTATTGGTCTGTTCAAGGTTTCTATCTCTGTTCAAGTTTAGTTTTGGGAGACTGTGTGTTTCTGAAAATTTGTCCATTTTGCCTAGATTGTCCAATTTGTTGGGATATAATTGTTCAAAGTATTTTTTAATGATCCTTTGTAATTCTGTGGTGTCAGTTGTTACTTTTCTTCTTTCTTATCTGATTTTTTTTTATTTGGGTCTTCTCTTTTTGTTTCTTGGTGAGACTGGCTTAGGGTCCATCAATCTTGTTTATCTTTTCAAAAACTAGTTCTTTGTTTCATTGATCTTTTGAATATATATTAGTTTCTATGCTGTTTCTTTGTGCTCTGACCTTTACTTTTTCTTTCCTTTTACTTGCTCTGCATGTTTTTTGGGGGGGTACATTTTTAAGTTGTGAGGTTAGAAAGTCAAAATTTATTCTTGTGTCTTGAGGTAGGCTTGTAGTGCTATGAACTTCCCTCTCAGGACTCCTTTTGCTGCATCCCATACTTTTTTTTGTTGTGTGTTCATTTTCATTGGTTTCCAGGAAGTTTTTAATTTCTTCCTTGATCTTTTTGGTAACTCATTCATTGTTTAATAACATGCTATTTAACCTCCATGTGTTTTTGTTGTAACTGATTTCTGTTTTCATGCCATTGTGATCTGAGAAGGTGCTTAATATGATTTCAGTCTTCTTGAACTTGTAGAACATTACTGTACCCTACCGTAGACTTTGTACGTAGACACTGTACACTTAGGCTACACTAACATTACAAAACACCACAAGATTAAATCAAACACAGAGAAAATTATGCAATCAAGAGATTTGGGAAACACAAGCTGTATGAGGTTGCTGCCAGCACATACAGCATACTGTTTTACAGAAAACATCTTTTTTTAAAAAATAACTAGAAAGAGTACATCTAAAATAATGATATAAAGTATAACCTTGTAAATACATAAACCAGTAACACAGTTGTTTATTATCATTATCAGGTACTATGTACTGTGCATAATTGTACATGCTGTACTTTTGTATAACTGGCAACTCGGTAGTTTTGTTTGAAGCAGCATGACCACAAACACAATAGTAATGCATCACACTATGCACTACTAATTATGCTGTCACTAGGGGATTAGAATTTTTCAGCTCCATTATAATGTTATGGGACCAATATCATATATGTGGTAACTTGCTAACTGAAATGTCACTATGCAGCACATGACTGGATACTTAACTATTTTCCACATGTTACTTTGCCTGAAATCAAAAGTCAAATCTATAAAGGCAAGGAGAGTCCTTTAACCACATTGGGACTTATTTTTAAAGAACCCAACTTTATTATTATTACTACTTTTAATAATTCTGTCAGAACATTAATTTCATCAATTTAAACTAAAGTGTCTCATGGAGTTAAACACTGAAAGATTTTAAATAAAAAGGCAAAAACTTGCATGTATACAAAATAATCATTCCATAAATAGTTACAGGACAAGAAAAGAAATGGAGAATCACTAAAACTGTTAACTGCTATAGGTGTAATATTGTTCCTTGAGACATTTTTTTATTTAGCTTTTCATTTTATATTTTAATTAATTAATTAATTAATTATTGTTACAGATGTTTCTCCTTTTTCTCCCACTGATATCCCCACCCTCTTTTTCCCCGCCCTCTCCCCAGCTTTGTTGTCCATGTCCACTGTTCATGCATACATGCATATAAGTTCTGTGGTTTATCTCTCCCACACCACCCCCTCTTCAGGTGATTGTCAGTCTGTACCCCACTTCCACATCTCTGGGACTACCCCATTCCTCACACTGTTATGTTCATTATATTCCACAAATAAGTGAGATCATATGATACTTGTATTTCTCTGTTTGGCTTGTTTCGCTTATGATGACACTTTCATGTCCTTCCATGTCGTCTCAAAGGATAAGAGATCTTTCTTTCTTACAGCTGCATAGTACTCCATGGTGTATATGTACCACAGCTTTGTTATCCATTTGTCTACTGATGGACATTTGTGCTGTTTCCAGATCTTAGCTATTGTAAATAGTGCTGCTACGAACTTGGGGGTACATATATTCTTTCTGATTGGTGTTTCAGGCTTCTTAGGGTATATTCCTAGAAGTGGGATCACTGGGTCAAATGGATGTTCAATTTTTAATTATTTGAGGTAACACCATATTGTTTTCCATAGTGGCTGCAACAGTCTGCATTCCCACCAGCATTGTACTAGAGTCCCCTCTTTTCCACACCCTCGCCAACACTTGTTGTTTGATGATTTGTTGATGGTGGCCATTCTGACAGGTGTGAGAAATACCTTGTTTTAATTTGCATGTCTCTGATGATTAGTGATGTTGAGCATTTTTTCATATGTCTCTTAGCCATTTGTATGTCCTGTTTGGAGAGGTGTCTATTTAGTTCCTCTGCCCATTTTTTAATTGGGTTCTTTGTCTTCCTTTTGTTGAGTTGTTTGAGCACTCTATATATATTAGAAATTAACCACTTATCTGATATATCATTGGCAATTATGCTCTCCCACACAGTGGGTTGCCTTTCCATTTTGATGCTGGTTTCTTTTGCTGTGCAGAAGCTTTTGAGTTTGATGTAGTCCCATGTGTTAATTTTCTCCTTTGTTTCTGTTGCCTTAGCTGATGTATCAGGGAAAATTCTGCTGTGTATGATGTCTGCAGTTTTGTTGACTACAGTTTCATCTAGGATTTTTATGGATTCATGAGTCACATTTAAGTCTTTTATCCATTTTGAGTTTATTTTTGAGTAGGGTGTAAGTTGATGGTCTAGTTTCATTTTTCTTCATGTAGCTGTCCAATTTACCCAACACCATTTATTAAAGAGGCTGTCCTTACTCCACTGTGTGCTCTTGCCACTTTTGTCAAATATTAATTGAGCATATTGCCGTGGGTCCACTTCTGGGTTCTCTGTTCTGTTCCACTGGTCTATATGCCTGTTTTTGTGCCAGTACCCGGCCGTTTTGATTACAGATGCTTTGTAGTATAACCTGAAATCTGGTAATGTGATCCCTCTACTTTGTTGTTCTTTTTCAAGATTGCTATGGCTATTCAAGGTTTTTGGGTCCATATGACCTTTTGAAGTATTTGTTCTAGTTCTGTGAAGTATGTCATTGGTATTATGATTGGGATTGCATTGAATCTTTAGATTGCTTTGGATAGTATGGACATTTTGATGATGTTAATTCTTCCAATCCATGAAGAAGGTGTGTGCTTCCACTTTTTCATATCTTCCTCTATTTCTTTTTTTTCAATGACCTGTATTTTTCTGTGAATAGGTCCTTGATTTCTTTGGTTAAGTTTATTCCCTGGTATCTTAATTTTTTTTGCCACGGTGGTAAATGAGATTCTTTCTTAGTTTCTTTTTCTGTGAGTTCATCATTGGTGTATAAGAAAGCAGTCGGTTCTTGACATTAATTTTGTATCCTGCTACTGTGCCCATTTCATTTATTAAGTCTAGTAAATTTTCAATGGAGTCTTTGGTGTTTTCTACATATAGTATCATGTCATCTCCAAATAATGACAGTTTCACTTCCTCCTTTCCAATTTGAATCCCTTTTATTTTTTCTTCCTGTCTGATTACTGTGGCTAAGACTTCCAGTACTATGTTAAATAGGAGTGTCGAAAGGGGGGCAATCCTTGTTTTGTTTCTCTTCTTAAGAAAAATGCTTTTAGTTTCTGCCCATTGAGTATGATATCGGCTGTAAGTTTTTCATATATGGCCGTTATTATGTCTAGATGCTTCTATCTCCACATTGCTGAACATTTTAACCAGAAATGGATGCTGGATTTTGTTGAAGGTTTTTTGGCATCTATTGATATGATCGTGTGGTTTTTATTCTTCATTTTGTTTATGTGGTGTATCACATTTATTGATTTCTGAATATTGTACCAGCCTTGCATCCCTGGGATGAATCCCACTTGGTCATTGTGAATAATTTTTTTGATGTATTTCTGGATTCAATTTGCTAGTATTTTGTTCAGGATTTTGGCATCTATGTTCATCAGGTATATTGGCCTGTAGTTTTCTTTCTTTGTAATGTCTTTTTCTGGTTTTTGAATTAGTATTATGCTTGCCTCATAAAACAAGTTTGGAAGTCTTCCTTCTTCTTGAATTTTTTGAAATAGTTTGAGGAGAATGGGTGTTAGTTATTTTTTGAATGTTCGGTAAAACTCCCCAGTGAAGCCATCCCAGACTGGGCTTTTGTTTGCTGGGAGAGTCTTGATTACATCTTCAGTTTCTTCTGTTGATATTGGTCTGTTCAAGTTTTCTCTCTCTTTCCGGTCCAGTTTTGGGAGACTATGTGTTTCTAGAAATTTGTTGATTTTGCTTAGATTGTTGAATTTGTTGCTATGTAATTGTTCATAGTAGTTGTTAACGATCTTCTGTATTTCTGTGGTATCAGTTGTTACTTATTCTGTTTCATTTCTGATTTTGTGTATTTGGGTTCTCTCTCTGTTTCTTGGTGAGTCTAGCTAAGGGTCCATCATTCTTGTTTATCTTTTAAAAAAACCAGCTCTTCGTTTCATTGCTCCTTTGAATTGTTTCTTTGGTCTCCATGTCATTTATTTCTGCTCTGATCTTTACTTTTTCCTTCCTTCTACTTGCTCTGAGGTTTTCTTTTTGTTTGCTTTCTAGTTGTTTAACTTGTGAGCTTAAGGAGTGTATTAGAGATTTTTCTTGCCTCTTGATTTAGGCCTGTAGTGCTATGAACTTCCCTCTCAGAACTGCTTTCGCTGTATCCCATTCGTTTTGTGTTGTTGTGTGCTCTTTTTCATTGGATTCCAGGGAATTTTTAATTTCTTCCTTGATCTCCTCGGTGACCCATTCATTGTTTAATAACATGCTATTTAGCTTCCATGTGTTCGAGTGTCTTTGCATGTTCTTGTTGCAATTGATTTCTAGCTTCATTCCATTGTGATCTGAGAAGATGCTTGATATGATTTCAATCTTCTTGAACTTGTCAAGATTTAGTTTGCATCCTAATATGTGGTCTATCTTTGAGACTGTCCCATGTGCACCTGAGAAGAATGTGAATTCTGTAGTTTTGGGGTGTAATTCTCTGTAGTTATTTATTAAATCTATTTGGTCTAGCGCTTCATTTAGAGTCTCTCTTTCCTTGCTAATTTTTTGTGTAGAGGATCTATTCAGTGATGTCAGCAGGGTGTTGAAGTCCCCTGCTATGATTGTATTTTTATTGATTTTTCCTTTGTAGTCTTCCAGAAGATTTTTAATATATTTTGGTGCTCCTATATTGGGTGCACATATGTTTATCCAGGTTATATCTTCCTGTTGGATAGATCCTTTCAATATTATGCAGTGGCCTTCTCTGTCTCTAGGTATGGTCTACATTTTGAAATTTATTTGATCAGATATAAGTATTACTACCCCAGCTTTTTTTTTCCTTTCCGTTTTCTTGGAAGATTTTTTTCCATCCCTTCACTTTCAACCTATATGAGTCTTTTGTTGTGAGGTGGGTCTCTTGTAAACAACATGTAGATGAGTCATGCTTTCTTATCCAATCAGCTACTCTGTGTCTTTTTATCAGAGCATTCAATCCATTTACATTTAAGGTGATTATTGATATGTATTTACTTATCGCCATTTTTGTTTAGTGTGATTATATTTTTCTTCCTATTTCTCCTGCTAATTACAGCAGTCTTTTAGCATATCTTGCAGTGCTGGTTTGGTGCTAATATATTCCCTTAGCCTTTTTTTTTTTTGTCAGGGAAGCTCTATATTTGACCTTCTATTTTGAACGATAGCCTTGCGGGGTAGAGTAGTCTTGGATTCAGATCCTTGTTTTTCATGAACTTGATTACCTCATGCCATTCCCTTCTGGCCTGCAGTGTTTCTCTTGAGAAGTCAGCTGAGAGCCTTATTGGGTTTCCTTCGTAGGTAACCTGTTGCTTCTCTCTTGCTGCCTTTATGATTCTCTCTTAGTCTTTAATTTTTGGGACTTTGATTACTATGTGTCTTGGTGTGGGCCTGTTTGGGTTCTTCTTACTTGGGACTCTCTGTGCTTCTTGAACTTGAATTCCTTCTTCTTTCACCAAATTAGGGAAGTTTTCTGTCACTTTTTCTTCAAATATATTCTCTAACCCTTGCTCATTTTTGTCTTCTTCTTCAGGGACTCCTATGATGTGAATGTTATTATATTTCCAGTTGTCCCTCAGTTCTCTTAAGCTGTCTTCCTATTTTTTAAGTATTTTTTTCCTTTTGATTTTCTGATTGGTTGATTTTTTCTACCCTGTCTTCTAATTCACTAATCCAGTCTTCAGCTTCCTCTATTCTGCTATTTAGACCTTCCAATGTGTTCTTTATTTCTGATATGTCATTCTTGATTTATTCTTGGTGGTTTTTAATTTCTAACTGGTTGATTTTCAATATTTCTATGTCTTTATTCATGGTGCTGATGTCCTTGCATATGCTGTTGAGCTTCCTCAAGATCATGGCTCTGAATTCTAGTTCTGATAACTTGCTAACTGCACTTCATTTGTCTCATCTTCAGTAGAGTTCTTTTGTTCTTTCATTTGGGATTTGTTTCTGTGTTTCACCATTTTGGCTATCACAGTGGACTTTGGAGCCTGCCAAATTTTTCCTGTGGGTGTTGGTGTTCTGCTGTTTGTGGCTCCCTCTCCTGGGTTTGGATGAGCCAGGGAGGACCCACGTTAAACACCACTGTCAAGTCTTACTTTCCTGGTTGAAGTTGCTAGCCCAGGGAGTGGGACAACTAGTTATTCTCTAGCTTTTTGCCTGGAGGCTATCAGTAGTACGTAGTTACTTGAAGAACCTTGGCTTCTCAGTTGAATGAGAAACTCCCTCAGGGGTGCAGCAGAAGGAGATTTCCTGAAGGTGGGGCAGATGCTGGTTGTTAATGGGTCACAATTTGCATTTTAATGGCCACTGGGTGGGGTTGAATCTCCAAGGGAGGTGCCTCTGCCTCTCCCCAGAGCTCTGGGAAGTGTAAGATGACCACCTTCCTGCATGGCTACAGCTCAGCAAAGGCTCTGAGTGCCCTCCAAAATCTGAGTGTCCTCACACAGTTCCATCTAGTCCACTCTCCCTCTGCTGGAGCCCAAGGTGACTGGATGTGGCTATTTTAGCCACTGTCCCAGCTCTGCTCTGTGGAGCCACTTGGGACTTTAACCCAAGGCCACTGCTCACAGCTAAGGCAGCCTCTGATCGTGGGCTCCCA
Organism: Molossus molossus; assembly: GCF_014108415.1. Classification (NCBI taxonomy): domain Eukaryota; kingdom Metazoa; phylum Chordata; class Mammalia; order Chiroptera; family Molossidae; genus Molossus; species Molossus molossus. The sequence goes on along the minus strand of NW_023425351.1, from coordinate 7,118,154 downwards.
GCCTCCTCTCGCATCTCCACAAGCTTACCGGGATTTAATCAGTGTCCCTGGTTATGTGGTCCTCCAAGCTGCTTTTCTGTTGCTGTTTCCTGACAATTTGTCTTCATTTTCATTGTAATTCCAGTTTGATTCTGGTAGATGGTCTGTGTAGCTTCCATTCACTCTTCCGCCATTTTAGTATCCTCTCTCTTGAAACATTTTAAGTTAGTAATCATATTAAGTTTTTAAAGTGAAAAGATTTGCAAAAGTATAACTAAAATGTTCATTTTTGTTTTCAGTTTCTTACTATTTAAACAAGTCAGTAGGTCATAAAGAGTCAAAGATTTCAGGGAACAACTTATTCAGTTTAGTTTTTAACCTCAAAGCATTTTCTTTAGCTCTCATGATAAAACTAAACACAGAAAAAAATAATAGAGTAAGCAAAAATATATACATAAAATTTTGGGTCATCCTCCTGTATAAATACTGGTCAGTGGCTTCAGTTCTTACAGCTGCCCATGCTGAAGCATTTCCCTTACGTCAGAATGATCACCACAGAACACTTTGCTGTATACTGAATATCTTTCTTTTCATCATCTTTCTTTTCAGTAATTATTCAATATCAGTCACATAACCTTGTTCCACACTATTTTCCACACTTCTTTTCACACTATTACCTTTTGTAATAACATTAATTTTATATTCATTTTTAAAGTCCTTGTTGACTTACTAAACAGCACCCACTTTTTTGTCTGCATTTTAAGAATGTGCCCTGATCCACATCTGGGAGATAAGGAACAAGGAGAATTAGAGATCATCCATTGGTTAGTAATGACTTGAGGATCAATGCTATCATGGGCGTCAGAGGAATGAACACAGAGAAACCTCCATCTCTTCTTTCTTCTTTTCTTTCATGTCCACTCTGTTGCTGCTACTGTTGATAGCTATAATGAGCTCATTCGTTTGAAAATAAGTGTACACTACCTGACGGAAATCCACCTCAAAGAATATACTAAACATGTCCTCTGGTGTTATATCAGCTTCACAAGCTCTATAGATATTAAATCTACTATTGCTTGAGTGATTACTTGTGTTAAATGGGTCTGTTCGCCTGTGTGCATCAGAGCCTTATAAGACACCAAGAGGCACTTGCAGCCAAAAAAAATAAGTTATGTTTAGGGAGTGAGGTAAGCTTATGCTCTAAGTCTTGACTCCCTGGTGACTTCCAAAGAATAGGTAAAATAGGGGAAAAATCATTAATCATGGTGACTAAGGGAGTTAAGGTCATGATCAGGATTATGGCCTCTACTAATTGGTCCCTCCTAGTGTAGGGGGTAGCTAATCAGTGCATCAGATCCTGATGTCAGTCAGCCATGGGGTCACTTCATCTTGTTTTGCCACTTTTCTGGGTTCAGAGTCAAAACATATCTAAAGTCTAGATGTTATCTGTCTTTGGGGTGAACAAACCTGAGGCTTTGTTCCTAAGATTGTTTGATGCTGATCAGAACCTCATTGTCCTGAGAGCTTAATGTCTAGCGGAGTGGCCAAGCAAGAAGGAAGGTGGCAGGTGAGTCAGGGTGCTGGATGGGGCTAGTTTGAATTAAAAGGGAAAAAAAAAGAGAAAGGACACGTTAAAGAAATCAAGCTTCTATGCGGTTACACATGATTGTTCTTTACTGCCTGTGAGGTCATACTGTTTTCATTTTTCTGGATTGCTTAAAACAGCATAAGCTTTTCCAGTCTGTTTAAAACAGCTGTTGCTCCAGGTGCATGGTTTTTGTCTGGAGGAAACTCCAAGGCAAGCTTCTAAAAGCTTTTTCAAATCTTCATCAGCATCTTTGGTAGTTCCAAGTACTTCATGGTAACTTTTACATTTGTTTATGCTGACCTCCATGCCGTGCTCTTTGGGGTGGCCTTTTCCACATTCCCCACTGCCAGATGTGCTGCCCCTTGTGCAGTTAGGCCTGCTTTGATCACTACTACCTGACAGATTTGAGCAATTAGGGCTATTTCCAGATGCGCTTCTATTTTTCATAATTATTTCCAATCGTGCTCTAGATCTCAATATCCAGTATTATCATCTTAAAAATAGAATAAGCAAGCTTTTCCATGTGATCAGTCTCTCGAACCAAAGCCACAGGCCCAGGGCAGTGGGTGTAGCTTTTGCACTTTCTGCAGGAAGCGCTGAGACTTCTCCAGATTGTTGGCATTGTGGGACTCCTAGGCGGTCTCTGCAGATTCCGCGCTGCAGCCAGGTTGTGCCTCCCTTTGTCATTGTTGTTCATTGTCAGACACATGCCTAAGGAATACACATTCTTCAAAGATCCATAAGATAAAGTGATGTCAAAAAGAAAACCTAATGAAAGTCCTCCGTGGATAATCATTTCAGAAATGAACCAGGAATGGAGTCACATGGGCATGTCTTCCTCTCAGAGACCCACATCACTGCCTCTCTGAATTCTACTTTCCTGTGGCACGGTTCTCTCTGAGCATCGGCCAGTCCTCATCCAACAGAGTGAGGGTCCGATGACGTTTAGGGAGCCGTCAACTACAGAAAGTAAAGGTTGCTCTAGCATGTGTTCAACAGAAAACTATTAAAAATATTAACACTATATTTTTGGATATAAAATTTTGTTGTATTTGAAAAATGTACTTTCTGAAAAAAATGGCGTATGTCTGTTTACCTTCATATTTTGTTTATACTTCATGAATTATTTTTAAATCAAAATTTGTATTTTGAGATAGTTGTATTCTGCCATGTAGTTGTAAGAAAGAGTAGATAAACAGCATTTATTCTGTATTAGTTTCAGGTGTACAGTATAGTGGTCAGACCATCATCTACTTTACAAAGTGTTCACCCTGCTATTTCCTGAAAAAAAAAAAAAGTTTCCTGATTTTTTAATAAGATATTATTTATTTAATTCAATTTTTTATTAAACATTGTTAATACTGATATTATTGCAGGTGTCCCCTTTTTCCCCCTTTGCCTGCCTCCACCATCCCCCCTTCCCCTCCCTGGGTCTTCACGAAACTATTGTCTCTGTCCACGGGGTATACATATGTATTCTTTAGCTAATACCTTCACCTTCTTCATCCAGTAAAATATTGTTGATTTTCTTTATTTTTTAAATATGTTTTTATTGACTTTTTAGAGAGAGGGAGGAAGGGAGAGAGAGAGGAACATCGATTGGCTGCCTCCTGCACACCCCCTACTGGGGATCGAGCCCAAAACTGGGGCATGTGCCCTGATCAGGAATCAAAATGGGACCGTAGTCCATGGGACGTTGCTCAATCCATTATTCGTAAATAAATGCTCTCTTAGCTCTCACCCAAAAGGTAACCTAAAGTAAAAAAAAAAAAAGAGAGAGAGAGAGAGAGAAAAAGAAGAAATAATATTTATCTTTTATCCGGTTTCTCCAAATGGCAACATCTCCAAATGGCAAAACTGTACTGGGACAGAACAACGAGGATGGTGACATTAATAGAAGAAAGACACAGATCAATTCTCTTAACCTATTACCACAAGAAATCCCTCATATCTTTAGTGCACACACTGTTCCTTCAGCCACCACACCTGCCCACCCCACCCCCTCATCCTGTAAGCCACTGATCTGCTCCTTATTTCTATATTTTTGTTATTTTAACATATATTACGTAGATGAAAGCATGTACTATGTAACTTGACTCTGTCTTTGTTCACTCAGCAGAATTCTCTGGGGATTCACCCAAATTATTGCTTATATCAATAATCCATTCCTTTTTTTGCTGATTAGTTTCCCACAGTATAAATAAACTAAAGTTTCTTTAATTATTCACATGTTGAAAGATATCTGGGTTTTTTCCAGTTTTTGTCTATTATAAATGAAGCTGCTATGTACAAGGTTTTCTGTGAATGTAAGGTTTTATGTCTCTGGAGTAACTGGCCAGGAGCACAGCTGTTGGGCTCACTGTTTTCAATGTGGCTTTACTATTTTATATTCCCCTCAACAATGTATGAGTTGTCCTGTTTCCTCAACTTATCACTGCCATTTGGTGTCATCACTGATTTTAACCATTTGGTGTGGGTATAATGCTAGCTCATGATTTTAATCTGTATTTCCTAAAGGATAATAAGGATGGACATGTTTTATGTTCTTATTTTTTATCTGTATATGTTCTTTAGTTAAATCTTTTACTCTTTTTTTAAAATTTAATTATTTTTGCTATAGATGTTTCTCCTTTTTCCCCCATTGACACCCTCCCCCCACCCTACTCCACACCCTATCCCCAGCTTTGTTGTCCATGTCCATTGGTTGTGCATACATGCATATAAGTTTTATGGTTAATCTTCGCTCCCCACCTCCTTTTCTGGGTATTGTGAATCTATTCACTAATTCCACAGCTCTGGGATTACCCTTTTCTTCAGAATGTTATGTTCATTATATTCCACAAATAAGGGAGATCGTATGATACTTGCCTTTCTCTTTTTGGCTTGTTTAGCATAAGATAATACTTTCCAGGTCCCTCCATGTCATCTCAAAGGATAAGACATTTTTCTTCCTTACAGCTGCATAGTACTCCATTGCATATATGTACCAAAGTTTGTTATCCATTAGTCTACTGATGGACACTGGGGCTGTTTCCAAATCTTAGCTATTATAAACAGTTCTGATATGAACATGGGGTTGCATATATTATTTCTGATTGGTGTTTCTGGTTTCACAGGGTATATTCCTGGAAGTGGGACCACTGGGTCAAATGATGATTTAATTTTTAATTTTTTGAGGTAACACCATAGTGTTTTCCATAGTGGCTGCACCAGTCTGCATTCCCACCAGCAGTGTACTAGAGTTTCCTCTTTTCCACACCCTCGCCAACACTCGTTGTTTGATGATTTGTTGATGGTGGCCATTCTGACAAGTGTGAGGTGATACCTCATAGTTGTTTTAATTAGCATCTCTCTGATGATTAGTGATGTTGAGTATTTCTTCATATGTCTCTTGGCCATTTGATGTCCTGTTAGAAGAGGTGTTTAGGTCTTCTGTCCTGTTAGAAGAGGTGTTTATTTAGGTCTTCTGTCCATTTTTCAATTGGGTTCTTTGTCTTCTTTTTGTTGAGTTGTATGAACACTCTATATATTTTGGAAATTAATCACTTATATGATGTCTCATTGGCAATTATGCTCTCCCATACAATAGGGTCCCTTTCCGTTTTGATGGTTGTTTCTTTTGCAGAAGCTTTTAAGTTTGATGTGGTCCCATGTGTTCATTTTCTCCTTTGTTTCTGTTGCCTTAGATGATGTATTAGTGAAAATTCTGCTACATATGATGTCTGAAATCTTATCTTCAAGGATTTTTATGGAATCGTCAGTCACATTTAAGTCTTTTATTCATTTTGAGTTTATTCTTGTGTATGGTGTATGTTGATAATCTAGTTTCATTTTTCTTTGCATGTAGCTGTCCAATTTTTCCAACACCATTTATTAAAGAGGCTGTCCCTCCCCGGCCTCTATAGTGGGGAAAAGCAGCAGCCCCATCCTTGGAGATTCAACCTTTCCCAGGTGAAGCAAAGAAATGCAAATTGAGGCTCATTAACAACCAGCATTTATCCCACCCTCTGGGAATCCTCTTATGCAGAACACTAGGGCTACATTCCGAGACACTGAGTAACTGACACTACTAGCCACCAAGAAAAAGCTAGAGGATAACTGAACCTTTCATGGGCTTGCAGATATACCCAGGAAAGCAAGACTTGAGAGTGGTGTTTAACATGGGCTCACCCAGGCTCATCCAAACCCAGTAGAGGGAGCCGCAAACAGCAGAACACCAATACCCACAGGGAAAACTTGGTAGGCTACAAAACCCACTGAGATAGACAAAATGGTGAAACAAAGAAACAAATCCCAAATGAAAGAATAAGAGAACTCTATCGAAGATGAGATAAATGAAATGAAACTATGCAAATGATCAGAGGTAGAGTTCAGAGCCATGATCTTGAGGAAGCTCAACAGCATGAGAAAGTACATCAGTACCATGAGTAAAGATATAGAAACATTGAAAACCAACAAAGTGGAAATGAAGAATGACATAGCAGAAATTAAGAACACATTGGAAGGACTAAAGAGCAGAGTAAAAAAAGCTGGGGACCAGATCAGTCAATTAGAAGACAGGGTAGAAAAAAAACAATTAGAAAACCAAAAGGAAAAAAAAAAAACACTTAAAAAACAGGAAGACAGCTTAACGGAAATGTGGGACAACTGGAAACATAATAACATTCACATCATAGGAGTCCCCGAAGAGGAAGAAAATTGGCAAGGGTTGGAGAATATATTTGAAGAAATAGTGACAGAAAACTTTCCTAAATTGGAGAAGAAAGAAGGCATTCAAGTTCAAGAAGCACAGAGAGCCCCAAGAAAGAAGAACCCAAACAGGCCCCAACCAAGACACATAGTAATTAAAATGCCAATAATTAAAGACAAAGAGAAAATCAAAAAGGCAGCAAGAGATAAGAAACAGGTTACCAACCAACGAAACCCCATAAGGCTCTCAGCTGACTTCTCAAGAGAAACACTACAGGCCAGAATGGAGTAGCAGGAAGTAATCAAGGTCATGAAAAACAAGGATCTGAATCTAAGACTACTCTATCCAGCAAAAAGCTATCATTCAAAATAGAAGGTCAAATAAAGAGCTTTCCAAAAAAAAAAAAAAAAAAAAAGGCTAAGGAAATATATTAACACCACACCAGTACTGCAAAATATGCTAAAAATGCTAAAAGAAATGCTATAATTAGTAGAAGAAATAGGAAGAAAAATATGATCACACTAAAAAAAATGAAAATAAATAAGTACATATCAATTATACCTTAAATGTAAATGGTTTGAATGCTCTGATAAAAAGACACAGTGTAGCTGCCTGCATAAGAAACATGACTTACATAGATGTTGTTTACAGGAAACCCACCTTCCAACAAAAGACTCATAAAGGATGAAAGTGATAAGATGGAAAAAAATCTTCCAAGCAAACGGAAAGGAAAAAAAAAGCTGGGATAGCAATATTCATATCTAATAAAGTAGATTTCAAAATGAAGGCCATAACTAGAGAAAAAGAAGGCCACTACATAATATTGAAAGGATCTATCCACAGGAAGATGTAACCTTGGTAAACATATATGCACCCAATGTAGGAGCACCAACATATATTAAAAATCCTCTGGAGAACTTCAAATGAGAAATCTACAGCAATAAAATCATAGCAGGGGACTTCAATACCCTGCTGACATCACGGGATAGATCATCTAGACAAAAAATAAACAAGGAACACAGACTCTAAATGAAGCACTAGATCAAATGCATTTAACAGATATCTACAGAGAATTATACCCCAAACCTGCAGAATTCACATTGTCCTCAAGTGCACATGGGACATTCTCAAAGACAGAGCCCATATTAGGGCACAAACTAAGTCTCTAAAGTTCAAGAAGATTGAAATCATATCAAGCATCCTCTCAGATCACAATGGCATGAAACTAGAAATCAATTGCAACAAGAATATGCAAAGACATTTGAACACATGGAGGCTAAATAGCATGTTATTGAACAATGAATGGGTTACCATGGAGATCAAGGAAGCAATTAAAAACTTACTGGAAACCAATGGAAATGAACACACAACAACACAAAAGCTATGGGATGCAGCTAAAGCAGTTCTGAGAGGGAAGTACATAGCAGTATAGGCCTACCTCAAGAAGCAAGAAAATTTTCTAATAGACTATCTAACCTCACAACTTAAAGAACTAGAAAGCAAACAAAAAGAAATCCCAGAGCAAGTAGAAGGAAGGAAATAGTAAAGATCAGAGCATACATAAATGATATGGAGACCAAAAAAACAGTTTAAAAGATCAATGAAACAAAGAGCTGATTCTTTGAAAAGATAAACAAGATTGATGGACCCTTAGCTAGACTCACCAAGAAACAAAGAGAGTGAACCCAAATTTACAAAACCAGAAATGAAAGAGGAGAAATAATAACTGACACCACAGAAATAAAAAGTATTTTTAAGAGATATTATGAACAATTATATGGCAACAAATTCGACAATCTAAGCAAAATGAACAAATTTCTAGAAACACACAGTCTCCAAAAACTGAACCGAGAAGAGATAGAAAAGTTGAACAGACCTATAACAACTAGGGAAATGGAAGACATAATCAAGACTCTCCCAGAAAACAAAAGCCCAGGCCTGGACGGCTTCATGGGGGAATTTTACCAAACATTCAAAGAAGAACTAATACCCAGTCTTCTCCAATTATTTCAAAACATTCAAGAAGAAGGAAGTCTTCCAAACTCGTTTTATGAGGCCAGCATAATTCTAATTTCAAAACCAGAAAAAGACTCTACAAAAAAAAGAAAACTACAGACCAATATCTCTGATGAACAAAGTTGCCCAAATGCTGTACAAAATGCTAGCAAATCGAATCCAACAATACATCAAAAAAATTATTCACCATGACCAAGTGGTATTCATCCCAGGGATGCAAGGCTGGTAAAATATTCACAAATCAATAAATGTGATACACCACATAAACAAAATGAAAGATAGAAATCATATGATCATATCAATAGACTCTAAAAAAGCATTTGACAAAATCCAGCATCCATTTCTGATAAAAATGATCAGTAGTGTGGGAATAGAGGGATCATTTCTCAACATAATAAAGGCAATATATGAAAGACCCACAGCCAACATCATACTCAATGGGCAGAAACTAAAAGCATTTTTCTTAAGAACAGGCACAAGATAAGGATGCCCACTTTTGCCACTCTTATTTAACCTATTACTGGAAGTCTTAGCCACAGCACTCAGACATTAAGAAAAAATAAAAGGAATCCAACTTGGAAGGGAGGAAGTGAAACTGTCATTTTTCACAGATGACATGATACTATACATAGAAAAACCCCCAAACTCCATAAAAAATTGCTATACTTAATAAATGAATTTTCCAAAGTAGTAGAATACAAAATTAACATCAAGAAATTGATGGCATTCTTATACACCAATGATGAAATTACAGAAAAAGAAACTAAAAAAACAATCCCATTTACCATCATGGAAAAAAAATTGAGATACCTAGTAATAAACTTAACCAAAGAAATAAAGACCTATTCACAGAAAACTACAGGTCATTGAAAAAAGAAATAGAGGAAGATATAAAAAAGTGGAAGCACATACTCTGTTCATGGATTGAAAGAATTAACATCATTAAAATGTCCATATTACCCAAAGCAATCTATAGATTCAATGCAATCCCCATCAAAATACCCACGATATACTTCACAGAACTAGAACAAATATGTCACATGTTCATATGGAACCAAAAGAGACCTTGAATAGCCACAGCAATCATGAAAGAGAAGAACAGAGTTGGAGGGATCACATTACCAAATTTCTGGTTATACTACAAAGCCACTGTAATCAAAAGAGCCTGGTACTTGAACAAGAACAGGCATATAGACAAGTGGAATAGAACTGAAATCCCAGAAATGGACCCAAGGCAATATGCTCAATTCATATTTGACAAAGGTGGCAAGAGTATACAGTGGAGTAAAGACAGCCTCTTTAATAAATGATGTTGGGAAAATTGGACAGCTACATGCAAAAAAATAATACTAGACCATCAACTTACCCCATACATAAGAGTAAAATCAAAATGGATAAAAGACTTAAATGTGACTCATGAATCCATAAAAATCCTAGAAGAAAATGTAGGCAACAAAATTGCAGACATCATACACAGCAAAATTTTCACTAATACATCCCATAAGGCAACAGAAACAAAGGTGAAAATGAACACATGGGACTACATCAAACTCAAAAGCTTCTGCACAGCAAAAGATACTATCATCAAACTAGAAAGGCAACCCACTGTATGGGAGAGCATAATTGCCAACGATATATCAGTTAAGGGGTTAATTTCCAATATATATAGAGTGCTCATACAACTCAACAAAAAGAAGACAAAGAACCCAATTGAAAAATGGACAGAGGAACTAAATAGACACCTCTCCAAACAGGACATACAAATGGCCAAGAGACATATGAAGAAATGCTCAACATCACTAATCATCAGAGAGATGCAAATTAAAACAACAATGAGGTATCACCTCACACTTGTCAAAATGGCCACCATCAACAAATCATCAAACAACAAGTGTTGGCGAGGGTATGGAGAAAAGAGGACTCTAGTACACTGCTGGTGGGAATGCAAACTGGTGCAGCCACTATGGAAAACAATATGGTGTTACCCCCCAAAATTAAAAATTGAACATCCATTTGACACAGTGATCTCACTTCTAGGAATATACCTTAAGAAGCCTGAAACACCAATCAGAAAGAATATATGTACCCCCATGTTTTTAGCAGCACTATTTACAATAGCTAAGATCTGGAAACAGTGCAAATGTCCATCAGTAGACGAATGGATAAAAATGCAGTGGTACAAATACACAGTGGAGTACTATGCAGCTGTAAGAAAGAAAGATCTCTTATTCTTTGAGATGATATGGAGGGACCTGGATAGTATTATGCTAAGTGAAATAAGCCAGTGAGAGAAAGACAAGTATCATATAATCTCTCTTATTTGTGGAATATAATGAACATAACAGTGTGAGGAATGGGGTAGTCTCAGAGTCGGGGAAGTAGATTACAGACTGAGAATTCCCAGAAGAGGGGGTGGTGGGGGAGAGATAAACCACAAAACTTATATGCATGTTTGCATGAACAATGGACATGGATAACAAAGCTGGGGACAGGGCAGAGAGGGAGGGGGAGGGGGGAGTCAGTGGGGGGGAAAGGAGAAACATCTGTAACAAAAATAAATTAATTAAATTAAAAAATAATAAAACTGGAAAAAAAAAACATTAAGCAGCAAATTAACCTTTTGCTGGAAAAGACAGCCAGTTGTTTAACCAATAAAAATAAAAAAATAAAAAGATATGATCCCTCTATTCCCAAATTGCTCAGCGTTTTTATTAGAAATGGGTGCTGGATTTTGTTGAATGCTATGTCAGCATCTATTCATATGAGCATATGATTTTTAATTTTATTTTGTTTTTGTGGTGTATTATATGAATTGATTTGTTAATATTGTATCAGCCTTGCATCCACTTGGTCATGGTGAATAATTTTTTTGATGTATTGCTGGATTCATTTTGCTAGTATTTTGTTCAGGATTTTGGCATCTATGTTCATCAGGAATTTTAGCTTGTAGTTTTTTTCTTTGTAGTATCTTTTTTTCAGTTTTGGATTTAGAATTATGCTGGTCTCATAAAATGAGTTTGGAAGTCTTCATTCTTCTTGAATTTTTTGGAATAGTTTAAGGAGAATGAATGCTTATTCTTCTTTGAACACGTGGTAAATAGGAGAATATGTGTTTCTATAAATTTGTTTATTTTACTTAGATTATCTAATTTGTTGCCATATAATTGTTCATAGTGTTTGTAAACAATTCTTTGTGTTTCTGTGATGTCAGTTATTACTTCTATTCTTTCATTTCTGATTTTTTGTATTTGGATTCTCTCTGTTTTTTTGGTGAGTCTAGCTAATGGTCCATCAATCTTGTTTATCTTTTCAAAAAAGCAGCTCTTTGTTTCAGTGATCCTTTGAATTGATTTTTTTGTCTCCATGTTGATTATTTCTGCTGTGATCTTTACTATTTCCTTCCTTCTACTTGCTCTGGGATTTCTTTTTGTTTGCTCTCTAGTTCTTTAAGTTGTGAGGTTAGATAGTCTATTAGAAAATTTTCTTGCTTCTTGAGGTAGGCCTATACTGCTATGAACTTCCCTCTCAGAAGTGCTTTAGCTGCATCCCATAGCTTTTGTGTTGTTGTGTGTTCATTTCCACTGGTTTCCAGTAAGTTTTTAATTTCTTCCTTGATCTCCATGGTAACACATTCATTGTTCAATAACATGCTATTTAGCCTCCATGTGTTCAAATGTCTTTGCATGTTCTTGTTGCAACTGATTTCTAGTTTTATGCCATTGTGATCTGAGAAGATACTTGATATGATTTCAATCTTCTTGAACTTTAGAGACTTAGTTTGTGCCCTAATATGGGCTCTGTCTTTGAGAAGGTCCCATGTGCACTTGAGAACAATGTGAATTCTGCAGGTTTGGGGTGTAATTCTCTGTAGATAGCTATTAAATCCATTTGATCTAGCACTTAATTTAAAGTATCTGTTCCCTTTTTAATTTTTTGTCCAGATAATTTACCCATTGATGACAGTGGGGTGTTGAAGTCCCCTGCTATGATTGTATTGGTATCGATTTCTTCTTTGAAGTCCTCCAGGATATTTTTAATATATTTTGGTGTTCCTATATTAGGTTCATATTTGTTTACCAAGGTTATATCTTTCTGTTGGATAGATCCTTTCAATATTATGCAGTGGCCTTCTTTGTCTCTAGTTATGGCCTTTATTTTGAAATTTAATTTATCAGATATGAGTATTGCTACCTCACCTTTTTTTTTTTAATTTGTTTGGAAGATTTTTTTCCATTCCTGTTCTTTCAACTTATGTCAGTCTTTTGCTGCTATGTTGCTCTTGTAAACAACATATATATGAGTCATGATTTTTATCCAATCAGCGACTCTGTATCTTTTTATTGGAGCATTCAATTCATTTATATTTAAGGTGATTATTGATATATACTTATTTATTGCCATTTTTCTTTAGTGTGGTTATATTTTTCTTCCTATTTCTTCTAGTAATTACAGCAGTCCTTTTAACATTTCTTGCAGTGCTGGTTTGGTGCTAATATATTCCCTTAGCCTGTTTTTTTTTTTGTCTGGGAAGCTTTTTATTTGACCTTCTATTTTGAATGATAGCCTTGCTGGATAAAGTAGTATTGAATTGAGATCCTTCTTTTTCATTACCTTGATTATTTCATGCCATTCCCTTCTGGCCTGTAGTCTTTCTGTTAAAAAGTCAGCTGAGAGCCTTATGGGGTTTCCTTTGTATGTAACCTATTGCTTATCTCTTGCTGCCTTTATGATTCTCTCTTTATCTTAAATTTTTGGCACTTTAATTATTATGTTTTCTTGATGTAGGCCTGTTTGGATTTTTCTTACTGGGGTCTCTCTGTGCTTCTTGAACTTGAATGCCTTCTTCTTTCACCAAGTTAAAAAAGTTTTCTCTCACTATTTCTTCAAATATATTCTCTAACCCTTGCTCATTTTCTTCTTCTTCAGGAACTCCTATGATGCGAATGTTATTACATTTTCTGTTGTCCCACAGTTCTCTTAAGCTGTCTTCCTGATTTTTAAGTGTTTTTTTTTCCTTCTGGTTTTCTGATTGATTGTGTTTTTCTACCCTATCCTCTAATTCACTGATCCATTTTTCAGCTTCTTCTACTCTGGTGGTCATTCCTTCTAACGAGTTCTTTATTTCTGCTATGTCATTCTTCATTTCCACTTGGTTGGTTTTCAATGTTTCTATATCTTTACTCATAGTGTTGATATCCTTACTCATGGTGTTCAGCTTCGTTAAGGTCATGGCTCAGCTCTACCTCTGATAACTTGTTTAACTGCATTTTATTCATCTCATCTTTTGTAGAGTTCTCTTTTTCTTTCATTTTGCATTTGTTCCTTTATTTCACCTTTCTGACTATCTCAGTGTGCTTTTGAGCCTGCCAAATTTTTACTGTGGGTGTTGGTGTTCTGCTGTTTGTGGCTCCCTCTACTGGGTTTGGATGAGCATGAGAGGGCCCATGTTAAACCCCATTGTCAAGTCTTTCTGTTCTGTGTAGATTTGCAAGCCCAGAAAAGGTTCGGTTATCCTCTAGCTTTTTGCCTGGAGGCTGTTAGTCTCAATTACTCAGGGGCTTGAAATGTAGCCCTCAAGTGTTCAGTGTAAGAGAATTTCCAGAGGGTGAGACTGATGCTGGTTGTTAATAAGCCTCAATTTGCATTTCTTTGGCTCATCTGTAGAGGGCTGACTCTCAGAGGGAGGGGCTGCTTTTTCTCCCCACAGCTCTGGGAAGGAGGAAGCTGGCCACCCTCCCTTGTGGCCACAACTCAGCAAAAACTCTGAGCATCCTCCAAATCCTGGGTGTCTGTACAGAGTTCCAATCCAGTCTGCCATCCCTCTGCCAGAGCCCAGGGTGAGTGGCTATAGCCAATCTAGTGCCCTATCCTGGATCTCTGTGCTGTGGAATGGGCTTGGTCTTTATTCCCCAAGGGTGCTGCTCAAAGCTACTGCTGCTGCTCTCTATGGACTCCCAGCCTGCCACCCTCTTTTGCCTCAGCAGATCCAACCAGTGTCCATGGTTACATGGTCCTTTCCCGCTGGTTTTCTGTTGCTTTTTTCTTACGATTTGTCTTTATTTTAGTTGTAATTCCCATTTGGTCCAGGGAGATTGTCTGTGTAGCTTCCATTCACTCCACCACCATGTTTTCTCCTCCTGCCACCGCCCCTTATTTTTTTCTGATTGAATTGTTTCTTTTTTCACTATTGAATTTTGAAAGGTATGTGGTTTGAAAATATTTTCTTTAAATCTGGAATACATTATTTTCTTTTCTTAACAGTGTTTTTCATAAGGCAAAAGTTTTAAATCTTGTCAGATTCTAATTTATTAACATTTTCTTTGATGGATTGTGCTTATGGTGAAAAGTCTGAGAATTCCTTCTTTAGCCCCAAGTCCTGAAGATTTTTTCAATATATTTTTGGTAACTTTCTCTATTTTTTTTTTAATTAGTAACATTTTATTTTTTTCTTTATTGATTTTTAGAGAAAGTGAGGAATGGTGCGTGAGTGAGAGATAGAAACATTGATGAGAGAGAACATCGATTTGCGGCCTCCTCCATGCCCCCCACTGGGGATTTGGCCCAAAACATAGGCATGTCCCCTGACCGGGAATCAAACTGGCAACCTCTTGGTGCATGGGTTGATGTTGAACTACCGAGCCACACCAGCTTGGCATGTAACTCTATATTTTATATTAAAATCCCTGATTTATTTTTATTTAGGTTTTATGTATGGTGTTAAGTATAGATTGAGGTTCATTTTCTTGCCTATGAATGCCATATGTTGAAGAGGCTATTTATCCTCAATTGAATTGTCTTCTACCTTTGTGAAAATAGAGTTGAGCATATTTTTTAAAGTATCCTTCTGCGTTCTCTGTTCTATTCCATTCATCTGTGTCTTTTACTCAATCAGAACACTCAATGTAAATTACTACAGATGTCTTTAATTAGGGTAGACAGTTACTTCCACATTTATTTTTATGTTTTTAAAAAAGGTTTTAGCTATTATTTTTACTTTGTCTTTTTATATAAATTTTAGAATACTATTATTTATTTCTACAACAAACCTTGTGGTAATTTTGATAGGAATTGGGCAAAATCTGTTTATCAATTTAGGAAAAATTGACTTTTTTTTTTTTTTTTTTTTGCATTTAGAAGCCACCAGGTTTTGTTCTATTTATTTTTATTTTATTTATTTATTTTTTTGTTACAGATGTTTTTTCTTTTTTACCTCATTGGCACCCCCTTCTCAACCTCACCTCCGCCCCATCCTCGGTTTTGTTGTCCATGTCTATTGGTTATGTATACATGCATATAAGTTCAGTGGTTTATCTCTCCAACCCCCCCACCCCCTCTTCTAAGGGATGTCAGTCTGTGTCCTACTTCCATGTTTCTGGGTCTACTGTATTCCTCAGACTGTTATGTTCATTATATTCCATATATAAGTGAGATCATGTGGTATTTGTCTTATTCTGCTTGGCTTATTTCACTTAGTATAATAATTTCCAGGTCCCTCCATGTCGTCTAAAAGGATAAGAGATCTTTCTTTCTTACAGCTGCATAGTACTCCATTGTGTATATATACAACTGCTTTTTTATCCATTCGTCTACTAATGGACACATGGGCTGTTTCCAGATCTTAGCTATTGTAGATAGTGCTGCTATGAACAAGGGGGTACATATATTCTTTCTGATTGGTGTTTCAGGCTTCTTAGGATATATTCCTAGAAACGGGATCACTGGGTCAAATGAAAGTTCAATTTTTAATTTTTTGAGGTAACACCATATTGTTTTCCATAGTGGCTGCACGAGTCTGCATTCCCACCAACAGTGTATTAGTGTCCCCTTTTCTCCACACCATCCCCAACACTTGTTGTTTGATGATTTGTTGATGGCGGCCATTCTGACAGGGGTGAGGTGATACCTCATTGTTGTTTTAATTTGCATCTCTCTGATGATTAGTGATGTTGAGCATTTCTTCATATCTCTCTTGGTCATTTGTATGTCCTGTTTGGAGAGGTGTCTGTTCAGCTCCTCTGCCCATTTTTTAATTGGGTTCTTTGTCTTCCTTTTGTTGAGCTGTATGAGCACTTTATATATATTGGAAATTAACCCCTTATCTGATATATCATTGGCAATGATGTTCTCCCATACAGTGGGTTGCCTTTCCATTTTATGGTTGTTTATCTTGCTGTGCAGAAGCTTTTTAGTTTGATGTAGTCCCATGTGCTCATTTTTTCCTTTGTTTCTGTTGCCTTCGGTGATGAATTCTACTCCGTATGATGTGCAAAATTTTGTTGCCTACATTTTCTTCTAGAATTTTTATGGATTCATGGGTCACATTTAAGTCTTTTATCTATTTTGAGTTTATTTTTGTGTATGGTGTAAGTTGATGGTCTAGTTTCCTTTTTTTGCATGTAGCTGTCCAATTTTCCAAACACCATTTATTAAAGAGGCTGTCTTTACTCCACTGTATACTCTTGCCACCTTTTTCAAATATTAATTGAGCATATTGCCTTGGGTCCATTTCTGGGATTTCAGTTCTATTCCACTTGTCTATATGCCTGTTCTTGTGCCAGTACCAGGCTGTTTTGATTACAGTTGCTTTGTAGTATAACCTGATATCTGGTATTGTGATTCCCACCTACTTTGTCCTTCTTTTTCAAAATTGCTGTGGCTATTCGGGGATATTTTGGTTCCATATAAACTTTTGAAGTATTTGTTCTACTTCTGTGAAATATGTCATTAGTACTTTGATGGGGATTGCATTGAATCTAGAGATAGATTGTTTTGGGTAGTATGGACATTTTAATGATGTTAATTCTTCTAATCCATCAACAGGGTATATGCTTCCACTTTTTTATATCTTCCTCTATTTCTTTTTTCAATGACCTGTAGTTTTCTGTGAATAGGTCCTTTATTTCTTTGGTTAAGTTTATTTCTAGGTATCTTAATTTTTTTGCTGCAATGGTAAATGGGATTGTTTTCTTAGTTTCTCTTTCTGTGAGTTCACCATTGGTGTATAAGAATGCCATCGATTTCTTGACATTAATTTTGTATTCTGCTACTTTTTCAAATTCATTTATTAAGTCTAGTAGATTTTTGATGGAGTCTTTAGAGTTTTCTATGTATAATATCATGTCATCTGCAAATAATGACAGTTTCACTTCCTACTTTCCAATTTGGATCCCTTTTATTTTTTACTCATGTCTGATTGCTGTGGCTAGGACTTTCAGTACTATGTTAAATAAGAGTGGTGAAAGTGGACATCCCTGTCTTGTTCCTGTTCTTAATGGAAATGTTTTTAGTTTCTGCCTGTTGAGTATTGTTGGCTGTAGGTCTTTCATATATGGTCTTTATTATGTCAAGATATGATCCCTCTATTCCCACATTGCTGAGTGTTTTCTCAGAAATGGATGGTGGATTTTGTCGAATGCTTTTTCAGCATCTATTGATATGATCATGTGGGTTTTATTCTTCATTTAGTTTATGTGGTGTATCACATTTATTGATTTGCAAATATTGTACCAGCCTTGCATCCCTGGAATGAATCCCACTTGGTCATGGTGAATAATTTTTTT
The DNA here is from genome assembly GCF_014108415.1 of Molossus molossus. Lineage (NCBI taxonomy): Eukaryota > Metazoa > Chordata > Mammalia > Chiroptera > Molossidae > Molossus > Molossus molossus. Next base: position 7,100,321 of record NW_023425351.1, on the reverse strand, counting down.
GATGTATTGCTGGATCCAATTTGCTAGTATTTTGTTCAGGATTTTGCTGTCTATGTTCATCAGCGATATTGGCCTGTAGTTTTTTTCTTTGTCGTGTCTTTTTCTGGTTTTGGAATTAGAATTATGCTGGCATCAATGAGTTTGGAAGCCTTCCTTCTTCTTGAATTTTTTGAAATAGTTTGTGGAGAATTGGTGTTAGTTCTTTTTTGAATGTTCGGTAAAACTCCCCCGTGAAGCCATCTGGGCCTGGGCTTTTGTTTGTTGGAAGAGTCTTGATTACCTCTTCAATTTCCTGAGTTGTTATTGTTCTGTTCAAGATTTCTATATCTTCCTGATCCAATTTGGGGACACTGTGTGCTTCTAGAAATTTGTCCATTTCGCTTAGATTGTCGAATTTGTTGCCTTATAGTTGTTCATAGCAGCTGTTAACAATCTTTTGTATTTCTGTGGTTTCGGTTGTTACTTCTCTTTCATTTCTGATTTTGTAATTTTGGGTTCTCTGTCTTTGTTTCTTGGTGAGTCTAGGTAAGGGTTCATCAATCTTGTTTATCTTTTTGAAAAACCAGCTCTTTGTTTCATTGATCCTTTGAGTTGGTTCTTTGGTCTCTATGTCATTTATTTCTGCTCTGATCTTTATTATTTCCTTCCTTCTACTTGCTCATGGGTTTTCTTTTTGTTTGCTTTCTAATTCTTTAAGTTGTGAGGTTAGACAATTAGAAATTTTTCTTGTTTCTTGTGGTAGGCCTGTTTTGCTATGAACTTCCCTCTCAGAACTGCTTTTCTGCATCCTATAGCTCTTGTGCTGTTGTGTCTTCATTTTCATTAGTTTCCAGGAAGTTTTTAATTTCTTCCTTGATCTCTTCGGTAACCCATTCATTGTTTAATAACATGCTTTTTAGCCTTCATGTGTTCAAATGTCTTTGCATGTTTTTGTTGCAATTAATTTCTTGTTTCATGCCATTGTGATCTGAGAAGATGCTTGATATGATTTCAATCTTTTTGAACTTGTAGAGATTTAGTTTGTGTCCTAACATGTAGTTTATCTTTGAGAATGTCCCATGTGTACTTTAGAAGAATGTGAATTCTGCAGTTTGGGGGTGTAATTCTCTGTAGATATCTATTAAATCCATTTGGTCTAGTGCTTTATTTAGAGTCTCTGTTTCCTTGCCAATTTTTTGTCTAGAGGATCTATCTAGTGGTGTCAATGGGGTGTTGAAGTCCCCTGCTATAATTGTATGGCTGTCGATTTCTCCTTGAAAGTCCTCCAGAAGATTTTTAATATATTTTGGTGCTCCTATATTGGGTGCATATATATTTATCAGGTTTGTATCTTCCTGTTGGATAGATCCTTTCAATATTATGTAGTGGCCTGCTTTGTCTCTAGTTATGGCCTTCATTTTTAAATCTATTTTATCAGATATGAGTATTGCTACCCCAGGTTTTTTTTGCTTTCCATTTGCTTGGAAAATTTTTTTCCATCCCTTCACTTTCAACCTCTGTGAGTTTTTTGTTGTGAGGTGGGTCTCTTGTAAACAACATATAGATGAGTCATGCTTTCTTATCCAATCAGCTACTCTGTGTCTTTTTATGGGAGCATTCAATCCATTTACATTTATGGTGATTATTGATATGTACTTATTGTTTGTCATTTTTGTTTAGTGTGGTTCTATTTTTCTTCCCATTTCTCCTGCTAATTATTACAGCAATCTTTTTAACATTTCTTGCAGTGCTGGCTTCGTGCTAATGTATTCCCTTAGCTTTTTTTTTTTTTTTTTTGTCAGGGAAGCTCTATATTTGACCTTCTATTTTGAATGATAGCCTTGCTGGGTAGAGTACTCTTGGATTCAGATCCTTGTTTTTCATGACCTTTATTACTTCATGCCATTTCCTTCTGGCCTGTAGTGTTTCTTGTGAGAAGTCAGCTGAGAGACTTATGGCACTTCGTTTGTAGGTAACTTATTGCTTATCTCTTGCTGCTTTTATGATTCTCTCTTTGTCTTTAATTTTTGACATTTTAATTATTATGTGTCTTGGTGTGGGCCTGTTTGGGTTCTTCTTACTTGGGACTCTCTGTGCTTCTTGAACTTGAATGCCTTTTTCCTTCACCAAATTAGGGAAGTTTTCTGTCACTATTTTTTTGAATATATTCTCTATCCCTTGCTCATTTTCTTCTTCCTCAGGGACTCCTATGATGCGAATATTATTATGTTTCAAGTTGTCCCACAGTTCTCTTAAGCTGTCTTCCTGTTTTTTAAGTGTTTTTTTTCCTTTTGGTTTTCTGATTGGTTGATTTTTCCTACTCTGTTTTCTAATTCACTGATCCGGTCCTCAGCTTTCTCTATCTGCTTTTTAAACCTTCCAATTTGTTTTTTCATTTTGATATGTCGTTTTTAATCTCTTATTGATGGTTTTTAATTTCCAGTTGGTTTATTTTCAACGTCTCTATGTCCTTACTCATACTGTTGAGCTTCCTCAAGATCATTGCTCTGAATTCTAGCTCTGTTAACATGCCTAACTGCTCCACATTGATCTCATCTTCGGTGGAGGTCTCTTGCTCTTTCATTTGGCTTCTGTTTCTGTGTTTCACCATTTTGGCTATCACAGTGGGCTTTGGAGCCTGTCAAGTTTGTCCTGTGGGTGTTGGTGTTCTGCTGTTTGTGGCTCCCTCTCCTGGGTTTAGATGAGCCAGGGAGGACCCTCGTTAAACACCACTGTCAAGTCTTACTTTCCTGGTTAAAGTTTCAAGCCCAGGAAAGTTACTGTTATCCTCTAGCTTGGTGCCTGGAGGCTAGCAGTCCAGGTTACTTGATGGGTTTTGGGCTATCAGTTGATTAAAAAACTCCCTCAGGTGCTCAGCATAAGGGGATTTCATAAGAATGGGGCAGATGCTGGTTGTTAATGAACTTCAATTAGCACTTCAATGGCCTACAGGGTGGGGTTGGATTTCCAAGGGAGGGGCTGCTGCCTCTTCCCAGAGCCCTGGGAAGGAGCAATATGGCCACCGTCCTGTGTGACAGCAACTCAGCAAAGGCTCTGAGTGCCCTCCAAATCTCGAGTGTCCCGACACAGTTCCAGGCTAGTTTGCCCTCCCTCTGCCAGAGCCGAAGGTGAGTGGCTGTGGCTTTTTTAACCTCTGACCTGGCTCTGCACTGTGAAGCTACTTGGGAGGTTGTACTCCCAGCTAAGGCCACTGCCAAGCTGCTGACCATGGGCTCCCAGCCCCCGTCTCGTGCTTTCGCAAGCCGACCAGGATCGAGTCAGTGTCCCGGGTTATATGGTCCTCACAAGCTGCTTTTCTGTTGGTTTTTCCAGTTGATTTGTCCATGTTATAGTTGTAATTCCAGTTTGGTTCTGGGAGATGGTCTATGTAACTTCCGTTCACTCCTCCGCCATTTTGGAATGCAAAATTGACATTTTTATTATCTTTTGTCTTTTAATCCACAAAACAAAGTGTTTTGCAGTTTTCAACCTACAAGTCCAGTACATGTAATGTTAACATTACACTTATTTTACTTTTAATACCAATTGTAAATGGTATTGCATTTAAATTTTTCTATCTATGAACACATTGATAGTATATAGATGTATAGAGGTACATTTAATTTTTGTATGTTTAAGGATATCCTAAAATATTATTGAACATGCTTATTAGTTCTAGGATGTTTATCCCAAGATATTGTTGAACTTGCTTATTAGTTCTAGGAGGTTTTATTTTTTATTTTTGTAGATTCCTTTGGATTTTCTACATAGAGTATCACGTCTTCTGAAAATGGTGGCACCATTATTTATTCTTTTCTAAATTATATGAGCATTTCTTTTTCTTGCTTTATTGCACTAACTAGAGCTTATAGTACTATGTTGAATAAAAGTGGTGAGACTAGTCATCTTTGCCTTGTTTTTGATCCTGGAGGGATGTGTTTCATCTTTCACCAGCAAGTATAAGATCAACTGCAGTTTTTAAAACATTCTCATTATAAAATTTAAGATATTTCCCTATATTTCTATTTCATGATTTTTAAAAAATGTGAATGGTGTTGAATTTCATTAAATACTTCTCATTAGCTAGTGAAGGATCAGACTCTAATTTTGAAAGAAGTTCTACTGTGGTTAAAATGCTATCAAACAGCATCACCTGCTGCAGAGAAACTGTTCAAAAAAGGAAGTCAGGCAACATGACAAATTTTATTGCTGTCTTATTTTAAGAAATTGCCATGACCACCCCATCCTTCAACAGCCATCAACACTGAGGCAAGAGCTTCCACTAGAAAAGAATTACAAATAAGTGAAGGCTCAGATGACAGTTGATTTATGTTTGCTTGTTTGTTTTAGCAATAAAATATTTTATAATTAAGGTATGTGCATTTTTTTTAGACAGCATGCTTTCAAACACTAATAGACTACAGTATAGTATAAACATAACTTTTATATGCACTGGAAAACCAAAAAAGTGTGTGACCCACTTGATTGTGATACTCACTTTTTTTTGTGGTGTTCTGAAATGGAAACCTCACTATATATCAGAGGTAAGCCTGTATTAGTTCTTTTGATGGTTCCTTTAAATCACATAAGGTTTTCTCATTCCTTTTCATTTTTTTTCTGTTCTGCTCTAATTATAAAATTTAAATAATCTGCTTTATAGTGTACAGTATCTTTCCTTCTGTTGGTCAGGTTTGCTCTCGACACTGTCTATTGCATGTTTACATCATTCATTGTATTCTTTAGCTTCGTACTTTTTATGATTTCTCTCTCTGTGCGGAGCCTCTCATTTTGTTTATATATTGGTTACCACATTTCATTTGTTACCTATTTGTGTGTTTTTTGATTTTTTCTTTTTCACCTTGTTGAGCTTCCTTAAACAATTATTTTTTTATCCTCACCCGAGGACATTTTTTCATTTTTTGTTCAGATAGAATAGGAGGGAAAGAGAGAGAGAGAGAGACATCGATGTGAAAGGGACACATTGAGTGGCTGCCACCCACACAACCCAACCAGGGCCAGGGACAAACCGCAACCAAGATACGTGTCCTTAGCAGGAACCAAACCCGGGTCTCTCTGGACCGCAGGCTGACACTCTAACTGCTTAGGCAAACTGGCCAGGGCTAAAACAGTTATTTTTTAAAATTCTTTTTTTTTTTTTTAATCCTCACCTGAGGATATTTTTCCATTTTTTGTACAGATAGAATGGGAGGGAGAGAGAGGAAGGGAGAGAGAGTGAGAAACATCGACATGAAGGGACATATCGAGTGGCTGCCACCCGCACGACCAACAGGGCCGGGGACAAACTGCAACCGAAGTACGTGCCCTTAGCGGGAACCGAACCCTGGTCTCTCCGGACCGCAGGCCGACGCTCTAACCGCTGAGCCAAACTGGCCAGGGCTATTTTTTAAAATTCTTTGTCAAGCAGTCAACAGATCTCCATTTTTTGTTGTTGTTAGTAGAAAATTGTTGCATTCCTTTGGGAGCATCAAGATTTTTAGCATTCCTTGAAGTCTTGCATTGCTGTCTTCACAGTTAGAGAAGCAGCCATGTTCTCTTGGCTTCACTGGCTGTTTTGAGAGAGAAACACCTTCACCAGGCAGACTGGCTCGATTCTGAGGCTCTCTCAGAACTTTCCTGTGGAGGTGCCCTAGCCACACTTCTTGCGTCTTCTTAAGGAGAAAATCTTAAAAACTTATAACTTCTCTTGATCCTACAAAACCAATTTGAATTCTGAAATCTTCTGGTTTTCTTTACTTAGGGTTGTGCCCTTAAATGTTCAAGCTTGGTCTATCCTCCCAGTCCAAGAGTCAGACCAACTTTCTGTGCCCACTCGGGAGCTGTCTGCATAACCTCTCACTCACTGTACAGAGGGCCATGCATAGGCATTTTGCCACAGAGGTGGCCAGATATTCAGAGTATTTAGGGTGCTTATGGGTGATTTCTACAGCTGAAGCATCCCAGGCAGCTCATGGGTGGACTTCCTGTTGTAGTCCACAAAGCAGATAGTATGATACCTGCCCCTGTGATGAGTCTCCAGCCTTTACAACTCTAAGACCCTCACCTCTAATACTTAATCCGAGGTGCTCCAAATCCCTCAGCAAGGCTGATGTTCTCAGTGTTCTAATCTGTGTTGCCTTGTGGGGGGGGGAGTGATGTGGGCAAAGTAAAAATGTTCTTCTTACCATGTTCAATTTATCTCAGATGTTTTTCCCAATGATGTGCTGAAACGTATCCACTGGACTTTCCGGTGCCTACACAAACACCCGAACCATGGCTGGTTCTTCAAATCACTGTTAGGGGCATGATGGTGTAAAATGCCTAGTCTGCCATCTTGCCGATATCACCATAGAAAAATTGGAAATTGTCTGGCTGGTGTGGCTCAGTGGTTGAGCATTGACCCATGCACCAAGAGGTCACCGGTTTGATTCCCAGTCAGGACACATGCCAGGTTGTGGGCCCGATACCCAGTGGGGGCATGCAGGAGGCGGCCAATCGATGTTGTGTCTCATTGATATTTCTTTCTCTCTCTCCCTCTCACTCTCTATAAAATCAATAAAGGAACAAATTTTTTTTAAAAATTGGGAATCAATTTTTTTTTTGCTTTTATTACTGAAATAAATGTAAATTCACATGCAACTGTAAGAAATAGTAGAAGGATTCCTCAGCTCCTTCAAACTGTGTATTTCAACAAATCTGGGATGGTTTCAGTCATTATTAATTCAAATCTACTTTCAGCTCCACTTGGTCCTTTTCCTTGAGACTATGATGATATGAGTGTTGAATCTTGTTATTATCCCACAGGGCCTTGAGACTGTGTATTTTGTCTCATTTCTGTTGTGCATATTGAGTAATTTTCATTGTTTTATGTTCAAGTTCACTAATTCTTTTCTCTGTTGCCTCTATTTTCTTCTCAGCCCATTTGTTGTTTTCTTTTGCTTTGATATATTTTATTTTTATTCTGTTACTGTATTTTCTGGTTCTATAATTTTGATTTGGTTATGCTATGTTATTTCTTATTTAATTTAAATTTTTTGTTGTTTATACTATTGTAGATGTTCCCATTCCACCCCCTGTTAGTCCCCCTCCACACAGCATTCATCCCCGTCCTGCTTCTCACCACACTATCATCTGTGTCCATGGGCTATGCATATGTGCTCTTTAGCTAATCCCTTCACCATCCTTTATCCAGTACCCCCAACACCTTCCCCTCTGACATTTGTCAGTATGTTCCATGTATCCATGCCTTCGTTCTATTATATTAATTGATTTATTTTGTTCATTAGATTCCACATAGTAGTGAGATCATATAGTATTTGTCTTTCTCTGACTGGCTTATTTCACTTAGCATAATAATCTCTAGGTCTATTCCTGCTGTAAGAAAGAGTAAGAGTTCCTTTTTTTACAGCTGCATAGTACTCCATTGTGTAAATGTACCACAGCTTTTTTATGCACTCATCTACTGATGGGCACTTGGGCTTTTCCCAGATCTTGGCTATTGTAAATAACACTGTTATGAACATAGGGGTGTATATATACTTTCTGACTGGTGTTTCGGGATTCTTAGGATATATACCCAAAAGTGGGATCACTAGGTCAAAAGGCAGCTCCATTTTTATTTTTGAAGAAATGACATACTGTTTTCCACAGTGGTTTCACCATTATGCATTCCCACCAGCAGTGCACTAGGGTTCCCTTTTCACCAGTATTTGTTTATGGATTTAGCCATTCTGACAAGTCTGGGGTGATACCTTATTGTGCTTTTAATTTGTATCTCCTTGATGATTAGTGACCTTGAATATTTTTTTATGTGTCTGTTGACTATCTGTGTGTCCTCTTTGGAGAAGTGTCTATTCAGATCATTTGCCCATTTTTTAAATTGGACTTTGTCATCCTGGTGTTGTTGTATAAGTTCTTTATATAGTTTGAAGATTAACCCCTTATTGGGTGAATCATTGGCAAATATATTCTCTCATATTGTAGGTTACCTTTTGTTTTGTTGATGGTTTCTTTTGTTATACAGAAGATTTTTAGTTTGATGTCATCCCATTTGTTTATTTTATCCTCTGTTTCCCTTACCCTTGAAGACATATCAGCAAAAATATTGCTCCAAGAGATGACTGAGACTTTACCACCTGTTTAAGGATTTTTATGCTTTCACAACTTACACCTAAGTCTTTTATCTATTTTGAATTTATTCTTGTGTATGGTGTCAGTTGGTGATGGTCTAGTTTTATTGTTTTGCCATGTATCTGTCCAATTTCCCCCCACATCATTCTCTGAAGAGATTTTTCTTACTCTGTATGCTCTTGCCTCCTTTGTCAAATAGTCACTAACTATAAAGGCATGCATTGATTTCTAGGTTCTCTGTTATCTTCCATTGATTTATATGCCTGTTCTTGTGCAAATACCAGGCTGTTTTTATTCTAATAGCGTTGTAGTATAGTTTGATATCTGATACTGTGATTCATTCAACTTTGTTATTCTTTCTCAAGTTTGCTGTGACTATTCAGTGTCTTTTTTTGGTTCCATATCAATTTTTGAAATATTTGTTCTAGATCTGTGAAATATGCCACTTGTATTTTAATAAGAATTGCATTGAATCTATTGATTGCTTTGAATAGTATAAACATTTCAATTATCTTAATTCTTCCAATTCATGAACATGGTATATGCTTCCACTCATTTGCCTCTTCCTCCATTTCTTTCTTCAATGTCCTATAATTTTCTGAGTACAGGTCTTTTAATTCTTTCATTAAGTTTCTTCCTAGGTAACTTATTTTTGTTGTTGTAATAGTAAATGGGGTTGTTTTCTTAGTTTTTCTTTTTGAGAATGTGTTATTGGTATATAAAAATGCAACTGATTTCTGGATATTAATTTTTCATCCTGCTACTTTGCCGAATTAATTGGTTAGATCTAGTAGTTTTTTGGTGGAGTCTTTAGGATTTTCTCTGTACAATATAATGTCATTAGTGAATAATGAACTTTACTTCCTCCTTTCCAATTTGAATGGCTTTCATTTCTTCATGTCTGATCACTGTGATTAGGACTTGCAGCACTATGTTGAATAGAGTGGTGAAAGCAGACATCCCTTTCTTGTTCCTGATCTCAAGAGAAACTTTTTTAGTTTCTGTCTATTGAGTACAATATTGGCTGTAGGTTTTTCATATACAGCCTTTATTATATTGAGTTATGAAACATTTATTCCCCCTCTGCTAAGAATTTTTTTTATAAATAAGTGCTGGATTTTATTGAATGCTTTTCTGCATTTATTGATACAATAATGTGATTTTTATCTTTCATTTTGTTTGTGTGATGTGTCGCATTTATTGATCTGTGAATGTTGTACCAACTTTGCATCCCCAGAATATATCCCACTTAGTCATGGTGTATGATCTTTTTAATGTATTGCTATATCTGGTTCGCTAAATTTTTTTTGAGTATTTTGGCATCTGTGTTTATCAGGGATATTGGCCTATTACTTTCTTTATTTGTAGTGTCTTTATCTGGTTTTGAAATCAGGATACTACTAGCCTCAACAAAAATTTGGAAGTCTTTCCTTCTTCTTAAATTTTTTGGAATAGTTTGAGGGAGGAAGGTGTAAGTTCTTCTTTGGAGGTTTGGTAATAATTCCTGTGAAGCCATCCAGTCCAAGACATTTGTTTGCTGGTTTTCAAAATGTTTTACTACTGCTTCAGTTTCATTACTTGTTATCAATCTATTCGTGTTTTCTGATTCTTCCTGATTCACTTTTGGAAGATAGTATGTTTCTAGGAATTGATCATTTCGTACAGGTTGTCCAATTTGTTGGCATATTTATAGTATTTTCTTACAACCCTTTGTATTTCTGTAATATCAGTTGTTACTTCACCTTTTTCATTTCTCATTTTATTTATTTGAGTCCTTCCTATTTGTTTCTTGGTGAGTCTGGCTAAAGGTTCATAAATCTTGTTTATCTTTTCAAATAACCAACTCTTGGTTTCCTTGATATTTTGTATTATTCTTTTAGACTGTATGTCATTTATTTCTGCTCTTACCTTCATTATTTCCTTTCCTCTGGTTACTCTTAGCTTGTCTTATTGTTCTTTTTCTGGTTCTTTCTGGTGTAGGATTAGACTGTTTATTTGAGATTTTTCTTGCTTCTTGACATAGTCCTGTAATGCTTTGAACTTCCCTCTCAGGACAGCTTTCACTGTGTCCCATAGATTTTGGGTTGTTGTGTGTTCATTTTCATTTATTTCCAGGTAATTTTTTATTTCTTCTTTGATTTCCTTGGTAACTCATATATTGTTTAATAACATGCTATTTAGCCTTGATGCATTTCAGTGTTTTCGATATTTTCACTGTAGTGATTTCTAGTTTCATGCCATTGTGATCCAATAAGATGCATGGTATGATTTTAATCCTCTTGAATTTGTTAAAACTTATTTTTTTTTAATCCTAACTGTGGTCTATCTTTGAGAATGTTTCATGTGCACTTGAGGATAATGCATATTCTGCTGCTTTGGGATAACATGTTTTGTAAATATCAATTTAATCTATCTGGTCCAGTGTGATGTTTAAGGGTGATGGTTCGTGGCTGATTGTTTGTCTGGAAGATCTATCCAGTGATGATAGTGAGATGTTAATGTCCCCTAATATAACTTAATTGTGGCCCATCTCTCCCTTAAAATACACACACACACACACACACACACACACACACATATATGTTACTATATTCAGTGCATATATGTTTGCGAGGTTTATGTCCTCTTGTTGGATTGATTCCTTTACTACTATGTATTAACCTTCTTTGTCTTATGTTATGGCCTTTGTTTTAAAGTCTATTTTTTTAGAAAAGGGCATGCTAGCTCAGCTTTTTCTTTATTTACATTTGCATAGAATATTTTTTTCCATCCCTTCATTTTCAGTCTGTTTGAATGCTATGTTCTGAGGTGGGTTCCCTGTAGGCACTATATATATATATGGGTCATTTTTTTAATCCATTCAGTTTCCTTATATCTTTGGATTGGAGCATTTAATCCATGAATATTTAGAATTATTATTGATATTTATTGCAATTTTTTTTCTTTATACCTATGTTTTTGAGATATATATATACATACACATATATGTGTGTGTGTGTGTGTGTGTGTGTGTGTGTATATATTCTTCTTCTTAAAGCAGTCCCTTTAACATTTCTTGCAATTCTGGTTTGGTGGTAGTGCTCTCCTTTAGCCTTTTTTGAGAAAGGGAACTCTTTATTTCACCATCAATATTAAATATTAAATAATAGCCTTGATGGATAGAGTAGTCTTGGTTTCAGGTCCTTGCTTTTCGTTTTTTTGAATGATTCATGTCATTCCCTTGTGGCCTGAAGTGTTTCAGTTGACAAATAAGTTGACAGCCTTATGGGAACTTTCTTTTAGCTAACTAAGTTTCTATCTTGCTGCCTTTAAGATTTTATCTTTGTCTTTAAACTGACATTTTAATTATGATGTGTCTTTGTGTCTCTTTGGGTTTGTCTTGGTTGGGACTCTCAGTCCCTGAACTTGTGTGACATTTTTGTTCTCCATGTTAGGGGTATTTTCTGTCATTATTTCCTTAAACTGGCTTTCCATCCCTTTTTCACTTTCTTCTCCTCTGGCACTTAAAATGTGGATATTGTTACATTTCATTTTGCTCCAAAGTTTTCTTAAACTATCTCTTTTTTTAAAATTCTTTTTTCTTTTTGTTGCTCTGTTTGCTTCCAAATTGCCAATTCAATACTCTGCTTCATCCAGCTTACTTTAATTTGTTCCAGTGTATTCTTAATGTCAGATATGGTATACTTCATTTCTGACTGGTTCTTATTCATGATTTCTGACTTTATTCATGCTGATGTAGTTCGCATTAAGTTCCCTGCAATCCCATTCAGTTCCTGTAGTTCTCACTAAGTTCATTGAGCATCCTTATAACCATTACTTTGAACTCTATGTCTAAAAAATTGCTTGCCTAGCCCTGGCCAATTTGGCTCAGCGGTTAGAGTGTTGGCCTGTGGTCCAGAGAGACTCGAGTTTGGTTCCCACTAAGGGCACGTACCTGGGTTGCAGTTTGTCCCTGGCCCTGGTTGGGTTGTGCGGATGGCAGCCACTTGATGTGTCCCTTTCACGTCAATGTTTCTCTCTCTCTCTCTCCCTCTCTCTCCCTCCCACTCTATCTGAATGAAAAATGAAAAAATGTCCTCGGGTGAGGATAAAAAAATAAAGTAAATAAATAACTAAATAAAAATAAAAAATTGCTTGCCTACATTTCATATATATCTTTTTCTGATTCCTCTTTTTCTTATATTTTAGAGGTATTTCTTTGTGTTTCCATTTTAGCTGTCTCTATGTGTTTGTTTCCATGCAATAGATAGAACTCCTATGACCCTTAGTCTCAATGGGGTGGCTTTATGCATGTAGTAAGTGTCCTGTGGGACTCAGTGGTGCAGCCTCCTGGATCTCCTTTGCTGAATACTCTAGGAATGTCCCTTGTGTGGTCCATTTGGGGTCTTCTGTTGTAATTTGGTCTTGGTTGTTGTTGTCCTATTCATGGGTGGCATCTTCCTTCAAGCTGGCTCATACTGAGGCTCAACTCTGACCACATCATACATGATGTTGTACAGGTGCTGATGGAACCAAACAAAGCAAAAACCCAACAAGCTCTGGCCAGTGTGGCTCAGTGGTTATATTGTTGGCCAACACACCAAAGGGTTGCAGGTTTGATTCCCAGTCAAGAGCATGTATCTGAGTTGCAGTACCATCCCTGGCCCCAGTCAGAGTGCATGCAGGAGACACCAATTAATGTACCTCTCTTATGTGGAAGTTTCTCTCTCTCTCTCCTTCCTCCCCTTCCACTCTTTCTAAAAATCAGTGGAAAAAATATCCTCAGGTGAGCATTAACCAAAAAAGAAGCCAACAACAACAGCAAGATAACCACTAAAGAAAAGAGAACAAGAACTATGAAAAAAAGAATATGAAAAGAAGAAAGAATATAGAAGGGAAGAAGGGAGAGAAAAAATAAGAATAAAAAATAGGACAAGAAAAGCAGCAAAAAGGAAAAGAAGAAAGAGAAAATTATGAAAAGGAAAAAAAAAGAAAATATTAGAAAAGGAAAAAAAGTAGAGAAAGAAGAAATAGAGTAAGAAAAGTAAAGCAAACATAAGAGATATGAAAGGAAAATATGAGAAAAATAATAACAAAGCACTAAGAAAGAAAAATGAAGAAAATAATGAAATAAACAAAACACGCAGTGGAGTAGTAGAGTTCATCTCGGCAGAGTTAGTGCCTGCTGGGATCTCCTATTGGATCCTGCTCTTCTGTTATCTGAAGCTTTGTGTGGCTGTGGGCCTCCCACGAGGTACTTTGGTGCTAAACAATGTCAGAAACTGTCCATGTTTGCCTCTCTGCAACCTGTTGGAGGCTTCAAGCTACCCACAGTTTGCGGCTGGGTCCGCTGGGCTTGGCTGCACACAGGAGAGGCCAAGTTGCACTCTAAGGTAGGCTTTTTTAGCAGCAGGGGGCTCAGGAGTATGTCAGCAAATGTCCCAAGGCACCTCAAGATCCGCCTCTCCTGCCTCCACCTGCTGACCAGCTGTAGGACTTAGTCACTGAAAAGGGTGTTTCTGAAATGGCTTTTGGTAGGACTGGGGTTGGGGGGGGGTGGGACCTCTGCATTTCTCTTGCCATTCGACTTCAGGGCAGATGGGGTGTGTATCCCTCCACTCCGGAGACATACGTCTGACTCTGCCCTGGAATATATCCCTCACACTTGCAGGGCAGAGCCCCTCACAGGCAGACCAGCAGCCAGGAGTTTCTTCCCGTTCTCCTGTGCAGGGGAAGCACCAGTCATGTTCCCAGGAATGTGGGGGAATGGCCCTGCCTGAACGTCCATGAGGCGGCCCAGGCCCATAGTTGTGGCATCTGCCACTGCCTCCTCAGCAGGGTTGAGATGGAGGGTGGGCCGAGCTGTGTCCCAGGTGGTGGGTCCCTGCCACTGTGGGGAGGGCCGTGCGCTCCCAGGACAATGGCTGCTGCACAGGTGTCCCAGCAGCTGCTCTCACACACACCTCCCTGCCCAGTGCCTCCGGAGGCCCAGGCCGCACTGCCTGCCCTGCGCTGAAGCGGGGTGAGTGGCCGCAGAGGAAAATCCCGTGCGCTGTCCCTTTCAGAACACGTGCTTGTCTCTGGCAGATCCTGTCTCGCCCTGGGGACTGAAGCCCTGGCCTTTCACTGCTCAATGCCTAGTGGGCAGCTGCTCCTGCTCTCAGGCTCTAGACAGGGGAGCCAACCTGCGCCCAGGCCTCCCCATTCAGCAAGGTGTCCCTCCACCACCTCTGCCCGCCACCAAGGGAGCCGGGCCAGCCCCCCGCCCCCACCCTTCCTCAGAGTCTCCAGGTGGTTTCTGCCCTTCCTTGTGCAAACTCTCCTCTTCACTTAGTTTTCTGTTGGTAATTCAAGGTGAATGTTTTCCAATTTATTTTTTTATAGTTTTATTGATTTTTAGAGAGAGGAAGAGTGAAGGAGAGAGAGAGAGAAACATTGATGTCAGAGTGAAACATCACTTGGCTGCCACCTGTATTCCTCCTACTCAGGATCAACCAGCAACCTTTCAGCGCATGAGAAGAAGTCCTGCCACCTGAGCCACACCAACCATGACCTCACCTAGTTTTATTTCCAGTTTGGTTCCGGGAGCAGGTGCAAGAAAGATTTATTTACTTCACTGCCATCTTGAAACCTGTCTGTTATTTCTTTAGTAAGATTTTATGTCTTTTTAATACATTCAGGATAATTTTTAATGGTTGCTGAAGCTACATATAATGGGTGCTTTTATTTATTAATTTTAAATATGTTTTTATTGATTTCAGAGAGAGGAAGGGGGAGAGAGAGTGAGAGAGAGAAACATTGATGAGAGGGAAACATCATCAGCTGCCCCTTGCATGCCTCCTAGGGGGACTGAGCCCACAACCTAGGCATGTGCCCTGACTGGGAATCAAACCCTTGACCTTGTGGTGCATGGGACGACATTCAACCAACTGAGCCACACCAGCCAGCGGTGCTGTTAAATTTTTCAGATAATCCAAGCATCTGATTCATTGATGTGTCAACTGAGCATTTTCTGAACTGAGTTGTGATTTTCTGGGTTTTTGGTATGATTGGTGATTTTCAGTTGTAACCCATACATTTTGCTTGTTATTTCACTAGTCTCTGAGTCCTACTCAAATATTTTATTTTAGCACAGTCGCCCTTTTTATCTCTTACCATGTGTTTAGTCCTTTTGTGAGCTATGATTACAATGATAGTTTAATTTTCAAGGTCTTTGCAAGGCAATTTTAGTCCGTCCCATTTGTATGGCAGTGCTGGACTGTTACCGGTCCCGACTCGTGTTGCCTGAGTGGACAGAAGGTTTTCCCAGGCTGGCTTCCCGGTGTCTATCTGTGAGGGAGGGGGAATCTCAGACCAGTCACCTTAAATCAGCTTTCCTGTCTGGGTGCTTGTTGTAGTGGGATCCCCTTTGCCACTGATACCGCCTTGCCCTGTTTTCTCTGGGTGGATAATGGAATTCTCATGCCCACACCATCCAAAAGGCCTCTCGAGGTGGGAACATGAGTCTGAATTTCTCTTACTAGTCCTTTCCAGATGTCACAATAAACCTGGGTGGGGAAGAGCAATCTCAGGCCAATTTTCAGAGCTCATAGTGGTATCTGGCCGAGAGGAGTGGGGAGAAATAAGTCTATGACATTTTGTCGTGATCAGAAGTAGGGGACTACATTTTATTTTTTGTTAATCCTCATCCGAGGATATTTTTCCCATTGATTTTTAGAGAGAGTGGAAGGGAAGGAGGGGAAGGATGAGAGAGAGAGAGAGAGAGATCAATGTGAGAGGGACACAGATTGGTTGCCTCCTACATGTGCCCGGACCAGGACCGGGAATTGAACCTGTAACCCAGGTATGTGCCCTTGACCAGGAATCAAACCTGTGACCCTTTGGTCTGCGATCTGATGCTCTGACCATTGGCCCACACCAGCCACAGCAAGGACTACATTTTAAACCAAGTATAATATAGACCATTCCTCAAATAATTGATGTGTAGCACACATTTTCAAAGTGTTATCCAAGAACCCATGAGAATCCCTTAGACTCTTTCAGGGGGTCTGATAAGGCTTTCCTTTACCAAATATGCATATATTAGGCCACATTTTTTCTTTAATCAGAACAACATGACATGTGGCATATTCAGTGCAGAAGCAGATATGAGCGCCCAGCTGTCTCCCTTGTCTGCACTCGAGGGCTGTAACATGAGTACTACCACTCATCTCACTGTCTGTGTTTTGTAAATTAGGCTTTTTTTCTTGTACAAATATGCTACATTAACATGTAGTCAATTTATTATTGATATTTTACATAAATGAAGAAGTACATATATATTTTTAATTTTGTGTTAAATATTTTATATGGTAAATATTGAAGATATAACTTACTAAACATACACTCAGTGGGGAATTCAAATGTTTGAAGGGAATGCTGGGTCCCGAGATCGCAATGGCTAAGACAGCCAATCTGAACAGGGGACAGAGATCCAGTTAACTCAATTCTGTGCCTTAAAGATCGATTTAAGACAGAAATTATTACTTCTAAAATCACTATAATATTCACAGAAGGGTAAAGAGTTGTCATGGAAAAACTATCTTATGAATGTGTTCATTTAAAGTATTTATTTTAGAATATGTATTAGTAGAGGAGTGGAGTCTGAGAAAAGATCTTCCTGTCCTTCTCCCAACTCTAATTTCATTCAATTAACCTAATCTGAGCACCTACCATGAGCCGATTTTGAGTCCTTTGAACCCTAAGATTAATTAAAAAGTAGCCCCCTTTTCTCAAGGAGCTCATACACTACCAAATGAGATAAAACTGTAAATAAAAACACCGGAGAGAACAGTCATGGCTCATGCAAAGGAGAAAGCATCTGAGGCGGAGGAGCACAGGTTCTTCCGAGGGAGACATACCCGAGATGCCGATGGTACCTGCTCCTTATTCTCCAGTACAGGTGTGTCCTACCACCCAGCCACCCTCCATAGCCCAGAGATATTTCTTCAAAAGCTAGAGTAGGGTGAAGGAGAATATAGTCAATAATATTGTTGCCTTGGTCACTTTGGCTCAGCGGTTAGAGTGTGCCTGTGGACTGAAGGGTCTTGGGTTCGATTTTCCAGTCAAGGGCACATACCTGGGTTGCAGGTTCCTGCAGGAGGCAACCAGTTGATATGTCTCTTACATCGATGTTTCTCTCTCCCTCCCTCCTTTCCACTGTCTAAAAATGAATAGAAAATATAGTTGGGTGTAGATTAACAAAAAGCTTAAAAAATAATATTGTGATGTTTCTACAGGGACAGATGATTACTAGAATCAGTGGGGGTGATTACGTTGTAAGGTATACACATGTCAAATCACTATTGTACACCTGAAACTAATATACTATAAGATTATATACGAACTATTCTTAAATTTAAGAAAATGAAAAATAAAATAAAGCTAAAGTAATAAGACTGATTGCCTGATTATATTCAGATGGTTGGGAATGGCTGGAATGTGTCTGTGAGGGAGAGAGGCAAGAAGAAACCTGATCATGCAGAACTTGCCAGTCTCAGGAAGTAAGATTGTGGTGCAACATTGTAAACAGTACAGGAAAGAAATTACAATTGTGTTTTTATATGTAACTCTGATGGTGTCTGTAGACATTTGACCCAGTTAGGACTAAAGGCAAAAGAGCTTTGGGTGACTGCATTAATCTAGAGGTAAAAATACGAGGACCTGAATTAGGATAATGGTAGAAAATACTTACTTTCAGTCCTATAGGAATAATGTAATTTTCTGAAATTTCCTTCGTTCTATTACACCTTGTTCCTACCATCATTTGCTTATAGAAATAGCATCATAATTGGTTTCCTTTTTTTCTGTGCTGATTTCAATTTTTTTTCTCCAAATATGCAACTAAAATTTTTCTTGTAAAACCATTCATGTCCCCTCAAACAAAAGACTTTCAGTCCCTTCAGTACTAGTGGAAATATGGCAGGTTAGCCACTCAGGATTTCACTTGAAGTCCATCCACAAGCTAATTTCTCTTATCGATGGCAAAACAGCTTCTTCTGGGTTCCAAAGTCATTATGGTAAAAAAAAAAAAAAAGTCCTCAAAATTGCACGTGAAAACAAATTTTATCACCCAGAAAGTGAGGAATATATGATTTTCACAGAAATTCTTATGCACGATAATATTTGAGAACTACTGAACTAGAAAATAATATAAATACTTCTTGGATAAATACCACTCTGCTTTTAAAATAACTACATGTAAACATCTTGAAGTAAAGGAGAACTAGGTGGAGAATTCTAAGATGTTCCTGCTTATTTGCAGGGTTTATTCCATTTTTCCTAAATATTAAAGTTCTCTTACTTGAATTCATGGTAACAAATGTATTATTTGATGTCAGGATTTAACAAAACAGTGGAACACAGGAACTCCAAACTTGGGTACTCCACTCTGTTCTTTGATGCAGTAGTAGGAAAAAACTATGCGGGGGACCATCATGGCCTGTGGGGTGAGTTACTGCACTGGGCCAGAGTCAGGCAGGGCAGCCCGTGGTGTGTGTGTGTGTGTGTGTGTGTGTGTTGGGGGGAGGGGAGGGGGCCATGCTGGGAACAGCTGGCTTGCAGGCTAAAGAGGAAGACAACCTGCTCCCTGTCAAGGACACGAAAACCCTGGTTCTGTGCTGCTCCGCTCCCTGTGGCCTCTGGCCAGGCAGACACCGGTCAGCTGCCTGGGGGGGGGGGGGGGAAGCGAGTCATTGCCCCTGTGACCCTACAGCCGTATTTATTGATGCCCCTAGTTCAGGGCCTGACACATAAATGGTAGGTACTTACATTTGTGCTACTAGTAGATTCTTTGCTAGGTCTTGACCTTAAATGCTGAATATTAAGGAAAACGTGACTCTTGCTTCTCCTCTTTTCAAACCTGCCTCCCTGGGAGCCCTACCTGGGGAGCTGTGTATCTCCCATTTGTACTGACCACGGCCTCGAGAACCGTGAAGCTGAATGCAAAGTTACTGCTCACTCACCTCCCAGATCTTCCATTCCTTTTATTATTGTTTGTTTATTTAAGTTCATTTTTATTGCTGACACTATTACGGATGTCCCCATTTTCCCTCCTTTGCCCACAGCCACCCAGCCCCTCCCTCCCCTCTGCCATCACCCCACTGTTCTGTGAGTCTGTGTGTTATGCACATAAGTTCTTTAGCTAATATCCTCACCTTCTGGCATCCAGTTCCCCCCACCCCCCTGCCCTCTGACAACAGCCGTCTGTTCCATCTATCCGTGCATCCCTCTGGTTCTCTTTTGTTCGTCAGTTTATTTTGTTCATTAGATTCCACATATAGGAGTGATCATATGGTGTTTGTTTTTCTCTGACTGACTTACTTCACGTAGCAAAATAATCCATGCTGTCACACAGGGTAAGAGCCTCTTGTTTTTCTAAGGCAAAGTAGTATTTCAATGGGTAATGTACCACAGATTTTTTTCATCCACTTATTTACTGATGAGTACTTGGGTTGTTTCAGGTCTCGACTGTTGTAAATAGCGCTGCTGTGAACACAGGGGTGCATATATTCTCCGGTCTGGTGTTTCGGGATTCTCAGGATTATTCCCAGAGGTGGGATTGCTAATGAGTTGTCACCTTTCTGTTGCCTGCTATAGTCCCTGACATGCTTTTGAGTCCCATTTATTACAGTCCTTTTCCCCACAAGTTCCTCATTTCTGTTAAAATCATCCCAATGCACTCACCCCCTCTAAACTTATGTAGTAAATGTAAGCAGCATCTTTTTTTTGACAATTGAAATGAGCATATTTTAAGTTTTCTTATAATCTTTACTGAACTATTTTTCAAGTCTTTTATATTTTTGAAGTTTGTATCCATTCTGCAAATATATTTCAGCTCTTTCAAAGCTTGCACAAAGCAGGTGATCACTTATTATTGATGGATTGAAAGAAAGTGATTGGTTAAGGGATCCAACCTTGTAAATCTCAACGTGCCATACCTAATTAAAAGTTTCAGAACATAGTGATAAATCAGTTTATCACATCTAATAAATATGTATTGAAATGAGATAGAATAATAGCATAGATAAAATCAAATACATGCTCCATCTTTTAAATTGTGAAAGTGTTTACTGCTTCATAACAGTTACAAAATTTCCACATCCAATTTTGCTTCAAAATGGTTTGAATTTATAAAAGGAAAATTCCTTATGTTGTAGGAAAATTCTGGGACAAGAGGAATAGGGACACTGAGGCAGGAAAGTTAAACAAAGCCAGAAAGCTTTGCAGGCCGCTTGTAGCAGGACCTTATGTTGAGAATAAGGTTAAAACCTCTCCTCACAGAAGAATGCAGCAGAGGAGGGGGGAGGGGAGGGGAGAGGAAGAGGAGGAATCAAAGTCTACTTAGTGCAAATCACCCTGAAGTAGTTAGGACAGCAGGGAGGAGGATGAAAGCAGTATAACCAAAAAGAGCCAGGAGTTGGATTTACTTGCCAGGATTTACTTTGCCTCCCCTATATTGTTGGAAAGCCATAACATAGAAAAGGAGAGACTTTTAGAGTCAATCTGTACCAGGGTATGTAGCAAGGGAACTTTTTAAAAAATGTATAGACAGGAGGGTATATAAGCAAAAACTGCCCACCCTACTTGCTCTTCCTATGATCTGAGAGCCCGTCTGTGCATCATAAGCCAGAGGTATAGGTTTGCTTGCTTTGCTTTATTAATAAATGCGCATGCTTTAATAAATTCACTTGCATTAATGTTTTAATAAATTCACTGCATATAATGCAAATATTATCTAGAGTCTCTTATATAAATTATTTTATATGAGAAGGCAAGCATGGAGGTTGGAGACAGCCGGCCTCTCTGATTCAGGGGGCTGTCCAATAGCACCTCTGTGGTACCTATGACAGGTGCCTATCACATTTTCATTACACTCAGATCTCTTGTTATTATTTCGACATATAGTTAGATTACAGTTGCCTGTGAATATAACAAGGTTTAAAATTTTAAACTCAAGATGTATAGTAATTTAAGTTTTTCTTAAACACTTGAACTGAAATTGTCTCTGATTCATAAACAATAAAATATGAAGGAAATAGGTAGAACACCAAATGAGTGATATACCTAATAGAATGCAGACATTTGAGGCTTACTTTATATTTTTAATACAGATAACAATATAATGATACAGTATATACTTCTCTGGAGATTTTTTTTCAGTTTTTTAGTAATCCTGTCACATTCTGCATACCTCTGCAGTGAGAAATGTGGCAATTTTGTGTTTATGTGTTTTTAACTGGAGCCTTTTAAAAGAGGAATCAAACAAGTGATCCTTTCAAGATTTGACTTTGATCTTTGTATCCAAATAGAGAACAAATCAAGTTTGTGTGTAATTTGCTTATGAAAACAACTGTTGATATTATCCACCAATGACTTTAGATCCTCCATGCTCTTTATGTGTGACTGTCACATCATTTAAAAATAATGAAAGTGCCCAGCCAGTGTGGCTCAGTGGTTGAGCATTGTCTTAAGGACCAAGAGGTCACAGGTTTGATCCCCAGTCAGAGCATTGCCTGGGTTGTGGGCTTAATTCCTGGTAGTGGGGCATGCAGGAAGCAGTCGATCAATATTTCTCTCATCAATGTTTCTATCTCTCTCCCTCTCCCTTCCTCACTCTCTAAAAATCAATTAAAACCCTATTAAAAGTAGTAGTCTTATTACTATCGGTAATGATCAAGTGAATTATCAGTAGAAAACACATTGCAAAGGTTAATTATTATGCAGAGGGTTTCTTTTCTGGTGAGGAACATGCCATTCTGAAAAGTTTTGTTTTGGGAAAACTGGGATTAACCAAAAAATTTTAATTTGTAAACTGTTCTTCATATAAGTAACTTCTGCAGTAAATGAAGCCCTGCTTATACCCAGAACAAACTTTCCATTTTCGCCTTTTCACCTATTGGGAATGAAAACTCTTTAAATAATAATCAGTGATATTCTAAATATTTACTTAAAAATAAATTAAATTATATATGTAATAAATAAGACAAATGTATTCATTCACGTGTATGTGTATATACACATTATGCCTATCAATACTTAGCTAATGTCATATTGACATATTAGTAATTAGATTTCACATTTATGTATCATTGAGTGGCCTAAAATATACTCTATCATATTTAATTCTTACGGGAATACATCAGGATGGAGATTTTCACCTTTATTTGACAACTGTGAAACTGAGGATCAGTGATCTCCAATCACTGCTCAGAGATCACGGCTGAAGTGGGCTGGAGCTGGGGCTCACACTCTGATTTTGGAATCCAGGTTGTCTCCATGAATCCACTGTGAAATAGCATTGGGACATTTAGGGTAACATTCAGTCTACCGTGGTCTCTCATTTAGAGACAACTAATGGCAGCAAATGTGTACATGTGTCTGTGTAGAAGAGAAAGAGGGAGAGAAAAAGGGAGGGGGAGAGGGAGGGAAAGAGAGAGAGACTTTTCAAAGTCCTCAGTACCTAATATTTGTTACATATTTTTTCACTTTGGTATTTAATGATGTTCTCACATCTTATTTAGATATCTTCTGTCATCTGCTACAAATACAGGCACCAGCAATTTCATACATGTTAAAACAGACATCTCTAGTAATTTGATAATCCAAATGATTTCTAGTCTTATTTTTGCTAATTACTTCTTAACCATATTGCTATGCCATATTTAATTGGCTTCTCTGCCATGCACATATTTAATTTAAAATATTTAAAAATGATGTACATGACCTAATTATGTTTCAGTATGGCAGTAAACTCTATAAAGGAATTTGTAGGCACAGAGAAATTTGATATGTGATCTGGAGACCTTATGAATCAAAATAACATTAATCACCTACCAAGCTTTGACATACCAAGGACAAGACTCTGACTAGCATCAGGTGGGAAGCATAAAGAGGCTGCCTAGGTAGCCACAGGATTGGATTACATCTGTGTTATCTTTATATTAAAATATAAACATCTTTGAAGCTGTTATCCTAACAGAAGGACCAGCTGGCACAAGTGCATATCAAATTACATCTACTGAAAATAAATTGGAGATTTAATAACTTGGGTCAGTTTCTGGGTTCTCTGTTCTGTTCCATTGATCTATATGCCTGTTCTTGTGCCAGTATCAAACTATTTTGATTACAATGGCTTTATAGTATAACTTGATATCTGGTACTGTGATCCTTCTAACTTTGTTCTTCTTTCTCCAGATTGCTGTGGCTATTCAGGGTCCTTTTTGGATTCATATAAATTTTTGGAGTATTTTTTCTAGATCTGTGACATATGCCATTGATATTTTAATAAAAATTGCATTGAATCTATAGATTACTTTGGGTAGTATGGGCATTTTAATAATGTTAATTCTTCCAATCCATGAACACTGTCTATGCTTCAACCTGTTTGTATCTTCTTCTATCTCTTTTTTCAACATCATATAATTTCTGAGTACAGGTCTTTTACCTCCTTGGTTAAGTTTTCATTTAGGAATCTTATTTGTTTTGTTGCATTGGTAAATGGGATTGTTTTTTTACTTCTCATTCTGAGAGTTTATTATTGGTATATAAAAATGCCATTGATTTCTAGATGTTATGGTCAGTTAATATTTGACAAAGGAGGCAAGAGCATAAAATGGAGTAAAGACAATCTCCTCAATAAATGGTATTCAAAAATTTGGACAACTACATGTAAAAAAATAAATAAATAAAACTAGACCACCAACTTACACCATACACACACACAACAAAAACCCTCAAAATAGGGAACAGACTTAAATATAAGTCACAAAACCATAAAGATCTTATAAAAAGACATAGGCAGCAGAATCTCAGACATTTCACGTGGCAGCATTTTTGCTGATACATATCCTAGGGCAAGAGAAACAAATCAAAAAATAAACAAATGGAACTACATCAAACTAAAAACCTTCTGCACAGCAAAAGAAACCAGCATCAAACTGAAAAGGAACCCACTGTATGGGAGAATATATTTGTCAATAATACATCTGATAAGCAGTTAATTTCCAAAATATATAAAGAACTCATACAACTCATCAAAAGGAAGACAAAGAATCCAATTAAAAAATCGGCAAAGGGATTCCAAAATGGCAGTGAAGTGAATTTAAGCTACACAGACCATCTCCCAGGACCAAACTTGAATTACAACTAAAATAAGGACAAATTGTTGAGAAAAAGCAACAGAAAAGCAGCTGGAGAGGACCATATATCCAGGGACAAAATAAAAGAACACTGAATTGAGCCTGGTAGGTCTGCAGAGGTGCAAGAGGGCAGGCTGGGAGCCCAAAGACACCAGCTGTTTTAGCTGTGAATAGCTCCCTCGGGGTTAAAATTCCAAGCCAGATTCACAGCACAGAGAGCCCAGACAGAGCACGAAATTAGTTACAGTGACTCACCTTGGGCTCTGGCGGAGGGAGGGTGGACTGGACTGGAACTCTGTGGGGACACTTGGGATTTGGAGGGCACTTAGAGTCTTTGCTGAGTCACGGCCACAAAGGACAATGGCCATTTGCTCCTTCCTGGAGCTCTGGGGAAAAGCAGCAGTCCCTCCCTCGGAGATTTAACCTCACCCAGCTAGGCCAGAGAAATGCAAATTGAGGCTCTTTACAACCAGCATCTGTCTCACCCTCTGAAATCCATCTTATGCTGAATATCTGAGGGAGGTTTTTACTCAACTAAGGGCTACAACCCAAGGCTCAGCAAGTAACTGAGGCTAATAGCCTCTAGGCAAAAAGCTAGAGGATAACTGAACTTTTCCTGGGCTTGCAAATCTACCCAGAAAAGTAAGACTTGACAGTGATGTTTAACGTGGACCCACCCAAGCTCTTCCAAAACTAATAGAGGGAGCCACAAACAGCAGAACACCAACACCCACAGGGAAAATTTGGCAGGCTCCAAAACCCACTGAGATAGACAAAATGGTGAAATAAAGAAACAAATCTCAAATGAAAGGACAAGAGAACTCTACCGATGATGAGATTAATGAAATTCAGTTCCACAAGTTATCAGAGGTAGAGTTGAGAGCCCTGGTCTCGAGGAAGCTCAACAGCATGAGTAAGAACATCAACACCATGAGTAAAGACATAAAAACATTGAAAATCATCCAAGTGGAAGTGAAGAATGACATAGCAGAAATCAAGAACACATTGGAAGGAATAACCAGCAGAGTAGAGGAAGCTGAGGACTGGATCAGTGAATTAGAAGATAGGGTAGAAAATCAAACAATCAGAAAACTGAAAGGAAAAACAATTTAAAAACAGGAAGACAGCTTAAGAGAACTGTGGGACAACTGGAAACGTAACAACATTTGCATCATAGGAGTTCCAGAAGAAGAAGAAAATGAGCAAGGGTTAGAGAATATATTTGAAGAAATAGTGACAGAAAACTTCCCTAACTTGGTAAAGAAAGAAGGCATTCAAGTTCAAAAAACAAAGAGAGCCCCAAGAAAGGAGAACCCAAACACACCAACACCAAGACATATAGTAATTAAAAAGCCAAAATATAAAGATAGAGAATCCTAAAGGCAGCAAGAGATAAGCAACAGGTTACGTACAAAAGAACTCCTATAAGGTTATCAACTGACTTCTCAACAGAACAACAGAACACTACAGGCCAGAAAGGAATGGCATGAAGTAATCAAGATCATGAAAAACAAGGATCTGAATCCAAGACTACTCTACCCAGCAAGGCTATCGTTCAAAATAGAAGGTCAAATATAGAGCTTCCTAGACTAAAAAGGCTAAGGGAATATATTAGCACCAAACCAGCACTGTAAGAAATGTTAAAAGAACTTCTATAATTAGCAGGAGAAATAGGAAGAAAAATATAACCACAATAAGCAAAAATGGCAATAAATAAGCATGTATTAAAAATAACCTTAATGTAATTGGATTAAATACTCAGTACAAAAGATAGAATAGCTGATTGAATAAGAAAACACGTCTCATATATATGTTGTTTACAAGAGACCTACCTCACAACAAAATACTCAAATAGGTTGAAAGTAAAGGGATGGAAAAAATCTTCCAAGCAAATAGAAAGGAGAAAATAGCTGGGGTAGTAATACCCATATCTGATAAAATGGATATCAAGATGAAGGCCATAACTAGAGACAAAGAAGGCCACTAGATAATATTGAAAGGATCTATCCAACAGGAAGATTTAACCTTGGTAAACATGTATGCACCCAATATAGGAGCACCAAAATATAATAAAAATCTCCTAGAACACTACAAAGGAGAAATTCACTGCAATACAATCAGAGCAGGGAACTTCAACATTTCGCTGACATCACTGGATAGATCCTCTAGACAAAAAAGTAACAAGGAAACAGACTCTAAATGATGCACTAGATAAAATGGATTTAATAGAAATCTACAGAGAATTACACCCCAAAACTGCAGAATTCACATTCTTCTCAAGTGCACATGGGACATTCTCAAAGATAGACCACATGTTAGGACACAAACTAAGTCTCTACAAGTTCAAGAAGATTAAAGTCATATCAAGCATCTTCTCAGATCACAATGGCATGAAACTAGAAATCAATTGCAACAAGAACATGCAAAGACATTTGAACACATGGAGGCTAAATAGCATGTTATTGAACAATGAATGGGTTACCATGGAAATCAAGAAAGAAATTAAAAACTTACTGGAAACCAATGAAAATGAAGACACAACAACACAACATTTATGGGATGCAGTTCTGAGAGGGAAGTTCATAGCACTACAGGCCTATCTCAAGAAAAAAGAATAATTTCTAATTGACTATCTAACCTCAGAACTTAAAGAACTAGAAAATAAACAAAAAGAAAACCCCAGGGCAAGCAGAAGGAAGGAAATAGTAAAAATCAGAGCAAAAATAAATGACATAGAAACAAACAAACAAACAAAAACTCAAAGGATCAGTGAAACAGAGCTGGTTTTCGAAAAGATAAACAAGATTGATGGAACTTTAGCTAGACTCACCAAGAAACAGAGAGAACCCAAATACACAAAATCAGAAATGAAAGAGAAGTAACCACTGACACCACGGAAATACAAAGGATCATAACAAATACTATGAACAATTATAGGCCAACAAATTGGACAATCTAAACAAAATGGATATATTTCTAGAAACACATAGTCTCCCAAAAGTGAACCGAGAAGAGATAGAAAATTTGAACAGACCAATAACAACTAGGAAAATTGAAGATGTAATCAAGACTCTCCCAGCAAACAAAAGCCCAGGCCCCAATGGCTTCACAGGGGACTTTTACCAAACATTCAAAGAAGAACTAACACCCATTCTCCTCAAACTATTCCAAAAAATTCAAAAAGAAGGAAGATTCCCAAACTTGTTTTATAAGGCCAGCATAATTCTAATTTCAAAATCAGAAAAAGACACTAGAAAGAAAGAAAATTACAGGCCAATATCCCTGATGAACATAGATGCCGAAATCCTGAACACAATTTAGCAAATCGGATTTGGTAATACATTAAAATAATTAAATGACCAAGAGGGATTCATTCCAGGGATGCAAGGCTGGTACAATATTCACAAATCAATAAATGTGATATACCACATAAACAAAATGAAAGATAAAAGCCATATGATCATATCAATAGATGCTGTAAAAGTGTTTGACAAAATCCAGCTCCCATTTCTAATAAAAACAATCAGCAATGTGGGAATAGAGGGATTATATCTTGACATAATAAAGGCCATATAGGAAATACCTATAGCCAACATCATACCCAATGGGCAAAAATTAAAAGCATTTTCTTTAAGAACAGGAACAAGACAGGGATGCCCACTTTCACCACTCATATTTAACGTAGTACTTGAAGTCTTTGCCACAGCAATCAGACATAAAGAAAAAATAAAAGGGATCCAAATAGGAAAGGAGGAAGTGAAACTGTCATTACTTGCAGAAGACATGATATTATACATAGAAAACTCTAAAGACTACATCAAAAATCTGCTAGATTTAATAAACAAATTCAGGAAGGTAGCAGGATATAAAATTAACATCAAGAAATTGATGGCATTCTAATACAGCAATAATGAACTCACAGAAAGAGAAACTAAAAAAACAGTCTCATTTACCATTGTGGCAAAAATAAAATAAAATAAAATAAAATACTTAGGAATAAACTTAACCAAAGAAGTAATGGACCTGTTCTCAGAAAACTATAGGACATTGAAAAAAGAAATAGAGGAAGATATAAAAAAGTGGAAGCACATACTTTGTTCATGAATTGGAAGAATTAACATCATTAAAATGTCCATACTAGCCAAAGTAATCTATAGATTCAATGAAATCCCCATCAAAATACCAAAAATATATTTCACAGAACTAGAACAAATACTTCAAAAATCCATATGGAATCAAAAAAGACCCCGAATAGCCACAGTAATCTTGAAAAAGAAGAACAAAGTAGGTGGGGTCACAATACCGGATATCAACTTATACTTTAAAGCTACTTTAATCTAAACAGCCTGGTACTGGCACAAGAACAGGCACATTGGTCAATGGAATAGAATAGAGAGCCCAGAAATTGACCCAAAACATTGTGCTCAATGAATATTTGACAAAGGTGGCAAGAGCATACAATGAAGTAAAGACAGCCTCTTGAATAATTGGTTGATAATTGGTGTTGGGAAAATTGGACAGCTACCTGCAAAAAAATGAAGCTAGCCCATCAACTTACACCATACAAAAGAATAAACTCAAAATGGATAAAAGACTTAAAAGTCATTTGTGAATCCATAAAAATCCTAGAAGAAAATGTAGGCAACAAAATTTCAGACATTATACACAGTAGAATTTTCACTGATACATCACCTAAGTCAACATAAACAAAGGAGAAAATGAACACTGGGACTACATTGAACTCAAAAGCTTCTGCACAGCAAAAGAAACAATCATCAAAATGGAAAGCAAACCCACTGTACGGGAGAGCATAATTGCCAATGATACATCAGCTTACAGGTTAATTTCCAAAATATATAGAGTGCTCATACAGCTCAACAAAAGGAAGAGAAAGAACCCAATTAAAAAATGGGCAGAGGACCTAAATAGACACCTCTCTAAACAGGACATACAAATGGCCAAGGGACATATAAAGAAATGCTCAAGTCACTAATCATCAGAGAGATACAAATTAAAACCATGATAAGGTATCACCTCACACCTGCCTGAATGGCTGCCATCAACAAATCATCAAACAACAAGTATTGGTGAGGGTGTAGAGAAAAGGGGACTCTAGTACACTGTTGGTGGAAATGCAGACTGGTGCAGCCACTGTGGAAGACAGTGTGTAGTTTCCTCAAAAAATTAAACATGATACTTCCATTTTACCCAGTGACCTCACTTCTAGGAATATATCCTAGGAATTCTGAAACACCAACCAGAAAGAATATATGTGCCCCCATGTTCGTAGCAGCATTATTTACAATTGCTAAGAACTGGAAACAGCCCAACCGTCAATCAGTAGATGAGTGGATAAAAAGGCTGTGGTACATATACACAATGGAGTACTATGCAACTGTAAAAAGAAGGATCTCTTTCCCTTTGAGACAACATGGAGGGATCTGGAGATAGTTATGCTAAGGGAAATAAGCCAGTCAGAGAAAGACATATATCACATGATCTCACATGTGAAATCTAATGAACAAAATAAACTGATGAATAAATTAGAACCAGAGGCATGGAAACATGAGACAGACTGACAGATCTCAAAGGGAAGGGGGGAGTGGGGTAGGAAGATAGTAACCAAAGAACATATATGCATGTATGTATTGCCCATGGATACAGATCATAGGGTGGTGGTAGAGGCCTGGGGTGGGGTAGGAACTGGGTGGAGAGGACTAATGGGAGAAAAAAGGGGGTGGGGCATCAGTAATACTCTCAACAATAAAGATAAATTAAAAAAGAAAGCAAGTTGGAGATTTAGAAATGACTTCTGTGTCATAAACTTCCGATGGCAGGCAGGGGAGTACAGAATGCTCATAAGAAGAGAGGGTATTCTGAGAGGAAGCTTCCCTGTGTGAAAAGTGGGTCTAGCGGCTGGAGATATGAACAGCAGGCTGGGAGACAAGATGTCTTCTCACACACCTCTTGGCAGTTTTGATTTAGTTGGCAGCTTTTCTTTTTAAAATAGTGATGACTGTTCTTTAGTTTTCTGAATATGTTTTCTATCTTAATATAGATGATGGAGTGAGTGAAGCACAGGATTCTTTCCTTTTTTCTTTTTTTGGAAAACTGTCCCCACTTTGAGTGCCGTCTCTCCACCTCTGCCTCGGCTCCTGCCCTCCCCGAGTCTCAGAGGCCCTGGGTCCTGCTCTCTGAGGATGAGGACGAGGACACAGTGGGATGGCTGGCTTGTTAAAGGAATACATCAAATGCTGAAAACCTCTGAAAAGATGATTGTGGTTTAACGTGTTTAACTTTCAGATAACAGATGCCTATTTTAAATTCTTTATTAATAATTAATTAATCCAAAAATGTGGGGGGTTCAGATCTCATTCATATATGTAGAGCATTCATTAGAAATTTATGTCTAGAAGGAATTTTAGATATCTAGTTTTTTCAGGTTTTTTTTTTTTTTCTTTTTTCTTTTTCTTTTTTTGGTGTGGTCACACTATTCTTACATGGAGTTGTATTTTTTTTTTTTTTAACGAAAGAAGCATCAACATGGATTGACTGCCTCCTGCATGTCTCCTACTGAGGGTTTAGCCTGAAACCCAGGCATGTGCCCTGAATGGGAATTGAACCAGTGACCTCTTGTTACATAGGTTGATGCTCAACCATTGAGCCACTGCAGCCAGTCCTTACATAGAGTTCTTTTTCTTTTTTATCCTCACCCAAGGACATTTGTGCATTTATCTTCAGATAGAGTGGGAAGGAGAGAGGAAGAGAGAGAGAGAAACATCGACGTGAGAGAGACACATCGAGTGGTTGCCACCCACATGACCCCAACCGGGGCTGGGGACAAACTGCAACTGAGGTACGTGCCCTTAGCAGCAACTGAACCCAGGACTCTCCAGTCTGCTGGCCGATGCTCTAACTGCTGAGCCAAACTGGCCAGAGCTACATGGATTTCTTAAATAGAAAAGTAAAAATAGAGTTGCTTTGATTAAAAAAGAAGGTGAGAGAAGCCAGAAACCAGGTGCTGTCAACCTCAAGGTGGCCTCTGAGTCATTTTGAGACTCTGGGGCTTCATGGGAAACGATTTAGAAATTTCCAGATTATAAAACCATATTATTTCATAAGAGGAGAGCCTGATCTTAGGGCATAAAAATGACTCATGCAAAAAAATACAGTGAGCAGAAGCAGAACTTAAATCTGATGGTCAGGAATGCTGTCTCTTATTTCATTGCTTTGCTCACATTGAATTTCCATTTGTTTTTCTATACAATATTGCATACGTTTAAGGTGTATAACATGTTAATTTGATACATTTATATTGTAATATGAATCTCAGTGTAGCAATAACTAGCACCTTTATCATTTCTTTATAATGGTTGGAATAATTTAGTTCAGTCTCTTAACAAGTTTAATGATGATAACACAACAGCATTATTGTGTTCAGTATTTGAAGAGGTTCCTCAAAACATTAAAAATAGATCTACCACGCAATCCAGCCATTCTGCTTCTGAGCATATCCTCAAAGAAAATGAAAACAGGTCATCAAATTTATATCTGTAACATTATTCACAGTGTTCAAGATATAAAAACAACCTAAAGTCCATCAACCGATAAATGCCTAAAGAAGTTATGATACATATGTATTATTCAGTCATAAGGAAGGACAGCCTGCCAATTAAAACAAACACGAGCATATTATGCTGAGATAAGTCAGACAGAGAAAGGCAAGTGTTATATGATATCACTTATGTGTGGAATCTGAAAAAGCCAAACTTGTGAAAAACACAGATAACGGTGGTTACCAGGGGATGGAGGTCAGAGGGCTGGGCCAGATGTAAGAACACAAACCAACCCCAAATAGTAAATAAGCCTTAGAGGTCTAATGCACAAAATGATGACTATAGAACACAATATAGTAGTCTATTTACATTTTTAAAGAATAAAATTATTTCCTTTCTTTTTATATTGAATTTATCAGGTGACATTGGTTAATAAAATGATATAGGTTTCAGGTGTACAATTCTGTGATAATCATTGTGTATTGTATTATGTGTTCACCACCCCAAGTCAGGTTTCCGTCCCTCACCACTTATACCCTCTTTGACCTCCCCACACCCCCTTTCCCGTGGCTTCCCTCTAGTAATCACCATACTGTTGTCTGTGGCTATGAGGTACTTTTTTAAAGCTGTGGTACATTTACACAGTGGAATGCTACTCAGCCAAACAAAATAAGGAAATCTTACCCTTTGTGACAACATGTATGACCTAGAGAGCATTATACTAAGTGAAATAAGCCAGTCAGAGAAAAGCACCATATGATTTCACTCATATATAGAATCTAATGAACAAAATAAATTAACAAACAAAATAGAGACAGACTCAGAGAGAGAGAGAGCAGACTGACAGCTGTCAGAAGGGAGGGTATTACAAGGCTGGGTGAAAAATGTGAAGGGATAAGCAAAAAGCAAATTTAAATTCTTTATTTAAACATTTTAATAGCGTCTTACCAATTTGGTGGCAGCAAAAGAATTACTATCAGAGACATTTGAAAAGAATACAAAAATGCATTGCATGAAATTGCACCCTGCTTCTTTTAAAATAATAATATTCAAAATATTCCCATCATAACACCAAAATTTAGTTTTATGTAGGAAGTTTTATTTATATATTTATCCTGTAATGTATGAAACATCTGTACATATTTTATCCAACTTAACTGCATAGGAATTGGTTCCAATTACACGAAGGGTAAGAAAATGCTGCTTTATGTAGGTTTTGTATATTTTAGGACTGTTGTGCAATACAAATAAAACTATTCAGAAAAAACTGTCAACAGCATCATTTTTTCTTTTTCTGAAAATGCAACATTTATAGTACTCCAAAAAATTGACTTAACCTAATAAAACAATTTTTTAAGGTAAAACATCTGTAATATTTTTTAAACGTTTTTATTGGTATTTTAGAGAGAGAAGAAGGGAGAGAGAGAAACATTGATGTGAGAGAGAACATTGATCAACTGCCTTCTTCACACCCCCTGCCGGGGGTCATCCTGCAACCCCAGTATGTACCCTTCCTGGGAACGGAACCTGACTGGGGCCTCTCAGTCCATGGGACGACACTCAGTCCACTGAGCCACACCAGCCGGGCAATGTCTGCAAAATTGTAAGTGCCTGTGGTATCTCATTTATAAAGCTTGCTCAGTAAAACAGTAAAAGTATTCATTGAAACCAATGTTATAAGAGGCAAGAGTTCTGAAAGGAGCCCTCATTTACAGGAGTTTCATTCCTCAAAACTACAGTGAAGTATAATTTAGTAAAGCAGAATATTAAATTCTTAGGGGGCAGACATTAGACATTGTTCCTAAACAAATGTATTTTTTAGTCTAGTGAGGAAAATAAGATATTCTTTAAAAAAGAAATGGGATGAAAATGCACACCGGGGCTTGGCTGCCCTGTGCTATGGTGTTGAATGGAGAGGGGGCTCACATTTGTAGAATGTGGTGAATTCAGAAAGTTTTATTATGGAAGACAGATTTGAATTGTAAAACTTCAGAAAACAGAGAAGAAATTAGGACAAAGAGATCTAGTCCAAAAGGATGGCGGGGCACTCCTAACCCCTCTACCTCCTCTGTTTGCGCCCTCTGTTCCATTCTGGCGCCTACATCCCGTCACTGCTCACTGGCTGGCTGCTCCCCGCGCGGGGGCTTCGCTCTTCATGCTGCGTCCAGCCCCGAGTGTCCGAGTGTCCGAGCAGTGCGGACTGACGTACAGATGCGTGAGCCACCGCAGGGGCACATCCTCCGCAGGGGGAGGGTGCGCAGCTGGCTGCGGACTTGGAAGCAGGTAATGAAGTTTCCTGGATGCCTGTGGAAAGCTTGCTGCTGGCCAGGCACGTGGGCACAGACACGGGGAGCTCCACCTTGCCCCAGCGATATGCCCACCCTCCTGAGCTGTGGACAACTACTCCTGTTCTTAGAACAAACACTTCACTTGGGCCTGGACGCCACGCCTTCCTGCCCGTTTGCCAACATAACTTCAGTAATTGCCGCGTGTTCTGCTTTAGCAGGTTGTCCGTCCCCCTCTATCAGATCATTCTCATCATCATAAAAACGTGCAGTGAGATTTCTCTCATCCTGAAAGAACCATCTGTTTCCTCCAGGTGCCACCCCATTTTATTTTTTCTTTACTTTATGAAAAAACTTCTGAGATGAGTTATATATACTTAAGGAGTCCATGATGATGATGATTATGTTTTGTAAAACTCACTCCAGTTAGAACTCTGGAAATTGCCCTTATGAAGTTTGAATAGTAACCTCTACATAGCTGAATCCAGTCTTTAATCCTCGGTCCCCATCCCAATGACCAACAAGCAACATTTCGCATGATTACTCTCCTTGAAACAATCTTATTCACTTGCCCTTCTTTTTAAAATTTTATTTGGGAATTTTAAAAATTTCATTTTGTTTTGCTTTTTGTTTTCCTTTCCCTTCCCTTCCCCCGCACTCCTTCCCCTCCATGCCCCACCCCTACACTTCCCTCCCTTTTCCTTGCTCCTCCTCCACTTCCTCTTCTCTCACCACCTGCCCTTCCATTTTCCTTCCTTTCCTTCCCTTTCTGCTCCTTCCCTCTCCTCCCCTGCGCCCCTTCCCCGGCTTCCTGACCCCGCACTCTCCTGCCCTTGCCTTGCTTCCCCTTCTCCCCTCCTCTCCCCCCCTTCCTCCAGCCTCTCGGCCCCTCTTGGAATCTTCTGTGCTGGCTCCTACCTCTCCTGCCCTCCTGGCCTGCAGGGCCTTTGATCTGGTCCTTGACTCTCTCCTCTGCTGCATACTCACTTCCAAGGAGACTCACGGAGTCTCACGGCTTGAAATGCCTCCTATGATTCCCACATGTGTGTCTCCCTTCCAGACCTCTCCCTTACCTGCCAGGCTGTTTCATCCAACTGCCTTATTTGGCATTTACACTCGCATATCCTATGGACATTGCATGCTTACCTTACTGGTCCACACCTGGGACTCTGATACTTCTCCCGTCTCCTCTCTCACATTCCTGTCCATCTCAGTGTAGTGGAAGTTCAGCCTACTGCCCTGACCACTCACTACACCTCCCTGTATCTCCTCACTGTGTCCGACTCATGGCAAAACTTTGAAAACAGTAGCTGTAAGCTCCCCGTTGGTGTCTGTACATTTATGGGCATCAATATATGTCTGTGCTGTAAATGTGTGCGATTTTCTACCTTCAGATGGAATTACTAAAATTAATTTGTAAAAGAGATCTATTTAATTGGCGTGCAGAACACTGAGCACATATGAATTAAGCATTCATAAAATTTTCAGAGCTACAATAGATAATTAACCCAAATGTTTTTCGTGTTTATATGATTGTCGATGTAAGAACATCCAAACCTGTAGAGGATTTTTAGGAAAAAGTGTATGTGAGCCCAATAGAGGGTACACCTGGAAGCAAGATCTCAACAGACGGAATGCGTGTTCACCTGGATGCACAGGAACAGTGAACAGGGCTTGTTTGACACAAAGACACAGGGCTTGTTTGACACAAAGACAAGCCTTTGTTAAGGAAGTTACATGCTGTGGCATCACTACCCACCGTGACCTGCCCAGCTAGGAATTTATGGTCAGATGGCCCTGTGAAGTTACCTTCATAGAACCCCCTCTTTTTTTATCCACATGATCTACACGATTAATCTTTAATAAATAAAATTTAGTTTATGCCTGTTGGTTTATTAACATAGGCATGTCTTTAAGGTTATCAGAATTACATATAATGCTTTTATTCTATGTAGATTAACTAAAGATCAAGGAAGTTCATGTTTTAACAAATTTGTCCGTACAAAGAAAAGCAGTTGGAGGTACTGGTTTTCCTTGTAGCAGGACAGAGTTGGGAACCTGGCGCTCTTACCAAGGTTTTGACAGGCAGGGAGGGACATGCGCAGACTCAGGGCCTTGAGGTGCTGCTGGAAGCTGCGGTGGTTTCCTGACCTCAGAGGCAGAGGAGCTGAGAGCCCTCAGGATCCGTTCCGCCAAGCACTCTGAAAAAGAGTTTACATGGCCAAACACTATCCTTGCTACACTTATTTAAGGAACCAGGCCAAGTTTAATGCAAACAAATTAGTTTTTCTGTGATTATCTTTGGTAAAATGTGGGATAAAAATTATGTGTGCACTTTGTACATATTAAATTCTAATGATTTTACTTCTCTTTGAAGTTTTGTTATATACCTGTAAACTGAACTAGATCTTTGATCCTTCTAGTTTCCTCAAACATCTGACTTAAATTCTGCTAATGAACATGTCCAGTTTTCTCCAACCCTTCTTATTTGGAATCATTAAGAACGAAGAATGTCCTTGAATCTCTGTAGAAGGGACGACACCACGGCCTAGTCAACGCCCAGCTGGCAGCCAAACCTCAGTAACTTGAACCTTGGATATACATCTCAAAACTTAAAAAGGTTCAATCTGCCATCTGGTTCTGTCCCAGTTAAACTAGCTAGGAAGAAAGTAACTGGCATCAGGACAGAATGCTTCTTCCCGAGACACCACATCAAGACTTCATACTTTAACTAAACTTCCTTCCTTCCTTCCTTCCTTCCTCCTTCCTTCCTTCCTTCCTTCCTTCCTTCCTTCCTTCCTTCCTTCCTTCCTTCTTCCTTTCTTCTTCTTCTTCTTCTTCTTCTTCTTCTTCTTCTTCTTCTTCTTCTTCCTCTTCCTCTTCTTCTTCTTCCTCTTCTTCTTCTTCCTTCTTCTTCTTCTTCTTCTCTCTCTCTCTCTCTCTCTCTCTCTCTCTCTCTCTCTCTCCTCTCTCTCTCTCTCTTTCTCTTTCTCTCTTTCTTTCATTACTCTGGCATTGGCCTGGCATGATAATACCACTAACCATATTTCTTAGTCCAGTGACAAGGGGGGTAAACTCTAAAATTTAAAACAACTTATTATTTCAGGATAGGGAATCTCATTGAACCCTTGCTTGAGTGGGCACATGTTTATGTCTGATTGGATTCCTCTTTGTGTTGGTTATTATTTTCCTTGAATCTATGAATGCCTATAGGGCGGGCAATGCCTCCTAGTTTATCTAATGGAGCTGCTAACTGTTCACAGATGAACTGGGGCATCTAGTCAATCTCAGGAGAGAGCTAACCACCATTTTCCTGCACTTGGAAAGGATTCCCATTCAGTTTACTGTGCTGCCAAAGTGCTATCTGAACTCCATGGCTTATTGTCATAATTTTATCGAAAGCAATTTGGACTTGATGCAGGTTTCAAGTGTAATAATATATTGATGACATTAGGATTAACATTGGAAACTGAAAAGCAGGTTGGCACTGATCTGAGAACAGTGGTTATGCACACGACCACCCAGGGCCGCGTAATCAATCCAGCAAAGACGCAAGGGATGTTCTTAGGAATAACGTTAGCAGGAGCCACTTAGGACGTTGCACAGTGACTGGAAACGAACTGCTGTCATTACAAACCCCAGGACCAAGTGAGAAGCCCAGTGTTTGGCTGGTTATGCGTTTGGATTTCGGAGAACACATATTCCACAGGGAACATTGCTACCGCCCATCTGTAAGGCTACCTGAAAAAAGCCATAATTCAGTGGGGACCTGAACAAAAGCAGACCATGTCTGCATTGCCCAGTTGGTAGCACTCTCAGCAACTATGGGTGCTGACGATGCCCACACAGGTGTGACTGTGGAAGCATCTGCCTCCTGACTCCTGTGCACCGGTGCTGTGGCAAAAGCCCATGAGTGCCTCCCGGCAGCAGCCACTGGGGTTTTGGGTGAGAACGTTTGCAGGTGATGCTGCCCCTGTACACATCATTTGAGAAAAAATTAGTCTCAGTGAATTCCCAAGTAACATGGCATATTAACTGAGACTGTCTTAATGCCGGAAGGACATAGACTAATCATGAAGCCTGCCATACTCATGGCGTCTTAAAGGACTTCAGAGAAACACTCTGGTCGGGATGGCAGTGCCCAAAGAGGCCCGTGATCACATGGAAACGGTTCACGCCGAGCCCGAAGGAGGCGCCCATCTCTGTGAGCAGACAGCTCTTCTCCTGTGGGTCAGCCTTGACAGCCACCCGAGGAGCAGCCAGAACTGACTGCCACGTGGACGGTCACCGACGAACAGCTCTCAGTTAAACAGCAAAGAGCTGCTTGTCTACGGATGGCAGTTCCAGGGTAAACGACCAGGGTCCTGTTTGGAAACTGCCACTTTCAGACCAGTGGGCGGGCAAGTCATTTCTCTATTACCCCTTGTGGACCGGCAACTTTACACAGAAGTTATCTCATGCCACTGGCTATTTTTTCGTAATTGAGAATGAAAGTGAAACAATCTAAATAAACTTCTGTATACTTTATTTATACATAGTGAATTTATGTTATTTTTTTATTTTTTTGGTACGTGCCTTTAGTGAGTATCGAACCTGGGACTCTCTGGTCTGCAGGCTGGCGCTCCAACTGCTGAGCCAAACTGGCCAGGGCTATCCATAATGAATTTAAATGCAACTTTGTACATATCTGCTACATATTACATTTTATGCATATTATATATTTTAGTAATTTTTTGGTGTGTTGTACTGTGTAGCGTCACCTACGTGGAACGGTGCGCACCATGTTTTGCAAATATATCTGGTTTCGCTGCGCCTTCCTCTGGGGATGACTCCTGCTTAGGTACATGCAAAGCCTGAAATTTTAGAAAAAAGTAATCCAAAACAGGCCTAATTCTATACAGTCTGTCTTCATTAGATGTATTTTGTGAATTATCACTAAGATAGAAAAATACAAGAATTTGCTCAAACCTCATTCTGCTCATAGTTTTAGGAAATACTGGAGCTTCAACCAAAGGGTCCATTGGCCAGTAATCCCTCCAATGTGATTTTTTTTTTTTTGTTTGTCCCATCCGTATCAACAAACTGAGAAACTTCTTTGAGTTAACTCGTGAGCGGTGGACCATGTGGATAAACACCCTGACCTACCCCCTGAGCGGCCCCCGCAGGCTGAGCTGGGAGAGTGCTGCTGCCTTGCAGGCCAGCCCAGGGACCAGCCACTGCTCCTCCCCCCGAAAGGCCTTCCTAACCGTGAGGCCTGGCTGCCAGAAGTCCCCGAACGCAGACTGACTTGCTGCTTTCAGGCTGTTCACTCACAGAAACTTTGGGCAGGTTGGGGCTCCCCTCAGGACAGGGCTGAGCAGAGTGGGGAGCTGCTTCTGGGGCAGGAGAACCAGTGTCCTCGGCATCACACGGGCGCCTCCTGTGGAGGCACATTCTCTCAGGGACAGGTGCTGGGACCAGGGGACAGGCTGCTGTCCGGAGAGGCCAGGTCTTAGCATCTCCTTCTTCAGGGACAAGGCATACGCCCAATTAAAGCCCTAACCTACCATATGGCAGTTCCAACCTGAAGACGCAGGTGTGAGAATATGGACTGACTTCCCAGGGCAAGCCTCTAGAGTCTAGAGCAGCGGTTCTCAACCTGTGGGTCGCGACCCCTTTGGGGGTCCAATGACCCTTTCACAGGGGTTGCCTAAGACATAACACTAGCAAAATTATAATTATGAAATTATAGGCAATGAAAATAATTTTATGGTTGGGGCTCACCACAACATGAGGAACTGTGTTAAAGGGTCGCAGCATTAGGAAGGTTGAGAACCACTGCTCTAGAGAAACTTCCATGGTTTCCTTCAGAGAGAGACGGCTGGACCTCCTGAAGGCAGGAGATTATGTAAGGACTGGGTGACCATTTCTGCTGCATAGCTACTGCTTTGCAAAGCTTTCTGGGAGGCGTGGAGGTGTCCTGTATGTGGGGAGTGAGGCACGAGTTGGGAAGGAGCCTCCCAGACCTCCCGCCTGTGGTTTCCCAGCTGGTGGACACCGGGCACCGGTCAGGAAAGGCCTGGTCCAGTAGCTGGTTCTTGGATAGACAAGCAGTGTACCTGATTTGGAGCCTTAACTTATCCATACATGCTTCTTTCCTCTGGAGGCTGGGCTGAAAATGTCAGGATTGCCTTTGCCGGCAGCCCGGGCAGGGCCCCCGCTACTCCCTCCAGTGAACGATGCCCAGGCAGGGCCCCCGCTACTCCCTCCAGTGAACGATGCCCAGGCAGGGCCCCCGCTACTCCCTTCAGTGAATGATGCCCGGGCAGGGACCCCACTACTCCCTCCAGTGAATGATGCCTGGGCAGGGCCCCCACTACTCCCTCCAGTGAATGATGCCCGAGCAGGGCCCCCACTACTCTCTCCAGTGAATGATGCCCGGGCAGGGCCCCGACTACTCCCTCCAGTGAATGATGCCCGGGCAGGGCCCCGACTACTCCCTCCAGTGAATGATGCCCGGGCATCGTGATGGCTGGACAGCCAGAGACCCCATTAGGCATCAGGATCGAATGGGGACTGACAGACTGTCACCACGTTCAAGCTCCTACCTCACAACTCTTTTCTAAA
Source organism: Molossus molossus (assembly GCF_014108415.1). Taxonomy (NCBI): domain Eukaryota; kingdom Metazoa; phylum Chordata; class Mammalia; order Chiroptera; family Molossidae; genus Molossus; species Molossus molossus. Next base: position 7,059,611 of record NW_023425351.1, on the reverse strand, counting down.
GGGGTGAGGGCTCCTCCATGCTGGGCACCAACTGGGAGGTAGGAACCTCTTCCCGGAGCTCTCTGGGCCTGGAGAACCCCTGATGCCTGGGCCTTATAGTACAGAAACACCTGAAACTCAGCAACAGGCTGGTGTCTGGAGAGGTCAACACCAGCGGCTCCTTTTTAAGGGACAACGCATACGCCCAATTAAAAGCCCTCCCCCACCCCTAAGCACAATTGCCCCTGAAGGCTGAGCAGGAGCAATCTGACTGCCTTATCAAGAAGATGCCTGGTGGTCCTGCCCATGGTTCCCTCCAAGGGAAGACAATCGGACCTCGAGGACTGGAGAAGACCAAAACCCTATCATTTAGCAACTTTAAATAAGCTGACCATGGCAGCTTTATAGCTCACAAAGATTTATGGGAGGGGGGCAGCATTCTTCATGCCGGGGTTTTTTCAGAGATTAGGAGTTGCCCTGAGAGGCCCCCCATGCCTGGAGGGCTCTGAGTCACGAGGCCAGCAGATGGTGGGAGCAAAGTGAGCTACGGCCTCCCAGATGCAGTGCACCAGGAACCCGCGAACAGGCCGGCGGCCGGGGCGCTGAGCATCAGCAAATCTGTTTTGAGGGATAAAGCATACGCCAAATTAAAAGGTCTCACCTACGCTCATGAGATTTTCCTCCATGAAAGCTGAGTTGGGAGAATATGGACCGCCTTAGCAGGCTGAGGACAGGCAGAACCAGCCAATGTCCCCCAGAGACCCGCACCTCTTCTGGATGTAGAAGCCCCGGCCCCCATCAAGCAGTGTCCAAATAATGACCATGGCTTCTTCAAAGCTACTGCCTCACACAGATTTTAAGGAGGGGTGGGAGCATCCTAAACACTGGGGGTTACAGGATTGGGAATCACTGCGAGGAGCCTCCTAGACCCAGAGGGCCCTGGGCTCCCCCGACGCGGGTAGGGCGCCTACTGCGCATGCGTGGGCTGCGGGTCTGGGGCTGAGAACCGGGCAGTAGGCCCATGTCAGGCCAGGTTTTAGAATTTGGTTCTAGGGGTAAGGAGGCATATGTGTTATTAAAAGCACTTTCTACCATATGAAAATGTCCTTCTAGAAGTCTGAACTAGGACTATCTGGACTGGCTTCCTAGTTTAAGCCTGGCGGGGCTGGCCGAGGTTCTCTCCAGTGAGAGACGCCTGGCCTCTTGGTATCTGGAGAAGCCCAGGATCCCATGAGCCAGAAAGTCCCGTAAGGACTGAGAGGGCATCTTCCTGTTTGTTTGTTTGTTTTTTTAATCTTCAGCCAAGGACATTTTTTGATATTTTGTTCAGATAGAGTGGGAGGGAGAGAGAGAGAGAAACATCGACGTGAAAGTGACACATCGAGTGGCTGCCTCCCACACAACCCAACCAGGGCTGGGGACAAACTGCAACCGAGGTACGTGTCCTTAGCGGAACCGAACCTGGGTCTCTCGGGACCGCAGGCTGATGCTCTAACCACTGAGCAACCGGCCAGGGCTTGTTTTGTTTTTAATTGATTGATTATTAGAGAGAGGAAGGAGAGAGAAAAAGAGAGAGAGCTTTGTTGTTCCAGTTATTGATGCATTCATTGGTTGACTCTTGTATGTGCCCTGACCAGGGAGCAAACCTGCAACCTTGAGGCATCAGAATGATGCTCCTACAATCTGAGCTCCTGGCTAGGATGAGACCATCTTCTTTATAACTACTGCCTCACAGATATTTTCAGGAGCGGTAGGACATTTCATATGCTGGGAGTTGTGTAGAGGGTTGGGAATTGCCCCAAGAAGCCTGCTGGACCTGGAGGGCGCTGGTCTTCCTGGGCCAGTACACAGGGGGCCTGGTGTGCATGCTCGGGCTGGGCGGGGCCAGAGAACCAAGGACAGGACACAAGGCAAGTGTCTGGAAGGCCAGGTTTCGGGATCTAGTTGCTAATGGGACAAAGCATATGCCCAATTAAAAGCACTAATCTGCCCGTGTGTTCTATTTCCCTTGCAGGCTGAGCCGGGGAAATCTGGACTACCCTACCAGGGCCAGCCCTGGCTGAGCATCCAGTGTTCCCACCAATGGGAGACACCTGGACATCTCGATGCCTGTAGAAGTCATCAGGCTATAGGTTTAAATAAGGACTGACTGACCACACAGCTGTAAAGCTTTTGACTCACCGCGATTTCAGGAGGGGTAGGTGCATCTGACCTCCCGAGGGCTGTGCAGAGGGTTGGGAATCTCCCTGAGGGATCCCCCAGGCTGGAAGGTCGGGTGCCTACTCAGGCTGGGCAGGTGCAGGACACCGAGGACCAGGGGCCAGGCAGGTGTTGCACAGGTTGGGTTTTAGGATTTGCTAAGACAGAACGTGTCTTATTAAAAGCCCCAAACTACCCATATGTGCAGTTCTGCTCTGAGGGCTGAGCCGGAAACTCTGGACTGCTTTATCAGACACAGCCTGAGCAAACTGGCCGGTTTTTCCTGGTTGTCTGGATGGCTGCAAAGGCCAAAGCCCTGTTAGACAGCAAACCCACATGGGGTCTGACTGAAGGTTCCTTCTGTAAGCTGACAGCTCACAGACATTTTCTGGAGGGGCCGGAGCTCCCTCCACTCTGGGGTTTGGGAGTTGGCTGGAGGACCTCAGCGGCCCTAGGTGGTCAGGGAAGGCGCCTGTACTCAAAGTGTGTGCAGGTCATGGGTACAGGCTATCAGGCGACAGGCAGACGTTAGGGGAGGCCGTGTGCCGGGAGCTGGCTCAGGGAAGGGCTTCTCCAGCCATGTAAATATGCAGGTGTCTTTCACTGTGGACGACCATGGCCAGCCCTCCTGGCCTTCTTCCGGTCAGTCAGTGCAGATTTTCTCACCTCAGCTCGCAGGAGAGGAATCCCACATGTCCGCGAGGGCTTTGGATGAGCTGTACACCGTGTCCTCTGAACAACGAGCTCCTGCCCACTGGCCTCTCCTGACATCTTCCTGTCGCCTGGTTCCTGCTGCTTTGAACCTGAGTGGCTCTCACATGCTCAATAGTCATCTTGTTCTCAGGCCTTGGCAGCGGGGGCCCTCTAGGCCCAGGGGTGTTCAAACCCTCTGCCTAGCCTCCAGTGCAGAGGGAGCTCCTGCCTCTTCTGAAAGTCTTTGTGAAGAAGTTTAAAGAGGCCATAGTCAGTGCTTTTGAACTGGCTGCCTCATGAGGTCCTGGGCTTCAGCCACCAAGCTGTCCTGGTGTGAGTAGAGGTTACCATGGTGACTACAATTCACATCTCAAATTTATAACAACCTAGTTTGAATTAATAGCAACATAACTTCAACAGCATACTAAAACGTTCTCCTGGACACCTCTCCCCCTACCCTTCAACGTTTTTTAAAATTACATCTTTGTTCATTATATACCTAAAACATGTGTTTATAATATTTTATGCATCTGTCTTTAAATCATATAAGAAATTTAAAATACAAAATTACATTACCGAACTACAATAATATTGCCTTAGACTTGGTTCACTTTATCTTTCTTCTTATGCTCTGGAGACTGGATAATTTCAGTGGTCCTATATAAATATTTGCTGATTCTTCTGTCTACTCAGAAGGTGTGGAAGTCCTCTTTCTAATGAATATTTTATTTAAGTTATTATACTCTTCACCTCCAGAATTTCTATGTAATTCCTTTTAATAATTTCTAACTCTTTATTGAAATATCTCTTTGTTTCATTTTGTTCGGACCGTGTTTTCCTGGTTTCCTTTTAAGAAAGTTGATTTAAAATCTAGTGATTCCAATGTCCGCACTTCCTCAAGGATGGTTTCTGTCAATTCACTACCTTGTTTATTTCTTATGAATGGTTTGTATTTTCTGAGTTTTTTTCTTTTGAATGCCTTGTGATTCTTGTGTTGAAATCTGACATTTGAATATTATATGTGGAAACTCTGATGATTAGATTCTCCCTCTTCCCCATGGTTTGATGTTTTTTGTTTATTTGTTGGTTTTTATTGTTGGCTGCAGTACTTTTCTATTTGTTTGCTTACTTTTACAGACTATTTTTTCAAAGATTATATTCTTTTTCCTGTGTGGTCACTGAATCTTTTCTTTTCTGTTTGTGTTCAGTTAGTATTTTAACAGAAATGCCATTTTAAGAGGCTTTTTTTCCCCCTGTTTTCAACTTTTGATTGGTTGCTGTAAATCTTTGACTCTTTCAGCAAAAAGTTTTTGCTTGTTGTTCCAAGGTTTGGTGTAGGTATATGAGTTTGGTTGAGGTAAATGGTTTGGTGGAGGTACATGGTTTGGTGGAGGTGCATGAATTTGGTGGAGGTACATGGTTTGGTGGAGGTACATGGTTTGGTGGAGGTCCATGGTTTGGAGCTATGTTCTCGAATGAAGATATCTTAATCAAATAAGCACTCACCCTATGTCAGAGGCAGCATCTGGGAAGGATGTAGCTCTAAATTCTGATAAGCTGTACCTGGTGTGGACCGATAAGAATTTTCTTAAATGAGTCTGTTCCTAAAACCTACCAGTCAAAATGACTGCAAGAACACTGGAAGGATCTTAGACATGGGGCAGTGCATTGAGGAGAGTAACACATGAAGAATAAGGAACCTGCTTTTGTACTGTGTGACCACAGGCAGGTTACTTCCCTGGGACTCAGTATTATAATCTGCTAATAAGAAATTAAGAAAAGATAATAACTAAGATTTCTTCTATATTTTTTGGTCTATGATTACATTTCTGGGACCTAGAATTTTATAGTTTAACATTTAACTTTTCAACCTGCCTTTTCATCAACAGATCAGTACATAACCTTGTTTTATATATTTTTGTTTAAACAGAAAACCCACAAAAAAATCACACAAATGAAAAAATACAAAACAAAACCCCAATCATGGCATTAAGCAAACCATAGACCATGAAGAGCAAACTTTTTATGGTATAGCTGAAACAGGAAGGCGGAAAGCCACTTTGTTGGACCTCATTTGGGAAGGTGCACACCAGGTGATCTACATGTTTGTTCCTCTGCACACACCCACAAAAGACCATATGAATGTCGCAACTCTCGATGTAGCGGTTGCAAACGAGAGCATTCACAAACATGAAATCCATAAATAATGACATCTGATGGGATATCTTTGGAAGAACTGACTTTCCAGAAAAAAGGCAAAGAAAACAATGCTTCTCATCGAAAGATGTAGCTCATTTTTTTATAACATTGTGCTTTTATAGTATTGAAAGTTAAAGAACATTTAATATAATAGATTTATTTTAATCTGGAATTGTTTCCTATTATTTATAAATAAGGTGTTTGATTCTTTCAGGCCATTAGAAACCATTTTGTACGTGAGCATATGTTCTTGTTGAATACCTGTCAAGTGTTATTTTCTTTGCTACAAATGAAGAATACAAGCTAGTGAAAACTACAGGGATATTTTCTGAGGTTATTTCCTCTGTTATAGCCACTTCAAATTATTTCCTACTGGAGGCTACGTAAGCCAGAGTATTTCAAGTTTGTAGGTGCAAATAACAAAAGCCAACTAAAATCAACTATACAAATTAACTTCTGCTGTATAATAAACCACCCTAAAACAAGAACCAGTTATTTGGTTCAGGATTTAGGGGCACATGGCTAGAATCCATGACACTGACTAAGCAAAAGAAAGGTAGATCATGACAACATTGCTAGGCAGTTTAGAGAGTAAGGTACAAATGATGAGGTATAATTGGACAGGATAAAAGATGGGTTGATTAGCCAAAACTGCAATTAAAATTACACCACAAAATCAGTACAATGACTGCAGCACGGTTGCCGACCACTAGGTGCTGAAGCCCAGCTGGCACCTACTATTGCCAGTTTGATAGCAAGTACCATCCCACTGAAACAGAAGTTACTGTCATCCTTGGTTCTGCAACTACCAGAACGAAAGCTTCACTGGCCTCACTCTGGTGAACACATCACATCTGCTGAACTGAGACCAGTTGCTCGTGTCCTGGGTGCAAGGGAAGTTGGAAAAGTGATCATCTAGCCTTTTTAGTTTTGATGATGGGGACTGGATGCTATATCCCAACAAGACTACAAGTGGGAAGTTAGCAAATGTATAAAAGGAGTTCAATTTAGGCTCTGAAAGGGCACAAGAAAAAGTGTGAAGATCCAACACATATAATCGTAGGGAGTAGAAAGGGACTAATGTAAAGTGTTTTGTCCCAAAATTGTGTTGGTTTTTTTTTTGTTTGTTTTTTTATTTTGAAAATCATCACCATTACTCTGCTCAAAAGATAGATATTTGAAAGTCATCTTCACATTGACCACTACATTTCTTAGATTCAAAAAGAATAAACCAATCTCCACACTTTCCCCATGGAAAGGAAAGGTTTCTAAAGCTCTGTGCACATGAGAGGTGTGCCTACTGTCTGGCAGCCTTGGGATAGGATGGAGAGCAAAGCAGAGAGGTAGGTAGGGAGACGGAACAGCTTCTGCCATGAGCAGTCAGTCTCCTTACTGCACTCATATGCAGGGTCCTACCTGTCGTCTGTGCCATCAGGAGTAGCTTAGGATTGAATTAATTTGCAGTGTTTAGTTTCTGTGTTTCCATATCTATGTTTTAGTAAGCATTCATAACACAATTATTTCTGTATCTTATTTTAAAAAGATCTCCTTTTATTTTCAAGTACATTTTCTTTTAATATGCTTAAACATATTTCTGTTATTAGTCAGATTTTTTTTTGTCATTCTAGAGAACCCAAATATTGTTAAAGTGAAAGTTTCATGATTTTTTTCAGAGTTTTTTCTCTAGTTGGAATCCTTCTTTGTTTGTCAACATTTGTAAATTTGGAACCATACTGTGAATTTCCACAAACATCTCCATCTCCATACCATTTACATAAGTATGAATAAGTGGGCTGATTGGGAAGACAACTAGACACTTGGGAATAAAATAACACCGTCTATGTTTTTAAATTTGATCATAATGAATAAGCCATTTATCTGTCCTCGTATTTGGCTAAATTTGGATTGCGCTCAGGAGAAGGCGTAATGAGCGCAGCCGTCATCCTCCCAGTGGCTGATCAGGCCACTTGGAGTGGGTGCAGCCGGGTGCACGGAGCTCCCCGTGTTCTCTCTCGTCATCCATGCATGTGAGCCTGTGTGTCTTTGCGTATGTGTGCATACATGTACATGTCTCAGTCTAATTAACAGGAAAAATGGAATTTTTTCTATAATATATAGAATGTAAGATATTATATAACTGTCTAGATGGGGCATTCAATGACTTAACCATCAATCTCATCTGAACATGATAGACAGCACACAGGCAAATAAAGAGAGGATACAATTATTTGAAAATCTATATATCCAGCTGTAACTTATAATTCTCATCATCCTGTTTTCTAGCCATAGGTATGAGGTTAGACCTCATGGATCAGTTGGATAAGCATCATTTTATGGATCGGGGTCTTAGTAATGGCTTGCTTTAGCAGATTGTAGCCCAACTAACAGTGGTTGTAAAGTGTATACCAAAGTTGTTGTCCTGAGCTACTCTCATTGGGAGAATGATAATTACACAATATGATGAGCACCAGGCAAACATTTTCAAACGGGATCCCAGGCAGGAAGTGACGAACTCTGAGAGAGACAGGGACGCTGCTCCACAGGTCGCCATCCCTCGCTGGGCACACCCCTAGAAGTGCCCTCCTGGCAGCTCCTGGCTTGAACAGTCTGGGATGGGACAGGGTGGTTTTAGAGCCTGCAGGGTCTAGGTGGGCTGCTGTTATTCCTGGGGTCTACCCCAGGATGGTTCTGCCCCCTGCCTGGTCCCTTCCCCCAGGAAACATTTGCAGTATCTGGAGACATGGTTGGTTGTCATGACTGCAGTGAGTGTCTAGAGGCTTCTGGTGAGTGGAGGGATGCTGGTACACATCCTGTGATGGGCAGAGCCCCCACTACACAAAATTATCGGGCCTCCAATGTCCCTAGTGTCGAGCTTGATAAAACCTGGAATTTGTGAAAGGTGTTATCACAGACTCCTTGTGAAAGGAGAACGGGCGCAGTCGGGGGACGGGGCGGGGGGGCACAGTTGGAAATGGGCTGTCTGCCCCCAGCGCCCACACAGACTCTGAGTGCCAGATGCATGGGCCTGAACGTGGGTCCTGGCAGAAAACAGATTCTATAGCAATGATCCCTCCCTCAGCTCAACAGGTAAAGCGGGCAGGCATCCCTTCTTCAGGGAACATTTGAAGGAGGCAAAACCTCTGAATTGGTAAAGCTTACACTGAAGTAAAATTTAACACTAAGATATGAGTGCCGAGGAAGTGCAGAGTAACAGTGGGCTAGAAAAAAGTGAGTGATATCCCGAATAAGAAGGTGGGGGCCCTCGGGAGTTGCTCTGCTATACGCTCTGGTTTGGGTTTATTTAGTGAGAAGGAACTGGAATCTTATGAGAAATCACTGCGTGGAATTACGGTTATTATAAATGATCTGTGCTAGCTTATATCATGTGTACATGGAGTTCTGAGGTGGGGTCTCCCCCAGGCGTGGCCTCCCCCAGGTGTGGTAATTTAGAGCCTAAAGTAGGTGGGTCCCATGGTTGAAGTGATCAAGTCAGTAACTCTGTGTCACCAGGTTTCATCTGTTCAGGTGAGTCACACATTTCATGACTGTGCCAGACCATAATCCTATCTCACAATTTAAAGGAATAATACTTGAAAGCGTAAGGCACAGCTACTTCAAGTTACATGGTATTTATAGAGGCACAATGTTTCCAGCCATTTTCTCTTTGAATTAAAACAACAAACTTACTGAGCTGCATGTTGAAGGGATGTGACAATTGTACATACTCTGGGGGTTTCTAACCTTTTTTTACTGAAACACAAATTTGAGAAGAAAATTTCACCCTGTAGATTTTTAAAACTGCAAAGCTCTCACTAGGTTTCTATGTCCAGTAGGTCACATCCACAGGCTGCAAAATCAGGGGGATTGAAACATCGGTGTTAGCAGCTGGGGGTTAGAGGGTGTTGGTGCATAAAGCCAGGGACAGGTTGGGACAGCTGAGTTGGAGCGGGAGAGGGAGCACCCTATTCCTGCAGAAGTGTGTGGGGTGTGCTGTGATTCTCCTAGTCTCAGGTAGCTTTTTGGCCATAATCTCAGCCTGAGTGTCTGGTATTCTGATGGCCCTGCTCCCCAGGGCCATGTGCTGATAGAGATTTCTTGGATGGACAGTTCCCAAGCAAAGGAAGAGGGACCTGCCAGTTTGGATTAGGACAGTGGTCAGGGTGGAGGCAAGTGCGGGTTCTGAGTGCAGCATGTGCGGCCCCAGCATCTTCCCAGGCTGAGCATCATGGAGCCAGGCCGCGCATCAGGACGGGAAAACGTATTTAAAAGTGCATGAAAGCTAAGAGTGCAGATTGGCTGCAGTTGCCCAGGTGTGCTGAAAGGGCCAGGTGCCGGTGGCTCTGCAGCAGTGGGCAAAGGCAGGGTCCTTGTTGTTCTTGCTGGGAGCCAAGACCGGGGTGCCTAGAGTCCCCCGATCTTGATAAGGAGGGAGAGGAGGCCTGGCCAGGACAGCTTTCCTCTTTGTTCAGGAGCAACGGGAGCAGACCCCTCAATCCCCGAGATTAGGTGAAACAGAAATTTGACAGGTATTTTGTGATAATGAAGAGAAAAATCATGGGGTTCTCTTAGGGCAGGGGTGGGGAACCTTTTTTCTGCCAAGGGCCATTCAGATATTTATAATATCATTTGTGGACCATACAAAATTGTCAACTTAAAAATTAGCCTGCTATCTTTGGTCAAACATTTAATTAACTCAGCCCTAATGTGATGGCTGGAACTGCTGCTCTCTGGTGAGGCTGTGATGTCAGCTGGTACTGATGCTGCTGCTACTCAAAACTGCTCTTCCAGGTTTGCATCACTTAGTCTGGAGTGCAGTCGACTCTTGGCAATGGTCAGTTGGGAAAAGAACTGCTTGGCCCTGGCCGGTTTGGACTGGGGCTGGGGATCGAACCTGCAACCCTTCACTCCACTGGCTGCTGAGCCAAACCATCCAGGGCTACAGAGACTTTCTTGGTATAGGGTGCAGTGGTATAGATTTAAATCACTTGGATCAAGACTGAAACAATTCAGTTATTTCTTGACAAATGCAATTAACCTTTTTTTGCCATGGCTGGAGCTCCATCTGTAGGAAGGCCACTTAACTTTTCAAGTGTTAGCTCCAGTTTTTTCATGAATAAAACAAGGCTCTCAAACCAGTCCTCACCTCTCGTGGTGCCATGCATGGCTTCTGGGACAGCAGTTCCTCTCGCGTGTCAAACTCTGCAGCTAGCCCAAGAATGAAACAGCCAGTTGGGCAGTATTTGTTATGTCTGTTGTCTCATCACAAGCCAGAGAGAAAAATTGGAAATCTGCAGAATCCTTCAGTGTTTTCTCAGTATCTTGTGCTGAGCCAGGAATCTGACCTGAGACGGTCTCCGAGACAAACTGACCCTCGGCAACAATGTTACTCTGTCTGTGCTAACAGCTGGGCAGCAGCCACCACGCACTCTCCACACCCTCCCTCTGCAGGGCCTCAGCTTCTTTGCTATCAGCTCGCTCACTACATAGGTCATTTGAATAATATTGTCTCTGTCACAACGAGGCCTTGTGAAAGTGGCTTGTTGTGATTCCAAACCCCACTGAAGAGCATTGATTTTATCCAGACACACTTGGCCTCCCAATGCACTGAGTTTGGCGTGTGTTGAGCTGTAATGAGGCTCCAGGTTGGCTTTGCTCATTACTACTAACACATCGCCACAAGCTAGGCCCATAGGTTTGCCTTTGACTTCAACCAAAAAATAATCATTTGTCCATTTTTCTTGGAGAGATCGACACTCTGCATTAACTTTTCTTTTCTTTGTAGTCACCATTTGTAGGACGTCACACCACTTAAGTTTTAATAACTACCCAGTGTGTGTGTCACCAGCAAGGTGATTATTTTGTGTTGATCACTGTTCCAATCCGAAGAACATATCCAATGTTCATGTCATTAACTCATGAGGTCACTTCTGTGTACCGCAATTTCCTTGATCTTCATCTGAGATTCAGTTTTGGGGAGGATTTTTGATCACGGATGTATTGGACTGGAGTTATTGTCTGTGTGGATAAAGAAGCTGACAACATAGTTGTCAATCATCGGAGGCAAGGTCATCAATGTTGTGAGCAATTATCTCATCTCATCTCATCTCATCATCACTGGATCACTGTAGTTTCACCACAGTGTTTAACCTTTCCCAACATGCGCACTCCCGGCCTGCCTGGCCCTGACTGTCCTCTGAGTCACCGCAACACAGGCAGATGGGCCTCGGGCAGCTGCAGAAGAACAGACATGTCTGTCCCGTCATGTACTCGCATGTGTCCGGTCTATCCCGTAATGGATGTTCCTTGCTTGTCCCTCAAAACTTATATTATTATTATGACTCACTTAATATGAATTAATGTTGCTATGAAAAAAAGCTCCCAGATTTATTGGACTTTGAGTCCTGCCTGTGTTTGCCTTGACAGGGCCAGAACAAATGATTTCATGGGCTTTACCTGGGCCGAGGGCCAGACGTTCCCCATCCCTGCCTTACAGCATAGGCCAGTGCTCCCCAATCCTCACAGCTCCCCATCTGTACCCCCGTGTGGGCAGAGCATCCACATCAAGTCAAATAAGTAGGAGGACTGATTTCTGGACTTGTCTGTGCCTGTGATGGATGTGTATGTATATATATTGGCTCCCAGTTAGTTAAAGATATATAAAATTAGGTAGACACTTGGGAAGACCCATTGTTTAAATAGTGTACTATATGCAGACTGATATAAATTGGCAGTTACTTGCTCAATAAACAAATTTGTTTAGAAATGACCATTATAAAACTGGCACATTTTATAAACTACAAAATGAAAATGGTCAGACAACTTAAAGCGGTCATTTTCTTACTTGAGGTTACAGAAATAGTATTTTTCATTGTGGAGTGATAAAAGTGACTTCCTCTTACTTTTCAGCTCTAGAAACAATTACCTTCTAAACGGTTAATGTATAAATAATTTGAGATCCTGGTTATGTTTTCACCATAGTTTAAAATAACAAGAAATGGTTTGAAAATTGCTTTATATATTTCAGATCATAAAAATTAGCTTACTCCGAAGACTAAAGTTGAATCTATTTCTTCAGACCCTACAAACATATTCTAAGAGAATACATAAATATACATTATTATTTTTTAATTAATTTATTTATTTTTGTTACACATGTTTCTTCTTTTCCCCCCACTTATACCTCCTCCCCCACCCTCCCCATGCTGTCCCCCGCATTGCTGTCCATGTCCATTGTTCATGCACACATGCATATAAGTTCCATGGTTTATCTTTCCCGCCTACCCCCTCTTCTGGGGATTGTCAGTCTGTACCCCACTTCTACGTCTCTAGGACTACCCCATTCCTCAGACTGTTATGTTCATTAGATTCCACAAATAAGTGAGATCATGTGACATTTGTCTTTCTCTGCTTGGCTTGTTTTGCTTAGACTAATACTCTCCAGGTCCCTCCATGCTGTCTCAAAGGATAAGAGATCTTTCTTTCTTACAGCTGCGTAGTACTCCATTGTGTATATGTACCACTGCTTTCTTATCCATTTGTCTACTGATGGACATTTGGGCTGTTTCCAGATCTTATCTATTGTAAATAGTGCTGCTATGAACATGGGGGTACATATATTCTTTCTGATTGGTGTTTCAGGCTTCTTAGGGTATATTCCTAAAACTGGAATCACTGGGTCAAATGGAAGTTCAATTTTTAATTTTTTGAGTTCACACCATGTTTTCCATAGTGGCTACACCAGTTTGCATTCCCACCAACAGTGTATTAGAGTCCCCTTTTCGCCACACCCTCGCCAACACTTGTTTGATGATTTGTTGATGGCGGCCATTCTACCAGGTGTGAGGTGATACCTCATTGTTGTTTTAATTTGCATCTCTTTGATGATTATTGATGATGGGCATTTCTTCATATGTCTCTTAGCCATTTGTATGTCCTGTTTGGAGAGGTGTCTATTTAGTTCCTCTGCCCATTTTTTAATTGGGTTCTTTGTCTTCCTTTTGTTGAGCTGTATGAGTACTCTATATATATTGGAAATTAACCCCTTAACTGATGTATCATTGGCAATTATGCTCTCCCATAGAGTGGGTTGCCTATCCATTTAGGTGGTTGTTTCTTTTGCTGTGAAACTTTTGAGTTTGATGTAGTCCCATGTGTTCATTTTCACCTTTATTTCTGTTGCCTTAGGTGATGTATCAGTGAAAATTCTGCTGCATATGATGGCTGACATTTTGTTGCCTACAGTTTCTTCTAGGATTTTTATGGATTCATGAGTCACATTTAAGTCTTTTATCCATATTAAGTTTATTCTTGTATATGGTGTAAGTTGATAGTCTAGTTTCATTTCCTTGCATGGAGTTGTCCAATTTTCCCAGCACCGTTTATTAAAGAGGCTGTCTTTACTCCACTTTATGCTCTTGTACCCTTTGTCAAATATTAATTGAGCATATTGTCTTGAGGGCATTTGTGCATTCTCTATTCGTTTCCATTGATCGATCTGCCTGTTCTTGTGCCAGTACCAGGCTGTTTTGATTACAGTGGCTTTGTAGTATAACCTGAAATCTGGTAATGTGATCCCTCCAACTTTGTTCTTCTTTTTCAAAATTGCTGTGGCTATTCAAGGTCATTTTTGGTTCCATATGAACTTTTGAAGTATTTGTTCTAGTTCTGTGAAATATGTCATTGTTATTTTGATGGGGAATTGCACTGAATCTCTAGATTGCTTTGAGTAGTATAGACAGTTAATGATGTTAATTCTTCCAATCCATGAACAAGGTATGTGCTTCCACTTTTTTTATATCTTCCTTTATTTCTTTTTTCAATGACCTGTAGTTTTCTGTGAATTCATCCTTTATTTCTTTGGTTAAGTTTATTCCTAAGTATCTTTATTTTTTTTCTGCGATGGTAAATGGGATTTGTTTTTAGTTTCTCTTTTTGTGAGTTCATCATTGGTATATAAAAATGCCATCAATTTCTTGATGTTAATTTTGTATTCTGCTACTTTGCCAGATTCATTTATTAAGTCTAGTAAATTTTTGATGGAGTCTTTGGGGTTTTCTACATACAGTAAGTATCATGTCATCTGCGAATAATGATAGTTTCACTTCCTCCCTTCCAATGTGGATCCCTTTATTTATTTTTCCTGTCTGATTGCTGTGGCAAAGACTTCTAGTACTATGTTAAATAAGAGTGGTGAAAGTGGACATCCTTGTCTTGTTCCTATTCTTAAGGGAAATGCTTTTAGTTTTTGCCCATTGAGTATGATGTTGGCAGTAGGTCTTTTATATATGGCCTTTATTATGTCAATATATGATTACTCTATTCCTAGATTGCTGAGCGTATTTATCAGAAATGGATGCTTGATTCTGTCAAATGCTTTTGCAGCATCTATAGATATGATCATATGACTTTTATCTTGCATTTTGTTCATGTGGTGTATCACATTTATTGATTTGTGAATATTTTACCAGTCTTGCATCACTGGGATGAATCCCACTTGGTCATGGTGAATAATTTTTTTGATGTATAGGTGCATTTGATTGGCTAGTATTTTGTTCAGGATTTTGGCATCTATGTTCATCAGGGATATTGGCTTGTAGTTTTCTTTCTTTCTAGTGTATTTTTCTGGTTTTGGAATTAGAATTATGCTGGTCTCATAAAATGAGTTTGGAAGTCTTCCTTCTTCTTGAATTTTTTGAAATAGTTTGAGGAGATTGGGTATTAGTTCTTCTTTGAATGTCGGTAAATTTCCCCCATGAAGCCATCTGGGCTTGGGCTTTTGTTTGTTGGGAGAATCTTGATCACATCTTCAATTTCTTTGGTTGTTATTGGTCTGTTCAAGTTTTCTATCTCCTCCCGGTTCAGTTTTGGGAGACTATGTGTTTCTAGAAATTGGTCCATTTCGCTTAGATTGTCTAATTTGTTGTTGTATAATTGTTCATAATAGTTGTTAATGATCTTTTGTATTTCTGTGGTGTCAGTTGTTACTTCTCCTCTTTCATTTCTGATTTTGTATATTTGGGTTCTCTCTCTTTGTTTCTTGGTGAGTCTAGCTAAGGGTCCATCAATCTTGTTTATCTTTTCAAAGAACCAGCTCTTTGTTTCATTGATCCTTTGAATTGTTTTTTTGGTCTCTATGTCATTTATTTCTGCTCTGATCTTTACTATTTCCCTCCTTCTACTTGCTCTGGGGTTTTATTTTTGTTTGCCCTCTAGTTCTTTAAGTTGTGAGGTTAGATAGTCTATTAGAAATTTTTCTTACTTCTTGAGATAGGCCTGTATTGCTAGGAACTTCCCTCTCAGAGCTGCTTTCGCTGCATCCCATAGATTTTGTATTGTTGTGTTTTAATTTTCATTGGTTTCCAGGAAGTTTTTAATTTCTTCCTTGATCTCCATGGTAACCCATTCATTGTTCAACAACATGCTATTTAGCCTCCATGCATTCAAATGTCTTTGCATGTTCTTGTTGCAATTGATTTCTAGTTGCATGCCATTGTGATATGAGAAGATGCTTGATATGACTTCAGTATTCTTGAACTTGTAGAGACTTAGTCTGTACCCTAACATGTGGTCTATCTTTGAGAATGTCCCATGTGTACTTGAGAATGAGGTGAATTCTGCAGTTTTGGGGTGTAATTCTCTATAGATATCTATTAAATCCATTTGATCTAGTGCTTTATTTATAGTCTGTGTTTTCTTGTTAATTTTTTGTCTAGATGATCTATCCAGTGATGTCAGTGGGTGTTGAAGTCCGCCACCATGATTATATTGCTGTCAATTTTCTCTTTGAAGTCCTCCAGAAGATTTTTAATATATGTTGGTGCTCCTCTATTGGGCGCACATATGTTTACCACCGTTCCATCTTCCTGTTGGATAGATACTTTCAATATTATGTAGTAGCCTTCTTTGTCTCTAGATATAGTCTTCATTTAGAAATCTACTTTATCAGATATGAGTATTGCTACCCCATTTTTTTTTCCTTTCCATTTGCTTGAAAGATTTTCTTCCATTCCTTCCCTTGCAATGTATGTAAGGTTTTTTTAGTGAGGTTGGTGTGTTGTAAACAACATATATGTGAGTCATGCTTTCTTATCTAGTCTGCTATTCTGTGTCTTTTTATCGGAGCATTCAAACCATTCACATTTAAGGTGATAATTGATATGTACTTATTTATTGCCATTTTTATATACTGTGGTTCTATTTTTCTTCCTATTTCTTCTACTAATTATAGCAGTCCTTTTAGCATATCCTGCAGTGCTGGATTGGTGTTAATATATTTCCTTAGCCTTTGTTTGTCTGGGAAGCTATTTATTTGACCTATTTTGAATGATAGACTTGGTGGATAGAGTAGTCTTGGATTCAGATCCTTGTTTTTCATGACCATGATTACTTCATGCACTCCCTTCTGGCCTGTAGTGTTTCTGTTGAGAAGTCAGCTGAGAGCCTTATGGGGTTTCCTTTGTAGGTATCCTGTTACTTATCTGTTGCTGCATTTAGGATTCTCTCTTTGTCTTTAATTTTTGGCATTTTAATTACTATGTGTCTTGGTGTGGGCCTATTTGGGTTCTTCTTACTTGGGCTTTTTGTGCTTCTAGAATTTGAATGCTCTCTTCCTTCACCAAATTAGGAATGTTTTCTGTCACTATTTCTTCAAATATATTCTCTATCCCTTGTCCATTTTTCCTCTTCAGGGATTCCTATCATGTGAATGTTATTATGTTTCCTGTTGTCCCATAGTTCTCTTAAGCTATCTTCCTATTTTTAATTGTTTTTTCTTTTCTTTTTTTTTTTTTTTTTCCTTTGGTTTTCTGGTTAGTTGATTATTTCTACCCAGTCTTCTAATTCACTGATCCGCTCCTCAGCTTCCTTGACTCTGCTGGTTAGTCCTTCCAATGTGTTCTTAATTTCTTCTATGTCATTCTTCATTTCCACTTGGTTGGTTTTCAATTTTCAATATCTTTACTCATGGTGCTGATGTCATTACCCATGCTGCAGAGCTTTCTCAAGATCATGGCTCTGAACTCTACCTCTGATAATTTGCTTAATTGCATTTCATTTTTTCTCATCTTTCGTAGAGTTTTCTTCTTCTTTCATTTGGCATTTGTTTCTTTGTTTTACCATTTTGGCTATCTCAGTTGGTTTTGAAACCTGCCAAATTTTTCCTGTGGGTGTTGGTGTTCTGCTGTTTGTGGCTCCTTCTACTGGGTTTGGAAGGGCCTGGGCAGGCCCACATTAAACACCACTGTCAAGTCTTACTTTCCTGGGTAGATTTGCAAGCCCAGGAAAGGTTCAATTATTCTCTAGCTTTTTCCTGGACGCTAGTAGTCTCAGTTACTCAGTGCCTTGGAATGTAGTCTTGGTGTTCTGCATAAAAGGGTGGGATAGATGCTGTTTGTTAATATTCCTCAATTTGCATTTCTTTGCCTCACCTGAGAAAGGCTGAATCTCCTAGGAGGGCACTGCTGCTTTTCCCCACAGCTCTGGAAGGAGCACACTGGCCAGCGTCCTTTGTGTCACAACTCAGCAAAAACTCTGAGTGCCCTCCAAATCCCGGGTGTCCCCACACAATTCTAGCCCTCCCTCTGCCGTAGCCCCTAGGTGAGTGGCTGTTGGTATTTTATCACTCTGTTCTGGCTCTCTGTGCTGTGGAGCGGGTTTGGTCTTTATTCCCCAAGGGCACTGCTCACAGCTAAGACTGCTGCTGTCCGTTGGATCCCAGCCTGCCACCCTCTCATGTCTCCCCAGATCTTACCAGTGTCCCTGGTTCTATGGTCCTGACCTGCTGCTCTTTGTTGCTTTTTTCCAACGATTTGTCTTTATTTTAGTCGTAATTCCCGTTTGGTCCTGTGAGATCATCTGTGTAGCTTCTATTCACTCTGCCTCCATTTTCACATCCTCTATGTCTATCTTGTATGCAGTTGAGTTGTACAGGCCTCTCTGGTGCTTCAGCACCCTGCAGGTCACAAAGGTACCTGGTGGCTCAGTCCCAGCTGGGACGCACGGGCCTCTTGGTGCTTCAGCACCTCGCAGGTCCTCCGGGTAACTGGATCACACAGTCCCTGCTGGGTCACACAGGCCTCTCTAGTGCCCCGGTACCCTGCAGATCCCGTGAGTGGGCAGCTGTATTGCACCAGTCTCTCTTGGGCTCCGGCTTCCCACTGCTTTTGAATATACATTATTAATCATCAACCATAAAGATTCATGTAGCTCTTCTGAAAAACTTGAGGCACTTTCTTCATATTGTTGGTATAATTTTTGTTGTTACTTGAAGTTTTTGATGAGTGCAATATTTAGAGAAAGTGAAACATTTTCTAATTAATCACATCTCAGCTTAGAATCAACTAGTCAGTCTGGTAATTAGACCTGTGACTGCTCTTGATAATGGTGTGTGGTCCTTTCACTGTATTTGTAAATTTGGTTTGCTAATATTTTCTGATGTAGTTACATCTATGTTTATCAGGGATATTGGCCTATCATGTTCTGTTTGTAATGTTTTGGTAACTGAGTAACACTAGCCTTGTAAAATAAGCATGGGGGGCCACCCCTTCTCTTCTGATTTTTTGAATAGTTTGAGAAGATAGATACTCATTCTTGTCTGAATGGTTGGTAAAATTCACCTATGAAGCTATCTGATTTAGAATTTTTGTTTGTTGGGAGTTTTTGTTTGTTTGTTAGTTTGAATCACTGACTCAATCTTGTTAGTGGTTATTGATCGGTCAGATTTTCTGTTTCTTCTTGGTTCAATCTTAGGAGGTTGTCTGTTTCTAGGAATGTAGTCACTTCATTCAGGTTATTCAATTTGTTGGCATATAATTGTTTGTAGGATTTTCTTATAATTCTTTGTATTACTGTAGTGTTGGTTTACTTCTCCTCTTTCATGATTTTATTTATTTAGATCGTCTTTCTTTTTTCATGATGGGTCTGGCTAAAAGTTTATCAAATCAAATAACCAGTTCTTGGCTTCATTTTTCTTTTCTATAGCTTTTTTTTAGACTCTGTTTCATTTATATCTACTCCAATCTTTATTATATTCTTCCTTTGGATCACTTTGGGCTTTGATTTTTTTTTTTCTTTTTCTACTTTTGTTAGGTATAAGGTTGTTTATTTGAGATTTTTCTTATTTCTTGAGGTAGGCCTCTATTGCTATAAATTTCCCTCTTAAAACTGGAGTTGTGTCCCATAGATTTTGGGTCATTGTGTTTTTATTTTCATTTGTCTCAAGGTATCTTTTAAGTTTTTTTCTTGATCTTGTTAACCCATTTATTGTTAAGTAGCGTGTTATTTAGCCTCCATGTGTTTGTATGTTTTTTAGTTTTCCTCTTGTAATTTATTTATAGTCTTATATCATTATAATTAAAGAAGATTCTTGACATGATTTCAGTCTTCTTAAGTTTATTGAGACTTGTTTTCTGGCTTAACATGGGGTATATCCTGAGAAATATTCCATGTGAACTTGAAAAGACTATATTGTCTGCTGCTTTGGGGTGAAATGCTCTAAAAATATCTATTAAATCCATCTGGTTTAATGTATTATTTAAGGCAACTGTTACCATTTGACCGAGCGATCCTACTATTGGATATTTATCTGAAGAAAATTAAATCATTAATTTGAAAAGATATATGCATCCCTATTTTCATTGCAGCATTATTTACAACAGCTAAGATATGGAAGCAACATAAGTGCCCATTGATTAATGATAGGATAAAAAAGATATGGTACTGCCTGGCCAGTGTGGCTCAGTGGTTGAACATTGACCTATGCCCCATGAGGTCACTCGTCCAATTCCTGGTCAGGGCATATGTTGGGTTGTGGGCCCAATTCCCAGTGTAGGACATGCAGGAGGTGGCCAGTTGATGTTCTCTCTCATCAGTGTTTCTGTCTCTCTCTCTAAAATCAATAAAGAAAAAAAAAGTTATAACCTCTTAAGAAAAAAAGATGTGGTACATATCTACAATGATATAATACTTTTACATAAGAAAGAATGAAATTTTACCATTTGAAACAACATGGATGGGCCTACATGGTTTTATTTTAAGTGAAATAAATCAGACAGAGAAAGATAAATACCACCTGATTTTACTTACATGGGGGATCTTAAAAACATCAACAACAAAAAAAGAGAAACAAACTCACAGACACAGAGAACAAACTGATGGTTTCCAGACGGGAGGAAATTGGGAGTTTGGGTAAAAAAAGTGAAGTTAGTCCGGCCAGTGTGGCTCAGTGGATTGAGCATTATCCCATGGACTGAGAGGTCCCGGTTTGATTCCTGGTCAGGGTACATGCCTGGGTTGCCGGCTTGATCCACAGTAGGGGGCGTGCAAGAGGCAGCCTATTGATGTTTCTCTCTTACATTATGTTTCTATCTCTCTTGCTTCCTCTCTCTCTAAAAAAATCAATAAAAACATTTTTAAAAAGGTGAAGGGATTGAGAAATACAAATTGACAGTAACAAAATAGTCATGGGGATGTATAAAGTATGGCACAGGGAATATAGTGAATACTGTTGTGATAACTATGTACAGTTGCAGGTGAGTACAAGACTTATGGGGAGATTCATAAGTGATATAGATGTCTCACCTCTATGTTGTACTCCTAAATTTAATATTGAATTTCAACTTTAATCGGAAAACAAAAAATAAATAAATGTGCTTCAAAAGGAGATAATGTTTCAGACTCCAAAATTGTGTACTTAGTCATAAACATCTTATCATAATTTAAGTTAAAACACAGAAGAAAATCCAGAATATATAAAAGTATGTTGTTTGAAATTAATTTTTATTATAAAAATATTTTTTGATGTATCATACATCTAAACATGTGGCTAAAAGTATAAGATAGCTTCACAGGAAAATATCTTTGCAACATTGAGATAGGCAAACAATTCTTAGTGTAAACACCAAAAGTACTAACAGTAAAATTTTTAAAAATACTAATTGGCTTTCAACACAATAAAAAGAAAAATACTTCTTCTCACCGTAAGGATCATTATGGAAATGAAAAGACAACACACAATATAGAAGATGATATCCACAAAGGAGAGCAGACATGCGTTCAGAGAGCTCCTACAAATCAATAACCAAGGACAAACAGCCCGGTTAAAAATGGGCAAGAATCTTGAACAGACACTTCACAAAAGAAAATGTGAGAATGGCCAATAGGAACATCAGAAGGTGCTCTATATGATCATCATCAGGGAAATGTAAGTTAAAAGCATGGTTGGACCCCCTTTTGCACTCACCAGAATAGATTATATTAAAACCCCGACAATAACAAATGTCAGGTAGGACAGGAGTCACTGGATTTGCCACACACTGTCGGTGAGGGTGTAAAATTTCACAGCCATTTTTAGAAAACTGGCAGCTTTTCTACAGTTACCCATATACTCATACCATGACCTAGCAGTTCCACCCCAAGTGTTAATTTACCCAAGATAAATGAAAACACTTGTCTACAAAAATATTTGTAAACAGATGTTCATATCAGCTTTACTCATAATGCCCCAGAACTAGAACCTGCATGCCTGCCAGCAAAGAATGAATAAATAGACAGTGATAGAGTCATAATCAAATACTACTCAGCAATAAGGAAAATAATAAATTACTTATACATGCAACAACATGAATAAGTAAAAAATACTGAATGGATAAAAACAGACACAGCTCTGGTGGGTAGCTAGGTTGGTTGGAGTGTTGTCCCGTACACCAAAACATTGTGGGTTTGATTCTGGTCAGGGCACAAACCTAGGTGGTAGGTCCAATCCATGTCAGGGCAAGTACCATAGGCAACGGATTGATATTTCTCTCTCACATCGATGTTTCTCTCTCACATCAATGTTTCTCCTTTTCTCTCTCTCTCTCTGTGTGTCTCTCTACCCCCTTGTCTCTCTAAATTCAATAAAAACATATCCTTTAAAAAATGTTTTAAAAAGCGATACACAAAAGAATATTCTATGTGCATTTTCATGTGTATGAAATTAAGAACAGGTATGACTGATCTGTAGTGACATGAAGTAAAACAATGGCTGATCGGATGAGTGAGAGGGGGGATGAGGGAACTTCCGGGAGGATGAAAACGTCGTATATCTTCACTGGAACGGTGCTTACACAGGTATATGCATTTTTCAAAACTCATCTAACTATGCACTTAAGATATGTGCACTTCACTGTATGTCATTGTTACCTCAGTAAAAATAATGAAATCGTAAAAAACAAAAGTAAATGACATGTGTTATTTCAACTTTCCCCAACTATAGCTATTGAAGTTTTTAAATAGGTTTGAAAACTTAATTATGTCCTTGAGCTTATATTTAATCACAGTAGATGATCTTCAGATATTTAAGAAATATTAATTTTCTTTGAGGGGCAGAAAGAAAATTAATATTTCTTAAACATGTATGCACTATGTATTGTAGTTCAAGTTTTATGTACACCATCTTAAGTAATATTTACCACAGTTTAGTGAAGGCTTTTCATGATCTCAATTCCGCAGATGAGGAGATTGAGCCATGAAGATGAAGTGAATTGCCCAAGTCAACAGTTGACAAGAGGAAGAGTCAGAATTCAACTCGAGTTCCTTTGTGCTCCAAATAAGCAACATTTGTTAAAATTCTAAGTTCCAAAATAAACTAGTTCATGATTATATATATATATATATATATATATATATATATATATTCCCTTCTAGAACTTATTTATTTTTTCTCTCTTTTTCCACAATGGAGGAAACTATACACATCAGTCTGCTTGTTCTCCATGCAAAGATCTGGGGCCAGATTGAAGAAGTTGGGAAAAGACTAAGACAGTGCATCATCATTCAGAAAGAACATGACACATATTAGTCAATTAATTCTCTTAGTTCTCCTCTCTCTATTTTTCTAGGGCAGGACCATTTTATCTAATGCATTCCATAAATGCTGGTATTGGTATTCCTTAAATCTGTGTGTGTGTGTGTGTGTGTGTGTGTGTGTGTGTGTGTGTGTGGTTAAATTCTGTCTGGAGTCCTGTTACCCAAATTTTTTTAAAGCTCCATGTATACTTCAGACACCTCAATATAAATTTGTTTAAAGCTGAACTCAATGAATTTTCCTAAAATGAGATTACTTCTTTGTGCTTTCTATTTAGAGAACAGCACTGCTGTCTCATTCTGTGAGTCATTCTTGGCTCTAGCTTCAGTTGGTTTTTGAGTTCTATGGACTTTACTTTGCTAAATAACATTCATATCATCTCCCTCCTGTTTATACCCATTGCTCTTCTCTCATTTCCATCATTGAAAGCCAGCACCATGCCGCCCCTGGATCTCCTGTGAAAGTCACCAGGACTTCCAGATTACAAATTAATGGTTTGTGTTTTGAAGCAATTAACAGATCCTCCTTCTTGCCACCATAATCATACTTTGCTCCTCAAGCAACACATTTGTTAATCTTTCTTGTACTGCAATATTGCTAAACCCCACTTCTTATGCTGGCTCTTGCTCTTCGGTTTCATTTCCTAACACTCCTTAGAATCGGCCCTCTGTGTCCTTTGCATCTCTGCACACCATGTCACTAGGTAATCTCATGCAGGCTTGGGGTTCAGGTACCATGTTACATCAGTAATACCTAGAACTGGACTCTTCCACTGCAGCTCTGGACACTCCTGGTAACTGTGTTTATATCCACTTAAATGTCTAATGGGCTTTTCAAATTTTTCCAAACTAGCACCTTTGATCTCTACCCCCAACACAAAAGACACCAAACTTGTTTTGTTGTCAGTCTGGTCTGTTCCAGTCAACGGCATCAGCAGTTGCTCAGACGGAAAACCTTGCAGTCATTCTTGTGTTTTACAATTTCTCCCTATGCTGATAAGCATATTTTATCAATTCTACCTTTAAAATATGAAATTTATCTCTATCACTATTATTCTTTTCCAAGCTCCTATGATCTCTCTCTAAAGATTTGCAATTACCTCTTAACTTATCTCCTTGTTTCTACTTTGCCAACTGTAGTCTTTATTCTACAGAACAGTTAGAGACATTTTTGAACATGAAAATCAGATATGTCAGGCTTCTACTGAAAGTATAAATAGCTATTCCATAAATAAAATGTTGATAAATAGGTCCTCATCATGTTCAAAATAAAACACAATCAACATCCTTACCAGTCCTAAGAGCACACACACAGGCTGGGCTCCCCTTGGCTCTCTGCCTCTTCGCGGTCACGCCCTGCCCTCCCTCCGTCTCATTCACTCAGCTGAACCCACACGGCCTCGTCTTCTCTGCCCCAGCTCTGCCCCATCACCAAGCACCCGTACCTGCTGTTCTTGTCGGGACGTTTTCTCACACTGATATGTGTGAGTTTGCTCTTCTGTCTGGACTTCGCCCACGTGGGCCTCCTCAGAGAAGCTGTTTTAATGACCTAATTTAGCTTCCTCGCCCTAACACTCTTTCTGCTTAATTATCTTTATCTGTAGCATGTTTTCCTACTGGAAATTATATAATTAATTTATCTTCTCACTGGAGTCTACTCGATCAAGGACTTTGACTTGTTAACCTTATGAATCAGCATGAAAATATGCCCTATTATATAGTATACATTTAAAAACCCTCTTTGAATGAATGAATTAATTGAGGATCACTACTATCTCTGTGTAAGTAACCCAGATATTTAATAGTCCTGAGAATTTACAGATAGAATATTGGCTTTCTCCATACTTATAGAACAACATCCATAAAAAGACTGATAGTCATGAATGATAAACAACATTGGAAAAGGCATTATAATTTTAATCCTTTGCTTTCCAGTTTATTGTAGATAGGGATATGACACT
The DNA here is from genome assembly GCF_014108415.1 of Molossus molossus. NCBI lineage: Eukaryota > Metazoa > Chordata > Mammalia > Chiroptera > Molossidae > Molossus > Molossus molossus. The sequence goes on along the minus strand of NW_023425351.1, from coordinate 7,034,739 downwards.
CAGTGAAACTTTAGTATTCGTCATTGGAGTTCACATGATTCTTAGACATAAAAATAGCAGCAAAGTGCCTGGAACCTAGCAACCACTCTATAAATAACTATTACATTGAATACATGTTGGGAAATTTGTTCCCATCTGACTTAGTCCATCAGCTGGTGATGCTGGATTCTTGATTTTCAGATCATACAATTAGTTCCTCAATATTGTTTCAAGATATGACAATTATTACCTGTATATTTGTTCTTAGAAATTTGTATTCCTCCCTGAACTTTTCTGAAGGATGTTGGCATCTGTGTGAGTTACTGAGAAGTTAACAACTGCTCCCTAATGTGATGAGTGATATTTAAAGTACTGTTGATACTAGGTAAGCATTTATAATATATGTTCTGAAGGAAAAAATATGAATGCTTACCAACATCTATGCATGGTGTTAATTCATGGACATTCTTTATGTGGCTCTAGAAAGAATCATAAAGTGTTTCATTTTATGATATCAGTTGATGAAATATTTATATTTCATGAATTGAATGAAGGCTTTTGAATTTTGGACAAAAAGCTTTCATAAATATTCATTGAAATATAATAAATACTTCATGTCTTGTATGGAAAATTTAATTAATTAAAAGTTAAAGCAAACACTTTCAGAGCATTTCCATTAGACATGAAAGAATGGATTGTATTCTATTTACTTTAAACCCACTGCAGATTATATTTTATGAAATAATAGTGAATTTTCAGTCACTGTATGTGCTGATAGAATAAGCACTGCTAATTCTGTTAGTAATTCTAAATAAAATCTGAAATCAAATACATTGTCATGTAGGACACTTCATTAAAGGTCCACATTCACCAGCAAAACCTGCTAGAAAGGCAAACTGTGTTTAATGATCAAGGATAGTTCATTTTAGTGAAGTTCACTGAAGAAAGCCCTTCACATCCTCTAATACTATTACATATTCCAGAAACCCAGCTCCAACAGACATATCCCCCAGGGATCTGCTCAAAGAGGCTGCAAATTGTTCATGATCTTACACAGATGTCTAACATACAGTACGAGATTAATTTAAAAGCAAAAAAGAGAACATTAATTGGATTGAGTTGGTAACAACTGGTACGTGTGTCATGTTTTTCAAATGCACACAAGAATTTAAAGATTCTTATATATAACATTTTGGAGAATGTTAAAATTTTAATAGCCTTATTTTCACAATATAAAATAAAGACATTGGGGAGATACATGCTGTCTTTCCTGCCCTAGAACATTTAGACAAAATCCAGACCTAAAAGAACAGGCTCCTGAATCTCATTAGCACAGATATAAGTGAAAATGATGCATTGTGGAAAATAAATACGAAGAAATGTGTCTTGGTTTGTGTAATGAACTCAAACTAATGTATAACCTGGAACCTTTGATATCCAGTTTTCAATTCAGAAATCTAGATTACATTTCTTTCCAATTCTGTGAAATATTAAACATAGTAAAAAAGATTAACAATGTATAATTAAATGGTATATCATGCTTAATAGATTAAAATTTGTGATTCTATGATGTAGTATTCAAATTATGTGTTTGGACATTCTGTTGTTGCTTGGCGTCCTCCTTCAGACCATGAGGGTGAGGAAGACAGGGCCAGAGTCCCAGTAAGACACTGAGTCAGGCTTATGCCATCTGGGAAACCACAAAGTAAAAGATCAGCTTCTGAAGGTATTTCATCAATCTCACTGAGCATGTTAAATGTGCATTTAAAGAAAACTGTGTTTTAATTACAGCTTAAATGCATTCAGAATACTAATATGACAAAGATTAAAGAGTTTCATTTTTCTTAGCTTGATATTTTACACTTAGCACTTTGCTTACAGTAGGATCTCTAAAAAATTACCTCACTTAGAAAGGTTTTGTCATCTCATGACAGAAGGCGCCAGAAAAGAAAGACAATGAGTTTGTTTCATAATAAAGAGCCTTAAAAAAAATCTTAACCCAGAAATCGTCTTACTCCAGAAAAGTTGCATGGGCAGCTCCATGCTGAGACCCTGCCTGTGCTCAGCTCCCTGAGCGCTGCTTCCACCCCTTAGGGGTTCTTTTCAAAGGGTCTTTTTTGGGGTGTCTGTGTGTAGTTATCGCCACCAATTTGACTGCATGTAACCTCATGTCAGGATGTTGATGTTGCTTCTCTCTGTGTTTGAAGTACAGTGCTACACAGTCAGAAAAAGGATGTTGATCAGCAACTACTGCGGCTCCATTGGAAATGGACACGCTGCACAAGAACAGGTGGGTCTCACTGGACTGGACACGGTGCACAAAGACCAGCTTTATTTCCTGTCGCACTCTGACTCTCACACTGGCCTCCCATTGTCACCATCTCGTTTCCAGGTCCCAGGTCCAGGAATTCCATGTTGCTGGGGGTTGAGAGAGGAGAGTAGGGTAAAACAGAAAAACAAAACACAACTATTTTGGGCCCTAAATAAAGTGGGGATAAGATAGATGGTCATGGTAGGAGTAAGAAATGAGTTGGTGAGGGAAATAAGGTTTAGTCAAGAAATAGTAAAACCTCAAAGTATTTGTATACATTCATTGATAATTTGAAATGAGTTTGGGTTCATGAAAGAATATCAAATTTCACTTTTGTGTTCAGTGTTACAGATGCATAAATAGAATATTGTGCCATGCCTTGAGGCGACTCTGTTCTCAGCAAATGTTTTGCCAATATTTTCCCTAGATTGCAAGTTAAAACTGTTGATTTACAAGTTCTTATTGTATAGGTACCTAAAATTCTATATCTCCTTGTTTGTTATTTTGTGTGAATGCCTGCGTCTGAACACAGGTAGACATAATACTTTAGAAACGTGCTCTGTGATACACATGATATTACTTGCTTGTGACTTTCTAGGGTTAATTATTCTTAACATGTTTTTATTGACTTTTTAGAAAGAAAGAGGAAGACACAGAGAGAAACATTGATGTGAGAAAAAAAATATCGATTGGCTGCCTCCTCATACCCACTACTGGTGATTTAGCCAGCAACCCGGGCATGTGCCCTGGTTGGGAATTGAACCGGCACCTCTCAGAAGATGGGATGATGCTCAATCCACTGAACCACACTGGCCAGGCCTAGAGGTAACTATTTTTAAATTACCTTGAGCTACTGATCTTTTTATAAAATATGTTTTTATTCATTTTAGAGAGGGAGAGGAAGTGAGAGGGGGGTAGAGAGAGAGAGAGAAGGAGAGAGAGAAACACCTTTGGCTGCCTCCTACACAGCCTGCACTGGGGGTTGAGCCTGCCACCCGGCCATGTGCCCTGACCAGAAATGAACCAACAACTTCTTGGTGCATGTCCTCAACCAACTGAGTCACACTGGTCAGGGCCTGATCTTGATTATATAAAACTGTTTTATAGTGCTATAAATGGATTTCCAATACAAGTTCGCTTTCTATGATTTCTGGCAAAAGCTGGAGAAGATTTTGCCCAAAGTAATATTTCCCCTTCTTTTCTTGTGATGAAATGCCTCAAGATATATTGCCTTCCTTGGGCTGAAGTTCAAATATGTATATTTTGAGCCTTGAATACATTCTGAGCTTTGAATAATCTGGTAAAAGTTAATAATTGATCTGAAAGTTCAGTAGTATTTACTTTTAGAAGAGAAAAAAAAAACAAAAAAGAAATGGAAGAACACTATAATTGAAATTATATCTTCAATTAGGCATAAAGAGTGAAAAGTTTAATAAAATAACACTATTACTAAAACTATTCTTTCTTTTTATGTTTGTCTCCTCTTTTTAAATTTTAAGTAAATAGTGTACAGTTTAATGCTTTTAACTTGTTGGGTTGATTTGGGCTGTTGGATATTTACCACTAGGCTATTGAAAGTGCATCTGTGTCTCTCTCTCAAACTCATTGTGTATCTGTTTTAATTCTGACTAAAAATTGTTTTGTGTAAGTTTATTTGAAAGATCGGCAAAAAAATGACTGCAGTTTTATGTTAGAAAATATGTATATTACATTCTAGCAATTGCAATGCTAACATTTATAAATATACAACAAAATTGATATAATTCTGGATATTCAATGAAATAAACAATTTATATCTAAAATTTTTGTCCTTAGAACACAATTTGTGTCTAAATCTCACTTTTATTTGGTAAATTGTCTGAGTGATGTCATAATGAAGTTGATGAAGTTTTAGATAATTTAAGCAGGTGATGCTCAAGGCTCCCTTCCAACGTGCCCCACAAGCCCCATCAAGGGCACCTTAGACTTGACTTCCCAGGAAATTCATCCACACACAGTATGGCGGTGGGGCTAGGATCTTGGAGCTGGATCACACTTCATCAGGCTGGCGATGTGGACTCTGTCACTGGTGGTAGGTAAAGCGTCAGCAGTATCTGGCATGCCCTAGCAGGTGGTTGTGGGCTGAACTGTGTTCCCTCTCAATTCCCCAGGACGTGACTATATTGAAGATGGGGTCTTTAAAGAGGTAACAAAGTTTAAATGTAGTCATTAGACTGGGACCCTACTCCAGGAGAAACTGGAGGTTCTTATAAGAGAGGAGATTAGAATACAGACACAAAGAGGAAGACCATGCGAAGACAGAAAGGTTAAGATGATTTATAAGTCATAAAGAGAGGCCTTGGAAGAAACCAACTGTATCCACTTCTTTTTAACAATTTTTTTTTCTTTATTGATTTTAGAGAGAGAAGAAGGGAGAGGGAGAGAGAGATAGAAACATCGATGAGAGGGAACATCGATTGGCTGCCTCCTGCATGCCCCCGCCCCCCAGGAATTTGGCCCACAACTTGGGCATGTGCCCTGAGCAGGAATCGAACCAACAACCTCCTGGTGCATGGGTCAGTGCTCAACCACTGAGCCACACCAGCCAGGATGTGTCTGCTTCTTGATCTTAGACTTCTACCCTCCAGAATTGTGAGAAAATTACCTTCTGTTGTTTAAGCCAGCCAGGCTGTGGTACTTTGTTATGGCAGCTTAACAAACTGGTATCCAGGGAAACTGCTAAAACATTTCCCAATGGTAAATGGGGACATAATAATGGTAGAAGGGGGACTGCACCAGCATTTGCAACATCACAAGTATTTGAAAGGGTCAGAGGAAGTAGCAATTAATAGGACTATTATTATCTTCTGCTGCTAAAAGGATCAGAGCTTAGAGAAGACACATTTCTTTACCCTGGCAAGTCTGCTTCTCCAAGCCATGGTGGCAGTTGGAAAAAACCTAGACACTGAGATTTTTAATAGGGACATTTGAGTCAAGGTGCGCGCGCGCGCACACACACACACACACACACACACACACACACACACAGAAAGAGCCAAATCTTCTATGTCTACAGAAATGACCAACATATCTTTGTAAAAATCAGAACTCTTCCCTTACTTAAAGGTGATGCAGAGGCCTCTGGTTTACAAGACACCAAATGGCCCCCCAGGGTCTCCCCTGACCTCCTGTCCTGGCCATTGGACAAATCACTCAGAGCAGCTACTTTAGTAGCTGAAGCATGCTGGGCTGCCGAGGTGCGAAGGGGCCGTACTCTAAAGGAGCAGCCGGACTGACAGGGGCTAATACATGTGGAACCGGATCTTTACGGTGTTGGCTCAACGAGCGCCAGTCGTGAAGTGGCTGAGAGTTTACTGATAAGAGTGGTTTTCCTACAATACAGGATCTAACATCCTAGCACCCTACAGTGCTAACATATTTTCAGGATGTATTTTGGAAGAAACAATGGCCCAACAATATAAGTTCCAGAACTGTTGTAGAAGGTGATTTAGGCAGGAATAATAATAATAATTTTTAAAAAACTCAGAAATGGGCACGCTGGGGTTAATATCTTACATAAGGCCAGAAAACACAGCTGCCTGTGTTTCCCAAGGGCTGCTCTGTTTTCCAAATGACAAGGAACACACTGCAGAAAGGGGCACCAACTTCACTGAGACGCCTAGTGAGGATTCCCTGTAGTCCAGGAGAGCAGGGAGTTCTGTTATGGGAGACTGCCCAGAGCTTTGGGAATAGCAAGATTGCCCAGAGGAGTCCAGGCCGTGTCATTTATCCGTCAGAAGCTTGGTGAGTGCAATTATCAGCATGGTTTTTTAAGGTCAGAGTAGCAGCAAGGGAGCCTTACAGAACATGGTGTTCCCAGGGCCATGGTACAGGAGACAGTTTTCCTACCTGAAACTCACTGACTGAAGGAGCACTGGGTTCCCATGAGTTAGGATCCTGTAACACCATGGAAAGTGTATCCGATGATTCCCTTAGTTCTTCCCCAACAGGACCTAAGGGGCATCGACACACTGTGGAATGGAAATACATAGACATTTGGAGGACTTTTAAATGAACAAACAAAAACTATGGCAAACCTGAGTCCTAAGAATTAGAAAGTCCTCATGGCATCCTTGCTGTAATGGGAGCTATTGGACTCAGGTCATTAACAAAGCACTGACTGACCCATGTCTGGCTCACAGTTCTCTCCACGGGCCTCATGCTTATCTCCTTAGACGGCACAACCACCTCCCTGCTCACTACCCCTGTGCGTGGTGACTGGTGGGACAGCCAGGTGAAACCCCGCCCTCCTGCATACCATGGCCTCAAGATTACATTTTTACAAATTGCATTTTGGAAGGAATGGTTAATATTAGTGCTGCTTCTAAAGATGTAAAGAATGTATGAGTGATATTATCCATCATTTCCCTATTTGACTTAACTCCCTGGTCCTTATAAACCAGACAGATTCTAAAGATGATGGTAACCTACCAAAAATCCCCATGGTTGGGCACAGGTCTGGAGAAGTTAGCTGTAACGTCCAGCTGTCCCTTCTCAGTAGTGTCACTTGGGACACACGTCACTTCCTCAGTAAGGAGGGACACGTGTGAAGCGCTGGGTCAGGGAGTGCACCTCGGCGTCGGAGTCCAGGGCCGGCACGTAGGCACAGGGCACCAGCATGCCTTACCTCGGACAGGAAGCTCCAGACCGCCATCAGTCACCTTGCCAGTGCAAACCACCCAGACAACTGGTGCAGCGTGGCTCCAGGACTCTGGAAAATGTGAAACAGTCTTGTGAGACAGAACATTCCAGGAGCTCAGTTCCCAGGAACCAGCCAAGGTGCAGTCGTAAAAATAGGCCTCTCCGGGAATGCGCCCTCCCCACACTAACGCCCTCGGCATTATGATCATAGGCTCAGAAAAGTCAAGATGAAGATTTAGGTCGGTCCTCCTAGAAAAGCAGCTGGAGCAGCAGTGAGGTGACCAGGGGTGGGGAACATAAGAGGCACAGGAAGGGATGGAGAGAACGGCTACCTGGTGTGACAAAGGCCCGCAGTAGTGGCAGGAATCGCACTCCGTTCCACTCACCTTCTTGTAAGTTTTCCCAGGAAGGGAAACTTACCTGAGTCTCCACAGAGGTTTCCCCAAGCAGGATGCACTTACTATTCAAAGCGTTTGATTTTAGTAATCGCAAGGGGTGGACTGTGGGGACCTGACTGTGCTGCCAAGATTCCCCTTGGGACAAGGATGCTCAGCCCCCAACCCTGACCACTGCGCAAGCTTAGCAGGTGGCAGCTGGTGTCGAAGAAATCTGTCAGGAGGGGAAGTGGAGCTCACCCGTCCACTGCTGTGTCCCCGCGGGTGCAGCCCACATTCAATGACCGCTCGATTTAAGTGGCAAAGGCCTGATCCCTTGTCTCCTTTGGGACAACTCGAGGGCCATTTTCTCTTCAGGGCTCTTTATGTAATCCACTAAGGCAAGGTCTTCGCAGTTCAGCGTGTCTCAGTTTTTGCTTTCTTCCCTCCCTGTGTTTGTTCCTCCACGTCTCCCTCCCCCACCCCTCCCCCTGCCCCCACCTGGAGCGAAATTTAACTGTAGGCAAATGTATCTTTTGCAGAGAACAGAGAACACTGAAGCGCCTGCAATCAGATGATCAGGTACACCCTGGATTTCAGATTAGGGTTTGGGGGCATATCAAAACAAGCAACCACTTCATATTTAGACTGGGGATTGATGGGGAAATGGACGTGATTCGATTAAAGGGATGAAAGATGTTTGGAGTTCGACCTGACATTTCAAAGCAATCTGAAATTTGAAAAATGAAAATAATTCTTTCTCAGTGGAGAGCTAACCAGACTGCATATTAGAAGGCAGACTGTTGCCATGACCATTGTGGCTCAGTTGAATGAATGTGCCTCATGCACTCTGGGGTTTCTGGTTCAATTCCTGGTCAGAGCACATGCCCAGGTTGCAAGCTCAATCTCCAGTGGGGGGCGTGCAGGAGGCAGCCCATCATCTCTCTCTCCCTAAACTCAATAATAATAATAATAATAATAATAATAATATATATGGCAGGTATTTGGTGCGCCCACATTTTAGAAGAGTCGCCTAGGAAAGCCAGCAGCCCAGCTCTTGGAACGTGAAGCTGCGGCAGTTTCGGCTCCTTTGCCTGCGCTCCTCACGGGGTTCGCTGCCCACGCAGCTCCGAGCGGGCTCCCGGGATGGCACTGGATGACTCTGCTGCTCAGATCAAGCTCTCTTTGTCTTCCATGGATTTTATTTGTCTGTCCACTCCTCTCAGGAAATTGTTTCTCTGCTCCTAGATGGCATTGGTTTCTGTTTTGTTCAACCAGGGTAACTGACGAACAGACTATATGTAACCCAGAGAAATACAAAACTTAAACAATCGAATTCTATATCTTGGGACTAGATTGTATCTCAAATAAAGTAAGATATTATTATTCCCATTTTATATGTTAGATATAGAGTTCCAGAAATATTCAGTGACTAATTATTGGTAATTTTCCCTGAAACAATCATTACAGGAAAGTGTTTTAATGCAGATTGCCATACTTTTTAAAAAACACCTGGTGCACATATACATTTGCAGCATTAGTTATTACAGGTGACTAATGTATGTTTAATGTGGCATGTTTACTGGCCTGGATATTACTACATATTTAAAATCCCTGACATCTTGTATGTATAACTGCAGATTGAAATAAGATCTAGACAGTTTAAGCCTTCCAGAACAGTAAGATATTGATCTTCCCTTCTAGGACAGTAAGATATTGATCTTCTTATACTGCTCAATCAGCCGATTGTCTATGACAGCGCAGGGTCATAATAAATTATCTACAAGCTTAACCATTATTCTTGTCATGAATTTCCATGCTCTGCAAAACAGCAACCTGATATCTATTTACTACTTCATTCAATGTCAATAAAATTAAAAAGAGTAACAGCATCTTGCATGTGATAAAGAGATCACCTGCCAAAAAGGTTGCAGTTGACTTTAATTAATACTCACTCCTTCTTACATCTAATTTTGTCTGAACAGACATATCTTCCAGGTTGGTTTGAAGTGTGTCATCACAGCTGGGCAAACACTCTCTTCCTGTTGTTATCAAAGAGAAATGTTAGCATAACTTATTCTAGGACAAAAGACAGCAAAAATGTGGTTGTAACTCATTTTAACAGTTAGATATTGAAAAAAAATGAATCAGAAAGCAATCAGATAAAAATCATCCTCTTCAGCTAATCTGCAAATGTGTAAGCACATTTACTACTTGTTATCAGCTGATGTAAGAAATATATGCTTATTGTTTTATGTCACTTACTGGTGTATGTACACATGTGTGTTTGTGATGGATTACTCTGGGAAGATATAATCAGTAGAGTATAAAAGCAACATTTGAAAGAAAAATAACAGAGAATTCTCCAAAGCGAAAAAGAAGATGAGCCCTTGGGTAAAATGTACATTCTGAATACAGTAGAGAATTAATAAAGCAAATTCTGAAATTAGACAAGTCCAGAGCAACTGCAGAATAGACTTACTAAGAAACACAGAGTTGAGTATCTATGGTAATAAAAACAGGAATACTCATTCAAAGATCAAAAGTAAATAAACAAAATAAGAAAAAATATATATTATTTCTAAAAGGGAGAAGAGAGAAAGGACTACACAAGAAGAAATGTGGTTATATCAAACCGCAGAATGAGATGATAGGAGAAAGTTCAAACATATGATTAATTCCAGCAAATATTAATGAATTAAATCCATATTTTTAACTGTGTGTTTGAATGTAAAATTAGGAAAAATAATACAGATAATGGTGCCTATAAGTAATTTCTAAAATGAAATAGTACAGTGAATTAAAAGTAAAGAAATGCAAATTGATATACCTTGTGGTTAGTTAAAAATAACGGGTGCAGCAATATTAATATTAGATCTATTAGAATCTAGGACAAAATAAAGTGTTAGAGCTGATAAAGGAAATCAGAAACAAAGACCTCCAGAGAAGATATCACAATCATTACTTGTATGGACATAGCTTCAAATATAAGAAAAAAAATGAATAGAATTAGATGATGCAATCACACTAGAAACTGATAGATCAAACAGTTTGGTAAGTATATAGATTATTTTTTAACAAAATTAAGTAACATAATCTAAAGGACCCATATAATGATTATATGCAATAAATAAAGAATATTTATTATTCTCAAATATACAGAACACATTGAGGAAGACGTGACCATTGTCCGTGCCAGGAGCTGGACCCAGGACAGAAGGGAGGCTGCTTTCTGCAGACCCCCTCTAGGGTCCGTCCGATCAGAATCTGTGATCATTCTGATGTAATCAACAACATTCTCTTGCCTACTGCTATGTGCTGCTTCCTGGAAAAAGTTATTGTCCTGACCTGGTCAAGATGTAAAGTAATGTCCGTACCTGGTAGCACTCACGCACTCATGCACACGACTGCCCGTCCCCAATGACCCCCTACACTGTATAATTCTCTCGCATCTGCCAAATGGCATGTGGATCCCTTTCACCTTGTAGCCACCTAAGACATGCCTCGTATGTAAGTTTTCCTTAATAAACTCTATTAATTATCAGACTAGAGTGGCAAGTCTCTTTCTTAAAAGGTAGATTTTAGTCTTGTGGTGTTTACCTGGACTGGGTGTACTAACAGCCATTTTATTTTATTTTTCTATTTTTATTTTTTTATCCTCATCCAAGGACATTTTCCCATTTTTTGTTCAGATAGAATGGGAAGGAGAGAGAGAGAGAGAGAAACATCGACGTGAAAGGGACACATCGAATGGCTGCCACCCGCATGACCAACCAGGGCCGGGGACAAACTACAACCGAGGTACATGCCCTTAGTGGGAACCGAACCTGGGTCTCTCTGGACTGCAGGCCGACGCTCTAACCGCTGAGCCAAAACGGCCAGGGCCTGACAGCCATTTTAAAAATCTATTTCAAAGAATCAAAATTAAATATTCTCTCTTACGAACACTGAACGGTCAATTTATTAATCATTAATAAAATGATAGTTTGAAAAATTATACATTTGTACCACAGCTTTTTTATCCACTCATCTACTGATGGACACTTGAGCTGTTTCCAGAACTTAGCTCTTGTAAATAGTGCTGCTATGAACATAGGGGTACATATATTCTTTCTGATTGGTGTTTCAGGCTTCTTAGGCTATATTCCTAGAAGTGGGGTCACTGGATCAAATGGCAGTTCCATTTTTAATTTTATGAGGAGACTCCATGCTGTTTTCCGGAGTGGCTGCACAGAAGCTGTGGTACATGTACACAAGGGAACACTGCAGCTGTGAGGAAGGAGGGTCTCTTACCCTTTGAGACAACATGGAGGGACCTGGAGAGTATTATGCTAAGAGAAATAAACCTGTCAGAGAAAGACAAATATCACATAATCTCTCTTATTTGTAGAATATAATGAACAAAATAAGCTGATGAGAAAAACAGATTCAGAGATATTGAAGCAGGGAAGAGACTGACAAATCTCAGAGAAAGGTGGTTGGGAGGGCAGAAAGAGAATCCAAGGAACTCATATGCGTATATACATAACCAATGGACACAGACAACAACACTGTCAAGGTGGGGTGGGGGCGGGAGTGCTGAGGAGGGTGTCATTGGGGGGAAAAGGAGAAACATCTGTAACAAAAATAAATAGATAAATAAATAATTATACATTTGTGGAATAAATAGCATACCTAAATAATTCAAATGTTCAAGAAATGTCATAATGACAGTTACAAAATATTTGGAAATAAATAACACTAAGAATAATTTTAAAGTAAGTAGTAGGAAGAAGAATAAAATCAAGACAGAGAATAATGAAATGTACAACCAAGAAATGAAAGAAAGGTCCAAATAGTTCTTGAAAAAGCGAATTTAAAGGAAAAACCTTATGTAAAACTAATCAAGAAAAAAAGAAAAGGCAGAAATAAATAATACTGGCAACACAAAGGAGTCCTACCAGACAGAACAGACATTTAACAGCGTACTAAAGGAAATGTTTTGCATACATTTGAACCTAGCTGACCTGAGTAATTTTATAGTAGTGCCACGTTATCAAAATTAACGTAAGCTAGTTAAACCAATAGCCATCAAATAAATTGAAAGAGCAGTTGAGAATTCCCTCAATGTAAAGAGGAGCCACATTTGACCTACAAGTAAACTAAGTCTATAAAATTGCAGAATGGTTTACATAAGAAATTTTACTAAAATTGGAATAGGAAATTAGCTTTTGTATCAATAAATAACAGTGATATAATGTGATAAAGTCCCATACTTTCTCCTATACCTGTTATTTCTATGTCTTGTATAATTCTCACTGGAATTTCTAACTCATCATCAAGTTTTCCAGTATATGTTCCTTCCCATGAAGACTTCAGTGTTTCATGTTCTTCACTGCCCTGGGACCTTGTGACTCTGTCCAGCATCATGTGTTTGTGGGTATGTCAAATTCCGCAGCTGGCCCGCAGCCTCGCTGTTGTGCCCCAGAATGTGGGATTGGATCCAGTGCTGAGCGGATACGTGGCTGTTACCTCCTTTCCTATAGGAAGCAGCAGTCACAGCAGTCACCTTGCAGAGGGCAAGTGCAAAACAACATCTGGGCCAAGTCTGTCCACGCTGCGGGCAGCACACGTGGCACACTGACTGGCCCAGAGCAGACAGGCAGAGAGCTCCCCACGCTGCCTCTGGCTGGCTGTGTGCCCACCTGCTCTCTGTCCACCACAGCTCAGGTTTCATCCTGCTAAATATAAGGGGTGCTCAGGGGTCCCAGACACTGCACGATGTCTCTCAGCCTTTGGGGGTAACACAGTCTATCCTGGATCACTACAAAGTCATTGTTTCAAATTTGGCATTTTCTGATGAAACTTTAGAATCACATTTATTTTAAAAGAACAAATTGGAGAAAAGAAATAGGTGAGTGACTATATCATAGCTGTGTTCATATTTTTTTCTGACATTCATGTTTATTTCAGATTAAATAAGTTGTTGGCATTGTTTGTGTTTGGATACGTATTTTTTTCTTGCTTTTCAAAACAATGCTCTCGTTGATTGTATTTTTTGTTTGTTTATTATAATATTTTATTATAATTCTGTATAAACTTTTCAGTTCTTTTTATCAGATATTTATTACATGGTATTAAATTATGTTGTTTTGCAAAAAATGTTCATGTGGAAAAAAGAGAAGAGAAACTCGTGTTGTTAATGCTAACCCCTCCCTGTCCCTCTTCCCAGGCTGTCGTGCAGTCCCCTGCTGCTTGCACCCCAGGACCAGGATGGCATCTGTACCGTCCGTTGGCTGCCTCCTGGCCAAAAATCAGTATTATCGAAGTAAGTCATATCATCACCAGGGGTGACACCTGGAGAGTGTAATTTGAAGGGATGTCTGTAAGATATTAGTAGGCTGTGGATTGTGTCCTGGTCAGAAGGTTAGAAGGTGGGAGAGACAGGGAAGGAAAAAGGAACAGAGCCCATCAGACTCCAGCCTCATCAAGGACAGCCCCTTCTCTGTTTCAGCTGTGTCGTACTGTATCGATGGAGCCATTAACACTTATAAATAAGCGAAGATCAGTTTATAGTTCATAATTATATTTAATTGTAATACCTAGAATTTAATTGGATACATTAAAACTGATGTTATATTAATAAAGTAGTATTAATTTCTTAGAAAAGAAGGAATAGCATGACTATGCTTCAGGAAGTTTCCAGTTTCTGCTTTGCTGCTGTGGTAACAGGTTAGCAGCTACCATGCCAGTTTATGTTCTCTGTCCTCCTGTGCGTATTTAGAGCTCAACAGACAAGTGTAGCTTCTTAAAGAAAAGTCAGAAATTTCATTAAATAAAATGGTCATTTATTGAAAATATTCCAGCAATGTGTAGAAAATCTCTTATTTCAAGATGCTTCCAGATCTGTGTTGGAAACATCTTTTGATTTATTCTTTTTACAGCAAGGTTAGACTATGCCCATTTCTTATTGTTATTATAGCCACGGAGGTTATTTTTATATTCTGATATTTTTAAATACTTATAGGTTTTAAATACAAGTATAATACAAATAAGCTATTTATGATTTTAAAAAAGTAATTCCTTGATTTCTAAGTTTGATAGCTTTTGTATGCTATTTAAATATATAAATGTGTAATTTTTCTAATGCAGTAATATAATATGCAGTCTTAATTTTCCTAAAATTTTTAATTTGAGAACATTTATAACATATTTTAAGTTTTATATGTATATCTATGGAGAGAGAGATAGAGATGGGGATGTTCTCTATTAAAAGGAATATACCATATTAGTACAAAATGTGATATGCCTTATTATTCTGGAAGACTTTTTAACTGGTGATTTATTTGACTTTTAAATGTATAAATGTGTAAGCTAGAATTAATGATTTCAAACCATACTACTTAAGAGTTTAGAGATAAATATGTATGTGTTGTTGGTTACATATGTGTTCATTTATTGTTATTTCTTTTGTAGAGGCCAGTATTTCTTCAGTTAGCTCTGATTCTATTAATTTCATAGATGAAGACAAGTCCCATCAAGGTATTTAGTGTATTTCTTATCAGCATCACCCTCATTATTTTTCTTTGTTTTTAATCCCTCAAATTTGTTTGATAAGGAACTAATATAAATTTTATTTGATAGGGTTACCTGAAATGGCAGAACCCACCTGGTGGTTAAAATCCTTTTTTCATTCTGAACCTGTACTTTCAAATGAAATAAGAAAAGAGCTGCTTGCTATTGGGTAAGTTTCAGCCTTGTTGTTTCTGATCAGGGTATTTCTTACATAGTGAATGAAACAATGCATGTAGTAATTATTAACCAATAAAGAAAAATTGTTTTATTTATTTATTTATTTCCCCTTTATTGATTTTAGAGAGAGAGGAAGTGAGAGGGAGAGAGAGATAGAAACATCGATGAGAGAGAACATCGATTGGCCACCTCCTGCATGCCCCCCACTGGGGATTGGGCCCACAACCTGGGCATTTGTCCTGACCGGGAATCGAACTGGCGGCCTCTTGGTGCAGGGGTTGATGCTCAACCACTGAGCCACATTGGCCAGACAAAAATTGTTGTTTCTTGAAGATGGTGTAGGTTTTGATATAAAATATAATTGTGGGATAGAGAGAGAAAAAATAGTTTCTTCCCATTCTAGTTAACCAACCATAAGTCAGATCGTGAGCATTTTGTCTCATTCTATCACTAAAGAGTGATTTTCTTTAGTGATAGAATGAGACAAAATAGCACCAGAGACATGGAACAGGGAACAGATGGTGGCTCCTCAGAGGAAAAGGGGGAGGGAGGAGTGGGGAGAGATAAACCAGAGAACTTACATGCATAGATGCATAAGCAGTGGACACAGACGGTAGTGTGGTGAAGGCAAGGTGTGGTGCGAGTGGGGAGGAGGGAGTCAAGGGGGGAAAAATAGGAGACATATGTAATACTTTCAACACTAAATATACATGTAAAAAAGAAAATCATATCCTAATTTTTATTGTTATTTATTATTATATATATTGGGAATCAGAGTCAAAGTTCTAAATGTGTTTTTGTTAACACCTTCAGGAATTAAATAACAGTTATCTAGTTGCTGTCTTAAACAATCTAGATTAGTTTCAGCCTGGCTGGGTGGCTCAGTGGTTGAGCACTGACCCATGCACCAAGAAGTTGCTGGTTTGATTCCCAGTCAGGGCACATGCCCAGGTTGTAGGCCTGATCCCCAGTGGGGAGCATGCAGGAGGCAGCAAATCAATGTTCTCTCTCATCGATGTTTCTATCTCTCTTTCTCTCTAAAATCAATAAAGAAAAAATAATTTTTTAAAAATAAAAGTAGTTATTTTGTTTTTAGACAATGGCTGATGCTAACACTGGTAATCAGCCACTAAATGGAATTAAAAGAATAAATAATGATGGGGTTAATAAACTATGTTAAAACATAAGAGTTATGATTAATTTTCTAATATAAAAAATTTAAAATAAAATCAATTAAATATTGATTTTTTTACAAATTAAAGTAAGACAAAATTTTGAAATATATTCTTTACTCTTTTTATCAAGTACATTGATTTGCATTACGTAGGTAAGTGTTTTACTTATTTTCTACTTTACTTGGACTGTAAAGACAACCTAACTTGCAGATAAGCATTATTGAGATCAACACCTTTGCATTGCAATTTAATGAATATAGTTGTAACAACTGTCTATTTTATACAGCACTAACTGTTGATTCTGACAATCAAAATGACTCTACCTCCTGAGACTCTACACATGTGAGCAACACCCTTCAGCACTCAAGCTATTCCAGATAACTCCTCTACCGTAAAGAGACAAAAACCTGCCTGATTTCCCGTTTATTAAGCAAGATCACAGCAGCCACCTATAACGGTTCTTCAGTCCTAAAACTACTGCTGTGAGTGGTATCTGGATCATGGAGAATATTATAAAAGTGTTATTTAGAAACATGTGCCCTTGTAAAGTAGTTATCCATATTATTTTTCCAAAATAATTTCAAAAAATTTAATTTCTTTTTATTTTCCAAAACATTTTTAGACTCTCTTTATGTTTGTTGAATGATTTATTATGCCTTGAAACTGAAGTATTGACACCCAACATAGTGGTTTAAAGGTCATTGGATTCAAATATATAGAAGAGTTGAAAAAATTTTATTTTTAATCATGAACATTGGAAATTGCAAACATACCTATAAATACATTATTTGTTCAATACATTATTGTACATCTAACCAATTGGTTATTATATAGACTTTAAAATTTATCATTTTAACAATATTTAACAACACAGAAAATTATGATGACATAGTGTTAAGTGAAAATGCAGGATAGTCTATATATATGCATAAGATTGAGAGGCAATATAACAAAATTGTAACAGTTGCCATTTTTGGAGATGAGATTATTGGTGATTTTCATTTCCTTCTTTATATTTTTCTCTATCTCAAATTTTCTAATGCAACCGATTTTTGTGTATAATTGGAAAATAATGAAATGTATTTAAAAGGAGCACTGGAATAAATTTTCTGAACATGAATATATCCTACATTAGTTTGAGTATTTTCTACTTTCCTCAATATTGGGTAGATAATACTTAATGAATTTTAATTTAAACATTTTCTATATACTGCCTGCAAATATTTCCCATGTAAGATGATAAATGCATGGAAATGAGGGATGATGAACTCACTCAGAGGTAATCACTGTGGTGTTTCGGGGCTGACATTGACTCACACATCCTGGAGAGCACACAGGATTGTCTAGTATTCAACTGTCTTCTCAGCCCACCACATAAATAAGATAAACTATCAAGACTACTTTCAGCCCGGCTGGTGTGGCTCAGTGGTTGAGCGTTGACCCATGCACCAAGAGGTCACTGGTTTGATTTCTGGTCAGGGCACATGCCCAGGATGTGGGCCCGATCCCCAGTGTGGGGGCATGCAGGGGGCGACCAATCGATGTTCTCTCTCATGGATGTTTCTATCTCTCCCTCCTTCTCCCTTTCTCTCCCTCACCCCAACAAAAAGACTACTTTCAGCAACAGACATTACTGCCCCCTTACTGCTCTTTCTAAATGGGAAATGCATTTCTTCCATTTTGTGAACATCCATCTATCCCTTTGTTACCATTGAAGGAGAGACTCAAATATTATTTTGGCCCAATAGCATATCATTGTTTACATAGTATTGCTTTTTCTGGTTGTTTGCATTTATACATTTTATATATTTTAGAGGCCAGTTAAAGTTTGGACTATTTTTTCTCTTGGCTTTAGTGTGAAATTATATGATGTTAATTGAAGATTGCTTTTTTCTAAACTGAGAGAAAAATATGGTAATGCAAAATGGTAAATTTTGGGATGGTTTGGTTTTACTTTAAGCCAGCAGTTCTCAACCTGTGGGTCGTGACCCCTTTGGGGGTCGATTGACCCTTTCACAGGGGTCACCTAAGACAAATTACAGTTATGAAGTAGCAATGAAAATAATTTTATGGTTGGGGGTCACCACAACACAAGGAACTGTGTTAAAGGGTCGTGGCATTAGGATGCTTGAGAACCACTGCTTAAGCTTATAAGTAAATTCCTTAATGTTTAACAACTCGGTGTATGTGCAAACAGATTGTTTGTATTTAGGTTATTTTATAAATTTCCCAAAAGTGTTGAAATTGTTGCTTTTACATTAGCCTAGAATAGTGTTACTGTTGCTAAAAGTTACTGTGTAAAGTAGTCAAATTTTACATAGGCTTTTCAACCAAACATATTATGATCATATTGGTTACTAAGTATTTTAGAGTGGTTAATGCACACACATAGACATGTGAGAATTGATAGATAGATCAATAGATGATACTATAAGGATCTGTCCTGAAAAGTAATGTTAATGTGAATTCAAAATGTGCTAGCCCAGAGCTTCTACAGAATTAAGATGATATAAAGAAATAAAGAGAACAAAACATTTTCTGGTTACTTGATGCTAATGTAATTTTCCTATAGTTTAGACACTTTAAAGTATGTTTTTAAAAAAATACCTCACACATGGGTCTCAGCATAACTTTATTTGAGTGAAAATATCTCCTGCCTGGCTCTGTTGCCTGCTGGGTAGGTAATAAATCGTGAGAGCTAAATATGTTAGAAGGGTGCCATAACTCCAAATGACTGAGGTCATTCTATGATCATTCTAATCTGACATTATAAAATGTTATTTGACTTGGCTAGGATGTCTGTATTAAATGTAAAAGGTTTTGACAATTTCTGCTCAGGTTCTGTGAAATTATATGTTGAGATATCAGCAATTTTTTTTTTGAGATATGGCTTTGATAGCAGGTTTTGAGCAGCCATATCCTTTATCTATAGAACCAGCAACAGCCAATTCATGGATTTTCACTAGAGTAAAATTCCTCTAGCTAGAATTTAGGGCTACCTGGTGCTCTATACAATATGTAGAAGTTGGGGTTGTAAGAAACAGAATTACAGAATTCTTTTTGGTGATTAAAGAAAAATGATGGAAAATAATTGTTCAGATTAAATGGAGTAGAGATAAACTTCTAACTCATAGAAATTCAAGAAATATAAAGAGTCACGGTTGAACCAACCTCCCAGTGACATCTTTTAACTGAACATAGCAAGCCTTGCTCATCATCTACTACCTCACAATATTTCTTTATAGTTCCTTCTCTCTCAGAGAATGGCTACACCATTCACCAGTTCACAGAGTGGCCACTCCAACACCAAATCCTTCCAATTTGACGTTTTACATTTCTTGGATCTACCTACATTCTTTTCCACCAGCCACCGGCATTATCTGAGTCAAAACTTTCATCATTTCTCTGGAGGGACACTGCTAAGATATTCATATAGCCTTTTTGAGTCTCCCCATCTGAATGTCCTCTTCAGATTAGTCACAATCATCTATGCTAAACATACATCTGATAATGTTCTCCTGGGAACACACTCAGGCACTCAGGCACACACAGTATTCAATAATTTTATTTTGCTCAGCATAAAGTCACAACTCTAAATCCCCCATGCTCTAGCCCATGAAGATCTCCATAATCTGTTCTTGTACCTTGCTTTCCCCTGCTCCTGTGTTTCAGCTACATAACCCTCTTTCAATCCCTCCCATCCATCATCTTCCCTCTTGCCACAGGGTCGTTCTATGAGCTGTTCTCTCAGCTTAGACTCTTCAGTTAATATCTACTCATGTTTAAGTCTTTACTCAAAAGTCTCTTCCTCAGAGAAACCTCCAATCTACTGAACTAAACTAGATTTTTCATTATAAGCTCTCATAGCCCATGTTTCTCTCCTTCCTGACTTATCACAGTTATAATTTTACATTTGTTTGTCTAGCTACTTGTTTCTCCCACTGCATGATAAAATACACAATGGCAAAAGTCCGACCTGCTCTGCTCAACAGTTTATACCTGTGTTCAGACACATCAACACGTATTTGTCAAATGAAGGACACGGTTCTTTAGGGAGAACTGGAATCTCCCTTAAGAAGTGTTACATTTCATTAAAAAATAATAAACACTAAATTAGTAAAGAAAATGTTTTTCGAATAGGGAAAATGCCGTAAATCAAACAAGAGGTATTTTGTCGAAGAGTGAGTGAGATAGGACAGAGGCTGAGGGAAGGTTGCTTTAATGGGTGCAGCTAGGAGAGGTCATTGAAAAGATGACATGGGACTGGTCCTGAAAGGGGGAAGCAGCCAACTCTGTGGAAGTTCTTTGGACAGAAAAAATAGCCAGTGCGCGGCCGTGCTTTGCCTCTGTCTCTCCAGTCTCCTGTTACACGGCTGTCAGTGACAGCTGCTCTGGAAGAATTTGGCATTTTCCCCGGGGAGATCAAATTGTAGTGTTCAGTTTGTTTCTAACTAAATCCAGGGGAGTAAATGGTGAGGTTTGGGTTTATACACTTTCTCCTTAAAGTTCTTCAGGGTGATCTATGGGCCGTCTCAAATCACACTGCCCACCAGCGGGCATGTGAAATCAACCCCCCCCCACAGTCCTTATGAATACCCCGAGTGCATGGGGCACAGCCCATGAGCGTCTTCCATCCATAGAAGAGTTTTTTAAACTAACAAGATAAGTTTTACCCTATTATTTTCTTTTCACCTCTCATACCAAATGATAAATGCATTTCTGTCATTTTAAAGATTATTGTCTACTTTCTTTTCAAAAAATTGTCTCCTTAGAACTATTTCATATCAAAGAGCTAACAAAGACTAGTGCTACATAGCTACTCTTCTTCCTCAATAGTTTATAGAAAGAATGTTTCTCAATATCGGTGTATGGAAATTGTCTTTTATTAAAATATAATTATTTGGTTCTCCAAAGGTTGAAAAATGTATGATGTGTTTCTAATATAAAACAGTTTTTATTTAAAGTCTAAATACATTTTAACTAAATTGATTATAACCAAATACATATTTCATTTATTCAGAAAAAATGACTTGTATTTCTGTTATAGCTTTATTTAAATAGGTGGGATACAAAAGTTTTGCTTTATTTTTAATTAGACATATTGAAATGTATTTGCCTCCTGGTTATAAACCCAAAATATATTAAATCTTGCACTATGGTAATTATTTGATTGACTGAAATATAATCAATCAAATGGATTATAAAGCTCACTGGAATGTGAGCTTCAAAGATATTTCATCCTTTTTATATCCTTAGCAGATGTTTTAAAATTAGTGAATGAACAGTTACTGGACCTATGAGTTGTATGTCAATTCACTACAAAAATTAGATTTTGAAATTCCTTTACAAGGATGAGTGACATACATATTACTTTCAAACAAACTACCTTTGAAAATATTTAGACAATCTCAAAAAGCACTTTTAAGGAGCTATCTATATTTAAATTTCAAGTTAAATTTCACCATGAAAAGTAAAGACATAAACCCCACAAAGCAAATTGATCATGTTACTTTATTCTTTTTTATCCTATATGGATTTCACATACCCATTTATTTTCTGTTATGGCCAACACTGCTTAATATTATGGAAAGCGACCATATTTCATTCTCTATTGTGCAGAAAACATCCTTTTAGTTTTATTGTATTTGGTTGCCATTCATTGCAACGCTTGAGATAGAAGCACTTTTGAATTTGATGGTAAATGTAAGAGCTGAATCATCTTGAATCCTGGTCTCCACAGAAATAGGATCCTAAACTGAAAGCAGAGTAGACTTCAGTGCACTAATATAAAACTAGAATAGGAATTTGGGAATCTGTAGAGGTGAATTACTTTTTATTAAACGTATTTAACAAATTTAACAAATTTGTAAGTGGCTTATTAATTACAATTCAACCAACAAGTATTTTCCTTTTGAAAACCACCTTTTAACATTATTCCATACTCCTCCTTTCAAAATTCAGGAAAATAATAAATTTCAATGTATGAAAACATTTCCAGCTAAGCATTCCAATTAGTTACTTCTAGTGTTTAGGAGAAGCACTTCGTGTTTCTTCAAATAATTAAATGACAAGTGACAGAGACAGAGTCCAGAAGTGTATTACTCCAGTATAACAACTCTGAAAGAGCTTTGGCTGCTACCTAAAGACAGCAACTTAATTTAGCAAAGCTGCAGCCCTGCAGTTCTCAAAACGTGGTGTACCTAAGCGTACACGTAAGATGCAGATGCCACGGCTCCATCTCCAGAAATCCTGTCAATGGTCTGACTAAGGCCGAGAAATCTCATTCTCTGTTAAGGGTTCCTGGTAAGTTGTGTCTGTTAGGTAGACTCACACTTTATGAGACAGGCAAAACTGCCACACTCCCTCTATGCGTTCTCCGGAAACAAGATACTATATATGTCTGTGGTCGCAAGTTTAGATGTGAAAAGCTCTACTGGCCTGAGAAAGCATATGAGTGATTCTGGAGACAAAATCATGTAATACACAGAAATTACTTCAAATGAGAAAGGGTTAGGAGTTGAGCATGCTTAATCAATGGACTCCAAAGATTGGAGGGAAAGCTGAAGTCTGGAAGGGTTTTCCTGTTTTATAGAAAGTTTTCTTCTATTTCTTCAAATGTTAATGATTACCGAAAGCTGCTAAATTTAAATTAAAATGCACTTCCTGTTTTTCAGTTCTTAATTCATTCTTGACATATGTTAGAGATACATGAAATCTTAGAGAATGATAATTTTTCTCAATTTATCTCCACTGCCCACCTGTCATATAAAGCATATACTATGTTTACATATATATATATATATATATATATATATATATATATATACACACACACACATATGTTTATATGTAGTAATTCTGTGACAGTACTATAAAATTCAAATAATGTTTTTAATTTTCAAAAACAGTAGTACATGCATTACACCATTGTAGATTGAAAGCGAATGCGATAGGAGTTCAGTAAAGTGTCAACAAGATGAGAGACAGTGGTTGAGAGGAGCACAGCACTATGTCCTGTCTGTCTGCACAGCGTGGCTCAGCAGAGGTGTCCTCACATACTCACACAAGGGCTCCGGACTTTTGATAATGAGTCTAACTGATGGTATAATATTCTATGAGTCTGTGATGATTTCCGTTTCAGAGTTCAGTCTCCTAAAGCATTTTCTCTATTTTCATGTATAAAGAGGAAATATATATATATATATATATATATATATATATATATATATATATATGATGTCCCAAAGCAGAAGTTTTAAATATTCTTTCTGTAGAGCTTCTAAAACTTGTTTTCTTTTGGGGGTCTATTGGATTTGATCAGACCGGTCTGATTTTCTTTGCTTTTTAAATCCTCACCGGAAGATATTTTTCCATCTATCTTCAGATAGAGTGGGAGGAAGGGAGGAAGAGAGAGAGAGAAATAATGATGTGAGAGAGACAGTTCCTTTGGCTGCCTCCAACCTGACCTGACCAGGGAGGGCCGGGATGAACCGCAACCGAGGTACATACCCTTGACTGGAGTTGAACCTGCGACTCATTGGTCCGTAGGCTTATGCCCTAACAGCTGAGCCAAACTTGCCAGAGCTGATCTGTTTTTAACTAAGGCTTAAGATGTTGATCTATTAATAAAAATTTTGGAACACAGTTACAAAAGCATCTGTTCAGTTCTAGAAATACCCTAAGCTGTTCCTTACTTTTTTGGAAGAGAAAAAACTAAATTTCCCCTGAGTTCTTCAGGGTTAATTAGTAGTCCATATTTAGATATAAGATAGCCTAGATATTTTACTTGAGGTAAACAGAATTGAAACTTGTTTTTTGAGACTTTGTGTCCTTTATGGCTAGTCGTCGTAATTAACATCATGTCCTTTTGAGAGTCAAAAATCTCCTGGAGCATAAAAGCAAATTATCCACATATTGGATTGGAGTGGAATTTCTGGGAAATTTGACATCATTTAAATCAATTTTAGTATCTGAGAAAAATAGATAAGACTTTCTGAATATCCCTGAGGCACTGTGGTACAAGTGAATTAGTTACTTTTCCAGGTAAAGACAAAAAGATATTGACTGTCCTTTTCTATAGAAATGCTAAAAGGCACTATATAAATATATGACTGATAATATTGGCCATCCACAGGAATGACAGTTAGTAGAGGATATGGATTTCAGGCCACAACATGTCTCAGAAAAACTATTTTCTTTAGAGCTCTGAGGTCCTGTACAAATCATTGCTCTTTCCCACTGGGGTCTTTGCTGGAAGTATAGAAGTATGGTAGGGGCTTTGTGCATGGAATTATAAGACCTCTCTTTAAGTAATCTTGTATATAGGCTTAATTCTGGGTGCTGCATCAGGGCTGACTTAGAGGATTGATAAATACCAACTTTATCAATAGTTATCTTGATAGGAGTGGTTGACATAATCTTGCCATTATTTATACTGGAAAAGACTGAGAGCTCCATAGGAACAGCCTGCAAAATATGTTGAGTTTCCCCCAGCCAGTGTGGTTCAGTGAACTGAGCAACCTCCCATGGACTGAGAGGTCCCGGTTCAATTCCTGGTCAGGGCACATGCCCGGGTTGTGGACTCGATCCCCAGTAGGGGGCGTGCAGGAGGCAGCCAATCGATGTTTCTCTCACATTGATGTTTTTTTTTTTTTCTCTCTCTCTCTAAACAAAAACATAAAAAAAAAAATACATTTAG
The DNA here is from genome assembly GCF_014108415.1 of Molossus molossus. Taxonomy (NCBI): domain Eukaryota; kingdom Metazoa; phylum Chordata; class Mammalia; order Chiroptera; family Molossidae; genus Molossus; species Molossus molossus. The sequence goes on along the minus strand of NW_023425351.1, from coordinate 7,009,791 downwards.
TCTCAAGATTAGTTTTCTCTTGTTGAGTTTCCTTTAAGTCACTATTTTCTCAATCAACTCAGTGCTGACTCATTTAGTTCTAAATAAATTTCACCCTTTTGAAAAAAACTATGGGAGCATCATGGGTTTCAATAAAATCTCATCCTCTCAGGTGAATTGGGGCAGACTTGCCCAGTAGAAATATGTTGCCCTGTAATTGTTGGAACTGGACATTCGTGATTTCAGTAGCTTTATCCTTTTCTATTTTTCCAACAGTTCTAGACAATTGGTTGGCTATGGTTATTAGTTCATCAGTTTGTGTAGTTGACCAATTCAATTAACTTTGTTTGGTTAAAGTTACTAAACCCAAGAGCTAGGGTTAGTTTTATGGTTAACTTTAAAATTAGGGTTAGGTTAGCCTAGTGCTAGGTTTAGAGTTAGGGCTAGGACTTGGGCTAGAGTTTTTCTTTCAGAAGAAAAATGTTGCTTATGTGGTTACCGTTAGAATTAGGGCTAGGGCTGGGGCTAGGGTTAGGTTGAGGTCTGGGTTTAGGGCTACATTTAGCGTAAGGGCTAGTGGGAGAGTTAGGTTAAGTTTCGGGTTAAGTCTAGGGCTAGGGCTAGCATTAGGGTCAGGTTGAGGGTTAGGTTGAGGTCTAGGTGCTCAGTGTATGTTTGTAACATTAGTATACTCGTATATAAGGACTGAGGACAGGATTAATTTGATGAAGCAGAAATCCCCAGGTTCTTCTCTGTGGGTTCTGAATCCAGGTGTGGGTGGCTGTTATTGGTTACCTCTGTGGGGAGGGAGTAAGAAAGGGAAAGGAAGCTTCTGTAATAGTCTCTTAAGACTGCCTTCAATTACCATAAACTGACATAAATGTACTCACTTACAGTTCTAAGGGTCAGAAGTTCAGCAGAGTTAGAATCAGGGGCTTGACAAGGCCGTGTTTTCTCTGGAGACTATAGGCACAGATCAGATATCTTGTCTTTTCCAGCTTCTAGAGTCTAGAGAGACCCACCTTGCTCACTCATTGTTGCATTCCCCTGTTTGCAAACTCAGCAACAAAGGGTTGAGTTCTCACAATGTATCACTCTGACTTTCCTTTCCTGCATTCCTCTTACAATTATAAGAACCGTTGTGGTTACATTAGAACCACTTGAATAATCCAGAATAATTTCCCCATCTCTAATAACATCTGCAAAGTCATTTTCTACCATATAAATATAGATTACATTAAGATACAGCTTGGGTACAAAGCTAGGGCACTTTCCTTGTCAACAAGCAAGACAAGCTTCCCTCCCTGTGCTCAGGCAGATCTTCAGTTCTTTGTTCTCTGCCAGATAAAGCAGCACTGATGAAGCTCTGAATCTCCTGACTCATTTAGGAATATATGTTGGTGGCACTCCTAAGTTCACTGTATTACTCCAGATCAACACAGAGTGGGTGCTTACAGTAAGTGTAAGACAGTGGAGGCCCTGGTCACCTTGCAGCCCTTTTCAACAATATAATACATTTCTAAAAATGCGGTCCCATGTGCTTGGAAACAGATTTGTGTTTTAGGGCAGATTCTTCTGATAGCACAGTCTACCTTAATTGCAAACAATTGTCTCCCACTTATTTCTTGGTGACTTGTCAATTTCTCTGCAAATTAAACAACTCGCTGATTGCCTACTACCCCTTGAAAACTGCCTGTTGAAATGAAGTCTGTGCTTCGTGTGCCTCCTTTCCAAGTCTTAGTTTCCCTGTGATTACACAGGGTAAGAGAGTAAAGGGTTTATTATTACTTACTATTTAAACAAACATTTGGGAAGCAAGTAATTTCAGGACCACTTGGAAGAATCTAAGACTCAGCAATAGATTTTCTACATAAAAAGCTATCTCAAAGTGCATTTAAAGTAAGCCAAATTTTATTTCTTCCCTCTGAATCTGCTTTAGACCCTTGCAACCTAATTTCTAATGTACTTCATTTTGGTCCATGTGTGTGCACGTGCGTGTGTATTTCACTGCCTGATGAATCTCAGCCTGCTCACACCCACTCACACTCACATAAACACTTCTTCTCTCTCACTTCTAAAAACCAGTGCTTATAAGGCATTTTTTATTTTTGCTTTGTGTTATAAAATAAACAAGGTCAAGTTTACAAGTTTGTTAGCAATTTTTTTCCCTATTCTCTTAGGATCAGCTCCAAGAATTCAAGTATATTACAGTTTAAGTCAGTTGGGTTTGAATGCAAATATTAAATTCTATATTAGGGTAATGCTGTTTGTTTGTTTAAGGTAAGAGAATAAAGAGGCCAAAAGCAAAGCCAACTATTTTCTAGGGAGCAAGTCAACCAAAACAGTTCCATCAAAGCCTATTTAGTCTGTGAAGAGAAACAAACTGGCTTACTGTGGTACATTGCTCCTTTTGGCTAAAATGAATTAAGAATTCAACTATGAGTCCTCTTAGTCAGTTTAAATGTGCTTTGCAAATGAAGTCAACATACTTTCATGGTGGTCGAGCTTGGGATAGTCATTACGTCCAGACAGCTTTGGACTGTATAAAGCTTAAATCTGTTACCATCTGTATTGATCTGAACCAGCTTTAAAATGTTTAAGAAGAAATTTTGAGGAATCAAAAAAGAAAAAAATCTAACATGTAAAAACAGAGAGTAAAATGGTGCTTGCCAGGAGCTTAAGGATGGCTGAAGAAGACAGATGCTTTTAGGGTACAAACCTGTAACTAGTAGTGGATAAATCGAAGAGATCTAATGCATAGTGTACAATAACAAGATTACATCATAGTCATCACACTTGCTAAGGGGCTAGGCCCTAATTATTCCTACCACACAAACAAATGATAATGATGTGACTTAATAGAGTTGCTAACTGACACTACAGTGCCAAGTGTATTACAACATATAAATGTATAAATCTACATGTTGTACACCCAAAACATATACAATGTTACAGGTCATGTATATTTCAATAAAATAAAATTTAAAAAGGTTATTATAATGTCATTTTTGCAATCATTTTCCTCAAAATTACTTCCCTCATATTTATCTTTTGTTTGCTTGTTTGTTTTTTCTCTGTTTGGTGAGCTGGCTCAAATTTGTCCTTCTCCATCCACACAACTCCACTCAGATTTTAGTCGAAGTATTCTGTTTAAATATTACTGTTTTAGCTTCTGTGTTTTTCTTTCAGAAGAAAACTGTTATTTACATGCATACAAATTACATATGTCGGCAGGACTCCTGAGGTAACACTTGTTTGTCAAGCACTTTAGTCAAGTACATTAGAGGAACTTAAAGTATGCACATTGAACCTAAGAATTATAATGAATTTGTGTTTGTATTTCAAGAGGTATTTTATTATTAAAATGACAGGATAAAAAGTTAAATTATAATCAAAATGCAAAGTTAAATCGGATAAAATATAATGGCCTACATTAGTAACAATTTTGAAAAAAAACTAAATTTTTATCAAAAGCTCCCTTCCTTTCTACTTACCTTTCTTAAAAACAAAACAAAACACACACACAAAAAAAAACAATAATATGCCAACAAATTTGACAACCTAGGTGAAATGGACAAATTCTTAGAATCATACATTTTTCCAAAACTCAACTGAGAAGAGTCAGAAAACCTGAACAGACCAATTACAATTAAGGCAATAGAAGAAGTAATTAATAAACTCCTAGCAAACAAAAGCCCCGGTCTGGATGGATTTACAGGAGAGTTTTACCAAACATTCAAAGTAGAACTAACCCTATTCCCCTCAAATTATTCCAAAAAATTTCAAGAAGAAAGATTTCCAAGCTCTTTTATGAGGCCATCATAATCCTAATCCCAAAACCAGATAAAGACACTATGAAGAAAGAAAATTATAGGTCAATATCCCTGATGAACATACAGGCCAAATCCTTAACAAAATCTTAGCAAAACAGATCCAGTAATATATTTAAAAAACTATACACCACAGCCAAGAGGGATTTATCCCAGGGATTCAAGGCTGGTACAATATTTGTAAATCAATAAATGTGATACACCACATAAACAAAATGAAAGATAAAAACCATATGATCATATCAATAGATGCTGAAAAAGCATTTGACAAAATCCAGTACCCATTTTTGATAAAAACTCTCAGCAAAGTGGGAATAGAAGGCCATATATTGCAAACCTACAGCCAACATTATACTCAATGGGCAAAAACTAAATGTATTTCCCTTAAGAACAGGAACAAGACAGGGATGTCCACTTATTTAACATAGTACTGGAAGTCTTAGCCACAACAATTAGACATGAAAGAAAAAAATAAAAGGGATCCAAATTGGAAAGAAAAAGTGTAACTGTCATTATTTGCAGATTACATGATATTGTACATAGAAATCCCTAAAGACTCCATCAAAAAGCTACTAGATTTAATAAATGAATTCATCAAAGTAGCAGGATACAAAATCAACATCCAGAAATCATTGACATTTTTATATACCAATAATGAACACACCAAGACAGAATCTAAAAAACAAAACCAAAACTAACAAACAAAAAAACCATTTACTATTGCAACAAAAAAATTAAGATACCTAGAGGTAAACTTAACCAAAGAAGTATAGTATCTGTTCAAAGAAAACCACAGGACTTAAAAAAAGAAATAGAGGAAGATATAAAAAAAAGTGGAATCATATACTTTGTTCATGAATTGGAAGAATTAACATCATTAAAATGTTCATTCTACCCAAAGCCATCTATAGATTCAATGCAATCCTCATTAAAATACCAACAACATATTTCACTGATCTATAACAAATACTCGAAAACTTTATATGGAATCAAAAAAGAACCCAAGTAGACACAGCAATCTTAAAAAAGGAGAACAAAGTAGGAGGGATCACAATTCTGAATATCAGGGCATACCACAAAACCATTGTAATCAAAACATTCTGTTACTGGCATAAGAAAAGGCATATAGATCAATGGAACAGAACAGAGAACACAGAAATCTACCCAAGTCATTATGCTTAACTAATATTGGACAAAAGTGGCAAGAGTATACAATGGAGTAAAGACAGTCTCTTTAATAAATGATATTGGGAAAATGGGACAACTACATGCACACACACAAAAAAAAAAAATCAAAAAAAGAACTAGACTTATGCCATACACAAGAATAAACTCAAAATAGATAAAAGACTTAAATGTTACTTGCAAATCTATAAAAATCCTAGAAAAAAATATAGGCAGGAATATCTCAGACATCACACACAGCAGAATTTTCCCTGATATATTACCTAGGGCAAAAGAAACAAAGAAAAAAATAAACACATGGGACTACATAGAACTCAAAAGCTTCTGCACAGCAAAATAAACAAGCATCAAAATGAAGGTAACTCACTGTATGGAAGAACATAATTGCCAATGACAAATCAGATAAGGGGTTAATTATAAGGGGTTAATTTCCAAATTATATAGAATACATATACAACTCAACAAAAGGAAGTCAAAGAATTCAATTAAAAATGGGCAGAGGACCTAAATAGACACCTCTCCATACAGGACATACAAATGGCCAAGAGACATATGAAGAAATGCTCAACATCACTAATCATCAGAGAGATGCAAATTTAAACGACTATGAGGTATCACCTCACACCTGCCAGATTGGCTGCCCTCAACCAATCATCAAACAACAAGTGTTGGCGAGGGTGTTGAGAAAAGGGGACTCTAGTACACTGCTGGTGGGAATGCACACTGGTGTAGTCACTACAGAAAACAATATGGAATTTCCTCAAAAATATTACAAATTAAACTACTGTTTGACCCAGTGATCCCACTTCTAGGAATATATCCTAAGAAGCCTGAAATACCAACCAAAAAGAATATATGCACCTTTATCTTCACAGGAGTATTATTTACAATAGCTAAGATCTAGAAACAGCCCCAGTGTCCATTAATAGATGAGTGGACAGAGAAATATATAGTACATATATTCAATAGAATATTAGTTGGAGAAAAGGAAGAATATAATCATACCATTTATGACAGCCTGGTTGGACCAATGAGGGTACTATGTTAAGTGAAATAAGTCAATCAGTGAAAGCCAAATACCATACAATTTAACTTATATGTGAAATCTAAAGAATGAAATAAACATATATTCTTTCTGATTGGTGTTTCAGGCCTCTTAGGGTATATTCCTAGAAGTGGGATCACTGGGTCAAATGGAAGTAACACCATATTGTTTTCTATAGTGGCTACACCAGTCTGCATTCCCACCAGCTGTGTAATAGAGTCCCCTTTTCTCCACACCCTCGCCAACACTTGTTGTTTGATGATTTGTTGATGACGGCCATTCTAACAGGTGTGAGGTGATACCTCATTGTTGTTTTAATTTGCATCTCTCTGATGATTAGTGATGTTGAGCATTTCTTCATATGTCTCTTAGTCATTTGTATGTCCTGTTTGGAGAGGTGTGTATTTAGTCCCTCTGCCCATTTTTTAATTGGGTTCTTTTTCTTCCTTTTGTTGAGTTGTATGAGCACTCTATATATTTTGGAAATTAACCCCTTAACTGATGTATCATTGGCAGTTATGCTCTCCCATATAGTGGGTTGCCTTTCCATTTTGATGATTGTATCTTTTGCTGTGCAGAAGCTTTTGAGTTTGATGTAGTCCCATGTGTTCATTTTCATCTTTGTTTCTGTTGCCTTAGGTCATGTATCAGTGAAAATTCTGCTGCATATGATGTCTGAAATTTTGTTGCCTACAGTTTCTTCTAGGGTTTTTATGGATTCATGAGTCCTATTTTGAGTTTATTCTTGTGTAGGGTATAAGTTGGTGGTCTAGTTTCATTTTTTTGCATCTGGCTGTCCAATTTTCCCAACACCATTTATTAAAGAGTCTGTCTTGACTCCACTGTATGCTCTTGCCACCTTTGTCAAATATTAATGGGGCATATTGCCTTGGGTCCATATCTGGGTTCTCTGTTCTGTTCCACTGGTCTATATGCCTGTTTTTGTGCCAGTACCAGGCTGTTTTGATTACCGTGGCTTTGTGGTATAACCTGAAATCTAATAATGTGATCCCTCCAACTTTGTTCTTTATTTTGAAGATTGCTGTGGCTATTCGGGGTGTTTTTTGGTTCCATATGAACTTTTGAAGTATGTGTTCTAGTTCTGTGAAGTATGTCGTTGGTATTTTGATGGGGATTGCATTGAATTTATAGATTGCTTTGGGTAGTATGGACATTTTAATGATGTTAATTCTTCCAAGGCTAAAACACCAATCAGAAAGAATATATGTACCCCCATGTTTGTAGCAGCACTATTTACAATAGCTAAGATCTGGAAAGAGCCCAAATATCCATCAGTAGACAAATAGATAAAAAAGTAGTGGTACATATACACAATGGAGTACTATGCAGCTGTAAGAAAGAAAGATCTCTTATCCTTTGAGACAACATGGAGGGACCTGGAAAATATCATCCTAAGCAAAACAAGCCAAACAGAGAAAGACAAATATCATATGATCTCACTTATTTGTGGAATATAATGAACATAAAGTCTGAGGAATGGGGTAGTCCCAGAGACGTGGAGGTGGGGTACGGACTGACAATTCCCAGAAGAGAGGATGGTTGAGGAGAGATAAACCACAGAACTTAATATGCATGTGTGCATGAACAATGGACATGGACAACAAAGCTGGGGACAGGACGGGGAGGGAGGGGGAGGAGGAAATCATTGGGGGGAAAAGGAGAAACATCTGTAACAAAAATAAATAAATTAATTAATTTTTAAAAAAGAATGAAATAAACAATCAAAATTGAAACAGACTGATAGACACATAATGAACTGGTGATTGCCAAATGGGTTGGAGGTTGGGTAACTGGGGGAAAAGGTGAAGGGATTAAGAAGTACATACTGGTAGTAACAAAATCATCATGTGCATGTAAATTACAGCAGAAGGAATATAGTCAGTAATATTGTAATAACTATGTATGGTGCCAGGTGAATACTGTAAATATTGGTGGAACACTTTGTAAAGTATATAATTGTTTAACCATGCTATACACTTGAAACTGATACAAAATAATATTGAATGTAAACTATAATTGAAAAAAATATTTTTTTATAAAAAGGGTATCTGAGTGTTACTAAATTTGATAGGTTAGTCAATAGTCAATGGTCAATTTAGAAGTCAATTAGCTGTCATAGTACTTGTTAGTTTAGATTAGGTAAATGATTATTAATTCCAGACGTGCTGAATATTGCAGGACCTGTCTTATTTCATTTCACTTTTCTTTCCCAAATCTCTGACAGCTGTTTGCTCCATTAGGGCTTCCCCCGCTCCTGATCTGATGTGATGGCAACACTCGCTTCCCACCCTGTTCTCCTTCCGCCAGCCCATGTGTAACTGCCTGATGAGCTCGTCCAATAGTTTTCCATGATTCGACCCTAAATTATTTTCAGAAAAGATGAGACCTTGATGACACTTTAGCCTTCAACCCCAAACCGACTGAGAATATTTTCACTGGATTTGTTTTTGTTGACAGACTTTCTTAACCTAAAAATAATAGTCCTTTTATTTTATTTTCTCTTTTTTTTAATCCTCACCCAAGGACATTTTTCTGTTTATCTTCAGATAGAGTGGGAAGGAGAGAGAGTTACATCGACATGAAAGGGACACACCTGGTTGTCTCCAGCATGACCTGACCAGGGCTGGGGGTGGAATCCAACCAAAGTACGTGCCCTTGACCGGAACCAAACCCGTGACCCTTTGGTCTGAGGGCCGATGATCTAACTGCTTAGCCAAACTGGCCAGGGCGAAAATAATAATCCTTTTAAAGTGAGAGGCAACAGGAATTTATTTGAGATAAAAAAAAAAAAAGGGGGAGCTATTCTGGAAGCACTGATTTGGGCCGAAATACAAATACTGTTCTGATTAAGAGACGAGACAAAGGCAAGGAGTACTTACCAAAAAAGGGAAGGAGCTCTGACCCGTTTGGCTCAGTGTCGGCCTGCGGTCCAGAGAGACGCAGGTTCGGTTCCCGCTAAGGGCATGTACCAGGACAAAGTTGCATTTTGTCTCTGGCCCTGGTTGGTCATGCAGGTGACAGCCACTCGATGTGACCCTTTCACATTGATGTTTCTCGCTTTCTCTCTTCCTCCCTCCCTCCCACTCTATCTGAAAAGTAAAAAAAAGAAAGAGCAGAGGCATATTCCGTGGGTGGGCAAAGGAGAGGGCCGCAGCTGAGGAGCGCTGGTCTTCTAGGCGCAGGTTATGTTGGTTTTCACCAGTTGGCAGAGGTAGCCGGGAAGGATCAGATGACCAATTTAAAGCAGAGTTAGCAGGATTTTCCGATGAGTTGGATGAGGAGGGAAGCTAGAACTGCCATTTACTGAAGTTAGGAAGGTATGCAATTCTTCATGATAATGCTCGAGGAATTCTGCTCGCGACACTGGTGTGTTCATGCCCCTGCAGGTGTGTTCGCACAGCAGGTGGTAAGTAGAAGTTTTACAGTTGATGAAGCAAAGACTTTGAAAATATGGGAGGGAATAAACTAAAATAGAAATAACTCCTTGCTCTCATGATAGCTATGCTTTTTTCAGTGACTATCAGTGCCATGAATAAAGATGTTAATGTTTTACAAAGAGAATGTATAAATGTTAACTGATTTCTTTTTACCTGGAAATAGCCACTGAGTCTTTTAACTTGTGCTTATCATGTGCCACGTCTAATTTTCCTACAGGATGCTGTGCCCATCACTCCAGACCACAGCCTTTACCTGTTCAGTTAATACCGGAAACGGGTTCACCCTGGCTTAGCCACTTTCACAACAGTTTATTGTCAAATTGTCATTGTCTTTGTGAAATGTGGTGGTTAATTTTTATTCACCAGTAATTTCTGGTTTGCAGAGCAATCAGAGAGACTGAAAACAAAAAACAGAACAAAGCAAGAAACCTAAAGTACCTACCTGGTCGCATATGCTTTCCTGGAAGTCACAATTCACAGAAAGCGTGGAAACCTGGTGACCAGGAGTCCCAGGTCCTCCCGTCTTCCTGGAGCAGCTGGCTCAGGGACAGCCAGAGCGAGGGTTCTGGTGGCCTCTTGCAGTGGAGACAGAGTTAATTGGGTGGGTATAAAAAAGTAAGAGAGATGGATGAGGAGCCTATGCGTGTCGGGGGAAGGAGGGTGCAGGGGGAGACGGGGGTTTCCAGGGAATCTGCGGTACAGATGCAGCTACAAACAAGTTGGAGAGGAAAGAGACTGGTGAGAAATGTGGGGAGTGATTACTTATAATTCATGTAAAGTTCCTAATTACATAGAAAGATAAGAATGATTTTTAAGCTATTTTGAAATGCTGAACTTCTAAGAATGCAAAATTTATGAAGAAATTAAACCCTATAAAATTTGGAGATCAATCTGGGTGACATGCATAATAAAATATTTAGTTTCAGGTTTTGTAACTCTGTGCTCACCAGCATTTTTACTTTATCTATTCCTATTCTCATCCGATTTTACTGTTCCAAACAACTCGATTATGCTGATAGTTTTCCATTTCTTTCTATTCCAAATTTCTCCACTGAATGTAAAATGATACATTTAAATCCTGCTGTGCGTGCTTTGCTTCCAGACACTCCAGATGAAGCATTTTATCCAAAGCTGACTGACGATCGTTGTCTCATCTGGGACCGTCCTGAGGCTCCCAGCCAGGTAAGTGGCATTAGCGTCCATGCACCTGTCTAAGCCCAAATTCTCCACATCACCTAGACTTCTCCTTCACCTCCATTATTCGACCAGTCGCCAAATGATGCCAGTTGTACTCCCCAAGCATTTTATCTCCTGTTCTCAACCCTGTGACCCAGGTACTACTCCTCTCGCTCTCCTTGAGAGTCAGGCTACTCTGTTGGCATACCTGTTCGAGTGCCCGCTTCCCTTCTCAGATGGATGCTACTTTCTGCAGTCACGGTAAACATAAGAACAACAATAACTGTTTCTTGGGGTTAATGTGTCAATTTTGCAAATTACAGAATTTAGGCAAATAGTAAACACCCCACAGATGTTATCTGTTATAATCCTGAGTAATTTTTACAATTTTAGTCTTTCCTGCCAGAGCGTGTTTTCATTTCATGTGCTACCTGTGGTCAGTCCCCCGAACACAGCATGTTGTTGCCTCTGTCTAATATTTGCCTTTGTCTCCCGTTCTCCCCTCTTCTCCTTCTACCCCCACATCTTCCCTGCCCACAGGGTGCTCTGCGGCTGATGCGCATCATCCTTGCACCAGCAGCTGTCTTCCCTGGGAAAACAAGGATCATTTATGTGCTTCCATTGCAGGCACATCATTTTCTTGCAATGGTGTGTTCTTCACATCTATTTCAGTTAATGTTGGCTCCTTAAAAAAGTGACTGCATTTTGTTTGTTAGATCCTGATTGCCTCACAAACATGCTGAGGACATGGTAGTGATTCCATGCATATTTTTAACTGAACTCTGCAGTTTGTCTTCATTTTTGAGGACGCAGTAGGAGCCTCTGCTTACTTATAGGGGCTGAGTGTGTCATTCGCCCACAGTCTCCCTCTGACCAGTAGTTTCCATGGCAACCTATTATTATGCTTTCTTCTAACTTCCCCTTTCTATTCAAACATGTCTAATTCGTTGGCAAATACTTATCTTCTTTGCTAAGCACTGCAGGATTCTGCCACTTTCAGACTCATATTTGTGAAGCCACCTAAAAGGCACTGGTTTGTTATATTTTAAAATACATTAAAACCCAATTTGCAAAAGAAACATAGAATAGTCTCTTCAAAGATTTAAGTACCACTTAATAGGAACAAAGTTTGTTCTTTAATTGAGATGGGGAGAGTTTAACAGAGTGCCTGAACAGTGGGGGGGGGGGGGGCGGAGCAAGTCACAAGAGCGATTCTCAGATGCATAAGCTATACTTCGGTGCAGAACTAACAAAGTCACTCTTCTTCGTCATCTTTAATTCAGTATGAAGTCTCCCATCCTGCTGATCCGATGGAAAATTCAGACTCAAATTAATTTGCAGCACAGTCCTCTTCCTGCTCAATTCCCCACAGTTTTCTGAAAATCCAGGGGAAGTGACTTTTTAAAAATATTCAGAAACTTTGATCCAATGATAGGTCATCACTGATGCTGGGCTCTTGAGGGTAGTGGCCCCACTGTTTCTGAGCTGGTTTTGGGCAGAGGGCATTTTCTCAGCCTGAGCCCAGGTTACTGGGCTGGAGGTCTCTGACCTTCCACAGCAATTCCCTCTGTGTGGTCAGTCAACTCGATACGACAATTTTTTACTTAGGTCACCTTCCCAATATTGGGGAGAAACTTCCTCAATTAAGTACATTTTTCTTCTTCTTGTCCTTCTAACTCCACATTTCTTACCTTTAGGTTAATTCATCTCTTTCTGAAAACATGAGTGGGGTTGTGGAAAGGAAGTTCACAAGATCCACATTGTGAAGGACTGTTGGGGTGGAAGTCCTTCTCCCCACGTGGGGGAGCACGTGATGGGGAGAGGGGTAGCCGGGCAAAATATTTTGCATTTTTTCTGATTTTTCTATATCAGTCGATATTAATATTTTACTGAGATACTAATTATCCTGTCACATGACTATTTATTGAATACTTATGTGCCAGACATTTCCTTAAGTATTTCACATGAACCTGGTGTGAAATCTCATAACAATCTAACGAGGAGGCTCACTTTACTGGGGCATAGGCTGACTTGTAGGTAAAACTGGGTGAGATACCACAGGTTGTTGCTACTGATCAGTCCAGGATTTGAATCATGGCTTTCAAATTTGAAATCTTAAAATTTAAATAGTAGGGCACTTAAAAGCTTTCTGAACTTGAAAATAACTTTTTTTTTTTTGCATAGTAATTGGACCTCCAGTTATGGGATAACTGTGTTGTTGTTCATATATTTCTAGGGAAAGATTTTTCCCTTTTTTTAGTGTGGAAGAAAATGAAATCAAAGAAGGAAAATGTTGACATAAGATTTACTATTCATAAGTTTCTTAGCATCTTTTCCAGAATATTGGGCATTATAAATGTTCAATTAATATTTATATAAATTAATAAATAATTATTTTTATTGAGGATGATTATCTTTAGAAATAAAAATTAAATTTTTTGGTGATAATTACAGAATTTCAGGTTATTTGGCTCTCAACAGGGACAAGGGTTTAATAGAAAAAGCATGTTTCAAATTACTTTTTTTCTTGAATTCTGGCTGAGCCACTGGTTAACCACCCCTCAGGTACCTTGGAGTTCTGAATTAAATTTTCAGCTCTGTAAAATGTAATAAATACTTTTCGTTGTTAAGAGTGTTATGAGGATTAAATGGTTAGTTTCTGTAAGTTCTTGATATACAACAAGTGTCTGGGCAGCTTTTTTGTTTTGTTTTTATTTCCTTTTCTTCTTTCTCTTTACCCCTTGGCATAGACAATCAGAACTGGACACTTGTAATCAAGCAGATTTACCAAATAATCTGGGATTTTGTGTAGTTTTCAAGGTGACTGCATTTTCTTTTTTTTTAATTTTTAATTTATTTTTTTGTTACAGATGTTTCTCCTTTTTTACCCCATTGACACCCTCCTTCCCACCCCACCCCCGCCCCATCCCCAGCTTTGTTGTCCATGTCCATTGGTCATGCATACATGCATATAAGTTCTGTGGTTTATCTCTTCCCACCCCCCCACCTCCCCTTCTGAGGGATGTCAGTCTGGCCCTACTTCCATGTTTCTGGGTCTACCGTATTCCTCAGACTGTTATGTTCATTATATTCCGTATATAAGTGAGATCATGTGGTATTTTTCTTTTTCTGCTTGGCTTGTTTAACGTAGGATAAGACTTTCCAGGTCCCTCTATGTCGTCTCAAAGGATAAGAGATCTTTCTTTCTTATAGCTGCATAGTACTCCATTCTGTATATGTACCACTGCTTTTTTATCCATTCGTCTACTGATAGACACTTGGGCTGTTCCCAGATCTTAGCTATTGTAAATAGTGCTGCTATGAACATGGGGGTACATATATTCTTCTTGATTGGTGTTTCAGGCTTCTTAGGGTATATTCCTAGAAGCGGGATCACTGGGTCAAATGGAAGTTCAATTTTTTAATTATTTGAGGTAACACCATATTGTTTTCCATAGTAGCTGTACCAGTCTGCATTCCCACCAGCAGTGTACTAGAGTCCCCTTTTCTCCACACCCTCGCCAACACTTGTTTGTTTGATGATTTGTTGATGGTGGCCATTCTGACAGGTGTGAGGTGATACCTTCTTGTTGTTTTAATTTGCATCTCTCATGATTAGTGATGTTGAGCATTTCTTCATATGTCTCTTGGCCATTTGTATGTCCTGTTTAGAGAGGTGTCTATTTAGTTCCTCTGCCCATTTTTTAATTGGGTTCTTTGTCTTCCTTTTGTTGAGTTATATGAGCACTCTATATATATTGGAAATTAACCCCTTATCTGATATATCATTGGCAATGCATACATTGGAGTAAAGACAGCCTCTTTAATAAATGGTGTTGGGAAAATTGGACAGCTACATGCAAAAAAATGAAACTAGACCATCAACTTACACCATACACAAAAATAAACTCAAAATGGATAAAAGACTTAAATGTGACCCGTGAATCCATAGAAATTCTAGAAGAAAATGTAGGCAACAAAATTTTGGACATCATACAGAGCAGAATTTTCACTGATACATCACCTAAGGCAACAGAAACAAAGGAAAAAATGAACACATGGGACTACATCAAACTAAAAAGCTTCCGCACAGCAAAAGAAACAATGATCAAAATGGAAAGGCAACCCACTGTATGGGAGAAGGTGACTGCATTTTCTACTAACACATTCTCAGTAGGTGAATCCGACCAGCCCTGTCCAACTCTTAACCACTTATGATGGAAAGCACTTTGGTATGATTCTGGAAGAAATTCCAACAAAATGCAGTCAGGCCTCTGCTTTCTAAAGACATATAGCCTGGTAGGCATAGAAAGTACATAATTTATCTCAGTATCTAAACTGCATAAGAGAAATGGATGAAGTTAGAACTAGTTGCACATAAGATGCCAAAATAATTTACGGCAGGGACAGAAAAAAGTCCCATTTGAAGGAGAAGAATCCCCATTCACTAACAGTTTTGTGGAAAAGATGTTTTTTAGGCTGGGTGTTGAATGGCATGAATGATTAGGTAGAGGACAGAAAAAGAAAATGATTGTTTTAAAAAATTAAAAGGTATAAATGATAAATATATGTTATTGCTGAACCAAAATTATCTCCATAAAAACTTTAAAAGATCAAATAATTACCAGCTATAAAATTCTGTAGTCAAATATTTCAGGTGATCCCATTTAATACTGAAAATCTTTTCAGTAATCATAGATTCTGCCTAAAGCAAAGTTATTGTACATGATTTGGACTCTTATGCCCTCCCAAATTTTACCTGCACACCTTTGGGTCCATCATCTGTGTTACAGCGGTAGGTTGCTTGCACTCATCAAAGCCCATCAGACACAAACAGGAGCTTACAGAAAAAAAAAAAAAAAAGCAGAGGTTTATATTTAGGAATTGGCCCATGCCCAATAGAAGTGAGCTAATACTAAAAGACATTGCTCTTTGATATCTTCTAGGGGATGGGCTATATAAGGGAAAAAAATCATTAATCATGGTCACTAAAAGAGTTAGGTTCATGGTCAAGGTCGCGGTCTTATTGACTGGTCAGTGCTCAGGTGGGGGCAGCTGATCCGTGTCTCTGGGTCTGATGCCAGCCATGGCGCTGCTTTACCTGGTTTAGCTACTGTTCTGGGCCTGGAGTTGAAAGACACCTGAGATCCAGATGCTATTTCTAGTTTGACCAAAACTCTGTCTCTGTGGTCAACAGACTCAAGGATTTGTTCTTAAGATTATTTGATGCTGACCAGAACCTCATTCTCCTGAGGGCTTGATGATTAAGGGAGTGGACATGCAAGGGAGAAGGAAGCAGGTTAGCTAGGGTGCTGGATGAGGCCATTTGAATCAAAAAGAAAGAAAGGAGAAAATCTCATATTAATGAAATGAAGTTCCTATACTATTCCAGTTCCCTCTTTCTCCTGCTCATTCTTCAATCTTAAGAAATATAGGGCAGCTGGGTCCAGGTTCAATCAAGAGAAGCATTATCTCATGAGACTGAGTCAGATTGTATTGCCTATTTTGCCTCCTTCTCTGGCTCTTACAGTCTCACATACCCACCTCTTCCAAGACGGTCCCTGAGCCATAGAGAGAGCATACTACCTGTTCCACCTGCAGTTCTGAAACTGCAGAAATGGTAGAAGCAGCAGAAATTGAGGATACTTAGATCCTAAGTAATAATCAGAGCAAATTGCAAGTTGCTCTCTGAGTTTTTAAAACTTCAAGTCAAGAAGAGCTCTAGATGAAAACCTCAGAGCTTTATTTTCACTGAAATGAAGGCAAGCAGTGACAATCCAACAGGTTCCCTTGCTCCAGAGTCCAAACATCCCTGATTAATGTTGGCTCATGCAGGCTCTCTGTGGGCTTATACAGTGGCAATCAGAACCCCCAAGCACGGGCTGTAGTGATGCTTTCTTGGAAGTTTACATTATATCATCTAGATGGGGTCTGTAGTTGCAAAGCTCAGAAAAAAACAGGTTTAGTTCCAATAATTCCAAAGCAAAAGATTGCAGAAAAAACAAAACACTAGTTCAGAGCAATGCAGCCAAATACTTTACTTAGAATAATTCAGAATCCAGTGACGTCCACAGGTGAAAAATAAGATTTTAAAGGCAATCAACCAAACTAGAATATAATATGCAAAATTGAACATTATGTTTTCTATTAAAACATTTTTTTTTGCTCTAAAATCACTCTCATTTTATCAAAGATAGCCAGGTTAAGACTAATTTGTTATATAAATCTCTTTTCAATAACTTTGGCTGTTATTTGCTTAAGTACAAGAATAGTAATTCATCACATAGGGTCTTTTAAATGTGCTTTGATCAGATTTCATAAGAAATCTCAAGATTGATCTTTAATTAGCCTCTCAGGGCTAATAAGCCCAGACACAGACATCAGCATTTGCCTTCAATACCTATTGATTTGGGTGAATTTATCAAGTTCTCAGGGTTCCCTGAAATGTCTTGGGTTCTTTTTGTGCTATCTTCCCCGAAAAGCAATATTTGTTACTTACTTGAAAAGTCTTCTGTGAACCATGTAATTGAGGTACTAGGTTGTTTATCCCAGGGGCTTTTATCAGCTTCCAAAGTCAATCTTAAGTCCTTAAAGGGTTCTGGTGACATTTAGAGTCAATGCATGTCTCTTTCACACATGAAATGTCAGTCAAAGTCTTGGTAAGAAACTGATTTCCAATTGTGTCCTGTTCTAAAAAGAACATATTTCTATCAAATTTATTAAACAACTATATTGCCATTAAATAATAATATTCATTTTGAGTTTCCAAACTTCTGAAGGAATCAGGTAGGGAGAAAAATATAAATCTTTCAATGTTGCTTACAAAGGTATTATTTACCAAATTACTCTAAGTCATAGGTAGTTTAAAATAAAATGTTTCCTTATATCTAGAAAGCAAAAAGATTAGAAATTATCAATATTTCCAACAAGAAGTTATAAAACTCATCATTCTCAGTTTATTCGGTCTCATATAGTTAATTCTTGTCTATCTCGAGCCTTTGTCAGCAGTTCATAAATCCAGTTATTTAGAGCTTTATAAATCTTCATCCAGTTTAAAGTTATGATCTGAAAGTTTATTCTCCTAAAACTGTTTTAGAGTAAGTCAGAGCTTTTTTCATGGATCTTTATGAAGATGAAACATACTTGCAAAAGCATCAGAGTAAAACAATGACTGTTTGTAAAAGATAAACCTTAAAAATGACATGGTTATAGGTTGGATTATAATGTGATTTACAAAGAACTTTGTTTTTCTCTGACATAAAACACTTTAAGATAAGAATTACAAATGAGTGTTGTGTAAGAACTTTGTAGAACCCTGGAAGTTTTTATATAATTCCCAAATATAATATCCATTTAATAAGAATATGGACACAAAAATGCAACACAACTATTTTCTTAGTTGACAAAGTTCCCATTAATTCAAGCATATCAAATATGCCCAATTAATTCAAAATCTCTCCCTTGTAATGAGAAATAAAGTATTTTGTTACTTGATGGCTGTCATGCTGGGAGCTGGACCTGCCCCGCATGGTCTGTGAACTTTTGTGTGTCAGGCGACCTCCAGGCCCTAACTTGCCCAGGAAAGATTTCAAGGACAAATCAAAACAAAGCAAATTTTATTCAGGGACAGAAAAAGAAAGAGGCCAGATCACAGGCACTGCTGTGAATGAAGAGAAAGGTCTGCGTCCGAGAGGGTGTGGGCTAATCGGAATGAAGACCACGTGTGGTCAGTTGGTTCTTAGAATTTCATGTGTTTCCAAGGGGGGGGGGGCGGTTGTCCCCAAGCTTTCTGGTGCCAGATTCTGACTCTTCCTTCTTGTCAGGAGTCACCCTTTTTTCTAAGATGGTCTGTTCCAGAAATGCCATGGCATTTGTCCCCCTGGACCCCCTTCTATAGGCGGTGTCAGTTTTCATTATAACGAGATTTGCGGTTGCTCTCTGGTCAGTTTTTCTCTCCATCTTGAAATGATCTGGTTTTAGACATCCCTTGTTGTTGTTGACCTCAACAGCCACTCAAGGGTTTCTCTGCCATAAACTGTTTTCTCTTTGATCATGCCCAGACGTGGGGCTCTGGCTAGAGGGGGTCAGCTCTCACCTCTTCATCCTGAGGCAGGATAGACGGAACCTAGGACAGCCCCTTGGCAAGGGCATGGGGAAACTAAGACAGGTGGCTGACTCAGACCCGTGCCATCCAGCTCCCTGACTCACCTGCCCCTTTCTCCTTGCACAACACTCCTTTGAGCAGAAAGCCCTCAAAATAATGAGGTTCTGGTAAGCATTAAATAATGTTAGAAACAAAACCTCAGGGCTGTTGGCCACAGAAACAGAGTTTGGGTCAAACTAGAGATAACAGCTCAGCTTCAGTTGTGTTTCAGCTCCAGGCCCCGAAAAGCAGCAGAAGCAGATGAAGTGATAACATGGCTGAAATCAGGTCCTGAGGCAGCGACTAATGACCCCCTGCCCTAGTGCCAGTCACTCAGTGGAGACCAAGACCAGAAAGGAAACATTTGGGGAGCTGATGAATATTACATTGAGATCCTCCCCTGAAATCACTCCTAAAATCCTTGCCTTTAAAAACCAGATAAAAATTCTTAAGACAGATCCAGGGTGCGCTCGCTCTCTCTCTCTCTCTCTCTCTCTCTCTCTCTCTCCCTCGCCTGCACCTTTCCTCACTTTCCCTTTTTCAGGTGACTATCTTTGCTTTTTTTTCTCCTGTGTTCTAAGAGTTCCAAGGAGACTTACAACCAGGGGAACAGCTCACTCTGGGCTAACCCCTTGTCTCCAAGGGTCATACTTTTGCTTCTGTAACTTGCTTCCTGACTACACAGCCCTGCGGGCTCACTTCTGCATCTGTGACTTTCTTTCCAAAGGTCCAAGGCAGCTCCACCTAGACTCACTCCTGCTGCTATGATCTTGCCTCTTCTATTTTAAGCCCTTCCTATGTTTCACTGTCCCCCGCTTTAATAAACATGCTCTCAAAATCACTGGCCTTATACTGTGAAATCTTTCCTGCATGAAGTCAAGAACAGAGAACCCACATTGCAGCTAATAATTCCACTTGTTGGAAGTTTTTGCCTAACTTCTTTCTCTCCTCCCTCACTCTGCAGTGTTCCAGGGGCCGATTAGAACCTTCTAAAGCCATTTCTAGGTTAAGAAAAAAGTTTCTTTTAAATTTGAACCCTGGGAAGTTTATGAAACACACCTAACCAAAGGATTATATGTCATTATAAAACAATATTAAATTAAGTATTTTTACAAAATGAAAACAAATGAGTATCAAATAAAAATGTAGGTTAGCAAATTTTAGTTTCTAAGATTCAGATTATTTTCTTAAGTAATCAAGGACCTGATCAAGACAATAAAATACTGTTTTAATAAAACATAGAGTCTCTGCTCTCTAGGTAGAAAACATTCTATAATATATTATCTGGAGCAGAATAAATACAAAAATTTTTCCTCTCTAACACAGTTAAAAAGAACTAAACCCTTACTCTACATTAGCTTACTTTTGATATTTAAATTCATTTATTTAATTAAATTTTATTTTAATTCAGCAAAACCACACATATAATAACATTTTCTTCACAGGCCCACAGCTCTCTTGTCCCTCTAGTTTCTCTTTTCTCACTTATTCAGAAATAACAACTCTTATTTTAGGACAAACCTCATTTTTTTTTTTTCATTCCTTCCAAAAATGTATTTCCATACCTTATGTCTTCTTTTACTAAAAATGTAAAATTTTCCTTTTTTAATTAAACATCTTAACTCTTAGGAACCTCAATTTTTAGTGACAAATAAAAACTAAGCAATTAGTGTTATTTAAATTGATACATTTATGAACATGTTTGCAACAAAACAGCACCAGAATATCACCAAACCTTTGTTCAGCAACCTTGGTAACTGAGTTTATCAAAGAAAGAATTCAGAGCCAAGGAACTCAAATTATAAAAGAAAGTTTATTTAGAAAGTGACAGAGGTAGAAAAGGTGAGCCAGCTATGCTGCATTGGCTTAGGAAATGAGTTGCAAAGAGAAAGGAAGGGCCTTTAAAGCTTAGGAAAAAAGAAAGGCTGAAAGAATGTTCCTGGGGAAAGGAGATGGTGAAGGGTGGGAGGATGCTCAAGTAGTGCAAGAGAGGATGTGCCCTGGGGAAAGAATTGGGTGGGGAAAGGGACAAGCCTGAGAGAGAGAGAGAGAGAGAGAGAGAGAGAGAGAGAGAGAGAGAGATGGCTGGGTTCTTGTCTTAAGGGCTTTTATCTAGAGGCCTCTGCAGAGGATCTCAATAGAATATTCATCAGGTTTATGTCCTTTCAGGGTCATCATCTCCATTGATTGGTAGGCACCAGGGCAAGGAGTCATTTGTTAACTGCAGCCGGTCCTGATGGCAGTCATGTATATCATCACCTCACCTGACCTTGCTGCTTTTCTGGGTCTGGGTCTGAAACACAACTGAGGTCTAGATGTTATCTCTAGGGCTTAATGCTTAAGGGAGTCATGCAAGGGCTTGAATGAAAGTTGTATGAGGTTATTCTCTGCCTCCCATTGTTCCTCTTGCAAGGTGATCTACCACATGCAGGGGAGGAAAGAACAAGGGAGTCCAAACCTGCATGACCAGCAAGATCCCCAAAGATTGAAGGATCTAAACCAGATGACCAGCAATACGCTGAGGCGGAAAGGTCTCACTGGAGGCAAGGTCCCACCCCAGTATTGCTTGTTGCTATGCACTGAGGTTTTTGCCCTGGTGACCTTTTGTACCTGGCCTATTGTCCTTGCTCTGCTCTTACCTGTCTAATTCCCTGCTACAAACACATTTGATGATTTTTTTAAAAAATGTGTATTTTGTCAACATAAGAAACATTCAAACCTATTTTTGTGAGTTTATTTGAGTCAAATAATTGCCAGGAAGTAAAATCTCAATGGATTAAAAAAAATGTGCCAGACAATGGCAGTTTTGCATCTTATTTTATACACTACAGTCAAAAGAGAAGACATAAGTGGGTTACAGAAAATCCACTGGTGCTAGATTACAAAGGTGGGAGAGAGCAAAGTGGGGAGGGGCCTCTGGGACTGCATAAAAAGTAAAATGCTAGACACATACATCTTTCACGTAGGTGTATACAGGATGTTTAACAGTCATCAATTAACATGATAACAATAACAGTGAAAGGATTTGTGACCTATGCCTTGGTGAACTGGTTGTGCCCTGAGAGGTCTGGAAAAAGGGTGTTATCTGGATTGTGAAGAAAAAAAAGAAACACAAAACCTTCTAAAGGAATGTTATGGTAGATACAAAAAAGACAATGGACAGTCTTAAGTAAGGTAAAGATGAACTTTTGTCAGGAAAGACTCTAGCCTAGGACATGACCACCAGCCATAACTGCTTTTAGTTAGAAAGTTTTCCTTTGCGACCGCCTCCGTGGTTTCCCTGCGTGTGTGAGGCTACCATGCAGGCCTTCCTGGCTCTGCCAGGTGTCATATGTGGCCCCTTTTCATCGACATTTTTAAAGCACAGTTTTTTTTTTGTTTTGTTTTGTTTTTAATGAGTACAAGACATGCTTACTAATGAACCCAAATATCTTTAGTTTCTCTATGATAAGCAGAAAGTAGATAAATCTATGGTCAGTAATTTTTTTAAAATCTTATGTGGAAATTGTCTAAATATTCAATAAATATCCATTATTTAATTTAGCTAGCAAAATTTTAAGTTTCAAGTTATCAAAAAGATTTATAAAACTATTTAAGTATAATTGTTGCTAAAAATAAACCTAAACAAAACCTTTTATTCCATTTACATTTATTTAATTTACTTACGTTTAATAATTAAGTTTGGATGACTTATAAAAATGTCATCATACAATGTTCTTGCTGACAAATTTTGCAACAAAGATAATATGAACTTATTTAACTAATAAACCCAGGTAGTATAAAGGTATTGTTCAATGCTAATGACCTTAAAGTTATACCAAAGCAAATCAAATCAAACCTGAACTGATTTTAATATCAAATATTATTATAGATTGACTGATTTTGAAAAGCATTTAGGTTAGTTTCTGCTATTTTTTGTTATTGTTAATCCCCAGCCAAGGAAACTTTTCCATTGATTTTTAGGTAGCGGGGGAGGGAGAAGGAAAGGAGTGAGAGAGAAAGAGAGAGACAGACAGAGACAGAGAGAGAGGGAGAGAGGGAGACATCAACGTGAAAGACACACTGATTGGTTGTCTCCCACTTAAACCTGACCAGGCCTGGCGATCAAACCTCCAACTCAGGTATGAACCCTTGAATAAGAATCAAAACTGTGACCTTTAAATCTATAGGCTGATGCTCTAACCATTGAGCTAAACCAACCAGGATATAATTTGTTATATTTTTTATAGTTCTCATATGAGCACCATCCCCATCAACAGCTCAGCCCCGGGGTGCTCGTATTCTACCTCAGCTGAGGCCTGATGACGAGGCGCTGAGCAAGGCCCACGCCTTCTCCATGAGTGATCTGAGGCTGACATTTCCTCAGCTTCCCCAATGCAGCACATCAACGGGGCAGGTGAAACCAAGCCCCATCATGCTTACCCTTCAACACCTATAAGTTTGGGTAAAATCCTCAAGTTCTTGAGGTACTCAAATGTCTGAGGTCCCTTCCTTGTCATCTCTCAGGAAAGCAACCTTCGTCACTTACCCAGAAAGACTGCCGTAAACCCTGTAAGTAAGCAAGGTACCAGACCACTTTTCCAAGGGGCTTTTGCTAGCTTCAAAGTCAATCTTAATTCCTTAAAGCACTTTGCCACCATTCAGATTCTAGGTTCATCTTTCTCAAACATGATATTCCAGTCAAAGTCTTGGTTAATAAAATTACTATTGGAAACTGGTTTTATGTGTCCTGCTATGAATAAATTAGATTCCTATTGGATTCATGCAAACAAACATATTGCCATGAAAATAATAATATTTACTCATTAACAGTTTTTAAATCTTGGAAGGATTTAGTAGGCAGAAAAATATAAATGATTCAATATTGGTATAATTTACCAAATTGCTGTCATAAAACAAACAAGTTTTAAAAAATCAGTAGTATTTTAAACAAAGTCAGATGAATAAAAGTTATCTTCAGTTTATTTAGTCCTATAATTAATTCTTATTTATCCCAATTATTTGTCAATATTTCTAGAATCAAGTTATTTCTTAGAGTTTTATAAATCTTCATTTATTTTAAAACTTATTCTTAGAAATTTATATTTTATAATGTCAGAAATGTAATATTTTTAAATGCATCAGAGTAAAACAATGACTTACTCTAAGTGACAAAAAATACTTAAAAAAAATGGTTAAAAATGTGATTATAATGCAATGGACAAAGGAATTTGCTTATTTTGTAACAATATTTTAAAATAACCATCAGAATTACAGATGAAAGTGTATCAGGTAATAAATCAACTAATTTGTTCCCCACTGTCAATTATACCTGGGGTTCCTGTGGGGAGATTACAACTGGTTTTGAAAAATCAAAGGGAGAGGAAGAGATAGAAACATCAATGAGAGCTTTCTGGCCTTTTCATTTGTCATTAAAATTACCACTCCACATTACTATCTACTTATATGCCTTTTTTTTTTTTCCTTTTTCTTATTACTTGTTTTCCATTTCTATTTCCCTTCTTGAAGATTCCTGCTTCAATATCCTTTCTCCTTGTAATATATATGTCCCTTTCTTTTATTCTTTTTCAAATTTTTTTCTTCTCAAATTCTTTCTCTTTTTATTCTTCCCTATACATAATCCTTCTTCAATTTGCACAAATTCCCTGCAATGTATACAAAATCTCTGCAATGTACACAATTCTTTTGCATCTTTTTTAGTCCCTTTCAGTTTGCTTCCTTTTACCTCATTCAGAATAACCAACTTTAGAACAATCAACTTTCAATTCTATATTACCAAAAACCATATATTTTTCCAACTTAATTGGAATTTTTAATTCTTAGAAGCTTTAATTTTTGGTGACAACTAAAAGTGAGTAATTATCATTCTTTAGATTGGCAAATTTATGAATATATTCCAAAACTTTCAGAAACAGTTTCCCCCCACCCCTCACTGGCAAATACTCTCACATTTTTAAGAACCATAACAGAGATAACATGAATAATTCCTTCATGTGCTTAAAGGTGACCTGTTTAAGCATTTAGTGTCTTTGACCACTTTTAGAGGTTGAAGAAGAGGCAGCGGGAGATGTCAGGCTCTGCTGTTTGAGTTTAAAAATACCACATTTTCCCTGCACGCTGAAGTGGGGAAGTGGCCCCTATTGCTTCCACAGCCTACACAAGGTTTGGGGATGATATTAATTTCCTGGAAACACAGCAGCTCCCCGGTCTCCAAGAGGAGGATTTAAAATGTTTAAAATACTTATTTTCCTCACAATTATTTTTGAGTCTCATAGTCTGGGAGGGGAGTGAGATCTTTGCCCCCTCTTTGAACCCTCAGTTTCAATTTTTCTGAGTAGAATTCTTATAATGTAACAACACAAATGCCTGCATTTAAGAGATCTTAACCTACTTACTAGAGCTTTGGTGAAACAATTAAAACTGCATTACAATAAAAGATCATCCTATTCTTGGTCATTGTCTTATAAATATAGGTAGACCAATCTGCCAGAATGTGACCCAGGGTTCTACCACTGGCTACTGATGCAAGGCATACCCTCCATGCTTAAGGGTCAAGAGTTACACACAAAATAACAATTAGCTAAACAGGAAGGAGCAAGCAACCACATAGCAGTATGATTCCTATACAAATTCCTATATGTAATAATATCACAAATTAAAAACACAAATTAAGACACCTCAAGAAAAGCAAACAATACCCCAAAACCCATATACCAAAACCCAAAGAGCTCTCCAACTGAATCTCATACTGGGGAACTGGGTGGTTGTTTGTTTGTTTTTTGTCAGTGAGCCATGCCTACCGCCAAGTAGTGCCTATTGATTCCTACACAAACCCAAGTAGTTCAGAGAATCTAAATAGTGAGGCAGAGGGCTCCTGGTTATGCACATCAGGGACTCTTTACTCAGTTTGGGCTCATCAACCTGCCAACAGCACCTGCCAGGCATAGCAGGCAACCAGCACCAAGAGAGAGCTAAGGACAGTACCTGAGTAAAATCACTAGGCACCTGCTAGGGTCTCAGAATTTTTCCCATGGGTTCAGCCAGCCACAGGCAGCCTGCAGAAACCCCTCCAAAGTCCAGGGACTTACCGGGTGAGTGGAGGAGGTGCTACTACTTGCGTTTGCCTGGCTTGCTAAAACTGTAACCAAAACCAAGTTTCAGCTGCCTGTTGCCAGGAAAGCCAATCTCATGAGACAGGTGTTGATGAAAAAGAAAAGAGGTTTATTCAAGTATTGATACCTCAAGAAGATGGAGGATTCTTGCCCAAAGTCCATCTCAGCATCTCAGTGCAAGCAGACGTTTTTATAATGAGGGGGAAGAAAAGCAAAACAAAGAAATCAAGGTGAGGAGGTTGAAGTTCTGTACCTGCAGGCCAGCACAGTCCATTCCAATAAGGACCTCAACACTGGCCAAGTGATGCTCTCGTGGGCTTCATCTTGGTTTTATGTCATCCTTGTTTTACAGTTGAAATTCAGCAATCTCCTAGAGCTGGTTTGACTGAAAGTTGAAGTCTGTATCACCTGAAATTAGTTCCTAGGATTCTTTTACAAACATGCTGTTTATCTACTAGCTACATATTAGCAGAGTCAGCATTTACAGAAACAATGTCAAAAGCATACTAAGATGGGTTACAATTTCCCACTGTTACACCTTCTCCTCCATGTGGAGGTGCAAAGAAAGTGACACCTTTGTAGTACAATTTTCTTTTTAGTTTCTTTCCTTCTTTCTTTTTTTATTTTTAGGCCCATGCTATCTTTTTGACAGAAGAGCACAATGCCATAGAATATGGTCTTTGCTTTCTTACAGTCATCTTTAAATCCCACCTCCCAGAGATTAAGACCATGTTTATGAGTCATAAATTGCTAGACATAATTTGCCTCCCAATACATTTGTATTCAACTTATAAAACTAGTCTTCCCAAAATCTTGTTTCATTACTTTTGGCTAATTAGTTGCAAGTCAAAAGGCAGCAGATTAGCTTATTCTCATACATACTGTAGAAATAAACCACAAAAGCAGTTTTTCTCCAATCCTTCATAATCTACTAAACCAGATGCCCAGGTTGTATTGTTAAACAAAGAGAACTATTACATAATAATTTTTACAGTCTGCTTAAAACTGGATTAAACATCCTAATAACTATTTATATGGCTAATTTATGCTGAGTTTCATGGGTTAGGAAATTATAAATATATTTTAAAGGTTTTGATGATTGAAAAGTTGTTACTAAGAAAATACTGATTAGTGCAATTAAAAAAGAAGTTGACAATGGCTGTTATCTTTACCCTGTCAGCTGGATTTTGAGAATGCTCTGTATACATAATATATTGAGGCACAATTCAGGTACTGCATTAAAATTATACAAAAACTGATGACCAAAACGTATCATTTGGTTCTAAAATTGCCTTACTATAATTCGAAGTTTAAAATATTTTGAAAAGAAATGAAATAGATTTATTTTGAGAACTTCTGAACCAGCTCTTCTCCATGCATGTACAACTCTTATCACATACTAATTATTAAAATGTTTGCCCTTTGAATATAATATGCAAGCAAGAGTTCTAGACCTTCAACAAATTTATATTAATGAGTAAAGTCTTTTGCGAGCAGATAAGAAGACAGAAAAGAACAAGTAATCGTATGTGGTATAATTTCATGTAGAAAAGAGGCTTTGGGAAATGAATTTGCGAAAGGCTGGGGAATGGTGGTGGTGGCAGGTGCTGTGTTATAAGGATGGTCAGGAAGGCCTCTGCGAAGAGGTGTTGGGTCAGGACACCCCTGACTGTGGGAGGGTGTGCGTGTGACTATCTAGAGGAAAAGACTTCCTAGCAACTGCTCATGTAAAGGACGTTAAACAAACGTGAGTTTGGTGTGTCTGACCTGCAGAAAAAGGCCTATGCGGCTGCAATGAATGCAGAGTGGGGAGGCAGGCAGGGCAGGACCCCAAAGCGCCCTACTGGCCTGAGCAAGATCTTCGTATTTTCTGTTATTGGGGTGTGACACAGCTGAGGGATTGTGAAAGGGAAAAGTTATTGTTGTTGTTTTTTTAAAGACAAGCTTAGCAGAGAGCATCTCTGCTGTGTAGAGAACAGGGTGAGGAGAGACGAGAGCGGAGGCGGAGGCTGGATGGCAGGCGCGTGCGGAGCCCGGGGTGAGTGATTGGAGCACAGCAATGAACAGGAGGCGTGGAAGTAGAGAGGAGGGGTCAAATTTGTATATAGTCTGAAGATAAAACTTACTGATCTCAAAATACTTAGATAATACGAAATTAATTCAAAATACCATTTATATATTTTTGTCTGAGAAGCTTGGTGGACATTAGAGTCATTTACAACATGATAAAGATGAGTGGCTGGGGAGGAGGAGGGGACGGAGGGAAGAGGGCGCAGTGTGAGGGCAAGGCTCTGATCCAGTCACATCCGGTCCGCGCTGTTTATTAGGTTTCCAA
This sequence comes from Molossus molossus, assembly GCF_014108415.1. NCBI lineage: Eukaryota > Metazoa > Chordata > Mammalia > Chiroptera > Molossidae > Molossus > Molossus molossus. The sequence continues at coordinate 6,981,528 of NW_023425351.1, read as the reverse complement.
GTGGATATGGTGAATAGTTAAGTAGATACGATGTTCTGAAGCCCTGGTGGGAAGTTTGGCCACAGATATAAACTTGGGTGTCATTGCATGATACGTATTAGTATATACATAACCTTTGAGGATGGATAAGAGTATGCAGAGAATGAATATAGATTGAGAAAAAAAGTTATGAAAATCCAGCTATGGAAGACTGGGTACTTTATCATTTAGAGACTAGAAATAGGAAGATCCAGCAATAACACAGAAAAAAAACAATGAACAGAACAAAACAAAACAAAACACACATAAGAGTTCAATGTGTTGAAGGGCAAATTAGGGAAGTGTTCCAAGAAGGGAATGTGTTTAAGTGGTCACTGCTCTGAGAGGTCCTTGATTTACCATTAAAATTGGCACTGTTTTTGGCTGTGACATCGCTGAAAAGTTTGGAAGGCAGCCTTTCAATGAAGTGGTGACACTAGACTGATTGAAATGAGCTCAAGAAAGACGGGGATTTTCTGCAGTGGTCAGAATGCAAAAGACACAGAAGAGCTTTCGTCCTGCAATAACAATAAAAAATCCAGATAAAATCAAAAGAATACTTTTGTATGTATGTCTGTAATTATTATATTTTCAAGGGGCAATACTTTTTTCAAGTGGGTTGCTAACCTTTAGGGAAAAGATGTTCTGTCCTGGGCGATGGTGAGATTTGAGAAACAATGATATAAAAATTAAAAAATAGCTGTTTTCCTCACCTGTACCATGTTCAAGCACTAGAAATAATGTAGAGGTACCTCGTAAGAGAAAAATTATGGCAGAGACTAGAAAGGTTTTCATGGGGATGAAGCAAGCAGAGATATTCAATTCACCGACTTTCCAGACTTGTTCTCCCTATCTAAGCCCTTCAAATCCATTAATTCACTGCTTCCTGTTTTATCTCCTCAATATTCAGACCAGTTCACAGTATGTCACTTAAACATTTCGTACTGAAGTGCTGATGGCCACTCTCCTCTCAGCTGGTATCATAAGTACTAACAAAAGGTAATTTCACCCAGTAATTGAAACTCATGATTACAGTAGAATTCAGCATGAAAACTAATGGTTATTGACTTCGAAAGCTCTTATTTTTACTTTATTCTGATATTTATCATGTGATTTTTTTTTTGGATGTAACTGTGAGCATTTGGCATTTTGCTTATAAATTCATTCCTTGCATCTAAATATTGAGAAATGGTGCAGTGGAAAGACAAGAGTAATGAAAACCTCATCTAATGAATAAGGTATAAGATGCATGAGATTAGTAGTTGAGACAGTCCACTCAGAGTTAGACATTTATGGAGAACGCATTGCATACCAGGCACCATGCATTCGTAACTGCACTAAAAGAATTCACGGTGTACTCTGGGAGAAAAATATTTAAAATTAAGTATTTCAACATCACCCACAAATATTTGTATCAGAACATAAGGGATAAATCCAATCCAGGTTCTGGTGTTCCAAGGTGTCATTCCAGAGGCAGTGTTATCCAAACCAAATTCTTTTTTTTTTTCTTTAATATGTTTATTTATTTTTGTTATAGATGTTTCTCATTTTCCCCCCATGGATATCCTTTTCCCAATCCCACCTCCCACCCCCAACATAATTGTCTATGTCCTTGTTCACACATACATTCATATAAATTCTGTGTTTTATCTCTTCCCTTCCCCCACATCCACCTCTTCTGAGGTTTGTCCCTCTGCACCCCATTTCCATGTCTTTATGTCTATTTTGTTCCCTCAGATTGTTTTGTTCATTGTATTCCACAAATAAGTAAGATCATGTGATATTTGTCTTTCTCTGCTTGGCTTGTTTAGCTTAGGATAATATTCTCTAGGTCCCTCCACGTCGTCTCAAAAGATAAGAGATCTTTCTTTCTTACAGCTGCATAGTGCTCCAATGTGTATATGTACCACAGCTTTTTATCCACTCATTATTGATGGACAATTGGGCTATTTCCAGATTGTAGTGACAGTAAATGATGCTGCTATGAACATAGGGGTACATATATTCTTTCTGATTGGTGTTTCAGGCTTCTTAGAGTATATTCCTAGAAGTGAGATCACTGGGTCAAGTGGCATTTCAATTTTTAATGTTTTAAGGAAACACTATATTGTTTTCCATAGTGGCTGCAATAGTCTGTATTCCCACCAGCAGTGTAATAGAGACCCCTTTTCTCTACACCCTTGCCAACACTTGTTTTTTTGTTTGTTTGTTTGTTTGTTTGTTTTTTGCCAAAACCTTCCCCCTATTTGATTTTATTTTTTTAATTAATTAATTTATTTTTGTTGCAGATGTTTCTCCTTTTCCCCCCACTGATTCCCCCCTCTCGCTCCCTCCCTGCCCTGTCCCCAGCTTTGTTGTCCATGTCCATTGTTCATGCACACATGCATATAAGTTCTGTGGTTTATCTCTCCCCCCCAACCTCTCATCTGGGGATTGTCAGCCTGTACCCCACTTCCATGTCTCTGGGACTACCCCATTCCTCAGACTGTTATGTTCATCATATTCTACAAATAAATGAAATCATATGATACTTGTCTTTCTCTGTTTGGCTTGTTTCACTTAGGATGATACTTTCCAGGTCCCTCCATGTGGTCTCAAAGTATAAGAAATCTTTCTTTCTTACAGCTGCATAGTACTCAATTGTATATATGTACCACTGCTTTTTTATCCATTTGTCTACTGATGGATATTTGGGCTGTTTCCAGATCTTAGCTATTGTAAATAGTGCTGATACAAACATGGGGGTACATATATTCTTTCTGATTGGTGCTTCAGGCTTCTTAGGGTATATGCCTAGAAGTGGGAACACTGGGTCAAATGGAAGTTCAATTTTTAATTTTATGAAGTAACACCATATTGTTTTCCATAGTGGCTGCACCAGTCTGCATTCCCACCAGCAGTGTACTAGAGTCCCCTTTTCTCCACACCCTCGCCAACACTTGTTGTTTGATGATTTGTTGATGGCAGCCAATCTAACAGGTGTGAGATGATACCTCATTGTTGTTTTAATTTGCATCTCTCTGATGATTAGTGATGTTGAGCATGTCTTCATATGTCTCTTAGCCATTTGTATGCCCTGTTTGGAGAGGTGTGTATTTAGTTCCTCTGCCCATTTTTTAATTGGGTTCTTTGTCTTCCTTTTGTTGAATTGTGTGAGCACTCTATATGTATTGAAAATTAACCCCTTATCTGATATATCATTGGCAATTATGCTCTCCCATGCAGTGGGTAGCTTATCCGTTTTGATGATTGCATCTTTCGCTGTGCAGAAGCTTTTGAGTTTGATGTAGTCCCATGTGCTCATTTTCTCCTTTGTTTCTATTGCCTTAGGTGATGTATCAGTGAAAATTCTGCTGTGTATAATGTCTGAAATTTTGTTGCCTACAGTTTCTTCTAGGATTTTTATGGATTCATGAGTCACAATTAAGTCTTTTATCCATTTTGAGTTTAGTCTTGTGTAGGGTGTAAGTTGATGGTCTAGTTTCATATTCTTTCTGATTGATGTTTCAGGCTTCTTAGGGTATATTCCTAAAAGTGAGATCACTGGGTCAAAAGGACCTATTCTCAGAAAACTACAGGTCATTGAAAAAAGAAATAGAGGAAGATATAAAAAAGTGGAAGCACATACTCTGTTCATGGTTTGGAAGAATTAACATCATTAAAATGTCCATACTACACAAAGCAATCTATAGATTCAATGCAATCCCCATCAAAATACCAATGGCATACTTCACAGAATTAGAACAAATACTTCAAAAGTTCATATGGAACCAAAAAAGACCTTGAATAGCAACAGCAACCTTTAAAAAGAAGAAGAAAGTTGGAGGCATTACATTACCAGATTTCAGGTTAGACTACAAAGCCACAGTAATCAAAACAGCCTGGTACTGGCACAAAAACAGACATATAGACCAGTGGAACAGAACAGAGAACCCAGAAATGGACCCAAGGCAATATGCTCAATTAATATTTGACAAAGGTGGCAAGAGCATACAGTGGAGTAAGGACAGTCTCTTTAATAAATGGTGTTGGGAAAATTGGACAGCTACATGCAAAAAAATGAAACTAGACCATCAACTTACACCCTACACAAGAATAAACTCAAAATGGATAAAAGACTTAATTGTGACTCATGAATCCATAAAAATCCTAGAAGAAACTGTAGACAACAAAATTTCAGACATTATACACAGCAGAATTTTCACTGATACATCACCTAAGGCAATAGAAACAAAGGAGAAAATGAACACATGGGACTATATCCAACTCAAAAGCTTCTGCACAGTGAAAGATACAATCATCAAAGCGGAAAGGCTACCCACTATATGGGAGAGCATAATTGCCAATGATATATCAGATAAGAGGTTAATTTTCAATACATATAGAGTGCTCATACAACTCAACAAAAGGAAGACAAAAAAAACAATTAAAAAATGGGCAGAGGAACTAAATACACACCTCTCCAAACAGGGCATACAAATGGCTAAGAGACATATGAAGACATGCTCAACATCACTAATCATCAGAGAGATGCAAATTAAAACAACAATGAGGTATCATCTCACACCTGTTAGATTGGCTGCCATCAACAAATCATCAAACAACAAGTGTTGGCGAGGGTGTGGAGAAAAGGGGACTCTAGTACACTGCTGGTAGGAATGCTGACTGGTGCAGCCACTATGGAAAACAATATGGTGTTACCTCAAAAAATTAAAAATTGAATTGCTAGCACTTGTTTGATAATGTGTTGATGGCAGCCATTCTGCCATGTGTGAGATGATACCTCATTGTTGTTTTAATTTGCATCTCTATAATGATTAGTGACATTGAACATTTTTTATATGTCTTTTGGCCATTTGTATGTTCTGTTTGGAGAGGTGTCTATTTAGGTCCTCTGCTCATATTTTAATTGAGTTCTTTGTCTTCCTGTTGTTGAGTTGTATGAGCGCTCTCTCTCTCTCTCTCTCTCTCTCTCTCTCTCTCTCTCTATATATATATATATATATACACATATATTTTTTTTATCCTCACCCGAGGATATTTTTCCATTTTTTGTTCAGATGGAGTAGGAGGGAGAGAGAGAGAGAGAGAGAGAGAGAGAGAGAGAGAGACATCGACGTGAAAGGGACATGTCGAGTGGTTGCCACCTGCGTGACCCAACCAGGGCCTGGGACAAACCGCAACATGGTACATGCCCTTACTGGGAACTGAACACGGGTCTCTCTGGTCCACAGGCAAATGCTCTAACCCCTGAGCCAATGTGGTCAGGGTGAGCAGCACTCTATATATTTTGAAAATTAGCCCCTTATTTGATGTATTATTGGCAATGAAGCTCTTCCATATAGTGGGTTCACATTCCATTTTGATGGTTGCTTCTTTTGCTGTGCAGAAGTGTTTTAGTTTGATATAGTTCCATGTGTTTATTTTTCCTTTGTTTCTCTTGCCTTAGTCATTGTATCAGTGAAAATTCTGCTGCATGTGATGTCTGAAATTTTGTTGTCTGCATTTTCTTCTAGGATTTTTGTGGATTCATGAGTCACATTTAAGTCTTTTATCCATTTTGAGTTTATTCTTGAGTATGGTGTAAGTTGGTGGTCTAGCTTCATGTTTTTGTCATGTAGCTGTCCTTTTTTTCTAGCACCGCTTATTGAAGAAGCTGCCTTTATTGCATTGTACACTCTTGCGACCTTTGTCAAATATAAATTGAGCATAATGACTTGGGACAATTTCTGGGTTCTCTATTCTGTTCCATTGATCTATATGCCTATTCTTGTGCCAGTACCAGGCTACTTTGATTACAGTAGCTTTGTAGTATAACCTGATACCTGGTATTGTGATCCCTCCTACTATGTTCTTCTTTTACAAGATTGCTGTAGCTATTCAGGGTTTTTTTTGGTTCTACATAAATTTTGAAGTCTTTATTCTAGGTCTGTGAAATATGTCATTGGTATTTTGATGGGGATTGCATTGAATCTATAGATTGCTTTGTGTAGTATGAACATTGTAATGATGTTAATTCTTCCAATCCATGAAGAAGTTATATGCTTTCACTTTTTTATATCTTCCTCTATTTCTTTTCTTAAGTGACCTGTAGTTTTCTGCGAATAGGTCCTTTACTTCCTTGGTTAAGTTTATTCCTAGGTATCTTAATTTTTTTTTTTTTTTTTTTTTTTACTGCAATGGTTAATGGGATTTCTTTTTTATTTTCTCTTTTAGAGAGTTCATTATTGGTGTATAAGAATTCCATTGATTTCTTGACATTAATTTTGTATCCTGCTACTTTGCTAAATTTGTTTGTTAGCTCTAGTAGATTTTTGATGGAGTGTTAGAGGTTTTCTATATGCAATATCATGTCATCTGTAAATAATGACAGTTTCATTTTCTCTTTTCAATTCGGATACCTTTTATGTTTTCTTTATGTTTAATTGCTGTGGCTAAGACTTCCAGTACTATGTTAAGTAAGAGTGGCAAGAGTGGGCATCCCTGTCATGTTTCTGTTCTTAAGAGAAATGCTTGTAGTTTTTGTCCATTTAATGTGATGCCAAACCAAATTCTTAAAGGTAAATGGGTGTTAGCCCGGCCAAGGACATTTGATAGGTTTATAAGAAGGCAGGGAGAAAGGGATTCCAGTTGGAGATTACAGCATGGTAAAAGTAATCTTATCTTGAACCAGATTTAATAATTTTGTTATTTGACTAATTTCTTAAATGTCTCACTCTCAACATGAGGAAATTCAGTTAAAGTCTTTAGTTAAGCACCTAATGTCTTACAGTTTTCAGTCACAACTTATTTTTTTAAATTTATTTCACTGCTCTTTTTCTTCAAAGATATATACAATTAAATTTACTTTTATTTATCAACCTTGCCTTTCCCTAGTCTTTGCGACTTTGCCTATCAATAAACAAATAAGAAACAAGTTTGTCTTTGTTACTACATGTCACATTTCTACTAATCTTTAAAGTAACATACAAGTGTTGTGAGTTGCCAAACCACTTTGAGAGTCCAGCTCTCTGTTTTTGTGTTGCTTATAAACCTTACCCATTGGATTGCCTGGCTCAACACTCATCTCTGCTATTAAGTAGCTGTGTAATCTTAGCTTAATTACTTGACCTTTCTGGCCTCAGGTTACTAATTATAAAACAGAGATAATAATAGTCTCTATTTCAAAGAGACTTTTTGAGGTATACAACTATTATTTTTATTTTAAAAGTTAAATATGTTAATAGACATTATATAGAAATTGCTATGAATTACATAGAAATTGCTATGAAATTTGCTGCCATATTTTTCCCCATACAATTCTCATAATTTCCACAGAATAGCAAATTAAGTTTTGACAGTTTATGTGTGCTGGATTTAGCATAAAAGCAAATAAATCCAAGTTCATTTCTACACTCTAACATTAAAATATTTTGTGACCTTGAATGTTTCAGTAAACCCCAATAATTCATAGAATTCTTACCTATAAATGAATAAATACTTTTCTTCTAGGAAGGTAGTCACCAAATTAAATAATTTTTTATAGTGCATGAGAGATCATGATCTACAAATGATGATAACCATATTATTTTATTTTAATAGTATTGCTAATAACGATTATTGTTAAATGATGTACTCCAGAAGGCAATGTGTATGTGGTGTTATATGTGGGTAGTCTTACATTAGGGATTGAACCACAGATTTAGGAACTGAACTTTGAGTTATTTTATGTCTCTGAGTGTCAGTTTTCTTCTATTTGACAGGTAGATAATAAAATGTATGGATTGCCCTGGCCAGTTTGGCTCAACCTTGGAGCATTGGCCTGTGAACCAGAGAGTCCCAGGTTTGGTTCTTGCTAGGGGCACGTACCAAAAAAAAAAGTATGTCTCGGAGTGTTTGAGAATGAAATAAGGTAGTGTTTGTAAATTACTTAATACATAATACGTACTCAATAAACTTTTATAGAATGAATATCAATTATCTAGACTAAGAAGCCAAATGATCTGATTTCTGTGTCCAAATCAGCTACTCTTCTAGTTGGATAATTTTAGAAAAATAATTTCTTTCTTATCTAAAATATGAACAAATTAGTCTAAATTATCCCAACATTCTGTGGTAGGTATGGTGGGTTGGTTACCAACATTCATTCCATCATTTGTATAAGGTAGATGTCTCATACTTCATATCATGATTGAATTTACTGAATTGTGACAAGTGTGAAAACTAGAATAGAATAGAATACAATAGAATAGAATACAGTAGAATAAAAAATATCAGAGTGTTTCATATCACAGTGAGTGAGAGTTAGTATTGTTTTAATCCTTATGCATGCATAAATGCTTCTATGTGCATGTATATGTGTGCGTGTGTGGATATATGTGTACTACAGTTTAATGCAATGCATATGTACTTTAATCAAATATGTTTAAATAACAGCCTTTTAACATGACTTCCTTTACTGTATGTACTGGAAAGCTAAAAACTATATTTTATCAGACTACCCAGGCTGGGCTTCCAGACTCATTTTGAATTGAGCAGGCCAGCTGTTGGTGTGATAACTGGACAATGCTATTAAGGCAAAAGCTTTAATCTTGTTCACAATGCATATGCATTGTGCTGGTAAGCATGGGTACACAGGCATCAGATTTTTAGAAGTGTTGAATTATAACCATCTTAAGTTTCAAAAGACATACACTGTTTGTTTCATGATCATACTTAAAAAGAAACAGAATAATGGCCCTTGATCCTTTTCGGCAACTCACAGTAGAAAGTTGTGAAGACAGCTTACTGAATTACAGTTGAGGTGACATATTCTTTGATTTACAAGTTCCAGAAGCATATTCTCTGTTCCCCACTTCACAGCTTTACCATTTTCCCTGGTGGTCATGGAATCATTGCTAATGACAATGCATAGAACAGCTCTTTTAGCCTTTTTAAAATTTTGTAAGCACCCATTTTCTCTTTTTAAGTTCTTATAGCTTATTATAGGTAGAATATTTTAATGTATCTGCACAGGATCCTGTGGTAACAGTGATGTTCTGCTTGTGGTGGTTTTGATAATAATTGACATTAAGCTATACTTTCTTCTATCTGACATAAAAGGAAATATGTAGGTCTTGAAGAGGAAGATTAAAGCTGTTGCTTATTACATGGATAAAACAGTCTTAGATCTTTGAATCAGAGAGTGTTCAGTACATTGAATGAGTGCTAAGTACAATAGCAAAGATACTTTGTTCAGATTACTTTTAGTTTGAATTAGCATATTAAAAAGGAACATCACATGGATCTGATTAAGAACATTATAGCTAATTATGTATATATTTCCATGGAACTCTGATAATTTATGGAGGTGTCAGTGGGCATCCTTCATGGTGTGCAGGAATCCCATAGGGAATTCCAACTCAACTCTAATTAAACAATTGACTTATCTAAGGATGCACATATTAAGGTTGGTCACCTAGTGACCAGAGTCCTTACAACTGCATTAGGTAGCCAGGGAGAGAAACTGAGGCATGCAAGAAAGTTGATGTGACTCAGGGGGTGAGAGCCCCATGGAGCTCTATCCATAGGCAGAACACTTTGACCCTTCATACAATGTCCCTAGAAAATGTGTTTAGACTCTAGAGATATCCAAAGAAAGACTAAAATTAAACTGGGAAACACTGCCTCTAAGGTCAATAAACACCAAGAATCCCAGCCCCCCTGTTAATATTCCCACAGGTTATATTTATAATTTGTATGGAAGAACATCTTTCAAGTGTTTACGGAAATGGAAAAATTTAATTAAAAATTATGTTAGATTAAAATGACCAAAGTAGGGATCTTTTGACACCTCCAAATTGATTTTTCTGAATTTCCAACTGAAAAAATTATCTCTAAAATTAAAGTGAATAAATGGTGCCCAGCTGGTGTGGCTTAGTGGTTGAGTGTCCACCCATGCACCAAGAGGTCACTGGTTCGATTCCCAGGCAGGGCACATGCCTGGGTTGTGAGTTCAGTTCCCAGTGGGGGTGTGCAAGAGGCAGCTAGTCAATGTTTCTTTCTCATCAATGTTTCTATCTCTCTCTCCCTCTCCATTCCTCTCTCTAAAAATCAATAAAGACATATTTTTAAAATGTTAAAACTAATTTTTTTAAAAATGAATGAATAAAAAGCTTATCTTGATTGGAAATTAGGAACTTCTAGGAGAAGATCAAATAAATTGTCTTCCCTACAGTAAGTTAATAAGAAAACTTTAGAGGCTGTCTTTGAACTGAAGAAAGCTCTGTAACCAATAAATGCCCACACTCCATTCCTCCCTCTTTTGCAGCTCCTTCACCATAACCTTGACTTTCTGAGATTTCTTGTATAGACTTGCCCTCTTCTGAGTTTCTTCTCCTTCTAGATGTTTTTCCAATGCCACTAGGGGAAAACGAGAATAGAAATTCAGACAAGGATAATCCTGGAATTCTATCCTTCAGCGAATACCCTGTCTCAGGTAGAGGGCAACCCATGATTGTATATGTTACTTGGATGAGAACAGAATTAAGGAATCAAACTAAGGATTTCCCTGAACCTCTCCAGGCTGCCAATGGGTTTGCAAAGGAATTTGGTTTAACTGTTAGAACATATGATTCTGGCTGTTCTGGCCTATTCCAATTAATGTACCTCCTGGTTTCTGAGAGCAAGGCAACAGGATAGCTAAACAAGGTTTGGGGGCATACTCCTGTAGATATTTTTTTACAATGAAGACAGACAAACCAGGAAAAATGCAGGGAATTATATCACTAGCTTTACTAAGACATACCTGAGATTTTTCCCTGGAAAATGGACTGGATCAAGATTCAGCAATGTAAAAAAAAAAATTGATGAACCACTGCTTGATTTCTTTGAATGTTTTAAAAAAAAACTTTCAAACAATACTCAGGTCTGTCTCCAGACAGTTTTAAGGATCATCAAAATGATCCCTTATTAAATTTGCATTTATAAGGACTAATAAAAAGCATGTAACATTGATCAAACAACATAAATTAAACTGGCAGACCACACATAATGATGAACTGGCCATTATGGCTAATAAACTATCTAAAACTACCCAAAAGAGATAAAAAAAATAAAGCTACCAAATTTATGAGCTTATAGGTGCAGCAATTAAGCAATAAAGTCAAATCTATCTGAAGATCTCTTAGATAAGAAGAGAGAGGAGCTTGGTTTACCATAAAAAGCCAGGTCACCATAATAAGGACTGTAGAAAACTAAAATAGAATTTATGAAGAGAAATAAAATAGAAGCAAGCATAGGCCTACTCCAAGGACTATGAGAGAGCATTTTCCCTTCTTCTTACTAATACTTTAGGAGAAATTCAAATGATCATGAAAGGAGAAATTACTAAGACCCTTATAGATACTGGGGCTACTTTTTCTATTCTTAACCCTACCCAACCAAGTTAACCTCTACCTCAGAGTAAAACTTCTGTACAAATGGTGGGGGTATCTAAAGAACAAATGACTGTTTTTAAATCAGAACCTGTCCCTTTTCAAATAGGAAATATTATGGGGCAACATATATTTTTGCTGGTCCAATTGGCCCCATTTCACATGGTAAGAAGAGATTTTCTTGAAGCCCATGATGCTTTTCCCAGAAAGGTGAAAAGTATGCAGAATGAAATGAATCGAATGCTGAACCAATTGAGAAAATAATGATACTAAAGAAATTTCCACAAGAGGAAATAATACTGACACTGAATATATATTGCAGGGCGTTCCAATCTTTGGACTCTTTTCAGTACAGATGTTGGCAAGATCAAGTCAGACACTCCTATTAAATTAACTATTAATAATACTTTGTCTCTACCTAATATTTACCTTTAAGACCTGATGCACCAGGTGGAATTAAGCCCATTATACAAGATTATTTAAAGAGGGGGCTTTTAATTTCATGTACAAACCCCTATAATTTTTCTGTCCTTCTAGTAAAGAAACCAAATGGAAAAGGATGGGGATTTATACAGAAGCTCAGGGCTATATATAAGATAGTTATTCCAAATTAACATACCTTATTATCAGCCATCCCATGTGAACTACAAATATTTTTCAGTAATAGACTTTTGTAGTGCATTTTTCAGCATTCTAGTAGAAAAAGACAGTCAATATCACTTTGCCTTCATCTGGGAAGATCACTAATTTACTTGGATCATAATGCCCCAGGGATATACAGAAAGTCTCACCTATTTCTTCCATATGTGAAAAGCTGATTTAAACATTATTAAATTTTGTAGAGATTCCACTCTCAATATGTGGATGATTTCTTTTATGCTCTAGGACATTACTAGACTCCTGACAGCACAAATTCACGTATACAACAGCTAGCTATAAAAGGACATGTGGTCTCGAATGACAAGTTTCAATTTGCTTACCTCAAGTAAAGTGCCTTGGCTAGCTTATATCTAAAGATGGGCTACTCATTAGCCCTGAAAGGCTAAGAGAAATCCTGTCTTTTCCTCTTCCAAAAACAAAAAAGCAGTTTAGTGGATTCCTGGGTTTAACTAGATATTGTCATAATTGGTTACAATATTTTTATTAATAGCTCAGCCTCTATATAGCCTATTAAAGTCAGATCAACCATATCCAAGTCAATGGCATCGTGAAGGGAAATAAGCTGTAGCAGCTTTAAAGAAAGCATTATCTAAAGCTCCTGCCTTGGGACATCCTAATAAAATTTCCTTCTTTTTACACATAAAAAAAAAAAAAATGTTTGAGTAGTTCTACCTCAGAAACATGGAGGTCATCATAGACCTACAGTATATTACAGTAAGAAACTAGACTCAGTAGCAAAAGAGCTTCATCCCTGTATGAGGGCCATCTCTTCTGCAGCCATGTTATATAAACAAAAACAAGAGATAGTTATGCACTCTCCTTTAATGATTTACGTTCCTAATTCTGTTAAATCTCTACTGAATTCTCATTGCATTCAACACTTCTCTTCTAATTGATTAGGTTTTTATGAAGTACTCCTAATCTCTTCACCTAATATTATTTTAACTTGGTGTAGTTGTCTTAACCCTCAACTTTGTATCCTCTTTGCAAGATGAAGAAATTCATAGTTTGTTTTGTTTACTAACTACCATCTTGTTCCCAGGAATGATTTACAGGAACTACTATTGACAATGCTGCCTTAATTCGGTTTACAGATGATCTTTTCTGAAACATGAACAGGGACATTACCAAGCTAGATATGCAATAACTTCCATGGTGGACATGATTGAAAGTTATTATCTACCTGAAATAAGATCTGCCCAGCAAGCTGAACTAATTGTTCTAACTCAAGCTTGTCAATTGGCCAAAGATTAAGTAGCCAATATCCACACTGACAGTTGATATGCACTTGGTATAGCGTATGACTCTGGAAAGGCATGGAAGCAGAGAGGCTTCCTAACTTCCTCAGAATGACCCATAAAAATATAAAAAATAAACTGGTTGCAGAATTATTAGATGATATTCAGCAACCAAAACAACTGGCAATTACCAAAATTCCAGAACATGTTAAAGCTACCACCATAGAAGCAAAAATCATTCTTGCCAATGCTGCGCTAGAATGGAGTCATTGAACAGTCATGTTATCCAGACCAAAGTAAAGAATGTACTTTACTTTCTATTAAATCAATAAAATCAATCTTTTGTATTTTCAACAGACAGCTATGAAGGAAGAAAAGAGGATATGGTAATAAAAATGGAGAAACTGACTCAGACAAACCAGTATGGCTTGGGCTCACTCAGAAACCTGTTTTACCTATAGGGACTCAACATCCTATAATCCAATATGTACAGGAGCTAAAACACTGAGGTCCTGAAAAATTGATTTCATAGAGTAGACAATATTACTGGAAACTTCCTATTGTAGCTCATAAGGTGTACAGCAGATGTTTTATCTGTCCAAAATATAACACATGAAAATGACTAGATGCCAAGGACATTTTCCACTCTCTTTAGGTTCATTTGAGATATGGTAATTGGACTTAATTTAAATGTCACCATTTCAGTGATACAAATGTGTATTAGTTATGATTCATATGTTTTCTCACTGGGTTGTAGCATTCTCTTGCAGGAGAGCAGTGACCTTAATACTTGGTAAGTTGTTATTAGAAAGAAGAATTCCCATTTGGGGAATTACCTTTGAGTTACTTACTGACTCAGGGACTTAATTTCACTGGGAAAATAATAAAGCTCATCTGTAGCATTTGGCCTATTCTACAGCATTTTTAGTGTGCCTACTACTCCCAATCCTTTGGATTGGTGGAACAAGGGAAATTCAACTAGGCAAAGTTTCAAAAGCCTTTACTCTCTCTCGAACAAAAGCTTTCCCTCTAGCACTTCTCAACCCAAGAGCTACTCCTTTTGGCAAACAAACTTTCTCCTTACGAAATAGTCACTGATCGTTTTATGCACCTGGATGAAGGGAAATATTATCCAACTTTGCTAAAAGGAGACATTCTACATTATTGTGGATGGCTTATTAACTAGCTTAAAGAAGTTGATAAATTAGCAACTGATTTATTTCTTGGTGCACTCTTGGGAGATGAAAAGTTCTAAAATCATGTCTCATAACCAGGAGAACTGGTCCACTGGAAAAGATATCCAGTAAGAGACTTTCTCCAACCTCATTGGAGGGCACCTTCCCAGGTATTACTAAATAACTCAAATGCAGCCAAACTCAAAAGAATTAACTCATGGATTTACATTTTTCATTTTAAAAAGGTGCCTAACTACAAATGAACATCTACTTTAATACTCAATTCTGTCTGCAGTGAAGATAAAATTATTTTCAAGGACAAGAAACCACTGAAAACAAAGGCAAAATCCTATCCCAAGACATCAACAGAGCCTGTAAACTTACAAATTGATCATGCTTAAACCTTGTTCTTATATCATGTAATTATTATTGATTGGATGTACATAAAATTTCTTTATATTGTTATTATCCTCCTGTGTTTTTCTAATGGAAACAATATCAGTTTTCCCAGATTCTCTCCCTTCTTAGCTACAAGAAATTTTGCTTGGGTACCTGCTAATCTTTCCCACCTACTAGATAATGATTATCAGTTATGATAATAAAATTAATGATTTTTGGGCCACATATTGGTCTTCTCCTACTGTTAATAAAAGCTTTGGTACATTTTTTTTCTGGCTATATCTATTATAAAGAACACATTGGGAAAATACCTCTAAGAACTCTTTTCTGATAGTTCCTCTTGTAGAATTACGTATGGATTTAATATTTAAAAGTGTTGGATAGCAAGAGGAATGGATGCTCATGGAAATGGCTTACAGAAACCTGCCCTGTCTGTTATAGTATACCTTGTCCTCGAACTCCCCAGCCATGCTCTTGTGGCTGGATGTCTGTGAAACAAGGAAAATGTCAATGAGTTCCAATTTCAAATACTATTGGGATTAATTTGTGGGTAGATATGTCTGTAACTACCCCACCCTACTTGCATCCTGGATACCTGAAGGAAGCCTATGGAACACTCAGACTCTCGTTCATTTTGAGGTAACCTCTACCCATTTGGTTATGACATGGAAAACAACAGTTTTGGATCCATTCAGTATACCCCAATTGCTTCCAAGTCATAGCTACCCAAAGGCAATGACGTTCCTGATGGGTTCAACAACATTGGTGCTCTAAAAGAAATAAAAGGGGCATTCTTGGAGGATTAGGGTCTGGCTTTGGTATTCTGGGACAAGCTAAATTTGTGGTTAATGAAGAATGTCATTCGTTAGAAAAAGACTCCTTATCAAAAATAGGTCATATAGAGGAAATGCTGTTTCAAGAAGAAGAAAGTGTGGAAAGCGCATGGAAAGAAAATGAGGCTTTAGCTCAATGGATAGAACAGACTTGACAGACTATAAAAACTCATGCACAAGCCCAACAATGAGAACATGCATGTACCCTAATTCAACACGGCCTAATGTCTATGCTAAAGCAAATGGAACCTGAAGTATCCATGAAACAATGGCCAACTATAATGTGTGGAGAAGCCCAGGCCAGACATTTATGGGAGTCATATAGTGACTCTGGATTTTAAAACATTGTGGATAAAAAAATGTGATCAACAACATTGTATTTTAAAAGCTTAGGCACCTCAGTTAAACTCTAACCTTAATTCTCAGTAGTTCAACTGGCTGTCATAGGGACCATCCTCAATAACACTAGAATACTTCCAATGGGAAGTAGATGGACCATATTTTAAAATGATAAACAATAGGAACACATCTCACTATTTGATTGTAAAAATAAAAAAGGTGAATGGTTATGCCCCCAATCTTTATGGAATATTGAATTTATCTAATCCTGGCCTATCATATCCACCCCAACTAATAACAACAATATGAGAAAGGGGTGTTTTTGTTGGGAAAGGTTAGAAAATTCTTTTGTTATACTAAGGGATGTTTATTGCAATAACACCAAGTTCACATTAAATACGAATATGGCAATATGGTGTAATACTAAAATTGTAGGCAAAATAACTTTGCCTGAGGTTAATAAAACCTATAATAACATTTTTACTGAAAATCCAATGTTTTGGGGAATTGAACTTAGTCCTCTGAAGTCATTTCTATGGGAACTAATTGGCCAAGAGAGAAATGAGAGCTTCTGGATAATAAAATAGTAAAGAGACTTAATTCATCTGGCCAAACATATCATAAGGTACAAGTGTCACTGGACAAAGGGTGAAAACATATTATTAGCTTAATAAAAATTATAATAACATATGTAAAGTGTTCTTCAATTGGCTGGGATGCTTATTCCCCTCAGGCTCTTCCTTGCTTAGTATTAGACATTTTCTGTTCCTAATCAGTGTTACTGGTTTAATACTGTTGCTCATATTCCTGGCATGCAAATGTTATACTAGATGCAAAAAACAAAAACAAACTTAAGACAAGCAACAAAAAGACTCAGATCATGGTAGCTCAGAGATTAGAAATTAGCCAGGATAGTTTTTAAAGGATACATAGGATTTGACTGCCTCCCATTCGCCTGCATTTTTAAAAAATAATGATAACAGTATTTCAGCCTTGAATGCCATCTAATATTATGGTTTCTTCTCATCCCAGAGCTCCTCCTTGTTCAACATGACAATTGCTGACTTGGAGACTTCTTAGAAATGAGCCTTTCTAGCACCATGGGACTTTTGTTTCCAACCAAAAAACTGGTCATCAGTGCATTCTTTGGGTTGATTTATGACCAAAAGGGGGGCATGTGGACAAAAAGGGGCTACATATAAAACCTGACAAGCTGAGGGGAGGCCTGTGCGGTGGCCTTACAAACTCACAGACCTAAAGCAACCACATAGGAGGTCTAAAATTAAAATCTTTTAATTAAAGGCTGTTCATGGCAGATAATCATATCCTAAGGCAGTATTTTTCTGTAGCAAGGGTCAATCTTCACCTTAACTAAGACTGCCTGTTGTTTTGTGTTGTTGTTGTTTGGTTTTTGCATTTAGAATAACTTACCTGATAAACATTCCTTTGCAATAACAAAGTACTTTTTCTTTTCCAGGTCCCTCAAAGCACAGGCATGAACCAGAGCAGAGACCACAAATCCCCTCATTAACTTGCACCATGTTAACTGTTGACTGTTCACCATCCTGTACACCTATGTAAAGCATGTATCTACTATTTAATTTTATCCTATCCCAGAGGTTCTCCTGCTTTGCTTTTTTCCTTCTCTCTAATCTATCACTAATGAATTGTATGTAACCCACTTATGTCTTCTTTTTTTATTGTAATGTATAAAGCAAGGTGCAAAACTGCCATTTTTATGGAGCATTTTCTCAGTTCATTGAGGTTTTGCTTCCTGGCCATTGTCTTCAGTTAGGTTCAAATAAACTCATGCAAATTCTCTACAGATTTGAATGTTTCTTATGTTGATACTGTGTTCCTATAACTGTCTGGCTACCAGAAGAGCAATTCCGTAGTTTTTGCTAAATTATATATATGTTAATAATTGTGGCTGAGAAACATGAAGACAGGTGAATGTTAAAAAAATAAAGCAGTCTAGACTATAGAACCAAAATGATAGAAATTATAATATGATATAAACTAGCTAGAGAACTGGACCTATTTGAAGGTTACATCTTCTAGTTTGAATTCAAATTTTGCTTTTTAAGTAACTATTTTTACTTATATAAATACTTAAAACTCAATGTCTATGAATTCTCACAAGTAGGCAATCAATCTGTAGTTACAAGTTTAAAGTAAAATATACAAACTCCAGATCTAAATATAGAAAAATATTAAAGCAGGAGATTGAAATGGTAGATAATGTTTTCTGCATAAGATCCTTCTTATAATCTTCAAAATAGATGTTTTATACAGCGTGTTCATTCAAATGGATGATGTTTCCTTGTTCAAGTGTCAAAAAAAATAATTCTACTCTTAGGGGTGAAGGAAAGGTTAGCAGAAATAGGGAAAGTTGTTGAATAGTACATTAACCCTAATTATAATGAAATCAGCTGGCTTGTTTAAATGTTAACTTCACATTCAACATTATTATTTTTCTGTCACCCTAACATTTGTTTTGCATCTATGCTTTTGCCTACTTGAAATTCAGATTAATTTGCAGGTGGCTATTTCCATAGATTATCTACGCAGGCATCATCCAACTGCAGGAGAATCAGCTGCTTGTTAAAAAGTGGGCTTTCCAGGCTGCTGTCCACAGTCATTCGATGAGTGGGCCTTTCTTTCTGCACCTGTCCTGGAGCTGACTCCACTTCACCTTCTCCCATGCTTGCCTATAGCCATCGAAAATTCTTTCAGATTGCTTCTTCCCCCTTCCCTCTACTTGATGTATAAAGAGGCCTGCAAAACTCTGGGACAAGTGACTTGTTATCTCTCCTACCCAGCCATGCTGCTGGTGATTTAGAGTCCAAGCCTCAAAACTGGTCTTCATCTTAGCTAGTATATTGGCTCAATAAAGCCTTACTTAAAAAATAGACTTCAGTCATGGAAGTTAATTTGTTTTGTTTGTTTGTTTCATGAATACACGTATCTAAATATGGCAAAGAACAACATATATATATAATATATATACACACACACATATATATTTAAATAATATTTATTGTTTTCTTAGTAGTAACAATCAATTCAAATTTAATACAACTACCTTTTCATTATGTTTTGGAGGGGATTTTTAAAAATTTTACTGTATTGTTAACAGTATTACAGATATCTCCCATTTTCTCCCTTTTTGCCTCCCTCCACCCAATCCCTCCTCCACCCCAGGCCTTCCCATGCTATCATTTGTGCCCATGAGTTATGCATATATGCACATATATCCTTTGGTTAATCTCTCCCTGTTCTTTCCCATGCACCACCCCCGTCCCCAGAACTGTTATTTTGTTACATGCATCCACACCTCTGCACCTATTTTTTTCATCAGTTTACTTTGTCAGATTCCACTTTATAAGTGAGATCGTGTGACATTTACGTTTCTCTAATGGGCTTACTTTGCTTAGCATAATAACCTCCAGGTCCCTCCATGAAGTCTCAAAGGGTAAGAGATACTTCTTTTTATGGCTGCATAGTATTCCATTGGGTAAATGTACCACCACTTTTTTATCCATTCACCCACTGATGGTCAGTTGGGCTGTCTTCAGATTTTAGCTATTGTAAATAGCACTGCTATGAACATAGGGGTGCATATATTCTCTGTGATTTGTGTTTCATGATACTTAGAATATATTCCCCAAAGTAGTATGGCTGGGTCAAACAGCAAATCCAATTTTAATTTTTAGAGAAAAATGTTTTCCACAGTCACTATACCAGACTGCAATCCAACCAGCAGTGTGTTAGGTTTCCCTTTTCTCCACTTCACCACCAGAACTTGTTGCTTGTTGATTTAGTGACAGGAGCCATTCTGACAGGTGTGAGGTGATACTTAATTGTAGTTTTAATTTGTATCTCTCTGATGATACATGATGGTGAGCATTATTTTTTTTTTATGTCTCTATTGGCAATCCGTATGTTCTCTTTTGAGAAGTGCCTATTCAGGTCTTTTGCCTATTTTTCAATAGGATTGTTTGTCTTCTTGGTGTTGAGGTGCACGAATTCTTTATATATTTTGGAAATTAAACCCTTATCAGATGTATCCTTGGTAAGTTTGTTCTCCCATACAGCAGGTTGCCCATTTATTTTGTTGATTTTTTAAATTAATTAATTTATTTATTTTTGTTACAGATGTTTCTCCTTTCCCCCCCACTGATTCCCCCATCTCCCTCCTCCCTGCCCTGTCCCCAACTTTGTTGTCCATGTCCATTGTTCATGCATACATGAATATAAGTTCTATGGTTTATCTCCCCCCACCAACCCCTCTTCTGGGGATTGTCAGTTTGTACCCCACTTCCACATTTGTGGGACCAGCCCTTTCCTCAGACCGTTAGGTTCATTATATTCCACAAATAAGTGAGATCATGTGATATTTGTCTTTCTCTGCTTGGCTTGTTTCGCTTAGGATAATACTCTCCAGGTCTCTCCATGTTGTCTCAAAGGATAAGAGATCTTTCTTCCTCACAGCTGCATAGTACTCCATTGTGTATATGTACCACTGCTCTTTTATCCATTTGTCTACTGATGTACATTTAGGCTATTTCCAGATCTTAGCTATTGTAAATAGTGCTGCTATTATATTCTTTCTGATTGGAGTTTTAGGCTTTTTAGAGTATATTCTTAGAAATGGGATCACTGGGTCAAATGGCAGTTCAGTTTTTAATTTTTTGGGGAAACACCATATAGTTTTCCATAGTGCCTGCACCAGTCTGCATTCCCACCAGCAGTGTACTTGTTGTTTGATGATTTGTTGACGGAGGCAGGTGTGAGGTGATACCTCATTGTTGTTTTAATTTATATCTCTCTGATGATTAGTGATGTTGAGAATTTCTTCATATGTCTCTTAGCCATTTGTATGTCCTGTTTGGAGAGGCATCTATTCAGCTCCTCTGCCCATTTTTAATTGGGTTCTTTATCTTCCTTTTGTTGATTTGTATGAGTACTCTATATATTTTTTATTTTTTTTATCCTCACCCGAGGACATTTTTCCAATATTTGTACAGATAGAGTGGGAGGGGGAGAGAGAGAGAGAGAGAGAGAGAGAGAGAGAGAGAGAGAGAGAGAGAGAGAAACATCGACGTGAAAGGGACACATTGAGTGGCTGCCACCCGCACGACCAACCAGGGCCGGGGACAAACTGCAACCGAAGTACATGCCCTTAGTGGGAACCGAACCCGGGTCTCTCCGGACCGCAGGCCAACTCTCTAACCGCTGAGCCAAACTGGTCAGGGCTCTATATATTTTTTAAATTAACCTCTTATCTGATGTATCATTGGCAATGATGTTCTCCCATACAGTGGGTTGCCTTTCCATTTTGATGGTTGTTTCTCTTGCTGTGCAGAAGCTTTTTAGTTTGATGTAGTCCCATGTGTTCATTTTCTCATTTTTTTTGTTTGTTGCCTTAGGTGATGTATCAGTGAAAATTCTGCTGCATATTATGTTCAAAATTTTGTTGCCTACATTTTCTTCTAGCATTTTTATGGATTCGTGGGTCACATTTAAGTCTTTTATCTATTTTCAGTTTATTTTTGTGTATGGTATAAGTTGATGGTCTAGTTTCATTTTTTGCATGTAACTGTCCAGTTTTCCCAACACCATTTATTAAAGAGGCTGTCTTTACTCCATTGTATGTTCTTGCCCCCTTTATCAAATATTCATTGAGTATAGTGTCTTGGGTCCATTTCTGGATTCTCTATTCTGTTCAGCTGGTCTAAATGCCTGTTCTTGTGCCAGTACCAGGCTATTTTGCTTACTGTGGCTTTGTAGCTTAACCTGAAATCTGGTAATGTGATCCCTCCAACTTTGTTCCTCTTTTTCAAGATTGCTGTGGCTATTCAGGGTCTTTTTTGGTTCCATATGAACTTTTGAAGTATTAGTCCTAGTTCTTTGAAATATGTCGTTGGTATTTTGATGGTGATTGCATTGAATCTATAGATTGCTTTGGGTAATATGGACATTTTAATGAGGTTAATTCTTCCAATCCATTAACAAGGTATGTGCTTTCACTTTTTTATATCTTTCTCTATTTCTTTTTTCAATGACCTGTATTTTTCTGTGAATATGTCCTTTATTTCTTTGGTTAAGTTTATTCCTAGGTATCTTAATTTTTTTACCACAATGGTAAACGGGATTGTTTTTTTAGTTTTTCTTTCTCTGAGTTTATTATTTGTGTGTAAGAATACCGTCGATTTCTTGATGTTAATTTTGTATCCTGCTACTTTGCCAAATTCATTTATTAAGTCTAATAGATTTTTGATGGAGTCTTTAGGGTTTTCTATGTATAATATCATGACATCTGTGAATAATGACATTTTCACTTCCTCCTTTCCAATTTGGATCCTTTTTATTTTTTCTTTCTGTCTGATTGCTGTGGCTAAAACTTCCAGAACTATGTTAAATAAGAGTTGTGAAAGTGGGCATCCCTGTCTTGTTCCTGTTCTTAAGGGAAATGCTTTTAGTTTCTGCCCATTGAGTATGATGTTGGATGTAGGTCTTTTCATATATGGGCTTCATTATGTTGAGATATGATCCCTCTATTCCCACATTGCTGAGCTTTTTTTAATCAGAAATTGATGTTGGATTTTGTCGAAATTTGTTTTGGCACCTATTGATATGATCATGTGGTTTTTATTCTTCAGTTTGTTTATTTATGTGGTATGCCACATTTATTGATTTGCGAATATTGTACGAGCCTTGCATTCCTGGGATGAATCCCACTTGGTCATGGTGAATAATGTTTTTGATGTGTTGCTGAATCCGATTTGCAGTATTTTGTTCAGGATTTTGGCATCTATGTTCATCAGGGACATTGGCCTGTAGTTTTCTTTATTTGTAGTGTCTTTTTCTCGTTTTGGAATTAGAATTATACTGGCCTCATAAAACAAGTTTAGAAGTCTTCCTTCTTCTTTAATTTTTTGAAATAGTTTAAGGAGGGATAGGTGTTAGTTCTTTTTTGAATGTTCGGTAAAACTCCCCCGTGAAGCCCTCCGGGCCTGGGTTTTTGTTTGCTGGGAGAGTCTTGATTACCTTTTCAATTTCTGTAGTTGTTATTGGTCTGTTCAAGTTTTCTATCTCTTTCTGTTCCAGTTTGGGGACACTGTGTGTTTCAATAAATTTGTCCATTTTGCTTAGATTGTCGAATTTGTTGCCATATAATTGTTCAAGTAGTTGTTAACGATCTTTTGTATTTCTGTGGTGTCAGTTGTTACTTCTCCTCTTTCATTTCTGATTTTGTGTATTTGGGTTCTCTCTCTTTGTTTCTTGGTGAGTCTAACTAAGGGTCCATCAATTTTGTTTATCTTTTTGAAAAATCAGCTTTTTTCTTCATTGACCTTTTGAATTGTTTTTGTTTTTGTTTTCTATGTCATTTATTGCTGCTCTGATCTTTACTATTTCCTTCCTTCTACTTGCTCTGGGGTTTTCTTTTTGTTTGCTTTCTAATTCTTTAAGTTGTGAGGTTAGACAGTCAATTAGAAATTTTTCTTGCTTCTTGAGGTAGGCCTGTAGTGCTATGTCTTTCCCTCTCAGAACTGTTTTGCTGCATCCCATAGATTTTGTGTTGTTGTGTGTTCATTTTCATTGGTTTCCAGGAAGTTTTTAATTTCTTCCTTGATATCCCCGGTAACCCATTCATTGTTTAATAACATGTTATTCAGCTTCCATGTTTTCAAATGACTTTGCACGTTTTTGTTGCAATTAATTTCTAATTTCATGCCATTGTGATCTGAGAAGATGCTTGATATGATTTCAATCTTTTTGAACTTGTAGAGATTTAGTTTTTGTCCTAACATGTGGTCTATCTTTGAGAATGTCCCATTCACACTTGAGAAGAATGTGAATTCTGTAGTTTTGGGGTGTAATTCTCTGTAGATATCTATTAAATCCATTTAGTCTGGTGCTTCATTTAGAGTCACTGTTTCCTTGCTAATTTTTTGTCTAGAGGATCTATCTAGTGGTGGCAGCGGAATGTTGAAGTCTCCTGCTATGATTGTATTGCTATCGATTTCTCCTTTGTAGTCCTCCAGAAGATTTTTAATATATTTTGGTGCTCCTATATTGGGTGCATATATGTTTACCAAGGTTATATCTTCCTGTTGGATATATCTTTTCAATATTATGTAGTGGCCTTCTTTGTCTCTATTTATGCCCTTCATCTTGAAATCTATTTTATCAGATATGAGTGTTGCTACCCCAGCTTTCTTTTCCTTTTCATTTGCTTGGAGGATATTTTCCATCCCCTCATTTTCAACCTATGTGAGTCTTTTGTTCTGAGGTGAGTCTCTTGAAAGATGAGTCATGCTTTCTTTTCCAATCAGCTACTCTTTGTTTTTTTATCAGTGAGTTCAGTCTGTTTACATTTAAGGTGATTATTAATATGTACTTATTTATTGCCATTTTTGTTTAGTGTGGTTATATTTTTCTTCCTATTTCTTCCACTAATTACAGCAGTCCTTTTTCTTGCAGTGCTGGTTTGGTGCTAATGTATTCCCTTAGCCTTTTTTTTTGTCTGGAAAGCTCTTTATTTGACCTTCTATTTTGAAAGACAGCCTTGCTGGGTAGAGAAGTCTTGGATTCTGATTCTTATTTTTCATGACCTTCATTACTTCATGCATTTCCTTCTGGCCTGTAGTGTTTCTTGTGAGAAGTCAGCTGAGAATCTTACGGGGTTTCCTTTGTAGGTAACCTGTTGCTTATTTCTTTCTGCTTTTAGGATTCTCTCTTTGTCTTTAATTTTTGGCATTTTAATTACTATGTGTCTTGGTATGGGCCTGTTTGGGTTCTTCTTACTTGGTGCTCTCTGTGCTTCATGAACTTGAATGCCTTCTTCCTTTACCAAGTTAGGAAAGTTTTCTCTACTATTTCTTCGAATATTTTCTCAAACACTTGCTCATTTTCTTCTTCTACTCGGAGTCCTATGATGCGAATATTATTACATTTTCAGTTGTCCCACAGTTCTCTTAAGCTTTTTCCTGTTTTTTAATAGTTTT
This sequence comes from Molossus molossus, assembly GCF_014108415.1. NCBI lineage: Eukaryota > Metazoa > Chordata > Mammalia > Chiroptera > Molossidae > Molossus > Molossus molossus. Next base: position 6,956,459 of record NW_023425351.1, on the reverse strand, counting down.
TTTCCTTTCAGTTTTCTGATTGGTTGATTTTTTTCTACCCTGTCTTCTAATTCACTGAATTGGTCCTCAGCTTTCTCTTCTCTGCTGTTTAGACCTTCCAATGTGTTCTTTATTTCTGATATGTCATTCTTGATTTCTTCTTGGTGGGTTTTAACTTCCAATTGGTTGATTTTCAACATCTCTATGTTCTTACTCATGCTGTTGAGCTCCCTCAAGATCATGGCTCTGAATTCTGGCTTTGTTAACTTGCTTGACTGCTCCACATTTACCTCATGTTTGGTAGAGGTCTCTTGTTCTTTCATTTGGCATTTGTTTCTGTGTTTCACCATTTTGGCTATCACAGTGGGCTTTTGAGCCTGCCAAACTTTCTTTGTGGGTGTTGGTGTTCTGCTGTTTGTGGCTCCCTCTCCTTTGTTTGGATGAGCCACAGAGCACCCACGTTAGACACCACTGTCAATTTGTACTTTCCTGGTTAGAGTTGCTAGCCCAGGATTGGTACAGTTATTATCCAGCTTTTTGCCTGGAGGCTATCAGTAGCAGTTACTTGAAGAGCTTTGCGTTCTCAGTTTTATGAAAAACTCCTTCAGGTGCTCAGTGTAAGGGGATTTATCTAGGGTGGTACAAATGCTGGTTGTTAGTGAGCCTCAATTTGCATTTCAATGGCCCACCTGGGTGGGGTAGAATCTCTGAGGGTGGGGCCACTGCCTCTCCCCAGAACCCTGGGAAGGAGCAAGATTTCCACCGTTCTGCATGGCTGCAACTCAGCAAAAGCTCTGAGCACCCTCCAAATCCCGAGTGTCCCCACACAGTTCCAGTCCAGTCTGCCCTCCCTCTGCCAGAGCCCAAGGTGTGCGGCTGTGGTTATTTTAGCCTTTGTCCTGGTTCTGGGTTACGGAGCCTCTTGGGAGTTTAACCCGAGGGCACTGCCCACAACTAAGGCTGCTCTTGTCTGTGGGCTCCCAGTCCCCCTTTTGTGCCTCCACAATCCTACCAGGATTGAGTCAGTGTTCCTGTTTATATGGTCCTCCAAGCTGATTTTCTGTTACTTTTTCCCATCGATTTGTCTGTGTTTTAGTTGTAAGTCCAGTTTGGTCCTGGGAGACGGTCTGTGTAGCTTTCATTCATTCCACCGCCATTTTGGAATCCTCACTTTGTGTCTGTTTATCAAAGCATTGAAACCATTCACATTTAAGGTGATAATTGATATGTACTTATTTATTGCCATTTTTGTTTAGTGTGGTTATATTTTTTTCCCCTAGTTCCCCTAGTTCCCCTAAAATTACAGCTGTTCTTTTAGCATATCTTGCAGTGATGGTTTTGTTAATATATTCCCTTAGACTCTTTTTGTCTGGGATGTTCTTTATTTGGCCTTCTATTTTGAATGATAACTTTGCTGGGTAGAGTATTCCTGGATTCAGATCCTTGTTTTTCATGACCTTGATTACTTCATGCCACTCCCTTCTGACTGGTAATGTTTTTTGTGAGAAGTTAGCTGAGAGACTTATGGGGTTTCCTTATGGGGTTTTGTAGGTAACCTGTTGCTTATCTCTTGCTGCCTTTAGGATTCTCTCTTTGTCTTTAATTTTTGGCATTTTAATTACTATGTGTCTTGGTGTGGGCCTGTTTGGGTTCTTCTTACTTGGGGCTCTCTGTGCTTCTTGAACTTCAATGCCTTCTTCCTTCACCAAGTTAGGAGAGTTTTCTGTCACTATTTCTTCAAATATATTCTCTAACCCTTGCCCATTTTCTTCCTCTTCAAGGACTCCTATGATGCGAATGTTATTACGTTTCCAGTTTCCTGCAGTTCTCTTACGCTATCTTCTTGTTTTTTAATTGTTTATTCCTTTTGGTTTTCTGATTGGTTCATTTTTTCTACCCTGTCTTCTAATTCACTGAATTGGTCCTCAGCTTCTCCTACTCTGCTCGTTAGTCCTTCCAATATGTTCTTTATTTCTCCTATGTCATTCTTCACTTCCACCTGGTTGGTTTTCAATGTTTCTATATCTTTACTCCTGATGCTGATGTCCTTACTCATGCTGTTGAGCTTTGTCAAGACTGTGGCTCTGAACTCTACCTCTGATAATTTGCTTAAGTGCATTTCTTTTATCTCATTTTTGATAGAGTCCTCTTGTTCTTTCATTTGGGATTTGTTTCTTTGTTTCACCATTTGGCTATCTCAGTGGGTTTTGGAGCCTGCCAAATTTTCCCTCTGGGTGTTGGTGTTCTGCTGTTTGTGGCTCCTTCTACTGTGTTTGGTTGGATTTGGGCAGGCCCATGTTAAACACCACTGTCAAGTTACTTTCCTGGGTATATTTTGAAGCCCAGGAAAGGTTCATTTATCGTCTAGCTTTTTCCTGGAGGCTAGTAGTCTCAGTTACTCAGTGCCTTGTAATGTAGCCCTGGTATTCTGCATAAGAAAATGTCCTGAGGGTGGGATATATGCTGGTTGTTAAGGAGCTTCAATTTGTATTGTTTTGTCTCACCTGGGAAAAGCTGAATCTCTTAGGGGGCGGGGGGCTGCTGCTTTTCCCCATAGCTCTTGAAAGGAGCACACTGGCTACCATTCTTTGGGGCCACAACTCAGCAAAAACTCAGTGATGTCCAAATCCCAGGTGTCCCCATAGAGTTCCAGCCCAGTCTGATCTCCCTCTGCTATAGCCCCCAGCTGAGTGGCTGTGGCTGTTTTAGCACTCTGTCCCAGATCTCTGTTCTGTGGAGTAGACTTGGTCTTTATTCCCAAAGGTGCTGCTCACATCTAAGACTGCTGTTGTCCGTGGGCTCCCAGCCCGCCACCCTCTCATGCCTCCACAGATCCTACCAGTGTCCCTGATTATATGGTCCTGTCCTGCTGCTTTTCAGTGGCTTTTTTTCTGAGGATTTGTCTTTATTTTAGTTGTAATTCCATTTGGTCCTTGGAGATTGTCTGTGCAGCTTCTATTCACTCTGCTTCATTTTCACATCCTCTATGCCTATCTTGTGTGCAGCTGGGCTGCACAGGCCTCTCTGGTGCCCCAGCACCCCACAGGACCCACTGGAAGCTGGATTGCACCAGTCCCTCTCGGGCTCGGGCTTCCCACTGCTCTTGTGAGCTTCTGGACTGCACAGGCCTCTGTGGAGCCCCAGGTCCCACCGCTGGTGGCTGGGGAGTGCTGCTGCCTTGTGGGGCTCAACTCCTGCTCACTGTAGTTTTGGGGGATGGGTCTCAGCTGGTCTGTGCTTCTATTGCATGGGGATGGATGTCTGCTCTCCAGCCTCTGTTGCTAGGGGTATATCTCGTTCTGATCAGGCTGCTACTATGGGGGATTGTGCTGGGCTCAGGGCTGTCCATGGCTTTTGCAACAAGTACCTTGGGAGCTCCACTACTGTGCACTGGTCTGTGTTGACAGAGAGTGTCCACTGGTCTGATGGTGCCAGGTGTGCTGCTGGGCCCTAGCCACCACTGGCTCCTCCCAGGGAAGACCCGGGATCTTCCAAAATGGTGGGACCTCCTCGCGTCACAGGGAGAAGTGCCCTGAAGGGCTGCTTACTGAGGTAGCCAGCTGCTCCTGTTTATGGAACCTTCTGTTCCATGTCTCTGCACTGCATAAGTTTTGTTGTCCACCTTCATGTCCACTCACACTCTCTTACACACTAGCTCACTCTCTCACACACTCAACCTCTCTCTGGTCCTGCCCAACGCCATCTTCTAGATGCTCTTCATTTTGTTGATTTTTTCTTTGCTGTGCAGAAGTTTTTTAGTTTGATGTAGTCACATTTGTTATTTTTTTCTTTTGTCTCCCTTGCTCTAGGTGGTGTATCAGTGAAAATACTACTATGTGAGATGTCTGAGATTTTACTGCCTATTTTCTTCTAGGAGTCTTATGGTTTTGTGAGTTATGTTTAAGTATTTTATTTATTTTGATTTTATTCTTGTCTATGGCATAAGTTGATGGTCTAGTTTCATTTCTTTGCATGTACCCGTCTAATTTCTCCAACACCATTTATTGAATAAACTATCTTTACTTTTTTTTTTTTTTTTTTTAATGTTCTTACCTCCTTTGCCAAATATTCATTGGCCATATTAGCATAGGTCAATTTGCAAGAGTTCTGTCCTGTTCTGTTGGTCTTTATGCTGGTTCTTGTTCCAGTACCAGGCTGTTTTTATTGCAGTGACTTTGTACTGTAGTTTGATATCTAGTTTTGTGATCCTTCAAACTTTGTTTCTCTGTGGCTATTCGGGGTCTTTTCTGATTCCACATAAATTGTTGCAAAATTTGTTCTGGCTCTGTGAAATATGCCACTGGTATTTTAATAAGGATTGTATTGAATCTGTGGATTGTTCTGGGTGGTATGGACATTTCAACGATGTTGATTTTTTTAATCCATGAACACAGTATACACGTCCACATTTTTGTGTTTTCCTCTATTTCTTTTCTCAATGTCCTATAGTTTTTTGAGTATAGGTTTTTTACTTCTTTAAGTTTATTCACAGGCATATTATTTTGTTGTTGTTGCAATGATACATGGGATTTTTTTTTTAAAGTTTCTCTTTCTGAGAGTTCAATATTGGTGTATAAAAATGCCACCAATTTCCAGGTGTTAATTTTCTATTCTTCTACATTGCCAAATTTATTTATTAAACCTAGCATATTTTTGGTAGAGTCTATAGTGTTTTCTATGTACATTATCCTGTCGTCTGTGAATAATGAAAGTTTTATTTCATCCTTTTCAACTTGGATACCTTTTAGTCTGATTGCTGTGGTTAGGACTTCCAGTACTACATTGAAGAATAGTGAAAGCAGATATCCCTTTTTTGTTCCTGATCTTAAGGGAAAAGCTTTTGGTTTTTGTCAATTGAGTATGATGTTGGTTGTAGGTTTGTCATATATGGTCTTTATTATGTTCATTTATTATCCCTCTATTCCCACTTTGATGAGAGTTATCAAAAATGGGTGCTGGATTTTGTCAAATGCCTTTCTTGTCTATTGATAGGATCATATTATTTTTATTTTGTTTATGTAGTCTATCACGTTCATTGATTTGTAAATATTGAGCCATCCTTACATTGTTAGAGTAAATCCCATTTGGTTATGGCGTATGATCTCTCTAATGTATTGCTGGATCTTATTTGCCAGTAGTTTGCTGAGGATTTTAGCATTCATCTTCATCAGGGATATTAGCCTATAATCTTCTTTCTTTGTAGTGTCTTTATTTGTTTTTAAAATTAAAATCATGCCGGCCTTGCAAAAGGAGCTTGGAAGTCTTTCCCCCTCTTAAATTTTTTTGGAATAGTTTGTGAAAAATTGGTGTTAATTCTTTTTTGAAGGTTTGGTAAAACTCCCCTGTGAAGCCATCCACACCAGGGCTTTTGTTTGCTGGGAATTTTTTTTATTATTACTGTTTCAATTTTATCAGTTGTTTTTGGCCTATTCTGGTTTTCTGATTCTTTCTGATTGAGTTTTGGCAGATTGTATGTTTCTAGAAATTTGTCCATTTTACCCAGGTTGTCCAGTTCATTGGCATATTTGTGTTCAAGGTATTTTCTTACAATCCTTTCTATTTCTGTGATGTCAGTTGTTATCTCGCCTCATTCACTTCTGGTTTTATTAATTTGGATGGTCTCTCTTTGTTTCTTGATAACTCTAGCTAAAATTTCACCAATTGTTTTTATCTTGGTTTCATTGATTTTATTTTTTTACCTCTATGTCATTTATTTCCATTATGATCTTTATTATTTCCTTTCTTTTACTTACTCTGAGTTTTTCTCTTTCTAATTCTTAAAGTTATAGGGTTAGAAATATTTTTAGAGATTTTTCTTGTTGTTTTTTTTTAAATTTTTTTTTAGTAAAGGCCTCTAAAGCTATGAACTTCCCTCTCAGAAGTGGTTTCATGGTGTCCCATAGTTTTTAGGTTGTTGTGTGTTCCTTATTGTTTTATTCCTGGAAGTTTTTTATTTCTGTCTTGATCATATTTGGTAGTTCATTCATTGTTCAATAACAAGATATTTAGTCTCCATATGTTTGAATATCTTAGAGTTTTATTAGTGTAATTGATTTCTAGTTTCATGCCATTATGATCTGAGAAGATGCTTTATATGATTTCAACTTTCTTGAATTTATTAAGGCATACTTTGTGCTCTAACATGTGTTTTCTTTGAGAATAATCCAGGTCCACTTGAAAAGAATGTATACTTTCCTAGCTGATGTGGCTCAGTGGACTGAGTGTTGTCCCATAGACTAAGAAGTCCCAATTCAATTCCTGGTCAGGGCACATGCCCAGGTTGCAGGCTCAATCCCCAGTAGTGGGCATGCAGGAGGCAGCAAATTGATGTTTCTCTCTCACATTGATATTTCTCTATCTCTCTCTCCCCCCCTCCCTTCCTTTCTCTCTAAAAAAAAAAAAAAAAATCAATAAAAACTTTTTTACTTCCAATTACTTTTTTGATAGTTAGACATTTTTAACATCATGTTTTGAAAAAACACAAAACAAGAAACAAACAAAACTTATATACTTCTCAATACATATGTGTTTTCAATGAAATTTACATTTATATGTTCAAGAGAGAGTAATAGTAATATTTATTTTATCTAAATGTATGTACATGTAAATACATATACATAAATTCCCATGCATCGATTTTAAAATATTCATTAAAACCAAAACAATGAATATTTTAGAAATGTAGCCCTGGCATTAACAGCTTTAGAATAATACTTTAAAAACAAAATTGCTAATTCAAAATATAGGTTAAAAAAGTCAGTCACCTAAGTTGCAATTATCTTTGATATTTACCATCTTATTTAAATATTTACAGAAGCTACAGTATTACTGTATATAAGTTAATTTTTCTTTTCTACATTAGCATATAAAAAAGTACCTATAAAGAAAAGAAATTGTATATCCTTTTTACAGAAAGGATATTTTATTTCCTTGTTTTTGCATACAGTGATATTTTTATTAATTTCCTGACAATGTATATATTTTTGGGATTATAATAAAAATTTGACCCTGAGTGGTAAAGAGTGGTCCTATTCAATACCCTTACACAGATAAAGGATCAATTACAATGTTTTATCTCATGTAGGTTATATTGTCTTGAAAAGTGTCCTCAAAGTTTATAATCAAAAGAGAAAGGAATTCAATAGGTTATAGAAACAAAAAGATATTTAGTGAAATTAAGAATACATATTATTTGATAAAAGCTGAATAGAGACCTCTTAACAGTTGTTTGAAACAGAATAAAATGTGCAACAATCATGCTATTTTGTTGGCCGTGCTTCAAAAGAGATTACGCAACCAGGGGAAAATACAGCATTAGCATTTAAATTATTCTGTGCATGGCCTTCTTCTTCGTATGTGGCTAAAGCTCAAACTGACAAGGGTATAATAATATCAAGGACCATTACAGTAAATTGAATAGAAAAAGCACTATAAAGATTAATTCAACATTCTAAAGATATAATAATTACTAGTAGAATGCCTATTTAGGCATAACAGTAGTTCTGCAAGAATACTGGGTTTAAATATAACTGAAAAGTTTAGTGACTTTTATTTCCACTTTACAAAAAAGAAAATAAGACCATAATGGGCAAGATATCTGTTCAATGTCTTACGACTAGTAGGAGAGCCATTTTGCAAAGTGTTCCCTCCTATTTTCAAATCTCATGTTTTGTTTTGTTTTAATGTTTAGCTTAAAAAAAGACTAAATGCAAAAAAGATATTTACCCTCTGGGAAAGGCTAGGTCATGCTGACATTAGAAAATACTTCAAAGCTCAGTGGTTGGTAAGAGCAAGGTTTAACTGCTCCTGTGTCTGTCAGCTCTGGGTCTGCTCAGCACTGACTCTACTACTCAGCCAGGCTGATAGATAGAACAGCCTCCATCTAGGAAGCTGTCAGTTGTCTTGACACAGTGTCATTATTTGAATGCTGATATAATAAATGACCACAACCTAAGTGACTTAAAACAACATGCATTTATTGTCTTATGGTTCTGTAGGTTAGGAGTCAGGTATGGGTCTCTCCAGGCTAAGCTCACCGTGTTGCATGCCTTCTGTGGTCTCAAGGGGAGAATCCACTTTCTTGCCTTTCAAATTTGGTGACGTTGCCCATGTTAGTGGGCTGAATGGTGGCCTCCAATAAAACATGCCTATGTCCTAATTCTCAGATCCTGTGTATACTACTTTATAAGATAGAAGAGTGAATATTATATTAATTATATTTATTATATTAATGATATGATATGATATGATATTGCTAAAAAAGTATGATTAAGTTAAAGGTTTTGAGATGAAGAACTTATTCTGGATTACCTGAGTGGACCCTAAATCTAATAAGAGATGCCCTATAAGAATAAAGCAGAAGCAAATTTGACAGGCATACAGAAGAGAAGGTGATGTAACGATGGAGGCAGACATGGAGGTGTTGCAACAACAAGCTAAGGAATCTGGCAATTATCAGAAGCTAGAAGAGGGAAAACATGGAATTTTCCCAAGTCTTCAAAAAGTGTGTTCTTACTAACACCTTGGGCCTGGACCTATGGCCCTCAGAACTGAGAAAAAATACATTTCTATTATTTTAGGCCACTAACTTTGATTTGTTATGGCAGCCCTGGGAAATGATCGCATTTACATTCCTTGGCTCCTGGCCCATCTTCAAAGCCAGCAGTGGTGTGCTGAGTCCTCACACTGTTTTCTTGTTCTTTCCTATGGTCACATTTTTTTTTTCTGGCACAGTAAGTAATGTCCCCTACCTATAAGTACTCATATGATTATGTTCTCTAGAATAATCTCATCACCTCAGGGTCCTTATTTGTAATCACATCTGCAAAGTTTCTTTTGACATGTAACATCACATATTCACAAGCTCTGAGAAACAGGTATGATATCTTGGGGAACATTATTCTGCCATCCACACAGAGTAGAATGCAACATGATAAACCACATTTGGATTCTTAATGCTTCTTCCTGGCGTAACAAACATTATTTTTCTTTACATTTTTTGGTCAAAGCAAGTTATATGAGTACATCTGAATTCCACCGGGAAAAGTTATGTAATCTTCCTGCAAGAAGCACTATTAAATGTGAGAGAATGATAACGCATTCCACACAAGATTGCTTGCTATGAAGAAAGGACACAGTGGACTGTTCAGGATGTATCATGAAAGAACTTCAGGGTGCTGCAGAGAACAAGATGAATAGTTGTTGTGAAGGGAAATTTATATATATCATAATAAATATAAATAAAAAATGCCAAAAAAGGAGCAGACAAATACCATAAAGGAATCGCAATGTAAACAACCTGAAAAAGATTCATTAATTGATTTTAGAAAGACCGCAAATGTGTCCAGGAGAGGTGACTATGGATGATGAAGACTCTATAGCTTGATCCTCTTTTTTTATATTCTAAATCTCAGTGGCTACATATGGACAAAGTTGCTGACCCCCTACTCACTCCAGTATGGGTACAGTACCTCACCTCATTTTTCATGATAAACTCCATATGTGCCCTTCCATATTTTAAAATTAATTTTTATGCTACTATATACTTTTAGACAGAACAATGTCTTATTTATATGAATAACATATTAAACATGGTTCATCAAATTTACTCAGTGAGTGTCAAACTAATAAAAGGATAGAGAAGTGGGTGGAGGATAGATGAGGGTATTCTTTAAAAAATTTAAGAGAATAGCCCTGGCCAGTTTGGCTCAGCGGTTAGAGCGTCCGCCTGCGGTCCCGAGAGACCCGGGTTCGGTTCCCGCTAAGGGCATGTGCCTTGGTTGCGGTTTGTCCCCGGCCCTGGTTGGTCGTGCGGGTGGGCAGCCACTCGATGTGTCCCTTTCACATCGATGTTTCCCTCTCTCTCTCTCTCTCTTCCTCTCCCTCCGTCTGTACAAAAACTGGAAAAATGTCCTCGGATGAGGATAAAAAAAATATATATAAAAAAATTTAAGAGAATAACAATGTTGATGAAAATAATAATTGTTAAAGAAGTTAATGCTAAATGTTATAAATCTGAGTGTTTGACAAACCACAAATCCATTTATTCAGCTGAACATATATCTATTATTACTAAGCTCAGATACTGAAAATGGCATAAGAAAGACTATCTCATGAAATAAGTTATAATAATATAGAGCCAGATCAGAACACTAACCAAGTTTACACGCTCTAACAAAAGCATAGATATAAAATAAATGTTAAGGTGACAGAAAAAATAATAACATTGATTGTGAGCTTCACATTCAAACAAGCCAGTTGATCTGATTATAACACCTTTCCTATTTCTGTTAACTTTTGCTTTGCCCCTAAGAGTAGAACTAACTTTATTGACACTTGAACAAGGAAGCATCATCTATTTAAATGAACACTCTATATAAAACATCCACTTTGAAGCTTATAAGAAGGATCTTTTGCAAAAAGACATTATCCATCATTTAAATCTCCTGCTCCAATATTTTTCTATATTTAGATTTTGGGTTTGCATATTTTATGTTAAAATTGTAACTACAGATTAATTGCCTATTTATGAGAATTTATAGACATTGAGTTTTAAGTATTTTATAAGTAAAAATAATTATTTAGAAAGAAAATTTTGAATTCAAATAGGTCCTGTTCTCTAGACAGTTCATATTATACTATAATTTCTATCATTTCTGAAAATATGTTCTCTGATTCAGTTGGTTGTCTGCATTTCATTGATGGTTTCCATCGCTGTGCAAAAACTTTTTAAGTTTGATGTAGTCCCATTTGTCTATATTTTATTTTATTTTCCTTGCCCGAGGAGATATATCAGAAAAAAATGTTCTGTGAAAAATTTCAGAAATTTTACTGCATGTGTTTTCTTCTAGGATTTTTATGGTTTCAAGTCTAACATTTAAGTTATTCCATTTTAAGTTTATTTTTGTATATGGAGTAAGAAGGTGATCTAATTTCACTTTTTTAAAAAGATATCTGTCCAATTTTACCATACAATTTATTGAATAGACTATCTTTACCCCACTGTAGGTTTTTGCCTCCCTTGTCAAATATTAATTGATTATAAAGGCATAGGTTTATTAATGGGCTCTGTATTGTGTTCCATAAATTTATATTTCTATTTTTATGCCAATACCATGCTGTTTTGATTACTATGGCCTCACAGTATAGTTTATGTCAGGTGATGTGATCCTGACAACTCTTTTCTTCTTTCTCAGGATTGCTGTGCTATTCCAGGTCTTTTGCGGTCCATTTAAATTTTTGGAATATTTGTTCAAGTTTTGTGAAATATACCATTGGCATTTTGATAGGAATTGCATTGAATCTATAGATCACTTTGAGTAGTATGGACATTTTAATGATATTAATTCTTCTAATCCATGAACATGGTATATGCTTCCATTTTTGTGTGACTGTCAATTTCTTTCATCAGTGCCCTATAATTTTCTGAGCATTGGTCTTTTACTTCCTTGGTTAAATTAATTTCTAGGTAATTTTCTGATCAAATTATAAATAGGATTGTTTACTAAGTATCTCTTTTTGATAGTTTATTACTGCTATGTAAAAATGCAACTGATTTATGGATATATAGTTTGTGTTATCTACAAATAATTAGTTTTATTTTTTTCTTTCCAATTTGGATGCCTTTTATTTATTTTTCTTACCTGGTTGCTATAGCAGGGACTTCCAGTACTATGCTGAATAAGAGTGGGGAAAGTGGACATCCCATATTGTTCTTGATATTAAGGAAAAAAAACTTGTAGATTTTGCCCATTGATTACGATGTTGGCTGTGGGTTTATCATATACAACCTTTATTATTTTGAAGTATGTTCCCTCTATTATCACTTTGCTGAGAGTTTTTATTATAAATGGGTGCTAAATTTTATTAAATGTTTTTTTCTTCTGAATCTATTGATATGATCACGTAGTTTTTATCCTTCATTTTGTTTATGTGGTGCATCATATTTATTAATTTTCAGATATTGTACCAAACTTGTGTCCCCAGAATAAATGCCGCTTCATTATGGTGTAAACATTTTATTATTTTATTTATTTATTTATTTATTTATTTATTTATTTATTTATTTATTTATAATTTTAATCCTCACTCAAGGATATTTTTACATTTATATTCAGACAGAGTGGGGGAACTGAGAGAGAGAGGGACAGAGAGAAACACTGATGTGAGAGAGACACACCAGTTGATTGCCACCTGCACGACCCTAAACAGGGCTGGGAATGAACTGCAACTGAGGTACATGCCCTTACTGGAATTGGTCTGCAGGTTGATGCTCTAACCACTGAGCTAAACCAGCCAGGGCTTGTGTAAACATTTTGTAATGCATTTCTAGATCTGGTTTGTCCACATTTTGTTGAGGTTTTTGCAGGGATGTTGGCCTATAATTTTTTTTTCACTCTAGAAGTACTTTAAATTTTCTACAGACAGCAATTACTTTCTTTTGCTTTTAAGTATCTGTGAGCAATTTAATTTTGGTCTTTTTCTATAAGCCAAGAGTAGAGAAAGATTTCTGTTGTAAATTTAGAGGAGTGCTCTTGAGCTGTCTTAGATTTGTGGAGCAAGTGACTCAGAAATGGACTATATGTACAGTTCTACCCCTGCATGAGAACATTTTCCACTCAAATAATGATTTAATTAGTGCATAGGTCGATGCTCAGCCACTGAACCACACTGGTCAGGCCTCTGAAGCTTTTTTAATAGATTTCCCTATACCTTGTTTGCAAGCTGGTAGCTAGATCTAGGGAATTGGCAAGAATCTTTCTAGGGTTGTACTGTGTTCCTTCAGTGACATCAAAGCAGGAATCTTATAATTTCTAATAATGTTTATATTAATCATATAATATAGTTTAGGGTGTAACAGGATAGGTTGTAACATAGAGCTCTTAGAAAATCTAGATGGATTTTAAAAATGTGTTTTCCTGGCCAGGTAGCTCAATTGGTTGAAGTGTCGTCCTATAAACCAAACAGGTTGTGAATTTCATCTCCATTCAGGTCACATCCCTAGGCTGCACGTTCAGTCCCTGGTCAGGGTGCTTAGGGGCGGCGACTGATGAATGTCTCTCTGTCACTCTCTCTCTCTCTTCCTTCCTATGTCAATAATAATCAATAAAAACATCCTCAGGGGAAGATTATTTTTTAAAATGTGTCCAAATATATCTAAGATCTGATATTTCCTGAAATAAATAAAAGCAGGAAGATAAGGCTGTGAAATGAAGTCACCAGATGAGTTAGTAATCTGCATCTGCTTTTGCCTTGAAGCCATTTCCAATCTAGGGCCAAGGAAAGGAGGGACAGGGTTTTTCTTAAGTAAAGTTGCTTTTGGAGGTGATGGATATGTTTATTACTTTGTTTGTGGTGATGGTGTCACGGTTGTGTGTATATTTCCAAACTCATCAAAATGGATACATCAAATGTGTACAATGTTTTTATATTAGTTATTACTCAATAAAGTTGAAAAGGGATTTTATTCTACTTTAAAAAAAAAATGGAAGGAAGGAAGGAAGGAAGGAAGGAAGGAAGGAAGGAAGGAAGGAAGGAAGGAAGGAAGGAAGGGGAAATAAATCTGACGAATTCTTTAGAGTACAGTCCCGCAGGCTAAGAAACAAAGCATTAGCCCTTTAAAATCAGAGCACTCTTTCAGCAGTGCTGGTGTGATGGGTGTGAACAAAAAGGGTGACACAGTAAACTTGACAAGCCCGTGGGCTAGTTTGAAGGCTTGGCAAGCTCGGTGGCTGAAAGCAACCACACTGGATGGGACTGATTATAAATTCTTTTTCTTTTCTTTTTTTGGTTTTAGAGAGAGAGGTAGGTAGAGGGAGAGAGAGAAACATCGAGAGAGAACATCAGTTGGCCGCCTCCTGCATGCCCCCAACTGGGGATTTGGCCCACAACCTGGGCATGTGCCCTGACCAGGAATCGAACTGGAGACCTTTTGATGCATGGGTAGATGTTCAGCCACTGAGCCACACTAGTCAGGCTATAAATTCTTAACTAGGCAGATTATGTTGGTAGTCACCCTCTAGGACTATAACATTCTTAGCAAAGAGTCAGTCTTTTCCTTAAGTGAGCCCTGTCCATTGTTCGTATGCCTCTAGGAGAACCTACACTTGACATGCCAGAGTAATATTGTATTCCTACCCTTCAAAGCCACAAGAGCACAAGCTCACAGGAACAAGGGACCACAGACGCTCTCATTGTTATCTTGTTCCTGCATACCATCCCTGTGTGCTGTAAAGTTAATGATTAACTGTCTTGTGACTTTTCCCATCAATGTCAAAGTTGTATGTGCTTCTCCATGTTGCCTTCTACCCAACCCTAGACATTTCCCTGCTTCACTTTCTCCTGCACCCTCATCTACCACCAGTGGATTCATGCACCTTCTGTTGTAACATGTCAGCGAGATAACCAGAGCCGCACAGCCAAATTGTAAAGGAGCACTTCATTACGCTGGAGGGCTGGGGGGGGGGTTCAGCTTCCCCACATCCTCAGCACCAGATTCTTCTTGCTCCTCAGATTTTAAAGACAGAAGCCCCATCCCCCTTTTGCCCCCCCCCTCCCCGGGGACTGGTACAATAGTGGGTGTGACAGCGATTACAGAAGTCAAAATTAGCATTATTCACCGAGCTCACAAGTACCTGCAAATACTGATACTGGAAACTGCAAATGCCTCCCAACATGCAGGGCAACTACAACCTTAGTAAAATTCCTTTACTTCTAGGGATAATTAACCTATTATTGGAAAAATATCGAGGAAATTCTACTGATAATGTAAATGGAGTCATCTAGTCGCCTTAGCCAAGGGGCCCAGGTCCCTTCCTTATGTTCTGTCCTTTAATTTAAAATGTGTAGAATAAGCTACAAAACTGTCATCCTCTGGAGAATTTTCTCAATCATTATGATTTTGCTTCCAAGAATGTCCTCAACATTTTGGCTCAAATAAACTCTTAATAAAACTTTTCTATAGGCTGGATGTTCTTTCATTGACATAAGAAACGAAAATCATACTTATGACCTACCTAGGGGAAGGACAGTTCTGCATACATCTGTATGCCATTTGGTAATGTGGTGAGTTTTGCGCTAATTGCAGGGAAGCACTAGAAGGGACATAAATTTACCACGTTTGTCACATAGCCCTTTTCTCCTCAGTGCATGATTACATCACCCTGTCTGGGTAGTCAAGTGAGGAGTGAAATTTCATGGAAGAAGAGAACATCCTCTGGAATTGTGCTGATACAAATAGCTGTTATCCAGTCAGTTACTAAATACATGAATGATATGAGCTGTTTTAAAAAACAAAAACAAACAAGAAACAGAAATAGTCCTGCTGTGACCTGCACGGCTAGAAGAACCAGACCAGAGGAGGGGCGCCGGGAGACGAAGAAAGACACAGAGACATGACAGAGAGAAAAGCTGGGGCAGGAGGGACACTGCTCTCTGAAGGAGAAAGAGTGACCCCGAGCTAGCTCAGCCAGCTTATTATATATATAGCCAATTGAAGGAGGGGGGCTTCAAAAGATTCATTGTTTTCAACACCAAATGTGTCCATCGGCCTCTGAGCTCAAGGTCCAGACTGTCGATACATTCCTGCCCGCAGCTCAGGACGCCCATGTGTGGGCCTTGCGGGCACGCAGGATCAACAAGTGGCCTTGGGGCTAAAGGCTCCTGGGCGAGACCATGCAAACACCACAGGAACAAGAGACCTCGGATCAGCCACCCTCCATAAGACCAGAGCTGATTTCCGATAAGGTGGTACTAGCAAGGACTTGAATGCTTATTAACATGTACAGAAATTAAAAAGATAGAGAAAAATCTATGGAAAGATGGCTGAATTCATAAAAAACTTAGAATTTAAAAAATTTAAGTAATGCCTGGTGGTCAGTGGATTGAGCATTGTCCCATGGACTGAGAGGTCCCGGTTCGATTCCCAGCCAGGGCACATGCCTGGGTTGCAGGCTCCATCCCCAGTAGGGGGTGTGCGGGAAGCAGCCAACTGATGTTTCTCTCTCACACTGATGTTTCTCTCTCTCTCTCTTTCTGAAAAAAAATCAATAAAAATATTTAAAAATTTTTCAAGTAAAAATTCTAGAATTTAACAATACATCAACTGAATTTAAGAACTCAAATAAATGAGTTTAAAAGTAGATTAGACATAAGAGAATAGAGCATTTGTCAAGTGTTCCCATTTAAATCATGGAGAAATAATAGGCAGTAGAGATAGGCAGTTCTCAGAAAAATGCATCTGCAAGGGTGCAGTGCTAGCTGACATGCTCCAAGAGACACTGAGCGCAGTGCCTCGTGTGCGAGGAAAACGATCGCAGACTTGAACACAGCACTGCATCAAGAAATAAAGGGCACCAGAAAGACTACCTGCACAGAGTCCATGTTTGGTCAAAGCAGTTATACTTGAATGTTGAGTTTATTTCCAGGCAGAACACGGTTGTCTGGAAAGTGCTTGTCATATCTCAATTCTCCTTGGAAAATACCAAGTCAAGTACATGTTGTATATCCAGGCATATACATTCTAGGAGACCCTGACAATTAGTTGTGTGTTGTGATGGTAGCACTGGGGCTCATGGCGGGAATAACATAAAACTTCTGCTCCTTTTGTAGTGCTCCTGGATGCTTTACATTCCAGGGGAATTAGATCTGGAGGAATTTTTTAGTTAATTGCTCTGTTCTGAATGGATAGTAAAATATCTCTAATCTCCTTGACAGGGGCTAGTGGTTATAACCCAGAATCAGTCTCTAGGTTAAGCTCCAGGATTCCAGACAGGGGGGAGCCTTATCTTGTCAGATACTTACATTTCAAGGAGAAATCGGGCTTCAGGACTTGCAAACATCTCTAGGCTGTAAAGGAGGATATATGGTTCCCACAAGTAGATTATTTATCTTCCAAAGGGCTGGAGTTCTGATCCAAGGCCCATTCTGTTTTAAAGAGAAACTTTCAGGAGAAATATATCTACCTACTCCTTCTTGAGCAAATAAGTTATTTTTTTCTCAATCTTCAGCTAATTGCCACGAAACAATTTGCCTGGCACTCATTATGTTGTCCCAGGGGTAAGGACTAGAATATGGGGCCAATGCATTTTTATTATTTATTTTTTTTTACTGAGGTTATAATAAGAAATCTGCCTCTGGTGCATATTTAGGATAATTTTAATACAAATGACTATTAAAAACCTATCTATTACTTCACTTTGGGAATCTACACACTATAGAGATAATAGTGTGTTGATATAAGAAAACTTGCTGAGAGATCAATTAAAAAATGCTTTGGAAAACCATTCAGAGAAACATTTAGCAAACTCAATTAGAGCATTTTCCAAAGATAAATTACCTTCTATTCTCAAGGAGGTGAAGATCTGAGAAATCTTCAAAGGCCATTAACCCTGACCAGATGCTAATTTGCTCAACTTCACTGTTTTAAACATTCATGCTTGCATATGTATAATTGCTAATAAATCAGCTAGCCTTTTTTCTTTATGTTCTTTAAACAATAATTTTAATTGTCTTATATTCAAGTTTATAGATTCTTTTTTCCACCTGTTCAAATCCATTTTTGAATCCCCCTGGTAAATTTTTTACCTTAGTTATGTTACATTTTTAGATCTATAGTTTCTTTAGGTTCATTTTTAGGTTCCCTGTTGCTTCACTTATATTTGTGTTTTGTTCATATATGACTTTGTTGGTTTTCTTTATGTCATCCTGAGTTTTTTTAACATCTTTAAAACAATTGTTTTATTTTAAAGTCTTTCTTCAGTAGGTCCACCATCTGACTGTTTGGATTTCCTCAGTGTTGTATTTATTTTCCTTTGAATGGGCTATACTTTTCTGTTTATACACCTGGTGATTTTTGTTGAAAATTGGACATTTGAATCTGAGAATGTGATAAACCTGAAAATCAGATTCCTCCCATTCCCAAGGAATTGCGTTCATAATTTTTATTTTTTATTAGAGCTGTCTCCATGCCAACGATAAGCCTGAGGAATGAGCCAAAGGTCTCCCCAGGTTTTCTCTGAGCCTGGACCTTTTATTTGATATGTGCAGTACCTTTGTAATTTCACTAAAAGCAGTGCTTTCCAATGTCATATATATTTTTTTTAATGTCTGGCCCTCAAAATGGGAAAAATAGGTGCGAGTCCTTTAACCTATGTAGGTAATTTCAGTCAGTTGGGTCTTTCAACAGTAGGTGTAGGGGTATAACAATGACTGATACCTCTGTGTCTATATCTCTGTGTTTAGAAACATCAATCAGGGATCAGAGACCATAACCTTGATATTTGGACGACAGGATCTTTTTCTTTATTGATTTTTTTAGAGAGAGAGGAAGGTAGAGGGAGAGAGAGAGAGAAACATCGATGAGAGAAAACATTAACTGGCCGTCTCCTGCATACCCCCACTGGGGTTTGGCCCACAACCTGGGCATGTGCACTGACCGGGAATCCAACATGAACATGCGACCTCTTGGTGCATGGGTCGACGCTCAACCACTGAGCCACACCAGCCGGGCAAAGATCTTTTGTGTCCCCCCAGGCTCCAGAAAGATATGTGCAAGCTTCTCCAAGAACAGTGCACAGCTGATCGCCATGGCTGGGGTGGAGAATGGTAGCTGCTGAACTTGACCAAATTAACCATGGTGTACCTTTCTCTAGGAGTTGCAATCCTTAAATAGACCACAGTTACAAAACAATTTACTTTTGACTGTTGTTTTTTGCAGTGCGATTCTTGTCTAAGTGAGGAGACAGTGTCCTTGTGCTTCCTACTTTAACACCTTTCCAGATTTCATCTGATATATATAATAACTAGGAAAGTTAATATTATCAACACTAAAAAAAGGTGGTGAATGGATGAGAAGTTAAGTTGATTTGGCCATAGTATGTATGTAAATTTAGATACACACTATGTGTATTAAATCAGTAAATTGCAATCATGAGCTAGTGTTGAAATACTGACTTTATTTTCTTTTATATTTTGTATCATTTTTACTTTACTAAAAGAAATATAACTAAATTTATAATTAATCCATGCAAATGTAGATTCTAGTTGCTTTTAAGTCATGTTAGAGGGAAAATTTTTATGTTTTGATGGAAGGTCATTGATTGCTATGCAGAATAAGATTATTAACAAAAAGAGCACATAAATATAAGAATAAAAAAGAGTAATACTATGTAATTTATTGGAAAAACTAGTTTTAAGGTAAAGCAGTTGAGAGCAATATCCTGTTCCAGAAGATTAATTTTTAAAATTAATTTACTGATTTATCACCTGTGTTAGTCCCAAAAGGACTTGGAGATTCCCAGAAAACATAGTTAAAATGCAGATGCTTTTAACAGTTGATGCCTACTTAAAATTGCTCTTTATCATACTGCTGAGAAATGTCTTGCAAAAGGCTATGCAAAAATGTATCAGAAATGTATAACATCCTAATCTTAAACCTGCCGTGTTCACTTACGGTTTCACAAAATCTAAATTTTGCAGAATTTCCATTTAGCAAGAAAAAAAAGAGTAAATATTTTTTCTACACATGTTTAATCATTTCAAAATGTGTAAAATACAGAACAGCTCATGTCTCTCCCTAACCTCTGACAGTTCAGGTTACTCTCCTCACCGACCTTCCTGCAGGACGCAGAGGTCAGAACAGAGCGAGGTGGACATGAGAAGGGGAGGCAGGGCCCAGGTGATGTGCTGTCGGCTTCCTCACAGTATCCGCCCTCCACCATTTCATGTATCTGTCCATTCTTCACTTTAACTTCTGATAATTATAAAAGAATTGCCTATCTCATTTAATCTTCAAAACAATCCTTTATGGTAAATGGGAAACATAATTATCATCAACACTAAAAAAAAAAAAAGTGAGTGGATGAGAAGTGAGGTTGGCCAAGGGGCATGTGCTGGCCCCCCCAGGGCCCCTCTGGGCTCTCCCTGTGCCTTAGGGCGCCCCTGGCTTCCCCCCTCTCACAGGGAAGGCCTCTGGCTTCCTCTCCCTCTTTCGCTCTCTCACAGGTAGACACGCAGATGAACTCTCTGCACTGGAGCAAGCAGCTCTTTTTAGCCTCCATGATTTTCGTTAATACAGATGGGGGAGAAAAACAGAATCATTTTACACACATTAATTCTGTGTTTTTCTCCTCAGATTCCCCCTTTCTGACCAGGTCTGTCTCTTACTTATTTTTTTCCCTGTGGCCTTTCACAGCACTCTGACGTCTCACCACTAAGTGTTGGTTAACCCAAGTGTTCTGAACCCTGAAAGATTACAAACTGATCGAATGCTCAACACTAGGCTTAACGACCTTGACTTGGCCTGTGAACAGGAGGAGGGGCACTGATAGGAGACAAGTTCCTGGTGGGGTTATGAGCTCTCTGGAGCCGGCACCAGCTTCCAGACACTCGTCAGCCAGGATCCTGAAGATCGTCCACTGGTGGTTGGCTTTTGTAAAAGATTCAGTCATCTCACATTTAGATCACACATTCTCACGTGGGTTTTGGTGTGTCATGCAGGTCACGTCACCCTCCCTAAGCATGTCAGGATCCCCAGCACTTTCTTTGCCTCTGTATCCAGGGGTGGGGAACATCCTGCCTGGGGGCAGTATCAGGCCTGCAAAATCAGTACCAGCTAACATCACACACTTCACCAAATTACCCTGACCAAACATAGCAGGCTAATTTTGTATGGCCCCTAAACAATGTTATAAATATCCAAATGGCCCTTGGCAAAAAGAAGGGTTCCCCACCAGAAGCAAGTGATCAGCTTTGTGACTAAAGAGATCTCTTTTCCTTTTATAGTTCATACATTTTACCTTCTTGGTATCAAGGAGAAAAGGAAAAAAAAATTAATAATTAAAGTGATGGTGGAATGGTCGTTGTCATCTCTTCAACTTCGGGTATCTGGCAACAAGTCTGCCCTTCCAGCTTGGGCTTCGCTTCTCCCTGGGTGCATTTGGTGTGTCTCAACATATTTCACTTACTATGCAATACATGTTATATTTCGACATATCTCTTTGTAATGATATTTCAAACTTTATGTATCGCATGGGCAAATAACACAATTAACTCTGGGAACTGATTAATGGAATTGCTTGAGAGTCTAGAAAGGTTAAAAATCTCATATCTGAAGTCCTATGACACATATATTTAGAGAGAAAAAGCATGCATATGTGCCATGTCTGTGTGATTTTGGCAGGTTTCTAGATCAAATACAATTTTTTAAAAATCTTTATTGTTGAAACTATTACATACATCCTCCCTTTTTTAACTGGTTCCCAACATCTGGTTCCCACCTCGCCCTAGGCCTTCACTACACTATTGTGTGTGTCCACGGTCAATGCATATATGCATATAAATTCTTTGGTTAATCTCTTACCTCTTCTGCCTCCCTCTTTCCCTCCGAGATTTGTCAATTTGTTCCATGTTTCCATGACTCTAGTTCTATTGTATTTATCAGTTTATTGTGCTCATTAGATTCCAAATATAAGTGAGATCATGTGATATTTATGTTTCTCTGACTGGCTTATTTCACTTAGCATAATAATCTCCAGGTCTCTGTATGCTGTATCAAAGGATAATAGATCATTCTTTTTATAGCTGCATAGTATTCCATTGTATAAATGTACCACAACTTTTTTAAATAATTAATTTATTTTTGTTATAGATGTTTCTTCTTTTTCCCCCACTGACTCCCCCTCCCCCCCCGTCCCCAGCTTTATTGTCCATAACCTTTGTTCATGCATACATGCATATAAGTTCTGTGGTTTATCTCTCCCCCACCGCCCCTGTTCTGGGGATTGTCAGTCTGTACCCCACTTCCATGCCTCTGGGACTACCCCATTCCTCAGATTGTTATGTTCATTATATTCCACCAATAAGTGAGATCATATGATACTTGTCTTTCTCTGTTTGGTTTTTTAGAGAGAAAGAAAGGGAGACAAACATCGATGTGAGAGACACATCAGTTGGTTGCCACCTGCGTGACCCCATCTAGGGCCAGGGACAAACCACAACTGAGATACGTGTCCTTGGCTGGAATCAAACCCACAACTCTTTGGTCCATGGGCTGATGCTCCAGCTGTTGAGCCAAACTGGCCAGGGTCCAATACCATTTATTAAAGAGACTGTATTTACTCCATTGTGTGTTATTGGGTCCTTTGTCAAATATTAATTGAACATAATGGCTTGGGTCAATTTCTGTGTTCTCTGTTCTGTTCTGTTGATTTATATGCCTGTTCTTGTGCCAGTGACAGAATGTTTTGATTACAGTGGCTTTGTAGTATAAGTTTATATCCTCTATTGTGATCCCTCCGACTATGTTCTTTCTCAATATTGCTGCAGCTATTTGGGGTCATTTTGGTCCAATATAAATTTTTGGAGTATTAGTTCTAGATCTGTGAAATATGCCATTTGTATTTTAACAAGGATTTTATTGACTCTATCTATTGTTTTACATAGTATGGATATTTTAATGATGTTAATTCTACCAATCCATGAACATGGCATATTCTTTCACTTGTTTATATCTTCCTCTAGCTCTTTTTTCAACATCTTATAGTTTTTGAGTACAGGGCTTTTACCTCCTTGGTTAAGTTTATTCTTAAGTATGTTTATTTGTTGCTATGGTAACAACATTTTTTTTTTTTTTTAGTTTCTCTTTCTGAGAATTCAGTATTGGTATATAAAAATGCCATCAATTTCTGGTTGTTAATTTTGAAAACTGCTACATTACTGAATTCATTTAAGAAATATAATAATTTCTTGGTGGAGTCCTTAGAGTTTTCTGTGCACAATATTTTGTCATTTGTGAATAATGACAGTTTTACAGCCTTCTTTCTCATTTGAATGCCTTTGATTTTGAATTCTTGTCTGATTACTGTGGTCAGAACTTCTAGTACTATGTTGAATAAGAGTGGTAAAAGCAGACATCCTGGTTCTGATCCTGTTCTTAGGGGGAATGTTTTTAGTTTTTGCCCACTGAGTATGATGTTGGCTGCATATTTGTCATAGATGGCCTTTATTATTTTAAGGTACTATCCTTCTATTCCCATTCTGCTGAGAGTTTTTATCTTAAAATGGGTGTTGAATTTTATCAAATGCTTTTTCCATGTCTATTGATATGATCACATGATATTTATCTTTCAGTTTGTTTATGACATGTGTCACATTTATTGATTTGCAAATATTGTACCACCCTTGTATCTCTGGAATAAATCTCATTTGGTTCTGCTGTTTGATTTTTTTAACATATTGCTAGATCCAGTTTGCTGATATTTTGTTGAGGATTTTATTATGTATGTTATTCAGTAATATTGGCCTGTAATTCTCTTTGTAAAGCCTTTGTCTGGTTTTGGAATTAGTATAATGCTGGCCTCATAAAAAAAGCTTGGAAGTATTCCTTCCTCTTGGGTTTTTTGGAGTAATTTAAGGAAGATAGGTGTTAGTTCTTCTTTGAATGTTTGGTAAAACTCCCGTGAAGCCATCCAGACCAGAATTTTTTAGTTTTTTTTTTTAAATTACTGCTTCAATTTCATCAGTTGTTATTGGCCTATTTGGGTTTTCTGATTCTTCCTGATTCAGTTTTGACAGATTGTATGTTTCTAGGAATTTGTTCATTTTATCCATGTTGTATAGCATGTTGTCATATAATTGTTCATAGTATTTTCTTACTATTCTTTGTATTTCTGAAGTGTCAGTTGTTATTTCATGTCTTTTGTTTCTGATTCTATTAATTTGGGTTCTTCCTCTTTGTTTCATGATAAGTGGGGCTAACGGTTCATCAATCTTGTCTATCTTTTCAAAGAACCAGCTCTTGGTTTTACTGATCTTTTGTATTGTTCTTTAGACGCTATGTCATTTATTTTGACTCTGATCTTTTTATTTCCTTCTATTTACACACTTTGGGCTTTTCTTATGTTCTCTTTCTAATAGTTTAAGTTGTAGGGTTGGATAGTTTATTGAAATTTTTCTTGTTTTTTGACATAGGCCTGCAGTGTTATGAACTTTTCTGTCAATACTGCCTTTGCTTTGTCCCATAGATTTTGGGTTGTTGTGTGTTCATTTTCATTTGTTTCCAGTAATTTCTTTCATTTCTTCTTTGATCTCATTGGTAACCCATTCATTGTTTAATAACATGCTATTTAACTTCCATGTTTTTGAATGTTTTTGAGTGATTTTATTGTAGTTGTTTTCTAACTTAATGCCACTGTGGTACAAAAAGATTATATGATTTTAATCTTCTTGAACTTGGATACCTAGTTTGTGTCATAACATGTGTTCTATCTTTGAAAATGACTCATGTGCACTTGAGAAGAATGTATATTCTATAGCTTTGGTTTAAAATGTGCTGTAAATGTCAATTAATTCCATCTAACCTACTGTGTCATATAGGATTGCTCTTTCCTTGTTGATTTTTTGTCTGGAAGATCTATCCAGTGATGTTAATGGGTTCCTAAAGTCCCCAACTATTATTATATTGCTGTCAACCTCTTCATGAAAGTTCTCCAGAAGTTATTTTTTAAAATATATTCGGGTGTTTTTATATTCAGTGCATATGTTTACCAGGGTTATATTCTCTTGTTTTATCAATCCTTTTAGTATTATGTAGTGACCTTCACTGTTTTTTGTAATGGATTTCATTTTGAAGTCTATTTTGTCAAATGTCAAATATCAGTATTGCTATCCCAGCTTTTTTTTTTTTTTTTTCCATTTCTATTTGCATGAAAAATTTTTTCTGTTTCTTTACTTTCATCCTGTGTGTGTATTTTTTTTTCCCCCCTGAGGAGAGTCTCTTGTAGGCAGCATATATATATATGGGTCATGCTTTCTTATCCACTCATCTACTTTATGTCTTTTGATTTAAGCATTTATGTCATTTACATTGAAAGTTATTATTGATAGGTACTTATTTATTGTCATTTTTATTCTTTATACCTGTGTTCCTCTTTTTCTGTATTTTTTTTTTTTTTTTCTTCTTCTTATACCCATTCCTTTAGCAGCTCTTGCAGTGCTGGTTTGGTAGTAATGAATTCCTTTAACCTTTTTTTGTGTGTGTCTGTGAAAGTCATTATTTTACCTTCAATTTTGAATGATAGCTTTGCTGGATAGAATAGTCTTGGAATCACCCCCTTGCATTTCATTATTTTGTATACTTCCTGCCCTCCCTTCTGGCCTGATGTGTTTCTATTGAGAAATCAGCTGACAGTCTAATGGGAGCTCCCTTGTAGGTAACTTTCTGTCTCTCTCTTGCTGCCTTTAAGATTCTTTCTTTGTCTTTAATGTTTGCCATTTTAATTATGATGTGTCTAGGAGTTGTGTCTTTTTTGGGGGTTTGTCTTCATTTGGACTCTCTGAACTTTAGTGACTTTTTCCTTCACCAGGTTTGGGAAGTTTTCTGTCATTATTTTCAAACAGGTTGTCTATTCCTAGCTCAGATTTTTCTCCTTCTGGTATCCTTATGATGCAGATGTTGTCACAAAGTTTCCTTAAACTATCCTCCTGCTTTTTAATGGTTTTTCTATTTGCTGCTCTGATTGCGTTTTTTGGTTTTTTTCCTACCTTGTCTTCTAATTTGCTGATTTGGTCCTCAGCTTCTTCGAATCTACTGTTGATTCTTCCCAGGGTATTCTTTATTTCAGTTATGCCATTCCTCATTTCCAATTGATTCTTGTTGATGGTTTCTGCCTTTTTTTTTTTTTAATGTTTATGCAGTTTCTACTAAATTTCTTATAATTCCCAACAAGTTGCTTGTAGTTCTCACTAAGTTGTTGGAGCATCCTTATAACCATTACTTTGAAGTCTATATCTGATAAATTGCTTACTTCTAATTCATTTAGTTTTTATTCTGATGATTCCTCCTTTTCTTTCATTTGAGGTTTTTCTCTGTCTCCCCATTTCCGTGGGTCCAGTCTTCCAGTGTACCAGGTCAGGCACACTTGGTTGCAGTAGCAGCACTTCTGCACATCTGGGGGTATCAGGTCCCAGTGATAGTTGGTCTTCCAAGGATTCTGGGTCAGGCACACCTGGTTGAAACAGTAGGTCAGTGTGTTTGGGATATCAAGTCATAGCTATGGGTCTGAGTGTGCTGCATCAAGGCTGTGGGGGCAGGTGAATCATGCCAAGGTGGTGGGGCCAGTCGTCCTGAGGTGCCGGGTCAGGCACACCAGGCTGCAATGGCAGGTCTGTGTGTTTGGGCACTCCACATCAAGATGGTGGGTGCCAGGCACTCTACTTCAAGGTGAGGGGTGCAGGCTGCTCTGTGTCAATTATGCAAGATATCTGCTTAAATTTTTAGAATTGTTCTCCAATGCCAAATGACTAACTTCCTCACAATACTATAGGAAATCATTCATGATCTCTCCTTGCCAGTATTTTTAGCATCACTTCCTCTGTTATTCCTTGGCATACACTCTTGAGTCATGAACAATTACTTACTATTTTACAATACAATATATAATTTTTTGGTATCATTTTAAAAGTGTTTTTATTCCCATTGTTCAACTACTTATCCTCACATCATTTTTCAGGACTAATTCATTTCCTCCCTTCTTGTTTTTTTTCCTTCTTTCCTTCATTTTTTCCTTTCTTCCTTCCTTCTTTCTTTCCTTCTTTTCTTCCACTTTCTCTTCTTCCCTTCTATTCACCCATCTATAAAAATCTCCTTAAATATCTAGTCTCCTACAAATACAAATTCTGGGAACATAGGTCTTATATTCTTTCACACTCCATATACGGTTAAGCATATATTCCCCATTGCTCCATTATGTGTCTTGCCATGCTACAGTTATTTATTACTACTCTGATTAATTCTTATGTGGCTTATGTTTTTTTAAGTGTGTAAGGAAGCTGTGTTTATAATCATTAAATTAACACAACTTGCACATTAGAAATGCAGTATATAATTTTTAGGTTTATCTTTCCAAAGGTTTTGTTCTGTTTATCTAGCATAATGTCTTCAACAAAGAACCTATTTAATAAATCTCAGTTGGATAATACATGTTTGTATGAGAGAGGTCATATTTTGGAAATACATGGTTCAGAAGAGGAAATTGTTGTGTCTGACAGCTGTGGTAAAAAAAAAATGTATTTATTTTCTTTGAGCCTCATTTTTCTCAAATGGAAAATGAGGGTATTGCATTGGTTTGCTTTTTGAATTTTGTCCTTTTATGATTCAATCAAGTGAACACAGGGTTAACTTTGGTTTGGCTCTTTTCATTTTGAAATAAAACATAATTTTGGAAATATTTTCCAAGCATTAAAAAGCATATATAATTATTTTATAACTTAGTATTGTAAGGCCGGCGAGCTCCAGGGAGTCACATGACCGGGAAGTTGCATGACCTGGAAATGGATGGCCAAAGGAGAAATCAAAACCTAACTTGGGAGACTTTGCCTTACCCGGATGTGGCTGAGGCGACACTCCTGGTCATATCCTACCACCCTTCCCAGCCAATCAACACGTTCAAATGCCCCCGGCAGCTAGCTAGTTACCTGACACCACACCTAATCAGCCCACCCAGGTCCCTAATGTCCCTATATATCTTCCCTGGGCAAAAGTAGCAGTGAGACTTCCCTGGCCCCCACCACATGGACAGTGAACCTCGAGTGGGAATGCTTCAATAAAACTTTTGCCTGACTTTGCGGCTCCGTTTCTCTTTCTTCCTCGGCGAGATACCTTACAAGTATCTCTATTCATTTTAAAGGTAAATAGTCTGAAATGTATTTCTAGTGCTGTGAGACTAATTTAATTCTTATTTTATTCACTAATCAATATTTTTACTAAAGAAAATAATCAGTGAAAAGAATTTATGACTTAATTTTGTTATTTGTTTTTGTTTAAAATTAAAGTGTAAAAATACAAGTGAGAAAATTATATTTTATTTAAAAATCTGGTAAAACTTATAAATGTTTGATACTGATACTTTCTTCAATCAATTATTTTAGTTTCCATGACTGAAAAACATTGATGTAAAGTATTAATAAACACTAGGTATGGTTTCCAGAATCCCTTTAAGCTTATACTTTTTATAGTTTCTCTGTCTTATGGCCCTGGTCTTCAAAAGCAAAGTAACAAATAAAAATAAACATAGAATCCCTTTTGATGTTTTTTTTTTGTGTGTGTGTGCTCTCGAGGAGACAGACGCTGGAAAGTTTGAATGAAGATGCTGCCTACACCTCTAACCCTCAGTAAGTAGCATATTTCCAACATCACGGTTTCAAAATTTCTGAAATTAGTGTTGCATATTATCATTGTCATTATTCTTTTGAATTGTTTATATTATTGGTGCAATTATTGATGCAGCATAGGTTATTTATGCTCTATCCTTTCTCAATTGGAAAATGTATGTTTTTAGGTCAAACTTTATTCCCATTTTGAATTTATTTTGAGCACAAACTAGTAGACTGCTGTCAAATATAAAAAATAAATGTAATAATTATGACTTTGTTAACATTTAAGTGAAGCACGGGGATCCAGATGTTGAGATCACAAGATAAACTGAAACAAAGAAGTTTATTACTCACAGGTCCAGGGAGAAGTGTATGGCACACCATGAACAGTACTTAATGCAAAGAGTTGTAAATGTGGTTTGATTACCTTGTTGTCAAATAAAGTCCAGGGAATTTCAATAAATTGGTTTAAATGGCAGTGTTTTAATAGTGGATTCTTAGTTTGGGGAATGTAAGTCACTATAAATATAATTTCTCTTCTTCTGCCCACAATAGATTTCTGTTTAAAAGAAAATTAAGAGAAAAGAAGGCTAAGCATGCCGTCTCTTGGCCTGCCAGGATCGGTGCAATGTAAGGAACTACAAGCACATGCTGGTTGGAGTGATAGGGAGCTTTGCAAGGGAGAAAATGCTCCAGATCTTTGGACACAGTCCCATTTATTTGCAGATTGGTTCCCCCCAGGTTACAAGTGGATTTATGTAAATTATTTCCTTGAGATGGCATCTCTACAAACCATACAGCCTACCCTTGTCTTTTGCTTTTTATTGCAGAAAGAGATTTTAAAGCTAAAAGATAACAAACCCAGCCATGCCTGGGCCTACAGCCCATTATCCACTCAAGGCAGTGTTCCAGCCTTTGTCATGCAAACCTTATCTTATTCACATGCTAAAGAAGCATTCACTGCAAGCAAGGCAGTTTTCTTGTCTTTCAGTCAAACTGGTCTGTCCACACACACACTTTGATCCTAAACTGGCCAGGTTGCATGGCCAGGTTTCAAGAATGCCTTATCACAAGGTTACAAATCATCTATCTACCATCCCCCAATTCCCACACAGGCAAAGACATCAGTGAGATAAAAAGGACAAACAAACAAACAAACAAAAGAAAGTACGTAAACTTGTATTACTTACAAAACTTGAAAATTATCACCTGGATAACTGAGAATAAAACAGAGTATAGGTAATAAAATTTCACAGCAAATAGTAAGGCCTGGTTTTGAAATATGAACAGTACTCATGAAAATGTATAAAAGTTATTTAAATTAATATACAGGTTTCAAATCATGCTCAAGTACTTTCTACTGTGGCTATAGCAGACCTGATTGTTTTAAGAAACCTGTCATCAGAATCATGTGAAAGCAGTCATCTGCAGAATGATCCTGGTTGAGGTGTCTGCCCACTGGGCCCTTGCAGCCTCACAGCACCTGTAGGACCCAGAACTCCTTTCTAAGAAACTGCTCACCAAACCAGACTTATCAGATTCATTCCAGAGATACTGAAACCTACCCAGCCCTGAGACTGTGGCTGATTCTGACTTTTTAGGATTCCTGAGACGTCTGTTTGTGTTTGCCAAGGTTTCTAGGTTTGCGGAATATATGGACACCTTGTATGTTGCCAGATTCATTGGAAAAGTACACAACATATGATTTTAAATTTTTCTTCTCTGTATAGAATTTATGAGATTAAGAGTGAGTTTTTTTTCTTTAATAATGTATACTAAATACAGATTGTAGTGTGTAAAAAGTCCCAAAGGAACTTATGTAAAGTTGGATCACAAGTTGCCATATGGCAAGAGCCAACTTTCATAAATTTATAATAAATATAAAGAATGAAAAAAAACCTAGAAACAAAAAAGAAAACCTGTAATGGATATTCTTGGAGTATAATTTAATAAATCTCTAAGCCAAAGCATGCGTTAGCATTCTAAAGCTTCTTGACAATCTACTCATTTTTCAAAAGAAGTTTCTACACCCATACTGATTAGAGAGAACAAATGAAAATATTCAAGTTGAATTTATAATATTATTAGTGCATTACGTCTTTTGCAGTTGACTGAATTTTAAATGTACACTAAAGTGAGTGAAAATTTAACATTTTTAATTACATCCGTGTTTTGAATTTAGCTATCAGTAAAAACTTTTCAGAAATGATTTGCTAATATACTACATTAATGGGAAAATTATCAGATACATTTATTTTCAAAAATTTTAACTTTTGAAACTTCTTAATTTTTTAAGATGAAATTTATTGTGCAATAAAGGCATCATAGCCAGGGAGTTTCCATTTACTTGGGCAATGTATAAAAGTATTTTTATTGAAAACATATTTTCTTTGATAATAAGCATGTTCTTCCCTGTTTCATGGCTAGTCAAGTCTCAGGTTAATTCTAAGGTCTATAAAATAGATATATCAAACATTAAGTATTGAAATGTCTGTCAATTAACTCACTGAACTTATATAATGACTTTTCTTACAGTCTGAAAGGATTGCTGAGGCACTCAGAGTTTTCATCCACTGCTCCACAAACAGTGTTTAATTAGAAATCAGTAAGTAACAGATTAATTAAATATCTTTTGCAACTATTCAACTGGATGTCATGTCGAGCGATAAAGAGAATGGCATGTGTGATCCTCGACTAATACTTTGTTTTATGAGGAACCACAGTCATAATGTCCCCCATTCAAACACCCAACCCACCAATTCACAACTACAAAATCAATTAAGAAAATGGTCAGTGAAGGGTAAATAAATAGAATTTGTATAAGGGAGATTGAAAGGTTTACTTTAAAATATGTTTTAAGAATAAAATGTTTTCTTTCAACAGCCAGCAACTTGCTTCCAAGGAAACAAGCCATCCTGACAAAGGCCACCCTTCTTTAAAACTCTGGATCTAAATTTTTTTGGAAAATGATGACAATATTTTCATAGGAGCTAAGACTTCAAATGGGAAATGAGATCAAGACCCTTATTCTACTGCAAAGTTCAACCTTGTAGGGAGGACTTACATGTAGTTAGCCCTGGTTGAAGCTATGAAGTCATCTGTCAATGCAAAACACTGTGTAAGAGGAATCACTTCAAAACCCTTTTTTAAAAATCTCTCTCTCTCCTCTCTCCCCCTCTCAAACATGTGTCCTAGGCTCAGCATTTGAGCCTTATTTTATGAAAGGATTGGTCAGGGAGTTTTCAGGGATGTGCTGTGTGGCTGCCCCTGGACTCCTCACTGGCCATGATGGGTCTGCGGAGTCTCAGAAAGGAAATGACTGTGTGGGGCGGCTTGTTAAAGAGATAAAGCTATATCTTAAAGAACAATGCTTTCATAAATCCATACAGCAGTATACACTCTAGAAATGGAAGTTCTTCACAATCACGAGGAATCACGTGGCGTTTTGGTTCTTTGCATGGAGAGAGCAGCAAGTGCAAAAGAAAGCAGATTTTCAGAGTTGCCAGGTTTTAGTTTCTCACAGACATACAATCTTGCTGGTGAAAATCCTGAGGTGGAATCACCTGGAACCTAACTACCAGTAGCAGTTGTGTTAACTTTTAGCCTCGGGGGGATGGGACTGAGTTCTGGCTCCAAGGACAAGATACAGGCACTGCACTAACCCTGACATTAAGTGGTTCCTTAGTTTTTTTGTTTTTTCTTTTCATAATGTCACAGGAGGCCTTTAGGGAAGGAGAGATGAAGCAATAATATGAAGCTTAGTTTTTATCTCAATCTGGTGAAAGGCCACATTTATTACACCTATGAACCCAATGTATACAAAATCTAGGTATTAAATTAAGTTGCTTAGAGTAATTGACCTAAGATAGAATTAAACTGAAAATCAATCAAATCTAAGAACCTTCCTGAGAGTGTATTTGTATTCCAGAGGGACAGAGGAGAGCGAGCAAAGGCATAGAGGCAGGAGGGCTTCAGACACATGCAAATATGTATCAATACACTCAAGACTTATTTACCGAGCCCTGGCCGGTTTGGTTCAGCTGTTGGAGCATTGGCCCGTGGTCCAGAGAGACACGGGTTCGGTTCCCGCTAAGGGCATGTGCCTCGGTTGCAGTTTGTTCCCGGCCCCGTTTGGGGTTGTGCGGGTGGCAATAAGTCGATGTGTCTCCCTCATGTCAATGTTTCTCTTTCTCTCTCTCTTCCTCCCTCTCTCCCTCCTGCTCTATCTGAAGGAAAAAAAAAAAAAAGTGCTCGGGTGAGGATTAAAAAATTATAATAATAATAATAAAAAGACTTATTTACAGAAAATGAGTTATTGTGTGACCGAGTCAAAATTGAAGCTCATGACTTGGGCCCCAGATGCCACACTTCTAAATATAGTCCTTTACTTGAATTTTATATATCCATTTGAATGAAGGAACTAAGTATTCATTTAAATTCACACAAAACATGACAGCAATCTTCTTTGGAACTTTATTTAAATTTCCTTCTGTTTTTGCCTCAATTACTATGTTACATCTAACTATAGGCATGCCTAAGAGATATTGTGGGTATGGTTCTGGACCACTGCAATAAAGCAAATAACATAATAAAGCAAGTTACACAAGGATAGCAGAGCAGGTAGCTGCTGTGCTCACCTCCTCCCTTGACCACATCAAAGTTACAACTATATTATAAAATAACCATCATGGAGAACCACCTAAAGACTACCTGAATAGAATTCCTATAACTAAGGATACAAAGAAGAAACCACACCAAGACTGGTAAGAGGAGTAGAGCTGAATAATGGGCTGGTCCCACAGATATTATGTGGCAGTTGAGAATCAAGAAAAATATCTTGGCTATGAAGGTGCCCCTCATGAGCAAAATGCCCCTGCCCCATACCTGAATCCTAAGACCGTGGCTCCGCTGCTGGGATGAAATATTCCCCGACACATATGGCAGTCAAAAGCATCAGGGTGTGTGTCTGAGAAAGATAATAGGCTGCTAGAGACCTAAGTAGTGTGGATTTTAAAGGACACACACACAGAGTTACTCACAAACTCACTTGCTCAGAGCTCCAGCACAGAGGCAGTGGCTTGAAAGGCATCAGGAATATATGCAGAGAAACTGAATTGATTGGCTTAAGGGCAAGGGCTAAAGGAAAAGAAGTTGGGCAGCTCTCTTCTAGACAGAAATACCGGCAAAGACCATCATTCCCTGGTTGAACCATTCCCTCAACGAGCCTGGAGGCATAGGCCAGCACCAAATCTGAATACTCCATTAATCTCACTAACACCACTCCCATGCCCTGGTGATTCCCTGAGATTATGCTCCACCCAACTCCTATGCCCTGTTCAAACTTCCTTCAATGGCTTTTCCACATAAATGGTCTGCCTTGGCTCAAGCTGCAGACTTTTCTAAATTATCTCAAATTTCCACAAAGCCCAAACCAGCAGCAGCTGGCTTTGGTGTGTCTTGTACCTCTTACTAAGTGGCTCTAAGCCTGACATTAGTTGAAGCTGGCCTTGATTCACAGTTTAGCCTCTCCCAGGTGCTTTCAACCTAGCACAGGAAGGCAGCTACCTCTTCAAATCATTATGTAATTTCCATCAGACGATGATGTGCCAGAAATAGTCAGCAGCTGAACTTGACCTGCACCAGAGTCCCTTCCAGAAGGCCCAAGAATCAACACATTTGGTGACTGGCTTCAGACCACACCTGGGTACTTCCCAATTAGCTCCACAAATGACATGCCCAAAGGGCAGACTCAGTAGGCACTAGAGCCCAACTAAAGCAAATCGTGGTCCTTAAGGTCAACCCCAGCACAACAAATCATCTG
The DNA here is from genome assembly GCF_014108415.1 of Molossus molossus. Classification (NCBI taxonomy): domain Eukaryota; kingdom Metazoa; phylum Chordata; class Mammalia; order Chiroptera; family Molossidae; genus Molossus; species Molossus molossus. The sequence goes on along the minus strand of NW_023425351.1, from coordinate 6,922,510 downwards.
CTATACTCATGGCCAGTCTAAACAGCCAGTAAGCCTAGGGGACAGTCACATCCATTGAAGTGCTGCAGCAATCGAGGCTCAACTACAACAGAAGGTCACATACCACACATACAGTGTCATTACTAGAGAACCCAATTCAGAACAAGAACACCACATCACTAGACCCCACAGTACACACATCTTATGATGCCACTCTGCCAAGACTGAATGACATAGCAGAGCTATGTAATACATAGCAACAAACACAGGGAGACAGCCAAAATGAGCAGACAAAAAACATCCCAAATGAAAGAAAAAGACAAAACTTAAACCAAGTAAACAAACAAAAACTAAATAAGATAGCGACAAGCAATCTACCAGATTCAGAGTTCAATCTACCAGATTCAGATACAGATTTCAGAATTCTGTAACAAAACCTTTGTTACAGAAATGCAAAATGAATTTAGGGGAAAAAAAATATGAACTCAATGAGAAGTTACACAAAGAGAGAGAAACCAGGAAAAAAACCAGTCAGAAATGAAGAATGTAATAACTAAAATAAAAAATACATCAGATGCAATCAACAACAAATTAAACAAAGCAAAAGATTAAATCAGCAGTCTGGAAAACAACATAATAGAAAATAATAAGAACATAAAAAAGAAACAAGAATTTTAAAATGAGGATAGATTAAACAACTTTTGGGACAACATCAAGCATACCATCATTCACATCATAGAAGTACCAGAAGAACAGAAAAGATAACAAGGGATTTAAAATCTATTGGAAGAAAAAATGACTAAAAACTTTTCTAACATAGTGAAAGAAATACATAATCAAATTAAGGAACCACATCAAGTTCCAAACAAGTTGAACCTAAAGAGGCCACACCAAGACACATCATAAATAAATTGCCAAAGGTTAAAGACAAAGTGAGAATCTTAAAAGTAGTAAGATAAAAGCAGCTAGTCATGTACAAGGAACTTTATGACTATCTGCTGACTTCTGAACAGAAACTTAGTAGGCCAGTAGGAATTGGCATGATATATTCAAAGCATGAAAAGTGAGAACCTGTAACCAAGATAACTGTACCCAGCAAGGTTATACTTTAGAATCAAATGTCGAATAGAGTTTCCAGACAAGAAAATGCTAAAAAAGTTCATTCCCACTAAACCAGTATTAAATTAAATTAAGAAATAGTAAATCGCTTAAAGAGGGAAAAAGAGATCAATAACAGGAATAAAAAAATATAGCCATAAAAATACTTCTTACTAACAAAGAGAAATGCGTAATGAAAGTAATGGATCAATCAACTCTAAAGCTAGTACAAAGGGTAAAAGGCAAAGATAGGAAGATCATGTGTAATTACAACAACAAATTAAAAGATATACACAAACACGTACACAAAAGAAATTTTAAACATGACAAACCATAGATGTGGGTGAGTGAATAAAAATGATAATGATTTTAGAATGTGTTTGTATTTAAGTAACCATCAACTTAAAATAAACTGCTATAAACATAGCCTGGTATATATGAAGAACATGGTAGCCATGAACCAAAAATCTACATGATATACAAGTAAAGATAAAATAATCCAAACAAAATACTACAAAATATTAACAACATACAAGGGAAGAGAGTAAATGAATAAGAAAGGAACAGAGAAAAATCAGAAGAACAATTAGAAAACAAGTCATAAAATGGCAGTAACTGTGTACCTATCAATAATTACTTTCAATGTAAATGGACTAAATTGTCCAATGAAAAGACATAGGGTGGCTAACCAGATAAGAAAACAAGATCCATACATTAGCTGGCTACAAAAGACCCATTACAGATTGAAAGGAAAACACAGACTGAAAGTAAGGGATGGAAAAAGATATTTAATAAAGTTGGTAATAAAAAAAATTGGGGTAGCTATGAATTATTTCTCACACACACACACATAGTCTTTGAAACAAAATCTGTAATAAGAGACAAAGGAGGACATTACATAATGATAGAGGGATCAATCCAGCAAGAGTGCATACTTCTTGTAAACATTTATGACCCAATGTAGGAGCACCTAAAAAATAAAGCAAATATTGATGAACATAAAGAGAGAGCAACAATAATACAATCACATTAGTGCACTTTAAGACCTCATTGACATCAATGGATACATTTTCCATACAGAAAATCAACACGGAGACAGTGGCCTTAAATGATCCATTACACTGGAAGAATTTCATAAATGTTTCTAGAATACTTCACCCCAAGGTAGAAAAATACACATTATTTTCTAGTGGACATGGGACATTGTTTCAGGATAGATTACATGTTAAACTACAAAACGTTTCAAAAAATATCAAAATTGTATTAAGGATTTTTGTTTTGTTTTGTTTTGTTTTATCACAATGGCATGGAACAAGTTAATAGCAAAAAGAAAACTAAAAAACATACAATCACATGAAGCCTAAATAATGTGACACTAAGCAATGAATGAATTAGCAGTGAGATTTTGAAAGAAATCAAAAGACCTTTGAGACAAATAAAAATATAAAATGCAATGACTGATCATCCATGAGACACAGCTGAAGCAGTTCTAAAAGGAAAATACATAGCAATACAGACCAAGCTCAAGAAATAAGAAAAACACCAAATAAAAAAATCTAGCCTTACATCTAAAGGGAATAGAAAAAGAAAAACAAGCAATGCCTAAAACGAGTAGAAGAAAATAATAAAGATCAGAGCAGGTAAATAATAGTCTAAAAAAATACAAAAGATCAACAAAACCAATATCTAGTTCTTTGAAAAGATAAACAAAATTGATAAACTTTTAAAGACTCATCAGGAAAAAGAGAGTATATAATATTAGAAATAGAAGAGAAGTTACAACTGATACTACAGAAACACAAAAAATTACTTTAAAAACTATGAATAATTATTTAGAAAAATTGGGAATATCTTGAAGAAATTGATAAATTTGTAGAAACACAATAATTCAGGACTGACTCAAGAAGAAACAAAAAACTAAACAGATTGATAATTACTAATAAAATTGAAGCAGTAATAAAAACATTCCAACAAACAAAACTCCTAGACAAGATAGCTTCAAAGGTTAATTTTACCTTATATAATAATAATAATAATAATAATACCTATTTTTCTCAAACTATTCCAAAAAATTGAAGTGAAAAGTTTCCCAAATTTATTTTATGAGGCCAACATTATCCTGATACCAAAACCAGACAAAGACACAAACAGAAAAAAGAATAAGAAAAACCTTGTAGGCTAATATGCTTGATAAACATACATTCAAAATTCCCCCCAAAAATTAGCAAATGAAATTTATCAATGTATTAAAGGAATCATACACCATGAACAAATAAAATATTTTTTCTGGGATGCAAGGTAGGTAGTTCAATATCCATATATCAATTAATGTGATACATAACATAAATTAACTGAAAATAAAACATGATTTGACTATATCAATAGATGCAAGAAAAGCACTTGATGAAATCTAGCACCCATTTATAATAAATTCTCATCACAGTGAAGATAGAAAGGATTTGACATAATGAAATTCATTTATGGCACTCCCATACCTAATATACTCAACAGTGAGAAGTTGAAAGCTTATTCTTTAAAATCAGAAACAGGACAAAGATATCCACTTTCTTCACTGTTTTTCAGAATAGTATTCAAGATTTAGCCACAGCAATCAGACAAGAAAAAAAATAAGGCATCCAAAATGTAAAAGAAAAAAAAAATCTTCCAAGCAAACAGAGAGGAAGAAAGAGCTGGGGTAGCAATACTCATAGCTGATAAAGCAGATTTCAAAATGAAGGCCAAAAATACAGACAAAGAAGGCCACTACATAATATTGAAAGGATCTATCCAACAGGAAGATATAACCTTGGTAAACATATATGCACCCAATATAGAAGCACCGAAATATATTAAAAATCTTCTGGAAAACTTCAAAGAAGAAATCAATAGCAATACAATCATAGCAGGAGACTTCAGCACCTCGCTGACATCACTGGATAGATCTAGACAAAAAATTAACAAGGAAACACAGACTCTAAATGAAGCGCTAGATCAAATGGATTTAATAGATATCTACAGAGAATTACACACCAAAACTGCAGATTTCACATTCTTTTCAAGTGTACATGGGACATTCTCAAAAATAGACCGCATGTTAGGACACAAACTAAGTCTCTACAAGTTCAAGAAAATTGAAATCATATCAAGCATCTTCTCAGATCACAATGGCATGAAACTAGAAATCAGTTGCAACAAGAACATGCAAAGACATGGGAACACATGGAAGCTAAATATTATGTTATTAAACAACAAATGGGTTACAAGGAGATCAAGGAAGAAATTAAAAACTTCCTAGAAACCAATGAAAATGAACACACAACAACACAAAATCTATGGGATGCAGCAAAAGCAGTTCTGAGAGGGAAGTTTATAGCACTACAGGCCTACCTCAAGAAACAAGAAAAATCTCTAAAGGACTATGTAACCTCACAACTTAAGGAACTAGAAAGCAAACAAAAAGAAAACCCCAGAGCAAGTAGAAGGAAGGAAATAGTAAAGATCAGAGCAGAAATAAATGACATAGAGACAAAAAACAAAAACAAAAACTAAAACAAACAAACAAACAAAAAAACCAAACAATTCAAAGGATCAATGAAACAAAGAGCTGGTTCTTTGAAAAGATATACAAGATTCATGGACCCTTAGCTAGACTCACCAAGAAAAAAAGAGAGAGAACCCAAATACACAAACTCAGAATTGAAAAAGGAGAAGTAACAACTGACAACACAGAAATACAGAAGATCATTAACAACTATTATGAACATTTATATGGCAACAAATTTGACAATCTAAGCGAAATGGACAAATTACTAGAAACATGTAGTCTCCCAAAATTGGACCGAGAAGAGACAGAAAACTTGAACAGACCAATAACAACTAAGGAGATTGAAGATGTAATCAAGACTCTCCCAGCAAACGAAAACCCAAGCCCGGATGGCTTTACGTGGGAGTTTTACTGAACATTCAAAAAAGAACTAATACCCATTTTCCTCAAACCATTTCAAAAAATTCAATAAGAAAGACTTCCAAACTCGTTTTATGAGGCCAGAATAATTCTAATTCCAAAACCAGAAAAAGACATCACAAAGAAAGAAAACTACAGGCCAATATCCCTGATGAACATAGACGCCAAAATCGTGAACAAAATACTAGCAAATTGGATCCACCAGTACATCAAAAAAATTATTCACCATGACCAAGTAGGATTCATCCTTGGGATGCAAGGCTGGTACAACATTAGCAAATCAAAAAACGTGATACACCACATAAATTATATGAAGAATAAAAACCAAATGGTCATATCAATAGATGCCAAAAAAGCCTTTGACCAAATCCAGCATCAGTTTCTGATAAAAATTCTCAGCAATGTGGGAATACAGGGATCGTATCACGACATAATAAAGGCCATATATGAAAGACTTATAGCCAGCATCATACTCAATGGGCAAAAACTAAAAATTTTCTTTAAGAACAGGAACAAGACAAGAATGACCACTTTTCCCACTCTTATTTAATATAGTAATATAGCCACAGTAATCAGACAGGAAAAAATAAATAAAAAGGAATCAAATTGGAAAGGAGGAGGTGAAACTGTCATTATATGCAGATGACAAGATACTATGCATAGAAAACCCAAAAGACTCCATCAAAACTCTACTAGACTTAATAAATGAATTTGGCAAAGTAGCAGGATACATAATTAACATCAAGAAATCGATGGCATTTTTATACACCAATGATGAACTCACAGAAAGAGAAACTAAGAAAACAATCCCATTTACTATTGTGGCAAAAAAATTAATATACCTAGGAATAAACTTAACCAAAGAAATAAAGGAACTATTCACAGAAAACTACAGGTCATTGGAAAAAAAAAAAAATAGAGGAAGATATAAAAAAGTGAAAGCACATACCTTGTTCATAGATTGGAAGAATTAACATCATTAAAACGTCCATACTACCCAAAGCAATCTATAGATTCAATGCAATCCACATCAAAATACCAATGACATACTTCACAGAACTAGAAAAAATACTTTTAAAGTTCATATGGAACCAAAAAGACCCCAAACAGTCACAGCAATCTTGAAAAAGAAGAACAAAGTTGGAGGGATCACATTACCAAATTTCAGGTTATACTACAAAGCCACTGTAATCAAAACATCCTGGTACTGGCACAAGAACAGGCATTTAGACCAGTGGAACAGAACTGAGACCCTAGAAATGGACCCAAGGTAATATGCTCAATTAATATTTGACAAAGGTGGGAAGAGCTTACAGTGGAGTAAAGACAGTCTCTTTAATAAATGGTATTGGGAAAATTGGACAACTACTTGCAAAAAAATGAAACTAGACCATCAACTTACACCCTACACAAGAATAAACTCAAATTGGATAAAAGACTTAAATGTGACTCATGAATCCATAAAAATCCTAGAAGAAAATGTAGGCAACAGAATTTCAGACATCATATGGTGCAGAATTTTCACTGATACATCACCTAAGGCAACAGAAACAAAGGAGAAAATGAACACATGGGACTACATCAAACTCAAAAGCTTCTGCACAGCAAAAGAAACAACCACCAAAATGGAAAGGCAACCCACTGTATCGGAGAGTATAACTGCCAATAATATATTCGATAAGGGGTTATTTTCGAATATATAGAGTGCTCATACAACTCATCAAAAGGAAGACAAAGAACCCAATTAAAAAATGGGCAGAGGAACTAAATAGACACCTCTCCAAACAGGACATGCAAATGGCTATGAGACATGAAGAATTGCTCAACATCACTAATTATCCGAGAGATGCAAATTAAAACAACAATGAGGTATCACCTCACACCTGTCAGAATGGCCGTCATCAATAAATCATAAAACAGCAAGTGTTGGTGAGGGTGTGGAGAAAAGGGGACTCTAGTACACTGTTGGTGGGAATGCAGACTGGTGCAGCTACTATGGAAAACACTATGCTGTTACCTCAAAACGTTAAAAATTGAATTGCCATTTTACACTATGATCCCACTTCTAGGCATATACTCTAAGAAGCCTGAAACACCAATCAGAAAAAATATATGTACCCTCATGTTCATAGCAGCACTATTTACAATAGCTAAGATCTGGAAACAGCCCAAGTGTCCATCAGTAGACGAATGGATAAAAAAGCAGTGGTACATATACACAATGGAGTACTACACAGTTGTAAGAAAGAAAGATCTCTTATTCTTTGAGACGACATGGAGGGACCTGGAACGTATTATCCTAAGTGAAACCAGCCAAACAGAGAAAGGCCAGTATCATATGATCTCACTTATTTGTGGAATGTAATGAACACAACAGTCTGAGGAATGCGGTAGTCCCAGAGACCTGAAAGTGGGGTATAGACTGACAATCCCCAGAAGAGGGGTTGGTGGGGGAGAGATAAACCACAGAACTTATATGCATGTGTGCATGAAAATTGGACATGGACAACAAAGCTGGGGACAGGGTAGGGAGTGTGGGGGAGGGGGGAATCATTGGGGTAAAAAGGAGAAACATCTATAACAAAAATAAATAAATTAATTAAAAAATAAAATCTATTAATAAAATTTATCACATTAATAGATGGAGATAAAATATATATTTATTTTTATATTTTCTTAAAAAAGGCATTGTATTAACATCCAGCTTGTATTCCTGATAAAAAATAAAAAAAAACTTAATAAAATACTGGCAATGTCCCTGGCAAAAAAATAATAAAAATAAATAACAAAATGAAAAGAAAGAAATAAAACTCATTAATTGCAAATGATATGAAAAAATATATATAAAACCCTAAATATTCCAAAAATATCTATTAGAACTGATAAATAAATTCTGTAAGATGGCAGAATACAAAATTAAGTTTTGAAAATTGGTTATATTTTTATACACTCCTTAAAAAGTATAAAAAAAAAAAAAAAGAAAAGAAAAACACGACCCCATTTTATATTGCATAAAAATAAAATAAATTTAGCCCTGGCCAGTTTGGCTCAGTGGTTCGGCCTGTGGTCCGGAGAGACCCGGGTTCGGTTCCTGCTAAGGGCACGTACTTTGGTTGCAGTTTGTCCCCGGCCCTGGTTAGTCGTGCAGGTGGCAGCCACTCGATGTGTCTCTTTCACATCGATGTTTCTCTCTCTCTCTCCCCCTCCCACTCTATCTGTACAAAAAATGGAAAGATATCCTCGGGTGAGGATAAAAATAAATAAATAAATAAAATAAAATAAATTTAGAAAAGATAAAAAAATCTGTACTCAGAAAATTATAAGATAATGAAAAAGGAAATGGAAAAATATATAAATACATATAGTTAGGAAGAATTAACAACATTAAAATGTCCATAATACACAAAGCATTCTACATATTTAATACAACCCCTATCAAAACACCAATGATATATATATTTTTTTTTACCGAAAAAAGACAAATAATCCTAAAGTTTATATGGAACCACAAAAGACCCCCAATAGCCAATGCAATCTTGAGAAAGAATAAAGTTGGTGGTAGCGTGTTATTTGATATCAAATTTAACTACAATGCTATAGTAATCAAAACAGTATGGTACTGACATAAAAACAGGCACAAAGATCATCAGAACAAAATAGACACCAAAAGTAAACTCACACATATATAGTCAATTAATATGTGACAAAAGATGCAAGAGATTCAATGGGGTGAAGACATTCTCCTTAATAAATTGTGTTGGGAAGATTGAACAGATACATGAAAAAATGTATAAAACTAGACTATTTTATTATACCATATACAAGAATAATACTTGAATTATTATACAAATATTCAAAATAGATTAAAGACTTATAACATAAGGTCTGAAACCATAAAACTCCTAGAACAAAACGTAGGCAATAAACTCTTTGACACACACACACACACACACACACGGCTCCTTGGGCAAGGGAAACAAAAGAAAAAATAAACAAGTGAGATTTCATTAAACAAAAATGTTCTGCATAGCAAAGAAAACCATTAACAAAAAGAAAAGAAAACCTAATAAATATAGAAGATATTGATTAATGGTGTATCTAATGAGGGGTCAATATCCAAAATATATACAATTTAACATCAAAAAGAACCAACACAACAACAACAAAAAGCAATACTATTTAAAAATGGTCAGAGAACCTGAATAGACACTTCTCCAGATAAGATGTACATACGGGCAACAACATATGAAAAGATGCTCAATATCCCTAATCATCAGAGCAATGCAAATTAATAACCCAATAAGATATTACCTCATACTTATCAGAATGGTTATCATCAAAATATCAACAAACATCAAGTCAGACAGAGATAGTAAAATACCATATGATTTCCCTTATATGTGGAATCTAAAAAACAAATAAATGAACAAACAAAACACAAAGAAATTCAGAGATGCAGACAAGAAATTGTTGGTTGCCAGATGGGAGGGGTGTTGGAGAGCTGGGTAAAAAATGTGAAGAGATAAAAAATTGCAAATTGACAGTTATGAAATATGTCCAGGTATGTAAAGTACAGTATAAGGAATATAGTCAACAATATTGTAATATGTATGTATGACATCAGGTGGTAGGAGACTTATCGAGATGATCACTTTGTATGTTATATAAATGTCTAGTCACTGAAATACAATTTGGCAAAAACTTCCCATAAGGATGGCAGCATAGGTAAATGCAATATCGCCTCCTTCCACAACCGCATCAAAATTGCAACTAAACTACAACACAACCATCATTCAGAACCACCTGAAATCCATCTGAATGGAAGTCCTACAACTACGAAATTGAAGGAACAGCCACACCGAGACTGGTAGGAGGAGTGGAGGTGAGGATGGGCTGGTCCTATACCCACGTGTAGCAGAAAAATGTCAGGAGGGACACCTCGGCTGGGAAGGTCCTCCCTGAGAAGTGAGGGGTCCCTGTCCCACACCAGAAGCCCAGCTCAGGGTTCCAATGCCAGGTAGAGAATCCCCATCACTTCTGGCTGGAAAAACCAGCGGAACTGAGGCTCAGGGAGGCTGAGGCGGCTGTAGACCCAGGCAGCTCCTTAAAGGGCTTGTGCACGGACTTTCTGGGACTCGTTCCCTCTAAGCTTGGAGAGGAGGCAGCTTGAGGGGCGCCAGAGACATGCAGGGAAGAACTGAGCTGTCTGGCATTGGGATGAGGGCTGGAGAGGTGGCTTTCTCCTGGACAGACGTGCTGGCAGAGGCCTTTGTTCCTTTCGTTAACCTTTCTCTGTGACAGCAGACAGCCGCCATAACTGGGACTCCAGCAACCTGGCTCACACTGTTTGCCCCACCCTGATGATTCCCTGAGGCTCCAACCCACCCAGGCTTTACCATAGGATTGGTTTATCTTGGATCCTGCTTCAGAGTTTCCTAAAATCTCTCAAATGAGCAGCATCTGGTTTCAGTGAGCCCTATACCTCTCATCAAGTGACCCCAGGCCTAGCACAAGAAGCAGCCATCAGCAGATCAGTTCGTAGGTTATGCCTGGTGGCCCCAGGTAGAACACAGGCAGAGGCTGACCTTGCCCCAGAGCCAGCATACCCAGTGATCAGCTTCAGACCACATCAAAACACCACCACCCAACCACTTCCACAAGTGACACACGCAAAGAGCGGTCTCAGTGGGTACCAGAGTCCTAACAAAGTAAGTCTTCTCTGTGTGTTGTGCCCCTGCCCAGCTGATCCTCCAAGGTGGTCAGAGGCCAATGGTTAATGGGCACAGCCCGTACTTGCAGCTGATCAAGGACTAATCCCTCCCATTGACACGCCAGCAGCAATCAAGTCTCAATTACAACAGAAGGGTATACAATCCACACTAGGGGAGCACCTCAACAGCTCAGCTGGGGTGATCAGGGAGGCTGTGCCACTGGATGCTACAGGACACCTACACAATAGGCCACCCTACAAAGCCTAGGAGACACAGCAACTCTACCTAACACAGAAACAATCACAGAGAAGCAGCCAAAATAAAGAGACAAAGAAACACATCCCAAATGAAAGAAAAGAAAAAAACTCCAGGAAAAGAACTAAACAAAATGGAGATAAGCAATCAATCAGATGCAGAGTTCAAAACACAGGTTATAAGGTTGCTCAAGGAACTTAGTGAGACATACAAGAAACTTAGTGAGACTGTCAAGAAACTTAAGGAGACCTCCAAGAAACTTAGTGAAAGCATAAACAACATAAGAAAGGACCAGTCAGAAATGAAGGAGGCACTAACTGAAATAAAGAATAATTTACAGGGAATCAATAGTAGAGCAGGTAAAGCCAAGAAGCAAACCATCATTTGGAATATAAGGAAGCAGAAAACACCCAATCAGAATAGCAAAAAGAAAAAAGAATAAAAAAAATGAGGATAGTGTAAGTAGCCTCTGGGACAACTTTAAGCGTGCCAACTTTCACATCTTGGGGGTGCTAGAAAAAGAAGACGGAGAGCAAAATATTGAAAACCTATTTGAAACAATAATGACAGAAAACTTCCCTAACTTGGTGAAGGAAACAGACATACAAGTCCAGGAAGCACAGAGTCCCAAACAAGTTGAACCCAAAGAGATCCACTCCAAAACACATCATCATCAAAATGCAGGTTAAAGGCAAAGAGAGAATCTTAAAAGCAACAAAAGAAAAGCAGTTTGTAACCTACAAAGGAGTTCCCATAAGACTGTCAGCTGATTTCTCAAAAGAAACTTTGCAGGCCAGAAAGGAGTGACAAGAGATATTCAAGGTGATGAAAAGCAACGACCTACAACCAAGATTACTTTATCCTGCAAAGCTATCATTTAGAATCGATGGACATATCAAGAATTTCCCAGACAAGAAAAAGCTAAATGAGTTCATCACCCCCAAACCAATATTATATGAAATGTTGAAGGGTCTTCTTGAAGGAAAAGAAGAACAAAAATATGAACAATAAAATGTCAATTAATACATATCTAGCAACAATTGAATCTACAAACAAAAAGAGCAAGCAGAACAGAAACAGACTCATAGATACAGAGAACTTTTTGTTGCTTGCCAGATGGGTTGGAGCTGGGGGGTAGGTGAAAAAGATGAAAGAATTAAGAAGAACAAATTGGTTGTTAGTCTGATGAACCTCAATGGGAAGGGGGAGGGGAGGGATGAGATAAACCAAAAAACTTCTATGCATACATGCATAACCAATGGACACCGACAATAGTGTGGGGGAGGAAGGAGTCAATGGGGGAAGAGGGGGACATCTGTAATACAGTTAACAATAAGGATGAGTTAAAAAAATATCTAGTATACACCTGAAACTAATATATGTCCATTGTAATTACAAAATTAAATTTCAGAAAAGCATACCACAATTTTTTCTTGATTTTCCAGTGTATCTAAAAGTTATAATTACATTGTACTGTAGTCTATTTAAGTGAGCAATAATATGTTTTAAGATACAATGTACAGCCCTGGCCAGTTTAGCTCAGCGATTAGAGCATTGGCCTTTGGACCAGAGAGTCCCGGGTTCAGTTCCTGCTAAGGGCTCGTATCTCAGTTGCAGTTTGTCGCTGGCCCTGGTTGAGGCCATGTGGGTGGCAACCTGTCGACGTGCCTCATGTGGATGTTTCTCCCTCTCTCGCTCTTCCTCCCTCTCTCCCGTTCTATCTGAAGATAAATGCAAAAATATCCCCGGGTGAGGATTAAAATACAAACATACAAAAAAAAAACAATGTACATACCTTAATTAAAATATACTTTATTGCTAAAAATGCTAACCATCAGCCTGGCTGTTGTAGCTCAGTTGCTTGAGCATAGTCCCCTGCACCAAGAGGTCACTGGTCCCATTTCTGGTCAGGCCACATGCTCAGGTTGTGGGCTCCATCCCCAGTAGGGGGTGTACTGGAGGCAACAGATTGATGTTTCTCTCTCATCAATGTTTTTTATCTCTCTCCCTCTCCCTTTCTCTCTCTCTCTAAAAAAGTCAATAAAAACATATTTTAAAATACGGGGGGGGGGAAAGCTAACCATTATATGAGAATTTAGCAAGTTACAATATTTTTCCTGATGGAGGGTCTTGCCTTCATGTTGATGACTGATGACAGTTCAGACTGGTGGCTGTCAAAGGGGGTGGTGGCTGTGGCAAGTTCTTATAAACTTTGCAACATTGATTGACTCTTCCTTTCACAAATAATGTTTCTGTACCATGCGTGCAGTGCTATTTATAGCACTTTACTCACAGTAGAATCTCTTTCAAAATTAGTCAGTACTCTCAAAACTTGCTGCTGCTTTACCAATAAGCATGTTATATAAGTTCATATAATGATGTCCTATGTTATATAAGTTCATATGACGCCCCATGTTATATAAGTTCATATAATGATGTCCTATGTTATATAAGTTCATATGACGCCCCATGTTATATAAGTTCATATAATGATGTCCCATGTTATATAAGTTCATATAATGATGTCCCATGTTATATAAGTTCATATAATGATGTCTCATGTTATATAAGTTCATATAATGATGCCCCATGTTATATAAGTTCATATAATGTCCCATGTTATATAAGTTCATATAATGATGTCCCATGTTATATAAGTGTATATAATGTCTCATGTTATATAAGTATATATAATATTCCAAACCCATTGTTGTCCTTCCAGCAATCTTTACAGCATCTTCAGCAGAAATAAATTCCATTTCAAGAGACCACTTACTTCCTTTGCTCATCTGTAAAACACAACTCATCTGGTAAATACTTTTTTTCATTTATTTAATTTTTTATTAAATTTGTTGGGTGGACATTGGTTAATAAGGTTATATAGGTTTCACGTGTAGATTTCTAAGATGTATGATATGTATAATGCATTGTGTGCTCACCACCCAAAGTCAGGTGTAGCCATATTTAATCTGACAAAATAGATTTCAAGATAACAAGGTTAATACGAGACAAAGATGAACATTTTATAATGATAAAGGGGACACTACATCAAGAAGACAAAAATACTTCTCAATATGTATGCACCCAATCAGAGAATATATAAAGCAACTACCAATAGAATTAAAAGAAGAAACTGATAAAAACACAATTATTCTAGGTGAACTAAATACTCTATTAACATCCAAACTAAAACTCAATGAAGAAATATTGGCCTTAAATGACACATTGGACCACATGGACATAATTGTCATTTACAGAGTCTTTCATCTCAGATCACCAGATCATGCATTCCTCCCAGTGCGCATGGAGCATTCTCAAGGATAGACCACATGCTGAGTCACAAAACAACCCTCCACAAATTTAAGAAGATTGAAACCATACCAAGCAGACTCCCTGACTGTAAAGTTTTATCATGAGATTGCATCAAATCCATCCCATCTTTGGGCTCCACTTCTAATTCTAGTGTTCTTACTTTCCCAGCTGAAGCCTTGGACCTCTTCATATCATCTGGGGCTTGAAATCAACTCTCGGTCAGGTTGATGATATATTGACTTGTTTCCATAAATCACAAGTGTTGTTAAAGGCTCCTAAAATGGTAAATCCTTTCCAGGTTTTTAAGTTACTTTATCCTGATCCACCATAGAAATCACTATGAAGACAGCTATAGACCTAAGAATGTATTTTTTAAAATAATTGGTACATGTTGTCAAATGACTCCTTGATTCATGGGCTACAGAATGGACATTGTGCTTGCAGGCAGGAAAATGATATTAATGTCATTGTACATCTTTATCAGAGCCCGTGGGTCACCAGTGGCATTGTCATGGAGCAGTCATATTTTAAAAGAAATCTTTTTTTTTTTTTTTTCTGAGCAGTAGGTCTCAGCAGTGGGCTTAAAATATTCAGTAAGCCATGTTATAAGCATATATGTTGTTATATTTATAGAGCTTAGGCAGAGCAGATTTAGCATCATTCCTAAGGACCCTGGGACTTTCAGAATGATGAATAAGCACGGGCTTCAACCCACAGTCACCAGCTACATTAATCCTCCACAAAAGTCAGCCTGTTCTTTCAAGCTTTAAAGCTAGGCATTAACTTTTTCTCTCTAGTTATATAAATCCTAGATGGACTATTCTTCCAATATGAGGCTATTTCATCTATATAAAAATTCTGTTTGGGCCCTGGCCGATTGGCTCAGCAGTTAGAGCATCGGACCGAGGACAAGAGAGTCCCGGGTTCGGTTCCTGCTAAGGACATGTACCTTGGTTGCAGTTTGTCCCTGGCCCTGGTTGGGGTGGTGCGGGTGGCAACCAGTCGATGTGTCTCTCTCACATCGATGTTTCTCTCTCTCTCTTCCCCCCTCTGCCCCCCGCTCTATCTGAAGATGAACGCAAAACCATCCTCAGGTGAGGATAAAAAAAACAACAACAAAAACAAACAAACAAACAAACTCTTTTTGGTGTATTTGCCTTCATTTATTATCTTACTTGATGTTTTGGATAAGGTGCCGCAGCTTCTACACCAGCCCTTGCTGCTGCGTTTGTGCTGTGGAGATGGTTTCTTTCCTTAAATCTCATGAAGCTGCCTCTGATGTTTCAAACGATTCTTCTGCAGCGGTTTCTCTTCTCAGCTCACGGAGATGAGGGGGACGTGCTCTGGATCAGGCTGTGGTTTGAGAGAAGTTGTGGCTGGTTTGATCTTCTATCCAGACCACCAAAACGTTTGCCATGTCAGCAGTAACAGTCTTTTTCTCTCTTATAATTTGAGTGTTCATGAGAGTAGCACTTTAATTTTCTTTAAAAACTGTTCCTTTTCATACACAAGTTAGCTCATAGTTTGACATAAAAGACCTAGTTTTCAGATTATTTTGGCCTTCAACACGCCTTCCTCACTAAGCTTAAGTATATGTAGCTTGTGATTGTAAATGAGAGGCGTGACTCTTCCTTTTACCTGAACACTTAGAGGCCATTACAGGGTTACTGATCGGTCTAATTTTAAAATGTTTGTGTCTCAGTGAATAGGGAGCCCCAAGGAGAGGGAGACAGACAAGGGACTGACCAGACAGTGGAGTGCTCAGAACATACACAACGTGACTCAATCAGTTTGTTCCTGCAGCGGCGCAGCTCGTGGTGCGCCAAAACAACTAAAACGGCAGCATCAAAAGTCACAGATCACCGTAACAAATATAACCAGGATGGAAAAGTTTGGAATACTGCAAGAATTACTAAAATGTGACACAGAGAGGGGAAGTGACCAAATGCTATTGGAAAAATGGCACCAAAAAATTGGTCAATGTAGCATCATCAAAAAACCTTCAATTTGCAAAAACTACAATATCTTTGGAGTGCAGTAAAGTAAAATGCAATAAAATGAGATATGCCTATATAATAATTTTAATAATAAGCCCCTGAGGTTTGAAGGAACTGGAAAAGGAAAGGTTTGTGTCAGAGAACACACAGCTAGCTGACTCAGTCACAGTCTATCATGTATTCTAGACCTAGATCAGATCTGACTGTTGTGGAAATGCTGAAAATAGGTAAACATGTTTATTCATTTTGAATTTTATGGCTTATAACTTAGTCATTTATATCTGGCAAGGTTATTTTGTGATAATTTGATATTCTGTGGTTACACAGTACTGATTCAACAAGTGTGTGTACTAACATCACTAATACAGGGAAATCACAAACAGATGACTGGATAGTGCAAATAGTTTGTGTTGGTTTTAGACAAAATGCATTATACAAAATTCCACATAGAAACATTGTCCACAATATATTGTGCATGATTTGTTCTCCCTTTATAGAACATGCAGTCTCTTATTCCTGAATCACTTCTACTATCAGTAACACATGCCAGACTGAAGTAGAAATCAAATTTACAGTTACCTTCGGGAGCACACGATATTCAAAGAGGAGACCATTAAATGGCATGTCTTACAGAAGGGCACCAGGCTGATTTGTGGTTGAGTTACCATTTTAAGAGCATAGGGATTTTTCCCAATGTGCTGTACGTTTTTTAGTGTTTAGATTTCAATATATTCCCAAGAAAGAAAACTAGAGATTATGTCCAACCCTGGGTAAATTATCTTTATAGCTGAAAATTGCTGTCTTTGCTAAGTATGTTTGAGTCATCAGTGTGGACTCTTCTCTATTTATATTTTTTTCTTTTTCAAGACCTTACATCACCTTTATGGTTATATGTATTAGCTAATGTTTAATTATTGCCATTCTATGTAAGAATGGCATCATGCAAGGACATCTCATTCTCTACTTTTATATACTCTGAGTAACATTTTTATTTCCAGGCACACTTCTGTAACTTGCAAAGCTGTTTAACAGTTTTTAATAAATACTATAAATTTTAAGTGTTCTGAAGTAGAATATAGATGTGTTTATTCCTTTGTGTGGTGGATTGTAATTTCTAAATATGGTAACAAACATCTCCCACACCACGTGCTCTCCCAAAATTTGGCCTCGCCACTCTCCCGTGCCCTAGAACTGGGGTGGGCTTGTCTCTGTTCCAGCCACCGTGTATGGCAGGAGTGAGACGAATGCTTTGGGGGCCCCCAGGAAAGGCCGTGTAGTCCCACTCGGATTCCTTCAGGTGTGTATCAGAGGACAGTCCTGCAGGTGCGCTGGTCCACTGCAGTGCTGGAGTCCACATGCAGGTCGACAGTCACACTTTGTCTTTACTGTCATCAAGCATGTGAGTCATGTCATGTGACCAGCTTGCCTGTTGAGTTCCAATACATGCTATGAATACACACAGAGAGGAGGACGAGGAGAGCCGCCGGCCGGCCGAAGCTCCTGAGTCCACGAGCAACCAGTGTGATGGTCAACACCAGTAAGTGTGAGGCAGCTTGTTACACAACAGTAGGAAACTACAACGGATCTTTATCAAATTAGCAAACAGTGTTAAAGTGATGATACTTAACAGTTATTCAAATGTACACTAGCTTGGCTTTGGAAAGTAATTTCATAATGTATCAAGGCTCTTCTTAAAATAGCCAGACTTTTGACTCTGTGAAACTATCCTGAGGATATAATAAGGTATATAGATAAAAAATGAATGTTCAAATATTAATGGCAGCATTATTTATGGTAATTTTAGTTGCACATTAACCAACAATAAATAAGTTAAGAAATTTTATTACATGAAATTATAAACATTATATTCTATGTAAGAGTTTTTAATTATATGTATGCAAATGGGAACCCAACCATGACACATAGGTTACTCTAAGTATTTAAACATAGTTAAGACAGAGAATTTGCTTCACGTGTTATGTAAGAAATGAGAAGGAAAACTGGGTTGTGGAAAATTGCACAGATCGAGCTGAGGGACGGAGACAGGGGGCCAGCACCCTGGGTGGGATCACCAGGCAGACACTGGCAGCACAGCAGCCTGGCAACAGTGTTGGGAGGCATGGGAAACACTCTGACACTGAGGGTTTGCCATCTACAGAAGAGTGAAATAAAAGATATGCCGACATTCTCCTTTCTGTTGTGCTCCAGTAAAACTCAACCAGAAACCTGCTGATCCAGGAGCCAAGAAAACACGGCACACAGAGGAAGCCCCCTAATTACGGCACACAGAGGAAGCCCCTTAATTACAAGGCAGTGCAGCAGAGAGAGAGGCAATGGGTTGAAGGAAAATGTTCTAAGGCCCACACAACATGGGAAAGGTGTAACAGATCACTGAACGGAAGGCCAGAATGGCCACAGCCGGTACAGGCTCACACCTCTATGATGATCTGTGCCCATGATTTTAAATGTATTAAATGGAGGGTTACTTGAAAATGACTTAACTCTAACTAAATTTCAACTCTACAACTTTTTATATATTTCAATTACACTTGACATACAATGTTATATTAATTTCAGGTGTGTAGCGTAGTGATTAAACATTTACATAACTTACAAAGTGATCTCCCTGATAAGTCTAGTAAATCCTGACAACATACAAAATTATTACAATATTATTGATTGTATTCCCTATGTTGTAATTTACGTCTCCATGACTATTTTGTAACTGCTAATTTGTACTTCTTAATTGCTTAAACTTTTCACCCAGAACCACAACCGCCCTCCCATCAGGCAACTATTAATTTGTTTTCTTTATTTAGGTGTTGATTTATTTGTTCATTACCTTAGATATCAATATATCTTATCCCAAATGGCAAGATTTCATTTTTATATGGCTGAGTAATATTCCATTGTATATATGTAACACCTCTTCTATATCCAATAGTTCATTGATAAACACTTAGGTTATTTTCATATCTTGGATATTGTAAATAATGCCGCAATAAACATAGGGTTGCATATATCTCTTTAAATTAGTATTTTGTATTTCTTTGAATAAATACTCAGAATTGAAATTGTTGATTCATATGATGGTTCAGTTTTTAGTTTTTTAAGGAATTTACCATTTTTCATAGTGTCTGCACCAATTTACAATCTCACCAAAAGTGCACCAGGGTCTTTTCTCCATATCCTGGTCAACATTTGTTGTTTGTTGATTAACTGATGATAGCCATTCTGACAAGTGTGAAGTAATATCTCTCGTGGTTTTAGCTGGCATTGTTCTGATGATTAAGGATGTTGAGCATCTTTTCATGTGTATATTGGTCATCTGCATGTCCTCTTTGAAGAAATGTCTATTCAGGTTCTCTGCCCATTTTTTTTTTTTTTAATTTTTCTTTTCCTTTATTGATTTTTAGAGAGAGAGGAAGGAAGAGAGAGAGAGAGAGAGATAGAAACATCGATGAGAGAGAACATTGATTGGTCGCCTCTCGCAGGCCCACAACCTGGGCATGTGCCCTGACCTGGAATCCAACCAGCGACCTCTTGGAGCATGGGTTGATATTTAACCATTAAGCCACATCAACCGGTCTGCCACTTTTTAATGGGTTTGTTTTTGTACTTTTTACATTAAGTTTTATGAATTTTCTATATGTTTTGGATATTAAACCTTTATTGATGTACCACAGGTGAATATCTTTTCTCTCAGTAGGTTGTCTTTGCATTTTGTTAATGATTTTCTTTTCTGTGCAAAAACATTTTACTTTGATATTTTATTTATTTACGTTTTACATTTTGTTTCTCTTGCCAGATGAGCCATGGCAAAATATATATATTGCTAAGAGCAATGACAGAAAGTTTACTGCCTATGTTTTCTTATTGGAGTTTTATGGCTTTGGGTCTCACATTTAAGTATTTAATCCATTTTGAGTTTATATTGAAAGCAATCCAGCTTCATCTTTTTGTATATCTGTCCAGTTTTCCCAACACAATTTATGGAAGAGAGTGTCCTCTCCCATTGTATATGTTTGTTTCCTTTATCATTGTTTAATTGACCATATAAGCATGGGTTTATTTTTTGGTTCTCTATTCTGTTCCATTGATCTATGTGTCTGTTTCTATGCCGGTACTATGCTGACTTGATTACTATAGACCTTTAGTATAGTTTGACATCAAGTAGCGTGATTTCTCTCACTTTGTTCTTCTTTCTCAAGATTGCTTTGGTTATTCAGGGTCTTTTGTGTTTCTATGTAAGTTTTAGAATTATTTGCTCTGATTCTGTGAAAAATGCCATTAATATTTTGATAGGGATTATATTGTCTCTATAGATTTCTTAAGGTACTATGGACATTTTAACAATGTTAAGTCTTTCTATCCATGAGTTCGGTATATACTTCCATTTATTTGTATTGTCTTCAATTTCTTTCTTCAATGTCTTACAATTTTTATAGTACAGGTTGTTTTTCCTGTTTGGTTAAATTTATTCTTAGGTATTTTTTGATGCAGTTGAAAATGACAATATTTTCTTTATTTCTGTTATTAGTTGTTATTGGTTTAGAAAAATACAGCCAATTTTTGAATATTAATTATAGCCTTCTACTTTACTGAATTCATTTATAAGTTCCAATAAATTTAGGTGAACTCTTCTATATGTAGCATGCCATTTGTGAATAATGAAACTTTTACTTCTTTTTTTCCAATTTTGAATGTTTTTATTTATTTTTTTCTTGTCTGATTGGTGCGGCTATAACTTTCAATACTATGTTGAGTAAAAATGGTAAAAGTGGGCATTCTTCTCTTGTTCATGACATTAAGGAAAACACTTTCAGCTTTTTCCTGTTGAATACGATGTTAGCTGTGGGTTTCTTATATATGATCTTAATTATGTTGAAGTATGTTCTTTCTATCTATACTTTGCTGACAGTTTTTATTATAAATGAATGCTAGATTTTGTTTTATGCTTTTTCTGCATCTAATGATATAATCATATACTTTTCCCCCTTTATTTTGGTTTTGTAGTGTATCACATTAATTGATTAGAGGATACAGAAACAATCTTACATTGAGGAATAAATCTCATGTGATCATGGTGTATGGTCTTTTTAATGTATTTCTGAATTCAGTTTGCTAATATTTTGTTAAGGATTTTTGCATCTATATTCATTAGGGATATTGGATTATAGTTTTCTGTAATGTCTTTTTATGATTTTGGAGTTAAGGTAATGCTGGTCTCATAAATGAGCCCAGGAGTCTTTCCTCCTCATTTTTTGCAATAGTTTGAGGATAGGTTTAATTCTTCTTTGAATGTTTAGTAAAATTTACCTCTGAAGCCATGTGGTTAATGGCTTTTGTTTGTTGGGAATTTTTAAATTACTGATTTGATTTTGTTAGTAATTGTCAGTCTGTTCAGAGTTTCTGCTTCTTCTTGATTCAGTTCTGGAAGATTGTGTGTTTCTAGGAATTTACCCATTTCTTCCATGTTGTCCAATTTGTTGAAATCTAATTGTTCATTGCATTTTCTTATAATCTTTCTTATTTCTGTGGTGTAAATAGTCACTTCTCCCTCACTTCTGATTTTATTTATTTGGGTCCTCTTCTTTTTTTCTTGATAAATCTGCTTAAATGTTCATCAATTTTGTTTATCTTTAGAGTTTTTGCCCAGCCAGTGTGGCTCAGTGGTTGAACATTGATCCATGCACCAAGAAGTCGCTGGTTCAATTTCCAGTCAGGGCACATGCCCAGGTTGTGGGCCCAATTCCCAGTGGGGGGCATGCAAGAGGTAGCCAATTGATGTTCTCTCTCATTGATGGTTCTATCTCTCTCTCCCTCTCCCTTCCTCTCTCAAATCAATAAAGAATAATTTTTTTCTTCCAATGATCTTTATTATTTCCATTCTTTCACTCACTTTGGGCTTTGCTGATTTTTCTTTATCTATTTCCTTTATGTGTAAGGTTACATGGTTTATTTGAGATTTCTTTCTGTTTCTTGAGGTAGGTCTGTATTGCTTTGAATTTCCAACTCAGAACCGCTTTGTCTGTGTCCTCTAGATTTTGTGCTGTTGTGCTTTAATTATCTTCTGTGTCAGTGTACCTTCTAATTTCTTCCTTGATCTTGTTGTGAGCTCACTCATTGTTTTGTAGCATGCTATTGAGCCTCCATATGATTTTTAGTTTTCTTCTTGTAATGGTTTCTAGTTTCACACCACTGTAAATCAGAGAAGACACTTGGTATGATTTCAGTCTTCTTAAATTTATTGAGACTTGTTTTGTTACCTGACCTGTGATCTACCCTGGGAAATCTTTCAGGTCTTCTCGAAAATAATGTATATTGTCCATGTGGGGTGAAATGCCCTAAACATATCAATTTAATTTATTTAAGGTCATAGTTTCTTGGTTGATTTTCTGTCTGGATGATCTATCCATTAATGCCAGTGGGGTGCTAAGTTTCCTTATTATGATTGTATGACTGCCAATTTCTTCCTTTATGTCTGTTAATATTTGCTTTATATATTGAGGTGCTCCCATGTTGGGTGCATAAATGTTTAAAAGTTATATCTTCTTGTTTGATTGATCCCTTTATCATTGTGTAATGTCCTTCTTTGTATTTTATTATAGACTTTATTTTAAAGTCCATTTTGTCTGATATAAGTATTGCTGGGCTCACAGACACCTGGGAGAGTACTTGCTATTAATCAAGAGTTCTAGCACTAGTGCTGAACTGGCAGCCACTTCATAAGAAGTACAGGGCATGCAGAATATAGCTGCTGCTTCTTTTGGGTTTGTGGATTCTTCAGAGAGGTTAGGGAAGTCCACAGCATGAATTGACATCAGCAGCTTATGAGCTGCTAAAGAGGTTCTGGTCTGTGTTCAAGTTAGGTGGGTGTGGATCTCAGGGAATCCCAAGGGATGGGTGAGATTTTTTTTAGAGACTCATATTTGGCGCCTGCCTGCACCTGCAGGCTGTTTTGGGGGAGGGCTCAATAAAGTGTTGTAACCCAGGAGATCGACCAAACTGAGACGCCGAGATGGGGTTTAACAAAAGGAGTTTATTGAGCTAAGTCCGCAGGCACCTGCAGTATGTCCCACACAGGAGTAACTGCGGCCGCGGAGAGCTAAAATGGCTCCTTTTTATAGGATTTTGTAAGGGGGGTTGCTACGTGTAAGCAAGCATGTTACAGAAGCGGAATTTAGCAGTTAGTTAATTACCTGTTACTCAGTTTCCCAGACATCTCAAAGGTCAAGATGTTTTCAATAGATCATCCCTGGTGCAGACCCAGGATTACTCAAGGGTTAGTTATTACCCCAGGGTTAGCGATTACTTAGGGATTAGTTAGTGAAGAATGTTCTTCAGTAAATGAGTAAACTGACAACCCCTTTGGTTGTCGTGAAGGCCTCTGGGAGTTTGGGTCAATGGCACTGAGTTATAACAAAAGGAAAAAAATTGCAGAGAGTTGACCCTCGAGTCATACCCTGAAGACAGACAGTTTATTTCCTTCCTATATTTCCCTGGTGCTTTTCAAATTGCTGCCCAGCATGGGAGCTCAGAGTAAGTGGGTCCATCAGCAGGTAGGTCCATGTGCAGGCACTTTAAGAGCAGTGCCTGGGATGCCAGGAGCCCTCCATCTCAGCTGGACGGAATCCCTGCTGGTTTTCACAGTGAGATGTTGTGGGGCCTCCTTCTTCTGGCACTAGAGGTTTGGGCTGGGTTGCCCCCTGTGGGACTAGAACTGTTAGGTCCTCAGGGAGGACCTCTGCAGCCAAGATATTTCTCCCAAATTTTAACCAGCCTATGGGTGTGGAACCAGCTTATTTTGAATCTCTGCCCCTCCTATTGAAGTAGGCAGTTAGATAGACATGAGCATAGCAGGAAAGATGGGCCAGGTGTAGAGGGTCACCAGGATGAAGAGCCCTGGGTGCCTGGCAATGGGAAAACTATAAGCTCATGCATGACTCCCTTAAGTATTTACTTCTGGAGATGATATCTAGGCCTCAACTGTTTCAGCCCCAGGCCCAGAAAAGCAGCAAAACCAGGTGGAGCGACACCATGGCTGACATCAGGACCAGATGTAATTACTAATGACCCCCTTCCCTGGTATCAACTAATCAGTGGAGACCATTACCCTGAGGGGACACAACGGGAAAGCTGATGAATATTCCATTGAGATCCTCCTCTGAGACCTCAGATCTCAGATAAAATTTGTCAGAATGGAGTTCTGAAGTGACTCCATGGGAATGCTCTCCCTTTCTCTACCCACTACTTTCCCCAGGGCTCTCTCTCTCTCTCTGTCTCTCTCTTTCTCTGTCTCTCTCTCTCTCTCTCTTTCTCTCTCTGTCTCTCTCTCTCTGCCTCTCTCTCCCTAGAGCATGCTCAAACCTTTCCTCTCTCTTTTGTCCCTCAAGGGATGTATCTCCTCTCTCTCTCTGAAGCTCCAAGGGCCCTTCTTTTGCGGTAGCTTATTTTCTGAGCCCATTTCTTCTAGGCTCACTTTGACCTCTGTGGCTTTCTAAATAACCTTTCTCTTATAATTTGAGTCTTGACTCTGAATTCTTCTCTTAGCCAAGAACTCAAGAACTGAGTTTGCTGAACCGAGGTGAAAACCTGGTGCTGTTTTTCTGCCGCGAATATTACCAGTTTGGTTGTGGCTTCTTTTCTGTGTCCTTAGTTATAAGAGTTTTGTTCAGCTAGTCTTCAGGTGGCTCTCAAGCATGGTTGTTTTAAAATTCAGTTATAATTTTGATGTGGTTGTTGGATGAAGTTAGCACAGTGTTTACCTGAAGTCTTAAGTCTACAATTTCCAATGCAAAAATCTTGGCAATGCAGGACTTCAGAAGAAACTTCACTGACCAGTTAATTTTTAAATCTATTATCTTCACAGGAAAAAAAAAAAAAATCAGCAACATATTTTATAGCAGTTACTTTAATCAACATCCATTTTTACACTCAATTTTTAAGAAAAATGTTATACATAGTATACATGTATCTGTTACTTTAGCATTTATATTGATATCAAAATAAAGTGATCATAGTTTCTGACATTTTAAGTTTTCTTTCATTGCCATGTCATATACATGAAAAGCAGTGCAATAACATGGCAACCTAAAAATATCAAATATTTATACCAAGACAGTTGGGTCAAACATCCAACATGATATCACTAGGCTGGAACCTCCTCCTAGTAAGAGAGAGAATAAACGATGTTAACCGTTTATAATTCTCCAAGTTATGTTTATAAAACATTTCAATTTGAAATAAAACATTCTTGATCTTAACTCTTCCTGGACCTGTGAAGTTACAAGGCTGTGTTTGAAAACACCATGTGGTTCTGTGACCTCTTAATGTCACAATTCAGGCTATAAATCTTCTCCCATTTGTGGAGTCTGCTTGTAGAGTCTAGTGACAAAGAATTCAGAGTCCACACTGGGAAAGAAATGAATCTGTGGTTGGGCTCTTCGAGGAATAAGATAAGCATTATGCAGAAGCACAGAAATAAAATTTTGGCCTGGCCGCTGTGGTTCAGTGGTTGAGCATCAGCCCATGCACCAAAAGGTCGCTGGTTCAATTCCTGGTCAGGTTGTGGGCCTGATTCCCAGTGCGGGGCATGCAGGAGGCAGCCAGTTGATGTTCTCTGTCATCGATGTTTCTATCTCTCCCTTCCTCTCTCTCTAAAATCAATAAAGAAAAAAGAAAGAAATACAATTTTGGGTTAGACAATACAGTACATGATTACAGACTACACCCCTGAGACTTTGAATAACCACACCCCTTACTGGAGACTCCTGATATGGGCTACACCTTCCAGGGCAGATCTCTGGAGCGAGTAAACCCGTCTCCCTGTTCCTGTGATGTGGAGGGCTAACAACTGACAATTCGCCTATTTATTTATTTATTTATTTATTTATTTATTTATTTATTTATTTATTCCTCAACCAAGGACACTTTTGCATTCATCTTCAGATAGAGAGGGTGAGAGGGAGGAAGAAAGAAAGAGAAACATTGATATGAGAGAGACACATCAACTGGCTGCCACCCACATGACCCCAACTGAGGCTGGGACAAACTGCAACCATGGTATGTGCCCTTAGCAGGAACCAAACCCGGGTCTCTCTGGACCGTGGGCCGATGTTCTAACAGTTGAGTCAAACCGGCCAGGGCAACAATTCACCTTCTTTATGTCTTATAACCCAGGATGACTGTCGTGGGGCCATAAGAGTGGCCCCTGCCTCAAGGAGAAAGAAGTCGGTGGTAGAACTTGATCTCCAGAATTGTTCTTCCTCGTGGATCAAACCAGGGCAGATTTTACTTGAGATCAGACTTTTGCTCATCTTTTCTCTTTTCTTCTCTACTCTCATACATTTTTCCCTAAGAGCACTCAGTGAATGAAATGCATCTGAATCTCTGTCCCAAGCTCTGCTTTCTAGGAACCTGACCTAAGGCCCCGTGTGAAGAAGCAGTCTGTTCTGGGGAAGGCTCTGAGCCCACACTGCAGTGCCCCATTCTTCTTTCAAGCAACAGGTGAATCACAAAGACCATTTTGACCCTCTACCTTAAGAGCTAGACAATCTGCAGACAGTCAGAGACCCCACACACGTTTCATGAGAAACAGTCAAACATGGTCTGGGAAGATGGGTGATGCTCCAGCCACCAGCTGAAGAACCAGGAGTCCTCCCCACAGCCGACATCTGAGTGCAGGTGGCCAAGGGTTCCGCCTCCTGACGGCCTGGCAGGGTATCCCCAGGTCTTTTTCTCTTGATATCTCAATAGACGCACATGGAAGCAAGTACATGAATGTATTTTTAAAAGGTTTTTCAGTAAGTCAGTCTTCCCTGCTGCCTTCTCAAACGCACATTGACCGAGTGGACTGTGGGCACTGGCCAGGCCCAGGTTTTCCCTCTGCAGCTGCCGCTGTTCTGAGCACCTGGAGGCATCAGGGAGGGTCAGCAAAGCAGATGTGGGCAGGAAAAGCACTGCTGAGCTGGGCCCGGCAAGGAAGGGCTTCCCGAAGTGAGTAATTCTTGACAGAGATGTGAACACTGAATTTATTTGTTTATTTATTTTTGTATCCTCACCTGAGGACATTTTTTGGTATTTTGTTCAGATAGAGTGGGAGGAAGAGAGAGAGAGAGAAACATTGATGGGAAAGGGACACATCGAGTGGTCGCTACCCACAGGACCCAACCAGGGCCGAGGACAAACTGCAACCTAGGTACGTGTCCTTAGCGGGAACCAAACCCGGGTCTCTCTAGCCCGCAGGCTGACACTCTAACTGCTGAGCCAAACTGGCCAGGGCTGAATTCATTTTTGAAAGGGTAGATAGAGGTGGGTAAAGGGGGGAGCATGGGGGACATCTGTCATAGTGTCCACAATAAGAAATATAAATATAAAAGAGATCAGAAAAAAACGAAACAAAACAAAAGAAAGGTGAGTGAAGCAGCTGCATTGTGTGTGTGCTGTAGAAGAAATTCCAGAGGGCACTGTGTTCTCACCAAAAATAAGGTTTTGTAGTGGGACCAGCAATTACTCATCTGATTGCTGCCACACACACCCCACCCCACCCCACCCCATCTCTACAGATTCTACTGGGTTACAAATGCCAGATGTGTTGTCGGGCTTTCTGTGTGTCAGGACACCCGGTGTTCTTCCTGGGACCCTGCCCCAGAGGAGAGGGCTGGTCCAGCACCCAGGGATCAAGGCTAAGGTAAAGTTTCACCTCCACTGTGATGAAAGGAGGAGTAGGTAGCTTCCTCCTCCCTCCCGAAGGGGGACAGACTCTTATTCTCCTGTAACATTCAGGCTAGGGGGTGGGGCTCTGGAGACCGGGGATCTTCGGGCTCCCCAGTCCTAGGCAAACGTGAATGGAGACAGGTGTAAAAGTCTGTCCTCAACATTGATGCCCTGCAGTCCCCACCCCAACCTCCCCCAGCCTCATGATGGTGCTACCCAAGAAAGTCTTCCGCTGCCTTGTGTTCCACTCTTGCTTGGTCAGTGGTCAACGAATTGGAGGAGGATCCAACAGAGTGTGTAATGTGACAGAAAATCAGAAAATATCCTAGTTGTGTCTGTTTGTGGTTTAGCTTTGTACTTAAAAGAAAAAAAAGGGAAATACACTTGAAATTATTTGTTAAACAAATAAAAAAAAATTAAAACATTTATTGCCAGACAAAAAACTAAAAAAATAAAAAAAAAAGGGAATTGGGCTATGCCTGGATTCTAATCTTGTCTCACCCGATAGCCCTTCCTTCCCTCCTAATGCTTGATATCCAGGGTCATCAGTTCTGCATTTCATGCTTCCTTTCTTTAAACTACTGTTGGGCTTCAGTGTCATCTATTGCTACATAAGAAATTTCCACATACTTGATAAATAATACATTTATTATCTCACAATATCTGTGAATCAGGAAACTGGGCATATCTTTTGTTTTTCTTTGCAATTTGTATGAATTTATTTTTGTTACAGATGTCTTCTCCCTCCCCTCCCCCCACACATCCTCCTCCTGATCCTCCCGCCCCTGCCACGCAGCATAGTTGTCAATGACCATTGGTTACATACACACATTTAAGCTCTTTGGTTTATCTCATCCATCCCCTCCGCTCCCCTCCTCTGAGGTTTGTCAGTCTGAACCGTACTCCTTTCTATGTCTCTGAGTCTATTTTGTTCATCAGTTTACTTTGTTCATTATATTCCACAAATAAGTGACATCATATGGTGTTGTCTTTTTCTGATTGACTTATTTCACTTCGCATAATGCTCTTCAGGCCCTTCCATGTCATCTCAAGACATAAGAGATCTTTCTGTCATACAGCTGCATAGTATTCCATTGTGTATATGTACCACAGCTTTTTTATTCACTCATCTATTGATGGACACTTGGGCTGTTTCCAGATCTTAGCAATTGTAAATAGTGCTGCTATGAACATGGGGGTACATATATTCTTTCTGATTGATGTTTCAGGCTTCTTAGTATATATTCTTAGAAGTGGGATCACTTGGGTCAAATGGCAATTTGATTTTTAATTTTTTGAAGAAATACCATATTGTTTTCCATAGTGGCTGCACCAGTGTGCATTCCCACCAGCAGTGTACTAGAGTCCCCTTTTGTCCACACCCTCACCAGCACTTGTTGCTTGATGATTTGTTGATGGCGGCCATTCTGGCAGGTGTGAGGTGATACCTCACAGTTGCTTTAATTTGCATCTATTTGGTGATTAGTGACTGAGCATTTTTTCATATGTCTCTTGGTCATTTGTATGTCTTCTTTAGAGAGGTGTCTCTTTAGATCCTCTGACCGTTTTTAATTGGGTTCTTTGTCTTTCTTTTGTTGAGTTGTATGAGTACTCTATGCATTTTGGAAATTAACCACTTATCTGATGTATTGTTGATAATTATGCTCTCCTATATAGTCGGTTCCTTTTCCATTTTTACTCTTGTTTCTTTTTCTGTGCAGAAGCTTTTTAGTTTGATGTAGTCCCATTTGTTTGTTTTTTCCTTTGTTTCTCTTAAGTTAGGTGTTGTATCAGTGAAAATTCTCCTGCATGTGATGTCTGAAATTTTGTTGTCTCCATTTTCTTTTAGGATTTTTATAGATTCACAAGTCACTTTTAAGTCTTTTATCCATTTTGAATTTATTCATGTGTATGGTGTAAGGTGATGGTCTAGTTTCACTTTTTTGCATGTAGCTATCCAATTTTCCCCAACACCATTTATTAAAGAGACTGTTTTTACTCCACTGTATGCTTTTGCCACCTTTGTCAAATATTAATTGAGCCACTTTCCAGGTTCTCAGTCTGTTCTTATGCCAGTATCAGGCTGTTTTGATTACAGTGGCTTTATAGTATAAGTTGATATCCAGTATTGTGATCCCTCTTACTTTGTCCTTTTTCAAGATTGCTTGGTTATTTGGGGTTTTTTTTGGTTCCATGTAAAATTTTGAAGTATTTGTTCTAGTTCTGCAAGGTACATCATTGGTATTTTAAGGGAGATTGCATTGAATCTATAGATTGCTTTGGGTAGTATGGACATTTTAATGATGTTAATTCTTCTAATCCATGAACAAGGTATATGCTTCCACTTTTTTATATCTTCCCATGTTTCTTTTTTAAATGTCCTGTAGTTTTCTGAAAATAGATCCTTTACGTCTTTGGTTAAGTTTATTGCTAGGTATTTCAATTTTTTTGCCACAATAATAAACGATATTGTGTTTTTAGTTTCTCTTTCTGTGAGTACATTATTGACATATAAGAATGCTGTTGATTTCTTTATGTTAACTTTGTATCTTGCTACTTTGCCAAAGTTGTTTATTAAATCTAGATTTTTGATGGAGTCTTTAGGGTTTTCTATGTACAATATCATGTTATCTGCAAATAGTGACAGTTTCACTTCCTCCTTTCCAATTTAGATCCCTCTTATTGTTCTTTCTTGTCTAATTGCTGTGGCAAAGACTTCTAGTACTACATTAAATAAGAGTGGTGAAAGTGGGCATCTCTATCTTGAGAAACCTGGGCATATCTTAACTGTTTTTTTTTTGCTCAGGGTTTTATGTGGTTGCAGAATGTTTCAGCTAGAACTTGGGGTTTATCAGGAGACAATTAAGAAAGAATATTCTGCCCTGGTCGGTTTGGCTCAGCATTTAGAGCTTCGGCATGCGGTCCAGAGAGACCCAGGTTCAGTTCCCGCTAAGGGCACGTTCCTTGGTTGCAGTTTGTCCCTGGCCCTGGGTGGGTCGTGTGGGTGGCAACCACTCAATGTATCCCTTTCACATCGATGTTCCTCTCTCTCTCTCTCCCTCCCACTCTATCTGAACAAAAAATAGAAAAAATGTTCTCGGGTGAGGATTAAAAAAAATAGAAAGAATATTCTCCCAGCCTCACTTAGGTTGTTGGAAGAATTTCTTTCTTTGTGGTTTTAGAACTTTCTTTCTGGGGGTTGAAAACTGCCTTCATCCTCTGGAGACCATGTTATATTACTGGAGGTTATCTTCTAATCCCAGAGGAAGGTACTCCATTTCCAGAGGCTGTCTTCCTATCCAGAGGGTGGTCCTCCACTCCCAGAGGCCTTCCTCCAGTTGTAGTGGTGGTTCCTTACTCCCAGAGGCCATCTTTTACCCTTAGAGCTTTTCTTCCACTCATAGAGTCTATTCTCTATTCCTAGAAACAGACCAAAAAGAAGAGACATATTTTAACCTAGCTAAAAATGTTGAACAAATACAACTAAGTTTCCTTTTTTATTTTTCTAATTAAGAAAGAAAAGTTTAGGTAATTTTCTTGCTAGCATCACTCACTGTTTAGGACACTAGCAAAATTGGTACCTATCCAAAACATGAATGAACTTTTGTATCCATAAGGATTTCTAACATCACAACTCAAAGAAAATAATGTATAAAGTGAAAAGAGGAGAAAAACTTAGTCTTTGGAAGTAACAATTAGAAATAAAAATTGTTTATAAGAGGTAGGCCAGAATGGCAAAAACAACTCATGGTTTTCTTTCTTTTTTTTTTTTAATTAGTTAATTTATTTTTGTTACAGATGTTTTTCCCCACCCCACCCCCCACTCTCCCTGCCCTGTCCTGTCCCCAGCTTTGTTGTCCATGTCCATTGGTCATGCACACATGCATATAAGTTCTGTGGTTTATCTCTCCCTCCCACCCCCTCTTCTGAGGATAGTCAGTCTGTACCCCACATCCACATCTCTGGGACTACCCCATTCCTCAGATTGTTATGTTCATTACATTCCACAAATGAGATCATATGATACTTATCTTTCTCTGTTTGGCTTCTTACGCTTAGGATAATAATTTCCAGGTCCCTCCATGTCATCTCAAAGGAAAGAAATCTTTCTTTCTTATAACTGCATAGTACTCCATTGTGTATATGTACCACTGCTTTTCCATCCATTCGTCTACTGATGGACACTTGGGCGGTTTCCAGATCTTATCTAGTGTAAATAGTGCTGCTACAAACATGGGGGTGCATATATTCTTTCTGATTGGTGTTTCAGGCTCCTTAGGGTATATTCCTAAAACTGGGATCAGTGGGTTAAATGGTAGTTCAATTTTTAATTTTTTGAGGTAACGCCATATTGTTGTCCATAGTGCCTGCACCAGTCTGCATTCCTACCAGCAGTGTACTAGAGTCCCCTTTTCTCCACACCCTTGTCAACACTTGTTGTTTGATGATTTCTTGATGGTGGCCATTCTGACAGGTGTGAGGTGATACCTCATTGTTGTTTTATTTTTTATTTATTTATTTTTAATCCTCACCTAAGGACATTTTTTCATTTTTGAGTTCAGGTAGAGTGGGAAGGAAAGAGAGGAAGAAAGAGAGAGAGAGAGAAACATCGACATGAAAGGGACACATCGAGTGGCTGCCTCCTATACGACCAACTAGGGCCGGGGTCAAACTGCAACCGAGGTACACGCCCTTAGCAGAAACCAAACCTGGGTCTCTTGGGACCCCAAGTCGATGCTCTAACCACTGATCCAAACTGGCCAGAGCCTCATTGTTGTTTTAATTTGTATCTCTCTGATGATTAGTGAAGTTGAGCATTTCTTCATATGTCTCTTGGCCATTTGTATGTCCTGTTTGGAGAGGTGCCTATATAGTTCCTCTGCCCATTTTTTAATTGGGTTCTTTGTCTTTTTTTTGTGGAGTTGTATGAGCACTCTATATATTTTGGAAATTAACCCCTTATCTGATGTATCGTTGGCAATTATGCTCTCCCATAGAGTGGGTTGCCTTTACTTTTTGGTGGTTGTTTCTTTGCTGTGCAGAAACTTTTGAGTTTGATATAGACCCATGTGTTCATTTTCTCCTTTGTTTCTGTTGCCTTAGGTAATGTGTCAGTGAAAATTCTGTTGTGTATGATGTCTGAAATTTTGTTGCCTACATTTTCTTCTAGGATTTTTATGGATTCATGAGTCACATTTAAGTCTTTTATCCAATTTGAGTTTATTCTTGTGTAGGGTGTAAGTTGATGGTCTAGTTTTATTTTTTTGCAAGTAGCTGTCCAATTTTTCCAATACCATTTATTAAAGAGGCTGTCTTTACTCCACTGCATGCTCTTGCCACCTTTATCAAATATTAATTGAGCATATTGTCTTGGGTCCATTTCTGGGTTCTCTATTCTGTTTCATTGATCTATCTGCCCGTTCTTGTGCCAGTACCAGGCTGTTTTGATTAATGTGGCTTTTTAGTATAACCTGAAATCTGGTAATGTGATCTCTCCAACTTTGTTCTTTTTTTTCAAGATTTCTGTGGATATTCGGGGTCTTTTTTCATTCCATATAAACTTTTGAAGTATTTGTTCTAGTTCTGTGAAGTATGTGATTGATATTTTGTTGGGGATTTCATTGAATCTATAGATTGCTTTGGGTAGTATGGACATTTTAATAATGTTAATTCTTCCAATCCATGAACATGGTATGTGCTTCCACTTTTTTTATCTTTCTCTCTCCTCTATTATTATTATTATTATTATTATTATTATTATTATTCAATGACCTGTAGTTTTCTGCAAATAGGTTCTTTATTTTTTTGGTTAAGTTTATTCCTAGGTATCTTAATTTTTTTTGCTGCGATTGTAAATTCGATTTTTTTTTTTTAGTTTCTCTATCATGAGAACGTGAGTTCATCATTGGTGTATAAGTATGCTGTCTGTGTTTCCTTATCAATTTTTTGTCTAGAAGATCTATCAGTGATGTCAGCAGGTTGTTGAATTCCCCTCCTATTGATTGTATTGCTATTGATTTCTCCTTTGAAGTCCTCCAGAAGATTTTTAATATATGTTGGTGCTCCTATATTAGGTGCATATATGTTTACTAAGGTTTATCTTCTTGTTGGATAGATCCTTTCAATATTATGTAGTAGCCTTCTTTTTATCTAGTCATGGCCTTCATTTTGAAATCTAATTTGTCAGATATGAGTATTGCTACCCCAACTTTTTTTTGCTTTCCCTTTGCTTGAGAGATTTTTTTTCATCCCTTCACTTTCAACCTATGTGAGTCTTTTGTTGTGAGGTGGGTCTCTTGTTAACAACATATATGTGAGTCATGCTTTCTTATCCAGTCAGCTATTCTGTGTCTTTTTATTAGAGCATTCAAACCATTCATATTTAAGGTGATAATTGATATGTACTTATTTATTGCCATTTTTGTTTAGTGTGATTCTATTTTTCTTTCTATTTCTTCTACTAATTACAGTAGTCCTTTTAGCATATCTTGCAGTGTTGGTTTGGTGTTAATATATTCCCGTAGCCTTTTTTTTTTTTGGTCTGGAAAGCTCTTTATTTGACCTTCTATTTTGAATGATAGCCTTGTTGGGTAGAGTAGTCTTGAATTTAGATCCTTGTTTTTCATGACCTTGATTACTTCATGCCACTTCCTTCTGGCCCGTAATGTTTCTGGTGAGAAGTCAGCTGAGAGCCTTATGGAGTTTCCTTTGTAGGTAACCTGTTGCTTATCTCTTGCTGCCTTTAGGATTCTCTCTTTGTCTTTAATTTGTGGCATTTTAATTACTATGTGTCTTGGTGTGGGCCTGTTTGTGTTCTTCTTACTTGGGGCTCTCTGTGCTTCTTGAACGTGAATGCCTTCTTCCTTCACCAAGTTAGGAGAGTTTTCTGTCACTATTTCTTCAAATATATTCTCTAACCCTTGCCCATTTTCTTCCTCTTCAGGGACTCCTATAATGTGAATGTTATTATGTTTCCAGTCGTCCCGCAATTCTCTTAAGCCTCTTCCTGTTTTTTAATTTTTTTTTTCCTTTTGGTATTCTGATTGGTTGATTTTTTTCTACCCTGTCTTCTAATTCACTGATCTGGTCCTCAGCTTCCTCTACTCTTCTGGTTAGTCCTTCCAATGTGTTCTTTATTTCTGCTATGTCATTCTTCATTTCCACTTGGTTGGTTTTTAATGTTTTTATATCTTTACTCATGGTGCTAATATCTTTACTCATGCTGTTGAGCTTCCTCAAGATCATGGCTCTGAACTCTACCCTTGATAATTTGCTTAAGTACATTTCATTTATCTCATCTTTGATAGAGTTCTCTTGTTTTATTCATTTGGGATTTGTTTTTTTGTTTCACCATTTTGGCTATCTCAGTGTATTTTGGAGCCTGCCAAATTGTCCCTGTGGGTATTGATATTCTTTTGTTTGTGGCTCCCTCTATTGGGTTTGGATGAGCCTGGGTGGGCCCATGTTAAATACCACTGTCAAGTCTTACTTTTTTGGGGTAGATTTGCAAGACCAGGAAAGGTTCTGTTATCCTCTAACTTTTCCTGGAGGGTAATAGTCTCAGTTACTCAGTTCCTTGGAGTATATCCCTGGTGTTCTGCATTAGATGATTTCCAGAGGCTGGGATAGAGGGTGGTTGTTAATGAGCCTCAATTTGCATTTCTTTGCATCACCTGGAAAAGGCTGACTCGTCAGGGGTCTGGGGGCGGGGGGGTGCTGCTGCTCTTCCCCACAGCTTGGGGAAGGAGCACACTGGCCACCCTCTTTTGTGGCCTGGAAAAGGCTGACTCGTCAGGGGTCTGGGGGGGGGTGCTGCTGCTCTTCCCCACAGCTTGGGGAAGGAGCACACTGGCCACCCTCTTTTGTGGCCCAAACTCAGCAAAAACTCTGAGTACCCTCCAAGTCCCAAGTATCCCCACACAGTTCCAGCCCAGTCTGCCCTCCTTCTGGCATAGCCCCCAGGTGAGTGGCTGTTTCTATTTCAGTGCTCTGTCTCAGGCACTGTGGAGCATACTTGGTCTTTATTCCCAAGAGTGCTGCTCACAGCTAAGACTGCTGCTCTCTATGGGCTCCCAGTCAGCCACCCTCTCATACCTCTGCAGATCCTACCAGTGTCCCTGGTTATATGGTCCTGTCCTGCTGCTTTTTTGTTGCTTTTTTCTGAGGATTTGTCTTTATTTTAGTTGTAATTTCTGTTTGGTCCTGGGAGATTGTCTGTGTTGCTTTCATTCACTCATCCTCTATTTTCACATCCTCTATGCCTATCTTGTGTGCAGCTGGGTCGCATAGGCCTCTCTGGTGCCCCCGTACCCTGCAGGTCCCACGGGTAACTGGATGGCACAATCCCTTCAGGGACCCGGCTCTATGCCTATCTTATGGCCTGCTGGGTCTGGGTCATACAGGCTCCTCTGGTGCTTCAGCACCCCACAGGTCCCAAGGGTAACTGAATCACACAGTCCCTGCTGAGTAGCACAGGCTTCTCTGGTGCCCCAGCACCCAGCAGGTCCCAGGGGTGGGCAGCTGCATTGCACCAGTCCCTCTCAGGCTCCAGCTTCCCACCACTCTTGTGAGCTGCTGGACTGCACAGGCCTCTGTGGAGCCCGAGGTCCTGCCATTGACAGCTGCCCTGTGGGGCTCAACTCCTGCTCAGCTTTTGCTGTAGTTTTTGGGGATGGGTCTCAGCTGCTGGTCTGTGCTTCTGTTGCCTGGGGATGGATGTCTGCACCCCAGCCTCTGTTGCTGGGGGTATAACTCTACTCTGATCAGGCTGCTACTACGGGGGATGGTGCTGGGCTCCGGGCTGTCTGAGGCTTCCGGGACTGGCATCTTGGCAGCTCCACTACTGTGCTGGTCTGTGTTGACACAGGGTGTCCACTGGTCTGATGGTTTCAGGTGCACTGGTGGGCTCAGGTTGTTGGGCCCTAGCTGCTCCCATTGCCTTCTCCCAGGGAAGACCCGGGATCTTCCAAAATGATGGGACCTCCCAGTGGCACAGGAAAAAGCATCCGGAAGGGCCTCCTACTGCGGTAGCCAGCTGCTCCGTCCACAGCACAGGAACCTTCTGCTCGGCGGCTCTGCACTGCTCGGGTTTGGTCGTCCACCTTCACGTCCACTTACACTCTCTCACACACTCACCCTTCCGCTGGTCCTGCCCTCCGCCATCTTCCTGAATGAGGTAAAACAAAAACTCATGGTTTTGATTGGAAAATTCTACGCCCCAACTCACCAATAACTAACAGTAACAATTATCCTCATTGTGGCCAAATCTGAATATATTATGCATTGAATAACTGAAGTGGTTTAATAATAAAAAATCTACAATTTTTTTTCTATAAAGCTCTTGAGATCACACTATGCACAAGGAGAATTTAACATTAATAAATTAGTAGAACTATATGCTAAATTTTAAAAATTCAGCTTAAAACAAAGTAGAAAAAATGTTTTTAACTATAGACATAACCAGACTATCTAGACAAATGGCTAATAAATATTGTTTTTAAATTATCTGTCTGGGAATATATACAAAGAAACCTGAAGCCCTAATTTGAAAGAATACAGGGTGGAGCAAAAGCAGGTTTACAGTTGTTTGTATGGAAAGTAATGCAACAATTAATAAATAATAATACTAGAATAAACTCTGTTTCACATACTCACAACTATAAACCCAGAATATGCACAACTATGATCATTGCAGCATTCCTTACAATAGCCAAGATTTGGAAGCAGCCCATATGCCCACCAGTAGATGAGTGGATAAAAAAGCTGTGCACCTTGGCCAGTGTTACTCAGATTGTTGGGCATCATCCCATGTACTAAAATGTTGATGGTTTGATTCTTGGTCAGGGCATATGCCCAGGGCATATGCCCAGACACAAAAGCAAGCTCAATGTTGTATTGCATATAAAGCCTTCAAATTAGCATAATAACTTAAATAACTTTATTTAATTTCATGTAAACATTGTAAGAAAATTCCTCTGGGAATGGTTCTAGTATAAGAATTATATTATTATTTTATTTAAATGAGCTTTTACTTTTATTTTTTCTTATTTTTTAAGGTGCGTATAACTTATTTTTTCCCTAAACAAAAATTTTAGTGTTTCTTATAAATGAGAACTTTTCCCTGCATAACCACAATAGGATCATCCAAATCAAGAAGTGAACATTATATATTAATATACCCTACTCCTTAGACTTCACCATATTTTTCAATTGTTTTAATAACTTTTATTTATTTTTATCTTTCATCTATCTTCTACTAGCATTCACTCACCTTTTCTTCTGGTAATTACTATATTGTTGTCTGAGTCTGTGTGGTTCTGTGAGTATTTTTGGCAATCCCTTCACCTAGCTCCCCACACCCTCCCCTCTGACAGTTGTGAGCCTGTTTTCTGTATTTATGCCTCTGTTTCTATTTTGTTTCTTAGTTTATTATGTTCATTAGATTCCAAATATAAGTGAAATCATATGATACTTGTCTTTCTATGACTGGCTTATTTCTCTTAACACACCCTCAAGATCTATTCATGCTGTTGCAAAGCATAAGATTTCATTCTTTTTATGGCTGAGCAGTATTGCACGGTGTAAAGATACCACAGCTTTTTATCCACTCACGTACTGTTGAACACTTGGGCTACTTCCAAATCTTGGCTATTGTAAATAATGCGTCAGTGAAAACAGGGATGCATATATCTTTTGAATTAGTTTTTCAGCTTTCTTCAGATATGTTCCCAGAAGTGGAATTGCTGGAACAACCAGCAGTTCCTTCCTTAATTAATTTAATTAGCTCCACACTGCTTTCCACAGTGGATGCACCAATCTGCATTCCCACTAACAGTGCATGAGAATTCCCTTTTCTCATCCTCCTCACCAACTTTTGTTGTTTGTTGATTTATTGATGATACCCATTCTGACAGGTCTGATGTGATAGCTCATTGTGGTTTTAATTTGCATTTCTTTGATTAAGAACGTTGAGCATCTTTGCAAATGTCTATTGACCATCTTTAGGTCTTGTTTGGAGAAGTATCTATTCAGATCTCTTGCACATTTTTAATTGGATTGTTTGTTTATTTGGTGTTGTATAAGTTCTTTACAATTTTGGATATTAACCCCTAATCAGATATCATTAGTGAATATGTTGTCCCATTCAATGGATTGTCTTTTGTTTCATTGTTGGTTTCCCTGGCTGTGCAAAACTTTTTAGTTTGATGTAATTTCATTTGATAATTTTTTCTTTGTTTCCAATGCCCGAGGAGATGATATATTAGAAAAAATATTGCTATGGGAAATTTTAAAAATTTTACTGCCTATGTTTTTTTTCTAAAATTTTTATGGTTTTGAGTCTTACATCTATGCTTCTAATCCATTTTAGTTTATCCTTTCACATTTTTAAGAAGGTGATCTGGTCTCATTTTTTTTTTTTTTTTTTTGCACATATCTGTTCAACTTTCTCAACACTATGTTTTGAAGATTATTTTTACTATATTGTATATTCTTGCCTCCTTTGTCAAATATTAATTGGCCATAAAATGGATTGGTCTCTGGTCTCTCTTTTTGGTTCCATTGTTCTATATGTCTGTTTTTACGTCATTTTTAAGCTGTTTTGGTTCTTGTAGCCTTATAGTATAGTTTGATAGTAGTGTGATTTCTCCAAATTTGTTCTTTTTTTCTCAAGATTGCTGTGGATATTCAGGGTCTTTTGTGGTTCTACACAAATGTTTTCAATATTTGTTTTAGTTCTGTGAAATACACTTTTGTTTTCTTGATAGGAATTACATTAAATCCGCAGATTTCTTTGGCTAGTATGCACATTTTAATGATGTTAATTCTTCCTAACCAAAAGCACATTATATGCTTCTGCTTATTTGTATCTTCCTCAATTTCTTTCTGCAGTGTCTTATAATTTTACAGATTTGGTTAAATTTTTTTCTAGGTATTTTTTATGCAGTTGTGAGATTGCTTTCTTAGTTTACCTTTCTAATAATTCATTATTGGTGTATAAAAATGCAACCAATTTCTGTATATTTAGTTTTTTATCATGGTACTTTACTGAATTCATTGATCAGTTATAGTAGTTTTTTTGATGACATCTTTAGAATTAGCTATATCATGTCATCTAAAAGAATTTTTAATTTTAATGCCTGTTATGGTACTAAGTAAATCTGCCATACTCTATCTGTTGGAATTTAAGATGGTTTAAACAGTGATTTGGTGAGCTGAATTATAATTTTCAAAAATGCTTGCCTATTATCAATTAGGAAAAGGAAGTTAACAGGAAGTAGCTAGAATCATTTTTTTTTTTTTTTTTTTAGTGTTTAAATACAAATTTCCAGGAATAAAGTTTATTCAGTTCTATAATATTATATTATCTGTGAGATATCTTGTAAATCAAAAGCTTTGCAGTAGCCTTGGCTGGTGTGGCTCAGTTGGGGGACATTGTCCTGAGAACCAAAATGTCACTGCTTTGATACCCAGTCAGGGCACAGGCCTGGGTTGTGGGCTTGATCACCAGTAGAGGCATGCAGGAGGAAGCTGATGGATGTTTCTCTCTCACATCAATGTTTCTATCTCTCTCTCCCTTCTCTCTCTAAAAATCAATTTTAGAGAGATAATTTAGAGATAATGAGAAAATAAGATGATGCCACTCATTCATTCAATTTGTCCTCAAACTACAAAACATTAATAACATTAAAAGAGTCCTGGTTGGTTTGCTTCAGTGGTTAGAGTGTTGGCCCAGGGACCAAAGAGTTGAGGGTTCAATTCCAGTCAAGGGCATGTATCTTGGTTGCGGTTCAATTCCCAGTCTTGGTTGAGGTTGTGCAGGAGGCAGCCAATCGATGTGTCTCTCTCACATCAATGTTTCTCTCTCTCTTCTTCTGTCTCTCACTTCCTTCCTCCCACTCTATCTAAAAATCAGTGGAAAAATATCCTCAGATGAGGATTAAAACATAATAATAAAATTAAATTTCAAAAATAAAAAATAAGATTAAAAGAGAAATAGAAGTAAAATTCAAGTCATTTTACTATGTATCTCTGAAAAATTAGAACAACATTTCAAAAATATTAGCATAAAGTTTAAATCAAATACAGATTTTTAAATTTTGTACTTTTTCAAATCATATACATTGATTTGTATATAAAACTATCACTTCATATGGCAGAAATTGGCCCAGCATTCACATAACAAATTTACTTTTGTAAGTGCACATCAAACTGCATTACCTAATCACACAACTATAAATTGTACACCATTTTCATGCCTGCTATGTATATATTTTGCTTTTCTGTTGACTTAATGACATACACATATCATCTTGGAAATCATCTGTTGAAGTCTGTCAAGCCTTAATGTGAAATGGATCTAGTCCCTGAATTAAATCTCGAAAAAAAATTTTGTCAATCAATTTTGGAGTGAGAAATGAATTTCTCTTGTAATCAACATACACTGGCATTATCAACAACTATTGATAAATTTGAAATTTGTGAGTTTTAAATTATTTTGAACTAAATGCAGCTTAGATGTTAGAAACTGAATGTTAAATAAAATGGTGAATTCAGAATTCAGTGTTAGCAGCAATTATTTAAAGTACTTTTAAACATTGTAATTATTTACTTTATTTTCATAATCCACTGATGATTTTGTAAAATATTAGATAACGTGGTAATGCAGAACAAGAGAAAGATTAGAAGAATTAGTAAAAACCTACACATTTTAGTCCCCATCTTTCTCAATTACAATGTGATCTTTGTAAATTATTTAAAATTTCTAACTTCCAGTTTCCTTTTCTGTTAAATGAGAATAATATTTTTTAAATATGGTTATCATAATAATAGAGTAAAATAACATATACCTAGTCTTTTGCACATAATAATTACCATGTAAATATTTGGTCCCCCTTACTTTAAATAATTAAACAAAGGAAAGAATATTAAAGGTATTTTAAAGAACTGCCGTTTTATGCAATAACACAATTATTTTTTGAGGATAGCTCCGAATTCTATGTAAGGCTGCACATCACGAGTTCAACTACAACTGTCAGCACAGAAATTCAGTTTCACCTTTATTTTAGAACCAATTGCATAAATCAGATTGTACACTCTTATTTTAGAATTTTAACTATACTCTTTAAAAAAATTTTTTTTATTGATTTTTAAAGAAAGAGAAAGAGAGAGAGAGAGAGAGAAATATCAATATGAGAACTGAACATCTATGGGCTGTCTCTCGCACGTCCCCTACGGGGATCAAGCCCGCATCCTGGGCGTGTATCCTGACCACCTTTAGTGCACAGACAGCACCAACCAACTGAGCCACGCTAGCCAGGGCTTAACTATACTATACTCTTTTTTTTTTTTTTTTTCCTCACCCGAGGACATTTTTCCATTTTTTTGTACAGACAGAGTGGGAGGGAGAGAGAGGAAGAGAGAGAGTGAGAAACATCGATGTGAAAGGGACACATCGAGTGGCTGCCACCCGCACGACCAACCAGGGCCGGGAACAAACTGCAACCAAGGTACATGCCCATAGCGGAAACCGAACCCGGGTCTCTCCGGACCGCAGGCGGGCGCTCTAACAGCTGAGTCAAACCAGCCAGGGCTTAACTATACTCTTAATAATAAATATTTTTATGATGATGAATTTTTATTTTTTATTTATTTTTTATGCATTTTTATTTATTTTTTTGTTACAGATATTTTACCTTTTTACCCCATTGGCACCCCCCACCCCACCCCCCCTCCACCCTGTCCCCGGCTTAGTTGTCCATGTCCATTGGTCATGCATACATGCATATAAGTTCTGTGGTTTATCTCTTCCCACCCCCCCACCCCCCATCCCCTCTTCTGAGGGATGTCAGTCTGTGCCCTACTTCCATGTGTCTGGGTCTACTGTATTCCTCAGACTGTTATGTTCATTATATTCCATATATAAGTGAGATCATGTGGTATTTGTCTTTTTCTGCTTGGCTTCTTTCACTTAGGATAATACTTTCCAGGTCCCTCCATGTCGTCTCAAAGGATAAGAGATATTTCTTTCTTACCGCTGCATAGTACTCCATGGTGTATATGTACCACAGCTTTTTGATCCATTCGTCTACTGGTGGACACTTGGGCTGTTTCCAGATCTTAGCTATTGTAAATAGTGCTGCTATGAACATGGGGGTACATATATTCTTCCTGATTGGTGTTTCAGGCTTCTTAGGGTATATTCCCAGCAGTGGGATCACTGGGTCAAATGGAAGTTCAATTTTTAATTTTTTGAGGTAGCACCATATTGTTTTCCATAGCGGCTGCACCAGTCTGCATTCCCACCAACAGTGTATTAGAGTCCCCTTTTCTCCACACCCTCGCCAACACTTGTTGTTTGATGATTTGTTGATGGCGGCCATTCTGACAGGTGTGAGGTGATACCTCCTTGTTGTTTTAATTTGCATCTCTCTGATGATTAGTGATGTTGAGCATTTCTTCATATGTCTCTTGGCCATTTGTATGTCCTGTTTGGAGAGGTGTCTATTCAGCTCCTCTGCCCATTTTTTAATT
Source organism: Molossus molossus (assembly GCF_014108415.1). NCBI lineage: Eukaryota > Metazoa > Chordata > Mammalia > Chiroptera > Molossidae > Molossus > Molossus molossus. The sequence goes on along the minus strand of NW_023425351.1, from coordinate 6,878,945 downwards.
GGGTTCTTTGTCTTCCTTTTGTGGAGTTGTATGAGCACTCTCTATATATTGGAAATTAACCCCTTATCTGATACATATGATGATGAATTTTCTTGACATAGTTTCTTAAAATGATTATTTCAATTTTACCTATTTTTACAACTATTTTATTTTTAAACTAGTGATAAAAATAAGAGCTAACTTTATTTACTAGGCACAATGTCAGGCTTTCATCTAAGAAGTACACATTTATTATGCCATTTACTCACAAAGAATATCAATCTAGGTAAGTATAATTATTACTATAATTTTATATATCTATGAACTGAGGTTTAGGGAGACAAATCAATTTACTCCCTATCACCCAATTATAGAATGATAGAGCTGCCTAAAACCTTGCTTTTCAATCATATTTTTTAGTAAGGTCATCAACTTAAGTTGAAAAAAAAAAATCAGTGAAGTACTATATAAACATTTATGTGTGTGTATTTATTTTAAAACAAATGAAATAACTGTTTGAGAAAATGCATATATGCATATTGTGGAATCAATAATGGGTAAAATTATGTGGGACAGTTATTTTGAAAGTCCTGAGACCTACAGTTTAAGCACAGCAAACAGAGAGAACAGCACATAAAGGACCTACAACAGAAAAAGGGTTCAAAGTATTTGAGAAACTAGAGGAAGTCAACATGTTCAGAGAATAAGGACAGATTTGCTTGAGATGAAGTTTTGAGAAAATAGAAGAAAATATCCCATCCATTGTATTAAAGCATCCATAACAAAGTGGGGTGTGGTAATAGGAGGGTGTGGAAGAAGTATAAGGAGAGAGGGAAAGTGATGAAAGACTTGTTTGAGATTGAGAAAGAGAGCCATAAAGGAAAAAAAAAAAATCCAGAATTGCAGAGTAAAGACCTTCAGAAACTCATCCTCCCCCACTGAAAAAAACCATCATTGAGAATTGTCAAATTCAACTCTTTCAAAAATCTTGAGATTATCCAAAGGTATAAAACAATGTAAGTAGTATCTTGTCAAGAAAAATTACTAAATCTTGGTAAGAACAGCAAGCTTTACATGATTTACTCCCATTCAGTCACACCTTAGTTTCACAGTAAATTTGAAAACCAGCAGATATACAGCCACAGAAACTATGAAAATCAACAGCCAAGCAACCATGGGAGAATACAAAATGTAGCTCCTCAAAAGTGACAACCCAGAAAAATCTCAGGACTTATTCTCATTTGACCCATGTCAGAGCTCCCTTTATGTGACTAGCCCTGTCCTCAAGGCATTTGTCAAAAATACCAGTGCCAAGCCTGGCCAGTGTGGCTCAGTTGGTTTAGCATCATCCCATGCACCAAGAGGTAACGGGTTTGATTCCCCATCAAGGCACATGCCTGGGTTGTTGGCTCAATTCCCACTAGGGGATGTGCAGGAGGCAGCCAATCAATATTTCTCTCTAATTGATGTTTCTATCTCTCCCTCGCTCTAGAATCAATAAAAACATTATAAAACAATAAAACAAACAAACATAAAATAGTGCAGAGTTCCAGTCAAGATGGTGGAGTAAGTAAATGCTGTGCTCAGCTCCTCCCATGACCACATCACATTTACAAATAAATTATAGAACAGTCATCCTTGAGAAACATCTGATGACTAGCTGAACAGAGGTCCTGTAACTAAAAATATAAAGAAGAAGCCATGTGGAGAATGGTAGGAAGGGAGTAGAAGCCAAACAGTCTGGCCCACACTCACATGTGATGGTTGAGAATGAGAAGAGATATCTCAGATGCAGAAGTATCCTCTGAGGAGAGAGGGTTTTCAGCCACACATCAGGCACCCCAACTCAGAGCACCAGTGCCAAGAAGAGGAGCTCCACATCTGGCTGTGAAAATCAGCGGGCATTTCATCCATCCAGGTAAGACAGAGAGTGCTGGAAAACCAAACATTCTCTTAAAGGGCCTATGCATAGATGCATTCATTGGCAAGTTCTTACCCTGATGGATTTAATTGATATTTTTAGTGCATTTTACCCCAAGGCAACAGAATATACATTCTTTATAAGTACACATGAAACATTTTTCAGGATATGCCACATTAGACCAAACAACAAGTCTCAATAAACTTAATACTGAAATTATATTGTGCATTTATGCTCACTACAATGGTATAAAATTAGAAATCAATTATAAGAAGAAAAAAACCCAGAAAGACTCAGAAACACATGAAAGATAAATAACATGCTATTATACAAGGAATAGGTTAACAACAAGATCAAAGAAAAAATTAAGATACCTTGAGACAAATGAAAATAAAAACACAGCAACCCCAAATCTAAGAAACACTGTGAAAGCAGTCCTAGTGGGAAATTTATAGCAAATCAAGAGTATCCCAAGAAACAACATAAATCTCAAATAATCAATCAAACCTTACACCTAAAGAAACTAGAAAAAGAACAACAAATAAAACCCTAGAAGGAAGGAAATAATGAAGGTCAGACTGGAATGAAAAGAAATAGATTCTACAAAACAACACAAAAATCATTAAAACCAAAAGATGATTATTAGAAAAGGTAAACAAAATTTAGAAGCCTTTAACCTGACTCACCAAGAAAACAATAAAGGACCTAAAAGAAAAAAATGAACACTGAAAGCACAGAAATACAAAGGGATATTTAAAAAATACTATGAGTAACTATATGTCAACAAATAGAACAATTTGGAAGGAATGGGTAAATTTTAGAAACATGCAATCTACAAAATTGATTCAAGAAGAAACAGACCGATTACTATTAACAAAATTGAATCACTAATCAAAGAACCTCCGAAAGACAAAAATCCTGCACTGTATAGCTTCATAGGTAAAATTTACCAGTGTCAAGAAGAAGTATCACCTATCCACTCAAACTCTGCCAAATATTCAAGAGGTGGAAAAGCTCCCAAGGTCATTCTATGAGGCCAGCATTACCCTGATTTCAAAATAGAAAAAGATGTTAGAAAAAAATTATAGGCCAATATCCATAGATGCAAAATCTGCAACAAAATATTATCAGACTGAGTTAAGCAAAACATTCAAAATATAACACACCCTGATCAAGTGGGAATGAAAAATAAATGAAAGCACATACTGTACTTATTGATAGAAAGACTTAACATTGTTAAAATGTTAAAATAGCCATACTACCAATAGCAATATGTCAATTTAATGCAATTCTTATCAAAATACCAATAGTATTTGTGACAGAACTAGAACAAATAATCTAAAATTTATGTGGAACCACAAAAAACCCCAAGTAGACACAACTTTATTGAAAAATAAGAAAACAGTTGGAAGTATTGTGCTACCTGATAACAAACTATACTACAAGTCTATAGTAATCAAAACAGCATGATGCTGGCATAAAAACAAACACATAGGTCAATGGAACAGAATAGAGAGTCCAGAAACATACCCATACCTATCTAATCAATTAATTAATGACAAATGAAGCAAGAAAATGCAATGGGGTAAAGAGAGTCCAATGAATAGTATTGGGAAAACAGCACAGATACTTGCAAAAAAAATAAAACTAGACTACTTTTTAACACCACATACAAGAATAAACTGAAAATGGATTAGAAACTTGAACATAAGACTCAAAACCATAAAACTCCTAGAAGAAAACATAGCAGCAAACTCTCTAACATTGCTCTTTATAATATTGTGTGTTTTATATCTTCTTCAGCTAAGAAAAACAAAAGAAAAAATAAACCACAGGCGCTACATTAAACTAAAATGTTTTTGCACAGTGAAGGAAACCATCAACAAAATGAAAAGACAACCTGCGGGAGGAGAGAAGATATATGCCAACGATACTTCAAATAAGAGATTAATGTCCCAAATTTATTAAGAAGTTATACAACTTAACGTAAAGAAAACAAACAATCCAATTAACTTTTGGTAGAAAATCTGATAAGATATTTATCCAAAGAGGACATAGATATGGCCAACAGACATATGCAAAGATACTCAATGTTATTAATCATCAGAGAAGTGCAAATTATTACTTCAAGGAGATATCACCTTATACCTGTCAGAATGGCTATTCTCAATAAATAAGCAAACACAAAGTGTTGGCGAGGATGGGAAAAACGGGATTGCAAATTGGTGCAGCCACTATGGAAAACACTATGGAAGTTCCTCCAAAAATTATAAATTGAAAAAACTGCCTTATGATCCAGCAATTCTACTTCTGGGTAATTATCAGAAGAAAACCAAAACATTACTTCAAATAAACATATGCACCTCCATGTTCATTGCAGCATTATTTACAATAGTCAAGATATGGAAGCAACATAAATGCCCACCAATAGACAACTGGATAAAGAGGAAGTGGTACAATAGGACATTAATCAACCTTAAAAAAAATGAAATCTTAAACATTTGACAACATGGATAGACCTACGGGATACTATGCTGAATGAAATAAGTCAGACAGGAAAAAACAAATACCATATAATATCACTTATATGTGTGATCTAAAGAACAAAATAAATAAATAAAACTGAAACAGACTCATAAATACAGAGAATAATCTGATGGTTGCCAGATGGGTGGGGCTTGAGGAGTTGGGTGCAAAAGGATTAAGATATAAAAATGGGAAATTTTAAACCAGTTATGAGGATATAAAGTTCAGCATAGAGATTATAGCTAGTAATATTGCAATAACTATACATAATGTGAGAAAGGATTTAAACTTATCATAATGATCCCTTCACAAATTATGTAAATGTGCAATCATTATGCTATACACCTGAAAATTATGTAAAATTATATTGAAAGTCAACTGTAATTTTTTTTAAAATTTAATTTATAAAAAGTTAGTAAAGCAAATAATTTGTATAGAGAACCACAAATATTTAAACAAAAAATGGAAACATTTAGAATAAAATTTGGATTTATGTCTTTCTCATAATAAGATAACATTTCTGTTTTTCATGCAAAGATAAAGCCAGTGTGAAAGACAAACATCACCGCTGCCTGAGGTGGCCATACCAGCTGTAGCTACCAAAGGGCTGGCCAGAATTCTTACAAGAAAAACTGGGAATAAAGATGCTCCCAGAGGGCCCTGAGTAGGTCTGATACATTTCTGGGAATGTGGAATGGCATGTGCAGGTGCAGAGCTGTGTGTATGCCCTGAACATACCTAGGACTGCCCTGAGCAAGTAGAAAGCAAAGGCTGATGCGTAACTGTAAACTCACTGCCAGAGTATTGAAAAATGTACCCAACAGAACCACTTGGCAAAAGCTGGGAGACATGTTTATTCAAAGCATTTATAGAAATTCTTGTGTAATCGTTATGTAATTACTAAGCTAACTGGGCAGATAATTCAATAACCACACATATTAGAAAGGATGCAGACTTAAAAAAAAATAGTTCTATAATGTCACAACAACAACAATCCCAAGAATAATGACAACAGCAAAAAACAGCAGGGATAGCAACAGTCCCTGGGGTTGGGGTGGGGGTATGATTTTCATTAACACATTGTATTATTTAATGTGCTCAGTTTCAACAACAATAAAAATAAATTAAACACTTGAAGAAATAGAAAAGTATGACCTATGAACAGGAAAACAAAAAGTGATCAACCGGAAATGTTTCTGAGGAAACCTAGACATTGTAGGTACTAGTCAATACTTTGAATCAGTTATTACAGTTGTGTTCAAAGAAGAAAGGAAGACCACATATAAAGAATTAGAGGAATGTACGAGAATAATGTTTCATCAAATAAAGTATCAATAAAGAGATATAAATATATATATATATTTTTTATCATGCTCACCCGAGGACCTTTTTCCATTTTTTGTTCAGGTAGAGTGGGAGGGAGAGAGAGGAACAGAGAAAGAGAGAAACATCGATGTGAAAGGGACACATTGAGTGGTCGCCACCTGCACAACCAACCAGGGCTGGGGACAAACTGCAACCGAGGTACATGCCCTTAGCGGGAACTGAACCCGGGTCTCTCTGGACCGCAGGCCGATGCTCTAACCGCTGAGCCAAACCGGCCAGGGCTATAAATATATTTTTAAATTTAATAAACAGTCTGATGCTGAACAATAACTGAAATTTAAAAAATCACTAGAAAAGATTATGAGCAGATTAAAGAAAGAAGAAGAAAGAATCAACTAATTTGAACATAGATTGATTGAGATTATCTAGTCTAGAGAACAGACAGAAAACAAAGAACAATGAACAAAACCTCAGAGACCTGCAGGATACCATGAGTATACTAAGCGGTACATAATGTAAAATTCCAGAAAAAGAGGAAAGGTGGCACTAAAGGAATATTTGAAGACATAATAATCACAAACTTTCCAAAGTTGAAGAAAAACATTAATCTACACACCAGAAGCTTAGCCAGCTCTAGTGCATATTTAAACAGACACACACAAACACATATCAGAATCAAACTGGTAAAAGCCAAGGCAAAAGAGAGTAATTTACCATGCAAAGGAGATCCTCGCCCTGGCCGGTGAGGCTCAGTTGGTTGAGTATCCTCCCATGCACTCCCATGTGGTTCGATTCCCAGGAAGGGTACATGCCCAGGTTATGGGCTTTATCCCCAGTAGGGGGCATGCAAGAGGCAGCCCATAGATGTTTCTCTCTCATGGATGTTTCTCTCTCTCCCTCTCCCTTCCTTTCTCTCTCTAAAAACAATAAAAACATATTTAAAAAAATAAAAAAAATAGATAAAATGGATACTCACTAATATTAACAGCTAACTTATTAGAAACCACGAAGGCTATAAGGCAGAAAGATAACATGTTCCAACTCTTGAAAGAAAACAATGTCAACTAATAACAAATAATGTTGACCAATAATGCCATATCCACAAACAAATGCTTCAAAAATTGAGCAGTACATTAAGAATTGCAAGATGAACAAAATCAGAGAATTCCCAATGAGCAGACCTATAATTTTCTAGGAAAAAAAAAAAAAGGAAAGTGTGTACTTCAGTCTGAAATAAAAAGATACTAGACAACAAGGCAAATTCACATGAAAAAATAAAGGCCACCAATAAAATAATTATATTGATAAATATATTTAAAGGCATATGTACATTTGTTTGTAATTATTTTCTTCCTCTATATAGTTAAAAAAAATAAAATGCACAAAGCAATCATTAGAAAACTGTGTTGATAAACTTGTAATGAATGAAAGTATAATTTGTGGGGAAATAACACAAAAGCAAAAGTAGCAAAAGAGATATACTGGAGCAATGTCAGTTTTTAAGTAAAATTAAAAATGACTTGAATTAGTCTTAATTGTTTTATGTTATAATATCAATTGTAATCACTAAGAAAATAGCTAAAAATATTTTTAAAACACTATTGAAACTAAATTTGAAAATATCTCTTTAACAAAAATGAAGAGACTAATGGACAACTAGAAAAACAAGAAAACTTAAAACGCACAGAAAGTTATCAAAATGTAGATGTAAATCCTATCATATTGGAAATTAAAATCAATGTAAATGGGCTAAGCACCTTAGTCAAAAGACAGACAAGCAAATGATTAAACTATATGCAGTCTACAGAAGATGTTGGTTGAATATACAAACTTAAATAAGTTGAAAGTAAGTAGAAAAAAAATGTTTTTGCAAACAGTAAGCAAAGAGCTGTAATCACTACACTAATATTTTGTACTTTAGTATGCTGGTGGAGTTAAGTCTTAACTATAGTTATTAACATGTATAAAAGTAAATAAACTGGAAAAACTAGTTTTTAGGGAGTAAATATCTTTTTTTTTTAATCCTCACCCGAGGACATTTTTTGTTCAGATAGAGCGGGAGGGAGAGAGAGGAAGAGAGAGAGAGAGAAACATCGATGTGAAGGGACACATCGAGTGGCTGCCACCCGCACAACCAACCAGGGCCGGGGACAAACTGCAACCGAGGTACATGCCCTTAGCGGGAACCAAACCCAGGTCTCTCTGTACCGCAGGCCGACGCTCCAACCACTGAGCCAAACCGGCCAGGGCGTAAATATCTTTTTTAAATGCAGATTACAATATACCAATTTCTCAAGTATATGCAGCTTGACATTTTAAAAATATCTTTCTTTGCTGTATATTAGTTATTTAAAAATATTTATAATAATATGTTTCATTTACTGGACTATTTTTATACGAGCTTTATGTACATAGTAATTTAATCACTAATGTTCCAAGATTCACAGAAATCTCGTAACTTAACTAATTATGATGGAGCTGGGGTGTAGATGTGATTCTGACTCTCACTCAATGTTAGCCTCACTTGGATGGTATAGTTAAATAATTATGTTATCGGTGAAATATTTACTTCAGATGTTTAAAAAATGCTTTCATGTTACATAATGCTCTTTCAAAAATTCAACTGATGTAAGTCTGTTGTGTAGAGAAATTGTATATTCCTCAAGAAGCATTGTGTGCTGAATACCAATAAGAAGAAGGAGAAGAATAAGAAGGAAAGTTCATACAGCTCCATCTGACAAAATGATTGTGATAAAAATAATTCACTAGAGATTCTATTTTTCTTATATAATAATATGATAACAATAAAGAATACTATTATCTTCTTCCTTCTGTTTTCTTGATGCTTTGCATGACTCTATGGTTTCAGGAATGCCTGCAGTTCTTAGAACAGGTATTCATTTTCTGTTCTCTCTTTAGCTCTGTGTCCCTGTTGCAGCTTGACGTTGCTTGCCCTGTTTTACCTTTGATGTAAGTTAAAAACGGGCACAGATTATAGTCTGGTCTTACATCTGACTTTACTATTGGCTGTTTGCAGGCTTGCTGACCAGCTGTCCTCGGTTTCCGCAGGCTGCCGACTCCTGGACGGCGGTGCAGTCTCTGATGCAACCTGTTCTTGGGGGTACTGCATGGCTGGTCCAGAGTCGCACGCAGTTCTTTCTGTAACTTAGACTGGATTCCCTTTTTGCTGGTACCAAAAGGTAAGGTACCAAATTTCTGTCCCCATTTCCCAGAATGTAGATGGGAATTGGGGGTGCTGAGTACATGGGCACATACCACAGACATGATGCCTTTGCAGAGTTCTTACTGGTGAGCTGGACTCTGCTCTGAGCGTGACACTCACATCTGACTCATGGTCCTTCTCTCGGCCCTGTGTCACCAGACTGGTTCTGTGCCTGGGGCTGGACCCCCAGCTTCTTGACTCGTGCAGGAAAGATGTCCGGGAGTTCCGAGTGGGAGTGAAAGCAAATTTTATCCCGGTGGAGACAAAGGTAGGACGCGCTGCGTGGAAGAGTGAACGCACATCCCAGAGTGGCGCGGGCGAGTCGTGCACGTGGTCAGTCAGTTCTTGGGATTTCTCACGTTTCCAGGTTTTGAATTTTGTGCCGCCAAGTTCTGTCTGCACCTCTTCTTGGAAGGGGTGTCCCGTTCTTAATGGGATGCATTCCGGAATTGTCGTGCATCTGACCCCTCAGCCCCGCTGCTGTCCTGGTGTCCGTCTTCATTGTAATGACGGTAGAATGAGCTTTGGAGTCAGTCTCAGGCCAATTCTTCTTCATCTTGGATGGGTCTGGTTTTGGTTAGTTTTTGCTGTTGTTGACTTCTTTAACCACTGGCCACCACAGGGTTTCCTGCCATCAACTGTTTTCCTTTGATCTGGTGGAGGTGGGGTCTCTGGAGAGAGGACCAGCAATGTCTGCTTCTACTTCCTCACCCCAGTGGCCGGGACTCTCCCTGACTCAGCTGTGTCCTGCCTCACTGGCAAATCAGCGTTGTCATGACTAGACGATTAGCTTCTAGAGGGAAAACTGCTTTACGCTGCTAGGTGAAAATCATGAACGTGTGTCTCACATCGGCTACAGAAAGTAATTTCAGATGCTAATGCTATTTACATTTTTTAAGTTATTACATAAGCACAGGGGATATGGCTTAGATATTTGTTTCTTTTGTTGTTATTGCTAGCAAAAAAAACAAACACACACAAAAAAACAAAAAAGAGGTAGAATGGCTAAGCAATAGTCATGACTCTAATTGTCAGTACATTTTTTAATGGGATCTGTGTTTTCCACTTCTGGCATCCCGACACTCTGGGCTGTTAAGATGTATGTCATATGACAGGGCAGCAGAGCTGAATTTCATTTAATGTCATTTAAATGATGACAACACATATAAGGTGAAAGTCGCAGAAACCCTGTTGTGGGTCCTGGCTTACCCTGCAAGGCCACAGCCAGCCCCTCAGGGCGGGTGCAGGCCGGGAAGAAAAGCAAGCTGACTCTTCTGAAGAATGGGGGGCATAAGGCTGTGTTGCCAGGGGCGATGGTACTGAAACCTCCTGAGCATCTAGAACTGCTTTAACCACAGGCACAGCTTGCTTTACGGGACTGAGGCGAGAAGAACTCATAAGTGTGTGTTACTAACAGAATATTTAAATGAAGAAAAATAACTAAATTGGAGAATAACAAGAAGCAAAGATAGAGACGCAGAAGCAAAAACCAATGAATAGATTAAATTTTCAACACAAAGCAACAGACTTTACTATGTTTTATACCTGAAAAGAAAAAAATATTCACCAGGCGATGGAACAATAATGCCAACTAGAGTACAGTGCTGACAAATGTTTATTTTAATAGAAATAAAACTCCTTCTTTCCTGCTTTTATTCATTCAATTCAATTCAACTCTTTATAATTTTAAGTCAAGCTAGTGATAATCCGCCACCTATAATTCTAGGTGCGTGGTTTAAAATGTTGAAAAGACAGATTTTGTCCTTGGCCTTCTGTAGTGAAGAATTAACCTTACCCAAGGAGAGATCTGACCTTTGCCCTAGTTTCTGGGGGGTCACCTCTAACTCTTCGAATTTCCTAGGTGTTCTTGCTTTTTATGGGTGCCTCTGAGGCCGTATTTGATCATTTATGCTGAGAGATGACTCATAATGGAGCCAGATAGAAAGACAATCACATAATTAAAAGATTAGAGCTTTGGGAAAAGTAAAAGCCCAACCTCAAAGAGGGTGGGGTTTCAGAGGGAGGAGGACTGGAGATTAAGTGCAACCAGGGAAAGAACAACTGAGTCGAGAATGTAGACCTGATGAAGCATCAGCAGGCTCTCTGGGCACCCGAGCAGCCAGGTGGGCTTCCTGAGTTAATGCTCTGTTCCTCTTGGTGTGGCCCCTTTTCTTTTTCTATACTTATGGAAATGAATGGAATGGGGTTAATCTTATAGGCTAACAATTAACTTCTTAAAATAAGTTATGAGACATTTATAAAAAACAAAATTCACTTACATTCAGCATTGCTATCTTATAAACCTCACTGTCTATTAAACAAACATTATGACTGATTCTCTCTACCCAATGGCCAATGCGTAGGCTCAGATTTGTCTGTAATGTAATGTTCTTGTTGCAACAGCTCTGAAAAGCTGGCCTTGTTGTTCTCAAATGAACCAGATTGATACAGATTTCAATATATTCACAAAGTTAGTATTTTTATCATTAACAGCTTCCCTATTTTCTCTTATTTTAAGTGAAAATAGCTTGCATTATTTTATGTTTTCTATGTATTGTAATCTGGGCTGTTAAAATGATTTTCCTAAAAAACAAAACCTTGATTTGTGCCGTTTACTATTCATTCCTCATGGTGTGAACGTACCTTGCCATGCACAGTTCTAGCTGTCTGTGTGGCGTCACTGAAGTGCGTCACCACTGAAGACGCGGAGGAGGGATGCTAACAATGGGTTTTTCAAGGCACTTTGAGGGCGTTCCATGTGGGTGGAAGTGGGGTTCCAGTGGTGTTGCAAGGAGAACATTCCAGGAGACCCAAAAGGGAGGATGAATTCTGGTGGTAAGATTTATGTGCACCAGATGCAAAATCAAAGGTGTCCCCTGGGTTTCCAGTGTCCCATCTCTGTCTGCCCTGCTATGGGAAAAGTTCACTCTTGCCCTCATCACACTCAGAAACAACGCCATTGTTCAGAGATTCTGTGCCAAGTCAAGGCTAGTCCAGTCCAACCTTTCTCCCCATCCGGCTAGCTAGAGCTGTGTTCCGGGTTTCCCCTTGGCTGGCGCTATGTCCAGGCCCACACTGGAGCCCACAGGGTCTGCCCCAGGCTCTAGGTGGCTGCTATGGAGGAAGAATGCACAAGTGAACAGGCTGAGTGCATGTTACCAGGAGAGAGAGAGAGAGAGAGAGAGAGAGAGAGAGAGAGAGAGAGAGAGATATCTTTATTAGCTGGGATTGTGTTATCCCAGGCTTGGGAAGGATTCTTTTCAAACTAACTGATCAAATTCCCAGGTTTTCACAGGCTTCTGATGGATCCACTCTCTAGCCAATCTATTCCTTTTATTCAGGCTAGACTGACAGGCCTTTATGATCATTACTTTGACTCCTACTATGCATGTGCTTACCTTCCCCTTTTTGTTCTATTCCTTCCCCCAGTCCTGTGCAGGGAATGGACCAGTGGTTTCTTGGGGAGTGTGTGAAGCTGTAACTTCCTGGTGAGGCAAGCAGGCCTCTGCTCCCTAGTTTATTATGATCAACGATGTCTGATTTCCTTTATTGATAACCAGCTAACTACCTACACCAACAGTTTCAGCACCTCATTTACTATAATGTCTTATAATAGAGCAGGAGATGGCAGCATTTCTAAATTACAATGGAAAAAATAGAGAACTGTCAGCATCTTGGGTAAATATTAAATTTTGCTCTCAATATTATTATATTTGGATTACAAAATTGGGTAAATATTAATTCAGTTGTTTTGTTATTAAATAATATATTTTGAGTTAATATTGTAGATGGAAGTGATTAAAATAATATTAAGAAGTTCTTTGAGCTTTTTTTTAAAATCCTCACCTGAGAATGTTTTTATTGATTTTAGAGAGAAAGGAAAGGAGGGGGGGGGGAGAGGGATCAATGGGTTGCCTCCCACAGGCACCCCAACCTGGGTATGTGCACTGACGGGTAATTGAACCGACCCCCTTTTGGTGTACAGGACAATGCTCAAACAACTGAGCCACACTAGCTAAGGCTCTTCTGGCTTTTTGAAGTCATTGATGAGAAACATTAAGATTCCTTGAAATCAATATATAAATCCAGAATAAAATACAGACTTATCTTGTAAATTCTTATTTACTCTTTCTATGTGGGAATTTAAATATAAAATTATCAATAGTGAGAAAATGTTAAATTGAAAGATGTTATAAAGGATATTAAAATCTGCAACTGAACACTTAAATTTGAAGCATAAAAAAGAGTGGTCATTATTATCCTTCTTACAAGTTAACCAAAGAAATCTGTTACACAGATTTTTTTCTAATAAATGACATTTGTAGAGATTTTGTCTTTTTGTACTTAGATCTTGAAATAACTGTTGTTTGATCCATTAGAAAATAAAGCTTTTTATATCATTAATGCATAGCAACTAAGGACTGATGTCTTATTCATTTATTGTTAGTATGTATTTGTTATAGAAATACTGTGTAGAAGAACCATAAGGAGAAGAGGCCTCTAGTTTTAGAACCAGAGAAACTTGGATACAAATACCTCTGCTTTCATTTAACAGATGAACAATTTACATGATAAATCAGACTTTGTTTTCTCATTTACAGTATGGGGAAAAGAAGCATCTTCTTTGTGAGGTTATTTTAAGGATTAAAAAGAATGTTTGTGGAGTCCCTGTGGTTAAACAAAAACGTTCTAACGCTCTCTAAAATAAAGTGTTTGTGGAGCCAAAGGGACCCTAAACCAGCAGCAGCTGGCTGGACACAGACCTGTCTGCTGCCCGGGCGCTGTGGACACCTTTCTACATCAGGCAGGGTAGAGAGCCGCAAGTTGTTTTTAAAAATGCTTAGAGATAAAGGAGGCGGGAGAAAGTGAAATGGGCTAGTTCTGGGATATGTGCATAGTCCGCAAGGAAGAAGCACTTGTTCTACAGGACTGGTTGTGGGCAAAGGTCCAGAAAGGTCACACATAAGCAAGATGAAGCGGTGTCTGGTGTTTGGGCACTCAGCTGTGGTCTTCACATACTTGTGGAAATAACACCTGAAAATAAATCCAAAGTTTCAACCTACATTTTGGAATGTGAATAGTTTTTTGTTGGTTTTGCCCTGCAGTTGTTAATTGTTTAACCTTTCTTGTCTCTTCCTTCTGCTCTCTGACCTACTGTACTTTCATTTAGGATATTTCAGACTATTTTTTTCTTTTGTCACTGAACACCACTGGAATAAAATAGATATTCAGTAACTAGCAGCTCTCAATAGTATTATAAGTAATGAGACTTGAAATTAGGAAGTAGAACTTTGATATGCTTAGGAATTTTTTTTGTTTTGGTCACAGGATTACAACTAATAACAATTATTAAATGTTGATAATATAACTGGAACTGCTAAAATCAAAATAATCATTATTCTTAGCTATAAAGAGAGTAAAATGTCCTCCACTATGCTAAAGAGTTATTCTTGCCACATGATTAAAGTTAAAAAAAAAGTTGATAGACATAATATTTTTTGTATTTTTTAGAAACATCTAAAAACTATGCTTGGCTTTGACAAAATTGCTTTGAATTGGTAATATAGCTAAGCAAAAACATCTTTGGAATCTATTGCTGTAGTCTTTCTATCAGGTGTTTTTTGGGGGGTGCGTATCAAATGACCACCAAAATGCACTTAAAATAGCACATATTTAGTATTTCATAATTGTAGAAGTCTAGGTGTGGCTTAGTTGATTCTTCTCCTTGGAGTGTCAATCAAGTTGTTGCCAGGCTGCATTTTCATCTGAAGGGTTAATTTAGGGTAGGATCTGCTTCGAAGTTCATCAGGTTGTTGATAGAGTTCATTTTATTGTGATTATATGACTGGAGGCTTCAGCTTTTGTTGGACATAAGCCAGAAGCCACTCCCAGTTGCTAAAGGACCCCTGCAGCTCCTTGCCATGTGGGATTCTCCAAAAGCAAGTCTGCCAAGTCTCTAGGTCTATTTACTAAGGCAGAATATTATGTAACATAGCATAGTCGTAGAATTAACATCCTGGTACCTTTACCATGTTTTATTGGTTAGAAATAAGTCATAGTTTCTGTCCACATGGAAGGATGTGAACACCATTACACAAAAGTGTAAATACCTGGAGGTGAGTTTCATGGGATCTCATCTTCAAGTTTGTCAGCAACAAGTACTAACAGTAATTTGAATTTAAAATGAAGTAACATCACTGAAACATTGTTTGATAATTCTTTGATAATATATTTGTATGTGAATAAATATTTGGTCACTTAAGCAATTTTTGTCATTAATCCCCATAAGATAAATTGATCTTTCTATGAGTATAAATACAAAGAAGAGATGTAGAATATTTTCAAAGACTCGGAATATAGGTTTTCTTTGGAAAATAGACTGAAGAAAAATCAGCACCTTGAACTTATTCAGAAGATTTCCACCAGACTTTATTAAAAAGGGAGGACATCGGTAATACATTCAACAATAAATATAAGTTTAAAAGAAAAATCCAAGCATAGTTTCACTGGGTGTCTCTTTCTCAAAGCCTCTCATGCAGCTGCAGATAAGGTGTCGTGTGGGTTTGCAATCTCAGTACTCACCAAGGAATGACAAATCTGCTTCCAAGCTTACGCACCTGGTTGCTGGCAGGTTCGGATCTTTCCGGGATGTTGCTGGAGATACCAGTTCTCTGTCCCCTGGACTTCATCAGGCTGCTTACACCGTGGCAGTTTGCTCCCTTTTGGTAAGGAATCTGAGAGAGTGGGGGAGAGTGTGGAGAGGGTTCCCAGGCAAAAGCCACCCCTTTTGATGACCTAATCCAGTAGGTGGCTTTCTAACACCTCTGCCCAATTGTGTTTCTTAGAAATGAGTTGCTGGTCTAGCTTACACTCCATGGAAGGAACTACAGAAGGGCTTGGGTTCTAGGACCATCGTGCGCTGCCTCAGAGGCTAATTAGCACAGGTGCAGGTTGTAATGATAAAACAGAACATTAGCAAAGAAGGCACATAATGTGTGTTTAGTGACCACATGTTCTAGGTGTCTTTCTTATATTATGCTAGCTTTATCTTCACACGACTTTTGGAAATTGAACTTCAGAGACATGGTGGAACTTGGCTGCGGTTACCCTGGAGGTCAGCAGAGGTGGAACAATGCTGTTGGACTCCAAGCCTTCACCAAGCAGAGCTTCACGTTGAGTGTGAAACGCCGCAGCTCCACTTCCCATTCTAGCTGCGCCATGCTGCACTGACTATGGCTGTTTGAAGGGATACTACCGTAGTTCAATACGTACTGAGCTTTGACCCCTGAGGGTAAGCGACATCTTCAAAATTCTAAATATTTACCAGAGAGCCTTACAAAAGACCACACACAACACCTGGTTGTTTAAATCAGTTAAATTCATTTTTTTTCTGTCATTCTCTGGCTTGGCATGGGTGGCACTCTCTGTAACCCATTTCTAACCTACATAGGTAAATATTCTGGGCCTTGTTCTCTCTTACTTTCTCTCTTCCTCCCCTTGTTTTTCCCTCTCTCCATCCCATTACATGGTCCTCTCTCTCTTTCATATGTGACATTTACACATCATGCCTCCTCAGTACTAAGGCATGTGTTCTGTCATGACTCCATGTACACATTCTCTACATAAATCTGCCTTTGCTTCCTGTTTTCCTAAAGCTGATAGAAATCACTGATCCCTTTGGACTTTCCACACCTTCCCAATCTACCTGATGATGACCTTAAATCACATTTTTATTATGGTGATTATTTTTTGGGAGTTCGTGCCCCTAGCGAGAACCGAACCTGGGACTCTCTGGTCCACAGGCCGACGCTCCAACCGCTAAGCCAAACCGGCCAGGGCATGATTATTTTTATTTTTAATGGCATGCTGAATCTCCCTTTGCTGTTCCTATTACATCCTATGAAGATTCCATAAATTTTCAGCAGTCACATTTAATTATTCAGAGTTTAATCTAATTCTAAAACTCAGCCACAAAAATGATTTAAATCTTTCCCTTTCTCCCAAAACATCCTGGAGCCTGTGTCAAGGAACCGTTGTAAGGAGATGGGGTGGAGTAATATTCCCTTTTACTCTTTACCTGCCCCTCTTAATCTTGGCTCTGGTCCACCCATCCACTCCCTGCCCTATTAAACAAGTCAAATTGTGGGCTATAAGCAGTCATGGTAAAAGGTTTAGGCTTACAATTATAATTAAACTTAAATGCCCCAAATCACAGCCTTCAAGAAAAGCATTCCCTTTCATCATGTGCTGCACACCAGCACAGAGTCGACTTCTGTGTCCTCCCTGAGTGAAAAAGAAGGAACGCTTACCATCTGCCACCTTCCTTAAGCTGAATGGATGTATTGCTCTCTCACCCAAAAGTGGGTTGCAAACATTCTGCTTGTATTATTTTCCTACGAGCCCATGATGAATTGTCTTCTAAGAAAGAAAATCTACAATGAGCTAAGGACTTCCAATACTTGACATACTTTTCAGAGGCACATTTACCTTTCTTCACACAGATTTTCATGCTAGAGAGAGGATGTTGTATGTTTGTAGAAAATAGACTATAGGACCTCAAAGATGCCTATGCGCCAATCCCTGAAACTTAGGAACGTAATAAGAACAGCCTGGGTGGGCACGGTGCAATCACAGAAGAGGAGGGAGAGAAATCCAAGCAGAGGGCTCCACCTGGGGTGAAGATGGAGGGGCCACTTGGAAAAAATGGGCAGAGATTGAATTCTGCCCACACCAGGGAGCTTGGGAAGAGGACTCGGAGCCTCAGATGAGAATGGCAGTACTCACCCACAACTTGATTTCAACGCTGTGAGACTCTACACAGAGAATCCAGTCACTCTGGGCTAGACTTTTGACCAAGAATACTGTGAGCGAAGAAATGGGTTATAAGATACTAAGTATGTGGGATTTGTTAAGGCAACAATAGAAAAATGAATAGAATTTTTAAATTAATGCCTAGGCCCTGGCCGGTTTTGCTTGGCGGTTGGAGCATCAGCCTGCGGACCAGAGAGTCCTGGGTTCGGTTCCCGCTAGGGGCACGTACCACAAATTAATAAATAAATTAATTAATTAATGCCTGAATATGTATTATGATATAAAGGAAGCACAGGTTGTGGGATTAGACCCTGGATCCATGGTATCTGTACAGCGAGAAATCACCCAAACATTCCCAAGGCCCTGAGCCTGTGAACGAAGAGAAGTCAATCACGTTTTATCAGTTCTGTAGTCATTTGCTCTATGGGGTAAATAATCCAATAAACAGTTTTACTTGATGTAATTGGTTTTTATAATAAAGCATTAACCTGGGGGTTATTTATTGATTAACCCTCCCCATACTGGGCCCAACTAATATGGTAAAAGCCCTATATGTGTACATGTTAAAATATTTAATACAGTGTTCTGTTAATTCCCACATAGTCCTAAACCTCACAATAAGTTCTTTGAAAGTTAAGAGATATGTTTTATAGTTATATTTTATACCCAGCACATTGCATAGGTGACATGTGTACAATTAATACTTGTCTTATACTTTATCAGCTATTAAAGTGTGTCTTCCTTTCCTATAATCTCTTTCTTTATAAATGCATTTCTGTGTGTGTATTTTTCAGTCCTCAATTTTTGGAAACCATGGTTTTCCTAGACTGTTTAAGTTATCTTTAAAAATATAATTTTTGAACATTTTAATATCAGAAATAATAAATATTTGTTATAATAATGAATCATATTAGTATTTACTTTTTTTTAATCCTCATTGGAGGATATTTTTCCATTTATCTTAAGATAGAGTGGGTGGGGGATGGGAGAGAGAGAAACTTCGACATGAGAAAGACACATCAACCTGTTGCCTTCTGCATGACCACGACCAGGGCCAGGGACCAAACCACAACTGAGGCACATGCTCTTGACAAGAATTGAACCTGCAACTCTTTGGTCCATGGGACAATGCTCTAACTGCTGAGCCAAGCTGGCCAGAGCAAAGTATTCACTTTTTAACAGCATGTGATTTTATAGTTTTCTCTCATCAGATTTGCACATTTAATATGCAACAGAATTTTCAAGACTACAGAAAGGATGGTTTTAGTTTGTGCTTCAAATAAATTAATTTTATAATTATAAAAATGGTAATTAAAATTATTAATTGTTCTTTCAAATGTATACTATTTATTATATATAGCTCTAATAAAAATTATATACATGCATTTAGCACTGGAATACCTAAATTGCTTACAGAATATTCAAAGAATTGTCAATTATTTATAGGTGTCTAGTAATCACAACCTTTCTCTAAAACTAAAATTGTAATATATATGCTGTTATAACATGCATTATGCAGAAAAACCAAAAACAGATGTAGCTGACATGGGGGTTTGCTGAATAGCTATTGGAGCAAAATGAATGTCTTCAAATTCTCAGAGAATTATTCCTCTTTGACAGTCATAAAATCTGATAGAATTTAAGACCTCAGCTCTCTTACTTGACTTGGACAGATGTCAGGAAAAGTGTCTAAGAGACACAGTGAGATAATGTCATAGAGCAGAGCAATCACTACATGCTAGGCTCCTTGTGAAAGCCATGGCAACCCACCTGAAATAGGTTGACTGATACCTGTACAAGAAAACTTACCATGTATGAGTTGTGTAGACAGCTGTTTATTTAATGATACTAACAGTTTGATGCATTATAGTTGCAGGGAAAGATGCCAGAATATCTTTCTTATGAATATATATGTACATTGTTATAATGATGTGTGATATAAAATTATGTATTATATACTGTCATATACAACATGCTTGTTACAGTGCCTTCATTTTAGCCTCATTTACCCATGTGCTTTTCCATGTGAATGCGTAGTTTCTCCTTCAAGAAATGGAGTCTATTTGTTCCCATCCCTGCTGATGTTGGAGCCAGTGTTTTTCCAGTGGAATGTTAGCAGATATAATAAAAGAAAAGGCTCAGTTTACAACTGTCATCAGCTTGAGAAGGACATGAATCAGGTAGCCCACTGACTAAGGTTGTCACAGACATGTGGAGGCACCTGTGCCCAACCTGAAGTTGGATACAAGCCCAGCCTAATCATAGATCAGCCAACACACAGTTGTGTGAACAAGAACAAATAATAGCTGTTTGGAACAACTGAGCTTTGGAATGGGATGTCACACAGAATTATTATAACAATAAATGATAAAATGCTTTTGAAATCATTACATAAACATGTTTATAATAGTGGAATGATTTATCTACAGATAATTCTAATATCCTTTTTAATGTTGACAAAAATGCTTTACTTTATTCTCATCGAAGCAGTATTAAACCAATAGAACGTCTTCTTGGCAGTAAATGTACATTTTCCTTTATGTATATTATTCTTTTTTTCCATAGGTGAAAAAACAAAAACAATTCTGGGGACATCATGAGAAAAAAAAATACAAGTAGGAGCACAATTGAGAGTTTCTGATAAGTTCTTTATTATATTGAAAGCAAAATGCTGCATTTTACAGTCTTTTTACACAGTATGGTTAGAAACAGGCACAGATTTTTCTACAAAGAAAAGTAACTAGGAAAAGACACATTTGAGCTACATAAAGGCACCAAAAGGCGACATCCCTTAGCTATCAATATTGAATAAAGAGAACCTTTTGTAAGAACGGAAAAGAGATTTCATTTGATTTGTGCTGTTTATAAATTTTATTCTTGCAGGTGTTGTGAAAATATCTGTAAGTTTTACTCTTTCTTTCTGTTATGACTTCATAGAAAAACATTTCTCTTCCAAACCGTTCATTACTTATATTTATTTTCTCCTTGTGAATCTATTACATCACTTAGAAAAGCAAAAATAACAAATCTAGTCAGATTAAACACATATAGTTGGCTAAACAGAAAATACAGAAAATCTTGGATCACAAACCATTTAATATTTTTTTATTTTATTGGTTTGTGCCTCAGAAATGGGAAACAAGAACGATTAAGGCCAGAGTTTTAGGTACAGGTTTACATTTATGGTTGTAACACAGTGAAAAAAACAAAAAAAGGAAACTCTAAAATGAAAATAAGACGTTGCTATGAATAAATAATAATTTACTAATTAAATATTAGTAACCACTGGTGTAACCACGTAAACCAATATTCTATGGAATTTCATGTTTTTACTCTTATGTACTTTCATAGTTGCATGAAATATTTAAATTGCCTTTTTCTTGGTATGACAACTTTGCCCACACTTGTACAATGCTAACTTAGGTATATATTCATTTAAAAATGAAACAGTTGAAGATGTGACTAAAAATATCAATAATGGCCCTGGCCGGTTTGGCTCAGCGGTTAAGAGCGTCCGCCTGCGGTCCGGAGAGACCCGGGTTCGGTTCCCGCTAAGGGCATGTACCTCGGTTGCAGTTTGTCCCCGGCCCTGGTTGGTCGTGCGGGTGGCAGCCACTCGATGTGTCCCTTTCACATCAATGTTTCCCTCTCTCTCTCTTCCTCTCTCTCCCTCCCACACTGTCTGTACAAAAAAAAATATATATATATATATCAATAATGTTTTGTGTGTATATATACACACATAAGCATATATATGTATATTTATATATACATGTTAGAGAGAGGAGACTTCGGATTGAAACAATGATTATTTGGTCATTTTTTCAAAGCTATTTTTGTTGTTGCTTATTTATTTTTCCTCTATGCACATTGTCTCATACCATATCCTTTATCAAAATAATTAATATGTTTCAGTACTTTTTATTTTAAATGTTTATAACTACATTTTATCATTTTTTAATGATAGATGTACTTTGTTGTTTTCAAGTTATAAAATTAATATATAGTTATTTAAAACATTTTAGACAGTAGTGACAGCCAAAATGTAGAAATAGACATATTACACAATATTTTGATATATAAACTTGGACAGACATTGATTTGATGCTTAACTCTAAGGTGGCCCTGGCCAGCCCAGTGTTGCTAAGTTGATTGAGCCTCATTCAGGCACCAAGGGGGTTACAGGCTGATTCCCAGTCAGGACACATGCCGGGGTTGCAGGCTCAGTCCCCAGTAGGTGGCAGCAGGAGGCAGCCAATTGGTTTCTCTCTCATCATTGTTTCAATCTCTACCTTACCCTCACTCTCTAAAATCAATAAAACAAATATTAAAATTAGTTTTAAAGTGACTTCGTAAGTTTTTAATATACCACCATATCTAGAAAAAATTGTATACTGAACTAAGTTTATTTTGACTCATTTGTATTTCTTTTTTCCTTTTTGGTGTATGTGTATTATCTTTCACTCTTTGGGGGCATATAATTTTCCTTTTCCTCTATAGATGCTACAGTTCCTTTGTTTAGGTATTTTTGCATGTTAAAGTTTTCATGGTCTCCATCCTTCTTCATTTATATCCTGAATTCTAATCAATAGTTTGTTTTACTTTATGTGACTTATAAATATGGAAAGTTAAGATAATTGTCATAAAATGTCAATATGTCCAAGATTATATTTGCCAGTTTACATATTAAATTTCTTATTTCAATAGAAGTCTTTAATGATATAGGAAATGAGAAGTTATCTTTATAAAATGTAATACAGAATCACTGTTTTTATAGAAATGCTTTGGTTAACTAAAATCATTTAATTAGAAAGCCAGCATATCCTAAATACAAAACCAGATAAAGACACTACAAAGAAAGGAAATTATAAGCTTATATCCCTTATGAACATAGATGCTAAAATGTTCAACAAAATATTAACAAATTGAATGTAGCAATACATTAAAAATATCATACACCATGATCAAGAGGAATTTATTCCTGGCATACAAGCTTGGTACAATATTCACAAATCAATTAGTGCGTTACATCACATAAACAAAATTAAGGATAAAAATGATATGGTGATATCAATAGATGCAGAAAAAGCTTTTGACAAAATCCAGCACTCATTTGTGATAAAATTCTCAGCAAAGTGGGAATAGAGGGAACATATCTCAACATCATGATGGCCATATATCACAATCCCACAGGTACATCATACTCAATGGAGAAAAACAAAGCATTTTCCTAAGATCAGCTATAAGACAGAGATTTCCACTTTTACCATTCTTGTTCAACATAGTACTGAAAGTCCTAGCCACAGCAGTCAGACAAGAAGAAAAAATAAAGTGCATCCAAATTTGAAAGAAAGAAGTAAAATTGTCATTATTTGCAGATTATATGACATTTTGTATAGAGAACCCTAAAGAGACAACCAAAAACCTACTCAAACTGAGAAATAAATTCGGTAAAATAAAAGGATACAAAATAAATCTTTAGAAATTGGTTACACTTCTGTACACCAAAAATGAATTATCAGGAGGTGAAACTAAGAAAACAATCTCATTTACTAGTGCATAAAAAAAAAATACCTAGGGGTAAATTCTATTCTGTGTTTACAAGACATGCACTGAGAATATTATAATACACTGAAGAAAGAAATTGAAGAAGCTACAAATAAATGGAAGCATACATCATGCTCATGAATAGGAAGAATTAACATTGTTAAAATGTCCATATTAACCAAAGCAATCTGTAGATTCAAGGTAATTTCTATCAAAATACCAATGGTGATTCTGACAGAAATAGAACAAATATTCCAAAAATTTATATGAAACCACAAAAAGACCCTGAATAGCAACAGCCATCTTGAGAAAGAAAAACAAAGTTGGAGGAATCACCCTACCTAATATCAAATTATACTACAACACCATAATAATCAAAACAACATGATGCAGGCATAAAAAAGAGATATAGTTTTATAGAACAGAATGAAGAGGCCAGAAATGAATCCATACCTAAACAGTCAGTTAATATTTGACAAAGTAGGCAAGAATATACAATGGGGTATGATGGCCTATTCAATAAATGGTGTTTGGAATGGTCAAGATAGCAGCGTAGGTAACTGCAGTATCACCTTTTCCCACAACCACATCTAACTACAAACAACAGGCACCCAGCTCAGGGTTCCAGTGCCAGGAAGAGACTCCCCATCACTTCTGGCTGTAAAATCAGGGGGAACATAGGCTGAGGGAGGCTGAGGCTTCTGGAGCCCCAGGCAGCTCTTCTTAAAGGGCCCGCACATGGACTTACTCGGACCCACTCCCTCTGAGCTTGGAGTAGAGGCAGATTGAGGGGCCCCAGACACATACAGGGAAGAACTGAATGGTTTGGCCTTGGGATGAGAGCTGGAGGGGCAGCTTTCTCCTGGACAGACATGCTGGCAGAGGCTGATGTTCCTTTGGTGAGCCCTTCCCTGGGGTGGCAGATGGCTGCCATACAGTAGTGCCTCGGCACTTTGCACTTTGACATTTGCAGCTTCACTCTATCACGTTTTTTCTTTCTTTTTTTTTATCCTCACCCGAGGACATTTTTTCATTTTTTATTCAGATAGAGTGGGGAGGGAGAGAGAGAGAAAGAAACATCGATGTGAAAGGGACACATCGAGTGGTTGCCACCCGCACGACCCAACCAGGGCCAGGGACAAACTGCAACCAAGGTACATGCCCTTAGCGGGAACTGAACCCGGGTCTCTCTGGACCGCAGACCGACGCTCTAACCGCTGAGCCAAACGGGCCAGGGCTATCACGTTTTTTTCAAATATAGTATTTGAAAAATATTCATTGAAATGAGTTTTATTTTCATGTCTTGAAAAAACTAAGAAAAGTTAATGATTGACCAGAAGATTAAGGATATAAGGTTTTGGTTTGTGTAGTTATAATAATGACTTGTTATTATAATGTTAAAGTAATACATAAAGAAATTGATGTGTTCTGGATGGCTTGATAAAGGTAGATTATATTTAGGGTTATGGTTAGGGTTAGTATTTGAAAAAACCACGATAGAGTGTAGTCTGGAACGTCGAACCACCAAGTGGCGAAGGACGACTGTATATAAAGAATCCTACTTCGTGGAGATTCATTGATTGTGATAGAGTCTGGAACTGATGAACTGCGAAAAACGAGGGCCAACTGTATCTGGGTCTCGAGCAACCTGGCTCACACTGTTTGCCCCGCCCTGGTGATTCCCTGAGGCCTTGCCCCACCCAACTTTCGGGAGCCACCCAAGCTGTTTCCAAAGACTTTACCCTGGGACTAGCCTTGGTTCACAACTTCACTTTTCCTGGGCACCTCCAAGTCCAGCACAAGAAGCAGCCATCGGCAGATCACTTAGTAGCTTTTGCTGGGTAGCCCTGGATAGAACACAAGCAGAGACTGACTTTGCCCCAGACCCAGCATACCCAGTGATCAACTTCAGATCACACCACCACCCAACCACCTCCACAAGTGACACACTCAAGGAGTGAACTCAGTGTGTACCAGAGCCCTGATGAAGAAAGTCTTGCTCTCTGTGGTGGACCCTTACAAAGCTGATCCTCCAAGGTAGTCAGAGGCCAGTGGCTAGTGGGCACAAGTAGTGCTTGCAGCTGATCAGCCTGAGTAAATCCCTCCCATTGATGTGCTAACAGCAATCAACACTCAATTATAACAGAAGGGTGTACAGTCCATATTAGGGGTGCACCTCAAGGGCCCCACTGGAGTGATCAGGGAGACTGTGCCACTGGGTCCTACAGGACACCTACAATAATAGGCCACCCTACGAAGCCTAGAAGACATAGCAACTCTGCCTAATACATAGAAACAATCACAGGGAAGAAGCCAAAATGAGGAGACAAAGAAACATGTCCCAAATGAAGAAAAGAACAAAACTCCAGAAAAAGAAATAAACAAAATGGAGATAAGCAATCAATCAGATGCCGAGTCAAAACACTGGCAATAAGGTTGCTCAAGGAACTTGGTGAGACATTCAAGGAACTTAAGGAAACCTCTGAGGGACTTAGTGAGAACATCAACAACATAAAAAAGGACCAGTCAGAAATGAAGGATGCACGAACTAAATAAAGAATAATTTACATGAATCAATAGTAGAGTAGGTAAAGCCAAGAAGCAAACCATCGATTTGGAATATAAAAAATCAGAAAACACCCAATCAGAACAGCAAAAAGAAAAGATAATCCAGACATCTGAGCATAGTGTAAGGAGCCTCTGGGACAAGTTCAAGCATGCCAACATTTGCATTATAGAGGTGCCAGAAAAAGAAGAGAGAGAACAAGAAATTGAAAACCTAATTGAAACAATAATGACAGAAAACTTCCCTAACTTGATGAAGGAAACAGACATACAAGTCCAGGAAGCACAGAGAGTCCCTAACAAGTTGAACCCAAAGAGGTCCACACCAAGACACATCTTCATCAAAATGCCAGAGGTTAAATACAAAGAGAGAATCTTAAAAGCAGCAAGAGAAAAGCAGTTCTTTCCCTACAAAAGAGCTCCCATAAGACTGTCAGCTGATTTCTCAAAAGAAATTTTGCAGGCCAGAAAGGAGTGGCAAGAGATATTCAAGGTGATGAAAAGCAATGACCTACAACCAAGATTGCTCTATCCTGCAAAGCTATCATTTAGAATTGATGGCCATATCAAGATTTTCCCAGACATGAAAAAGCTAAATTAGTTTATCACCCCCAAACCAGTATTATATGAAATGTTGAAGGGTCTTCTTGAAGACAAAGAAGAACAAAAATATGACCAATGAAATGGCAATTAATACATATCTATCAACAATTGAATCCACAAACAAAATGAGCAAGCAGAACAGAAACAGTCTCATAGATACAGAGAATTTATTGTTGCTTGCCAGATGGGTGGGGGCTGGGGGGATGAGTAAAAAAGATGAAGGAATTAGGAAGTACAAATTGTTGTTAGACTGATGAACCTCAAAGGGAAGAGGGGAGGAACGATGGGATGAGATAAATCAAAGAACTTGTATGCATATATATGTAACCAATAGGCACCAATAATAGTGTGGGGAAGGCAGGAGGGGTGTGGGGTTGGGAAGGAGGGAGTCAATGGGGAAAAAAAGGGGGAACATCTGTAATACATTTAACAATAAAGATGAGTTAAAAAATGAAAATAAATAAGTGGTGTTTGGAAATTTGGACATATACATGCAAAAAGATGAAACTAGACCACCTTCTTACACCATGAACAAGTATAAACTTAAAATTATTTAAAGATTTAAATGAAAGATTCAATACCATAAAAACCCTACAAGAACATAGGCAGTAAAATCCCTGAAAGTTCTTGTAGCAATGTTTTTTCTGATATATCTCCTTGGGAAAGGGAAACAAAAGACAAAATAGACAAGTAGAACTACATCAAAGTAAAAAGTTTTCCACATCAAAGAAAATCATAAAGAAAATGAAAAAAACAAAACAAAACCAATCCAGTTGATGAAAGAACATATTTATTAATTATATATCTGATAAAGTGTTCATATCCAAAATTTATAAGGAACTTACACAACTCAACACCAGAAAAACAATCCAACTAAAAGATGGCAAAAGACTTGAATACACCCTTCTCCAAAGAGAACATTCATATGGCCAATAGATATACAAAAAGATGGTCAATGTGACTAATCCTCAGAGAAATGCAAATTAAAACCACAATGAGATATCATCTCAAGTCAGAATAGCTATCATCAGCAAATCAGCAATCGACAAGTGTTGGTGAAAATGTGGAGAAAAGGAAACCTTTGGGAGAGATGCAGATTGGTGCAGCTATTATAAAAAGAAGTATGGAGTTTCCTCAAAAAATTAAAAAATGGAACTGCCTTATGACTGCAGTTGCAGTTCAGGGAATATATCCAAGAAATCCTAAAGACTGACTCGAAAGAATATACATCCTTAAGTTCATTGCAGCACTATTTACAATAGCCAAGATTTGAAAGCAGCCCAAGTACCCATCTGTAAATTAGTGGGTAAAAAAGCCTTGGTACATTTATATAATGGAATCCCACTCACCCATGAAAAGGAAGAAAATCTTACCTTTTGTGACACCATGGATGGACCTGGAGAGTATTATGCTTAGTGAAATAAGCCAGTTAGAGAAAGACAGATACCATGTGATTTCACTTACATATGGAATCTAATGAACACAATAAGCAAAATGAATAGAAACAGACTCAGATACAGAGAACAGACTGACAGCTGTCAGAGGAGAGGTGGGGATTGGGTGAAATCGGTAAAGGGACTAAGCAAAAGAAAAGAAAAGAAAATCATAGACACTGGCAACAGTGTGGTGATTACCAGAGGAAAAGGGGTGAGGGCGGTGGAAGAGGGTAGGGGTGGGGTAAATGTTAATGGAAGGAGACTGACTCTGGGCGATGAACACACAAGACAATATACAGACAATGTGTCATAGAATTGTGCACTTGAAACCTATAGAATTTTATTACCCCATGTCACCCCAATAAAATTTACATAAATTAAAAGAAAGATTTGCTCAAATACTATTGTTTATATTTTTGTTGCATTTTTTTTCTTTTTGTGAAAACGACTATAGAAAACTTAGTACTCTAAAAATCATGCTAGTCAATAAACTTTTGGTTAGTGCTATTGAGCACTATAATAGATGTGAAAGATTGAGCTTTTGAGCTTAGGGAAATAATAAAATTTACTTCTATATTTTTAAAAAGCACCTCAAGATATAAAATATATAAACTCCGAGTTAGATGCTAATAGTTGCTTTTCCAATATCCATCCCCTTCTTTATCAGAATGCCATTTTTCTTTTAGAGAACACTGTGACTCACTATAAAATGGCATTTATCAGCCTTCTTTACAAATAGGAGTCTCCTGTGAAATAACTCAGGACAATCAGAAACAAGTTACTGGCAGAGGAGACTTAAAGGGGGTGAGTATGCCATTGGCCCTTTGCCTTTATCCTTCCCAGAATTTAAATGTGATGGTTTTGGGAGACAATTATTTGTGGATTTCACATTCTGCATGGCTTGTAGATAAAGCATTGGCTGTGATTTATTCGAAACAATTTAAGTATTTGTATATCAAATGGCCTTGAAGGTAGAAAGAGTGTCTCTCTCCAGAGGAAGGGATGGGCAGAATTACTATACCTTATACAAAGACTTGGATCCCTTCCATTCGTAATTCCCCTGTGATACTGCAGTACTTTGCACGTACAAGCCCCCCTGGACCCCCCTGGGCCCCTGCATGACTACTGAGGGCAAGCAGGACGCTGCTCACGCTGTGCCTGAATAACAAGGCATTTTTCTCATTCACACAAACGGAATTCGGCGGCAAACTAAATTGTTTTTTGCATGTGAGGTAATAATCTCAGACTGTCAAGTTTTTTGGCAGATGGCTGAAGCAGATGAGGGTTTTATGGAGTTAACACTTAAATTTTGGTTTAAGATCCATTTTGAGGTTTTTTATTTTTTTTTAATTGGGATGTGAGCTAGAGATCAAAACTCCTTGTTTTTCATGTGGTTATATAGTTGTCCCAACACCATTTTTGAAAAGACTGTTATATCCCCATTGATTAGTTTTGGCACCCTTAACAAAAACCAATCAAAATTAAATGAAAGATTATTTCTGCACTCTCAATTCTATTTTATTGATCCATATGGTTATCCTCATATTTGTACCCCACTGTCTTGATTGCTTTAGCTTTGTAGTACGTTTTTAAAGTTTGAGTTCTCCAATTTTGTTATATTTTTCAAAAACATTTTGTTTATTTTGGACTCCTTGTAATTCTATATAAATTTAAAGATAAGTTTGTCAATTTCTACAAAAAGAGGCAATTAGGATTTTGATATGAATTATGTTGAATCTGTAGATAAGTTCAATAAGAAGAAATATATTAACAATTTTAAGTCTTCCAATCCACATACATGTGATGTATTTCTGTTTATTTGTCTTTAATTTCTTTCAACAATGGTTTATAGTTTTCAGTGAATAAGTCTTACAATTCTTTTTTTTTTTTTAATGTTTTTATT
Organism: Molossus molossus; assembly: GCF_014108415.1. Lineage (NCBI taxonomy): Eukaryota > Metazoa > Chordata > Mammalia > Chiroptera > Molossidae > Molossus > Molossus molossus. The sequence goes on along the minus strand of NW_023425351.1, from coordinate 6,849,105 downwards.
GACTTTTTAGAGAGAAAGGAAGAGAGAGAGAGAGAGATAGAAACATCAATGTGAGAGAGAGACATCGATCGGCTGCCTCTTGCATGCCCCCTACTGGGGATTGCACCCAAAACCCAGGCATGTGCCCTGACCTAGAATCAAACCAGGACTTCTCAGTCCATGGGACAACGCTTAATTCAGAGTCACACAGGCCAGGCGAGTCTTGCAACTTTTTTTTTTTTTTTTTTAACTCATCTTTAGCCCTGGCCTATTTGGCTCAGCAGTTAGAGCATTGGCCTGTGGTCCCTAGAGACCCAGGTTCCGTTCCCCTTAAGGGCTCATGTCTCAGTTGCAGTTTGTCCCAGGCCCTGGTTGGGTCTTGCGGGTGCCAACCACTCGATGTGTCCCTTTTACGTTGATGCTTCTCTCTCTCTCTCCCTCCCACTCTATCTGAACAAAAAATGGAAAAATGTCCTCGAGTGAGGATAAAAACAAACAAACAAACACAAAAATAAATAAACTCATCTTTATTGTGGAATGTATTACAGATGTTTCTCCCTTTTTCCCCCATTGACATCCTCCTCCCCATTCCCACCCCCTCCTACCTTCCTCACACTATTGTCGGTGTCCACTGGTTGTGTATATATGCATAGAAGTTCTTTGGTTTTTCTCATCTCCCCCTCCCTCCCCCTTTCCCTTTGAGGTTCATTAGTCTAACAACCAATCTGTACTTCTTAATTCCTTCATCTTTTTCACCCATCCCCCCAGCCCCCACCCATCTGGCAGGCAACAATAAGTTCTCTGTATCTATGAGTCTGTTTCTGTTCTGCTTGCTCATTTTGTTTGTGGATTCAATTATTGATAGATATGTATTAATTGCCATTTCATTGGTCATATTTTTGTTCTTCTTTGCCTTCAAGAAGACCCTTCAACATTTCATATAATACTGGTTTGGGGGTGATAAACTAATTTAGCTTTTTCATGTCTGGGAAAATCTTGATATGACCATCAATTCTAAATGATAGCTTTACAGGGTAATCTTGGTTGTAGGTCATTGCTTTTCATCACCTTGAATATCTCTTGACACTCCTTTCTGGCCTGCAAAATTTTTTTTGAGAAATCAGCTGACAGTCTTATGGGAGCTCCTTTGTAGGCAATTAACTGCTTTTCTCTCGATGATTTTAAGATTATCTTTTGGTATTTAACCTTTGGCACTTTGATGATGATGTGTCTTGTTGTGGACCTCTTTGGGTTCAACTTGTTAGGGACTCTCTGTGCTTCCTGGACTTGTATGTATGTTTTCTTCATCAAGTTTGGGAAGTTTTCTGTCATTATTGTTTCAAATAGGTTTTCAATTTCTTGTTCTCTCTCTTCTCCTTCAGGCACTCCTATGATGTGAATGTTGGTACGCTTGAAGTTGTCCGAGAGGCTCCTTACACTATACTTATTTTTTTGGATTCTTTTTTCTTTTTGCTGTTCTGGTTGAGTGTTTTCTGCTTTTTTATATTCTAAATCGATGGTTTGCTTCTTGGCTTTAGCTACTGTACTATTGATTCCCTGTAAATTCTTGTTTATTTCAGTTAGTGCATTCTTAATTTCTGACAGGCCGTTTTTTATGTTGTTGATGTTCTCACTAAGTTCCTCAGAGGTCTCCTTAAGTTCCTTGAAGGTCTCACTAAGTCCCTTGAATGTCTCACCAAGTTCCCTGAGCAACCTTATAACCTGTGTTCTGAACTCTGCATCTGTTAGATTGCTTATTTCCATTTTGTTTTGTTCTTTTCCTGGAGTTTTGTTTTTTCCTTTCATTTCATGTTTCTTTGTCTCTTTTTTTGGCTGTTTCCTTGTGATTGTTTCTATGTATTAGGGAGAGTTGCTATGTCTCCTAGGCTTCGTAGGGTGGCCTACTGTTGAAGGTGTCCTGTAGGACCCAGTGGCACACTCTCCCTGATCACCCCAGCTGGGCCCTCGTGGTGCACCCCTAGTGTGGACTGTACACTCTTCTCTTGTAATTGGGTCTTGATTGCTGTTGGCACATCAATGGGAGGGTTTACTCAGGAATGGCCCTACCCACTGACCACTACCTTGGAGGATCAGCTGTGTGGGGGCCCACCACACAGAGCAAGACTTACTTCATCAGGGTTCTGGTCCACTCATTAAGTGTATCACTTGTGGAGGTGGTTGGGTGGTGGAGTTTCAATGTGGTCTAAAGCTGTCTACTGGGTGTTCTGGCTCTGGGGCAAGGTCAGCCACTGCCTGTGCTCTATCCAGGGTCACGTGGCATAAGCTACAAAGTGAACTGCCTATGGCTGCTTCTTGTGCTGGGATTGGAGGTGTCCAGGAAAAGCCAAATTGTGAACCAAGGCTAGCTGCTTCTAGTGCCAGGCCTGGGATCTCTTAACCAGAGGTATGGGGCTCGCTGAGACTGGCCCCTCTCGAGTCCCAGCTCTGCACTGCTCTTGTGGGCCACTGGGTCTCACAGGGCCCTATGGAGCCCCGGTCCCACCGCTGGTGGCTGGGGAGTGCTGCTTCCCAGTGGGGTTCAGCTCCTGCTCAGCCTTTGCTGTAGTTTTTTTGGGGGGAGTGGCGGGGGACAGTTCTCTGCTGCTGGTCTGTGCTTCTGTTGCCTGGAGATGGATGTCTGCTCCCCAGCCTCTGTTGCTGGGGGTATATCTTGACTCTGATCGGGCTTCTACTGCGGGGCATGGTGCTGGGCTCCCCGCCGTTTGTGATTTCTGTAACCGGCACTTTGACAGCTCCACCACTGTGCACTGGTCTGTGCTGACACAGGGTGTCCACTGGCCCAATGGTGCCAGGTGCACTGGTGGGCTCAGATACCAGATGCTGCTTGTTTGAGAGATTTTAGGAAACTTTGAAGCAGGATCCAAGACAGGCCAATCCTATGGTAAAGCCTTTGGAAACAGCTTGGGTGGGCCTGAAAGTTGGGTGGGGCGGGGCCTCAGGGAATCACCAGGGCTAGGCCAATAGTGTGAGTCAGGTTGCTGGAGTCCCAGATATAGCGGCTGTCTGCCTGCCCTGTGGGGGAAGGGCTCACCAAAGGAACAAAAGCCTCCACCAGCATGTCTGTCCAGGAGAAAGCTGCCCCTCTAGCCCTTGTCCAGAGGCCAAACTGCTCAGTTCTTTCCTGTTCTCTGGTGCCCCTCAAGATGTCTCCCCTCAGAGTTCAGAGGGAGCGGGTCTGAGTAAGACTGTGCACGGGCCCTTTAAGAGGAGCCGCCTGGGCCTCCATAGCCGCAGCCTCCCTCTGCCTAGGTTCCCTCTGGTTTTACAGCCAAAAGTTATGGGGACTTCTCTTCCTGGCACTGGGGCCCTGAGCTGGGCGGCTGGTGTGGGACGGGGACCCCTCACTCCTCAGGGAGGACCTTCCCAGCCAAAGTGTCCTCCAGATTTTTATCTGCCACACGTGGGTGTGGGACCAGCCCGTCTCCCTCTGTCCTCATACCAGTCTGGATGTGGCTGCTGCTTTAATTCCATAGTTGTAGGACTTCCATTCAGCTTGATTTAAGGTGGTTCTGAATGATGGTTGTGTTGTAGTTTTGTTGTAATTTTGATGTGGTTGTGGGAGGACATGATACTGCGTTTACCTACGCCACCATCTTGACCCACCTCCTCTTGCAACTCTTTATAAAAATGTATCATGATTTTATTTCCTTGATGCTATATTAGTAGAATTATTTTTATTTTTCAGATTTTCTAATTATTAATTTTCAGATTTTTTATTACTAGCACATGGAAGTTCAATTTGTCTATCAATTTTGTATCTTGAAAATTGGTAAAAATCATTTATTTGTTCTTATTAGTGTATTTTGATTATGGATTCCTTAGGATTTTCTATTCATAAGACTATATCATCTGCAAATAGAGATAGTGTGACTTCTCCCTTTCCATCAAGATGCCTTTTCCTTTTCCTCTTTGCCTAGTTGTCCTGGCTAGAATCATCAGTACAATGTTGAACCAAAGTGGCACGAGCAAACATCCTTGGCTTATTACTGGTCTTAGGAAGAAAGCATTCTTTTACCACTAAGAATTAGGGTAGGTATAGGTTTTTCACAGATACCATTTATCAGGCTCATGAAGTCTTTTATTCCTAGTTTCCATCATAAACGTTACATTTGTAAATGATCTTTCTATGTCCATTGAGATTCTGATGTGTTTCTGTTCTTTATTCTACTAATACATCATACTATATTTATTGATCTTCATATGATAAAGCACTCTTTATATTCTTGGGATAAATCCCCTTGGTTACAGTATATAATTCTTTCTTACATGTTGCTTGATTTGTTTTTCTAGTGTTTAATGGGGATATTTTTCTATATTTATAAAAGATACTGGTCAATATACCCTTTCATATGATACCTTTATCCGAATGTTAAAAAAAATTTAACACAGCCTGACTGGTGTGGCTCAGTGGATTGAGCATCTTCCCATGGACTCAGAGGTCCCGGTTCGATTCCCGGTCAGGGCTCATGCCCGGGTTGCGGGCTCCATCCCCAGTGAGGGGCGTGCAGGAGGCATCCAGGTCCTCTCAGTCCATGGGACAACATTCAGTCCACTGAACCACACCGGCAGGGTGGAGTGTTAATTTTAGTAGATATATTTTAATAATTATTATCTCTTTCTGGAGGATTGACCCTTGCATCACTATAAAATGCACTTCTTTGTCTCTAGAAAAAAAATTAGCTTAAAGTCTGAGATTCTATTGAGAATCTGGAAGGTTTAACCACTACAGATCTCTTTGGTATGGTTTTATTATGTAGATTTTTTTCATAATTGCACTTTCCATATATTTGTGTCTTTCAATCTAAAGTTCTTGCAAACAAAACAGTTAAATTATATTTTTAAAACTATTCTGCCAATATCTGCCTTCTGATGGAAGTGTTGAGTCTATTAATATTTATCTCAATTATTGATAACTTAGGAATTGCATTTGCTATTTTTTTCTTTTTTATTGAAGTATAATGGGATACAATATTATATTACTTCAGGTATACAACAGTGTGATTTCCCATTTGCGTGCATTGCAATGTTAATGTAAGAAACGTAAAAACCTGTGAAGAACTTTGTGAGTTTATTTGAGCCAAACTATCAACAGATGCCAGGAAGCAAAACCTCCACGGACTAAGACAATCCTCTGAAGAACGGCAGGTTTGCACTTTATTTCATACATTACAATCAAAAGAGAAGACGTAAGTGGGTTACATGAAATCCACTGGTAATAGATTAGGGAGGCAGGAGAGAGTGAAGTGGGAAATCTCCGGGATTGGATAAAAAGTAAAATGGTAGACACGTCCTTCTTTTATATACGTGGGGACAGGATAGTTAACAGTCAACTATTAACGTGATAATAATAACAATGAGGAGATGTGTGGTTTCCACCCTTGTACACAGATTGTGCCCTAAAGGGTCTGGAAAAAAAGAAGTTACCTCACTTTCCAAAAGGTATGTTATCACAGATTCAAAAAGGCAACAGGTATCTGTTGACCATAGTTGACCTTTGTCAGGGAAGATGCCAGCCTAGGACATGATTGCCTACCATAAACTGCTTTTAGTTAAAAAGTTTAAATTTCAGACCATCCTCTGTGGATACTTTATGTCTCTGAGTTTGCAAGGCTGCCACGCAGGCCTCCCTGAGCTCGTCAGGTTAGCAGGTGGCGCCTTTTCGTCCACAGCAAAGTGATCAGCACAGTAAGTCTGGTTGCTATCTGAAACCATGCAAAGTTAATAGACTATTATTGACTATAGTCCCATGTTGTATATTACATACCCTTGGTCTGTTTTTCTGTCCTTCATTGAAATCAAATATGATAAAACTTGTTTATTGAGTGTTAGGCAAGAGTAGTGACACGTATAGTTCCTAATCTTCACAATTAATGAAGATGATGATATGCTAGCTCAAGATCACAGGCCAGGGGCTGGGGAGAGCAGGGCTTTGAACCAGGTTGTCTACTTCCAAAACACATTTTGGTACTTGTTATCTCTATATCTTATGCATTTTTGACTCCTCTGTTTCCCGAATATCTTTCTTATTTGAGTTAAATATACATTTTCTAGAATATTCTTGAGTTTTGTGCATTTTTTTTTTCTTTTACTATCTTTTTGAATGATTTTCTAGTGGTTCCCCTGGGTGTTACAATTAATATATACATTTAAAACAATTGGGTTTGCATGCCAATGGTCAATTAATGTCAGGCAAAGGAGGCAAGACTAGTCTTGGGGTTAAAGAGAGTCTACTCAATAAATGGCATGAAGAAAAGTGGACAGATATGTGCAACAATAAATAAACTAGACCCACTTCTTACATCATCCCCGGAGAGGAAGCTGCTGACCGGAAAGGACAAGGATAGATAGCCGCGAGTGGACAATGTGATGCATAACGAGCATTTCTCATGCGAGCAGTCCTGTGAACCGGAAGCAGGCCAACTTCACTGGAGAGAATTCAAATGACCACATCATTTATATGAGAAAGGCAGGGTTTGTGCAGCCAGGACGGCTCGAAACGTTCATTGCAAAGTATCTGATAAAGTTAGTTCTGAGGGCAGAGCTTCAAGTAAATGTATCCAGTAACTTTAAAATGAAAATGCCTGGCTCCAAACTCTCAGTTTTTAAATAGCTATAGTATTTTTTGTGCTCCCTATCACAATATTTGAAATGAAAGTCTTGACTTTTTAATTTATAGTTTATATTTTATCCTAATTATGTCAATTTATTAAAAATATTTAAAAGCTTCTTTAAAAATTTCTTTCTTTGTAATAATAGTAGTAGTTGATATTCAGTGAATGTTTGCTGTGTCTTATTAGTTTTATTTGAATAAAAGGCCATGAGGTAAATTATCTAAGGTTCCTGAGTGATTGACAAGGAAACACAGGCTGGGAACATGGAGAACTCTGTGGGGAGTCGTGCGCCTAGTAAGGGGCAGAACAGTTGAATAAGACCTGCAAGATTGGGGTCCAGACAGAATCCCAAAAGTGCAATGGCTCCTTCACTCTGAAGCATAAAAAAACTTTAAATAAGAACAATAATTCGATAATTTGATTTATTAGTAAATCTTCACCAGAGGATATTTTTCTTTTTTTTTTTGGGGGGGGGATAACATTTTATTTATTTATTTATTTAAATTCATTTTTATTGTTGAATGTATTACAGATGTTCCTCATTTTTCCCTATTGACCCCTTCCCCACTCCCACCCCACTCCTGCCTTTCCCCACACTGTTGTCTGTGTCCATTGGTTATGCATATAAGTCCTTTGGTTTATCTCTTCCCACCTCCCCAGCCCCCCTTCCCTCTGAGGTTTGTCAGTCTAACAACCAATTTGTACTTCTTAATCCCTTCACATTTTTCACTCATTCCCCTAACCTCCCTCCCATCTGGCAACCAACAAAATGTTCTCTGTATCTATGAGAATGTTTCTGTTCTGCCTGTTCATTTTGTTTGTAGATTCCATTGTCGATAGATATGTATTCATTGCCATTTTGTTTGTTCATACTTTTTATCTTTTTCTTCAAGAAGACCCTTCAACATTTCATATAAAAATAGTTTGGTGGTGATGAACTCCTTTAACTTTTTCTTGTCTGGGAAACTCTTTATATTGCCATCGATTCTAAATGACAGCTTTGCAGGACAGAGTAATCTTGGTTGTAGGTTCTTGCTTTTCAGCACTCTGAATATTTCTTGCCACTCCCTTCTGGCCTGCAAAGTTTCTTTTGAGAAATCAGCTGACAGCCTTATGGGAACTCCCTAGTAGGTAACTAACTGCATTTCTCTTGCTGCTTTTGAGATTCTCTCTTTGTCTTGAACCTTTTGCATTTTGATGATGATGTGTCTTGGTGTGGGCCCCTTGGGATTCATCTTGTTTGGGACCCTCTGTACTCCCTGGACTTTTATTTCTGTTTTCTTCACCAAATTAGGGAAGTTTTCTGCCATTATTGTTTCAAATAGGTTTTTGATTTCTTGTTCTCTCTCTTCTCCTTCGGGCACCCCGAAGATGCGAATGTTGGTATGCCAGAAGTTGTCCCAGAGGCTCCTTACACTATCCTCATTTTTTTGGATTCTTTTTTTTTTTGCTTTTCTGATTGAGTGTTTTTTGCTTCCTTATATTCCATATTGATGGTTTGCTTCTTGGCTTTACCTACTCTACTAATGAATCGGTGTAAATTATTCTTTATTTCAGTTAGTGCCTCCTTCATATTTGACTGGTCCTTTTTTATGCTCTTGAGGCCCTCACTAAATTCACTGAGGTTCTCACTAAGTTCATTGAGCATCCTTATAAGCAGTGTTTTAAACTCTGTATCTGTTAGGTTGCTTATCTTCATTTCGCTTAGTTCTTTTCTTGGGGTTTTGTTTTGTTCTTTCATTTGGATCCTGTTTCTTTGTTTCCTCATTTTAGCTGCCTCTGTGTTTGTTTCTATATATTACTTAAGGAGAGGTATGGGTCTAGCTGAGACCAGATGCTGCTTGTTTGAAAGAATTTAGGAAAACCTGAAGCAGGATCCAACACAGGCCAATCCTATGGTAAAGCAAGTGGCAACAGCTTGGGTGGGCCTGAAAGTTGGGTGGGGCGGGGCCTCAGGGAATCACCAGGGTGGGGCAAACAGTGTGAGCCAGGTTTCTGGAGTCCCAGATATCGCAGCTGTCTGCCTGCCCTGTGGGGGAAGGGCTCACCAAGGGAACAAAAGCCTCTGATAGCATGTCTGTCCAGGAGAAAGCCGCCTCTCCAGCCCCCGTTCCAGTGTCAAACAACTCAGTTCTTCCCCATGTGACTCTGGTGCCTTTCAAGCTGCCTCCTCCACACTGGAGCCTGGAGGGAGTGAGTCCCAGTGAGTCCGTGCATGGGCCCTTTAAGAGGAGCTGCCTGGGGCTCCAGCGGCCTCAACCTCCCTCAGCCTCAGTTCCCACTGGTTTTACAGCCAGAAGTGATGGGGAATCTCTTCCTGACAATGGAACCCTGAGCTGGACGCCTGGTGTGGGTCAGGGAAACCTCAGTCCTCAGGGAGGACCTTCCCAGCCGAGGTGTCCTCCTGATTTTTATCCGCCACACGTGGGTGTGGGACCAGCCCGTCTGCATCTGCCCTCCTACCAGTCTCCATGTGGCTGCTTCTTTAATCGTAGTTGTAGGCCTTCCATTCAGCTCAATATCAGGCGATTCTGACTGATGGTTGTTCTGTAATTTAGTTGTAATTTTGATGTCCAGAGGATATTTTTCTGTTGATTTTTAGATAGAATGAAAGTGAGGGGAGGGAGGGAGAGAGAGAAGAGAGGAAAAGAGAGAGAGAGACATCAATTGGAAAGAGACACATTGACTGGTTGCCTCCCACCCAACCCTCAACTGTACCGGGAATTGAACCTACAACCCAGGTACATGTCCTTGAGAGGTAATCGACCCGCGATCCTTTGGTCCTCGGGCCAATGCTCTAACCACTGAGCGAAAATGGCCAGAGCTAATTTTACCATTTTAATTAAGGTTTATATATGGCTTAAGAGCAATGAAGGGATGTAATCATAAAATATCATTCAGTATCACATAATGTGACACAATCCCTAAGTTGCTATATCATCTAATATTTATTGCTGTCATGTGACTGCAACTGCCTGACAAAAGTAGACCTTAGGGTTACAATCATTGATTCAATTTCAGGTTTTAAACAATTATCAAAATTTTAAATGAAAATACAGAATAATTTCTGATATAATCCACTTACATGAAAATACTTTTGAATGAATAATTTAAAAGTATTGATAGATCTAAAGGTAAAATATTCAGACAATGTTTTTAAAACAAAAATCAACAGCCCAGCTGGTGTGGTTCAGCAGTTGCATGTCAACCCATGCACCAAGAGGTCGTCGGTTTGAATCCTGGTCGGGGCACATGGCCAGGTTGTGGGCCCCATCCCCAGCAGGGTACATGCAGGAGGTGGCCAGTCGATGTTCTCTCTCATCAATGTTTCTGTCTCTCTCTCTCCCTTCCTTTCTCTCTAAAAATCAATAAAGGAAAAATAATAAAAAGTAAAAACAAAAGTCAACTAAAATATTATGCCACTTTATATCATTCATGATGGTTATTAAACACTCAGAAATAATCCCTGTCTTAGTTATTAGACCCCTCAAATAATCCCATTTATGCAGCTATAACAAGACACCACTGAGCGGATAGTTTAAAAACAACTCAGATATATTTCTCACAGTTCTGCAGGCTGAAGGCCCTCGGTCGGTGTGCCAGCCTTGTTGGCTGGGGCTCTTCTAGGGCACAGACTCCGAGCGTGATTCACATGGTGGAAGAGGGCTGCTCATCACCCTGGAGCCGCTTTGATAGGGCATAAGTCTCATTAATGAGGGTTCTACCTTCATGAATTACACACTTCCCAAAGGACTCACTTTTTAATGCTATTATCTTTGGAAGATAAGATTTCAACATATGAATTTTGGATGGAAAAAAAAACTTAGACTATAGCAATCCACATTTGGAGTTGGGAGAAAGAATATCCTTTTGACCTGTATAGTGGTTTAAATACCTATGTAAACTATTCAGCAAAGTATACTTTTTGTTTGTTTTAGCTGTTATACTCTTTCAGATGTCTTATTGTTTCCCTGTGTGTCTGGGTATTCAATTTATACATAAGATACAAAAAAAAATGTCTTCATGCCTAGAACTTCTTATTTCCATGAAGACTCTCCTTATTTCTTCTCTCTCTCTCTTTTAATATATATTTTTTCTTTATTGATTTTAGAGAGAGAGAAAAGGAGAGGGATAAAGAAATAGAAACATTGATAAGAGAGAACATTGATTGTCTGCCTCCTGCATGCCCCCCACTGGGGATTTGGCCCACAACCTGGGCATGTGCCCTGACTGGGAATCGAATCAGTGACCTCTTGGTGCAGGGACGATGCTCAACCACTGAGCCAAACTGGCCAGGCATCCTTATTATTTTTCTCTTTCTTTGATTGGCAGAATTCTAGAATTGTCCTCAAGATTCCATGGTATACACTCTCCATATCATAACCTCTCCTTGAGTGTGAGCATAACTGTGAACATGAGAGGATATCATGATTAGTTCCCTCCGAAAGTGTTGTTCCCTCCTATAGTGCTGCCCTCAGTTTCTGTATTACCCCTAATCATCTCATGCTGTCGGAAGTTTCTTCTCCTCTTAGAACATTAGTGAGCATGCACAAGCACTCTACAGGTAATTTTACTTCTGCTTTCACTTCTCAGATAAGCAGTGGTTATTTTGTCTCTATTATCTCTTGGTAGACTACTAGGAAATTTGGCCTATCTAAAGAGTTCTTTGGTTGGATTTTTCTTTTTTACAGGTTCTGGTAGAATTAACCCCCCTGATTTTAACTGTGCAACACAGACTTGAGCCCACAGGTACGTGTGTGTAGACATAGATAACATAGGTATAGATAGATATAGATTTCACACACACAAGGTCTTCACCATGTTTGTAAGTATTTCTCTACTTGATGACACTTCTACAGAAGCTTGGGCAGACATGCTCATTTCTAATTGCCAGATGTAGCTGCTAGGTTTTGGAACTCCTACCTTGTTCAGGCGCAATTTTTCTTCTTCGCAGAAACCCTGTGGGTCTATAGGGTGTGAGTGTGCTCCACCTGAAATGAAACTGTGGGAAAGAAGCTTGTGCACAACACGCAGCTAGAAAAAGACCGAGTGTGTTTCGGGTCCCAGATGTCGTGGGTTCCACTCCTTTTGTCTATTTAATTCTCTAAACTGGCAGCACAAGATAAAGGTGAGAATAACGAAGTGAGAGTTATATACTTTACTACCTAAGAGAGGGAAAAGCCCTTTCTGTACACCATTTATTTTTTAAATTGCAAACTACAAATCGGTAATTTAAAAAACATTTAGACTTTTGACATTGAATGTTTTTAACATTATTTTATGTGAAACCTGAAAAGTGTTTTATATGTACACATGTTTTTGCCCTCAAGCTCCTGAAACATATCTGGACAAAAGATTAGCACTTTGAAATCACACCTTCCCCAGTCCCTCCACTAACAGACCACGCCCAATCGCCAAATAGGAAATAAACTGTTGCAAAAAGAGAGCTCAGGCACTGCAAAGTCCTGATTTTATTCAAGAAATCCATCACCAGAAGTTTCCTCTTCCTACTCCGGTTGTGAATATCCTCTGCCTTCTGGAGGACCTACTTTAAATTCCTTCTCAACCTGCCCTTGATTGGCTCACTGGTGGTGACCTCTGCTCAGGTCCAGGCCTCTCTCCCTGCAGGTGGCACTCTCCTAGGGGCCTGTGCTGCTCTCTCCCTCCCTCTGTTGACCTGTGCAGAGACTTCCTGGGTGGTAACTGATTGCCTTAAAAGCACGTTTAATCACGTTGGCATGGCAGCTGGCGCACTCTGAGAGCTGGTCCCATCCAGTGCTGAAACTCAGGAAAAAGTGCTTTGCTCTGTCAAACTGTGCTCATTGCTATTACTTAAAAAACAAGACCCTAGGAATCCATGTAAGTCATGAACATTTACAAAGTATGTAGTACAGAATTACTGTCAAGTTAACCAGGATATTAATCATTTTGTTCTGAAACCTATAAGGTAACACCTACTGAGCAATTCAAAGCAAAGTGTAAAAGCTCTTCTTATTGTCTATGGAAGTATATACATTGCTACATTTATTATAAACAGTTTACAAGTATACGGCAGGATCCCTTACATCTCTCTGTTGGTTTAGAAAAAAACAAGGCAATTATAGTTAAATATAAAATTATATGTAGATATGATTTATTAGTAATAAAGCATTACTCAAAATGCATTTTTTGACATTATCACTGCAGTGCCAAATATATGACATGAACAAAAATGAACCCTCTGGTGCATTACTACAGTGTCAGTGGCAAAGGAGAGACTTCACTTCAAAGGCCGGCCCATGTTTGAGAGATGCAGCCTGTGCTAAGGTCAGACAGTGAGACCAGCTGGCGACCAGCCTGCGACGCTCTCAGGATTTGAAGGTTTAAATTCTACTGACCTACTTGGGAGGAATTACAGACTGACAACTTGATAGAAATGCTGTTCTTGCCTGACGAACTGTTCCTGCCCATTTTTCTTCCCCTTTCCATGCACAAAAGGGCAATTTTTTGTTACAGTGTAGCTTTGTGACTTTTTCTAGTTTCTTAATTTTATTTTCTCTTAACTTTCTAATAGGGAAGCACGGTTTTCTTTTTCACGTTGCTAAAGGGTTAGTGCTTTTGTGAATGATTTAGGCTTTAGTTAGAAGTCTTGAATTCCCCCCCAAAAACATTCCAGTAGAATTATCTGTCTGCCTTCAACTGACACACGGATTCTATTACTGCTTCAGTCAGACCATGAGCTACAGGTGAATGTTTTATTCAATAAGGGAAAATGCAGTTCTTCACCATGTGTTACATATCATTCAATTTATTTCTAAATTGAAATATAGATAGAAAATGGCATAAACATCATCTGTATAATTTCAGAATGAATCAGTAGGGGAATCATTAAGACATATGTTTCCGTCCTGTGAAGACCAGCAGATGATGTCCCATGAGGCTGAGTCAATGGCGCTCACTGAGCGGAGGGACATAAAAGAGACCCTCAGGACTGGCTCGGGAATGGAGCTATTCAGGAAAGCATGAATAGCCCTCTTCCTGTTGATCAAATGCTGCTAATGGAGGCAATTAATCTAATGTGTGAAACCAGAATGTTAATGTATTATTTAACATTAGCAATGAGAGCTTTCACTGAGATATGAGATGAAGCACCTGGTAAACTGGAGCAAATAGGTTTTCCCTGTAGTCAAGCAATGTGAGAAGACAGCCGATGTTAGCTGTTTCTCTGGTGGAAATTAAAAAACATCAAAATTAAACTTTTTATGCCCTCAAAGTACTTTTCAATAAAGCAATGACAACTTACATTTTTGCTTTGGTTTGTAAAAATTAATATTCAATTTATTTTATTTATTTATTTATTTTTTTATCCTCACCCGAGGACATTTTTCCATATTTTGTTCAGATAGAGTGGGAGGTAGAGAGAGAGAGAAACATCGACGTGAAGGGACACATCGAGTGGCTGCCGCCCGCACGACCAGCCAGGGCCGGGGACAAACTGCAACTGAGGTACGTGCCCTTAGCGGGAACCAAACCCGGGTCTCTCCGGACCGCAGGCCGATGCTCTAACCGCTGAGCCAAACCGGCCAGGGTAATATTCAATTTATTAAAGTCACAACTTTAAAAACTCAGTTCTTCGAACATTTAGGTTCAGTTTAGAAATCTAATAATTTTTACATTTGCATTCATTGAGGCCTTTATTCTATTTATAAACTTAATTACCATTTTAATTGCATTTATAAAATATATTTAAATTCTCTTTAAGTACATCAATTTTCTGAGAGAAATTTCTTAGTATTTGAACAAGATAGAGAAATTAATAAAACTTTATATTTCGTAAAAAGTTATCTTAAATGTCAAAATGAAGTTATTCAATGGTTAATTGTATATAACCTTTGTAAGATTTTAACTTAAAGTCACAAAACAGTCAAGTTTTGAAGTATATATTCTAAATTTGATTTAAAATATGATGTATTTTTCTAGTAGGCTAATTTCCGTTAAAAACTTTAAGTACACAAAATAACAAATTTGCCCAGATTTCTAAATACAAAGATAGTAACACTGTGACTTTTATTTTCTAAAGCACTATTCAATATTTTAAAATTCTTGACACACAGTTGACAGCTAACTTCTTGGTTAGTCGAGCTTACGAATTGAAGATTCATAAGTTGGGTTTGGAGCTTCAGATATCTAGGTCAAAGCTCCTTCTCCTCACGTGAACTGTCACTCTGAGTTCTGTGCAATAGTCACCATCCATGAGCTCACACCCTTAGCACGGGGTGGGCCAGTACCCCATGGGCCCTAAACCTTCTGTCAATGAATGGCCATCTGAAAACATGCAACTTACTATTCTGGTCCATAATTTGATCAGGTATTATAATTCTTTTTTCTTAAGATAGATAAATATATTTTCTTAAGATCTATATATTAACTATATTTCTTAAGTCTAAAATTTAAAACTGACAGACTCCAAAACACAGAATTATTTTGTAGAATCATGTGACATTTATGAATAATGAAACATGTTTTTGAATTCTGTATCTTGTGGTTTTATTTGACCCTTTATGACCACCTCTAATACCTAATAACAAAAAGAAATGTCCAGAATTTTAAATATTAAATCCTAAGTGATTTATCATATTGAAAAAGCATCACACAGAACTGCGTTATCTGAGGATGTAGGAACGTGACCTCGTATGTTTGTGATCTCATTCTTACTTAGGCTGGCTATGCTTCAAAGACCCATTTTGTTAATGACTTGCTACACCAATGCCTCCTTTCTTATGACTTTGAATCTGGTTTCTACATGCATTTCCAAGTGGAAGCTGAAGGAAGGTGTCTCCAAGCAGGAGCAAGCCACATACATATTCAGAAAACATAATCGTGTTCTCTGAACAAAGAAAGTTCCCAAGAGACCTATACATAGTATATTAATTCTTTATAAACTGCTATATAGATTCAATGTGATCCCAGTGAAATCCTCGGGAAGTTTTCTCTTTTCCGCTGACAGTTTGCAATCCAATTCTAACATTTATGGGAAAATTCAGATGCCAATAATAACCACGTCAATCTTGTACAAGAATGATACTGGGAACTTACAGTAGCAGAATCAAGATGTAATACTATAGTCACTGCTAGCCTCAGCACAGTGTTAGCAAAGCAAAGCAAGAGCAGAAAAACCCCCAGGTTTCAGGTCAACGACCAGGAATCCTGCCCACAGTGTCACTCTGGAGGAGCAGGATGGATCCCACTTAAAACATGGTTGTACATTGATAGTGATGACACCCCTGCACACCACGAGGTTATGAGATTTATTACTTCTCTGAGAGAAGGCAATAGGAGAAAGCCTCTCAACATGTACTAATGGGTTGAGAAAAGGGATTGGGTTGAGGTCCTCGTATGATTAGCCGTGTAGCCAGGGTGAAGGTTCTTGCTGCGTGGTTGCCATCCTCCTCTGACACCAAAGAAGAGAACACCCAGCCTTTCTCATCAGCTTTCCCAGATACAGGGCATAAAGGGAAAAGAAAGGGGTGAGGTTAAAAGCTATCAGCAGTGTAACATCAAAAACTGGCATCACACTCATTATTACAGCTTTAAAGATAGCAGTTACTGAAATGATAACAAAGAAAACCGCGAAGACGGCACGTTTTACTGTGTACTGCCAGAGACAGAATATGGTGCTTACAAGCCCAAATTTAAATTCTGAAATTAGAAGTGGTTTTCCCTAGAATAAATAACTTTTAGAAGTATATACATAAAGATATTTTTTATTAAATGCAACTTCCAAGTAGCATGCTGCTGTTGAAAGAAATAATAATACAAACTAAAATTTATCCAAAGAATTGCCTGTACTTCATGACATTGCTCACTGTCCTGGATTTTTTTCTGTCTCTGGCCATTCATTCTCTCTTCATTTCCTAAACTGTCTCCTCTGTCTCTAAAACATTACTCATTTAGAATATGCTAGTTTGGCTCTGAACCACATCCTTCTCTCTCGATTCTTTCTTCCTAGATCAAGGATTTCCAAAATACAGCCCTTCATCCAAATTCAGCCTGCCACCTGTTTGTGCATGTCCCACAAGTTGAAAATAGTTTTGCATTTTAAAAGGTTTGAAAAAATCAACAGGGAACCATGTTGTGTTGCAACTGAAAATAAAATCTTGGTGATAACAAATGAAATTTAGTTAAAACACAGCTGTACTCATTCACTGAGGTATTAGCTGTGGCTGCTTTAACACCACTGCCACAGAGCTGAGTCTCCACAGAGATGATAAAAGGCATTCCCAGAACTCCACACTGCTTCTTGGCACACCACAAACACACTTTTCTAACAACACCAGTTTAAAATGCAAATATAAAAGCATTTCATTCATATGCAGAATTATCAACATTATGTAATTCATATGTTGTAGCTCACACATGCATATATGTTTTATTCCTGCCAGAACCATGGAAACACTGCACAGAATTAACTCAAGTGTATTCTGTTACTACTTAATATGCTCACATTCTACCAATACTATTTACTAGTTAATAAAAACACACAAAAGGAGAAAAATCTATGGTTTGCTGTATCTTTTCCTTTCCTTCAATGCCATAATTTTCAGCATTAGTGGCTGACAAATACAGGGAAGCGGCACGAGGAAGAAGGATTAGCTGGGTTCCTTGATCATTCACGGATCCCACAGTGGCATGGCTCCAAGCAAGCTCTGACTAAAACAACAAGTGTGGCCTTTATGGGCTGTCAGTGTTCCCACTCATTCCGTCATAGATGTAACATGCTTATCGTGTATGTGTTTTGATACTCACTCCTCTCTTATGAGTCATGAGTCCACTGTTCTCTTAGGGCATCACAAACATATGCAAACAGGATGGCAAGAAGTACAGACCACGAAGAATGCACTTATCTCGAGTTCGAAGAGCATATTGAATTTCAAGGCTGTGATAGCAGTCCAATAAATCAAGTGCTCAGCACTGTGAGGGATCCTATGCAAATGCCTACGAAGGCAGCTTTGCCATCATGTCCAATCCTGTTGGGATTATAAATTCTGTCAACATGCTTTCTACATATAATGGGTTACTAATATTAAAACAGGAAGAGTGAGCTCAACTCTGTTACCAAATTGCACGTGGATATATCTCACAAGTTCAAACTACAGATCTAACATTCATACATGAATTCAAGTGCTAAAGGCATATTCAGATTTATTTATTTTTTAAATGTATCTTTATTGTTGAATGTATTACAGGTGTTCCCCTTTTTTCCCCATTGACCCCTCCTCCCCACTGCTGCCCCACTCCCACATTCCCCACATTATTGTCTGCATCCATTGGTTATGCATATATGCATGGAAGTTCTTTAATTTATCTCTTCCCACTTTCCCCCTTCTCTCTGAGGTTCCTCAGTCTAACAACCAATTTGTACTTCTTAATTTCTTCAACTTTTTCACCCCTCCCCAACCCTCTCCTATCTGGGAACAAACAAAAAGTTCTCTGTATCTATAAGTCTGTTTCTGTTTTGCTTATTCATTTTGTTGGTAGATTCAGTCGTTGATAGATATGTATTTATTGCTATTTTATTGTTCATATTTTTTATCTTCTTTTTCTTCAAGAAAACCCTTCAACATTTTATATAATACTGGTTTGGTGGTGATGAACTCCTTTAGCTTCTTCTTGTCTGGGAAGCTCTTTACATGTCCATCAATTCTAAATGATAGCTTTGCAGGACATAGTAATCTTGGTTGTAGGTCCTTGCTTTTCATCAGTTGAAATATTTTTACCACTCCCTTCTGGCCTGCAAAATTTCTCTTGAGAAATCAGATGACAGTCTTATGGGAGCTTCCTTGTAGGTAACTAATTGCTTTTCTCTTGCAGCTTTTGAAATTCTCTCTTTGTCTTTAACCTTTTGCATTATATATATACAATATATATATTATATATTGTGTTTATATTGTATATATTATATATACATAATATATATATATATTGCTTTATATATATATATATATAATCTATCCTTACCTGAGGACATTTTTTTTTTTTTTTTGCATTTATCTTCAGACAGAGTGGGAGGGAAAGAGGGAGGAAGAGAGAGAGAAAAACATCGATGTGAGAGAGACACATAGACTGGTTGCCACCCACACAACCCCAACTGAGACCGTAGACAAACTGCAACCAAGGTACGTGCCCTGAGCGGTACCCAAACCCAGGACTCTCTGGTCTGCAGAGCGATGCTCTAACTGCTGAGCCAAACTGGCCAGGGCTAACCTGTTGCATTTTAATATGATGTGTTTTGGTTGTGGGCTCATTTTTTGTATTCTTTCTTTTTGCTGTTCTACTTGGGTGTTTTTTGCTTCTTTATATTCCAAATCAATGGTTTGCTTTTCGGCTTCACCTACTCTACTATTGATTCCCTGTAAATTATTCTTTATTTCAGTTAGTGCATCCTTCATTTTAGATTGGTCATATTTTACGCTCTTGAAGTCCTCATTAATTCCCTGAGCATCCTAATAACCAGTGTTTTGAACTCTGTATCTGTTAGATTGCTTACCTCCATTTTGTTTTTTTTCTTTTTCTGGAGTTTTGTTCTGTTCTTTCATTTGGGACATATTTCTTTGTCTCCTCATTTTGGCTGCTTTCTTGTGTTTGTTTCTATGTATTAGGTGGAGCTGCTATGTCTCCTAGGCTTTGTAGGGTGGCCTCTTATAAGAGGTGTCCTGTAAGGTCCAATGGCACAGTCTCCTTGATCACTCAAGCTGGGCACTTGAGGTGCACCACCCATGTGTACTGTACACCCTTCTGTTGTAATTGAATCTTGATTGCTGTTGGCACATCAATGGAAGGGTTGTACTCAGGCTGATCAGCTATAAGGACTGACTATGACCACTGTCCACTGACCTCTGACCACTTTAGAGGATCAGCTGTGCAGAGACCCACCACACAGAGCAAGACTTAGTTCAGCAGGGCTTTGGCACCCACTGAGTCCATGCCTTGAGTGGACATGGTTGGGCGGTGGTGCTTCAGTCTGTAGTGGTCCACTGGGTGTGTTGGCTCTGGGTTCCTGAGAAGCACAGACCAAGGCCAGCCACTGCTTTTGTTCTACCGTGGACTGAAGACATACGTTACAAAGCTTTCTGTAGATGGCTGCTTCTTGTGCTGAGCTTGAAGGTGCCCAGGCAAGGCCATGCTGTGAACCAAGGCTGGCCACTGCTAGTGCCAGGCAAGGTGCCCCTTTATGAGAGGTATGGAGCTTGCTGAGGCCAGACGCTGCTTGTTTGAGAGATTTTAGGAATATCTGAAGCATAAGCCCAGACAGGCTATTCCTATGGTAAACCCACTGGGAATAGCTTGGGTGGGTCCAAAATTTGAGTGGGGCAGAGCCTCAGGGAATCACCAGGGTGGGGCAAACAGTGTGAGCCAACTTGCTGGAGTCCCAGATATGGTAGCTGTCTGCTGGCCCCATGGGGGAAGGCCTCACCAGAGGAACAAGGACCTCTGCACCAGCACCCCTCTCCAGGAGAAAGCTGCCTCTCTAGCTCTTGTCTCAGTGCCAAACAACTCAGTTCTTCCCCATATGTCCCTTTTAAGCTGCCACCCCCACACTGCAGCAAATCAGAGCAAGTCCATGTGTGGGACCTTTAAGAAGAACTGCCTGGGGCTCCAGCAGCCGCAGCCTCCCTCAGTCTCAGTTCCTGCTGGTTTTACAGCCAGAAGTTACGGGACTTCTTTTCCTGGCACTGGAACCCTGAGCTGGGAACCTGGTGTAAGACGGGGACCCCTCACTCCTCCGGGAGGACTCTCCCAGCCGAGGTGTCCCTCCTGATTTTTATCTGCCACACGTGGGTGTGGGACCAGCCTGTCCACCTCTGCCCTCCTTGTCTTGATGTGGCTGCTTCCATTCAGCTCGATGTCAGGTGGTTCTGATGATGGTTGTACTGTAGTTTAGTTGTAATTTTGATGTGGTTGTGGGAAGAGGTAATACCACCTTTACCTGAGCTGCTATCTTGACAAGAAGTTATGAAAACTTTTTCTTTATGTAAAATGTGTTACCATTTTGTGATTAAATGTATTGGATTTTGTCAAATGCTTCTTTGTGTGCATTGAAATGATAATGTATTTTTTGTTCCTTGTTCTATTAATACTTTATATTAATTATATAGATTCATTTTCAGGTGTTAAATTTTCATTTCTAGATAAATCTGTGTTGGGTAAATGGTATATAATCATTTTTATATGTTGCTAGATTCAATTTGCTAGTATTTAACTGAGTCACTATTTCTAAGAGATATGTATCTAGGTTCTTGTGGGTTTTTTTTTTTTTTTAAGTTTAGTATCAAAATAATGCTGGCCTCACAAAAGAAGAAGAGAGATGTCCAATTTTGACTATATTGTTTTGGAAGAGTTCATGATGATTTATGATAGTTCTTCATTATATATTTAGTAGACTTTAATAGTAAGTCATCTTGGCTTCAATTTTTCTTTGTGGGAAATTGTTTAATTACTAATTTAACCCCTGTGTGTCTTATTGATCTATTTAGATTTTTTATTTCTTTCTTAGTCATTTTTGGTAGTTGGTGTATTTTTATAAATTTTTCTATTTAATCAAGTTTTCTAATGGATGGGCATATATAACATAATATTTGCTTGAAATACTTATACATTTCTACAACTTTGTGGTGACATCTCCTCTCATATTTCTAATTTAAATACTTGAATCTTCTCTTTTTTCTTGATTATTCTATTTAAAGATTTACTTATTTTGTTGATCACCTTTAGAAGCAAGTTTTTGGTTTTGTTCCCTTTTTTAATTGTTTTTATATTCTCTATTTCATTTATTTTCAGTCTAATGGTACTTTTTTACTTCTTTTGTTTACTCTGTGTTTTATTTTCTCCTTTAATTTTATAGGTGAAATTTTGTAGTTGTAATTTGAGATTTTCTTTTTTAATATTTGTGTCATAGATATAAATTCCCTTATAAGCTCACTTAGCTACAAACTATTAATTTTGATGTTTTTTCTTTTTCATTCATTTTACTGTACTTTTTACTTTTTCTTGTGATTTTTAATATCTATTGATCATTTAGGAATGTGCTCTTTAATTTTTTCAAATTTTAGAATTTTCAAATTTCTTCATGTATTGTTATCTCATTTAATTATATTTTGGTCATAGAACATCCTTTGAAGGATTTTAATCATTTTCAGCTTTTTGTTGTGTATGGACTATTCTAGAAAATGTTTCATGAACACTTGGAAAGAACAACTTGTGTTGTTAGGGGTTGTGTGTTCTTTATATATCTGTTAGGTCTCAGACCTAATTTAACGAATTAATTGATTTTTTTTTTTTTTTTTTAATCCTCACCCGAGGATATTTTTCCATTTTTTGTACAGATAGAGTGGGAGGGAGAGAGAGAGAGAGAAACATCGACGTGAAGGGACACATCGAGTGGCTGCCACCAGCACGACCAACCAGGGCCGGGGACAAACTGCAACCGAAGTACGTGCCCTTAGCGGGAACCGAACCCGGGTCTCTCCGGACCGCAGGCCGACGCTCTAACCGCTGAGCCAAACCAGCCAGGGCGCTTTTTTTAATCATATTTTTACTCTTTCCCTTATCATCTTCTGCCTAGTTATTGTACCCAATAGTGAATGGGGTCATTGAACTTTCAACTATTATTGTTGAGTGCTCTGTTTCACCCTTGAATTTGTCAGTATTTGCGTTATGTATTTTTAGTCTCTCTTGTTAGGTGCCTTTATGCTTATCATTACATCTTCTAGATGTAGTAATCTTTTAGTACTAGGAACCTTGAGATAAAAAGATGCGGGCTAAGAAGGGCTCCTGTGCTCAGAAAAAGCAGAAGCCTCGCAGCCCTCTCTGCACAGTGTCCTGTCACAGGAACCGCACTTCGCAGAGAAGCCTCTGCAACAGACCGCCTGCCTCTGTGCTAGCCAGCTGCCTGCACTGTTTCTGCTATCTGAGCCAGCCCCATAAAGCTTCCCTGGGGGCCTGTTTTATCCAAGAGGACTGAGGCTTTCGCCATCCCGCTGGAGTTGTGCAGCTCTGACCAACTGGGGACCAGAGGCGGGGTTTTGGTCTATGTAAATCAGCTCCCCTCTGGCTCTGGGAGTGCACTTCCCCCAGTCTGAGGACTGTGCTGCTCTGACCGAGGCAGAGGCCTGTGGCCATGGCAGAGCAGAGCTGCCTAGCTGCAGAGTCCTGGCCCCAGGGAAGCCTCATGGGGGCGCTGTTTTCAGAGCCACACTAGCACTACGGAGCTGTCCACAGCTGGCAGTTTTCAGCCATGTTCTATTACCATTAACCTTTTGGCACCAAGTAACATGTCCTTCTTCAGCCCACGCCAAGTTGGGGATTCCTTTTGGTGTGGAATTGGTGCCAATGACCATCGGTTGACAGCATTATAAAATGCACGTTTGTTGCTAGTACCACATTTTGTGAATGTTTATTTCCTCTGATGTTAGTATCTACACTCCAGTTCTCTCTGGCATGGCATGTTTTCATTCATCCTTTCTGCAACCTTTCAGTATTTTTATGTATAATATGTCTTTTATGCACAATGTATAGTTGGATTATGTCATTTTGTTGTTCTTGTTGTTTTTAATAGATTCTGACAATCTGTACCTTTTGGTGGAGTGTTTAGTCACTTTGTGTTTGGTGTAGTTTCCATTAAGTCGGGGTTTACCTGCATCATATTGCTATATGTGTTATGTATGTCATGCCTCTGTTCTTCAATTCTTTCATTACTGGCATTGTGTGTGTGTGTGTAACACACACTGATTCCAGTGTACCATTCTAATTCCCTAGTTACCTTTCACTATATTTTTTGTTATCACAGGAGTTGACTTGGGGTTTACAATGAACATCTTAGCTCAAATCAATGTAGGTCAGATTAATACCAACTTTAGTTCAAGAACATAAAAAAAAAATTGTTCTATAGTTTTATTTCTTAGCCCCTCATTATTACTTTTATTGTCATTCAAATAATATAATTAATAATATAAAACAATCAACACACATTTAAAGTCATTGCTTTACATAGAAGTCTTTTAAACTATTACAGACCAATATGCATTTATACTGTTTTATATTTATGCACAGTTATTTTTACCAGTGCTTTTAATTTCTTTATGTGAAATTGAGTTACTATCTAATGTATTTTTATTTCAGCCTGAAGAACTCCTTTAGTATTTCTTGCAAGGCAGGTGTGCTCCAATTTTGTTTATCTGGGATTGTCTTAATTTATTCTTCATTTTTGAAGGACAGCTTTGCTGAATATAGAATTCAAAATGTTCCGCCTCTTGACCAATTGTTCTTTAAGCACAACATCTCGTCTTTTCCTTTAAGATAGTCATCGTTCTCTCGCATTGCTTTACTCATCAATTTATGTAGTTATCTGACCCTCTCAGCTACAGTTATCTCAAGTGGTTAACTGTGTATCGGAAGTAAGAACATATTAACAAAAGGAGAGCCATGTCCAACTTGGTTGTCAATATACCTTTATGGCATTAAATAGAATCTGGGCCTACCAGATACTAAAGAGATACTTTTGACATTCAGGAAAGCTTATTTATGTTTAGCCTGCTTAATTTCAAGTGGACAAAAATAGTCATTTTATTTACAGTTTGATGTCTATAGCATATCAAAAGAAAAAAAATTAAATCTCTCAAATAGAAATTAAAAAACTGAAGTTAAATAATTATGTATCACAGGCACTGCTAGTTGCCTAATCAATACCCATTCTTCTTTCTCTGTCTTTGACTGAATATAGATTCTGGTTGAGTCAATGCCTTGCACTGTGAGCAGTGCATGCACAGTTCATGCTGTGCTCTGTTAGTAGAAGGCTATACCACTTCCTGGAAAGCAACTGTTTGATTAATAAAAAGAAATAGGTTCGTCTGGCAAACATTTTTAAAAAATCTTATTCTTGTCCTTTGTCTTTCTTACATTCTTCTTGTTTCTAATGCACACATAATTAAAACAATAAGAAACAAAAATAAAAGAGCAACTGATTAGGGGTAGTGACATGATAGGGGAAATTCCTGCAGGACTGAGTCCTAATGGCACTTATTTATGGTGTTATCAAACGATCACATCAAACCCTAACTTATTTACATTCAGAATTTTATTACGTGAGGGAAAAAATCCTGTTTGTGCAACTGCACTCAGGCCTCATAACACTCAGTAGAACATGATAATAACTGAAATGGTACTTATCTCAGGCATTGTTGACCTAAGATAATCCTGTTGAGGATTCATAACTGGGTTTTATGAGGTCTGCAAACTTTGAAATAACATTTTCCCCAATTAAACTGAAACACAGAATGGATAAAAATAATTTGCCTAATTTTACACAGATGGTGGCTGAGACAAGAAATGAATCGAATGAGGTTTCCTGATTCCCTTCCACACTGTTTATTTTATATTACATCTTCTAGGAAAAATGATTACTTTCTCACTTGTAAATTTATGAATAAAACCATTGGGCATTTATGTATTATTTGCCACTTTTAATTTAATATAAATCTGTATGGGTACATTTACTACTTGTTTTAAAGCACATTATTTTTTTTTAAAATACTCATAAAATTACAAAAATTCCAATTATAACTGATTGAAGCACTCTTGTAGCTTTGCATATTTTCCTTCATTTTCATATGTATATGCTTATTTGCATATGCAAGCCATTTCTTTCTTCTCCTTTCTTCCTATTTGAATTTAATTTCCAGAGCTGCCCTACTCTATATCATTTTCCAAAGCTTGATTCTTTATCTCTCATTGACCTGTGAGTTATTGATATCTGTCCCAAAGTTTCTGACCTATAGTCGTTATCCAGAAGAGCTTGTTGTTTGAAACTATAGAAACTTCAGCAATACAGGAGAAGGTGTGGACTTGGTAGAATTATCTGTTTTATTCTCAGGAGTTTTCCAGGTCCTTGGAATCCTTTACCTTAAATCCGTGTCATGGCTCTTGTTTTACGAGCAACTGTTTTAGATTCATCATTTCTTGTCATAGCCTAGTATTCATGCATCTTAGGCAGCATACTGAAATTGTCCTCTGTTTCTCAATTTCCAGTATTTCTGTCCACGTACCTTATGTATTCAGATCCTTTTACTGAAGCATTGCCTAAAGAACAGCCTTTTAAGATATGAGTTTACACTTAATTTAAAAAATATGCATCTTTTAACTTGCTATTTTAGTAATATTGAAAATGAATTAAATAGATCTTTAAGTGAAGAAAATAACTTCTACATTTACTTAACATTCAAATATGTTGCAAATCTGGAAAAATACCTAAGGTAATGTTAAACAAAGAGGAAGTTCTTCACTGCGACTTTTGATTACTCTTAATGTATGTCTTCAGTTCATTATTTACCATTCACCTCTATCGATAAACAGTTTTCATAACATCCTTGATCATATTCTTGTGCACTGAATGAGAATAAAAAGACAAACTAACTCATGTCACAGAAGAGTTGCTTCAGAATATAAAACTGAAACATTATTCATTATGACAGTTTTTAAATACTATAATTTCCTGAATATTAAATATATTTTACATGCAAAATTAAGAATGCATATTTTTTCATGGCTCTTTGCCTTTTATGAATTTAGTTTTATGCTTTTTAAATATGTAAGTCTGACACTAGACACAGTGACTGACTCCTCGGAATGAAGCTGTTCCCTGGTTACAGCCCAAACTGAGCTCTGTGGCATAATGATCATTATATTAGCATAAAAAATGCCATCAACTAATGAATCCAGATGTCAGTCTTTCCCATTTAATAAACATTTTCATCTCAAATGAATGATTTCAAATCACTTTGTTTTTAATTTACTGAAAAAGTTTGACCGTCCACAAGGTCCCAACTTTATTAAGTGTGAACAAAGCTAATGACTCAAGAGTGAAGTGGAAGGGATGAAGCAGGAAGAGAGGGGAGGGTAAGAGAGAGAGGAGAAAACATCACACAGATGCCTAGATAAATTCATACTTTTATATTTTAGATATTCTGTGTCTGTTTTGAAAACTCCTTTCTGATGTGTCATGAAATCAGTGTTATTTGGAGTATTTTATAGAATAATATCTCTGAAGAGAGAATGATAGATTAAAAAAAAAAAAAGACTAGATCTGTTTGCAGAGGCAGAAAACATCTCAGTTGTGGATGAAATTCATTTTTTTCTGGCAAACTTTTGACTTGGGGTCATGTAAAGAAACCTCACAAGGATGCCCTGCCCATGTAGCTCAGTGGTTGAGCATCACCCATGCACCAAAAGGTCACAGGTTCGATTCCCGGTCAGGGCACATGCCCAGGTTGTGGGCCAAATCCCCAATGGAGGGCGTGCAGGAGGCGGCCAATTGATGTTCTCTCTTACTGATATTTCTCTCTCTCTCTCTCTCTCTCTCTCTCTCTCTCTCTCTCTATCTCTCTCCCTTCCTCTCTCTCCAAAATCAGTAAAGGAAAGAATAAACCTCACAAGAAAAATATCATAATCTTGTTATCATTTATTTAGATGCTGTGGCTCCCCTTCGCATCATTTAACAGGTTATGTTTAGTTATTCACCAGGCAATAGCTAGCCTATTTTCAGTTCTCAATGTATAGTTACTTGAAAGTATATACTAAATAGTGAGCTGAAGGTTTGCATTACTCGCACTAGATAAGACTCAAATTTTCTCTACGGGTCTCCAACACGTCCCAGAACTGTAAAACTAAGTTGGACTAGAATAACTAGAATATCTGCCTCTCAGTCATTTGTAAATTAAAAAATATTCCATCTTTCAAGCCCAGAATAAGGCTGGTATTTAATTTTGTTTTGTTTTGTTTTGTTTTGTTTTTTTGGTACGTGCACCTAGTGGGAACCGAACCCAGGACTCTCTGGTCCACAGGACGACGATCCAACCGCTGAGCCAAATCGGCCAGGGTAATTAAATTTTATAATTATGATTCTTACCCAGAAAAAATAAAAAAACACCAAATAATATGTGATAGAAAAAAAATCTCACAATAAAGAATGTCTATTAATTTTTTTTAAATATTAAGATATCTATCTTGAAGGTCTGGTTATGGGCATTTATATTTAATATTCTTTGTAATTTTTAAAAAAGTTCTGTGCAATATAACACACAGAAGAGTAGAATATTTTTATAGCCCTCAAAATATACTTTGACAAGTCTTAGTCAATGTCTCCTACAAATATTTTGAACTATTTTCTGGAAAGATTTAGAAAGAGATTGTAGCAATCAGAGGATTTCTGACATAAGTGCTCTTCAAACCCATACACATAGAAATAAATAGGCTCAAATTGTTTTTGTTGTTGTTGTTGTTTTTGGATAGTCAGTGTGTTTTAGTTAAACAGGACAGTACAAAAATAAATGAAAATACAGGAAGGGGAATTAAATTTCAGCCAAAATGAACTTCATGACCTTGTCAGATTATAAACCACCCAGACTTACAAACACATACACTTACAAGAAAAGGAGACAAGTATGAATTAATATTAACAATACCCTCAGTTCGGTCGAAGAACATCTACAGAAGAAATTCCATTAAAAACCAATGTATATCACATGTTGTATAATTAGCGGTCTTAAATATATAGCTATGAAAAATTACAAGTGAAAAAATGACACATTTTCTTTGTAAGCTTAAAAATTTTTGGAACAATACTAAGTTCTAATAACTGCATGGAAAAACCATATCAACCCTTCAGCTTTACAGGAAAAAGAAAAAGCAAATCCTGATCTGTTATTCCTGTGACTTGTTCTGTGCACAGCATAAACAATATATATTGGTGAGTCACTGCAGACCCTGATTAGAGATCTGGATTCTCACTAAGTTTCTGCCTTCACTGTCTTATGGCTCTTTTTTCATCTATCAAAGGAGGGTAATAAAAGCTACCTCATATGGCAGTTGTTTATAAATAAAAATAATGCTGACAGAGTTCTCTACCTAGCATTCAGAGTAAACTTTAAAAAAAAAAATTTATTTATTTTAGAGAGAGGAAGGAAGGAAAGGAGACAGAAACATGGACTTGTTGTCCCTGTTATTCATGCATTCATTCTTATGCCCTGCTCTCGGATTGAACCCGCAACATTGGCATATGAGGACTCTGCTGTATACCACTGAGTTAGCAGGCTAGCCCCTCTATAGTAACTCTTAATAAATGTTAACTATTTTAATTGTTAATGTTTTTAATGTCAAACCTAGTTTCAAATATTGATTCTACTGATTATTAAGGGAGTGAAATTACAGTGGTTCAACACTCTGAAGATGTTCCCTCATATGTAAATTTGATAGAATATTTATATCACAGTATAGTAGTAAATCTATCATGCTTTTACTATAGTTTGTGTGTGTGCGTGTGTGTGTGCACACTTATACTTGTGTGTATATTGGTATAATGAATGAATAAGGCTTGGCATGCAGCAATCATTGCATAATAAATGTTAGACTCATCCATTTCACTTACATTGTTACATTGATATGGAAACAAAATGTATTAAGCTACAATTAGTGCTTATCCTATATCAGAATTCCCAATTCCAGACAGACGTATGAGTAGTAGTATGTTATTCTTTTCCCACTTTGTAGTTTATGCCTGGTGGCCCTGGGTAAAACACAGGCAGTGTCTGACTTTGTCCCAGAGCAAGCACACCCAGTGGACAGCTTCAGATCACGTCAACCAACCACTACCCAACCACCTCCACAAGCAACACACTCAAGGAGTGGACTCAGTGGGTACCAGAGACTTGCTGAAGTAAGTTTTGTCCTGTGTGGTGGACTCCTGCACAGCCAATCTGCCAACATCAGTGGTCAGTGGGCACAGCCAGGCCTTGCAGCTGATCAGCCTGAGTAAATCTCTCCCATTGATGTGCCAACAGCAATTAAGACTCACAACAGAAAGGTGTACAGTCTACACAAGAGGTGCACCTTGAGGGCACAGCTGGGGTGGTCAGGGAGGCTACAATAGGTCACCCTACAAAACCTAGGAGACATAGAAACTCTACTTAATACATAGAAACAAACACAGGGAGGCAGCCAAAATGAGGAGACAAAGAAATGTATGCCAAATGAAAGAACAGAACAAAGCCCCAGGAAAAGAATTAAATGAAATGGGAATAAGCAATCTAGCAGATGTAGAGTTCAAAATGAACTTAGTGAGGACCTCAAGAGCATAAAAAAGGGCCAGTCAGAAATGAAAGACACACAGTCGCAAATGAAGGAGGCAGTAACTGAAATAAAGAATAATTTACATTGATTCAATAGTAGAGTAGGTAAAGCCAAGAAGCAAACCATTGATATGGAATGTAAGAAAGAAAAAAAAAATCAGAACAACAAAAAGAAAAAAGAATCTTAAAAAATAAGGATAGTGTAAGGAGCCTCTGGGACAACTCACACAAACCAACATTTGCATCATGGGGGTGCCAGAAGGAGAACAGAGAGAACAAGAAATTGAAAACCTATTTGAAACAATAATGACATAAAATTTCCCTAACTTGGTGAAGAAAACAGAAATAAAAATTCAGGAAGCACAGAGAGTCCCAAACAAGATGAACCCCAAGAGGCCCACACCAAGACCCATCATCAGCAAAATGCCAAAGTTTAATGACAAAGAGAGAATCTTAAAAGCAGCAAGAGAAAAACAGTTAGTTACCTACAAGGGAACTCCCATAAGACTGTCAGATGATTTCTCAAAAGAAATTTTGCAGGCCAAAAGGGAGTGGCAACAAATATTCAAAGTGATAAAAAGCAAGGACCTACAATCAAGATTATTGGCGTCCCAGACTAAAGGAGTTCATCACCACCCAAACAGTATTATATAAAATGTTGAAGGATCTTATTGAAGAAAGAGAAGATGAAAAATATGACAATAAAATGTCAATGAATACATATCTATCAACAATTAAATCTACAAAAAAATAAAAAATAAACAAGCAGAACAGAAACAGACTTATAGATACAGATCATTTATTAATGGTTGCCACATGGGAGGGAGGTTGTGGGGATGGGAGGAAAAGGTGAATAGATTAAGAAGTACACATTGGTTGTTAGACTGAGTAACCTCAAAGAGAAGGGCGAAGGAGGAGGGTGAAAAGAGATGAACCAAAGAACTTACATACATATATGTGTAACCAGTGGACACAGAAGATAGTGTAGGGAAGAAGGCATGAGGGGGACAGGAGTGAGGAGAATGGGTCAATAGGGGGAAAGTGGGGGGGTATCTGTAATACATTTAACAAAAAAGATAAGTTAAATTTTTAAAATTAAAAATAATCAATCCAGAATCTAAATCTAGAAGTACAATTCTAGAATCTATAACTTTAGAGTAGAATGCCCATAATTTCAGTTCCAAAATTCACTAGACCACAGTTTTACCAACTGTTTCTCCATCACCTAAAAATTATGACTCACTCTTAGCCAGGGTGAGGGAATCCTCATTGTCATCTTGACATTGCAGCCCAGTCGATTCTCAATGTTAGTCAATCTGTCAGGCAACTTTATTTCAGATGAAAATGAAAGAAATTCATCTTCAAAACTAGCTCACAAAAGGGAATTTATTGACTTATTAAATCAGAAAGTTCAAGTTGTGAATTTTTAAGAACAGATGGATTTAGGGTTTCAAATTATATAACCTGGAATCGAGTCTCTTTACCTCTGAATTACTTGGCACTGGATTCATTCTCAAAAAGCTCCATTCCATGAGATAAAAACAGGTCAATTCAAAAGAGCCTGGTACTGGCACAAGAACAGGAAGATAGATTAGTGGAACAGACAATCTGGAAATTGACCAAAGACATCATGCTCAATTAATATTTTACAAAGGTGACAAGAGCATATAATGGAGTAAAGACAGTCTGTTTAATAAATGGTGTTGGAAAAATTGAATAGCTACTTGCAACAACAACAACAAAAAAATTGAAACTAGACCATCAGCTTACACCATACACAAGAATAAACTTAAACTGAATAAAAGACTTAAATGTGACTCGTGAATTCATAAAAATCCTAGGAGAAAATGTAGGCAACAAAATTTCAGACATCATACACAGGAGAATTTTCACTGATACATCACTTAAGGCAACAGAAACAAAGGAGAAAATGAACACATGGGAATACATCAAACTCAAAAGATTCTGCACAGCAAATAAACAATCATCAAAATGGAAAGGCAACCCACTGCATGGGAGAACATCATTGCCAGTGATGTATCAGATAAGGGGTTAATTTGCAAAATATATAGAGTACTCATACAATTCAACAAAAGGAAGACAAAAAATACAATTAAAAAATGGGCAGAGGAGCTGAATAGAGACTTCTACAAACAGGACATACAAATGGCTAAGAGACATATGAACTAATGCTCAGCATCACTAATCATCAGAGAGATGCAAATTAAAATGACTATAAGGTATCACCTCACACCTGTCAGAATGTCCACCATCAAAAATTCATCAAATAACTAGTGTTGGCGAGGGTGTGGAGAAAAGCAGACTCTAGTATGCTGCTGGTGGGAATGCAGACTGGTGCAGCCACTATGGAAAACAATATGGTGTTACCTCAAAAAATTAAGAATTGAATTGCCATTTGACCCCATGATCCCACTTCTAGGAATATACCCTAAGAAGCCTGAAACAACAATTAGAAAGAATATATATTCCCCATGTTTGTAGCAGCATTATTTACAATAGCTAAGATCTGGAAACAGTCCAAATGTCCATCAGTAGATGAGTGGATAAAAAAGCAGTGGTACATATACACAATGGAGTACTATGCAGCTGTAAGAAAGAAACATCTCTTATCCTTTGAGATGACATGGAGGAGCTTGGAGAGTATTATCCTAAGTGAAACAAGCCAAGCCAAGAAAGACAAATATCACATGATCTCACTTATTTGTGGAATATAATGAACATAACAGTCTGAGGAACAGGGTAGACCAAGCGATGTGGAAGTAGTGTACAGATTGACCATCCACAGAAGTGGGGGTGAAGGGGAATAGATAAACAACAGAACTTATATGCATGTATGCATAACCGATGGACCTGGACAACAAAGCTGGGGATGGGGTGAGGAAATGGGGAGGAGAGTGTCAAGGGGAAAAAAAGGAGAAACATATGTAACAAAAATAAATTAATAAAAAAAGCTAAAAAAAAAAAAACACCAAACAGGTCAATTGATCATTTAGACTATACTGCCTTCCAATAACATCTATTTTATTATCCCACAGAAGCCCTAGTTATTTTCTTCAATTTTCCTTCCTAGGTTATGAATAAATGTCAAACTAATTACTGAGTCCAGAATTACAGAGTTATTTGATTGGCCATGTTTGGATCATATATCTAGCCCTGAAATAATGTGTAAAAGGGGTAATTTTTCTGTAAATCCAATGGAAATAGTTTTCAATAATAAATATATATTCTCCTACCAATAAAATGGAGGAAAAAGTGTGTTAATTGATAAACAAGGTATCTGCACTATTCATCACACTTCGAAAAGTGTTATGATAGAGTCAGATATTTTCAGATTCTCAAAATAATAATATATAAAAATGCTATAAATGTATTATTAGGTCTTCCTTTGATTATTTATAATTTAATTATTTTGAGACACAATGGCAATGACATGAAGCAGTAAAGAGCTCTTGAAAAATAGTTTCTGTTAATCAGTGGAAGTTGTTTAAATTAATAGACTTACAAGATATTTTACAGAGATATGCCAGTTTGTACCAGGCGTGTTTTATCTTGATTTAGGGATATTGAATCCTATAGGCAGTAAAAGTGGCCCTGGCCGGTTTGGCTCAGTGATAGAATGTTGGCTGAAGACCAAAGAGTTGCGTGTTTGATTCAGGTCAGGGGCATGTGCCTCAGTTGTGGTTTGTCCCCAGCCCTGTCAGGGTCGTGGGGGAGGCAGCCCGTTGATGTGTCCCTCTCACGTTGATGTTTCTCTCTCTCTCCCTCCTATAATATCTGAAGATAAATGGAAAAATATCCTCAGGTGAGGATTTATGAATGAATGAATGAATGAATGAATGAATAAATATAAATAAATAAATAAAGTGAAAGATCACCCATGAATTTTTCTGAAGAATGTTCATATGTGTCTGTGCAGCGGTCATGTGTTGGAGACTGTAGCAAAGTGCCACGGAAGAATGCTTTGTTATCTGTTCATTTCTAAAGCATAAAGAGTAAATGTCATACAAAAATCCATCCATTAATTTAAAGTATCTATTAAATTACAAGAACTAAATTTGTGTGTATTAGCTAATGATTTTCAAAACTACAATCTAAAACAGGTTAATTCTTTTATAGTTTTGAAATCACACTTTTACCTAGTGTATTTGAAATATTTTCAGGTGTATGCAAGATAATTTAGAGGTATTTAAAATAAAGCTATCTTTTAAAGATGGTTTATGATATACACATTTTAGCACCTTTCTCAATGTTTTATTGGAATAAATTACATATAAAAGTGGAGGAGGATATGGGGGGAATGGTGATGGGTAGGGACTGGACTTAGGGTGGGACACACAGTACAGTGTACCGATGAGGTCCTGTGGAACTGTGCACGTGAGACCTGTAAAATTTTGTAACCAGCGTCACCCCAAAAATTCGATAAAAAGAAAAAATTAATGAAATTTAATTTATTTCACCATTTTAAAACTAGAAAGAAAGTAAACCTGAGTAACAAAGAATAAACCTAATAAAGCAAATAAGAAAGAAAAGATATAAAACAAAATTTATGTGTAAGTAGTCAGGAAATAGTACCAAGATATGAAGCAGCAACGAGTGTGAGAGCAGAAGAAATGGGCGGGGCATGTTCGCCAGCCAGTGAATGGACCATTGAAATGTATATCATCTTATGGCAGGCTAGGATGGGAAGATAATTTTAGAATATCCACATGGGCCCAATATAATTGTGTCCTTATGGTGAAGGACAAAGGCAGAAGAGGCACCGCAGATGTGATGACAAAAGCATAAGTTAGAGGGATGTGACCATAAATAGTCCCCAGAACCTGGACATATTTTCCCCTCATCCTGAAGAAGAAACTTAGCTCTGCCAATACTTTGATTTTAGTTCCGTAAAACTCATTTCAGACTTCTGACCTCCAGAACTGTAAAACAATAGAAGATCATAAATTTGTGTTCTTTTAAGACACAAAATTTGTGGTAATTCTTTATAGCATCGATAAGAAACACATCTCAGAAAGCGGGGGTGGGGTGGGGGGTGGATTTCTAATCTTTGAATTTGAATACACAAAAATGTATTTGAAATTGAAATTTGATCCTGGAGAGTCCCATATGTCTTAGTTTTGTTTTTTGTTAAATCAGAGAAGCAGGATGGTGCTCTACTTACTTGGGGGCATGTTTGAGATGCCCATACCAAAGATAACATTCTATTGTTTGACCTCCTGAGTTGGCTGCAAATCCAATCCTCCCACTTCATCTCCAGAGTTTAACAAGGACACTAAGGCCCTGCCTGTACTACAAGAAAACACAGCCTTCTCTGTCCGACACAGTAAGTACACCCAGATAGCAATGTTTTTCTTTATAAAGTCTAGACTGAAAATAAAGTCTAGATTTTAGACCTGACCAATGTCTTCAGAAAACAAACAACATATAAAAGAGGCATGAAATCCAAAGGAGATTTCATTTCAAAGAAAGCAGAATCAAAGCCCAATTCACTTTACAACTTTTGCAGAATTTTGTACTTTGACTTGTTTCTTCCTGAAGTTGTCTCTCTGCACGTCTTGACATAGCCCTCAATCATTTCATCTGGGTTTGAATTTTACTTCTTAGACCTTCCTGAACACACACACACACACACACACACACACACACACACACACAGAGTTTTTGTTAGATTTCCCCCTCTTACTCTGCTTTATCATATTTTATTTACTTTTTATTTTTTTATTCCTCAACAAACTAGAGAGAGAGAGGGAAACTAGGGCATCTATAAAAATCTCACAGCATACTTAATGGTGAAAAAAAATCACAACTTAATTTGTTCCTAAAATCAGAAGTAAACGAAGAATGTCTTCTCTTAACACTCCTATTCAACATTGGATTATAATTCCTAGGTGATTCAATAAAACAATAAAAGTCAAGAACAATTACACTGGTTGTAAAGGAAGACTGAAAAAAGCCCTCTGTTCACATAAATCATTGTGTAGTACAAAATGCCAAAGATTAAAAAAACAACAACACTCACTCAGAATTAATAAGCATTTGTAGCAAGGCTTCAGGACACAAAGTTATTATAAAAAAATCAATAGGTTTAATGTATATCAGTAACAAACAATTGCAATTTATTTGAAAGTTAAAAATACACACAATCTCCCGGCCTGTGTCTCAGTGGTTGAGTATCATCCCATGCACTAAGAGGTCACCGGTTTGATTCCTGGTCAGGGCACATGCCCAGGTTGTGGGCCCAATCCCCAATGGAAGGCATGCAGGAGGTAGCTGATCAATGTTCTCTCTCATTAATGTTTTCATCTCTCTCTCTCCTCTCCCTTCCTCTCTCTCTAAAAATCAATAAAGAAAATAAATAAATAATAACACACAATTTTCATTAGCACCCCAAAATGCTAAATATAAATCTAACAAAATATAGCCAATATCTCTATTAGGAAAGCTAAAATCTTAAATGAAATAAGTCAAGAATTATTTAAATAGGTGGAAAGACATTTCAAGTTTATAAATAGGAAGTGTCAATATTTTTAAGATGTCAGTTATTCCCAACCTGATCTAGAGATTCATTGCACTCCCAATTAAAGTCCTAGCAAGTTTTTTATGCATCTTGTCAAACCAATTATAATGTTTATATGGAAAGGCAAAATACCCAGAATAAACAATGTAATAATTTAAACAAAATTGCAGCAGTCACTTTGCAGGTATCCAATATTTGTTAAATAGCTCATCATACCCTTAGTGAAGAAAAATGACCATAGTCAAATTACTTTACTTTGTAGTTTATGTATCTTGGGGCTAGGTTGAAAGCAAAACCCGTTCTTCAGGATCTAGGCTGAGTGATATCACTCCTCTCATGCCCTGATCCCCTTCCACACTGTGTTTTGTTTTGTTTTGTTTTGATCCATCTCTTTATTGTCAGGGTCCCCTCCCTGTGCTACCCCCTACCGCTCTCCAAACCTATAGAAAAACCTCAAGCCTGGGAGTGCCCTGGGCAAAGTGTGGGGAAAACTCTGTGCTTGTCCTCTGGCCTGGGCAGTGCCAACAGGGAGGGTCCGTGAGGAGGGGAGGCCAGCGACCACCTGCAGAGGACCTGGCACTGGCTGGGGTGCCTGGGGGAAGAGGTGCCTGCTGCGAACACTCCTCTGGGACACTGGGTGGCGTCCAAGGGTGCGAGCCCAGCTTAGGGCCTGATACATACACTACATGCCCTTCTCCTGCTGGTGGCCATCGGCCTGTCCTCTGCATCTGTGTCCTGGCTGTGCCCCGCTCTCCCTTACTGTGTATGCAGCCCCTCCTTGTCGCCTTCATCTTGTGCTTCTCCCTGGGGTGTGCCTGCCTTAGCAGCTGTGTGCTCTTGGGGGCCAGAGGTGGCCTGCTGCCACCACTGCCCCCGCCTCCACTGTCACTGTTGCCCTCTTCTTGCCCTCTGGGTGGGCCTTCTGCCTGATGCTACGGCTAGGACTTCCAACACTGCGTCGAATAAAGGTGGTGGAGGTATGCATCTCTCTCTTGTTTCTAATCTTGAGAAAATATATTCATCATTGAGTGTGATCTTAGCTGTGGGTTTGTCACATACAAACTTTATTATGTTATATTTTCTCTATTTCTACATTGCTGAGAATTATTATCATAAATGAAGACTGGATTTTCTCAAATGCTTTTTCTGAATCTTTTAATATCGTTGTATGATTTTTTTTAATTCTTCTTTTTACTTATGTGGTGTATCGTGTATATTGATCTGCAGATATTGACCCAAACTTGCATACCAAAAATAAATCCCACTTGATCATGGCATATGATATTCTTAATGTATTGCCAAATTTGGTTCACTAATATATTATGGAGGATTGTTGCATCTGTGATAATCAGGGACATTGACTTATAATTATTTTTGTACTGTCTTTATTTGATTTTGGAATCAGTATAATGGTGGCCTTGTAAAATCAGCATGGGGGAGTCCCTTTCTTTAGAATTTTTTGAAATAGTATGTAAAGGATAGACGTTAATTCTTCTTTAAATGTTTGGTAAAGATCACCTGTGAAGCCATCTGGGCCAGGATTTTTGTATGTTGGATTTGTTTTTTTTATTACGAATTCTATTTTGTTGGAAGTAATTTGTCTCTTATATTCTCTGTTTCTCCTTGATTCAGTTTGGGAAAACTATATGTTTCTAGGAATTTATCATTTCTTCTAGTTTGCCCAATTTGGTGGCATATAATGTCAGTTGTCCCTTATATTTTTTTATTTTGAGGGGTCTTTTTTTGTTTATATTTTCATGAATCTAGCTAAAGCTTTATCAATCTTGTGTATCTTTTTAAAGAGATAGCTCTTTATTTTATTTATCTTTTGTATTGTTATTTAGAGCTATTTTGCTTATTTCCATTCTCATCTCTCTCTCTTTTTATTCTTTTACTTACTTTGGTCTTTGTTATTTTTCTAGTTCTTTTTGGTATAAAGTTAGATGATTTATTTGAGATTTTTGTTGTTTTTTGAGGTAGGCCTGAGTTGTTATACATTTGCTCTTGAGACTGCTTCTACTGTGTTTCATAGATTTTTTTATTTTATTTTTTAATTAATTAATTTATTTTTGTTATAGATGTTTCTCCTTTTTTCCCCATTGATACCATCCTCTCCCTCCATCCCCACCCTGTCCCCAGCATTGTTGTCCATGTCTATTGGTCATGCATACATGCATAAAAGTTCTGTATTTTATCTCTTCCCCCAACCCCCTCTTCTGGCCATTGTCAGTCTGTACCCTACTTCTACATCTCTGGGACTACCCTGTTCTTCAGACTGTTATGTTCATTATATTCCACAAATAAGTGAGATCATGTGATACTTGTGTTTCTCTGTTTGGTTTGTTTCCCTTAGGATAATACTTTCTAGGTCCCTCCATGTCATCTCAAAGGATAAGAGATCTAACTTTCTTACAGCTACATAGTACTCCATTGTGTATATGTACCACTGCTTTTTAATCCACTTGTCTACTGATGGACATTTGGACTGTCTCCAGATCAAAGCAATTGTAAATAGTACTACTAAGAACATGGAGGTACATATATTCTTTCTGATTTATGTTTCAGGCTTCTTAGGGTATATTCCTAGAAGTGGGATCACTGGGGCAAATGGCAATTCAATTTCTTCATGTGTCTTTTGGCGATTTGTATGTCCTGTTTGGAGAGGTGTCTATTCAGCTCCTCTGCACATTTTTTAATTGGGTTCTTTGTCTTCCTTTTGTTGAGCTGTATGAACACTCTATATATTTTGGAAATTAACGCCTTATCTGATGTGTCATTGGCAATTATGCTTTCCCATAGAGTGGGTTGCCTTTCCATTTTGGTGGTTGTTTCTTTTGCTGTGCAGAAGCTTTTTAGTTTGATGTAGTCCCATGTGTTCATTTTCTCCTTTGTTTCTATTTCCTTAGGTGATGTATCAGTGAAAATTCAGCTGCATATGATGTCTGAAATTTTGTTGCCTACATTTACTTCTAGGATTTTTATGGATTCATGAGTCGTATTTAAGTCTTTTATTCATTTTGAGTTTACTCTTATGTATGGGGTAAGTTGATGATCTAGTATTATTTTTTTGCATGTAGCTGCCCAATTTTCCCAACACCATTTATTAAAAAGACTGTCTTGACTCCATTGTATACTCTTGCCACCTTTGTCAAATATTAATTGAGCATATTGTCTTGGGTCCATTTCTGGGTTCTCTATTCTGTTCCATTGATCTATCTGCATGTTCTTGTGCCAGTACCAGGCTGTTTTGATTACAGTGGCTTTGTAGTATAACCTGAAATCTGATAATGTGATCCCTCCAACTTTGTTCTTCTTTTTCAAGATTGCTGTGGCTATTTGGTGTCTTTTTTGGTTCCATATGAACTTTTGAAGTATTTGTTCTAGTTCTGTGAAGTATATGATTGGTATTTTGATGGGGATTGCATTGAATCTATAGATTACTTTGGGTAGTATGGGCATGTTAATGATTTTGATTCTTCCAATCCATGAACAGAGTATGTGCTTCCACTTTTTTATATCTTCCTCTATTTCCTTCTTTAATGCCCTGTAGTTTTCTGCGAATAGGTCCTTTATTTCTTTGGTTAAGTTTATTTCTAGGTATCTTAATATTTTTGCTGTGATGGTTAATGGGATTGTTTTTTTTAGTTTCTCTTTTTGTGAGTTCATCATTGGTGTATAAGAATGCCATCGATTTCTTGACGTTAATTTTGTATCCTGCTACTTTGCCAAATTCATTTATTAAGTCTAGTAGATTTTTGATGGCGTCTTTGGGGCTTTTTATGTATAATATCATGTCATCTGCAAATAATGACAGTTTCACTTCTTCCTTTTTAATTTGGATCCCTTTTATTTTTTCTTCATGTTTGATTGCTGTGGCTAAGACTGCCAGTACTATGTTAAAAAAGTGGCAAAAGTGGGTATCCTTGTCTTGTTCCTGTTCTTAAGAGAAATGCTTTTAGTTTTTGCACATCGAGTATGATGTTGCTGTAGGTCTTTTATATATGGCCTTTATTACATGAGATATGATCCCTCTATTCCCACATTGCTGAGCTTTTTTTATCAGAAATGGATGCTGGATTTTGTCAAATGCTTTTTCAGCATCTATTGATATGATGATATGATTTTTATCTTTCATTTTGTTTATATGTTGTATCACATTTACTTATTTGTGAATATTGTACCAGTCTTGCATCCCTAGGATGAATCCTACTTGGTTATGATGAATAATTTTTTTGATGTATTGCTGGATCTGATTTGCTAGTATTTTGTTCAGGATTTTGGCATCTATGTTCATCAGGGATATTGGCCTGTAGTCTTCTTTCTTTGTAGTGTCTTTTTCTGGTTTTGGAATTAGAATTATGCTGGCTTCATAAAACGCGTTTTGAAGTCTTTCTTCTTCTTGAATTTTTTGAAATAGTTTGAGGAGAATGGGTATTAGTTCTTCTTTGAATGTTCGGTAAAATTCCCCCGTGAAGTCATCTGGGCCTGGGCTTTTGTATGCTGGGAGAGTCTTGATTACATCTTCAATTTATTCTGTTGTTATTGGTCTGTTGAAGTTTTCTATCTCTTCCCAGGTCTGTTTTTGGAGACTATGTGTTTCTTGAAATTTGTCCATTTTGCTTAGATTGTCAAATTTGTTGCCGAATAATTGTTAATAATCCTTTGTATTTCTATGGTGTTAGTTGTTACTTCTCCTCTTTCATT
Source organism: Molossus molossus (assembly GCF_014108415.1). Lineage (NCBI taxonomy): Eukaryota > Metazoa > Chordata > Mammalia > Chiroptera > Molossidae > Molossus > Molossus molossus. Next base: position 6,808,096 of record NW_023425351.1, on the reverse strand, counting down.
TCTGATGTTGTGTATATGGATTCTCTTTCTTTGTTTCTTGGTGAGTCTAGCTAAGGGTCCATCAATCTTGTTTATCTTTTCAGAGAACCAGATCTTTGTTTCATTGAACCTTTGAATTGTTTTCTTGATCTCCATGTCATTTATTTCTGCTCTGATCTTTACTATTTCCTTCCTTCTACTTGCTCTGGGGTTTTCTTTTTGTTTGCTTTCTAGTTCTTTAAGTTGTGAAGTTAGATAGTCTATTAGAAATTTTTCTTGCTTCTTGAGGTAGGCCTGTAGTGCTATGAACTTCCCTCTCAGAACTGCTTTCACTGCATCCCATAGATTTTGTGTTGTTGTCTGTTCATTTTCATTGGTTTCCAGGAAGTTTTTAATTTCTTTCTTGATCTCCTTGATAACCCATTCATTGTTTAATAACATGCTATTTAGCCTCCATGTGTTGAAATGTCTTTGCATGTTCTTGTTGCAATTGATTTCTACTTTCATGCCATTGTGATATGAGAAGATGTTTAATATGATTTCAATCTCTTGAACTTGTAGAGATTTTGTTTGTGCTCTAACATGTGGTCAGTTTTTGAGAATGTCCCATGTGCACTTGAGGAGAATGTGAATTCTGCAGTTTGGGGGTGTAATTCTCTGTAGATATCTATTAAATCCATTTGATCTAGCGCTTCATTTAGAGTCTGTGTTTCCTTGTTAATTTTTTGTCTAGATGATCTATTCAGTAATGTCAGTGGGGTGTTGAAGTCCCCTGCTATGATTATATTGCTGTTGATTTCTTCTTTGAATTTTCCAGAATATTTTTATATATGTTGGTTCCCCTATTTTGGGTGCATATATGTTTACCAAGGTATATCTTCCTGTTGTTTAGATCCTTTCAATATTATGTAGTGGCCTTCTTTGTCTCTAGTTATGGTCTTCATTTTGAAATCTACTTTATCAGATATGCGTATTGCTACCCCAGCTTTTATTACCTTTCCATTTGCTTGAAAGATTTATTTTCATTCCTTCACTTTCAGCCTATGTGAGTTTTTTGTTGTAAGTTGTTTTAACTCACTTCTGCTATTCAAGTAAATTGAGCAAACACCATCATGAACAAAAGAAGAAAGAGGAGAAAGAGAAGGAAGAGAAGGAGAAAGAGTAGAATGTGCGGGAGGGAGAGGACTCTCACATCTGCTGACCTACTTCTGATTGATTCATTTCCATCAAGGCAGTTACATTAGAAGAGTAGAGATAAATGCAAATAGCTCAGGATCCCCAAGAGACAGGCAGAGGAGTAAGGCTATATTCACTGCTAGTTCAACTAATTCTACTAAAGAAAACAGGTTTATTAAATTGTTTCATTCCTTGAGTCATATATTTGTATGCTTACAAAATAACTTTTCATTAATAGAATATTTAAACAACTTAATTTTAATCAAACCATAAGTATGTTTTTCTCTTTTTATTTAAAAAAGAAAAAAATACTTCATATATATATATGCTGTATTGTCAATGTAAGAAACATTCAAACCTGGGAATAATTTTTATGAGTTTATTTGAGCCAAAACTGTCAACAAATGCCGGGAAGCAAAACCTCAGTGGATTGAGATAACACTCCGGAGAATGGCAGTTTCCACTTTATTTTATACGTTGCAATCAAAAGATAAGGCTTAAGTGGGTTACATAAAATCTATTGATAATAAATTAGGGAGGCAGGAGAAAGCAAAGAGGTAAGACCTCTGGAATTGGATGAAAAGTACAATAGACAGGTACATCTTCTACAGAAGTGGGTACAGGATAGTTAATAATCAACAATTAACTTAAGAACAATGAGGAGATTTGTGGTCTCTACAAAGTGGTGCCTGTGCTTTGAAGGGTCTGAAAAAAGAAAAATTACTTTGACATTCCAAAGATCGTAGATGCAAAGAGACAAGAGACAGGTTCAGTGAAGGTAAAGGTTGACCTTTGTTCTGCAAAGATGCCAGCCTAGGACATGACTCCCTCCATAAACTGATTTTAGTTAAAAAGTTTTAATCTCAGGCCATCCTCTGTGGTTACTTTACATCTCTGAGTTTGCAAGGCTGCCACGCAGGCCTCCCCGAGCTCGTCAGGTTAGCACGTGGCCCCTTTCCATCCACAGCATTATGATAATTTCATGATAATTTTAAAATGTGTGCACTTTCATTGCATAATAATATCCATGTAAATTTTGGAGGTATCAGGTGCATTATTCATTGTGTTTTTCTTGCTATTAAATCTAAAGTATAACAAAATTAAAGCACAGAGAAGTTAAGTGAATTCTCAGATCTCAGCAGTCCGAGTTTGTATGATGCAGAACAGATATTTGAATCCAGTTGTGTCTCATTCTGGAGACTTGCGGTCGTCACTGTTGTAATTAACAGATGAGGGTTTAGGGACAGTCATGGGAGTGTTGAAGTGAAATAAATTAAAAACTTGTTCTTCATTAAAGTGTAAGTTAACCTTTTTTAATTTAACAGAATTTGCCCATGTAGAAGAGGAAGATTAGATTAACTAGTCAATCCTGGGAGGTTTAAATCCTGTCAAGGGCAATCAATTCCTTGTCCTGTTGAGAGAGATAAATACAGAACTGCTCAGTGTGTATTTTGGAAGAATTTAAAATCCATAATTCTGTTTGCTTTACATACATTTAAAATCTTACAATGTTCGCCAAGGAGTTTGCTGGCCTATTACCCTTGCTCAGCTTTGGAAATCAGTTGAACATCTTGGCAGCTGAAAGTTTATTTTGTCCCCAAGACTATTGGGCACTTGGTAACAGCCAAATTTATTTGTTTTACTTTTTCACATTCACTGTAGAGTAAATTTTATTCCTTTTAAAGACAACCTGTTTGAGAATAAATCTACTCCTAGTTAAAATGAAGGAAATTGCCCTAACGTCTCTATTTTCTGTTTCCCATCTACTGCGTCTGGTTATTCTTACTGTCAATAAAGTAATTTATTTGAAAGGTGAAATAGCCATCTTTAAAGAAGTAAAGATAGAACAATACATGGGGAATGCAGGGCATGGCAGCCCCTCAAGCAGTCCAGGGCAAGGAGCAAGGGAAAGAGAGAGAGAGAGAGAGAGAGAGAGAGCGAGCTCACCCAAACTTTCCCTTGTCTAGTACAGCGGTTTTCAACCTTCCTAATGCTACAACCCTTTAATACAGTTCCGGGTGTTGTGGTGACCCCCAACCATAAAATTATTTTTGTTGATACTTTACAACTGTAATTTTGCTACTGTTATGAGTCGCCATTGGAAATATGTGTTTTCTGATGGTCTTAGGTGACCCCTGTGAGAGGGTCATTCCACCCCCAAAAAGGTCATGACCCACAGGTCTAGAAGATTAAATATTTGGGTTTCCCTGTGCTTTCAGTTCTGACCACTGACTTGCTCCCAGGTGTGCTGGACAGGTAGGCAGCTCCCATATCACTCAGATCTTACCAGACATGCGTCTAAACTGCCTTCGTCCAGTTCTTCTTCTTTTTTTTTAATCCTCACCCAAGGACATTTTTGCATTTATCTTCAGATAGAGCAGGAGGGAGAGAGGGAGGAAGGGAGAGAAACATCAATGTGAGAGAGATACATTGGTCGCCACCCACACGACCCCAACTGGGGCTAGGGACAAACTGCAACCGAGGTACGTGCCCTTAGCGGGAACGGAACCCAGGACTCTGGTCCAAGTGGCTGACGCTCCAACCTCTGAGCCAAACCCACCAGGGCTTGTCCAGTTTTTACCCCAGCAATTGGCAGGAAATAAACCTGGAGTATTAAATTAGTTAATCTTCCCTTTATTTCCTTCCTGTTAAATATTAGCCAGGTTATTGCAATAGTATAAGAAGTTCCACCATGTTTCAGTACGTGAATGGCTTGTTCAGTGCCCTTGCTCCCAGGTGGTCTCTCAAAAACGAGAGCAGCCACCTGTTAAAACTTTTGCCCATAAAGGGACATAAACTATCTAAAGAAAAGCTGTATTTTCCTAAACCCAAATGTGGCATTTGGGGCTGTGATATCAGAAAAAGAATCACCCGTGGATCCAGACAGGCTTTGCGGTGTCCTCGCCTCCCAAGGCCTGACGCTGGATGCTTTCCTGGGCCAGCTGGCTTGCTGGGATTGCTGAACAGACAAATAAATCTCCCTTTTACGGCCAAATCTGTGCCTGTTTTACTAAAGGATAGCAGACCAAACCTAACTTTATGAGAAGAACAGGACAACGGAGCCTGTAAAGAATCGCAGGGACAGACTTGCAGGGATATTTAATGAACCCTCTGGCACGTGGGCAGCCCAGTGACCAGATTCCCGTTGTTAGTGGAGGGGTGTGCGGCTCCCTCCTGCGGTTGCTAGTGAGAGTGGGTTCTTGGAATAAGCATTTCTGGAGGTCTTCTCGGGAGAATTGCAACATGGTAAAAAGCTTTATTTCTGTGAAATGACACCTCTGGATTTCCAAAGTCCATTTCCCTTAGTCCAGGCACAGAAGAAGTGTAGCTGAGGTTTCAGTAGGGCTAAAAATCAAAGCCAGTGTCCAGAGCTTTCTTGGAGTTGGGTCCAGTTCAGCATTAGGCTGGCTGCAGTCCATTGATCCACTGCTGTGGCGTCTGCAGGGCCATGGGCCACACGGGGAAATGCAAGAGAAGCAAGAGAGTGCGCCCAGAGCAACCAGGGTCCCAAGAATCTGGAAAACACAAGAGCAACAAGAGAGTGAGCTCCTTCATTCAGGGGACTATGTACCAAAAATCTTCATGCCGCCTCAGTGCATGCCCATCTGGCCAAACATTTTACCCCAGGTATGGCAGACAGGCAAATAGCCTTCCTCTGTCACCCGGCTACTGGGCATGCGTTCATCTCTCCTTTGCTTTCCTTCCCTTGGTGTTCTGCGGGGAATGGCCTGTACTGTCTGGCCTTCCCTTTGTTTCTTTCCTATTATTGACAACTAGCTCATTACAACGGTATCATCTTTTGCTTTATTGTTTATAAAAAGGAAAGACATGCTCTTGGGGTACTCCCCAAAATATGGGGAGTACCGTTGAACCACAGGGTACTGTAGTCAGGAACTGTGACCTGTGGCTCAAGAACAGCCCTTTGTCTTAGAACCCTGGCTGCCTTGTTAAAGCCGCGGAAGGAACTGCTGTGGGGTGCCCCGAACCATCTCTGCGCCCAGCAACAGAAGCCCTCCAGAAGTGTTGTCACACCCAACACTGGGCAGTCTTTTGCCTTATTCCTATGAAGTCCTTTTGTTAACCATGCCTCACATAAGGCTTTCGCATTGTAACAACCATACCCTGCTATTCTTCCCCTTCTGAGGCTGGGAAAGCCCCTCACAACTGCTTAACACTGACAAGCTACCTCCTGACACCTTCTGACCAACTGCAGGGCTCTCCCCTGGGTGACGCTGACTTACGGCTGACTTACCGCTTTACAGGTAGTTCACACCAGAGTGAAAATGAGAAGCGCATGCTGGTGTCCTCCCGTAACACCCTTGAAATCCCTGAGGTGGCTCATTTTCCTCTGGCCGCTTTAGCCCAAAAAGCTGAATTGTATGCTTTCACTAGGCTAGGGCTCTTATTTGAGTCGAGGGCAATGCTGCCGACGTTTATGCTGGCCGCAGAAAGACCTTGGAGACAGCTGGCGATTTTGGAATGTTATGAAGCAATCTGACTTCCTTACTTCCAATGGCTTATAATGGCCCCTACGTCCAGGAACTACTGGATTACTGGATGCTGTGCTGTTATCTGCTCTCTCTCTGTGAGTAAGACCCCAGGGCATTCTGAAGCGACTCTCCAGAAGTTAAAGGAAGTCCCCTCATTGACATTTCTGCAAGGACAGCTGCCCTTACAGGAACCCGCAGCAAGCTTCTGTCGTGGTCCAAGTGAGACAGGACAGGTGGAACAGGGAAACGGAGGCAGAGCTGAACAAACTGACAGAGCAATTTACAGCGGATACAGAAGGTCTCCTCCCTGGAAACAACACCTAGGTCTCAGGTGTATTTCAGCTCCAGGCCCAGAAAAACAGCAAAACCAGGTGAGCAACACCTGGACCAGCTGCGATGACTAATGACCCCCTGCCCTGACACTGACCAGTCAGTGAGGACCAGGACCCTGAAGGACACACCTAGAAAACTGATGAATAGTCTGTTGAAACCCTCCCCTGAGACCTCCGCTAAGATTCCCACCTGCAAGAGAGAAATAAAAGCCAAGACAGGACCCAGGGTGCTCTCCCTCCCAGGAGCACACTCCCTCCTTCTCTTCCCCCACAGACTCCAGGGGACCCCAGGAGGCTTGCCACCAGGGCCACAATGGGCAGCAGCAGTTCATACAGGCAAACCCCTGAGCCCGTCCCCAAGGCCCCCTTTCTCTGACTTCTCAGGAGCCACAGCAGCCCAGCCTCGGCTCATTCCCCAGCCTCCTTGTCGCACTGTCCCCAGCTTAGTAAGTGTCCTCTAAAACTCACCTGGACTTGTGTTGTGAAACTTTGCCTGCACGAAGTCAAGAACCCACACACTACTGGCTGGCCCCAGGCAGACCCGCTCAGGGCCAGGTACCCCTTCCGGTAACACAAGGGGATATTTTCCCAGTTGATAATTTGAAACAACTGATCTGAAAAGGCCAACAATTAGCTTCAAAAAATGTCAAAGCAAGATTGGAAATTCAATAATTCTTCATTCAATAAAAAGAGAAAGCTCTGGTTTGGACCAAATAGTAAGTCAACTTTACTGCAGACTCTGGAACTTCTACTCCTAACTACAATGCATGCATCAAACCACTGCCCCACTGACAAAATGATAGCATTTGCGAATCAATGCTTGTGAGAAAATATCTGTAAGGCTGCAATAAGTTGGTCCTTTTAAATCCCAGTTCCAACACACTTGAAGCTCATAAACCCTGATTTTTAGAGATAACAACAAGATGTTTCATGCATTGGATCTTGCTTCTCACCGTTGATAGAGGAAGACATATCCCAATATTGTAAAGGCAGCATTGCTGCTGTTGCAAACATCTGTGCTTTGGTAGACGGCTGTTCTCAGCATGCTTCACCACACCACCACCCTGCAATCTGGAGACGTTGTTCACTGGAAAAGACACCTTTAAAATATTCCCTCCAGCTAGGAGGACACCAGTCAGATACTGTTAACTATGCATTCTGTTGCTAAACTCCAGCGATTAGGCCCTTGGATTTATGTGTCCAGCTAAAGAAGGCAAAAAGTCCTAACAAACTATACAGTCTGTTGACCAAAAATATCAAACAATAACAGAGACTTGAACCAAGACAGCCTTGGGTGGGCGTATCATAGGAGCAACTTGCAAACCCTACATTGGTCGCAGAAGGCCTACAAAGAAGAATTCTATGGTTATACAACACCCTTGCCAAACTTGTCTTCCCCTTGGTAGGGGAACTTTCTCTCCGTCATTTTGCCAAAATTCTCACCACGGCTGCAAACGATACCCGATTATTGGCTTGTGGTAATACCATTTTCAATAAGTGAAAACTTTCTGAAATGCAACCAAATAGAAAATTCTCTAAATATTTCTTCTCTCAACAATCACTCTTATTGTCAAAGTTTACATTTATTCTAAGTTGATCAATTCAAAACACTATTTTTTAAATAAATTAATTAAACAATGCTTTTCAATACCTACTATTTACAATATATTGTGGTAAGTATAACAAAGGATACAATGTTTAATAAACAATGTCTATTTTTCAGGTAACATTATAATATTAGTGAGGAAAATAAAGTAAATGCACATAAAAAATACTATCCAACCCATAAATTATAGGTGATAAATTAATTATGTGAAAAGTTACAATGTCTGCCTTGAAAACATCGTCTATTTTTATGATGTACCAGTTTTACTACTAACCAATTTTTACTCTCTGATTGGTATACATTTACAGTTGTCATTTATATTTCCATTCTTTCCATATCTAATCTATCCAACATTAGCATGCAGAATAATTTTCCAGTAAGAGTGATTTTATTGTAGACTTCTGGAGCTAAAAGTGGTTTTAATCTCATTTAGAAACTGCTTCTTGTTTATTTGAGTATTCTCTACAGCACTTAAGAGAAATTATCACACATCAGAAACAATCATTTTAATTTGCTGAATTTGGTGGCAGAGGTTCTCTTCCACAATACTTTTCTGTAATTTTCCACTGTTTTCAAAATTTTCTCAAAATTATAAGACTAAAGTTTAAGACTATTACCTCAGTTTACATATCAATCTTATCAGCTAACTCCACAAAACTGCACTACCATTTTAACCAAACAATTGTCTGCATTATCTCTGGAAGACACTACTTTCCTTCCAATATATTTTACCTTCTCCACACTATGCTTAATCTATTCAAATGTCACCAGGAAAAAAAATGGGGATACACACAAACTAAATTATTATTTAGCCATGAGAAATAAGACAGAAAATCCTCCATTAGCAGGACATTGATGGACCTTGATGACATTAAGCTAAGTGATAATAAGTCCAACAAAGACATATATTAATGATATCATTTATGTGTGAAATCTAAAATAGCCAAACTCATAACAAAAAGAGTACAATAGCGGTTCCTAGGAACCTGAAGGTGGGAAGATGTTAATCAAAGAGTCCAAACTTGCATTTAGCAATGCATTACCTCTGGGATCTACTGCACAATGTTGTGATTATAGTTAACAATACAGTCATCTCTTGGTATCTACAGGGGATTGGTTCCAGACCCCCATTAAGATACCAAAATTTATGGGTGCTCATCTCATAAAAAATGTATGTAGCCCTGGCCAGTTTTTCTCAGTGATTAAAGCGTCCGCCCTCGGACTGGAGAGGCCCGGGTTCGGTTCCCACTAAGGGCACATATCTCGGTTGCAGTTTGTCTCCGGCCCCGTTTGGGGTCATGTGGGTGGCAACCACTGGATACATCTCTCTCACATCGATGTTTCTTTCTCTCTCTTCCTCCCTCTATCCCTCCCACTCTATCTGAAGATGAATGCAAAAGTGTACTCGGGTAAAGAAAAAAAATGTATTTGCATTTCCTCTCATATACTTTAAATGATCTCTAGATTACTTGTAACATTTAATGCAATGTAAATGCTATATTTAAAAAATGTTAAATTATATTGTTCAGGGAATAATGACAAAAAAAAGTCTGTACATATTCAGTACAGATGCAACTATGTAGTATACATAGTACGCAATGTTATATGTCAGTTATATCTCAATTTAAAAAGGAAGAATGCTTATAAAGGATTTTGAATAAATGAAAGCTTTATATAATTTTTGGGAAGCCTAGAGGCCACTGACTGGTGTATATTACTTTACCAAAGACACCATATCCTTTTTATTTAATTAATTAATTAGTTCTAATTATTATTAAGTAAAGCTTCACTATTTGCAAAACTTCCAAGATATAACAATAAATAAAATAAATATGATCCCTGTCTTAACAGACATTATATTCTATGGGAAAGACATTCAATGAATAAGAACATGGAAAATCTATAACATTTTTTTCCTTTTCCTCTATAGCATTTATAATAATTGCAGTCCTTTTTAAAAATAGCTCATTGTTCTAATTTGCTTTTCTCTAATTCCAGTAAAATGAACATTTAAAAAATTAATAATAAACTCATGATTTTATTTTTACAAATTAATAGGGATCAATCTTTTCCTTTCTAATTAATTATTTCTAAGCTTCTGTGAGATATATGTGACATTTAATATTGTGTAGGTTTGAGGTTTACAACATGTTGATTGGACACATATAGTGAAAAGTTATTACCATCAAAGTGGCAGCCAACACTTCCATCATGTCACATGATTGTGATTTCTTTTTTTGTGTGGTGAGAACATTTAAGGTTTTCTTTCTTAGCAAGTTATAAGTATATAATAGAGTGTTATTAACTACAGTCACTGTTCTGTTCATAAGAACCCCAGAAGTGCACAGCCGGTGTGGCTCAGTGTTTGAGTGTCCACCCCTGCACCAAGGGGTTGTTGGTTCTATTCCGGTCAGTGCACATGCCTGGTTGTGGGCCCGATCCCCCATGGGGGGCATACAGGAGGCAACCAGTAGATGTTCTCTCTTATCAGTGTTTCTATCTCTCTCTCACTCTCCTTTCCATTCTCTCTGAAATCAATAAAAGAAATTAATAAAAATAAATAAAGATTTTTTTCAAAAAAAGAAGTTATTTATCTTATTACAGAAAGCTTATTCTCTTTGACCACCACCTCCCAATTTCCCCCAACTCCCTACAATTGGTAACCTCCATTCTAGTCTTTTTATCTATGACTTAGATTTTTATAGACTCCACATATAAGTGAATCATACAATATTTGTTTTTCCCTGTCTGAATTATCTTGCTTAGCATAATTTCATAAAGCTATATCCATATGTTATAAATGGAAGGGTTTCCTTTTTCCTGGCTGAATAGAATATTGATATGGAGATGGCGGTGGAGATTAGAAATAGATAGATATAGACGTATAGATATATTGATAGATTCGATAAAGATAGAGATAGAGATAGGAATAGGGATAGAGATGATAGAGAGAGATAGAGAGAGATAGAGATAGAGATAGAGATAGAGATAGAGATAGAGATAGATAGAGAGAGAGATTAGAAATAGATATGAAACAGGCCAGTAAGCCAGGGCAAGTGGAATGGGAAACTGAGAAGAGAAAAGTAAACAAGGTCAAATAGTTTGTGCAGCTTGCAGCCAGCTTGTTAATTGCAAGACCTTATCTTCTTCAACCAAGGACACTTGAGAGCAAATGGTTAATACCTCTCCTCCCTAACCAAATAATACATAGCTTAAATTACCCTAGAACTGCTAAGGTAGGAGAAGGAAAGGGGGAAGGAAAGAAGAGAAAAATTTATCTCACCCACTGAACAAAAAGTCAGCTGTTTTAGGACTTGCCAAAGAAGATGACCAGGTCAAGATAAGCCACAAGAATGTAAATGGGGGATTTTGAAACCTAATCTGCTATCCAAGAAATCTGGCAGAGGAACCTTGAAACCTATAAGAGGAAGGATATAAAACTCCCAGAACTCCTACTGGGCATGTGCTCAGATTAGGTGGGTGCCCACTTCTGCTTTATGCCAAGTGTATTTTTAATAAATGTTCTTGATTTGCTTCCTTAATAAATTCACTTGATTTGCTTAAACACTGCTTTCACTCATCTGAAAACTTTTTTAAGAGACTGACAAGAACTGAAGAGAGGATAGCCCTCCCCTCTGATTCAGGAGGCTGTCCAATAACAGATAGATATAATTAGATTAGATATACATATAGATATACATATACATATCGATACAGGTGATGTAGATATAGATGTAGATATATAGATATAAACATGGAGAGAGAGAAAAAGAGAATATAGATATATAAATCTTGTCTTCTTTATTCATCTGTTGATAGACACTTAGGTTGTTTCCATGTCGTGGTTATTGTAAACAACGCTGTGATGAACATGAGATAAACATATCTCTTTGAGCTTCTGTTTTTATTGCTTCTGGATATATACCCAGAAGTAAATTGCTATTTTATATGACTGTCCTATTTTAATTTGAGAGGTAATTATCATGATATTTTCCATAGTGGCTGTACCAATTTACATTTCTACTGATAGTGCACAAGGGTTACCTTTTCTCCACATTCTTGCCAACACATATCTCTTGATGACAGCCATTCTAACAGATGAGGGATGTACCTGTTGGTCTTCTGTATGTCTATGTCCATTGTTTGATATTGTTTGATTTTTGTCATAAATTTATATTTTTAAAATATATTTTAAATATTAACTTCTTATCATATATGTGATTTGTAAATATCTTCTCTCGTAGGTTGCCTTTTCATTTCATTGATGGTTTTCCTTGCAATGCAGAAGATTTTTATTATGTAGTAGTCCCACTTGTTTATTTTTTATGGTGTTAACTTTGCTTTTGGTGTATGCATAACCTATGGACATAGACAATAGTGTGGTGAAGGACTGAAAGAAGAATAAAGGGGGTAAATTGGGGGAAATACAGGGACATCTGTAATGCTTTCAACAATAAAAATAATTTTTTAAAAATGTAAATGTTATGAGTGATAAATGTTATTTTTGATTCTTAAAAAAATTATTGCAATGGCCAATGTCTAGGAGCTTTTCACCTTTTTTTTTTTTTTTCTTTTAGGTGTTGCACTCAAGTGTCTAATCTATTTTGAGTTGATTTTTGTGTAAGATATAAAATAAGAATCCAATATTATTCATTTGCATGTGGCTATCCAGTTTTCTCAACGTAAGTTTTTTGAAGAGACTATCATTTCTTTATTATATATTCTTGGCTTCTTCGTCATAAATTAATTGGCCATATGTTTGGGAGTTTATGTCTGTACTCTCTATTCTGTTGCATTAATCTCTGTGACTGTTTTTATGCCAATGCCATAGTGTTTCAATTACTATAGCTTTGTAATAAAGTTTGAAATTAGTTAACATGATACTTCCAACTTTGTTCTTTCTCAATACTGCCTTATATATTTGGGGTGTTTTGTGAATCCATGTAAATTTTAGAATAATTTTCTCTACTTTTTAAAAAGTTCATTGTAATTTTGATGTAGATTACATTGAATCTGTAGATCATTTTGGGTAATAAGTACATTTTAACAATTTTGATTCTCACCATCCATAAATATAGAATATTTTTCCATTTATTTTTGTCTTCCTTACATTTTTTTCATCAATATTTTATATTTCTTATTGTACAGATTTTTATCCCCTTGGCTAATTTTATTCCCATTTACTTAAGGATTTATATTTAGCCTCAGAAATATTTTTAAAGTTTCTATACCTCATATTTTTTTTAGAATTTGAGAAGAGCTGGTATTAATTATTCTTTAAACTCTTCAATTTAGAAATCTTGATTATATAGTTAATATTACAAGAATTGATGCTGACCTGAGGATTGTATTTTATGTTTATTTAAATGTTATCTCTTTTCATGAATCTCTGCTTTTCTGTAATTTTTATGAGATAAAAGTGAACACAAATCTTTAAGTTTACATTCAAATTATAACAAACATATATTGTTGTCCTCTTTTTCCATTTGACAAAAAATATAAAAATCTGAGATGCCCTAAATTAAATTGCAGCAGGCTGGGGGACAGTGTGAGGGGGTGTGGGGTGTGGAAGGAAGAGACAAGAGCGGTTAAGAAGGTAACAACTGCAGGGGAAATCTAACAAAAGGCTGTTTACCTTCCTGGACGCAGGCTGAGACTTTCAATTAACTACCAGGTGTCTATTTCTGCAATTATCTAAGTGTGACAGGCACTCCCAGGCACCGCAGAAGTGTCATGGGACAGCCCCTGAGTCAGGGCGAGAGGGCTGTCTTGATTCTTGACTTCTTTATGAATGAATTCAAATGAGTGACTCCAGACGATTGCACGGAGATGAAGCCAATTAATTAGGAGAGTATAACACGCACATTTATTGAAGGAGCGAGGCCAGCACATCCGTTATTCGTCATGAAGCTCTCAGCTAACCTGAGGAGTGCAGAGGGTGGGAGGTTTCTGCCTTACATACTTTTCCGTCTATAGATTGTTAAATTCCTTTGCCAAAGCGCCCCCCCCCCCCCCCCCCCCCCCCCCGTCCCCTCCGTCCCCTCCTCCCTCCTCTCCGCTGTCTTGGGGAGATGTTAACCATTTACTCTCAAACATCACTGGCTGCGGGAAGACAAGGGTTTTCTATTTACAAACTGGCTGCAGGCTGCCAAACTGTTTGGCCTTGTCTAATTTTCTTGTCTCAGTTTCCCTATTCCTCCTACCCTGGAATTTTTATATCTTCTTGCTGCCCTATAACATAAGGTAATAGCTGATTAGTCAACCACCAGACACCTCTGCATCTTGCTTGTACATGAAATTTCCAGACTGTCTCCCACCACCAATCGAAAAGGGCAAAAACTTGTTCCTTATGAACTGTGCACCTGTCCCAGAACCAGCTCCACTTCACCTTCTCCCGCCCCTTTATCTAGAGCCAATGGGAATTCTTTCAATGCCGCTTCCGTCTTTCTTCTCCAAAGTGTTTCCATAACATACGCTGTCAACCAGGACTGTCCACTGATGGTTTGGACGTGGCTCCCCGAGACATGGTCATTTTCTGGCTAGCACATAGTCCAGTAAGCCCTCCCTTTTAGAAAGTCTTTTGGTTGTGAAAGTTTACAACCCTTCTTATTCAGACATACCCAGCTCCTTGCAGACGTAACCAAAGTTCTTTATAGCCAATATGGCACTTATTTTCCCGGAAGAATAAAGTCTCAAAATGGTAACAAATGAAATTACAAAATTTTGTTATATTATGTCTAAATCTAAAGAAAAGATAATGTTTTCATATTTTCAGACTTGTACATAATACCTGTCACAGTGAGAACCTCAAGAAAAAATATTGTTCATTTCCTATATGTAAATGTTCAGTGTACACTTTTTTTTTTATTACCACATAGTTTGAGACTTCTGAAGTATGATCATCTAATTAGGAGGTAATGAGATTTGAAATAAAAATAAAAATGTTAATCAAAGGGTGGCTCCTAATATAGAAATGTTATAAGGGCCAAGTCTGAAAATAGAAACCTTCACATTAAGTGACTTCGTAAATGCCTCCTCCTCCTCTTTATTAGTGCAACCTGTTATTTTCTCTTCTAGAGGGATCTTTACCACATTCAGGTTCCTGTTGCCATTTGCTAATTCTCAATCTTATCACCTACTGCTGTATCTTCAAAATGTTATATCATATATTTTCCTCTATTACAATTTCTCCTTTTAATGTTACCTTCTGTTTCACTTAATGGAAACATCTAATCTTTAAACACTTCTACTTACCTTCTGTTTGCTAGACCTCTTGGCTTTATTTTCTTTGGAAGTCTTCCTGGACCTTATCATAGGAGACTATCTATGATATTTTTATTTCTTTATTGATTTTAGAGAGAGAGGAAGGGGGAGGGAGAGAAAGAGAGAAGCATCGATAAGAAAGAACATCCATTGTCCGCCTCCTGCAAACCCCCCACTGGGGATTTGGCCCACAACCTGGGCATGTGTCCTGACCAGGAATCGAACCGGCAACCTCTTGGTGCATGAGTCAATGCTCAACCACTGAGCCACACCAGCCGGGCTATCTATGCTATTTTTTACACACTGCATTGTCCTGGTTTCATTCACCGCATTTGTCATATACCCACTAACTGTAAATTCATTTTTGTTTTACATTATTTTGTCCTTTAGCCACACTACTGAATACCGACAAGAGCAAAAGGACAACCGTGAGATTTGTTACCTTAAAAAAATTGGATCTGGCCCATTTGGTGTGGCTCAGTGGTTAAGCATAGACCCATGCACCATGACGTCGCCAGTTTGATTCTCAGTCAGGGCACATTGCCCGTGTTGTGGACCAAATCCCTAGTCAGGGGGCATGCAGGAAGCAAACAATGGATGTTCTCCCATCAATGTTTCTATCTCTCTCCCTCTCCCTTCCTCTGTCTCTAAAAATCAATAGAGGAAAAAAAAGATATTTAAAAAAAATGGATCCGCTGGAAACTGGATGCTGGAAAGAGAGTCCAGCAATTGTTTTATTCTTGTTAGGATATCTCCTTTTACTTTTTCCTCAGAGCTATGAAAACCATAAGCCACACTACTCATATTCTGTAACCCACAAGTCTTTAGAAACTTCAGAAAAAAGAGACCACATATGTTCTAATAGAATGAACTTGATTTTGAAATATCACCCGCAACGTATTGCCTATTGTTACCGAAGTTCTGTGGTGTCTGGGAAAATGGACTTCAGGGACACAGGTGGCGCTGTAAGCGGCAGAGCCAAGGTTGATTAGCGTGGGAAGAGCCAGTCCGCTCCGAGAGGCAGAGCCGGCAGGTGCAGTGCGGCTCCCGGGGCCTCGCTCAGCCTTCCTACACGTTCTTGGGTTCGGCAAGAGTAGGCTTTCTTTCAGACTATCCAATCTTTTTCCTGGCTCTTTGTGGGGCTATGCTTGTGCCCTCCCCCATCCAGTCCATTTCCTGGATCTTCGGAGGTTTTGTGCCCTTATCCCACCCGATCTTTTCCCCAGATTCCCCCGGGGTAGCGTCCTCCCTTCATGTTCGCTGTATTGGCTTCCCTGCCAATGTCTCGCAGTTGTTCCGTCGTGTGACTTCTCCTGTGCATGCACTTCCCCTCCCCGTGCCCTTCCCCTGCTAACCCAGGGAACTCTGCTGGCTGTTCCCGGGCTGGCTGCAGAGCTGGTCTGTCCTGCCCACTCAGTGTCAGTCCGCTCCGCAGGGCGGTGCCAGCTAGGCCCTGGAGTGACACGCAGCTGCCCTGTCCTAGCTAATCTGGCCCAATCAGATGCCAGGCTCCTTCATCTTGTTACTATCTAGCTAGCTGCCTACTGCAATACCAGACATGTCTGCCTTTCTCCTTCCACTTTGATTGGATGCTTGCTGATAAACTCTTTCAAACAGATTTCCATTGGGGAGGATGTGTCCTTTCTTGTTGTGGTTGTGATTGTTCATGATCGACTATGCAATCTTGTAAAAAGCACTTGCACAAATAAACAAAATAATTATTTAATTTTCAATGCTTCACAACTCTCATTAGGGCCCATTTATGAACGACTAACCTAAATTTCATATTTCAGAAACAAAACAACCTGGGAATACCACAGGCCAGACGGCGGGGTAGGAAGCCCAGGCCCTCACTCCCCCAGCAGAAAATTACTTACTAGCAATACGGGGTCCGAATCTTCTTTGTGGACAACAACAGCAGTCTTGAGGCTGCAGCACCCCAGGAAAGTACAAAACTCAGAAGGGCCACATCAAAGTACATACGGTTGTTGCGTTTGTCAGACGTGTACCTCGCTGCCCCTGGAGCAGGATGGGATGACTGGGGGAAAGCCCACCGCCAGCCTGTTGCCTCGGAGGGACAGAGAAGAGGGAAACACACACACCATTTCGCTGCTTTGAGCAGGGCTGCCTGAGGGACTGGTTTCCCGTCCTGCCAGACCCAGAGCCCTGAAGGCAGTAGAGGTGTATGTTGGTTGCCGTGGTACTGGACACTGAGACAAAGGTGAACGCTGTAAAGCACCAGAAAGACTGCAGCACCCCAGACACCAGCAGGCACAGGAGAATATCAGCACTCGAGAACAGGGGGAAACTGTTTAATTGGAAAAGTACATGCACAAGTTCCAAGGAGATGCAGCCACAGGAAGGGTTTGAGAGGCCCTCAGCATCTCCAGCCAGGATCATTTATGAAGATATCTCCTTGTATAAAACCAGTCTATGAAGATTGATAAAGGTGCCCGGCTGGTGTGGCTCAGTGGTTGAGCGTTCATCTATGCACCAAGAGGTCACCAGTTCAATTCCCAGACAGGGCACATGCCCAGGTTGTGGGCCAAATCCCCAGAGGGGGCGTGCAAGAGGCATCGATGTTTCTTTCTCTCTCTCCCTCTCCCTTCTTTCTCTCTAAAATCAATAAAGAAGAAAAAAACAACATAAAAACTGAGGAATCTTACAGACTCTTAACACATTGTTGACTGCTCACGAGTTTACTAGTGTTTGCACTTGCATTAGCTATTTCAGTCTTTGAAACTCAGGGTAATATAGGATTATTGTATTTGTGACTCTTCACCCTGAGGGTCAAAGTTTGAAAAACAGCACACGGTTCTATAGTCTTGAAGTAGGTAGGGAATGGATATCTGCTGGTTCAAATGAGTGCAGCTCAGAACCTCACACTTCTGGTCCTTCTAAAAGAGCTCCTCACATTGGTTCACCTTTTAGGCTCTCAGGGCAACTAAAAACCACGTTTTAGAAAAAAACAGTCACTGCTATTAAAAAAATCCAACGAGAATGTGTAAAGTGTGTGTTTCAAAAGGTGATTGCTATACAGTATACCAATCCAAAAAATTACTAAAATATATAATATGTATAAAATATAATATGTAGCAGATATGCACAAAGTTTCATTTAAATTCATTGTGTATAAATAAAGTATACTAAAGTTTATTTAGATTGTTTCACTTTCATATGCAACTACGAAAAAATAGCCGGTGACATGAGATAATTTCTGCATAAAATTGTTGGTCAATAATGTGTTAAAAAAAAAAAAAAATTGGGAAAGGTGATGTCTTTTTCAAATGCCAAAATATCAAAAAATCAGAAGGCATACAGAGAAACCAATAAAAATGGCTCTATTTGAATAATAAAATAGCCCAGCCAGTGGGGCTCAGTGGACTGAGCATCATCCAAGATGAGAGGTCCCGGTTCACTTCCTGGTCAGGGCACATGCCTGGGTTGCAGGCTCGATCCCCAGTGAGGAGCATGCAGGAGGCAGCTGATCGATGTATCTTTCTCACATTGATGTTTTTGTCTCTCTCTCCCTTCCTCACTCTCTAAAAATATCAATGAAAACATATTTAAAGTTGGCTAGTAAAGTGAAAATCCAATAAAATTGGAAAATGTTATGTACAGTGTATACATACCTAAAATGTGTTTACAAAATTTGACAATTTAAATAGAACTACTGTATAAATCATTGTTCTGTTGTTAACTTTCTGATAACTTCCATCTAGTTACTTCGTTTGTCATTATGGATTCTTCAGTTTTTAATTTTCTTTAAATACTTTTTTTAAAGAAAGAAAATATGTGTTAGTTAGCTAGGGCTGCCATATCAAAGTACCACAGAAAAGGTGGCTTAAAAACAAATTTATTTTCTCACAATGCTGGAGGTTAGAACTTAAAGACAAAGGTGTCAGCAAAATTAATTTCTTCTGTGACCTTCTTCCTCAGCTTTTTTTTTTTTTCCTCATCCAAGGACATTTTTCCATTTTTTGTACAGACAGAGTGGGAGGGAGAGAGAGGAAGAGAGAGAGAGAGAAACATCGACGTGAAGGGACACATCGAGTGGCTGCCACCCGCACGACCAACCAGGGCTGGGGACAAACTGCAACCGAGGTACATGCCCTTAGCGGGAACCGAACCCGGGTCTCTCTGGACCGCAGGCCGACGCTCTAACCGCTGAACCAAACCGGCCAGGGCCTTCCTCAGCTTTTAGTCGACCATCTTTCCCATGTTTCCACTTGTTTTCCTTCTGAGTGTCTGTATTCTACTCTCCTTATGGGAGCACCAGCCGCGCTGCATCCGGGCTCGCCCTGATGACCTCATTCTACCTTAAGTAGCACTTTGAAGATCCTGTCTTTAAACAATCATTTTCAGAGCTACTTGGGGTTAGAACTTCAATACATAAATTTTGGATGCACATGATTCAGCTCCTAACATGATATGTGAATATTGTAAACAAAAATGTACAAATTATACATGTTCATCTGAAGTATAATATTGTGCTTGAATATATGTAAATTATATACACATACACAGAACTGGACTTAAATTAATTAGGTAAAGAGCAATGCTGGACTGAGAATGTCACAAAACAATTTAGACATAGCTAGAGACAGGATGTAAAATTTTCAACCTAATATAAAAATGTTAGTATACATGCTGAATGCTTATATTATTTAATTGATTACAGACAATTTAATATATAATTATAGATATAACACATTATAAGTAGTATTAAGTTCCTCATCAGTATTTGGATCAATGTAAATCTCAAGACAAATAAAACACATACTTCATGACTGAGGCTAAAAGTGTACAATAACGATAACATCTTTTCCAAAATGAAACATGTGTTGTAATAGAGAAAAAAGAACTCTTGATAATTGCCCTAGTGCTTTCTTCTTTTCAACAGTTGTGTGCCTAT
This sequence comes from Molossus molossus, assembly GCF_014108415.1. Taxonomy (NCBI): domain Eukaryota; kingdom Metazoa; phylum Chordata; class Mammalia; order Chiroptera; family Molossidae; genus Molossus; species Molossus molossus. The sequence continues at coordinate 6,788,335 of NW_023425351.1, read as the reverse complement.
ATAATTTTTCAAATTTGCATGTAAAATTATCTCCACAAATATAGTTTGTAATATATATACATTATCTTGGTGTTAATATCAAAATGGTCTGAATATATATGCTACAGTTATTATATACATATATAATACACATAATATATATAATATTAATTACTTTTTTCCTCTTAAAGATAAATTTCATACACTGTAAAAAGAAAAAAAAGTGTTTGCCTGGCTGTTGTGGCTCAGTGGATTGAGCATCGTCTCATGGACTGAGAGGTCCCCATTTGATACATGGTCAGGGCACATGCCTGGGTTCTGGGCTCAATCCCCAGTAGGAGACATGCAGGAAGCAGCTGATAGATGTCTCTCTCTCACATTGATGTTTCTATCTCTCTCTCCCTTCCTCTCTCTCTAAAAAAAAAAAAATTAAAGTGTTCTTTCTGAAGGAGTGAGGAAAATAGTATTTTATTCACTGAGAAATTATACATTATCAAAATCTCTTTGGGCAATTTGGTAATATTTATAAAAAAATTTTAAAAAGCACATGGGCTTTGATCAACCAATTTCAATTTAAGAATCATTCTCCAGCCTGGCCAGTGTGGCTCGGTTGGTGAGGCTGCATCCTGTACACTGCAAGATTGCTCATTCAATTCCTGGTCAGGGCACGTGCCTGGGTCGTGGGCTGGATCCTGGACAGGGGTGTGCTGGAGGCAGCCAACTGATGTTTCCCTCTCATCAGTGCTTTTATCTCTCCCTCTCCTTTCCTCTCTCTTTAAAAATCAATACATACATACATATATATATATATGTGTATATATATATATTTAATCATCTTCAAAAAAAGAATCGTCCAGTGATTTCTCAAATTTATCTTTATTACTGAAAGTATTACAGATGTTCCCCCATTTTCCCCCCTTTGACTGCCACCTCCCCACTCCCACACCGCTCCTGCACTATTATCTGTGTCCACTAGTTTTGCATATATGCATATAAGTTCTTTCATTTGTCTCTTCCTGCTTTCCCCCTTCCTTCTGAGGTTTGTCAGTCTAACAACCAATTTGTACTTCTTAATCTTTTCACTTTTTTTGCCCATTCCCCTGATCCCCTCCTATCTGGTAACCATCAAAAAGTTCTCTGTCTCTTTGAGTCTGTTTCTATTCTTGTTCATTTGGTTTGATAGACATGCATTTATTGCCATTTTATTGTTCATACTTGTTTTATCTTTTTTTTTTCTTCAAGACCCTTCAACATTTCATATAATACTGGTGTGGTTTTGATTAACTCCTCTAGATTTTTTTTTTTTTCTTGTCTGGGAAGCTCTTTATATGTCCATCAATTCTAAATGATAGCTTTGCAGGACAGAGTAATCTTAGTTGTAGGTCCTTGCTTTGTATTACTTTGAATATTTCTTGCCACTCCCTTCTGGCCTGCAAAGTTTCTTTTGAGAAATCAGCTGATGATCTAATGGGAGCTCCCTTGTGGGTAACTGACTGCTTTTCGCTTGCTGCTTTGTCTTTAACATTTTGCATTTTGATGACGATGTGTCTTGGTGTGGGCCTCTTTGGGTTCACCTTGTTCGGGACTCTGTGCTTCCTGCACTTTTATTTCTGTTTCCTTCACCAAGTTAGGGAAGTGTTCTATCTTTTTTTTTTCAGAAAGGTTTTCAATTTCTTGTTCTCTCTTCTCTTTCCTGCACTCCCATGATGCAAATGTTGGCACGCTTGAAGTTGTCCTGGAGGATCCTTACACTATTCTCATATTTTTGGATTCATTTTTCTTTTTGCTGTTCTGATTGGGTGATTTTTGCTTCCTTATATTCCAAATCACTGGTTTGATTCTCAGCTTCATCTACTGTACTTTGATACCCTGAAAATTATTACATATTTCAGTTAGTGTATCCTTCATTTCTGACTAATCCTTTATTATGCTTTTGAGATCCTCACTAAGTTCCTTGAGCATCCTTACCACCAGTGTTTTGAATTCTGCATCTATTAGATTGCTTTTCTCCATTGTGTTTAGTTCTTTTCCTGGAGTTTTGTTTTGTTCTTTCATTTGGGACATGTTTTTTGTCTCCTCATTTGGCTACCTCCTTGTGTTTGTTTCTATGTATTAGGTAGAGTTGCTATATCCCCTAGGCTTGGTAGGGGGGACTACTGTAGCAGGTGTCCTGCAGGGTCCAGTGGCACAGCCTCCATGATAACGCCAGCTGGGCCCTCGAGGTGTACCCCTAGTGTGGACTGTGCACCCATTTGCTGCAATTGAGTCTTGATTGCTGTTGGTACATCAGTGGAAAGGATTTACTCAGGCTGATCAGCTGCAAGGACTGGCTGTGCCCACTGACCACAGACATTTGACCACCTTGGAGGAACAGCCATGCAGAGGTCCATCTCACAGAGCAAGACTTACTTCAGCAGGGCTCTGGTACCGAGTCCACCCCTTGAGTGTGTTGCTTGTGGAGATGGTTGGGTGGTGGTGCTTTGATGTGGTCTGAAGCTGTCCACTGGGTGTGTTTGCTCTCGAGCCTTCTGGCAGGTCAAGGACCAGGTCAGCACAACTTGTGTTCTACCTGGAGCCACCAGGCATATGCTACAATGTGAACTGCAGACGGCTGCTTCTTGTGCTGGGCATGGAGGCGCTCAGGAGAGGCCGTGCTGTGAACCAAGGCTGGCTACTTCTGGTTCTAGGCCTGGGGCCACTTACAAGAGGTATGGGGTTTACTGAGGCCAGATGCTGCTTGTTTGAGAGATTTTAAGAAAATACGAAGCCAGAGACAAGACAGGCCATTCCTATGGTAAAGCCACCAGAAACAGCTTGGGTGGGCCAGAAAGTTGGATGGGGGGGGCTCAGGGAATCACTAGGTCCATGGCAAACATGTGAGCCAGGTTGCTGGAGCCCCAGATACGGCTGCCGTCTGCCACTCCAAGGAAGGGCTCACAAAGGAACAAAGCCCCTGCCAGCACTTCTGTTGGAGGGAAAGCTGCCTCTCTGACTCTCACCCTGATGCTAAACAATGTAGTTCTTCCCCATATATCTCTGGTGCCTTTCAAGCTGCCTCCCCAGTGCTGGGGCCTAGAGTAAGTGAGTCCAAGTAAGACCATGCACAGGCCCTTTAAGGGGAACTTCCTGGGACTCCAGAAGCCTCAGCCTCCCTCAGCCTAAATTCCCACTGGTTTTTACAGCCAGAAGTGATGGGACTTCTCTTCCTGGCTCTAGAACCCTGAGCTGGGTACCTGGTGTGGGGCTGGGACCCCTCACTCCTCAGGGAAGACCATCACAGCTGAAGTATCTCCTGATTTTTATCTGCCACACATGGGTGTGGGACCAGCCTGTCTGTCCCTCCTACCAGTCTTAATGTGGCTTCTTTAATTTTGTAGTTGTAGGACTTCCATTCAGCTCGATGTCAGGTGGTTCTGTTTGACGGTTGTTCTGTAGTTTAGTGTGATTTTGATGTGTCTCCTCCAGTAATCTTATGCAAATGTAGGTGTATGGATAGATAGATCAACACAAGATATATGGGTAACACAGACAGACAGGGAGAGACACGTTTATCACATGTAATAATAAAAGTATTAAAAATTGTTATAGAACTGTAATGTTACTTATATTATTTAGGAATAAAGGACAATTGAGGATTTTTTTTTTTTTTTTTGCTTTTGGTACATAATCTTGTGCCATAATTGCAAATAAAAATGTCATCTATTAATTTCTTAAATTGTATAATAAAAATTTAGCCAATTCTTCACCTTGAGTCCAAAGCCTCCTATACACATCCCATTTGGGTATCTAACCCACAACCTAGGTACGTGCTCTGACTGGAATCAAACCCGCAACCTTCCAGTGCATGGGACGATGCTCCAACCAACTGAGCCACGATGGCCAAGGCAAAGTCAAAATTCTTAACCTGAACGTAAGCTTGCTAAAAGAACAATGTCTCATTCTTTGTCTTGGGTTATATAATGCCAGCTAGTCACTAAGTGGAAAAGAGCTAGACTATACTTACTTTCTCTTTAGATATCTAAGAATTATAATGTTCACAGTCAAATTACCAGTGAGAATTAAAGAAATAACTTTTATTGAGAGAAGTTACTATTGTGACAGAAGGGGTGAGCTCTAGAAAAATACAACTTAGAATTCACTACATAATATTCCAAGTGCAGATGCTAATAATAATGAAGCTTAGAATCACCAATTTATAAACTGTAATAGCATAAATTTTGTGTTCACACCCAAAATCAGTATAATTTTAACTAGTGGTCAACTCCAATAAAAGATTTTACATTAAAATCCCTATATTAAACATTTTCCAAACATACTCTATATTTTTAAAATGGAAAAGGATAATATGTATAAATTTTAAGTAATAACATTCAATAAAAACTTTTTAAAAAGATATTTAGATGTGAGACTTTCTTTATATATATGCAATGTAATCATCGATTAGCACAGCTTGAAACATATTTAAGGAAACGTGTGACAAATCTCATTCTAATTCTCACAACCTGCTCTTTTGAGTGACTTGGGTTGTATTTCTCAGGTAGATTTGAATTTAAATGGTGATGGGAAAATTACATAGCCACCAGCAAAACAAAATTATTAACCTAAATCTCACAAATAAATTATAGATTTAAATATAAAGTGTAAGAATCTAAAACTTTTAGAAGAAAACATAGAAAATGCCTCTAGAACCAAGTGTTTGGTGCAAAGTTCTTACACACGACGGCAGAAGCACAAAGCATGAATGAAAGAAATGGATAAACTAGGCTGCAAAGAAACATCTGCTCTGAAAATAGCCTGTTAAGAAAATAAAAATTTCAGGATAAATATTGGGGGATGATATTGCACACCATGTATCAGGCAAAGTATTCATGTATATAATACATAAAGAAGTCTCAGAACGCAACAAAAAATCTAATTACAGAAAGGCACAAGTTATGAATAGATTTACCAACAAAGATAGAGCGAGGCAGATACGTACATGGAAAAGGTTCAAAATCAGTAGCCATTAGGAAAATCCAAATTAAAAACACACTGGATTATTACTTATTGGAAACAGCAAAAGAAAAAAAGCTAACACCAAGTGATAGTGATATATAATGGTGAAGCCAACCTGAAAGATAGCCTGTGTGTGTGTGTGTGTGTGTGTGTGTGTGTGTGCGTGTGGTGAGTACATTTATTAAAGCTGGAGCAGTGTGTGTGTGTGTGTGTGTGTGTGTGTGTGTGCGCGCGCGTGTGGTGAGTATGTTTATTAGGGGAGGCAGTGCCGAGGGGAGCTGCTCTCAGTCCCTCCGTTTTCCTCCTCAGTCCCCGTCACACACTGCAGGTAACCTCTACAGTAAACTAGATTCTACACTCTTGCCCAGGCAAAGGGATGTTCTGATCGTTTCTTCTTTGTGGGCTCCTATGGTTGGTGAGCAAAGGAGGGGCAGGTAATAAAAAAAAAATAGAAACTGACAAATAAATCCTAACATCCTCAACATTCTTACTACCCCGAGGTTATCCGTGTATAATAAGAATGGTGATTTTTAATATCAGAAATACAATTTTAATGAAAATCATAAAAATGATTTAATGAATCATGGCTCTTATTTCAGAGGCTCTTAAAATAGTTTGATTTCTACATGTAGTACATGCTCTATTTTTTTTAAAAGATATTTAGGCTTAACAGAAAATAAAAAGAGTTTATTTGACAAAAGGAGGGAAAGTGATCTGGGGCGAAAATTCTGGTAGCAGCTGCATTGTGCTGCAGAGAACACAGAAAGGCAGGGTTGAAAGGGCGAGGCCAGAGCACCTGTTCTTACCTGGGCCGACATGTAAATGGGAGATGTTGGCGAGCTCAGCGGGCATTGGTCAGGCCCATTTGTAAATGGAAGATGCTTTTTGTCTAAATGAACTGGGTCCTTTCAAGGTGAAAAATGTAGATGGTCTGGTTAACATGATGAGGAGGAAGTCAATCCCAGACATGTTCATGTAGCCATCACTGATTTAGGGTGCTTGTGGTTTGACCTTGGAGTTCAGCAACAGATCAGCGATTTAACAATAATTCAAAGGGCTGAAACACGAGATGTGTTTAAGCCAAACTATGTCAGTGGCTTCTGATTCCATTTTAAGACACTCTTAACAATGATTATTGCATTTTATTTTCTCCATTATCAAAACGAACATTTTATATTCTTCAAAGTTTTTAACGCAAACAATTGAATCACCTTAAAAAATGTCAGGATGCAGCATCTCACATAAACTACTGTAGTATTATTCTACAGCAACAAAAGGAGCACAGTGATTATTTTAAAAATATATCAGAAAACACGTAAGGTGCTAATGGCTTATCTTCCATGAAACTAAGAAAGAGACCAACACAATATTTAGAGGATGGTCGTTTTCAATCTAGAGTGAATTGTTGGACATATTTTAATTTTTTAAACACCAGTTTAGATTTCTATCACAGAAAATATATAATTATTGTATATGTTGATATTAGAAATATACAAGGAACTGGCTGTACTTTTCTGTAAATCTAAAATTATCCAAAAATAAAGTTTATTTAAAATAGAATCTGTAGGCTGCACCCTTAAAGATTGTGCCTGAGGTTTGTTCCCTGAATTTTCTTATGCAAGTGGGTCTTTATCACAGGCTGATTCTTGTTGTTTGATGCCAACTATAAAGGTCACGGAGTCCTGCCCGTGGAATGCCCATTCGATGCATTGTGATATGTGAACATATAAAATATAGTAGCAAAACAGGTTTGGGAAGGTTGGGGGATATGCTAAATAATTTTAATTTTAGAGATTTTCTGTCTTTGTAGAATATGCAAGAAATTATATTAAATAAGAATATGACCATTCTAGTATGGAGATTAGAGAGAGGTTTACACTAGAGACAGAGGATTTGGGGTCCTTGGATATACATATATTTTCTAAAAGTAAAGAGGCGTTTCCAAGTGAGAGGCAGATAAGCATTTATTTGAGATCAGTAAGAATAGCTAATAGCTACTTGAGAATCATTAATTCACACAGAAGTCCAAGTACTGTTCTGATTGGGAAACAAAGGTAATGAATATATATGAGAAAGGGAAGGGGAACAATTTTATCAACAGAAGGAAGGCATTTCTATTGGTGCAGAAAACATAACACAGTGAAGTTAATTCAAAAAACTGTTTCTAATATTCAGTCCCATAGTCATAATAACTGCTTCCTTGTTCATTTGCAAACACCTTTTGGGGACCCAGGGTTGTTTAGTCCCAATCCAAAGATGATGTTGCTTTGTTTTAAAATTCCAAAGATGTGGGGCACAAGACATGCAAAGCGGTTCCTCCGGCATGGCAGCTCAAGGTCCATCTTAAAGTGGCTTCATGCATATTATTGCTGTACATGCACACACACCACTTTTAGGAAAGGCATTTTGTTTTTGTTTCTTTTTTTCTTTTTTTTTGCATCCAAATCAGTGAGAGCAGAGGAAGAAGTTAGGGATGCAAGAGAGAAAAGAGAGCAAAGGTGGTGCCCCCTTCCAAGCAGGGACGTGCACATGGCAGTATAAATATACTTGGCATTGGCACAGGGCAGCGGGCCTCTTAATGTATCGACCATGTCTGTTTCCTGAGTTAACTTAGACTAATGATACACACCTTTTTTTTTTATTATGGTTTTCTACTCTATTTTAAATAGAGCAAATAGAGTGTTGCTTTTTCTAAATTGTCTTTTTTTTTCCTAAAATTCAACATTTTCACCATGGTTGCAGAAAATTAAAAGGTAGAAATAATGACTTTCTGAGTTCTTCTTATAAGATAGGAGAGCAGATCTCTAAAATTCTTCATTGAACTTATTAGTATAGAAATCTACCTCCAACATGAAATAATTAAGAGTCAGTGTTTTTCACAAATTTTCCCTGTGTATTAATATTTGCTACAGAACCTGGTAGAAACATACTTCTCAGTTTAAAGTACTATTGTCCTCAATCAGATCATTGACAACTGTTTAAATCCTAACCAGACATTTTGTTTCTATAGATAAAATCATAGTCATGTACATTTTCAAAAGTCTGAAAGAAAATAAAATTTATTTATTTACTTATCTTTGTGTTTGTTGGGAAGAAGATTTTTCCCTCTGCCCTTCTGACTTCTTGGCTGAAAGTGTTCTGTGATAAAAGATTAACAAAAGAAAACATTTAATTACTTACCTAGGTAAAAGAGCCCACAAATATTTGGACTCAAATACAGCCATATCGTGAGACTTAACATTCTGTCTTGAGCTGAAGGAAGGGATAAGATCCTAGCCTCCCAAGAAGGAAAAGCAATTCATGTCAAAATGAGAAGAGAGTTAGGAAACAAAAGTTCCCAAATAAACCTATTTTGCTAGAGAAATATCTTGCTACTTATTTGTTTAAGGTCAACATTATACAGAAGATTAATCTCTTATCTACATATTTTGAATTGTGTTATGTGTGATATAACAGAGTTAGCATTCTAGCTGAGAATTAAATGTTGTTTGCACAATTACATCTTGAACTTATTCTCTTTATTTTCTTACATATTTAAAAGATTGTAGAGATCATGTGACTTTTTTGTGTAACATGAAATTGATAATGAATTATACAGTTATAATTGTTTATTTTTAATTATCATAGAAAGTCAGTTATTTAGCTTCTAATAGGAGACTAAGTTAGCAAAAATGATCATATTTCACTCTAGATAATTAATAAAAATATAGCACAGGCTGATAGGAAAGAGGGCAACTGAGTGAATTCTGCTCCAGTGACCTAGTAAATACTGTTTTTATTTGTATTAGTGGCTTAAATATTCTTATATTTGGAGGTCAAAATTGTTATACAAAACAATTATTTTTCAAACAAAAGTCCCATTATTTTTGCAATTTTTAAGACTTAATTTAAATGAAAAAATCTGAAGCTCTTTATTTCTAGCACCTGCTGGCCAAATGCAGTGTCCGACGGGTACGGTCGGTTCAGTGGCAGGCGATGTGCACACAGGCGTCCAGCTTGAGCAGACTGAAATAGCATGGCTGAGGGCTGCCATTCGTAGTGTAATCCTCAGATACCACCCAGTGACAAAGGACAAGGATTCATACCATATTACGCCTAGAAAAGAACTGACTGAACCTCCAGATTTAACTGGTTTAGGTTTAAAAAAAAAGGGGGGGGAGTCAACTCCTATTGGGATTAGGATGGTAAAAATAAATGAGAAGAATTTTAGAGGTCCATGCTGTAAAATTACAGAGCCACTTTGTCTGTCAGGTTTAAGAATATTTATCAGTATCTTTGGCACTCACTCAAAAGTTATCTGTTTTTTACCCACCATGGTTTATGAATAAAATTCATCATGATTCTAGATAAAAGTCTCATGCAGTGTGTTGGCCAATGATTTTCTCCTCTCAGAATGCTTCTAGCAGAAAAAATACTTATAACTAAGGCATAACAGAAATTAGATATTAAATGTTCCAAGGAGCCCTGGCTGGTTTGGCTCAGGGGTTAGAGCGTCGGCCTGCGGTCCGGAGAGACCCGGGTTCGGTTCCCGCTAAGGGCACGTACCTTGGTTGCAGTTTGTCCCCGGCCCTGGTTGGGTCGTGTGGGTGGCAACCACTCGATGTGTCGCTTTCACGTCGATGTTTCTCTCTCTCTCTCCCACTCACTCTATCTGAACAAAATATCGAAAAATGTCCTCGGGTGAGGATAAAAATAAATAAATAAATAAATGTTCCAAGGAACAGGGTAAATAACATTTTAGTAGTGTCTTTAACACTAGCTAATGTACCTTATTAGAAAAATATTTGTTCAAACACAACAACATTTTTAAAAATTATTTTTCTTTATTGATTTTAGAGAGAGGAAAGGAGGGAGAGAAAGAAACATTGATGAGAGAGAATGTCAATTGGCCGCCTCCTGCATGCCCCCTACTGGGGATTTGGCCCACAACCTGGACATGTTCCCTGACTGGGAATCAAACTGGTGACCTTTTGGTGCATGGGTCGATGTTCAACTGGGTCACACCGGCTGGGCCAAAACAAGATTTAAAAAATATAATTAATAAACTTAAATTTCTCTAGTATCTGGTTTTAATATCTAGAATTTTAAAATTTTCTTTATTTTAGAAAGAGAAAGGGGAAGAGAGAGATGATTTGTTGTATTGCATATGCTCTGACTAGGTATTGAACCCACAACCTTGGTTATTGGAACTACACTCTAACCAACTGAGCTTTCTAACCAGGGCTTTGAATGTTTTTAAACTCATAGTGAAGAATATGTAAAAGCCATTTCTTCTCATGTTAAAATGTATTATCTTAAAGTGGTAAGATTGAATAAATGTGAGAGATTATTTGAAAACCAGCAGGGTGCCATAGCTGTGTAGCTCCGCTGGTTAGAGCATCAGCCAGTGTGCCAAGGTTGCAGGGTCAATCCTTGGGCAAATATAAGAATTAACCAATAAGCGGAATAACAAGTTGATCTCTCTCTCTCTCTCTCTCTCTCTCTCTCTCTCTCTCTCTCTCATCAATCAATAATTTTTTAAGTAAAAAAAAAAAAAATTAGGTAAATTGTGGTTACCTGTGGCTTTATTAACCCATAATCTAATCTTATTAACATATAAATTAGAGTAAACTCTAGACTGATTTAGCACCAGAACAACTGTTAGGAAAGAGGAAAGAAAGTAATCTCTGATATCAGAAGTTCTCAACTATTTCCTTTGAACAGTGATTGAATCTGGTGTGCAACACAGTGCAACCAGTATTTGCTTAGTTTGCAGTAAAAGAGAAAGGCAAATTAATACATAAAACTAAAATAGTTTTAGTCAGCATTTTTCAAACTGACTCTGTGGAAACCCTGCATGGTTCATGTAGGGAAGAAAGTAGAAAAAAGATCACTTGTATCTTCTGTTGACGAACTTCGCTGTGCAATATTTTCTGTGAAATAAATCTGCATCTATTATTTAAAAATTTTCAAATCAATGGTGAAAAACATTGTATTATGTAAATAATATATCACTAAACAAAATGATATTCAGTTTTATTTATTGCCCAAGGAAATATAATCAGATATGTCCTGTTTTCTTCCACAAGTGAGCAGGTTTTTTTAATGTCTTCAAAATAAATAAATGTGATTCACTTTCAATTTGAATCTTTCAAGCAAAATTGTTGGAATGAGCCACATAACCTTTTGCAAATTAGTTGGGAACTATCTGTACCTTTTCATAGTTCTTCTGTAGAGAGCTCAATGGAAGAGTATTACAATGATAAGGGAAAAAGACATTTTACAAATTGCATTTTGTACTCTAAGTGTAGCTGATTATAAAAATGTTGTTATTATGAATGGCATAAAAATAGCTCCAGGTGTTAACCTTGCTTTCACAATCTCAGTTCCTGAGTTCTGGCTAAGAAAAGAATTCAGAGCCAAGACTCACATTATAAAAGAAAGTTTATTTAGAAAGTCACAGAAGTAGAAGAGGTGAGTCATTGAATATGTGGGCTCAGAAAACAAGTTCCAGCAAAAGAAGAGCCCTTGGAGTTTAGGAGAGAGAGAGGAAGAGGGGAGAAAGAGAGACAGAGAGGGGGAACCCTGGAAAAAGTAAAAGGTGAAGAAAGGCTTGGGCATGCTCCATAGAGAGAGCTGAGCTGGGTCCTTGGTCCTGAGGTCTTTATCTGCCCAATAGAACATCAGCTTTCCAGATGTGCCCCCTCCTGGTCTCCACTGATTGGTCAGTGCCAGGAGGTCACTGAGTCAATGCAGCTGGCTTACAGCTTTGCCTATTGATAGGCACCCAGGGCTCCTACCCTGGTAATCCTCTGTACCTGGCCTATAATTCCTAATATAGTATCAATGCTGGTTTCTAATTAAAATATATTCTACATCAGGGATTTTGCTTCTGGGTAAAATATAGTTGAATGGTTAAAGTCCATGGTGTGAGGGCATGCTAAATAGCAATCTCAGACAGAGAATAAAGAAAAATTGGGTTTATTTTTTTCAAAAGGGGGGTTGGGGGATGGGGCTATCCAAAGGGAAGGCTACACATCCCCATGCTATGCGGTACTGGGTGGATGAGGGCAGCTCCTACCAGCTGGAGTTTCTTTCTTACATGTGTCCCTGGAGGGCAGCTTATGTTGTCAGTGGGCTTTGGGGTCTTGGTTGGTGGGTTTGGGCAGGGGCGTTGTGTCTACAGGAACGCAGGTGTGTGATAGGGTGCTTCTTTGGCAGGTTTAGTTCCTTACGTGGTTTAATTCCTGGTGTCCAGCATTTCCTGTTCTCCCAGTTCTCTTGTGGTGGGAACTTGGGAAAATGACAATTAGGAATTATATTGCCATGTAAGTCCTAACAATAGTACTGTTAATTCTCCCACAAAGCCAATTGGAAAAGGCAGATAAATCCAAACATTATATATAAAAGCTTGAAAATGTTTTAGAATTTATAAAGATTATACATAATTAACTTACAGAAAAAAAAGCAAATTCTTCCAAGGTGAGCTGAGGATACTGCTCTTGACCAAAGCCACGGCCTGGATTAAGTTGCAGAGTTCTAGAGAGGCCCCAGGAAGAAGTTTATTACTCAAAACAAACAAACAAACAACAACAGAAGCCCACCAACCTTTTTGAAGTTATGTGGCTGAGCATGGAGATTTGAGGAAACTTTATAAAAGAATGGTTGTCAACACAAACACTCCTGCACTTAGACACTGCACGGAAATCTTCACGTTAGCCTGGACATTCCCAAGAATCAGCAAGGAGCCTCTGTGTTCCCTTGATTGTCAGGGAACAAAGACAACATAAGCATTGTCCTGAAACAAAACAGTGAAATCACAGAGGAAGTGGAAAATGGCAGGAAAGACCTAGACTCACTTTTACTGGGAGAAACGTAACAATTCTGGGTGCAGCCAGAACATGTAAAATTAGGCACCCAGCTACTGGAAAAGACGTAGCTTCAGGAGAGAAGAAAGCAGGGGGCACTGATATTCGTCTGGGACAGAGTGAAAAAATTAGAGCCTTACAGAAATAAAGAAGTAGCTAGTCTTCCATTCAAAGAAATGGGGAAATTATAAGCTTTACGTAATGGGAGAATAAATAGTTAATTTAAACTTTGAAAACAAGAACTATTTCTACCAAGGTTTTTTTTTGAAGGCTCAAGGGATAAAAATGTGCCAAATTCTAAATTGAAAGACCTGAAAGGTGACCCCCTAGAATCAAGGCGTAAGTAAAGGCAGACTGAGTGTCAATACAGCTACCACCGTGTCCTGACCTGCCAAAATCTCTAATTGGGTTGAGGTGTGAATGAAGAGGGGTGCTGTAATAAATCTAACCAAAAGTAACTTCACAGGGTGAGCTGATCATAAATTCCTAACTAGGTAGGTCATGGTGGGTCCTCGCACCACAGGCCTATAACTTCTTTAATAAAAATATATCTTTGTTTTAAGCAGCCTTGTCCTTTGTCCCTGTGCCTACAGGATGACACAACATTGAAAGGCCAGAAGGAATCCTCTTTCTCCGACTCCGCAGAGTTTAGCCACCCAGAGGAGCACATAACCTTGCGAACTCTCCTTTAAATCCAGTCTTAGAGATTTCTCCACTGTGCTTTCTCTCACTTTTTTCTCCCACCTCCATTCCCTCCTTAATTCCAAATGTATACAAAGAACTGCAAAAGGCGGCTCTGGGGCGCGGGCACGGGGTGGGGGCACAAGGCCAGAGGCAGGGAGGAAGGCGGAAGGGGGGGATGCCCGGGCTTGGTTGTGGAGCCCCAGGTGCGCTGACGTGGCCCTAGGGACCAGCCGGGCTCCCCCAGCACCCTGGGCTCAGTGGCCGCAGCTGTATTGGGGGCGCCAAGCACGTGTACAGAGACCACGACCCTGGCTGTTCTCTGTCTGAGGAACAGTTACTGATACACTGGTCTTCAAAAAAGATCCAGAGTAGCCCAGCGGTCCCTCTTTAGAAAGGTAACTCAAGATCTTGACGGTCTTAGAGACGCCCGGTGCCAAGTCCACGGCCATCATTCCAGGGCCAAGGTCACGCTGAGATGGCACGTGGAGCCTTGGTCTCCGTCCTAAGCCAGGGTTTCCTTGTCCCGCCAGATGCGGCCAACACAATGCCTGCTTTAGAACTCGCTTTCCCCGTGTTGAATTCATAAAAATTGTGAGTTTTTGTCTTTTTAATAAATATTTTTTAATCCTCACAGGATATATTTTTCCCATTGATTTTTAGAGAGCGTGTGTGTGTGTGGGGGGGGGGGGGGGGGGGAGAGAGAGAGAGAAACATTCATGTGGGAGAGACTCATTGGGTTGCTTCCCACACGGATCCAGAACCAGCAACTCAGGAAGAAGAAACTGACTGAACAAATAACATGAAGGCAAATAGAAGCCCACTTTTTCTTATTTCAAGTCCAGGAAGTAAAAGCAAACTGTTGCTATGTTTCCACAGCGATTTCCTTTGTTTTACTACCGGAGACACCCAGCTTTCCTAACAGTCATGCTGCCAGGAGGGCACTCGCCTCTGAAAAAAAGACCCCGTAGAAGTTTGTCAAGCAGCAAGGCTTAAAAAAAAGAAATCTAAGTCTATTGTTTTGATTTTTAACATGCACCACCTGCTAAACTTGCCTGCCCGGCTTGTAGTAAATTGCTGCCAAGATATGACTTAAACCAGCACCTTGATGAGATGTGTGCTGACCATGATGACATTACTCCCGTCTATCCCGGGCATGGTGGCTTAATGAATTCAAATGTGTTCACCGTAGAAATAACTAACATTGCCATAGAAGGTATCACACCAGATAAGTCGTCGCCATCAAAGACAAATTTAACCCCTGACCAGAGTGATTCAGCAAAAACGGGCTTAAACAAGCAGACCATTCCCTACTTTAAAAGTAATGATGTGGTGTGCAAAACTCAGGATGACCTCAGACCTCATAATGTCAAAGTCATTCCTTTAGGAAGTCTGTCATCTAAGTTATCCAGAAGATACAAAAAGGTGAAAAGATCAACAGAGGAAAATGACTTTGCTGGTCATACTCCACAGAGTTCCTCAGCCACAGTGGCTGGGATGGTTGATAACTATTCAGAGATTGAGGACAAGGAACAGCTTTTGGAGAATAGTTCTCAAAAGGAAAACATATTTACCAGTGACTGCCTAAGGAACAAAACACTGAGAATACCATAGAAGGCACTAAATTAATGGCAGCTGCAAACCAGAAGCCTACCCAGCAATGTGGGAGGTCCACGCTCACCCCTGCCTTTGCAGATAATGTTCCTGCGTTTTCATGGGAATTAACCCTTGGGAACAAAGTACAGTCTACATCAGAGGACAGTCTGGCAAACCAGGAGAGGACCAAATGAGTAGGTGGTGAAGGGGTTGGAAAACCTGAGGCCGATGTGGGTGAAGAAGTCGAAATGACTGTAGTTACAGAGTTAAGACACAGTAGTCCAGTTGGGAGGCACAAGCTCAGAGTTGTGCACATGATGCTTCTAAATAGAGTGACATCCAGAACCACCCTCTAGAAGGGGACAGTGGCTTAAAGCATGAAATCAGTGGATCAGTTCCTTTGGAGCAGGGGTCAAGCTCTCATGCTCCTGGGAAAATATTCCAGCACTTTCCAGTCATCCTTACTATCTTCGGAGTTTCCTTATGGTGCTAGGAGCTATCTTTCAGAATGAAGATGATAGGATGCTCTTCGATAAACACGAGAAGGGAATTGTAACTAAATTTTATCAATTATCAGAGAGTGGTCAGAAGATGTATATAAGAGTTTACAATGTAAACTCGGCTGGATTAAGGCACACAAATTGGAATATGAAAAGATTGGCCCTAACTTAACCCCTGTGGTTGGACAACTGACACAGGCCAGCTTTCTGCAGACATAATACACAGAGTAGCTGACTAGATAAGGAAGCATGACTCACATATATTTCTTTACAAGAAATGCACCTCACAACAAAAGACTCACATAGGTTGAAAGTGAAGGGATGGAAAAAAATCTTTCAAGCAAACAAAAAGGAAAAAAAACTGGGGTAGCAATACTCATATATGATAAAGTAGATTTCAAAATGAAGGCCATAACTAGAGACAAAGAAGGCCACTACATAATATTGAAAGGATCTATCAAACAGGAAGATATAACCTTGATAAACATATATGCACCCAATATAGGAGCACCAAAATATATTAAAAATATTTTGGAGGACTTCAAAGGAGAAATCAACAGCAATACTATCATAGCAGGGGACTTCAACACCCCGCTGGCATCATTGGATAGATCTTCTAGACAAAAAATTAATAAGGAAACACAGACTCTAAATAAAATGATAGATCAAATGGATTTAATAGATATCTACAGAGAATTACACCCCAAAATTGCACAATTAACATTCTTCTCAAGTGCACAAGGGACATTCTCAAAGATAGACCACATGTTAGGACACAAACTAAGTCTCTACAAGTTCAAGAAGATTGAAATCATATCAAGCATCTTCTCAGATAACAATGGCATGAAACTAGAAAGCAATTGCAACAAGAACATGCAAAGACATTTGAAAATATGTGGGCTAAATAGCATGTTATTGAACAATAAATGGGTTACCATGGAGATCAAGGAAGAAATTAAAAACTTCCTGGGAACCAATGAAAATGAACACACAACAACACAAAATCTATGGGATGCAGTGAAAGCAGTTCTGAGACAGAAGTTCATAGCACAATAGGCCTACCTCAAGAAACAAGAAAAATTTCTAACAGACTATCTAACCTCACAACTTAAAGAACTAGAAAGCAAACAAAAAGAAAACCCCAGAGCAAGTAGAAGGAAGGAAATAGTAAAGATCAGATCAGAAATAAATGACATGGAGATCAAAAAAACAATTCAAAAGATCAATGAAACAAAAAGCTGATTATTTGAAAAGATAAACAAGATTGATGGACCCTTAGCTAGACTCACCAAGAAACAAAAAGAGAAAATTCAAATACAGAAAATCAGAAATGAAAGAGGAGAATTAATAACTTACACCACAGAAATACAAAGGATTGTTAACAAATATTATGAACAATTATACGGAAACAAATTTGACAATCTAAGTGAAATGGAAAATTTCTAGAAACTCATAGTCTCCCAAAACTGAACTGGGAAGAGATAGAAAACTTAAATAGACCAATGATAACAGAAGAAATTAAAGATGTAATCAAGACTCTTCAAGCAAACAAAAACCCAGGCCTGGAAGTCTTCATGGGGGAATTTTACTGAACACTCAAAGAAGAACTAATACCCATTATCCTAAAAGTATTTCAAAAAATTCAAGAAGAAGGAAGACTTCCAAACTCATTTTGTGAGGCCAGCATAATTCTAAATCCAAAACCAGAAAAAGACACTACAAAAACAGAAAACTACAGGACAATATCCCTGGTAAACATAGATGCCAAAATCCTGAACAAAATACTAACAAATCGAATCAAGCAATACAACAAAAAATTATTCACCGTGACCAAGTGAGATTCATCCCAGGGATGCAAGGCTGGTACAATATTCACAAATCAATAAATGTGATACACCACATAAACAAAATGAAAGATAAAAATCATATGATCTATCAATAGATGCTGAAAAAGCATTTGACAAAATTCAGCTCCCATTTCTGACAAAAACTCTCAGGAATGTGAGAATAGAGGGATCATATTTCGACATAATAAAGATCATATATGAAAGACCTACAGCCAACATCATACGCAATGGGCCAAAATTAAAAGCATTTTCCTTAAGAACAAGAACAAGTCAAGAATGCCCACTTTCAACACTCGTATTTAGCATAGTATTGGAAGTCTTAGCTACAGCCATCAGACAGGAAGAAAAAATAAAAGGGATCCAAATTGGAAAGGAGGAAGTGAAACTGTCATTATTTGCAGATGACATGATACTATACGTAGAAAACCTAAAAGACCCCAGCAAAAATTTACTAGATTTAATAAATAAATTTGGCAAAGTAGCAAGATACAAAATTAATGTCAAGAAATCGATGGCATTCTTATACATTAATGATGAACTCGCAAAAAGAGAAACTGAAAAAACAATCCCATTTACCATCGTGGCAAAAAAATTAAGATACCTAGGAATAAACTTAACCAAAGAATAAAGGACCTATTCACAGAAAACTACAGGTCATTAAACAAAGAAAGAGAGGAAGATATAAAAAGTGGAAGCACATACCTTGTTCATGGATTGGAAGAACTAACATCATTCAAATGTCCATACTACCGAAAGCAATTTATAGATTCAGTGCAATCCCCATCAAAATACCAATGACATACTTCACAGAACTATAATAAATACTTTAAAAGTTCATATGGAACCAAAAAAGACCACAAATAGCCACAGAAATCTTGAATCTTGAAAAAGAAGAACAAAGTTGGAGGAATCACTTTACCAGATTTCAGGTTATACTATAAAGCGACTGTAATCAAACAAGCCTGGTACTGGCACAAAAAACAGGCATATAGACCAGTGGAACAGAACAGAGATCCCAGAAATTGACCCAAGGCAATATGCTCAATGAATGTTTGAAAAAGGTGGCAAGAGCATACAGTAGAGTAAAGACAGCCTCTTTAATAAATGGTGTTGGAAAAATTGGACAGCTACATGCAAAAAAATGAAACTAGACCATCAACTTACACCCTACACAAGAATAAACTCAAAATGGATAAAAGACTTAAATGTGACCCATGAATCCATAAAAATCCTAGAAGAAAATGTAAGCAACACAATTTCAGACATCATACACAGCAGAATTTTCACTGATACATCACCTAAGGCAACAGAAACAAAGGAGAAAATGAACACATGGGACTATATCAAACTCAAAATCTTCTGCACAGAAAAATATACCATCATCAAAATGGAAAGGCTACCCACTCTATGGGAGAGCATAATTGCCAATGATATATCATGTAAGGGGTTAATTTCCAATATATAGAGAGTGCTTACACAATTCAACAAAAGGAAAACAAAGAACTCAATGAAAAAATGGGCAGAGGAACCAAATAGACACCTCTCCAAACAGGACAAAAAAATGGCCAAGAGACACATGAAGAAATGCTCAACATCACTAATCATCAGAGAGATGCAAATTAAATCAACAATGAGGTATCACCTCACACCATTTATTGATGGAATGGCTGCCATCAATAAATCATCAAACGACAAGTGTTGGCGAGGGTGTGGAGAAAAGGGGACTCTAGTACACTGCTGGTGGGAATGCAGACTGGTGTAGCCACTATGGAAAACAATATGGTGTTACCTCAAAAAATTAAAAATTGAACTTCCATTTGACCCAGTGATCCCACTCCTAGGAATATACCCTAAGAAGCCTGAAACACCAATCAGAAAGAATAAATGCACCCCCTTATTCATAGCAGCACTATTTACAATAGCTAAGATCTGGAAATAGCCCAAAAGTCCATCAGTAGATAAATGGATACAAAGCAGTGGTACATATACACAATGGAGTACTATGCAGCTGTAAGACAGAAGGATCTCTTATCCTTTGAGATTACATGGAAGGAACTGGAAAGTATTATCCTAAGCAAAACAAGCCAAACAGAGAAAGACAAGTATCATATAATCTCACTTATTTGTGGAATATAATGAACATAACAGTCTGAGGAATGGGGTAGTCCCAGAGATGTGGAAGTGGGGTACTTACCGACAATCCCCAGAAGAGGGGGTGTTGGGGAGAGATAAACCACAGAACTTATATGCATGTATGCATGAACAATGGACATGGACAATGAAGCTGGGGACAGGGCAGGGAGGGGTGAGGCGTGAATCAGTGGGAGAAAAGGAGAAACATTTGTAACAAAAATAAATTGATTAATTAAAAAACAACAACAAAAATCAAAGAACTGCAAAAGTGTAACTCCTCAGTACTTTGAGCTGTTGCCTCTTGGCATGTTGTCAGTTTGGCTCAAATAAACTTATAAGACTTTTCTACAGGTTTGAACTGTCTTATGTTGACTGTTATTAGCTGATTTTTTATTTGGAAAACAACAACAACAAAACAAAAGGTTGTTTATGAGGCAATAAAAAAGGCCCTAGATAGAAAAATGAAAAGGCAGACAGAAAAGTACTCAAGAGAGTATAAGAGTTTGATTAAAATACATGAATACCTAATAACACAAAACAAAAATAGTAATGTTTTTTGTAGTTTAAAATTCACGTAGAACTAAAATACATGGCTACAATAACACGCAAGGAACGAGAGGGTATAGAAAATTAAAACCAAATTTTCCCGGCTGGTGTGGCTCAGTGGTTTAGTGTCAACCCATGCACCAAGAGGTCACCAGTTCAATTCTTGGTCAGGGCACATGCCCAGGTTGTCTGCCAAATCCTCAGTGAGAGGCATGCCAGCGGCGGCCAATTAATGTTCTCTCATTGATGTTTCTATTTCTCTCTCCCTCTCCCTTCCTCTCTAAAATAAATTAAGAAAAAAATTAAAACCAAGTTCAAATAGAAGAAAATACATGATAATTAGTATTTTGTATCTTTATCCACTAAAATAAAAATAATGTATATTTAAAAAGATAACAGAGAAAAAGAATGAGTATTAAAAATAATATTTTATTAGTACAAAGCAAGTCAAAATATTAGCAAAGGGAAACATAAATTTGTCAATATAAGGTAAATAATAAACTACGATTAATAAAGGCATTTAATAATAAAAAGAATAACTCACTAGAAATTTTTACAAACTTTACTAATATTCACTCATTAAATTGATCTCAAAATCATGTTTACAAAAATTCACAAACCAATAAGAACAAATCTGCAATCACAGTGAGAGTTTTTACATATATAAGAATTTAAATATATATATATATATATATATATATATATATATATTAACACAAGAAACACCCAAAACTGTGGATAATGTTTATGAGTTTATTTGATCAAACTGATCACACATACTGAGGAGCAAGACCCCAAATGGTCCCAAGAATAACAGCTTTGCAGCTTCCTTTATTTATTTGAAACCAAGAAAAGATCGTAAAAAAGATTATGTGAAGGGATTTGAGTAAAGACAGTTAACAGGATCATGTGCTTTCTTGAGAATGGTTACATGGCTTATTTCAAAAGTATATTACCCTAGATGCACAGAAACAATGGACAAGGTTTGCTTAAGTCAAAGATAACTCTTTTATTAAAAAACCGTAATCCCAGAGCATGAATACCTATCCTTGACAGCCTAGTAGGAATTTATGATAAGATCATGCTGTGGAATTATTTTCTATAGAAACCCTTTTTTATCCATAGAAGAAAAAGAAGATGAATAACAGAATAATTGAATTGATATATATTGAATTCCTGATAAAACTGAATTCAAACTTTTTTAAATTTATAAATTTTTATGTATTTCTTGTTAATCAACACCCAGGATATTTTTTCATTGATTTTTAGATAGAGTAGAAGGGAGGGAAGGAGGGAGGGAGAGAGAGAGAAAGACAGAGAGAAAGATAGAGAAACATCAATATGAGAGAGAAACATCAATATGAGAGAGACACATCGATTGGTTGCCTCCTGCACTACCCTGACCAGGTTAGGGATCAAATCTGCAACCCAGGTATGTGCCCTTGGTGGGGAATCAAACCCAAGACTCTTTGGTCTGAGGGTCGATGCTCTTTCCACTGAGCAAAACCAGCTAGTGCTGAATTCACACTTTTAAAGTAAAAATGAGAAATTTACCACATAAAGAAAATATCTAATAAGATTAGAGCTGAGAGAATACCTGTCTACACAGTTAAAGGCTCTGAGCAGCCTGGTACCTAAACCAGGACACTAAAGCCTATGAACTTTCTCTACAACAATAAGTGGAAATCGAATATTATGGATCAAAAATGAGCCACATATTAAACTTGACAAGCTCAAGGGAGGCCTGCACGGTGGCCTTACAAGTTTAGAGACCAAAAGTAACCACATAGGATGGTCTGAACATAAAAATTAATAACTAAAATAAAGTCATAGTGTGTAGTCAAATCTTAATCTTGTAGTTCTTTTGACAAAGGCCACTCTTTATCTTAAGTAAGCTTGTCTATTATATTTTGTATATATGATAATATACCCTTGGAATGTCAGAGAAATTCCCCTTTTTAGGCCCTTCAGGATTCAACCTTGCACGAGAGCACAAGATCACACTGTTATCTTGTTTCGTGAATACCATCTCTGTGTATTGTAATGTCAATTGTTACTATCTTATACCTACCAATGTAAAAGTAGTATTTGTCTGTTTTACTCTTTATCCAGTGTCAGAGATTTCCCTGACACTGTTTGCTTTATCTGACCTCCTTCTTAGTCAACCACAATGAATTTCATGTAACCCCCTTACATCTCCTTGTTTGATTGTAATGTATGAAATAAGTTACAAAACTGTCATTCTCTAGACAATTTTCTCAATCCATTGATATTTTGATTCTGATCAATTGTTGTCAGTTTGGCTCAAATAAACTCATTTTCAAAAAAAAAGAATTAAAAATAATTTTATTTGTAGATTTCTAAGTAAAGAAATACTTGCTTACAATAGGAAGCTAGAAATAAACTTTTAACTAAAGCATAGAGTTACCATAAAGAGTCAGTCAGTGCACAAGCAGCCATAGGCAGGGTGAGTGCAAGCCTGGATAACCAGTTTGGAAGAATGGGTCATGCTGGGGCTGCACAGAGGATGCATATTTGCAAAGATCCAGGGGAGCCCATGGACTACAACTGCTCCCCAAAATGTGCAGGTGCTATGTTCAGCCTCAGGAAGTGTGCTGAGGAATGTGGAATCTTTTGGCTTCCTGACAATTGGTCCTGCAGTACCTCCCCATTCCCTTCTTAGCCTGATACTACAGATAGTCAGGGAGTGCTAGTCAATTTTCCTCATTGGCCAAGGTAGTGCAGGCTGAGTTTCTCAAACTAAGCATGCCAAAGGCTAAAAGATTCATGAAAAGGGCCTGAGAACACCAAAAGCTAGCAAGATACTTGGTTAGAAAAAAAGCCCTCCCCTCTCTATCCCTATAAAAACGGTGGGCTTGCCCTGGCCGGTTTGGCGCAGCGGTTGGAGCATCGGCCTGCGGTACTGAGAGACCCGGGTTCAGTTCCCGCTAAGGGCACATACCTCGGTTGCAGTTTGTCCCCGGCCCTGGTTGGTCGTGCGGGTGGCAGCCACTCGATGTGTCCCTTCACATCGATGTTTCTCTCTCTCTCTCTTCCTCTCTCTCCCTCCAACTCTATCTGAACAAAAAATGGAAAAATGTCCTCAGGTGAGGATAAAAAAAAAAACAAAAAACGGTGGGCTTGAGCAGGAAGGGGAGATGGTCTTTGAGATAAGAGTCCACCATTCTCCTAGGTTGCGGCACCTGAATAAACCTTTTTCCTTTTGCATCAGCACCTGTCTCACAAGTTTGGCTTTTGTTGTAGCAGGCAGCCAAACCTGTGTTTTCAGTTACAATGGTGGACATCACACTGTTATCCTTTTAGAACTATACTTATTTTCATAATTTTAAATTGAAAGCTAATTTTGTTTCTAATATATTTTTTTAAAGAAATCACCTCTTTATATAAGTGGACTTCTTCAATTTTCAATATTACTGTTTAAGTCAATTACATGGACAACAGATTTATTAGATAAAAATCTGAAATTAAGAAAAATTCAAATGTAAATATAAATTGACTTAGGAACCATAACACAACCTTAAATATTTATTGCATCGTTGTAACAAGGAATAAAAATTTTACACTCCCCTGACTAACCATAAAATAGAATTAGAAAAAAATGAAAAATGTACTTACAAATATATATATATATATATATATGACACCTCATATACTAATAGTTTCCTTAGAAGCAATTTGCAGGCACCAGATATTCCAATTTGTACAAGAAATGGTCTTGATCACAAGACTGGCTGATCCAGATTGCCCACCTTCAGAAATTTGGCTGACATTGACCAGTTCCAGTATGCTGACATTGAAAATCCATATTGGGACCAGCAAGGACACTGCATGCACATCCACTACCCCTGCCCCATTTTTTTTGTTCTGTTTTCCCTCTCCCTCTTGATAAAAACCCCTGCCTACACTGAGATGTTAACATTATCTTTGGGATGACAGTCCTCTAAGTTCTGACACTGCTAGTACTTGATTAAACCAATTTCCCTTACACCAACACCTGCTTCTCAAGTATTGGCTTTAGAAGCAGAAGGCAGTTGAAATTGGATTTGGTAGTAGAATTTGACAAGCCATCCAGGAGCAGTTGTACCCCAACAGGTCAAAATGGCAACTCTTGGATCCCAATTGCTTGTGGCTGGCTGTCCCTCTGGTAGGGACTGCAGGGATTTCCCAGTACCTGTCAAGATTTCTTAATCTAGGACATTCTCCCTGCTCTTCCTCTCATGGTGTCAGCTTCCTATAAATGATTTGGTGGTAAAAAAAAAAAAAAAAAGGTCACTGGGGTAGTCAATGGACTCCAAAACTGGGTAAGTCAAACTGCTGTCCACAACGAGAATCCTCTGTCTCTGTCATTTGAACTCCATGCCATTTGAACCTTGTAAAGGTCATTTATGGTACTGGTTTGTGTGAGATAAGATTGTAACACTAGTGTCTCAGTCCCTCCTTCCAGAGGATTTGGTTTGTGAGTACTCATTTGTTTGAACTTTGTCTTTATTTTGGAATTTGTTTCTGTTTTAAAATGGGCAGTTCAGTCTCACTTCCACCAAAGAGTAAGAATCCATTAGATTGAGTAAGAGTCCATTAGATTATCTTCTAGCTGATTGGTTGATTTAAACCAATGACTTATTAGAATTGTTATCCAAAGTTCTGGTAAATAGGATAAGATCTTTTATGTGCAAGTCTTCATGTTGTTACATCATAAAGAATTTTTTACTCAGAAAGGACCAAAATTGACTGGCCAGGGAGGTCTGCTCCAGGTGCTCAGCCTCTCCATGCAGAGTCAGTCAGCTTTTCCAGCCAAGGCCCTCCTTCCCTGCACATTTAATAGCTGGGAAAGGGGAGAGTCAGCCAGGGTTTTCTTCTTAAGAAGTCACACCAATTTTTCAAGAGCCACAGCAGCAGGAGTGAACACTGTCACCAGTGACTGGGCAAGCTATCATCCTCTGCCCCATACCACTCTTCACAGAAAAGATCTATATGATTGGTAGTGGCAGCTGCTTTGGGGACCAGGTAGGATTTGCTGTGCACCATCTACAAACAGTTTGCAGATTCTGCCCAAATGCTTCCTCTACCATTTCTTCCCAGCCTCCATTATCAGCATCTAATGCATCCTTCCAGTTTCTTTATGCACAGACAAGCAAATGTGAAGAAAAATTTATATTTGTGCCTTTCATAAGTAGAGTCAAGCAATATCCACATATTAGGAACACTCTGCCTGTCTCCTGCCTGAACCTGGGATTCTTCCACTGGAGAATTAAAATTAGAGACTTCAGTCAAGACGGTGGCATAGGTAACAGTGGTATCACCTCCTCCCACAACCACATTAAAATTACAACTAAACTACAGAACAACCATCATTCAGAACTGCCTAAAATTGAGCTGAATGGAAGTCCTACTACCACAAAATGAAATAAGATGTCACATCAGGACAGGCATGTTTTTACAGTGTGTCCAAAATACAACCAAGGTCCTGGATTTTCCTACTAGAATCATCTACATTAAGTGGGTGACAAGAATTTTGAGGATGGAAATGGCGTCAAAGTGAATGGAAGCTACACGGACTGTCTTCCAGGACCTAACTGGAATTACAACTAAAATAAAGACAAATCATCAGAAAAACAAACAAACAAAAAACTGAAAAGCATCTAGAGAGAACCCCTATAACAGAAAGAGGACACCAAATTGAGCCTAATAGTAACTTCAGAGGCATAAGATGGTAGACTGGGTGCACATGGAAGAGGGAGGGCAGACTGGACTGGAACGCTGTGGAGAGAGTCTGGGGCTCCTGGCTCAGAAGAGAGCTACAAGAAAAGACAATGGGAGTTTTGTACTGAATCACTCCCTTATAGGACAGTAGCCATATTACTCAAACAATCCCTTCCCAGAGCTCTGGGGAGAAGCAATGGCACCACTCTCAGGAATTTAACACCACCAGGACAGGCCAGAGAAATGCAAATTCAGATTCATTAACTGCTAAAGACTACCAGCAAGCAAGAAGGGTAATAAAATAAGAAAGAAAGCCATTGCCTACCAGTTGTAAATCCACTTACCCTATACACCTGAGGGATTTTTTCATTCAGCTGAGGCCTACAACCCGAGGCTCATTAAGTAACTGAGAATAATAGCATGCAGTCAAAAGCTAGAGGATAACTGAACATTGACTTTGCAAATCTACCCAAGAAAGTAAGACTTGACAGTGTGCTTAATGTGGGTCCTCCTAAACTCATTCAAATCTAATAGAGGGAGCCATAATCAAAAGAACACCAACACCCAAAGGAAAAGTTTGGCAGGCTACAAACCCCACAGAGACAGCAAAATGGTGAAACAAAGAAACAAATCCCAAATGAAAGAACAAGAGGATTCTACAGAAGGGATAAATGAAATGGAATTAAGCAAGTTATCAGAGGTAGAGTTCAGGGTAATGACTATGAGGAAGCTCAACAACATAAATAAAGAGCTCAACAGCATGAGTAAAGATATAGAAACATTGAAAATCAACCAATTGGAAATGAAAAACCACTAAGTGGAAATGAAGAATGACATAGCAAAAATACATAATACACTGGAAGGAATAACCAGCAGAGCAGAGGAAGTCAAAGATCAGATCAGTGAAGTACAAGACAAGGTAGAAAAAAATTCACCCAAACAGAGAAAAAAAAGAAAAGAAAAAACGGGAAGACAGCTTAAGAGAACTGTGGGACAACTGTAAACTTTACAACATCTGCATCATAGGAGTTCCAGAAGAAGAAAATGAGCAAGGGTTAGAGAATATATTTGAAGAAATAGTGACAGAAAACTTGCCTAACTTGGTGAAGGAAAAAGGTATGCAAGTTCAGGTAGCACGGAGAGCTCCAAGAAAGAAGGACCCAAACAGGCCCACACCAAGATGCATAATAATTAAACTGCCAAAAATTAAAGATAAAGAGAGAATCCTAAAGGCAGCAAGAGATAAATAAGCAACAGGTTACCTACAAAGGAACCCCCATAAGGCTAAACAGCTGACTTCTCAAGAGAAATACTACAGGTCAGAAGGGAATGGCATGAAATAATCAAGGTCATGAAAAACAAGAATCTGAATCCAAGATGACTCTATTCAGCAAGGCTATCATTCAAAATAGATGGTGAAATAAAGAGCCTCCTAGATGAAAAAAAAAAAAAAAAAGCTAAGGGAATATATTAACACCAAACCAGCACTGCAAGAAATGTTAAAAGGACTGCTGTAATAAGCATAAGAAATAGGAAGAGAAACATGACAATAATAAGAAAAAATGTCAATAAATAAGTACACATCAATAATAACTATAAATGCAAATGGATTAAATGCTCCAATTGAAACACACAGAGTAACTGAATGGGTAAGAAAGCATGATATATGTTGTTTACAAGAGATCCACCTCACAACAAAAGACTTACATAGGTTGAAAAGTGAAGGGATGGAAAAAAATTTTTCCAAGCAAATAGAAAGGGAAAAAAGCTGTGGTAGCAATACTCATATCCAATGAAATAGACTTCAAAATGAAGGCCATAATTAGAGACAAAGGAGGCCACTACATAATATTGAAAGGATTTACCAAAGAGGCTAAAACCTTGGTAAACATATATACACCCATTATAGGAGCACCAAAATACATTACAAAACTTCTGGAGCACTTCAAAGAAGAAATCAACAATGATACTATCATAGCAGAGGACTTCAACACTCGCAGACATCACTGGATAGATCCTATAGACAAAAGGTTAACAAGGAAACAGACTTTAAATGATGCACTAGATCAAATGGATTTAATAGATCTCTACAGAGAATTGCACCCCAAAACTGCAGAATTCACAACTGCACATGGGACATTTTCAAAGACATACCACATTAGGACACAAACTAAGTCTCTACAAGTTCAAGAAGATTGAAATCATATCAAGCATCTTCTCAGATCACAATGGCATGAAACTAGAAATCAATTACAATTAAAATGCTAAAAAACATTCAAACACATGGAGGCCAAATAGCATGTCATTAGAAAATTAATGGGTTACCAAGGTGATCAAGGAAGAAATTATAACCTTATTGGAAACCAATGAAAATGAACACACAACATCAAAACTCTATGGGATGCAGCAAAAGCAGTCCTGAGAGGGAAGTTCATTGCACTACAGGCCTACTTCAAGAAACATAAAAAATTTAAAACTAACTATCTAACCCTACAACTCAAAAAACTAGAAAGTAAATTAAAAGAACAACCCACAACAAGTAGAAAGAAAGAAATAGTAAAGATTAGAGAAGAAATGAATGACATAGAGACCAAAAATCATTTCAAAAGATCAATGAAACAAAGTGATAGTTCTTTGAAAAGATAAACAAGATTGATGGACCCTTAGCCAGGCTCACCGAAAAAGAAAGAGCAAAGACCATATAAACAAAATCAGAAACAAAAGAGAAGAAGTAACACTTGACATCACAGAAATACAAAGGATTGGTAAAAAATGCTGTGAAGAATGATATGCCAACAAATTGCACAATCTAGGCAAAATGGACAAATTTCTAGAATCACACAGTCTCCCCAAACTGAACTGAGAAGAGACAGAGAACTTGAACAAACCAATAACAACCAAGGAAAGTGAAGATATAATCAAGAAACTTCAGCAAACAAAAGCCTACGCCTAGATGGCTTCACAGGGAAATTTTACCAAACATTCAAAGAAGAACTAACACCCATTCTCCTCAAACTATACCAAAAAATTTAAGAAGGAAGACTTCCAAACTCATTTTAAAAGACCAGCATAATTCTAATTCCAAAACCAGATAAAGACACAACAAAGAAAGAAACTTATAAGCCAACATCACTGATGAACATAGATACCAGCATACTTAACAAAATGTTAGCAAATCAGATCCAGCAATTCATTAAAAACATTATTCACAATGACCAAGTGGGATTAATCCCAGGGATTCAAGGCTAGTACAATATTTGCAAGTCAATAAATGTGATACAACACATAAACAAAATGAAAGATAAAAGTTATATGATTATATCAATGGATGCTGAAAAAGTATTTGACAAACAAAATACAGCACCCATTTCTGATATAAATGCTCAGCAATGTGGAAATAGAGAAATGGCATCTCAACAAAATAAAGGCCATATATGAAAAACCTACAGCCAACATCATACTTAATGGGCAAAAATTAAAAGCATTTCCTTTAAGAAAAAGAACAACACAGGAATGCCCACTTTTGGTACACTTATTTAACATAGATCTAGAAGTCTTAACCACAGCAATTAGACATGAAGAAAAAATAAAAGGGATCCAAACTGGAAAGGAGGAAGTGAAACTGTCATTATTCACAGATGACATAATATTGTACATAGAAAACCCTAAAGACTCCATCAAAAGTTTACTAGATTTAATAAATGAATTTGGAAAAGTAGCAGGATATAAAATTAACATCCAGAAATTGGTACCATTATTATACACCATTAATGAACTCCCAGAAAGAGAAACTAAAAAAAAAAAAAAAAAAACAGTTTCATTCACCACTGCAACAAAAATATTAAAATATCTAAACATAAACTTAACCAAAAAGTAAAGGACCTCTTCACAGAAAACTACAGGATATTGAAACAAA
This sequence comes from Molossus molossus, assembly GCF_014108415.1. Taxonomy (NCBI): domain Eukaryota; kingdom Metazoa; phylum Chordata; class Mammalia; order Chiroptera; family Molossidae; genus Molossus; species Molossus molossus. Next base: position 6,758,574 of record NW_023425351.1, on the reverse strand, counting down.
GAAATAGAGGAAGATATCCAAATGTGGAAGTTTATATACATTGTTCATGGATTGGAAGAATTAACATCATTAAAATGTCCATATTACCCAAAGCAATCTATAGATTCAATGCAATCCCCATTAAAATACCAACAAGATATTTCACAAAACTAGAACAAATACTCCAGTAGTTTCAACGGAACCAAACAAGACCCTGAATAGCCACAGCAATCTTGATAAAGAAGAACAAAGTAAGAATGATCACTGTACCAGATATCAGATTATACTACAAAGCTACTATAATCAAAACAGCCTGGTACTGGCACAAGAACAGGCATATAGATCAATGAAACTGGACAGAGAACCCAGAAATTGACCCAAGACAATATGCTCAGTTAATATTTGACAAAGTTGGCAAGAACATACAATGGAGTAAAGACAGCCTCTTTAATAAATGGTGTTGGGAAAATTGGACAGCTACATGCAAAAAAAAAAAATGAAACTAGACCACCAACTTATACCATACACAAGAATAAACTCAAAATGGATAAAAAGACTTAAATGTGACTCGTGAATCAATAAAAATCCTAGAAGAAACTGTAGGCAACAAAATTTCAGACATCACACACAGCAGAATTTTTGCTGATACAAGAGAAACAAAGGAAAAAAATAATAAATGGGAGTACATCAAATGAAAAAGTTTCTGCACAGCAAAAGAAACAACCATCAAAATGGAAAGGGATCCCACTATATGGGAGAGTATAATTGCCAATGATATATCAGATAAAGGGTTAATTTCCAAAAGATATAGACTACTCACACAACTCACAAAAGGAAGACAAAGAATCCAATTAAAAAATGGGCAGAGGACCTAAATAAACACCCCTCCAAAAAGGACATAAAAATGGCCAAGAGACATATTAAAAAATGCTCAACATCACTAATCATCAGAGAGATGCAAATTAAAACAACAATGAGGTATCCTCACACCTGTCAGAATGGCCACCATCAACAAATCATCAAACAACAAGTGTTGGCGAGGGTGTGGAGAAAAGGGGACTCTAGTATACTGCTGGTGGGAATGCAGACTGGTGCAGCCACTATGGAAAACAAAAACAATGTGGTGTTTCCTCAAAAAATTAAAAATTGAACTGCCCTTTGACCCAGTGATCCCACTTCTAGGAATATACCCTAAGAAGCCTGAAACAGCAATCTGAAATAATATAGGTACCCCTATGTTCATAGCAGCACTATTTACAATAGCTAAGATCTGGAAACAGCCCAAATGTCCATCAATAGATGACTGGATAAAAAAATCTGTGGTACATATACACAATGGAAAACTGCAGGTGTAAGAAAAAAAGCTCTCTTAGCCTTTAAGATGACTTGGAGGGACCTGATGAGTATTATGCTAAGCAAAATAAGCCAATCAGACAAAGACAAATACCACATCTCACTTAATTGTGGAATATAATGAATAAATTAAGCTATTGGACAAAATAGATCCAGAGACATAGAAGTGGTGTTCCGACTGACAAATCTCAGAGGAGGTTGGGGGGGGGGCGGGGCGGGGGAGAGATAACCCAAAGAACCTATATGCATATATGCATAACCAATGGACATAGACCACAATGCTTTGTGGTGAGGCAGGGAGATCAAGAGGAGGGTGTCAAAAGGGGAGAAAAGGAGAAACACCTGTAACAAAAATAAATTAATTTTTTTAAAAAAGATCAAAATTGATGGTTCAAAGAGGGAGAGATGATTTCACTTTCCTTCAATTGTAAAACTCAAAAAAAAGAACCAAACAAGGAAACACATTTTTTAATACTAAGTTATCTTGGAGCCCTGGGAGCTCCTGCAGCCCTGGGAACAATGGAGGAATTAATGCCGCCTCTAAAGGGTCTGCAGGCTGCAGGAGCAGCTGGGGAGGCTGCCCCATCCCAATGTGAAGAAAAAAAGTGGCACTTTAAAAACTCAAGGGCTAAAGCTACCTATGCCTGGCATCTCTCCTCCCCCCAGTCTAGCCCACCTAGAAGTTGTCAAGGACAAATAAAAATATCTTATCCTCTCTATAAATATTAGCAATATTGTTTATGTGGATGGTAAAAAAACAAACAAAGAAGAAGACTATCTCACTTTTTGGGGGGATCATGTGGTTTGGGAAAATGTTTGATGTTAAAGCTGTTTTAAGTTTGTTTGATGTCCTTTAGAATTATTAATATAAAATAGGTGTTTGTTTTGCCTGCATTTACAAATAGTTCATGTTTTGTCTCTTAAAAAGTGTGTGTGCTTGACAATGAAAGATCTTGTTCCTAGAAGTTATGTAATATATTTGCCAATCTAAAGAATGTTAATTACTTACTTTTAGTTGTCACTAAACATTTAGGTTTCTGAAAGTTAAGAACTGTGGTTTTGTTGATAGAAGTTATAAAATATGAAGGTACTTTTTTATTGGTAGTGCCCCTAGCGGGAATCGAACCCGGGACTCTCTGGTCCGCAGGCTAATGCTCCAACTGCTGAGCCAAACTGGCCAGGGCTGAAGGTTAAAGAAAAAGCAAAAAATTAAGTTCTCCTAAAGCTAGTTATTTCAAATTTATTTGGGTAAGAATGTTTGTGAAGATTGTAAAACAGTTTGTGAAAGTTGGAGAAAGATTTTTTAAAATTATAAAACATTTGTGGAAAAAATCTTAAGGGAAAAATATATAGTCAAGCTAATAATGAATTTAATTGAATAAATAAATTTAAAAATCAAAAGCAAGCTAATACAGAATTAGAGTTTGGTTAGTTCCAGTTTGTTAAAAAACAAACAAACAAAAAACACAAGGATTTTCCTCTTGATTTACAAACATAAGGAGACATTAACAACAACAACAACAAAAACCATCAGGTAAATTATATATTTTTCTCCCTACCTAATTTCTCCAGATTTTGAAAATTCTAAATGAGCATTATTATTTTCATGTCAATATATTTGTTGTCATGAATCCAATAAGAATCAACTTTCTTTATAATAGCACACATAAAACAAGTTTCCAATTGTGGTTTTAGTAACCAGGACTGACTGGAATGCCATGTTTGAGAGGGACATGCCTAGACCCTGAATGTCATTAAAGAACATTAACGATGAAGATTGACTTTGAAAGCCAATAAAAGTTCTTTGGAGAAATGTCCTGTTACCTTGCTTATTTATATGGTTTGTGGTTGTTTTTCCTGTAAGGAGTAAATGTTGCTTTCCTGGAGGATCAAAAGGAGAGAGCCTCAAGACATTGTGGGGACCTCAAGAACGTGAGGAATTGACCCAAAACTATAGGTATTGCAGGCCAAGCCTGATGGCAACTGTGCGGCTGAGCTTCTTCATCCTGCAGAACTAATTGAAGCTCAATCTGAGATTCCAGCAAAGCAGATTTCAAAGAACCTATATGATCAATTGGTGTTCTTGTTGTGTTCATGCAAATGATTGGACTGAATTGAAATTGAACTTAATGCAGTAAATAATCTTGATTTTCCTATCTTTAAAATAAGTGTGTAATTTCAGGGCAAAATTCTGTCTTAATAGCATCTATAATACACAGTTATGGACACTAGACTCTAGTTCAGTTGATAGTCTTAAAAGTTTTATTTTTCACCAATGGACTGAACTGGGTCCTGAATTTTTCTATTTTATTTATTTTTTAATATTTGGCTACAACTCTCCAAGCTAATGATTTATTTTTTCTCCCATCCTTTGACTTCGAACTAAAACTTTTTCTTCTATTGGATTATTTTCTATTTTTATTTTTTCTTCCTCACTCAAGGACATTTTTCTATTTTTTGTTCAGGTAGAGTGGGAGGGAGAGATAGGAACAGAGAGAGAGAGAGAGAGAGAGAAACATCAACGTGAAAGGGACACTTTGAGTGGCTGCCACCCGCACAATGAACCAGGGACAGGGACAAACTGCAGCTGAGGTATATATATACCCTTAGCAGGAACTGAACCTGGGTCTCTCTGGACCACAGGCTGATGCTCTAACCACTGAGCAAATCTGCCAGGGCTCTACTGGGTTATTTATCATAATTCTTGTTGTTCTAGCTTTTGCCCCCAAAATATCAAGATTTTCAACCTAATTTGTCTCCACCAGGTTACAAGGTCTACTTGTCCTCAGGGAATACCAACTCTAGACATCATCACCATCTCCTCCCATGTTCAGACTTCCTCGGGCCTCTGACAGAGAACAAGGGTCTCTTGGCCCTGAAGTAAAATATTGCTCCTCTTCAGCAGAAAGCAGTTATAGAAACACTGTGCCCTTTTTCTCTGAAAGAATTCAGAGCCACGATCTTTGAAGGGGATGAGGTAAGCAATTAGACAGACATGAGCAGAGCAAGGACAATAGGTCAACTACAGAAGGTCATTATGGTGGAAACACTCAAATGCCTAGCAATGGGAAAAACTGGGAAAATAAATACCTAAGCTCAGGGTTACTTTTCTTCCCCTAGCATATTGCTGGTCATGCAGTTTAGACTCTCTAAACTTTCTTTCCTCTCTAGAAATAACATTTAGTCCTCAGTTGTATTTCAGCTCCAGGCTCAGAAAAGCATCAAAACCAGGTGGCTGATGCTAGGACCAGCTGCAATGATTAATGACCCCTGCCCTGGTGCCAGTCAATCTGTGGAGACCATGATCCTGAAAGGACATGCCTGGAAAGCTGAAGCATATTCTATTAAAACCCTCCCCTAGGACCTCCCCTAAAATCTCCACCTTTAAAAGCCCCTAGGACGAAGAATCCAACATGCTCTCTCTCTCAGGAGCTCCTCTTGATGTTTCAAGAGCAATTGTTATTTCCTCACAGGAGCCCTCAGGACAATTGACAGTGGGGAACAAATTGATTGATTTCTTAGTTGGTACTGGAGCCACTTATTTAGTTTAAAATAAAAGAATGACTAAAAGAAGTCTGGAAACTGTCTAGGTAGTGGGAGTTACCAGACAAATGCACCAAGAGGCCTTTCTCCAACCCCTTAGAGTGACATCTAAGAAATTCTGAATTGTCACACAGTTTCCGCTATGTGCCAGAATGCCCCCAAACACTTGCTGGGATGAGATTTGTTATGCAAGCTGGATGCTCAGGTAACTTTCTTGCCAGAAAAAAAACAGCTGCACCTCAGGTACTGCCAGAGCATGTATTATAGTTCCAGATGCTCTTAGCATGCCTGGAAGGAACAGAAAGAGAAGTACTCCCACCACAGAGCTACGAGAAAGCCCAGTTATCCATCTAAGGAAGCTCTCCACTGTTCCAACCTGGGGACAAAGTACTTCTGAAGACCTGGAAAATCAGGGACCTGAACACCAGTTGGCTAAAAAGTAGACCAGTCTGTATTATGGACTGCTGACAACTCACAGTCTTTAAAGTTTCCATGGCTAAAGCCATGGATACACCACACTCTAGTGAAAAGGGCCTGCCTGAATAGAAAGAGTCAAGTCCTCCAACAACATACACCCTCTGGCTATTAAAGACTGCCATAGTCCTAACAAACACTAGCCATGTTATTCAGTGTATGCCAGAAGGTTATGTGTTTATATGTGGTTCATAGGGCTGCTCTGGGACTATAACTGTTTATGGAACAAGACTGAAGCTAGACAATGTTTTCTAAGATCATTGGTCACTCCTTTATCAGCCCAGTCAGAGACCCGCACTGGACTAACCCACTCAACTATTCACTCGAGTAGCTCGAGATCTTCCAGGATACATCACTGATTGGGACAAGTACTTCTTTGGTTATATTCTCCTGCTGTGGTGGGGAGTTGTGTCCCATCAGCATGTTTTATGTAACCTATCTAAAACATTAATAATTTCAGCCAATGAAACAGCTACTTTCCTTTCCAATCTGCAAAAATCTTTAGATTTTCTAGCTAAAGTCGTCCTATATAGTCAAATTGCTTTAAACTACATGTTGGCAGAACAAGAAAATGTATGCATGAATATCAACTCTTCCTGCTGTACATACATCAAACTATGTGCTCAGGTAGAAACAAGCATCAACTAAGATCAGACAATAAGACACCTGGCTTCAGGAAATATTAGACCATCATACCCCACTCTTTGAAGGAACCTGAGATTGGTTTGAGAATCTGTTCTCATGGATACCTCAAGAATTCAGGTCCATACTAGGAGGAATTCTTAAATTAGATTTAATCATTATTTTGTTTGTAGTATTTGTCATTTATTATCCTAAAAATATTCATAACTCGTCCAGCCAGTGTGGCTCAGTGGTTGAGTGTCGACCCATGCACCAAGAGGTCGCCAGTTTAATTCCTGGTCAAGACACATGCTCAGGTTGTGGGTTCAATCCCCAATGGGGGGGCATGCAGGAGGCGGCCCATCGATGTTCTCTCTCATTGATGTTTCTCTCTCTCCTCACATTCTTTTTCTCTAAAATCAATAAAGTAAAAAAAAAAAATTTTGTTAAATATTCATAACTTGTCTTTCTCACATCAGAAAATTATACATGCTCAACATATTCCTTTAAGAGATATACCTGCTTATAACTCATGAGAATTTTTTTTTATAACAGGCTCAAGTTTTTCATTCCCCCAAAAGATTTAGAAGACATCAATAGCTCCATACATATGGAGAAAGAATTGACAGTGGAAAATTTTAACAAAGAATAAACACTTTATACTATTCTGACTAACAATAAAATATAATTAGAATAAAATATACTACTAAACTTATAAAAATAACTCATATATGAACAGTTTCTACCTGAACATACTGCAGGAATAAGCAGTTAAATGGTCTTGGATCCTGGCCAGTTTGGCTCACTGGTTAGAGCATCGGCCCAGAGACCAGAGAGTCATGGGTATGATTCTGGTCAAGGGCAGGTACCTCAGTTGCTGTTTGGTCCCTGGCCCTGGTCAGGGTTGTGTGGGAGGCCACCAATCGATGTGTCTTTCTCATATCAATGTCTCTGTCTCTGTCTCTGTCTCTCTCTCTCTCTCTCTCTCTTATTCTATTTAAAAATAAATGGCAAAATATTCTCAGGTGAGATTAGAAAAATAATGGCCTTGGTCAAAGACTTTGCCAGATGCAGATCACCCAATCTCATCAATTTGGCTGATACTGACCTTTTCCCATATGCTTACATTAAAGATTCATATCAGGAACAGCAAGGACAATGCCTGCACGTTCACAGCCTCTTCCCTATTTTTTTTTCTGGTTTCCCTTCCCTACTGATAAAAATGCCTGCCTTCACCAAGATGTTAAGATGGTCTTTGGGACGAGTGCCCACCATCTTCTCAAGCTGCTGGCAATTGAATAAACCATTTTTCTCTACATCAGCACCTGCCTCTCAAATATTGCTTTTCAAAGTAACAAGTAACCTCATCAGGTGGAGGCACAGAATCCAGAGCCATAGGACCCAGAACCATGGATATGGTGTATTTTCTCACTCTCTCTCTGACCTTGAATTTATTCAACATTTTTACATTTTTAATGGAAGCATTTGCTCTTTTTTATGTGAACACAACTCCACGTCAAATGATGATAGCCAAATAGAGCACTAGCTTTACTATGTAATTGGCAGCATAAAAGTAAAATTTCCACAGGACTCTCTGTTGCACTGGAGAAATATGATACAACAGGAATTTGGAACTCCAACAGAATGAAGCCCTTGATTGTACTCTGTATCCAACCCACAGCATCTATAGGACTTGCCAAGATAAATCAGCTTTTTCTCTCAGAGGATATCATAGAGCTACTTGAGAAAGTACAAATAAAAAGACTTTTATTTCACCTTGACCAGGTGGTTCAGTTGATTAGAGCATTATCCCATACACCAAAAGGTTGTGGGTTTGATTCCCAGTAAGATTATAAACCTAGGTTTCAGATTTAATTCCTGTTAGGGGCATGTATAGGAGGCAACCGATCAATGCTTTTCTCTCACACAATGTTTCTCTCTACCTCTCTCTCTTTAAAATCCATAAGAAAACATATCCTTGTGTGAGGATAAAAAACAAAACAACAGCAACAAAAAAACCAACTTTCAGTTTAAAAAAAAAAAAATATCTAACAACATCAAAAATTGGAAATATTCAAATTATAATTGTTAGCACAATCAATAAGAAAAAAGTTAACAATAAAACAAGAACAAAAAGAGTAGAATTTAAATAATACAGTCATAAGTAAATCATATTTCAATATGTAAAATGAAAAGAAAAAATATAAAATTTATTGAAATTTAAAAACAATAAAATATTTGGAATATTTTCTAGTTTAGTAAATTTTAAACTTTTAACTTCAGAAAAAAAAACTGAATAGAATTAAAATTCCCACCTTAAGAAAATAGAAACTAAACTCTAAGATAATTAGAATAAAAAAATATTAAATTGACAAAAGAATGAAATTACACTAAGATATATATATATTATATTGTGCAAGATAACTAAACAATTAGATATAAATAGATATATATCATAAATTAAAAGAAAAATTTAAAATAGTTTTCTATTCATGAATTGGAAGAATCAACATCATTAAAATGTCCATACTACTGAAAGCAATCTATAGATTCAATGCAATCCCCATGAAAATACCAATGACATACTTCACAGAACTAGAACAAACACTCCAAAAGTTTATATATATATAAAAAAAGACCCCGAATAGCCACAGCAATCTTGAAAAAGAAGAACAAAGTAGGAGGGATCACATTACCAGATTTCAAGTTATACCACAAAGCCAATGTAATCAAACCAGCCTGGTACTGACACAAGAACAGGCATATAGATCAATGGAACAGGACAGAGAACCCAGAAATTGACCCAAGGCAATATGCTCAATTAATATTTGACAAAGGTGGCAAAGCGTACAATGGAGTCAAGACAGTCTCTTCAATAAATGGTGTTGGGAAAATTAGACAGCACATGCAAAAAAATGAAGCTAGAATACCAACTTACATCATACATGGGAATAAACTCAAAATGTATAAAAGACTTAAATGTAACTTGTGAATCCATAAAAATTCTAGAAGAAAATGTAGGCAAGAACATTTTGGACATCATACACAGCAGAATTTTCACTGATACATCACCTAAGGCAATAGAAACAAAGGATAAAATGAACACATGGGACTACATCAAACTCAAAAGCTTCTGCACAGCAAAAGAAACAACCATCAAAACAGAAAGGGATCCCACTATATGGGAAACCATAATTGCTAATGATGCATCAGATAAGGGGTTAATTTTCAAAATATATAGAGTGCTCATACAACTCAACAAAAGGAAGACAAAGAATCCAATTAAAAAAAAAATGGGCAGAGGACCTAAATAAACACCTCTCCAAAAGGGACAATACAAATGGCCAAAAGACATATGAAGAAATTCTCAATATCACTAATCATCAGAGAGATGCAAATTAAAACAACAATGAGGTATCACCTCACACCTGTCAGAATGGCTGCCATCAATAAATCATCAAACAACCAGTGTTGGCGAAGGTGTGGAGAAAAGTGGACTCTAGTATTGTGCTGGTGGGAATGCAGACTGGTGCAGCCACTGTGGAAAACACTATGATGTTACCTCAAAAAGTTAAAAATTGAACTTCCATTTGACCCAGTGATCCCACTTCTAGGAATATACCCTAAGAAACCTGAAACACCAATCAAAAAGGATAGATGTACCCCATGTTCATAGATACACTACTTACAATAGCTAAGATCTGGAAATAACCCAAATGTCCATTAGTAGATGAGTGGATAAAAAGCTGTGGTACACAATGGAATACTATGCAGCTGTAAGAAAGAAAGATCTCTTAATCCTTTGAGATGGCATGGAAGGACCTGGAGGGTATTATGCTAAGCAAAACAAGCCAAGCGAGAAAGAGAAATATCACATGATCTCACTTATTTGTGGAATATAATGAACTAAACAAACTGCTGAACAAAATTAACCCAGAGACATGGAGGTGGGGTACAGACTGACAAGCCTCAGAGGAGGGGGAGTTTGTGGGAGAAGAAATAAACCACAGAACTTACGTGCATGTGTGCATGACCAATGAACATAGACAACAAAGTTGGAGATGGAGCAGGGAGTAGGGGAAGAGGGTGTCAATGGGGGAAAAATGAGAAACATCTGTAACAAAAATAAATTAATAAAAAAAATTTAAAAAATAAAATAAAATAGTTTTCTAGAGAGAAGTACTAATATAGACATTGTTCAGAATTGATTTTATATTTGACCACAGAATGTATCTAAATAAATTTAAAAATTTAATAAAATCATGTAAAACATTTTTTGGCCAATTTAAATAAAATAGCAGATCAATAATGCCAAAATTAATAAAAATTTATAAATATATAAAAATTCAAAAACATACTTTTAAATAATCAATTCTCACAAAAGAATTCACAAGGTACACTGGAAAATAGAGGTAAATAAAAATGAAAGTACAACATATTAGAATTTATGAAATACAGAAAAAGCAGTAGTATTCAGAGAAAATTTATATCAGTAAATAGCTACATTTACAAGCAAAAAGAAAGAAAGAAAATATCTCAAATCAATAACCCAACTTTGCAACTTAAGGAAGTAGAAAAATAAAAGTGAACTAAATGTATCGCCGGTATAAGGGAGAAAATAATGAAGATGAAAAAAAAAGATTAAACTTAGTATAGAAAAGTAGTAGAGAGAACAGATGAATCCAAAAGTTGCTTCCTTGCAAAGGTCAACAAAATTATTAACCTTTAGCTAGACAGAGAGAGAGAGAGAGAGAGAGAGAGAGAGAGAGAGAGAGAGAAGATGCAAATAACTAAAATCAGAAGTGGAAGTGAGGCCTCACAGCTAACCTTACAAAAAAAAAAAAAAAAGGATTAGAAGAGAATACTGCAAACAATTGTACACATCAAATGACAGTAACAAAGATGAGGTGGACAAATTCCTAGAAATACACAAATTACCAGAAGTAACTGAAGAAAAAAATAGAATTTTTAAAATAGAACTATAACAAGTAAATAGATTGAATCAGTAATGCAACACTCAACAAAATACCACAAAATACCCTAAATAGCCAAAGAAATCCTGAAGAAAACAAAGCAGAGGATATCATATTCCCTGACTTTAAATTACTCTACAAAGCATCAATCATCAAAGTGTATGTTAGCAGAAAAACAGGTATACAAACCAATAAAACTGAGTTGAGAGCCCAGAAATAAACCCACCTATATATGGGCAACTATTTTGTGGTTCCTTACAAATATGCTAATTTTTTGTTTATTTATTTTTTTTAATGCCGTTGGTATTAAATCTGTATATTGCTTTAGGTAATATGGTCATTTTAACTACATTGATTCTTTCAATCCATGAACATGAAATAACTTTCCATATCTTTGTGTCTTCTTCAATTTATTTTAATAATGTCATGAAATTATCAGGTCCTTCACATCCTTTGTTAAGTTTATTCCTAGGCATTTTATTCTTTTGCTGCAATTGCAAGAGTGATTATTTTTTATTTGTTTTTCTGAAATTTCATTTCAGTATATAGGAATGTGATGAATATTTGTACATTGATTTTGTATCCTGCAACTTTGCTGTATTTGTATATTGGTTTTTAAAAATATGTTTTTGTTGATTTTAGAGAGAAGGGAGGGGAGATGGAAAGAGAGAGAGAGGGAAACATCGGTTGGCTGCCTCCTGCACACTCCCTGCAGTGGATTGAGCCCACATCCTGGGAATGTGCCCTGACTGGGAATGAAACTGGCGACCTGTTGGTGTGTGGGATTAAACTCAACCAAATGAACCACACTGGTCGAGCTCTATACTGTTTTTAATAGTTTTTTTTGGTGGAGTCCTTAGAGTTTTTTATATAAAGAATCATGTGCTCTGCAAAAAGTGATAGTTTTACTTCTTCAATTCCAGCTTGGTAACACACAAATAAAAATCTAGAACTGAGACCGATAACATAAAAAAAAGAAACAAAGGAAAAGAAATCATAGAATCCACCAAATTAAAATAGCAGAAAGAAACACAAAGGACAAGAAACATAGCTACCAGAAAACAAAAGATAAAATGGCTATAGGAAATCCTCATATATCAATAGTTACCTTAAATGTAAATGGACTGAACTCACCAATAAAATGTTGCAAAGTAGCAGATTGAATAAAACAACAACAACAACTATATGCTGCTTTCAGGAGATATATCTCCCCTGCAAGGACAAATAAAGACTCAAATTGAAAGGGTGGAAAATGATGATCCAAACAAATGGCATCTAATAAAAACAGGTGTAGCCATATTTGTATCTGACAGAAAATATTTCAAAGATGTACAGTTTATAATGATAAAAGTATCAACATATCAAAAAGACATAATACACCCAATCAGGGAGCACCAAATTTTATGAAGCAACCACTAACACAATGAAAGGGAGGAACTGACAAAAACAATTATTGTAGGGGATGTAAATGCCCCACTGAGAGCTATGGAAAGAACATCCGAACAGAAAATCAATACAGATATATTGGCCTTAAATGACACAGTAGATCAAGTGGACATAATAGACATTTACAGAGTCTTTCAACTTAAAACATCAGACTATATATTCTTCTTTAGTGCATATGGAACATTCTCAAGAATAGACTATATATGTTAGGATACAAAACTAGCCTCAACAATCTTTTTATTTAAAAAGATTGAAATAGTACCAAAAGATTGTCAATATTTTTATTTAAAAAGATTGAAATAGTACCAAATATATGCTTTGACCACAATGCTTTGAAATTGGATATAAACTGGAAAAAAAAAAAAAAAAAAGCAGGGGAGGGGAGACAAATATGTGAAGATTAATGCAGAGATGTCACTTATATGTGGAATCTAAAGAGCAAAATAAACAAACAATACAGAGACAGAACTGAAACAGACTTGCATATACAGAGAGAGAACTTGTGGTTTGCGGAGGGAGGGGGTGGCTGGGGCACTGTGTGAAGAAGGTGGAGGGACTAAGAAGCATGAATTGGTAGCTACAGAATAGTCACGGGGAAGTAAGGAAAACATGGGAAATATAGCCAATCTTTGTGATAAAAATGTATTCTGCCAGGTGGGGTACCAGAAATATTGAGGGAACATTATGTAAAATATATGATTGTCTAACAACTAAGCCATAGACCTGAAACCAATACATAAGAAAATTTTTTACAAATGTGATAGACACTGGCTTGCAATGGTGAGGACTATAAAAATGCATAATAGATGGTTACTGCCCAAAGGCATTTATAAGAGTGAAACCATAAGCAGACAAAAAACTATGGTAAATCCTTGGTGAGAAGTACACAATCAAATATTATGAAGATTAAAAAGGAGAAAGGGATCGTATTTACTGGAGGACTAAGAAAAAGCTTTAAAAAGGTTTAATGGTGAGGGTTAAAAAAAGACACTTCTGGCCCTTGCCGGTTTGGCTCAGCGGTTAGAGCGTCGGCCTGCAGTCCAGAGAGACCTGGGTTCGTCTCCCGCTAAGAGCACATACCTCCGTTGCAGTTTGTCCCTAGCCCTGGTTGGGTCATGTGGGTAGCAGCCACTCGATGTGTCGCTTTCACGTCGATGTTTCTCTCTCTTCCTCTATCTCCCTCCCACTCTATCTGAACAAAAAGTGGGAAAATGTCCTCAGGTGAGGATAAAAAAAAAGAAAGACACTTCTGACAAGCAAAAATGGATACTTTTCAATGAATTCACACAAAAAAAATGCTAAAAGATATTTTTAGAGTTGTAGAAAATTGATGCAAAGACAAAATATCACGGAAAATAGTAAAAATTTAGTATATGTCAAAGATGGTTGGTTGTGCTGTGTCAGACTGATTTTTCTAAGAATGAGATGATCTATAAGCGTGCTCTTCTGGAGTCCACAGAGGGTGTAAAACAACTAATTTTGATGTCACGTACATCTAAATAAAGAGGAGGAGAACTTCTAAGTACTGCTTTAAATATTGTCTGAAAAGTTTTACGAGTGATCTGTTGCATGCAATACAACATATTATTTAGAATAGAAAAGGAAGAGTAATTTGCAATTTTATGCAAACTGTTATATAATGGTCAAAGTTCTGAGTTCTATAATGGTAAAGGCTAGATGTTGCCTATGGAATTTTAATTTGTGTAGTTCTATCAATATTGATTAAATTTTTCAATATAACTGCTTCAAATTAGTTTACCAGGTCTTGAACCCATTTTCACATGTTACAATGATGAAGTGTAGTTTGTGAAAATAAAATAACCTGAACTCTGAATTTTAAAGTATTGAGTCTGGCCAGTGTGGCTCAGTGGCTGAGCATCAACTCATGCACCAAGAGGTCGCTAGTTCAATTCCTGATCAGGACACATGCCCAGTTTGTGGGTCCAATCCCCAGTGGGGGGCATACAGGGGACGGCCAATCGATGTTCTCTCTCACCATTGTTTCTATCTCTCTCTCCCTCTCATTTCCTCTCTCTCTAAAAATCAGTAAAGGAAAAAACAAGTATTGAAAAGTGGCTTGCTTTTAAGAGTTAACTACATCTGGTTTCTAGGAAAAATAAAGATGTTGGAAGTTCAAAAGAAACAGTAAAGGGTAAAATAGATATCTATTGAAACATTATTAAAAATTTGAATATCAACCCTGGCTGGTTTGGCTCAGCGGTTAGAGTGTTGGCCTGCGGTCCAGAGAGACCTGGGTTCAGTTCCCACTAAGGACACATACCTTGGTTGCAGTTTTTCCCCGGCCCTGGTTGGGTCATGTGGGTGACAACCACTCGATGTGTCCCTTTCACATTGATGTTTCTCTCTCTATCTCTTCCTTCCACTCTATCTGAACAAAAACAAATGGAAAAATGTCCTTGGGTGAGTATAAAATAAATAAATAAATAAATATCAGAAAGTGCTGAAAAAAATTAAAATATAAGTAGAGTTATAACAGACTTGAACATTATTAATCAGCTTGACCTAATTTATATTTGTAAAACACTTTACCTAACAATTTTAGCCATACATTAGTTTGAAGTGTTCATGGAACATTAATCAAAAGAAGTAAAATGGCCCAGTCAGTGTGGCTCAGTAGATTGAGCATTGTCCCATGGACTGAGAGGTCATAGGTTTGATTACTGGTCAGGGCACATGCCCGGGTTGCTGATTGATCCCCAGTGTGGGTGGTGCAGGAGGCAGCCAATCGATGTTCTCTCTCAATGATATTTATATATCTCCTTCTCCCTTCTTTTCTCTCTAAAATCAATTAAGAAAAAAGAGAGAGACATAAAATATTTTACTATAAATTTTTGTAACTTTTTAGTGGGAACCGAACCTGGGACTCTCTGTACCGCAGGCCGACGCTCCAACCGCTGAGCCAAACCGGCCAGGGCAATTTTTGTAACTTTTTAAAAAACTGTTTCTGTAGTTTTTTTAATGATATTATTGAGATATAATTGACATTCATGAAACTGCCCATATTTAAAGTATGCAGTTTAATATTTTAACATATATATCCATAAAATTATCCTAATAATTACAATAATAAACATAATTACATCTCTCAAAAGTTTCTCTGCACCCTTTTGCAATTCTTCTTTGCTAACTCCCCTGTTTCCCCTCTAATCGAATTGCAGGTAATCAAACTACAAGTTAGTTTACATATTCAGAATTTTGAGTATACAATTCTATATCCGTGATGTTGCATGTATCAATACTTTAGTCTTTTCTATTGGAGAACCCTATTCTTCATGTGATATACCACAATTTGTTTTTGTTTATGCATTTATCTATTGATGGATATTTGGGTTGCTTTTAGATTGGCTGTTAACATAACACAGAGAGCCCTGGCCAGTTTGGCTCAGCAGTTAGAGTGTTGGCCTGTGGACCAAAGAGTCCTGGGTTCGATTCCGGCCAAGGGGACGTACCTGGGTTGCAGTTTGTCCCTGGCCCTGGTTGGAGTCATGCAGGAGGCAACTAATTGATTTGTCTCTCTCATGTTGATGTTTCTCTCTCTCTTCCTCCCTTTCTCCCTCCGGCTCTATCTGAAGATAAATGGAAAAATATCTTCAGGTGAAGATTTTAAAAAATCCAATATAACAAAGACATGTAGGAACATATGCTTTTATTCTTCTTGGGTAAACAACCAAGAGTGGGATGATATATTACAGAGTAAGTATATAATATCATTTTATGAAACTGTCAAACTGTTTTACTAAGTGGCTGTGTGATTGAATTTTCAGTTGCTTCATGTTTCATAATTTTTCTAGCACTTGCTATAATTAGTCTTTTAAAGTTAGACTTTTTATTAGGTCAGTAGTGGTATGCCATTATAATTTTAATATGCATTTCCCTAAAACCTAATTATGTTGAGCATCTTTTATGTATTTATTTACCATCCAAATAGCTTATTTTGTGAAGTGTCTTTCAAAATATTTTACCCAATATTTTAATGGGTTGCTTGTTAAGTTCTGAGTGTTGTTTTTTTTTTAACACTATGATAAGTATTCTATCAGATATGTGGTTGCAAGTATATTTTTCCTGTGTATGGCGTATCTTTTCATTCTTTTAACAGTATCTTTCCAACTAGAAGATGTTTGAAATTCTAATAAATCCAGTTCATACATAGCTTTTAAAAATTGCTTGTGTTTCCAATGGACACAGACAACAATGCTGGGGGTGGGAGGGATTGGGAGAAGGGTGTCTGGGGGGAAAAAGGAGAAACATCTGTAACAAAAATATAAAAAAAAAATTGCTTGTGCTTTTGGTACAGTATAAAGTAAATATTTGGTTAACTCAAGGTCATAAGAATTTTCTCTTATATTTTTTTAAGTAGGTTTTGCCTTTAGGTTTATGAGCCATTTTGAGTTGATTTTTGTAATTGGTGTAAAGGCTGAATTTTTTCCCCCCATATGAATATCCAATTATTCTAATACTATTTGGTGAAAAAGCTATAATTTCTCCAACTAATTACCTTTACACCTTTGTTGAAAATAAATAGAATATATATATTATATATACATATTTACTACATATGGTCTGTATACTTATGTTGTATAAAATAATTATTTATATATAGAGAGAGATTATATAGATTCTGTTTAATAAATATTGGTATCCTGTATTCTGTTTCACCTATATTCATAATAATATAACTGTAAAATTATAAAAGTTTGAGCACAAATCAAAATAAACAGGCAAATAATTGAGAATATTTAAAATACAAAAAGTTGGCTAGTTGAAAGTATCAAATTAATAAGCACTTAGAATAATTAAAACATAAAGAGATAAAATAAAAATATCTAAAGTGAAAAGTGAAATAATGGGTAGCACAAAAGTTCCTACAGACACTGTAAAATGATTTTAAAAAATTAGAATTACATATTAAATAAAAATTCTAATGAAATATTATAATTATTACATATATAAATATAGTCATGGAGGAGGGGGTGGAGATTAGTGTCATAGAGACCAAGAGAATGCAGAGTTTATGTCCTTTCTCATCTTTCTGTTCATTTCACAATTATTTCCTGTACAGAAACCAGAATAAACCTGGAGAATTATTGTAGACCAAGGGTTGCCAAACTTTTTCTGTGAAGGACCAGATAATAAACATTTTTTTTTTGCCACATATGCTATTTGTCATATTTGACAAAACTGAACAAACTGAAAATTAACAATTCTTCTTATGCATCAGAGAAGTGAGGTCATGAGACAAATCACTATACAAAGACTGGAGGAACAGAGGCAAACACTGTACTAGCCTGTTCCCACAACCACAGCAAAATTATGACTATACTACAGGGCAACCATCATTCAGAACCACCTGAAGTCTGGCTGAAGGCAAGTGCTACTGTGAGGACTTAAAGCAGAAGCCACGTTGAGGACTGGTAGGAGGAGCATAGATGTAGAAAGGGTTGGTCTCACACACACATGTGGCAGATAAAAGCTGGGATGGATAACTTAGCTGCAGAGGTCTCAGCTCCACACCTGGTCCCCAGCTCAGAGTTCCAGTGACAGCAAGAGAAATCCCCATGACTTCTGGTTGTAAAAACCAGCAGAGATTGAGAGTAAGGAAGACAGAGGGCAGCTGGCGTTCCAGGTAGTTTGTCCCAAAGGGCTAGTGCATGGACTTGTGCAGGCTCACTCCCTCTGAGCTCCAGGGCTGGGGCAGAAGCTTGAAAGGCACCAGGGACATATGGGAAGGAACTAAATTGTCAGGCATCAGAACAAGAGCTGGGGGGGCAACTTTCTCTCTGACAGAAGTGCTGGCTCAAACCCCTCCTACAGAGCCAGCAGGCAGGCACCAAATCTGAGACCCAGCAACCTGGTTCGCACTGTTTGCTTTGCCCTGCTGATTTCCTGAGACTTCGTTCCCTCCAATTTTTAGGTTTACCCAAGCTATTTCTATTTGCTATTTCATACGAATGGCCTGTCTTGGATAATGCTTTAGATTTTTCTAAAATCTCTCAAAGAAGTAGCATCTGGCCTTGTGTACACTGTTCCTCTCACTAAGTTGGCCCCAGACCTGGCAATAGCAGCTGCCAGCCTTTGTTTACAGATTGGCCTCACCTAGGCACCTCCAAGCCCAGCACAAGGAGCAACAATCTGCAGATTACATTTTTGCTCTTGCCGAGTGGCCCCAAGCCAAACACAGGCAATGACTAACCTTGAACTGCACCTCCCGGTAGGCTACAGAACCAGCGCCCCCGGTGGACAGCTTCAGAAAATGTCAAAGTATAATTACTCAACCACCTCAAGTGACACACTCAAGAGGTACACTCAAGAGGGCACCAGAGCCCTACTCAAGTAAGTTCTGCTCTTTGGCGTGAGGCCCTGAACAGATGATCTTCCACAGTGGTTGGAGGTTGGTGGTCAGTGGGCACAGCCAGTTCTTGCATCTAATAGGCCTGGTGGTAAATCCCTTCCATTGACATGCCAACAGCAATCAAGGCTCAACTACAAGAGGAGGGTGTACACAGCCCACATGGAGGGCACACTTGAATTGCCCAGCTTGGATGATCAGTGAGGCTGTACCACTGAACCCTGCAGAACACCTATTACATTAGGCCAGCCCATCAAGCCCAGAAGACATAGCAGCTCTATTTAATACAAACAGACACAGAGAGGCTTCCAAAATGAGGAGTAAGAGAAATGTGTTACAAATGATAGAACAGAAGAAATCTCCAGAGAAAAAGTGGAAATGAGCACTCTACTAGATGCAGTGTTCAAAACACTGGTTATAATAACGATGCTCAATAAACTTAGTGAGAATCTCGACAGCATAAAAGAGGGCCAGTGAGAAATGAAGGATGCACTAAAGGAAATGAAAATAATTTACAGGAAAGCAATAGTAGAATAGATGAAGCTGAGAATCAAATCAGTATTTGGAATATAAGGAAGCATATATCAGAACAGCAAAATAAATAAATAAATAAATAAATAAATAAATAAAGACAGTATAGGGAGCCTCTGGGACAACTTCAAGTGTACCAACATTCACATCATGGGAGTGCTGGAAGGAAAAAAGAGAGGGCAAGAAGTTAAAATTTTATTTGAAAAAATAATAACAGAAAACTTCCCTAACTTGATAAAAGAAACATATATACAAGTCCAAGAAGTACAGAGGGTCCCAATCAAGATGAACCCAAAGAAGTTCACACTAAGACACATCATAATTAAAATACAGAAGATTAAAGGCAAAGAGAGAATCTTAAAAGCAACACGATGAAAGCAGTTAATTACCTATAAGTGAGCTCCTATAAGACTGTCAGTTGATTACTCACAAGAAAATTTGCAGGCCAGAAGGAATTGGCAAGAAATAATTAAAGTGATAAAAAGCAAGGACCTATCACCAAGATTCCTCTACTCAGCAAAGGTATCACTTAGAATCAAAGGATAGGTAAAGAGCTTCACAGACAAGAAAAGGTAGAGTTCATCACCACCAAACCTGTATTATATAAATTGTTAAAGGGCTGTCTTCAAAAAGATGAAGAAAAAAAAAAAGATAAAAATTATAAATAAAATAGTAATAACTTCATATCTATTAATAATTGAATCTAAAAAACAAACAAGCAGAACAGAAACAGACTCATAGATGCAGAGAACACCATTATGGTTGCCAGATGGGATGGGATTGGGGGATGGGTAAAAAAGGTAAAGGAATTGATTAAGAAGTACAAATTGGTTCTTATAGAAAAGTCATGACGTGTAAAGTACAGCATAGGGAATATTGTCAATTTTATTTTATTTTATTTATTTTTTCTGTTTTTGGTGGTACATGCCCCTAGCGGGAATTGAACCCAAGACTCTCTGGTCCTCAGGCCGACGCTCAACCGCTGAGCCAAACTGGCTGGGGCAGTCAATTATATTTTAATAACTATGTATGGTGTCAGATGGATGTGAGATTTATTGCGATGGTCTCTTAGTAAGTTATATAATATGTAATCAATGCAGTGTACACCTAAAACTCATATAATAAAGTATGTCAACTGTAATTGAAAAATAAAAATGATGTAAAAATTGGGTAAAATGTATAAACACACCGCAAGCTACAGAAAATTACAGCTTACCAATATAGAAGAGGGGCATGAGAACTATATAAATTATCTAAAATCAAACAAAGTGAAGTTGGGGGCCTGGCAACTTGAGACTTGGTGACTGGAGATGCAAGGAAAATATGAAGATTCTCCAGAACAAAGAAAATTGTTACAGAGTTTGCTTAATGGCTACTCACCCATACCTTATCACTTACCATACTGTAAATGAAAAACATAAGGTCACAAAATATACCTTGTAAAGGTTAAAGGTAATTGTAAGGTGTTTTTCCCCCCCAGTCTCTATTTCACTATCCCCCTCTAGAGATGATTGGAGTGTCTCTTTATTCTCTTCTAAGGAGAGGCCACTACACTGTCTGTGGAGAGATTCTTCTGGTTTATTCTCTCTGCTCTGTAAACTTGCTTCCACTTTAATCTTGTATGGCTCAAATATTGATTTTTTTTTTTTATTATTCTTTTGCGAAACCAAGAACTCTCTTGGCTCAGGGCTTGAGTCTCCCTAAGGGACTTGCACCTCCGGATTCATCACTGTGGCAGAAAACCACAGGCAGAACCCACCATGAAATAGAAAAACCTAAACTGAAATGAACAAATTGGAGCACAATTTGTGAGCTTAACCTCTAGGAGTTTGACCAAGTTTTCACAGTAAAAATGAGAGAAAACTCACCTCATACTTCTAAAAAGGGTACAGGATAAAGTACCAGAGCATTCTACACATTTTAACAAGGCACGCCTGCTAAAGAAACTGGCTTGCCCTGGCCGGTGTGTCTCTGTTGGCTGACTGTCGTCCCATGCACCAAAAGGTCACCAGTTCAATTCCTGGTCAGGGCACATGTTCAGTTTGTGAGATTGACCCCAGTGGGGGACATGCAGGAGGAAGTATATTGATGTTCTCTCACATCAATGTTTCTCTCTCTCTCCCTTCTTCTTTTTCTAAAATCAATTAAAATAAAGAAACTGGCTCACCAGAGCCCACGAACTTGGTTTTTATCAGAGTCTATGCAACCTGGAGGGAGTGAAACACCCAACACAAGTCACCTTCAGCTTTCCACATGACAGGACAGGACATACACAACTCCAGGCCCTTGTAGGTTTCTTCTCTCACCTAAGGGAGGGGGACTGAAATGCACCTATGATGATCACACCCAGGCTTTGAATGAGGACTTTTATATCCCCATCTGGGGACTGCACTTCACAAAAATGTAGAACTGAGGAGGAAGGTGGGGTCGGCTAGGTGTGCGCAGTGGGGCAAGGGGAAGTGGTTTCACTTGACACTGTAACTAGAGTAACTAATGTGCGCAGTTTTATTCTAGAGGCCTCTGAGTATTTCTGTTGTACTTTACTAGCCTTCGTTAAGAGCAGGTTCCTATTGTTGTCAAGATCTCATTTGAATTAAGAAATTTTCAATCTCTTTTCCCCGTCACCAGGAATTTGCTGCTGTGTGTACTTAAATAAAATAACGTGGCCCAGAAAACCTGGGTGTTTAAGAAAGGTCCCTATCACCCTAATGTATATTGACCAAGGGCAATAAACATCTGGAGAAGTAAAAAAAAGACCGAACCTTAATCATAGGACTGTAGAATGTATCTCCAACTCCACTACTTACCATCATACCAATTGGATTCCTTCTTAATAGTAAAGAATTGTAACTGAAGAAATGAACACCTTGGAGCTTATTTAAGAAGTGTCTAGGAAACACAACAGAGAATAATAGAAACCATTCTAACCCACAGCATAGAAAATTTTAGCCTCTGACACCTACAACCAGAGAAAACAATAAACACCGCCTAATTTTAAGCAAGATAAATACAAAATCTCACAGAAGGCCTATTTACCTCAGTTCCTTGTACCCAGTAAATCATGTCCAGCTTTCAATAAAAATATCACAAGACATGCTGAAAGGCCAACAACACAGTTTGAAAAGACAGACCAAAGATCAGAACCAGACTCCAATGAGGCAGAGATGTTATCATTTTCAGACAGGGTATCAAAAATAACTATGATTCATATGTTAAGGGCTCCAACAGAAAGGAGGACAACACGCAAAAACAAATGGACAATATAACCAGACACATTACATTACACATAAAAAGATGGAGAAAGATATACCATTCTAAAAAATTCAAAAACGTTTGAGTGTGGGCATTCCAAGATGGTGGCAGATTAAGTAGAAGCTACACTGACCTTCTCCCAGGACAAAACTGGAATTACCACTAAAAGACAAAAAGACTCATTTTGAATGCCCAACTGGAGACTATCTGGAGAGAGCCCTTCTAACTAAGGATGGAAAGAGGAGGCCACATTGCGGCTGGTAGGTACTGTGGAAGCATGAGAGGTCTGGCTGGCTCCCACAGGCAGCAGTTGAAGTGCTGGAAGGATATCTCCTCTGTGGGCAGTTTGCTCTTAGTAGTCTGGAGTCTAAACTCCAAGCTGTGTTTTCCAGCCCAGAGCAGCAAAACCAGGAAAGGTGCCCACATAATATCTGGCTGTGAAAAGAACTGGGAGTTCTGTCTGCAAGGTAGAGATAGGTAGAAACACAGCATCTTCTTAAAGGGCCAATGTATAACATTTTATTTGTAGCCACTTACCTTGGGTTCAGATATAGGGAGGGCAGTGCTGCATGAGTCTGGGGTTGGTGGCTCTGGGGAGAGAACTGAGAGGACAGCTGCAAGGATCCCTGTGCTGAGTCATTATCCCATATTACAGCTGCCATCTTTCTCAGGCAGAGCCTGACCATCAATGCAGCTTTATTCTGAGGGGAAGCAATAGCCCCACCCATTCGAATCTCTCACCCCACACTGTGGAGCATACACCCTGCTGAGGAGTATGGCCTGAGTCTAATTAAGTGACTTAACTTACAGATAGTCTACAGGCTGAGGCAGATCTCTGGGTGCTTTGAGTCTTTGCCTAACTTACTCCTGGGCCCAGGACTAGTAAAAGAAGACCTTAGTGTGCAACTTGGTCCTTTCCACATGGACTCAGCTCCAGCAGAGGAAGCCACAGCTGTGTATCATTGATAGCTCCAAATAGTTAATCAGGGCCAGGCACAAATAGCATCTGACATTGGCCTACACCAGAGACCCACTGAAGAGACCCCAAACCAATAAACCCAGTGGCCAGGTTCAGACAACAACAGAGCAGGATTCGGTAAGCTTCACAAGCAGCATAGCCACAGGGAGAAACTGACAAGCTCCAAATCCTGCTGAGGTGAATTCTGATTCACGTGATCAGCACCTGCACATTTATTGGGGATTGAGACTCGCTGCCAGCCTGAGTGTTGAGCCCACACACAGACAGGCAAGTACTATATCTGTGCCTAAGAACAAATTATAAAAATATATGAGAGTAAAACTGATAGAATTGTAAAGAGAATTGGATCAATCCACTATGTAGCTGAAGATTTTAACATTCTTTTGTAAGTAACTGACAGATCCAGCAGGCAAAGGGTAAGGACAGGTTAAATAAACAACATCATCATCAATTGGATCTAACTGGCTTATGGGCTATTTCATATGACTATGGCAAAATACACCTTTATCTCAAGCTATAAAACACAATTTACAAAATTATAAAGATAGCCCTGGCTAGTTTGGCTCAGAGGTTGGAGCATCGGCCTGCAGACCAGAGAGTCCCGGGTTCGGTTCCCGCCTGGGGCACGTACCAAAAAGCAAAACAAAACAAAACAAAACAAAACAAAATTATAAAGATACAAATCCTTCCAAATATGCTGTCAGACCACAATGGTATTAAACCAGAAATTAATAACAGAACGATAACTGGAAAATCCAAAAATACTTGTAGATTAATCAACAAACTTCCAAATTACATATTTTTCAAAGACTGAAGATAATTTTTCTCAAAAATAGTTTTATATAAATAAAAAGAAAAATAGAACATTAATATTTCTTGGATGTAGCAAAACTTGTGCTTAGAGGAGAATTTATAGAATTGAATACATATATTAGAAAATAAGTAACGTCTAAATTGTCTAAACTCAATAATCTAAGTTCCTACCTTGGGTACCTAGAAAAACATGTAAATTGAGCACAAAGCCAAGAGAAGAGACAAAATAATTTAAAAATAGAGCAAATATTAATAAAATTTAAAACAAATTCAATAAACGATAAAACCCAAACTGGTTCTTTAAAAACATTAATTACACTGATAAAACTCTAGCCAGTTTAACAAAAAGAAATAGATGACACAATTACTAATATTAGAAATAAAAGATCACTACTGATCCCATAGACAATAAAATGATAATAAAGGGACATTATGAAAAACAACATGCCATAAATAAGTGAGATCATGAAGAGATATACCAAAGAACTTATACGCATATAGGCCTAACCAATGGACACAGACAATAGTTTGGGGAAAGCAGGAGGGGGTGAGTGTGGGGAAGAGGAGGTCAATGGGGGAAAAGAGGGTGAAATCTGTAATACTTTCAACAATAAAAATAAAATAAATTTTAATTAAAAAAAACATGCCCACAAATTTGATAACTCAGGTAAAATGGATAATTTCTTGAAAGATATAATCCACTAAAACTTACACAAGGATAAATAGATAATCTGAATACACTGCTATATATTAAATACATTCTATTAATAATGGATAGTCTTGTAAAACTGAAAGTACCGGGACCAGTGGCTTTACTGCTGAATTCCACCAAACAGTAAAGGAAGTATTTATACCAATTATTATCCAATCTCTTACCAAAAATAGAAGTAGAGGGAATACTTCATAACTAATTCTATAAAGCCATCATTATTCTAATACTAAAACCTTATATGACAAAATAAGAAAACTGCATATTAACATATTTCATTATGTAAATATAAAAATCTTCAACAAAATACTAACGAATCCAATCCAACAAAATATAAAAAGAAGTATGATACATAACCAAGTGGGATTTAGCTCTATTATGCAAGGGTAGTTCAGCATTTGAAAACCAATTAATGTAACTCATCATATCAACAAACTAAAGAAAAAAATCATATGAGCATATCAACAGATGCAGAAAAATTATTTGACAAAATTTAAAATCTATCCATAATAAAATCTCTCAGCATATTAAGAATATAATGGAGCTTCTTCAACATTAAAAAAAATCTACAAAAAAATCTAACATCATCATTAATGGTGAAAATCTATATGCGTTTTTGCTAAAATCAGAAACAAGACATGACCCATAAAGAAATAATTGATAAGCTAGATTTCATTAAACTAAAAACTCCTCTGTGACTGATAATATCAAGAGGATGTAAAGACAAGGCACAGATTGAGAGAAAGTATTTGCAAGAGACACATATGATGAGAGAATGTAATTCATCCCGCGTGGCCAGGGTGTCCCGGCTGGGGTGGCTCTGCCTGACTCTCAGCCGACCCCCATGCCCACTTCTGGGGCTCCCTGCTCAGTCCTCTCCTGTGGGAGTTGGACCAGCATCCTAAGAAAGAGCTGTTCGTTTTTTTAAAAAAGGGATGTCATCCAAAATATAAAACAAATTCTTAAAACTTATCAATAGGAAAAATAAAAGAATCCAATTAAAAATATGAACAGCAGGCCTGAACAAACTTCTAACCAAAGAAGATGTAGATACTAGACAAGAATATGAAACATGAACATCTGTTCAATATCACATGCTGTCTTAGTTGGGTTGCTGTAACAAACGGCTTAGACTGGGTGCCTGAGGCAGCAAGCACCTATTTCTCACGGTTGTGGAGAAGTGTAAGATCAAGGTGCTGTACGTACATCTGGTGGCTGGGGAGAGCCTGCTTTTTAGGGTGCAGATGGCAGTCTTCTCTTGCACGCTCACATGGCAGAGAGCAGAAAGGAAGTGAGTCCTCCTGTGTCTCTTCTTATAAGGGCACTAACCCCATTCATAAATGATTAGCTTCACCCCCATGACCTACTGTACTTCTGAAAGGGGAGAGCATTTCATCATATGAATTTTAGGGTAACATGGATACCCAATCTGTAACATATATCATTAAGGAATCCCAAATTCAATCAATAATGAAATACCACGACACAGATATTAAAATAGCCAAAATTCAGAACACTGCCAGTCCCGACGGCTGGCAGGGATGTGGGGCAGAGGAACCCCAGCCTGCATTGGGAAGGCAAGGCGGTGCAGCCACTTTGGAATACAGCTCAGCAGTTCCTAACAGAACTGAGCATAATCTTACCATAAAATCTGACCATTGCTGTTCTTGTTACCCACTCAAATGAGGTGAAAAGTGATGTCCATACAAAAACCCGCACAAGGATGTTTATAGCAGCTTTACTCACAGTTGTCATAACTTGGGAGCAACCAAGATATTCTTCAGTAGCTGTGGTGTGTCCAGACAATGGAATATTATTCAGAACTAAAAATAAATGAGTTATCAAGCCATAAAATGATATGAGTTCTTAAATTAATATTATTAAGTGAAAGAAGTCAATTCAGAAAGATTAAATATCGCATTATCCCAACTATGTGATGTTCTGGGCAAATTAACTATGAGACCATAAGAGAGGCCTGGGTGCTGGGGGACGGGGCAGAGCAGGAATGAATGTGGGGTCCAGACCACTTTAGAGCAGTGAAATTATTCTCTGTGATACCATAATGACTGACACATGTCATTGCATATTTGCAAAAGCCATAGAATGCATAAAGCTAAGAGTGAAATCTAAAAGTAAACTGTGGACTTCAGTTAATAATCTATCAATATTGTCTCATCAGTTATAACTAATGTACCACACTATCACAAAAATTAACAAAAGGGGACAGTGGGTGGGGATGCAAAGGTATATTGGAATTTTTTGTACATTCTTTTCACTTTTCTGTAAACCTAAACCTACTATAAAAATAGTCTTTTAATTTTAAATAATGTAAACACCTTTTTTTTTTTATCCTCACCCGAGGACATTTTTCCATTTTTTTGTACAGATAGAGTGGGAGGGAGAGAGAGGAAGAGAGAGAGAGAGAGAGAAACATCGTTTCACATCGAGTGGCTGCCACCCGCACGACCAACCAGGGCCGGGGACAAACTGCAACCGAGGTACATGCCCTTAGCGGGAACCGAACCCGGGTCTCTCCGGACCGCAGGCAGATGCTCTAACCGCTGAGCCAAACCGGCCAGGGCTAAACACCATTTTTTTTTATCTCACAGGTCATACAGTAGCAGATGGTGGGCCAGAATTGGCCATGCTGTAGATTCTGGCAAACTTCACCAAAGTGTCTTTTGTGCCAGATGGTTTCTTCTTATTTAAGTATTTTAATAGGGTCAGGTACTTGGTCTGTGGCCATTGATTTGGTAAACATATGCATTTCCATTCCATTTAGAGAAGAGGATTAGACAACATTGTTTATTTAAGTTTATTTTAGGGCTACTTTTACTGTTCTACCCTCATCATAATGTGGTCCAAAGAGGGTGAACCATCTGGTCATACCAAAGGACACCTCTCAAATCCATTATACTGACACCATCAAGCCAATTATATAGGACGAGAAACAGCTAAATAGTGCTCTAACAGCCATGGTAAAACAGACGTGCCCAAAGGGTGGGAGACAGACCCTGCAAGGATTTGCGAACTGACCTTTACAGTGAGGTTTCTAAGAACCAGTGGCCAGGGGCATTCCAGGATCTATCTTCCAAAGAGGAAGACAAAGTGTTGTGTCCTCTCCTTCACTGAAGAAAGCACAGTGCTTCACAGGTTTTGTGGGTACGGGGGCAGCACGTTCTATCTCTAAGAATATTGTTCTGGCCATAGAAACTGATGGCTGCAAGAGGGGCCTCTACCAGGGGAGGGCACTCTTTGTGCAGCCTTCCTCTTGGGTCATATGATCTGACTGGCCCCATGACACTGGGGGTGTCAGTGTGTGGGGAGAAGAAGAGCATGGAACACATGCAAGCCCTTGTAGGATCACAGCATAGATCATGTTATCTCGGCAAGGGTCTGTGGAAGAGACCTCTGTACGTTTTTTAAATCCAGCCAAGGATATTTTCCCATGTATTTGCAGACAGAGTAAGAGGGAGAAAGAGAGAAACATTGATGTGAGACAGAGAGAAATATCGATTGGTTGCCTCCCCCACAACCCTGACCACGGCTTGGGACCGAACCACAACCGAGGTATGTGCCCTTGTCCAGAATTGAACCCACGACTCTTTGGTCTATGGGCCAGCGCTCTAACTGCTGAGCCAAACCGACCAGGGCAAGAACTCTATACATTTTGAAGAGCATCTTTTGGGGGGATGCCTGAGGCCTTGTAAAAAGAGGTCACCTTATCATATAATACAATATATCTATGTATCTATAACTGCCAATTTTGAGCTGGATCCTGTCAGACCTGGTACATTTTTTCTAGGCTCAGAAGCACTCCATCATAAGTAGAAAATAACACATCCCAGATAGAATCAAGGCAGATAGCAAAAGACACGCATGTACAGGTACTCCAGACCTCTTATTTTAGTGTCCCTGACCCAACTGACACCTGTGGACACATAGGTGTGTTTCTCATACAATTAGTTCAAAATAAAGGGGAAAAGCCTGTGTCTCACTTACAGGTGGCTGTATGCTGGAAACAGACACGGTCTGCACTGAAGCCATATGCAAAGGTGACCCTGAAAGACACTGAGGAGGAAATCTTCCCAGGGCAGGACTTGAGTTGTACACTTGGAGAAGGAAGCCAAAGGTAAGAGTCCATTGTGATGTTGTGGGCAGTAACCAATGAATGTCTGGCTGTCTGCTCCGGGGCCTCAGAGGAAAATCACTAGAGATCAGGTGTCTGGTGTGGAGGCATGTGGAGAAATGGAAAGTAGGAGGTAGGGCATGTAGTGTAAAAATGTGTTATGCATGATGTCTGTCCGAAACTCTCCACCATTTTTATTTATTTATTTATTTATTTATTTATTTATTTATTTATTTATTATTTTTGTTTTTATCCTCACCCGAGGACATTTTTTGTTCAGATAGAGTGGGAGGGAGAGAGAGAGAGAGAAACATCGACGTGAAGGGACACATCGAGTGGCTGCCACCCGCACGACCAACCAGGGCAGGGGACAAACTGCAACCGAGGTACGTGCCCTTAGCGGGAACCGAACCCGGGTCTCTCTGTACCGCAGGCCGACGCTCCAACCGCTGAGGCAAACCGGCCAGGGCATCCACCATTTTAGAGGCTATGAAAAATTAAGTGAATAGAATGAGCTGGGCAGTTGAGGCTAGGCAGCCTTTGTCACTTCCCTCCCCAAGAGCTCAAACAAAGGATATAAGAAATGAGCAGAGGGATCTAGCAACATATGTAGTCTAACCAGTGCTGCCTTTAGAAGTTACCTTGTCCCTAACAGAGACCAGTATCAAGTCTCCAGTTTGACATGGTTCCTTGAAGACCCTAACTGGCCCCTTGATGGTCAGTTGACTACATTGTGATGGGGTCAGATTTTTCTTCAAAAAGGTAGATGCCTATGCAAGCTATGGGTTTGCTTTATTGTCCACAGGACCTTAGCCAGTGCCACTTTCCTGGGGATTGCAAAATGCCTAGTTCTCAGGCCAAGAATCCCAAACCTATGGTCTCTAGCCAGGGAAGGGCAGTGACCACAAAATCCCTGATCTTATCACATGTCACCATGCAAAGAATGTCCACCTCACTAAAAAAATTACAGGATTACCTTCTAAAGGCATAGCCAACTCTCTGGCTTAACAACAACTCTCTGAAAGGGCAGGGTGTTATCCTCAGGACATGTCAAGTTGGACCTTCCATATGTACTGTCTCAATACGTAGATTACAGGAGTCTGAAAGCCAAAAAATGGAAGTGTTAGTGTATCTGCTCATCATCACGTCCAGTAATTGACAGTGATAGTTCGTGCTTCCTATGCGTGAGACTCTTAGCTCTACAGGGTTGGAGGAGCTGGTACAAAGAGGGATGTGCTTGTTAGTAAACATAGTCAGGTTTCCATTGAACTAAAGGGTATAGCTGCTACCAGGGCAGTTTGGAGTACTTGTACCTGAGACCCAGCATGCAAAAATGGAGTCACTGCTCCAGCCAGGGCAACGGCCTGACCAGTAGAAGGAGACAGAGCTGCTCTCACCATGTGCAATAGAGAGGACTGTGTGTGGAACCCAGATGTCCCATCTGAGCCCCTGCAGGGTACCTCTTGACACAGTTTAACTGTGAACTGATGTATCCACCTTCCCTGGGCCCTGACAGGTATAATTACCAAAGGTTCAGCCTCCAAGACCTACTGGGATCATAGATGAAAGCAGAGGAGGAAATGACAGCCACAGCCACCTCAGCATCAATCGCAATGACAGGGCACAGTGTGTCCCACAAACTCCTTCTGCTGTTTTCCTCAGGAAGTGTTAAGTACTGAAAGAGAAGGCTGAGCTGATGTTAAAAGCAAAACAGGGGGTCCCAGATGGATGCCTGGTCAGGGCACAGGCCTGGGTTTCAGGCTCGATCCCCAGTAGGGGGTGTGCAGGAGGCAGCCCATCGATGTTTCTCTGACTTTAAAAAAATCAATAAAAAAATATTTAGAAATTTGTAAATATTACTTTTTAAAAAGGTAAAACGGGGCGGAACCAGGAGTGGTGGTGAGCGCATGCACTTCTACTCTTGCTGGCAGGAGGCACTGACGGGGCAGGTATCTGTGCTGTTGTCTCCCAGCCGGGAGCGGGACGAGCAGGTGCTGAGGCGTCTCTGGCGGGTGCATGGGTCCTCTGATGTGTAACTGGGGGAGGCTGCTGGACGGCCTTTGACTGCCTTGCAGACAAAGATGCTTCCACTCAACCTTCCCCTCTTCCTCCTCTCCTGTCCTTGGGGCCAGACTAGCACTGAAGTCTGAAAGCTCCCTCAGCTCCAATTGGTCCTCTAGCATTTTCTTTTGCATACAAAGAAAAAGTCGATAAAGCTGAAAGGAGAAATAGATCCATGATTATAGCTGGGGACTCAACAATCTGTCTCTGCACTGGAAAGGAGTACTGTAAGAAATTCAGCAAGAGTGTATGAGAACAGAACACCAGGATCAGAGATCAGTCCTCACGACTCTTCCCACCCACTCCACCAACACAATAGTTTATATTTTTATAAGCACTCATGGATCATTCACTACAGGAGACTCTACCTTGGTCATTAAAACAAACCTTAAAATGTCTAAAAGAATTGAAACCACACAAAGCATATTTTGTGACCATAATGGAATCAAACTAAAAGTCAATAAAATGATGCCAACAGGAAAATATCCAAGCAGTTGGAAATTAAGCAACAGCCTTCTAAACACTCACTGGTTTAAAATGATGTCTCTAAGGAAAATTTAAAATGCAAAGAACTAATTGAAAATGAAAACATCAGATATCAAAATATGTGTGATATATAATCTATGTCAGTATCTCAAGAAACTAGAAGAGGAAGCACAAAATAATTTCCAAGATTTCTGTGCACTTACAATGAACACGTGAACATAAAAATTATATATGTATTTATAATTTCGTCAAAGAAACTTGAGCACTTAGGTATATATTTACTATAACATGTACAGGATCCATATATAGACAATGACAAAATGCTGATAAGGGAAATATTTTAAAAGGCCTAAAATAAATAAATAGACATACTGTGTTAATGACTGGAAGTCTCATCCTAGAAAAGATGTCCGTTTTCCCCAAATTGGTATACAGGTTTTAATACAATTTCTGTTAAGATGCTTATTCAAGAATCTATATGGACATAGGAATAACTCTGAACTAGCTAAAACAATATTGAACAAGAAAAATACAGTGGGATTAGTCATTACACCCAATATTGAACATTACTATAGAGCTACAGTCAGAAAAATAGTGATATTGCAGGAGACATATAGATCAATGAGATAAAATACAGAGCCTAGACATACTAACCATTCAGAGAAGCAGTAGGAATCTTTTCATTAGCCAGTGCTAAATCATATGGATATCCTTAGGCAAAAAAGAATCTCAACCCCAAATTCATACTTGATACAAAATAACCTCAAAATGAATCAGGAATTTAATGTAAAATGCATACACTCAGAAAAAAACACCAGAGAAAATTTTCAGGTTTGGACTATTTAAAGGATTTTTAGATTTGACATCAAGAGCATGATCCATAGGAAAATTCTAATTTCAGATAGTAGGGAAACCAGTATTGGAGTTCAACAAAATGCACAATTCTTTTCTTCAAAAGCCTCTCGTGGAGATGCTAAGATTTAAGCTGGAGACTAGGAGAAAGTTTACGAACCACATGCTCAACAAAGGACTGGATTCAGAATATATCAAAGACTAGAAATTCAACCATAAAAACAGCCACATTAAAAATAATCTGATTAGAATATGATCAGATTAAAACTGTGTAGTGTAGTGTCACTTATCAAAGAGGAAAAATAGTAGTGAAAACACCAAGCCTTGGTGGCAATGCTGAGGGACTTAATCACTCTTAGGCTGCTGATGGAGGGAAATGGCACAGCGCTCTGGAAGGGCCTGGAGGCCTCTTATAAAACCAACCACGCAGGCCCTGCCTGTTTGGCTCAACGGCTAGAGCATTGGCCGGTGGACCGGAGTCCTGGGTTCGGTTCCCACTAAGGGCACGCACCTCGGCTGCAGTTTGTCCCCGACCCGAACGATGCTTCTCTCTCTCTCTTCCTCCCTCTCCCCCTCCCACTCTGTCTGAAGATAAAGGCAAAAAATAAATAAAATAAAACCGACCATGCAGTTGCCACACGTTCCAGAAGCTGGAGTCTTGAGCATTTCTCTCAGAGATAGTTTATTGACAGTCACACGGAACTTTTACACGGATGTTCCTAGCAGCTATACTTGTAAAAGACAAAAAAAAACTTCTTCTCTGACTGAACTGAGGGAAATGGGACTTTGGAAACCTAAGGATGTAATTCCATGAAAATAGAACTTTCCACTACGTCTCCTTGTCCCTGGGGGTCTCAGAACATTGCTTTTCCTGGGACAGGAGAAACATTTCACCCTCAGAGCCAGGGGACAAGGCCCCCTCCGCAGCACCACCCCGGGAGGAAGCCGACAAGTGTAGTGGGCCCTCTCTCCCTATTCCTTCCAACTGCATTTCAACCTGTAATTATTTTATTTATTTATTTATTTTTTCTTTATTGATTTTAGAGAGAGAGGAAGGGAGAGGGAGGGAGAGATAGAAACACTGATGAGAGAGAACATCCATTGGCCACCTCCTGCACGCCCCCCACTGGGGATCAGGCCCTGAGCACGTGCCCTGATTGGGAATAGAACTAGCGACCTTCAGGTGCATGGGTCAATACTCAATCCCTAAGCCACACTGGCTGGGCTGAACCTATAATTATCTTAAAATAAAAATTTTAATGATAAAAACAGCTCACTCTTTTGTATTGCTTCCTCAGTACAGATGCTAAATCCAAAATTCTTGCTTTTATATCTCTCTTTTTTCCCTAACCGATTGTATTGTGGGATTTGTGTGAACGCAGTGCCACCTGGTTTTGCTGAGCAGGTTTGTGGTTCTAAAACTGTGTCATCCTCCTTGTTCTGTCTACATTTATAAGAGGATTTATAGAGATTCAAACATTGTGCAGTTACCACGGCATGGTTTTGCCTGAAATTCCTGATTGGTGTTCTAAGTTGCTCTGCTTGGTGTTTGGGGCAGGTTCCCACCTGCCCCTGGTCTCCACCTCACATTCTATGTTCACCCCCACATCTGATAGAACATCACAGTTACTCTTTTCTACTAATGAATTCATTAACATTCTTTATTAGCTTTGTTTTGTGTTTGTGTATTTATACAACAGTACATTTTTCTAAGACTTTTTTTTTTATTTGCTCTTTTCCCATACATTGTAGCATCCACCTTGTTGGATTGATTCTTAAAAGAGATTCTTTGAAAGGTAAAATTTTTATATCTTATATATCTGAGAATATTAATTTTGCTTTTATATTTAAATTTTATGTTAGCTCAACCTAAAAATATATTTGCAGTTGTTTTCCTTCAATTGAAAATATCACTCAATTCTCAGTTATTTTTTCAAGTATTCCTTCTATGCATTTTTTTTTTTTTTTTTTTTTATCCTCACCCGAGGACATTTTTCCATTTTTTGTTCAGGTAGAGTGGGGGGGAGAGAGAGGAACAGAGAGAGAGAGAGAAACATCGATGTGAAAGGGACACATCGAGTGGCTGCCACCCGCACGACCGACCAGGGTCGGGGACAAACTGCAACCGAGGTACGTGCCCTTAGCGGGAACCGAACCCGGGTCTCTCAGGACCGCAGGCCGACGCTCTAACCGCTGAGCCAAACCGGCCAGGGCCCTTCTATGCATTTTTGTATCTTTACAGGAGTTGTATTGAAATGATATTGGCATTTGGCTTCTATTCATATTTGTCACTATTTCTTATTCTATTATTTCCTGATATCTTTTAGTTACTATTTCAGGCATTTCAACTTTTCTTTTGTTCTGTTCTACCTCATGTGAAACATGAAACCTAAGTGTGTGTCACTGCAGTGTGAAGATGCTTCATTGTTTTTTCTGAGGGAACGTGTTTGGGGCGTTAATTAGTCACCCGAGCTGGAGTGTGAGCTAGTGTTCACCTACAGCTCAATCTGATGCATTCTGGGAGAAGATAGTTGAGAGAAACACATCCAAGGATGATATCTCATATTAAAATCTGCACCTTCTATTGTCATCTTTGTATGGAAGACAATAAGATTATCCAGAAAGAGCAAGATATATTATACAATAAAATGTCCATACTATTTACAAGAAATCAAAGGCTTTGTACTGTTGAAATGTAAGAAAATTGTAAATATCAGCCCTTCCTGGGTCTTGTTCAAGTCTGTAAACATATTGGAATAACAAAATTCTTATTCTGTGCACATATACACTATATATCCTTTCGTAGGAGTTATTTACCACACACAATAAATCAGGTAAAATAGGAACTTCCAAGTCTGATTATGGGTAAATAGGATGCGGAAATTAAATAATAAGATAGAAAAATGTATGCTCATGGCATTTCCAAGTTCATTTTCTTTCTTGTGTTTATAGCTAGTTTGTTGCCTTGAATAAATCAAATCTTTCAACCACAGCAGAGGCAACACTTGGCCATTTCAAAGATAGGAGTACGGTCCAAAAATTTTGTAAGCATTTCTTTTCCAATTCAAAATTTTAAGCAGAAATGAGAAAGTTTTAAATAGAACATAAAATTGTTCTTGTGATTTTTGTGACAATATTTTTTATCAAGTTACTTTTTATTTTATCAAAATGTAGTGTTAAAAGAAAGAAAAAAAAAACTAGCTACAGACTAATAAAATATTTTCAGATCATTACCCTATTAAAAAAATTATCTAGAATTTATAAGATCTCTGAAAACTCAATAATAAGAAAACAAACAACCTTATTTTTAAATATGGGAATGAGATTTGAAATGGTACTTAATAAAAAGGAAATATACAAATGGTAAATAAGCACACGAAAAGATGTTCTAAATTATTAGTCATTATGGAAATGTGATTACGACATTGGAAAATTATTGCACACTACTTAGAATGTATTAAAATTCAAATTGCTGACCATGCAAAGCCAAACACAGATGTGGGGCAACTGAAATTCTCATGCACTGTTCTTTGGAAATTAAAATACTATAATTATTTTGGAAAGCAGTTTGGAAATTTCTTAAAACGTTACACCTACACCTATTGTGTGGGTTGGATGATAGCCTCCCAAAAGGTATGTCCACCTCTTAATCTCAGAAACTTGTAAATATTTCCTTACATGAAAAGATGTGTGATTAAGGATCTTGCAAATGGTGTGTATTCTAGATAACTCAGCTGAGCCTTAAATGGTATGACATTTATCTTTTTAAGAAAGACACAAAGAGTACCACAGTTTTTTAATCCACTCATCTACTGATGGACACTTAGGTTGTTTCCAGATCTCAGCTAGGGTAAATAGTGCTGCTATGAACATAGGGGTACATATATTCTTTCTGACTGGTGTCTCCAGTTTCTTAGGGTATATTCCTAGAAGTGGGATTACTGGGTCAAATGGCAGCTCAATTTTTAACTTTTTGAGGTAGGACCAT
Organism: Molossus molossus; assembly: GCF_014108415.1. Taxonomy (NCBI): domain Eukaryota; kingdom Metazoa; phylum Chordata; class Mammalia; order Chiroptera; family Molossidae; genus Molossus; species Molossus molossus. The sequence continues at coordinate 6,722,018 of NW_023425351.1, read as the reverse complement.
AGTGTTTTCCAGTGGCTGCACCATTCTGCATTCCCACCAGCAGTGTACTAGAGTCCCCTTTTCTCTACACCCTCGCCAGCACTTCTTGTTCGATGATTTGTTGATGGCGGCCATTCTGACAGGAGTAAGGTGATACCTCATAGTTGTTTTAATTTGCATTTACACAATGAAACATTATGCAGCTGTAAGGAAAAAAAACCTATTATCCTTTGAGATGGAATGGAAGGACCTGGAGAGTATTATGCTAAGAGGAACGAGCCAAGCAGAGCAAGACAAATATCACATGATCTCACTTATTTGTGGAATATAATGAACTAAACAAACTGTTGAACAAAATTAACCCAGAGACATGGAGGTGGGGTACAGACTGACAAGCCTCAGAGGAGGGGGAGGTTTGAGGGGAAAGAGATAAACCACAGAACTTACATGTATGTATGCATGACCAATGAACATAGACAACAAAGCTGGAGATGGAGTGGGGGAGACGGGGAGGAGAGTGTCAAAGGAGGAAAAATGAGAAACAAATTAATAAATAAAAAAAAAAAAAGAAAGACACAGAGAACCACCCAGAAGAGTAGGCAATGTGCCCACAGAGCAGAGATTGGAGTGATGAGGACACAGAGCGAGGACAGCTACCAGACACGAGCAGCTGGAAGAATTAAGGAGGGAGTCACACCCAGAAACTCCAGGGTGAGGGCAGTTCTGCTGACACCTCCACTTCAGACTTCTGGCTTGAGAACTGGGAGATAATAGCTCTTTGTTGTTTTAAGGCACCAACTCTGTGGTAATTTGTGACAGCCACCCTAGAAAAAGTAATTCATCTACCGTAGGACGCAGCCATTCTAGTCCTGGGTGTTTTCCTGAGAGAAATGAAAGTGTGTGTCTATAAAACATCTTGTACGTGAATGTTCACAGCAGCTTGAGTTAAAGTAGCCATGACGAGAAATTTGGGAGGTGATGAGTATATCCATCATCTTGAATTCATAGTGTTAAATAATTTTAAAATTTACAGAATTGTCCAGTTTATCCTACATGTTAAAATATCTGAATAAAGCTCAGCTGGTGTCGCTCAGTAAATTGAGCATCATCCCATGGACTGAGGACCCGGTTCAATTCCCGGTCAGGACACATGCCCAGGTTTCAGGCTCCATCCCCAGTAGGGGGCGTGCAGGAGTAGCCAATAGATGTTTCTCTCTCACATTGATTTTTTATTTTCCTCTCTCTCTCCCTTCCTCTTTCTCTAAAAAAATCAATGAAAACATATTTTTAAAAAATTTGAATAAAGCTGTTTACACACAGTTTTAAAGCCCAAAATATATTTTAGTTTTGTGAATAAACTGCAGAGAGAAAAAAATTAAAAAGGTAATGAGGTATGTGTGCAAGATTTCATAATACTATATGTAGTATACAATTTTTGTTTTGTTAACTAATTAGTATATTAAGTCCTTTAGACATATATGTTCCAGGTTGGGATACAGGAATTATCTCTTCCTACTAAGTAATTATAGTTTTAATCCTTTCTAACTTTATCCCTACTTTAATTTTTATTATGCTAAATAAAGATGTAACACACACTTGCATTTTTTAACTGGGATGAAGTCAGAGCTACTGATAAATAAATGCATAATAAAAATTATTCACGAAAGTATGTATTTTTGCAAGTATACTGCTCATCCACTGAATAATGGTTGTAAAGAGTGTTTACACTGGGAAAGAAAAGATACCTTGGTTTATATTACATTTCTCTAAAAAAACTAAACATCTTGATATTAATCAGTATATAACTAAATAAAATATTCATAAAAGTATATAACTAGTCTAAGCCATAGTGAATGAAACAAACAAAAATTAAACGGGAAAACAATTTCTTAATAAATAGCCTTAAAGAATTATCCATGCTTAAATAAAGTTGTGTATATATGTGATGAAAGACTCCTGTTTACTTTCCTATTTTTATTAACACATTGTGCTATATATTCTCTGCAATGGAAATTAAAAGGTGCTTTGAAAATATTAAGAGGCTGATATTACCACTCCCCTTAATAACACAAAGTGCCATAACTGCTCATTTTCCTTGGGTATTCATTAAATTTAAAGCAAATCTCAGTACCTCTGCATTTTAAAATCTCCCTAACAGAAATTCAGTGCACATTTTCAACACTAATTAAAGCGACAATGTGCCTAAGAGTAGAAAATGCATGGATTAAAGCAGTCCTTCCATTGCCTACAGCTCTCACTGTTAATTAATAGGCTGCTTTGGAAATCTTACCAAGCTGTAAGTGTACCCTTTATTATTTTGGAAAGGGAGTTCACTTATTTGTGCTCTGGAAAATCAAAAACAATTGATGCACCATCTAAGACTGCAGAACTAAACATTTCAGGATTTTGATTTATTATTTTATTCTGTGATATATTTATTTTCATGGTTTGGTAAGAATTTAGACTTTATTAATTATAGCCCATTTTATTGATGTTACGTTATTTTTATGGAATTACTTGTTTGGGGTAATATTAAATTGATTAATTAATTACTTATAAAAGTAAATGAATATGAGAGTGTAAATGTATTATATTGTGTGTGTTATATAGACCCACATAAATGGTCATTTGCTGAAAAATGTGTTCTCCACTTTGAATGTATCCCTTTCAATATGTCTTGAATCTTTCCTAATTAGTGTATAAGCTGTCTCATTCCTTTGAAGTGGCAATATATGGATTGTGACATAATGTATTTAATGAGTCGCTGATGGGCATTTATGTCGTTTCAACTTATTTGCTGGTACAAACAATGCTGCCAATATTCCTGTGTATGTGTGATTTTCCTTCATGCCTCAGAATTTCTGTGCTGTAAATTCCTAGGAGATGTTCTGCCAACTTGACTGTTTTGGCTTATGATGTCTATGATCAACCCCTAAGAAAGCAGAGACGAAATGAAAAGAAAGTGAAAAACAGATGAAAAGACTAGAGACGTTTTTGGCCAGTGGACATGTCTTTGGACAGGCAGCCAGTGCAATGGCCAGAGGGTCGAACAGAAAAACTTGCTGGAGGGAGCTGGCTTCCCGTTCCCTGCCTTTCCCTATGCCCGCTGGAAACCAGGGGCAGAGTCTGTGTACCCCAAGAGTTACACATCACCCCTGGGCTTCAGAGAAAATATTTTAGGGAAAAATCGAATAGGACTGATTGACAAATGCCCAGGGCCACATTGACTCACAGAGACCCAAGCAAGACACCTCGGCAAATACCAGGATGGAGCCAACTGGCGACTTCTCAGAGGAAGACTGACAAATGCCCCAGGCACGACAATGATAACCTGAGAAATATCCCCTCCTAACGCAGTCTTACTGGACATTGGGCGCAGAGGATGGGGAGATGGAGACAATAGGAGGAGTAGATTTTTCAGGTGTGGAGAGCCAAGTTCCCTGGAGTCCCTGGGGAGCAGGCTCAAATGGAGGCAACCTAGGTTTGCCTGACAAATTAGCTAAAATTGCCGATGATTAAGATCTCAGGAGCAAAAACAGAAAGATTTTGAAGGAACACACATACAGAAAAGAAATAGCAATGCTGTGTCGGAGGCTGTGTGCACCCCACTGTCGCCCCTGCAGGACTGAGGCGCTCACTTCTCCAGTGGCTGGTGGGTGGCAGGCAGACTGTATTGAGTGCTTTCCTCCAAGGAACTGGCTCCGTCACAGGAAGTCATCTGGACTAACCTTCAGTCCCTTCAAACGGGCAGCCAAGCCCAGTGCTTGTGACCTGAGGAGGTCTTGATGCTTTAACCCTCTTGCCTCAAATCAGCACACATCAGAAGGGCCACCCAGCATCAGCATCACAAGTCAACATTTCCTGTTTAGTTATGTCTCCTCCTACATTCAGGTGCTGTTCTCCAGAGCTCTTCCCAGTAACCTTCCCTATGCACGTCTCAGGACAGTTCCAAGGAACTAACATAATACTGTACAGACTAGCACATTGTGCAGGAAATTATACACCAGAGGACCCAAGAAAAAGTATATGGCATTTGAAAGGCAAAGGAAGATATTAGCAGCATAAAAAATGAAAACATATTAAAGAACCAAGTTGATACATGAGCATAAAAATATAATGGGAAATTTAAAAAGTTCATTGAATAGATACCCAGGAGGAATCAATTAGATAGTTAAATGACCAGATTAAGTTAAATTCCCAGAAAATGGAAAAAAAGCATATATAGAGAAAGCAAGAGAGGTGGGGGGGGGGAGAATTAGGGGTATAGAATATAGAAGTAGGAATCTTAACAATTAGTAATAGAAATCCTAGAAAAACAGAGCACTCGATTTGGGCCCTAGAGGCCATGTGAAGAGGCTGTTTTATTGAATTGTACATTTGAAACGTGTATGATTTTGCAAACTAATGTCACAACAATAAATTCAATTTAAAAAATTAGGTGGAGAAAAAGATGGCAGTGGGCAGGACCGGAGGGAGGGTAAGTGTGTGAGAGAGTGAGCGAGTGTGTGAGAGAGTGTGAGTGGATGTGAAGGTAGACGACCAAACCCCAGCAGTGCAGAGCCATAGAGCAGAAGGTTCCTGTGCTGTGGACGGAGCAGCCGGCTACCACTGTAAGTGGCCCTTCAGGGAGCTTCTCCCTGCACCACAGGGAGGTCGCACCTTTTTGGAAGATCCTGGATCTTCCCTGGGAGGAGACAGTGGGAGCAGCTAGGGCTCAGCAACATGAGCCCACCAGCGCACCTGGCACCATGAGACCAGCGTGGCAACACAAACCTGTACACAGTAGTGGAGCTCCCAAGGTGCTGGTGGCGGAAGCCACAGACAGCCCTGAGCTAAGCACCATCCCCCATAGTAGCAGCCTGATCAGAGTCGAGATATACCCCAAGCAACAGAGGCTGGGGAGCAGACATCCATCCCCAGGCAACAGAAGCACAGACCAGCAGCTGAGACCCATCCCCAAAAACTACAGCAAAAGCTGAGGACTTGAGACACATGGGGGCAGCAGCACCCCCAGCCGCCAGTGGTGGGACCAAGGGTTCCACAGAGGCCTGTGTGGTCCAGTAACTCACAAGAGCAGTGAGAAGCCTGAGCCTTAGAGAGACTGGTGCGATCCAGCTGCCCGCCCATGGGAACTGAAGGGTGTGAGGACACCACAGAGGCATGTGCACCCAGCAGGGACTGTGTGATCTAGTTATTCACAGGGCCTGTGGGGTGCTGAAGCACCAGAGAGGCCTGTGCGACCCAGCTGTGCACAAGATAGGCATAGAGGATGTAAAAAATGGAGGCCAAGTAAATAGAAGCTATGCAGATGATCTCCCAGGACCAAACAGGAATTACAACTAAAATAAAGACAAATCCTCTGAAAAAAGCAACACAAAAACAGCAGGACAGGACCATATAACCAGGGACACCGGTAGGATCTGTGGAGGTGCAAGAGGGTGGCGAGCTGTGAGCCCACAGACAGCAGCAGTCTTAGCTGTGAGTAGCACCCTTGGGGAATAAAGACCAAGCCCACTCCACAGCGCAGAGAGCCTGGACAGAGCCCTAAAATAGACACAGCCACTCACCTGGGAACTATAGAAGACGAAGGGCAGACTGGGCTGAAAATCTGTGGGGGATACCAAGGATTTGGAGGACACGCAGAGTTTTTGCTGAGTTGAGGCCACAAAGGACAGTGGCCAGTGTGCTCCTTCCCAGAGCTCTGTGGAAAAGAAGCAGCACCCCCCTCGGAGATTCAGCTTATCCCAGGTGAGGCTCATTAACAGCCAGCATCTATCCCACCTTCTGGAAATCCGCTTATGCAGAACACCAGGGCTACATTCCAAGGCACTGAGTAACTGAGACTACTAGCCACCAGGAAAAAGCTAGAGGATAACTGAACCTTTCCTGGGCTTAAAAATCTACCCAGGAAAGTAAGACTTGAAAGTGGTGTTTAACGTTGGCCTGCTCAGGCTCATCCAAACCCAGTAGAGGAAGCTACAAATAACAAAACACCCACAGAGAAAATTTGGCAGGCTCCAAAACACACTGTGATAGCCAAAATGGTGAAACAAAGAAACAAATCCCAAATGAAAGAAAAAGAGAACTCTATCAAAGATGAGATAAATGAAATGCAGCTAAGCAAATTATTAGAGGTAAAATTCAGAGCCATGATTTTGAGGAAGCTCAACAGCATGAGTAAGGGCATCAGCACCATGAGTAAAGATATAGAAACATTGAAAACCTACAAAGTGGAAATGAAGAATGACATAGCAGAAATAAAGAACACATTGGAAGGACTAACCAGCAGAGTGGAGGAAGGTGAGGACCGGATCAATGAATTAGAAGATAGGGTAGAAAAGAATCAACCAATCAGAGAACCAAAGGAAAGAACAATTAACAAACAGGAAGACGGTTTACAGAACAGTGGGACAACTATAAATGTAATAACATTCACATCATAGGGATCCCCTAAGAGGAAGAAAATGGGCAAGAGTTAGAAAATATATTTGAAGAAATAGTGACAAAAAAATTTCCTAACTTAGTGAAAGAAGAAGGCATTAAAGTTCAAGAAGCACAGAGAACCCCAAGTAAGAAGAACCCAAACAGGCCCACACCAAGACATATAGTAATTAAAATGCCAAAAATTAAAGACAAAGAGAAAATCCTGAAGGCAGCAAGAGAAAAGCAACAGGTTACCTACAAAGGAAACTTCATATGGGTCTCAGCTGACTTCTCAAAAGAAACACTACAGGCCAGAAGGGAATGGTATGAAGTAATCAAGGCCATGAAAAACAAGAATCTAAATTCAAAACTACTCTATCCAGCAAGGCTATCATTCAAAATAAAGAGTTTTCCAGACCAAAAAAACAAAAACAAAAAAAAGGCTAAAGATATATATCTTTATCTTAACACCAAACCAGCACTGTAAGATATGCTAAAAGGACTGCTGTAATTAGTATAAGATATAGGAAGAAAAATATAACCACACTAAACTAAAATGGCAATGAATGAAAACATATCAATTATCACCTTAAATGTGAATGGTTTGAATGCTCCAATAAAAAGACACAGAGTAGCTGACTGGATAAGAAATCATGACTCACATATATATTGTTTACAAGACACCCACTTCACAACAAAAGACTCACATAGGTTGAAAGTGAAGGGATGGAAAAAAATCTTTCAAGCAAATGAAACGGAAAAAAAAAAAACTGGGGTAGCAATACTCATATCTGATAAAATTAGATTTCAAGATGAAGGCCATAACTAGAGTCAAAGAAGGCCAGTACATAATATTGAAAGGATCTATCCAACAGGAAGATATACCTTGGGAAACATATATGCACCTAATATAGGAGCACCAACATTTATTAAATATTTTCTGGAGGACTTCAAAGGAAAAATCTACAGCAATACAATCATAGCAGGGACCTTTAATACCCCATTGACATCACTAGATAGATCTTCTAGACAAAATATTAACGAGGAAACACAGACTTTAAATGAAGCATTAGATCAAACGGATTTAATAGAGATCTACAGAAAATTAAACCCCAAATTGCAGAATTCAAATTCTTCTCAAGTGCACATGAGACATCCTCAAAGATAGACCACATGGTAGGGCACAAACTAAGTTTCTACAAGTTCAAGAAGATTGAAGTCATATGAAGCATCTTCTCAGATCACAATGGCATGAAACTAGAAATCAATTGCAACAAAAACATGTGAAGACACTTGAAAACATGGAGGCTAAATAACATGTTATTTAACAATGAATGGGTTATAATGGAGATCAAGGAAGAAATTAAAAACTTCCTGGAAACCAGTGAAAATGAACACACAACAACACAAAATCTATGGGATGCAGCAAAAGCAGTTCTGAGAGGGAAGTTTATAGCACCTACAGGCCTACCTCAAGAAGCAAGAAAAATTTCTAATAGACTATCTAACCTCACAACTTAAAGAACTGGAAAGCAAACAAACGAAAACCCCAGAGCCAGTAGAGGAAAAGAAATGGTAAAGATCAGAGCAGAAATAAATGACATAGAGACCGAAAAAAAAAAAAAACAATTCAAAGGATCAATGAAACAAATAGCTGGTTTTTTGAAAAGATAAACAAGATTGATGGACCCTAGCTAGACTCACCAAGAAACAAAGAGAGGGAACCCAAATACACAAAATCAGAAATGAAAGAGGAGAAATAATAACTGGCACCACAGAAATAGAAGAATTGTGAACAAATATTATGAACAATTATATGGCAACAAATTCAACAATCTAAGAGAAATGGGCAAATTTCTAGAAACACATAGTCTCCCAAAACTGAATCAGGGAGTTATATAAAACTTGAACAGACCAATAACAACAACGAAAAAATGTAAGAGGTAATCAAGACTCTCTCAGCAAACAAAAGCCCAGGTATGGACGGCTTCATGGGGGAATTTTACCGAACATTCAAAGATGAACGAATACCCATTCTCCTCAAACTATTTCAAATAATTGAAGAAGAAGAAGACTTCCAAACTCATTTTATGAGGCAAGCATAATTCTAATTCCAAAACCAGACAAGGATACTACAAAAAAAGAAAACTACAGACCAATATCCCTGACAAACATAAATGCTTAAATCCTGAACAAAATACTAGCAAATCAAATCCAGCAATACATTAAATAAATTATTTACCATGACCAAGTGGGATTCATCCCAGGGATGCAAGGCTGGTACTATATTTGCAAATCAATAAATGTGATACACCACATAAACAAAATGAAAGATAAAAATCATATGATCATATCAATAGATGCTGAAAAAGCATTTGACAAAATCCATCACCCATTTCTAATAAAAATGCTCAGCAATCTTGGAATAGAGGGATCATATCTTTATTCATAATAAAGGCCATATATGAAAGACATACAGTCAACATCATACTCAATGGGCAAAAATTAAAAGCATTTCCCTTAAGAACAGGAACAAGACAGGGATGCCCATTTTCACAACACTTATTTAACATAGTACTGGAAGTCTTAGCCACAGCCATCAGACAAAAAGAAAAAATAAAAGAAATCCATATTGGAAAGGAGGAAGTGAAACTGTCATTATTCGCAGATGATATTATACTATACATAGAAAACCCAAGGACTCCATCAAAAATTTACTAGACTTAATAAATGAATTCGGCAAAGTAGCAGGATACAAAATTAACGTCAAGAAATCAATGGCATTCTTATACACCAATGGTGAACTCACAGGAAGAGAAACTAAGAAAACAATCCCATTTACTATCGGAAAAATAATTAAGATACCTAAGAATAAATTTAGCTAAGAAAATAAAAGACCTATATGCAGAAAAGTACAGGTCATTGAAAAAAGAAATAGAGGAAGATATAAAAAAGTGGAAGCACATACCTTGTTTATGGATTGGAAGAATTAACATCATTAAAATGTCCATACTACCCAAAGCAATCTATAGATTTAATGCAATCCCCATAAAAATACCAACGATATACTTCACAGAACTAGAACAAATACTTCAAAAGTTCATAGGGAACCAAAAAAAAACCTCGAATAGCCACAGCAATCTTGAAAATGAAGAACAAAGTAGGAGGGATCACATTACCAGATTTCAGGTTATACTACAAAGCCACTATAATCAAAACAGCCTGGTAGTGGCACTAGAAAAGGCATATAGATCACTAGAACAGAACAGAGAACCCGGAAATGGACCCAAGGCAATATGCTCAATTGATATTTGACAAAGGTGGCAAGAGCATACAGTGGAGTAAAGACAGCCTCTTTAATAAATGGTGTTGGGAAAATTGGACAGCTACATGCAAAAAAAAAAAAAAAAAAAAAAAAAGAAAAAGAAAGAAAGAAAGAAACTAGACCATCAACTTACACTATGCACAAGAATAAACTCAAAATAGACTAAAGACTTAAATGTGACTCATGAATTTATAAAAATCCTAGAAGAAACTGTAGGCAATAAAATTTCAGACATCATACGCAGCAGAATATTTAGATACATCACCTAAGACAAAAGAAACAAAGGAAAAAATTAACACATGGGACCTCATCAAACTCAAAAGCTTCTGCACAGCAAAAGATACAATCATCAAAATGGAAAGGCAACCCACTGTATGGGAGAGCATAATTGCCAATGATATATCAGATAAGGGGTTAATTTCCAATATATAGAGTGCTCATACAACTCAACAAAAGGAAGACAAAGAACCCAATTTAAAAATGGGCAGAGTAGCTGAATAGAAACCTCTCCAAATAGGACATACAAATGGCTAAGAGACATATGAAGAAATGCTCATCATCACTAATCCTCAGAGAGATGCAAATTAAAACAACAATGAGGTATCAGCTCACACCTGTCAGAATGGCCACCATCAATAAATCATCAAATACCAAATATTGGCGAGGGTGTGGAGAAAAGGGGACTCTAGTACCCTGCTGGTGGGAATGCAGACTGGTGTAGCCACTATGGAAAACAATGTGGTGTTACCTCAAAAAGTTAAAAATTGAACTTCCATTTGAAGTTCTCCCTTTTTCTCTCTAAAAATCAATAAAAACATATTTTAGTCCTGGCTGGTTTGGTTCAGTGGTTAGAGTGTCAACCCATGGACCAAAGAGTCTTGGGTTCAATTCCCAGTCAAGGACATGTTCCTGAGTTGCAGGTTCCATCCCCAGCCCAGTGGTCCCACTTCTAGGAATATACCCTAAGAAGCCTGAAACACCAATCAGAAAGAATATATGTACCCCCTGTTTGTTGCAGCACTATTTACAATAACCAAGATCTGGAAACAGTCCAAATGTCCATCAGTAGACGAATGGATAAAAAAGCAGTGGTACATATACACAATGGAGTACTATGCAGCTGTAAGAAAGAAAGATCTCTTATCCTTTGAGATTACATGGCGGGATCTGGAAAGTATAATCCTAAGCAAAACAAGCCAAACAGAGAAAGAGAAGTATCATATGATCTCACTTATTTGTGAAATATAATGAACATAACAGTCTGAGGAATGGGGCCATCCTAGAGACTTGGAAGTGGGGTACAAACTGACAATCCCGAGTAGTGGGAGTGTAGGCGAGAGATAAACCATGGAATTTATATGCATGTGTGCATGAACAATGGACATGGACAACAAAGCTGGGGACAGGGCAGGGAGAGAAGGGGAGAAGTGAATTAGTGGGGGGAAAAGGAGAAATATCTGTAAAATAAATAAATAAATCCAAAAGAGTAAATAAATAAAAAATTAGGTGGAAACATATCTGAAGAAGTCATACATTCTCTGGAAATCGAAAAAAACTAAAAATCTTTATCTCAAACTGCTAATATTCTGTTGTTCCATCTTCCCATACCCACTATCCATCTCTCTGCTATATGATCTTGATCAATATATTTTTGAAAATATATAAAAGAAACAAATAAAGCCATCAGACAGATACTCTCTCATCTTTGCATCACCGAATGTATCCATATCATGTATCTGTACCTATGACTCTACCTTCTTCCTCTTATCACGCACTCTCATCCAAGGTGGTTGATCTTTCCCCTTTGCCTCTGGATCCCATTCTTTCTGTTTCTTAAAGACTTATCTTCTGTGCTTGTACTTTCTCCCTTCCATTCACTTACTTTTATTAAGGGCATTTACTTTTTCTCAACCAGTGGGGCTCAGTGGCTGAGCGTCGACCCATGCACTAAGAGGTCCCCAGTTCAATTTCAGGTCAGGGCACACACCCAGGTTGTGGGCCCAGTCCCCAGGGGGGTGCATGCAGGAGGCAGCCAATCAATGTTCTCTCTCATCAATGTTTTTATCTCTCCTCCCTTTCTCTCTCTCTAAAAAAAAATTCATAAAGAAAAAAATGTAAGAGCATTTACTTTTGCATACACAATAAAAATAATCAACAAACATTACCTTTTAATCAAAGGACAGTCCCAGTTTTCTACTTTTTGTTTGTTTGTTCTTTATTCAAGCTTTTAGAAGAGAAATTATTTTCTGTATTCAGTCATCCGGTGTTCTGTGCAGGCCTTATTACAGGCTTTGGGGGACAGGGGGACACAAACAGGAAAACACAACAAAACAAAACAAGTCTGGCTTATATTTGCTTCTGTGCTGCAGGCTACATGTCTTCCCAGTGCATTCTTCCCTCTGCCATTTCTCTTGCTGAAGTAGCCGTTGTCGTGGTTACTGCTGACCTCATTGGAACAACACCTAGAGGTCACTACTCGAACACTTTTCTGTCCTCGGTGGTCACCATAGTTAACCATTCTGTCTGAAAGGTTCCACAAAGTATGAAAGGAAAACTCTATCATTAACACATCACAGTAAACTATAAAAATTCAAAGATAAATGATAAATTGTAAACCTTTTATAAAGAACTATTTACATTCAAAGAATAACAATTAGACTTGCATATTTTTTATTATTTCACTGGCTTCGAGGTAAACTGAGATCAGGAAAGAATAGTAAACTTGTATTTTTTAATTGTTTTATTTTTATCTCTTATCTAATATTAGTTAATAATCCCTCTTAAAATATTAAATAAACCAACAATGATAAACATCCTTAATTTTAAATATAATAGAAATGGAAGTTAGAAAAAATTAAGAAATCTATAGAATGCCATAAAGACCGTGAAAAAAATTTTGACTAGAACGAAATTCTACAGAATCTCAACATAGTTTAGTTTTGGTTTATTTGTTTATTTTTATACTCTACTATATTGCTCCACACTGTCATTACTTGTCCAACTATTCAGACTCCTGCTGTGATGACAGTCTACCCTTTGGTCAGAGTCAGCCATGGGACTGGAGAGGACATAAGGAGACAACCCAGGGATGTATCTTCATCTCAGTGATGGGCCATCCAGCAGATACAAAATAAAGTCACCCAACATCATTTGTTTGGAGAGAAAAACTTTTCACAGCCTGGTGTCTTAATTCAGGTCTGTTAATAAGAGTTACACATTAACTGCCTATTTTTCTGCCAGGTTAGAGCTTTACTTGCATTAGTTTATTCAACGCAACACTTTCCTTGAATAATATAACTAAAATAATAGAAGATACAAACGTGTCCAAAGTCACTCAATTAGTAAGGACTCTGAGGCAGTTTGACCAAAAAAAAAAATTCTCATTCTTAAGCCTTCCGCTGGGGCCTTCAACTTTGCTAGAAGTTTGGGCCTGTCTAGCTTCAAAGGGGGAATTTATGTAGTTATGATGAAGCTTTATATAACATTACAATATTATATAATACAAGGATTTTCTAAGATATCATAAGAATGAATGCACATATTTTCAATTAAAGTTTTACTACAAATTGCATACATTCTATTTAAAATTGTGAGCAGGATTGCCAAATTGTGCTTTACTCTCTTGATAAATACTCTTATGGCATATGATTTTATTTCATTTAAATTTTTTTTTCTCTTTATTGATTTTGGAGAGAGAGAGAAAAAAAACATTGATGAGAGAGAACATCGATTGGCCACCTCCTGCCTGCATCCTACTGGGGATTGTGCCCACAACCTTGGCATGTGCCCTGACTGGAATCAAACTGGTTCCCTCTTGGTGCAGGGTCAATGCTCAACCTCTGAGCCACAAGGGCCCGACAAGCTCTCATTCTAATTTCCCGCACTTATTCCTTCATCTGTCTGTAATGTTTCATTCACCAACAATTTGTTTTTGTTTTTCATTGTGATCCATATATAATCAATTTATCTATTAAAATCAATTATAATTGTAAATGTTTTGTCTTTCATCCTAATTTTTGATATCCCAAGGGTTATCTTGCACTTTGAACAATACTCAAGTCCTTATTCAGGAAAAACACTATCACCATCTGAAAATTTGGGTCAAGGGAAGGAGCTCTTTGACATTTGTAGAGTTTTATGTGTTTTTAAAGTGCTATTTAAATGAACTATTTGGCTTGATCATTGTCAGCGATTTAACTGGTCGCACTATTCCGTCAGTGAAGTATTTATAAGATGCTCAGAGCTTATAGGAGATGTGCACAGCTCATTTGTTCTCCAGGCTAGGAGGGTCTGCTGACCCTCCTCCTAAGACCATTTCAGCACATGTAAGGAAAGCCTGCACCTGAGAAACTAAATGATTTGCTAAAATTTCCCCAGCAAATACTTCCCAAAGCTAGGACTGCCTATTAAATAAGTGTTCAGAACAATTAAATACTGTACAGGATTGGGATCATATACTCTTCCCATTGAAAAACTGTCCTCCATATTTCAATAATTTCTTCCGTAGGTAATTACAATAAAAGCAAGCGAGAAAACCTATTCTTCAGGATTTAGGTTATTGTGATTTTGAGAGGCATAGACAATGCTTAGAGAATATTTCCTCCTTGATTTTGTTTCTAGAAATACATTGAAATGTCTGCATGTAATGTCTCTTTGTTGGATTAATGATTCCATTAAAGTCCTAAATTTTAAGCAAATGCCTTTAATTTTACAAAATCATAATGAATTAAATAATTAAACTCTTCAATCTACTGCCAAGCCAGAAGGTAACATATTTTTTATCTATAATTGTTTACTTTTGCTCATAGATTTCAGTGACTTCACTTCTACTTGCGCTTACTTTGTTCAGAACTCATCACTCACTTGTGTTCTAAATAATCAGCATGGGTAACCTTAAAAACAATGATAGTAACTGTATGATAAATATTTGATATTCCAGCATCATGTATTCATAGCATCTGTCTAAAAAGCTGTTATAATGATAAATGTATGCCTCCAAAAATGTATCATTAACACTTTAATAGGAGCACCCATTTAATCTATTGTGAACTCATTATTCATAATAGTTGCATGTTTACCACTCTGATAATTATGACTAGAAGTGCAACCATAAATGACTCTAGTTGCTTGAAAAATATTTCTGTAGACGTTAAAACCACTTAAGGTTCTTTTTTTGCCTTGTAAACTTGTAAATCTATCTTTAGAATAGGACTGATTACCTGTAGTTGAGAAGGGGAGATCATTATAGAGAAATGGCATCTACTGTCAAAACTAACATCTAGAGATGACAGTAAGACTGCCACCTGTGGAAGGGAAGACCATGTCCACCTGAAGGCATGTGACTGGCATCACTGCGATGTCTTCAGAGGGCAGGTCTGATCAGCTGTCCACAGCACTTTGGGGACAAGGCAGTGATCACCACGCGGGACCTTGCCCCACCACTGCTGTGCTTCTCTCCTCCAAGCGAACCCTGTTGGTCCTCAGACACAGAGCCATCTGTGCTGAAAATGAAGAAGGTGCCCAGGGCATACCTAGCATACTTTTGACACTTTGGGGCCTATTGGAAAGCAGAACTTGTGGTTCAAAGGAGAAAAAAAATAAACACATTTGTTTCTAGTTCACCCGATAAAATTTGCCTTTCTTCCCACTGATCTACCTCACTAGTTTAGCTGTGAGGAGGTAGAGAGGGAGGGAGAAGGAAATAGGCTGAAGATGAGAAGCAGAGAATGTGTGGGGTGCCTGGGGTGCTCTAGGAGAGGTTGCATCTATTTGGAAGTGAAGAATGGAATTAAAGCATTATTTCTCCTTGTTCCTCCACCTAAGCGTCTACTCAATTTCAAGGTTGTGACTCAGCCAACAAGAGAAATTGACCCAAAGAAGCTTTAAATCAAGTTTATTGACTCATCCCTTAATTTTACACTCTAATAGCATTATCTGTTACTTGCAGAGGTAAATCTCTTATTGATTCTCTTTACACCTATAGTGTACTTAACTTCTGCAGAAGAGATCTGAATGCAAAGTGATTATAGATAAGGTACCTGATGAAATAATCTGATATTTGATTGTGTTCTATAAGAAATCAAGTAGATATATCTATTCTTCCATGAGTTCCTGTAAAATGTGCATTAACAAAATTTCAGGTACAAGTATGTCATTGTCAATAAAATATAAATTTAGCCCTGGCTGGTTGCTCAGTGGTTAGAGCGGCGGCCTGCAGTTTAGCGAGACCCAGGTTCGGTTCCCGCTAAGGGCATGAACCTTGGTTGCGGTTCGTCCCCAACCCTGGTTGGGTCGTGCGGGTGGCAACCACTCAATGTGTCCCTTTCATGTCGATGTTTCTCTCTCTCTCTCTCTCTCTCTCTCTCTCTCTCTCTCTCTCTCTCTCTCTCCCCCTCCCTCCCTCCCACTCTATCCAAACAAAATATTTTAAAAAATGTCCTCTGATGCCCTGGCCGGTTTGGCTCAGTGGTTGGAGCGTCGGCCTGCGGTACAGAGAGACCCGGGTTCGGTTCCTGCTAAGGGCACGTACCTCCGTTGCAGTTTGTCCCCGGCCCTGGTTGGTCGTGCGGGTGGCAGCCACTCAATGTGTCCCTTCACGTCGATGTTTCTCTCTCTCTCTTCCTCTCTCTCCCTCCCGCTCTATCTGAACAAAAAATAGAAAAATGTCCTCGGGTGAGGATAAAAAAAAAAAAAGTCCTCTGGTGAGGATTAAAAAAAAAAGAATGTGGTATGAGCTAAGGAAATAATTTTCCTCACTTTTTAAGTTCTTCTAGCTGGGCTAATAATAAAATTAATAGAGATGAATTAACAGGATAAATATCCGAAGTTTATTCTAAGTACACACATTTGGGTACCATAAGAATGACCATGGGCAGTTGAGCCTTATAGGGCATCATGGTCAGAGGGCAAAAGGAGGCATGGGTTTGGGGTTTTGAAAGAGAAATAAAGACGATTGATAGGTCGCTGACAAGAGCAGACCACTGGTGGTCTGGCAGCGCCCTAGAAACGAGGGACACGGGCATTGTCGCTAACAGACTCCTGCTTCGATCCTTCCCTTTCAACGCCCAGGTGAACATGCTGAGCTTCCCTTCCTGGAGCAGGTCTTTCCATCTTAATCTCTCAGAAGGAAAGTCAGAGGGTTAAAAATTCTTTCTGAGTCATTTTCTTCATAATAGCCAGCTTTAAATCAATACCCCAAAAGGCATGTTTTAGGGGTCACAAAACTTTGGATCTCTTTGATGTCTTTGGGGTATTGTGTCTGGGGTACAGGACTATGTCTCATTTCCTGACAGGACAGATTACTATGTGTGTATCTAAAAGCTGTCATCCAGCCCGGAGGAGTGGCTCAGTGGATTGAGCACCATCCCATGGACTGAGAGGTCCTGGTTCGATTCCCGGTCAGGGCACATGCCCGGGGTTGTGGGATCCTCCCAAAAGGGGGCATGCAGGAGGCAGCCGATCGATGTTTCTGTCTCATATTGATGATTCTATCTCTCTCTCTCCCTTCCTCTCTCTCTAAAAAATCAATAAAAACACATTTTAAAAAAATGTCATCCCGCAGTGAGAATCTGTGCAAAGGTGACTCCAAGTCTAATCGGACACTGCCGTCCCCTTGGCTCACATCTCTCAGGCCTAACTGGCTGCTTTTCCCTTGAAAAGACAAATTTCTACCTTTGCACCCACTGTTTTCTTCCAGGAGACACTTCCTCTGCTTGTCATGTGTATATCCTCATTTTCAATTCAGGTATCATTTTAACCATTGTCTCAGCGTTTCTGGATGAGTTGTTTAAAGATGCTCAAGCTGCATCCCATTTAAAATGACTTACATAATATTAGTATTAACTTTCTTGTTTATTCTATCTTCCTTTCCCTTGAAAACATAAGCACCATCACATTGCAGAAGCATATTTGTTTTCTATTTCTGGAAAGACTGCTTTTAGCTGAGACCCTGGAGCTTTGTCACTCCCGAAACTTTCTAGACTGTTTCTTACCATTTGGAATCTAGACCATGTAAGTACATGATTCTGTTCTTTATACTCTATCGATTCTTATTCATCTCTTGGGAAGCTTCCCAACCATGCTTGAGTTTCTCTCTTTGTTCACAATGTCTTTTTAGAAATGGCCAATGGCTGCCACACACATGAAGACTCACTCTTTCTAAAGACATTTCTAGGCTATCGCAGAACTATAACCTCAGTAGGTGTGTGGTCTTCTGGTTATTTCTAGAAATATTATTCAATGTTCCATCTTGCTTAATATGGATCTGATGCTTTCTGGCCGGTAAATCAATTCCCCTTCTATCAACTGAACAATCCCTCAGTCATAGATACATATTTTAGGATTTTATTATAGCGACATGCCTTTCCTGATATAAATTCCTGTAAACCAACCGTTATATCAAGAGGACATTAGCGTTCCAGCAGTTTAAAGGATTAAATGTTTATTCCTGCTCACAGGACAGCAATACAAACCTATTGGACTGGAGGATAGGCTGGGTGACTTGCCTCGTGGACTGTGGCCCTGACCCCTGGAGGCAGGGTTTCCTAGGCATTGCCATCTCGGAGGCCAGCGAGGAAAGAGTACAGATACCACTGCAGCAAGGCCTGAGGATGTCACCACCTCGCTCAGTCCCGAGACAAGGCTTAGTGCTGAGGAGCAAAGAGCTTGAAGTTTTCTGCTCCCTTGGTTTCTGACTTTTTTCTGAAAGAAAATATAAATGTGCATTGTCAATTTATTTTTATGGGCTTTACTTACTAAATGTTACATAATGTTTTAGTTCTTTGATGACATTTGATTTACCACAGAATATAACTTATGAATTATAATCATGGTATCTTTTGATCTATGTATAATTTTACGTATTTTCTCAACAGACTTCTGAGAATATATCTGCTTATATTCTTCCTTTCATTGTCTGCTATCTCAGTTATATTTGAAAGGTTCTTGGCATGCACCAATGATAACTTGGAATGGATTTACACGCAGCAATGTGTAGGATTTGTAAAGTAATATACCATGGGCTGTAACTCGAGCTTTTGTTGAGTTGGCCCTTGAGGGGCATAGATTTTATTTCAGAAGTAACAACGCTTGAAAGTAAACTTTGTGAATTTTCATATTAAATTTTTTCTACCTACATAATTGTTTTGATACTTTTTAGCATTAATTTAAGTAACTTCTCAATAGTATGAATTTCAAGAGTGTTGTACCACTGACAGTTATAGAGTATTAGGACTTCTTTATAACTGAAGCTGAATGTTTTTTTTTTTTTCCAGAAAAATGCCAGTATTCTAAAAATATGCATTTGTTATTTAAGCTGTTTAATTATACAAAACAAACCAACAAACATAAGGGAGATTATTGTTTCATTTATTAGTTTCTCTGGATGACTAGACTCGCACTTGCAACAAAGTAGTAAGATTTTATTTGATACATTCATATGATGAAAATACAGCTGTAAAATTAAATAAAGTTAGTACCTAGAAGTACTAAATGATCCTGAATGAAAAGAAGAAAATAATAAATAATAACGCTATTTAAATTATTTAAATGAATAATGATATGGGAAAATAAAAATACACAAATAAGGGAGATCAACTCCAGAAAATAATTTTAAATAAAATTAAATATCAGTGTCTATTTCCACTCTTTCAACATTACCTTTCATGAAGTGTCTAGAAATTTTATTTTTGTCACACATGCTACATTTACAGTTTGGGAACTTATTTCCTCTTTTTTGCTCAATTATGGAGACAGTAAAATGGGCTTGCATATATTGGAGGTAGTTCCAAGAGACTTTGACTAAAGATTATATAGAGAAAGACAAAATGAAGACTTTATAGGAGGTATTATAATTCAAAAAATTAAAAATTGAACTGCCATTTGACCAAGTGATCCCACTTCTATGAATATATCCTAAGAAGCCTGAAACAGCAATCAGAAAGAATATATGCACCCCTCTGTTTATAGCAGCACTATTTACAATTGCTAAGATTTGGAAACAGCCCAAGTGTCCATCAATAGATGAGTGGATAAAAAAATCTGTGGTACATATACACAATGGAATACTATGCAGCTGTAAGAAAGAAAGATTGCAGACTGGTGCAGCCGCTATGGAAAACAATATGGTGCTACCTCAAAAAATTAAAAATTGAACTTCCATTTGACCCAGTGATCCCACTGCTGGGAATATACCCTAAGAAGTCTGAAACACCAATCAGGAAGAATATATGTACCCCCATGTTTATAGTAGCACTATTTACAATAGCTAAGATCTGGAAACAGCCCAAGTGTCCACCAGTAGACGAATGGATAAAAAAGATGTGGTACATATACACAATGGAGTACTATGCAGCGGTAAGAAAGGAAGATCTCTTATCCTTTGAGACGACATGGAGGGACCTGGAAAGTATTATCCTAAGTGAAAGAAGCCAAGCAGAAAAAGACAAATACCACATGATCTCACTTATGTGATACACCACATAAATAAAATGAACATAACAGTCTGAGGAATACAGTAGACCCAGACACACAGAAGTAGGGCACAGACTGACATCCCTCAGAAGAGGGAATGGGGGGTGGGGAGGAGGGAAGAGATAAACCACAGAACTTATATGCATGTATGCATGACCAATGGACATGGACAACTAAGCCGGGGACGGGGCGGAGGTGGGGTGGGGTGGGGAGTGCCAATGGGGTAAAAAGTTAAAATATCTGTAACAAAAAATAAATAAAAATTCATAAAAAAAAAAAAGAAAGAAAGATCTCTTATCCTTTGAGATGACATGGAGGGACCTGGAGAGTACTATGCTAAGAGAAATAAGCCAGTCAGAGAAAGACAAATACCACATGATCTCATTTATGGAATATGATGAACAAAATAAGCTGATGAAAAAAATAGACTCAGAGACATGGAAGTAGCAAAAGACTGACAAACCTCAGAGGAAGAGGGGAAGGGGGAGTGTGAAGAGGTAAACCAAATGGACCCAGACAACAATGTGTGAATGGGGTGGATGGGAGCAGGGAGGAGTTTCTTTGGGGAAAAAAAGAGAAACATCTGTAACAAAAATAAATTAATTAATTTTAAATAATTTGTACAAAGTAAAAAACAAAACAAAAATATGATATGTCATGGTAATATGTATTGCAATAAATAGAAGTTACTAGAAAAATTTTAAAAAGAAAAACAGAATGGATTAAATGGAAGAAATGGAATACAAAGATCTAACATGAAGACGTGTTTAATCAATTGTAGAGTTGATTTCCAGACATCAGGCAAGTGGTTGTCAATGAAGTTCTTTTTCCAATTACTAGAGGATATGAATGACGTTTCTTCTCCTGCCACTTTTCTTACCATCAGCTCTCAGGTGGTTCAATCCAATATGCTTCCTTAGAGTCAAAATTTAATATCTAATATTCTGTCCTGAAAAGATTCAGGGATTCTAAGCAGAGAAGGCATTTAGAAATGCAGGCAGCTAGTGGCCAGAAGTGATAGTATAATTTTAAAAAAATGAAACAGTGATTGCAAATGAGTCAAACAAATTTAACGGTGGGAAGATGTGTGAGCAATGCTGATACAGAGTAGGATGGATTGGTTGTCACACATCGTAGTTTCTAATCACTGGGTATATTATGCAACTTACTTATTGTACTGCTGGGTAATTGCTAGGATATAAAATGTCAAACAGGCCGTTCTTATGAATAAGAATTTACAATATTCATGTGATTGCCACATCAATATACTCAGATTATTGGGTTATACACGTTAATGGTACATTTTTAATCAGTAACTGTACACCCAAAATGTTACATGTAAAACTTACCTTTCTCTTGGTGGGTAGAAACTCAATTCAAAGTAAAGTGATAGAATCTGTCAATTTTTAATCAATTTTTATTATTAAAAGTTACTATTTTATTATTTACTATCTCTCACTATTCTAAAACTTTAACTTCAAACTTGTTTTAACTTTATTTCTTTTTCTTCACATATCTTCAAGGCATTAAATTAGAAGATACAATTTGAACTTGAAGAGAATGTATCTGTTTCAGAAAGAACACTGACAAAATTCAACATCTGTTCATGATAAAAACTCTCAGAAAGGAGGGAATAGGGAGAACACCCTTCAACATAATAAAGGCCATATATAACAAGCCCACAGTTAAAATCATACTAAACTGTGAAAAACAAAAGGTGTTTTCATTAAGATCAGGAACACTTTCACACCTTTAATTCAGCATAATATTTGAAGACCTAGCCACACAATCATATAAGAAGAATAAATAAAAGACATTTAAATTGGAAAGGAAGAAGTAAAACTATTATTAGGATACAAAATTAACATTCAGAAATGAGTTGCATTTTTATACACTAATGATCTATTAGAAAAAGAAACTAAGCAAACAATTTCATTTACAATTGCATAAAAAAATACCCCAAAATAAATTTAACCAAGGAGGTAAAATGCTTGTAATATTATAAAACATTTAAGAAAGAAATTCGTAAGAAGACAATAAGATTAAATGGAAATATATACTGCACTTGTAAATAGAAAGAACTATCATTATTCAAATGCCCATACTACTCAAAACAATTTATGGATTCAACTCAATTCCTATCAAAATACCAATAGTGCATTGCACAGAACTGGAACAAATAATCCAAAAATTTTTATGGAACCACAAACAACTCTGAATAGCCACAGCAAGCTTGAGAAAGGAGAACAAAGTTTGCAGTATCAGGTTACTGATATCAAATTACACTACAAGGCTGTAGTAATCAAAACTGCATGGTACTGGCATAAAAACAAACACATAGATCAATAGAACAGAATAGAAAGCCCAGAAATAAAGACCGCCTATATGACCAATTAATCTATGACAAATGAGACAAGAATACACAATGGGGTAAAGACAGTTTATTCAAAATTGGCATTGAGAAAATTGGACAAATACATGCAAAAAAAGTGAAAGTTGACCACCTTCTTACACCATATACAAGAATAAACTCAAATGAATTAAATACTTAAATGTAAGACTCAAAACCATAAGAATCCTAGAAGAAAACAGATGTTGTAAAATCTATGAAATTTCTCATAACAATATTTTTTCTAACATATCTCCTCAGGCAAGAGAATCAAAGAGAAAAAATGGCAGCAGAGTGAATGGAAGCTACACAGACCGTCTCCCAGGACCAAACTGGAATTACTACTAAAACACAGACAAATAAACAGGAAAAAGCAACAGAAAAGCAGCTTGGAGGACCATATAACCAGGGACACTGACTCGACTCTGGTAGGATTGCGGAGGCATGAGATGGGGGCTGGAAGCCCATAGACAGCAGTGGCCTTAGCTGTGAGCAGCGCCCTCAGGTTAAACTCCTAAGCGGTTCCACAGCACAGAGCTGAGACAGACGATAAAATAGCCACAGATACTCACCTTGCAACCGGCAGAGGGAGGGCGGACTGTAATGGAACTGTGTAGGGACACTCGAGATTTGGAGAGTGCTCAGAGCTTTTGCTGAGTTGCAGCCATGCAGGACAGTGGCCACCTTGCTCCTTCCCAGGGCACTGGGGAGAGGCAGCAGCCATCCCTCAGAGATTCAACCCCACCCAGTGGGCCATTGAAATGCAAATTGAGGCTCATTAACAACCAGCACCTGCCGCACCCTTGGGAAATCCCCTTATGCTGAGCACCTGAGGGAGGTTTTCATTCAACAGAGAACCCAAGGCTCTTCAAGTAACCACTGCTGATAGCCTCCAGGCAAAAAGCTGAGGGATAGCTGTACCATTCCTGGGTTAGTAACTCTAGCCATGAAGGTGGGACTTGACAGTGGTGTTTAACTTGGGCCATCCCTCACTCATCTAAACCCAGGAGAGGGAGCCACAAACAGCAGAACACCAACACCCACAGGGAAAATTTGGCAGACTCCAAAGCCCACTGTGATAGCCAAAATGGTGAAACACAGAAACAAAAGCCAAATGAAAAAACAAGAGACCTCTTCCAAAGAAGAAATAAATGTGGAGCAGTTAAGCAAGTTAACAGAACTAGAATTCAGAGACGTGATCTTGAGGAAGCTCAACAGCATGAGTAAGGACATAAAGATGTTGAAAATCAACCAAATGGAAATTAAAAACCAACGAGAAGAAATGAAGAATGACACATCAGAAACAGAGAACACATTGGAAGGTCTAAACAGCAGAATAGAAGAAACTGAGGACCAGATCAGTAAATTAGAAGACAGGGTAGAAAAATCAACCAATCAGAAAGCCAAAAGGAAAAGACGATTAAAAAACAGAAAGACAGCTTAAGAGAACTGTGGGACAACTGGAAATGTAATAAGATTCGCATCATAGGAGTCCATGAAGAAGAAAATGAAAAAGGGTTAGAGAATATATTTGAAGAAATAGTGACAGAAAACTTCCCTAATTTGGTGAAGGAAGAAGGCATTCAAGTTCAAGAAGCACAGAGAGCCCCAAGTAAGAAGAACGCAAATAGGCCCGAATCAAGACACATAGTAATTAAAATGACAAAAATTAAAGACAAAGGGAGAATACTAAAAGCAGCAAGACAAAAGCAACAGGTTACCTACAAAGAAACCCCCATAAGGCTCTCAACTGACTTCTCAAAAGAAACACTACAGGCCAGAAGGGAATGGCATGAAGCAATCAAGATCATGAAAATGAAGGATCTGAATCCAAGACTACTCTACCCAGCAAGGCTGTCATTCAAAATACAAGATCAATTAAAGAGCTTCCCAGACCAAAAAAAAAAAGGCTAAGGGAATACATTAGCACTAAACCAGCACCACTGCAAGAAATCTTAAAAGGACTGCTGTAATTAGAGGAGAAATAAGAAGAAAAATATAACCACACTAAACTAAAATGGCAATAAATAAGTACATATCAGTAATCACCTTAAATATAAATGGACTGAATGCTCTGATAAAAAGACACAGAGTAGCTGATAGGGTAAGAAAGCATGACTCATCTATATGTTGTTTACAAGAGACACACCTCACAACAAAAGACTCACACAGGGTGAAGATAAAAGAATGGAAAAAAATCTTCAAAGCGAACAGAAAGGATAAAGAAGCTGGGGTAGCAATACTCATATCTGATAAAATAGATTTCAAAATGAAGGCCATAACTAGAGACAAAGAAGGCCACTGCATAATATTAAAACCATCTAACCAACTGTAAGATATAATCTTAATAAACATATATTCACCCAATTTAGGAGCAACAAAATATATTAAAAATTATCTGGAGGACTTCAAAGGAGAAATCAACAGCAATACAATAATAGCAGGAGACTTCAGCACCCTGTTGACACCACTGGATAGATCCTCTAGACAAAAAATTAGCAAGGAAACAGAAACTCTAAATAAAGCACTAGACCAAATGGATTTAATAGATATCTACAGAAAATTACACCCCAAAACTACAGAATTCACATTCTTCTCAAGTGCACATGGGACATTCTCAAAGACAGACCTCATGTTAGAGCACAAACTAAGTCTCTAAAAGTTCAAGAAGATTCAAATCATATCAAGCATCTTCTGAGATCATAATGACATGAAACTAGAAAGCAATGGCAAAAAAACATGCAAAGACATTTGAACACATGGAGGCTAAATAGCATGTTATTAAACAATGAATGGGTTACCAAGGAGATAAAGGAAGAAATTGAAAACTTCCTGAAAACCAATGAAAATGAACACACAACAACAAAATCTATGGGATGAAGCAAAAGCAGTTCTGAGAGGGAAGTTCATAGCTCTACAGGCCTACCTCAAGAAACAAGAAAAATTTCTAATAGACTATCTAACCTTATAACTTAAACAATCAGAAAGCAAACAAAAAGAAAACCCCAGAGCAAGTAGAAGGAAGGAAATAGTAAAGATCAGAGCAGAAATAAATGACATAGAGACCAAATAGACAATTAAAAGGATCAATGAAACAAAGAGCTGGTTTTCCAAAAAGATAAACAAGATTGATGGACTCTTAGCTAGACTCACCAAGAAACAAAAAGAGAGAACCCAGATACACAAAATCAGAAATGAAAAAGGAGAAGTAACAACTGACACCACAGAAATACAAAAGATTGTTAACAGCTACTATGAACAATTATATGGCAACAAATTCAACAATCTAAGCAAAATGACAAATTTCTAGAAACACATAGTCTCCCAAAACTGGACCGGAAAGAGATAGAAAACTTGAACAGACCAATAACAACTAAGGAAATTGAAGAGGTAATCAAGACTCTCCCACTAAACAAAAGTCCAGGCCTGGATGACTTCAGGGGGGAGTTTTCCAAATATTCAAAAAAGAACTAACACCCATTCTCCACAAACTATTTCAAAAAATTCAAGAAAAGGAAGACTTCCAAACACGTTCTATGAGGCCAGCATAATTCTAATTCCAAAACCAGAAAAAGACATTACAAAGAAAGAAAACTACAGGCCAATATTCCTGATGAACATAGACACCAAAATCCTGAACAAAATACTAGCAAATCGGATCCAGCAACACATCAAAAAAATTCTTTACCATGACCAAGTGGGATTCATCCCAGGGACACAAGGCTGGTACAATATTCACAAATCGATAAATGTGATACACCACATAAATAAAATGAAGACTAAATACCACATGAGCATATCAATAGATGCTGAAAAAGCATTCGGCAAAATTCAGCATCTATTTCTGATAAAAATACTCAGCAATGTGGGAATAGAGGGATCATATATCAACATAATAAAGGCCATATATGAAAGACCTGCAGCCAACCTCATACTCAATGGGCAGAAAATAAAGCATTTCCCTTAAGAACAGGAACAAGACAGGGATGCCCACTTTCACCACTGTTATTTAACATAGTACTGGAAGTCTTAGCCACAGCAATCAGACATGAAGAAAAAATAAAAAGGATCCAAATTGGAAAGGAGGAAGTGAAACTGTCATTATTTGCAGATGACATGATATTATACATAGAAAACCCTAAAGACTCCATTAAAATTTACTAGACTTAATAAATGAATTTTGCGTAGTAGCAGGATACAAAATTAACGTCAAGAAATTGACGGCATTCTTATACACCAAAGAAAAAATCACAGAAAAAGAAACTGAAAAAACAATCCCATTTACCATCACAGCAAAAAAAATTAAGATACCTAGGAATAAACTTAACCAAAGAAGTAAAGGACTTATTTTCAGAAAACTACAGGACATTGAAAAAAAATAGAGGAAGACATAAAAAAGTGAAAGCACATACCTTGTTCATGGATTGGAAGAATCAACATCATTAAAATGTCCATACTACCCAAAGCAACCTATAGATTCAATGCAATGCCCATCAAAATACCAATGACATATTTCACAGAACTAGAACAAATACTTCAAAAGTTCATATGAAACCAAAAAATAAAAATAAAAACCCCAATAGCCATGGCAATCTTGAAAAAGAAGAACAAAGTTGTTGGGATCACAATACCAGATAGCAGAATATACTACAAAACTACTATAATCAAAACAGCCTGGTACTGACACAAGAACAGGTATATAGACCAGTGGAACTGAACAGAGAACCCAGAAATGGACCCAAGGCAATATGCTCAATTAATATTTGACAAAGAAGGTAAGAGCATACAATGGAGTAAGGACAGCCTATTTAATAAATGGTGTTGGGAAAATTGGACAGCTACATGCAAAAAACAAACAAACAAACAAACAAACAAAAACATCATCAACTTATACTATACACAAAAATAAACTCAGAATGGATAAAAATCTTAAATGTGACCCATGAATCCATACAAATTTTAGAAGAAAATGCAGGCAGCAATATTTCGGACATCATACACAGCAGAATTTTCACTGATACATCACCTAAGGCAACAGAAACAAAGAAGAAAATGAACACATGAGACTACATCAAACTAAAAAGGTTCTGCACAGCAAAAAAACAAAAAAAACAACCACCATCAAAATGGAAAGGCAACCCCCTATATGGGAGAACCCCCTGTATCATTACGAATGATACATCAGATAAGGGGTTAATTTCCACAATATATAGAGTACTCATACAACTCCACAAAAGAAAGACAAAGAACCCAATTAAAAAATGGGGAGAGGAGCTGAATAGACATCTCTCCAAACAGGACATAGAAATGGCCAAGAGACATATAAAGAAATGTTCAGAATCACTAATCATTAGAGAAATGGAAATTAAAACAACAATGAGGTATCACCTCACACTTGTCAGAATGACTGCCATCAATAAATCATCAAACAACCAGTGTTGGCGAGGGTGTTGAGAAAATGGGACTCTAGTACACTGCTGGTGGGAATGCAAACTGGTGCAGCCACTATGGAAAACAATATGGTGTTACCTCAAAAAATTAAAAATTGAACTTCATTTGACCCAGTGATCCCACTTCTAGGAACATACCCTAAGAATCCTGAAGCACCGATGAGAAAGAATATATGTACCCCATGTTCATAGCAGCACTATTTACAATAGCTAAGATCTGGAAACAGCCCAAGTGTCCATCAGTAGATGAATGGATAAAAAAGCAGTGGTACATATGCACAATGGAGTACTATGCAACTGTAAGAAAGAAAGATCTCTTATCCTTTGAGACGACATGGAGGGTTCTGGAAAGAACTATCCTAAGTGAAACAAGCCAAGCAGAAAAAGACAAATACCGCATGACCTCACTTATTTGTGGAATATAATGAACATAACAGTCTTAGGAATAGGGTAGACCCAGAAAATATAATGAACATAACAGTCTGAGAAATAGGGTAGACCCAGAGACGTGAAAGTAGGGTTCCGACTGACAACGCTCAGAAGAGTGGGTGATGGGGGGAGGAAAGCACAGAATTTATATGCATGTACACATAGCCAATGGACATGGACAACAAAGCCGAGGACAGGGTAGGGGGGATGGGGAGGAGGGTGTCAATGGGGTAAAAAAGAAGAAACATCTGTAACAAAAATAAATTTAAAAATTAAATTAAAAAAGAGAGAGAGAATCAAAGAAAAAATAAACAAATGGGACCACATTAAACTAAAAAGTTTTGCACAGCAAAGGTGACCATCAACAAAATGAAAAGACAACTTATTGAATGAGAGAATATATTTGCCAATAGTATATCCAATTAGTGGTTAATACAACAAATTTATAAAGAACTCACACAATTCAGCATGAAAAATATAAGTAATACAATTGAAATTTGGGCAGAGGACCAAGATAGACACTTTTTAAAGAGGATATATAGATGGCCAATAGATATATAAAAGGATGCTCAACATCATTAGAGAAATGCAAACTAAAACCATAATGAGCTATCACCTTACAATTGTCAGAATGGCTGTCATCCACAAGTCAATAAAAAATAGGTGTTGACAAGGTTGTGTTGAAAAGGGAAGTCTTGTACACTGTTGGAATGCAGATTGGTGCAACCACTATGAAAAACAGTATGCTGGTCCTCAAAACATCAAAAGTAGAACTAACTTTATTACCCAGTGATTCCAGTTCTGGGTATACAGGGTAGGGCAAAAGTAGGGGTACATTTGTTCATATGGAAAATAACACAATAATTAATAAATAATAATACAAGAATAAGTTTTGTTTTTCATGTACTCACAATTGTAAACCTACTTCAGCCATACTCTGTGTATCTGAAGAAATCCAAAACACTAATTTGAAAGAAATATATGCA
Source organism: Molossus molossus (assembly GCF_014108415.1). Classification (NCBI taxonomy): domain Eukaryota; kingdom Metazoa; phylum Chordata; class Mammalia; order Chiroptera; family Molossidae; genus Molossus; species Molossus molossus. Next base: position 6,692,567 of record NW_023425351.1, on the reverse strand, counting down.
CCCCCATGTTCATTGCAGAGTTATTTACAAGAGCCAAGCTATGGAAGCAACTCAGATAGATGCCCATCAATATATGAGTGGATAAAAAAAGTGTGTACACATATACAATGGAATATTACTTGGCCATAAAAAATGAAATCTTACCATTTGAAACAGCATGTATAGATCTAGAGGCTATTATGATATTGAAATAAGTCAGACAGAGAAAGATACATACCATGTGATTTCACTTATATCTGGGACCTGAAGAACAAAATGACAGGCAGATAAAATAATATCAGACTCATAAATACAGAAAAGAGACTGATGGTAGCCAGAGGGCATGGGGTTTGGGAGACTAGGTTAAAAGGTGAAGAGATTAAGAAGTACAAATTGGTAGTTGCAAATTAGTCACAGGGACGTGTCAAGTACAGCATAGGAAACATGGTCAATAATATTGTAATAACTATGTATGGTGCCAGGTGGGAATTAAATATTGCAGGGAACACTTTTTGAACTATATGATTTTCTAATCACTATGCTGTACACCTGAAACTAATACAAAATAATTGAATGTAAACTGTAATGAAAAATAATTTTAAAAAATAATGTATCTGTTATCTTTACATGTGATATGAAAAGGGCTGAGTTTAAAGACACATCTAAAGAAGTATCTTTTATTTTTTAGAGAATTATAATTACCTTACATAAAAGCACCTTTATTTTATTTTAATTTTTGTTCTTTATTGATTTTGGATAGAGAGGAAGGGAGAGGGAGAGAGAGATTGAAATATCGATGAGAGAGAACATCAATTGGCCACCTCCTGCATGCCCCCCACTGGGGATTTGGCCCACAACCTGGGTATGTGTCCTGACTGGGAATCGAACAGGCAACCTCTTGGTGCATGGGTCAATGCTCAGCCACTGAGCCACATCGGTCAGGCAAAAGCACTTTTATTTTAAGTATAGATGATGAAATTAGTATAAAGACAATATATTTACTTATATTTAAACACTGAAACCAAATATTTAAATAGCATCATATTTCTAAATATATACAGTCTAGTGCCTTTATGCTTAATTGAAGGATGCAAAAATGAAATCCAACAAACTAAAAAAATACTAATCAATTATGCCTATATAACCTCATGTATTTTCATTCTATTGTTTTTAATTAAAAACCCCATAAAACTGAATATAACCTTGTTTTCCTTTAGTATACATTTAATGCTTCATCATAAAATGTACCACATTTTACTTATCCAATTGCCTACTAGTCAACTGCTTTCTAGTCAATTGCTTTTTTGGGGGGGTCTTTATCTTGTTACTCCAATAAATATCCTTATACATGCTCCTCAAACTTATGTGCCCCTGATATTATTTAAGGTAAATATTAGAATTAAAAATATTCAGTTATAGATTATGCCCAATGTCAGTTTTACTAAAGCACCCATTTTCTCCATCTACTCCATCACCAACATCTAATGTTTTTACAGGGTTCATTTATGTCAACAATAAAAAAAATAGTTCATTACAATTTTAATGTCTAGTATTCTTGTGTATAATAAAGTTTAGCAACATTTTATTATTATATTAGCCATTTGATAGCCATGCTTTGTGAATTGACTCTTCATAACACTGGCCCACATTTCAACTTATTTTTTATTGCTTTAAACTAACTTGAAATGCTATAATATGAATCTATGATTATTTTTAAGCATTTATGTTATGTTTTATTTATTTGTCTTTAATGCATGTCTTCATGTGTATAGAGTATATTTAGTGTATATATGTATAATATATTTAATCATTTTCAACATAGCTTTATAAATAGGGAATTAAATTGTTCCTAAAAGATTTATTGGAGAACCTAATTCTATTTCCTTGAATATGCTCTAATTCTTGTTGCAGTAGATAGGGTTGTTAAATCACTCGCTATACCTATTTGTATTTCACTTTGAGTTCAGTTTATCCACAATAGGATGGAGTATTTTTTTTTTTTTCATAATCCTAGTGGAATCAATGTTAGAAACAAATAGAAATGCAACATAATAAGGAGAATTATTATTATTTACATTAATCTTGTTTTTAGTAGTAGCATTGGTATTTTTATTCTCATTCTTTAATTTATAAGGTTGAGGATAAATCAAATTTATTAATTATGTTATTGCCATTAGGAGCCATAATTTTCTACAAGGGAGGAAAGAAAGAGTCAATGTAAGGTTGATGAGGTTATGCAAAAACACTCTTCTTGAACTACAAATATTATAAACTTGAAATGTTATCTATCTCAAATCCATATATGCAGAATTTCATTGCAGTAAGAGGGAGAAATGTGTTGCATGCCAACCCTCTTGCCAAGCATAACTTATAAAACAGAATAAAAACACACACAAATATTTTTGTCAATATCCTAAATCCACTGAAGCAATGAGAAGGCTGAGGACCGAGATCCTAGAGAGACCAAGGTTGCTGGGTGAGAGCAGTCTTGCCCCGCGTTGACCAGAGGACATGTGTCGATACTGATCACAACTACTCAGCTGCGTAGATGGAGTTGCATAAAATCTGCACTAATTTGTACCAGGACAAAATTGATGCTGGGGACAAGAAACCAACACAGCTTTTGGCTATCTCTCAAAGCTGAAGAGACAAAGATGAAAACCTGAGACATTTCCTCCAAGACATTGGCCAAATTTTGTATCTGTACAGGAGAGAGCATGAGTGAGGCAAGAACCTCTGGTAAGCAGATAGCGCTTTAGGGGTCCCATATGAAGGTTCAAGTCCCCCAAGAGGTGGGGCTGCGGTGAGTGGCAAGAAGAATAGAACAGTTGAGGTTGTAATCAGTCAGCTGTGGCAACATTTCGAAGGGCTGACATGATTGGACCTGAAATGGGGAATCATGTGTCTACCCATCACAATCTTAAACCAGGCCTAGACTGCTGGATCTAAAGATGCTCAAGCTGCCCAGTGGTGTGGCTCAGTGGTTGAGTGTCGACCCATGCACCTAGAGATCACCAGTTTGATTCCCGGTCAGGGCACATGCCCAGGTTGTGGGCCCGATCCCCAGTGTGGGGCATGCAGGAGGCGGCCAGTCGATGTTCTCTCTCATCAATGTTTCTATTTCTCTCTCCTCCCTCCCTCTCTCTCTAAAATCAATGAAGAAAAAACATTTTTTAAAAAATAATAAAGATGCTCAAGCTTGTGGGCAGCACAATATAAGTCAGACAATGTTTCTACAACCTTCTGATGGATACTTTAGGAGTTCTTCTCCCAATTAGTGTACACAGGCTTTCAGTGTCCCCAAAGGCCAATTTTAGAGAGTTTTAGTCACTGGGCCAATGTTATAGCCAAATTAATGGCAGAACCAGTAAAGTTTTTCATAGAGTTCTACCTTTTTTCAGCCTTGTTATAAACCATGAACAGAAAAATATAAAGTCTGTTCTGACTAATATCCACGCACTTTTTCCTGAGGAGAGGGTTTCTTCCCTCAGAAAAACTCTTGCAGCTAGTAATTCACCAGTCTAATCGGAGCACCGACTCCAAGGTTTATGCCATATCATCATTCATATCAAAGAGGCACAGTCTGGCTCCAGCAATTGGATATTGTGGTACTAGACCTCACAGATACTATGCAATAAGTGGCCAGGTCTCTTCAGAATTGAGCCCAATTTGTTCTTTTTCTTGTTAAAAAATGTTACCATCTGTCTTTGTCAACTGGAGCTGTTACAGCAGAATAATATAGACTGGGAGATTGCAAGATGCGCACTGTTTACAAACAACAGAAATTTACTTCACAGTTGTGGAGACTAAGGTGCCAAAAGCAAGGTGCTTGGCAGATTTGCATTCGGTGCTTGGTGATACGCCTCTTTCTGCTTCATAGCCGTCTTCCAGCTGTGTCCTGACAAAGTAGCAAAAAAGGAAGAAGGTGAGCTCTCTAGGGCTGCTTTTCCAAGGGCACTAATCCCATTATCAAGGGCTTCACCTCATCACATCATCCCCTGCTGGAGCCCCCACCTCCACACCTGTTGCCCTGGGGGTTACGTTTAAATATGACTATGTGAGAGGACACCCATATTCAGTTAGCACCACCAGCAACAAAGGGCACTGATGATACAATCTGTTGCCACTTTCTATTCTTTTCTCTCTCTATCACCTGTTTCTTCCCAGATGTTTGTAAACATTTGGTACAGTTTATTCCGGTGCAGGCTCATTATAGTCCGGTAGTAACTATGAGAACACTTACTTATCACTGCTGTTGATTCTCTAATTAGATCACAACTGTTGCTTCAGAATTATATGCTTTTATAAGAATAGTACATGGTTTTTTTTAAAGTAAACACTATTTCTGTTCAATAGAAAAAGAAAGAGGCTTTTTAAAAACTATCTGGAATTATTTTCTGAACTGTGCTAAGTATACACCTAAAATTACAGTGTATAAACCTACAGCATCCGCCAGCACAGATGTTTGTGTGTGTGTGTGTGTGTGTGTGTGTGTGTATGTAATCACGCTTGCTCAGCAGCTCAGCTGGAGAAACAAAGACAAGCCAAAGAAAGGCTGACTCAGGAGGAGAGTTTTGGCAGGTATGAGACACAGAAGAATAAGACGCCCAACTGTTGGCTGTTAGTGAGATATTGAATGTAATAAAGAGGGAAGATGAGAGTGGGAAAGCCCAATAAAGTAGAAATAAAAATGCCCTGAGTATATCACAAGGACATAGCCATAATGTATATTTCTTGTTATTATTACTGTAAACTCATATATTTTGTCTGAGACACAACTCAGTCTTATATCATACGGGGCCAGTTCACTTGAGAAATTTTGGGCTAGAAAACCCTCCCTGTAATGCACTGATAAATCCAACATGATCATATATTGGAAGATAGCGAATGTGTGGTTAGTACATTAAATGACTAGGAAGTTAACAATCACACATCAACAACTTGAAATATCTACCTACAGAGATATATCTCAAGGAGAAAATAGTGTTAATATATAGAAAAACTATGGGTTGCGTTTTTATCCAGTTCAGATAGGATTTTATCCCATGATAGCATGGCTAGAATCTGCATCTGTTGATCTGGACCTATGCTGGCGTGGAGGCATTTTGAAGTAATGAGGTGAGCAGGACATGCATGTGCTCTGTTATAAGGCTCACAGCAAAGTGCTCCCACCAAAATAACTAGAAATGCCAATAAAATTAACGTAAAATAGCAGTTGTAACCCAGGTATCACAGATATTGAGAACAAACTTAGAAAGAGTTGTCATTAACATATTCAATGGTAGATCACAAGGTAGAGAAAGTAATACTTAAGACTCAAAGGATGGACTTCACAGCATGATGAGAAGGAAGAAACAACAAGGGATTGGAAAACAGGTAGTGAACATGTTCCCAACAAAATCTATTTTTTTTCTTCATTTATTACCAAAACTGTAATGCAGTTTTAAAAATTAACTGACATCGTGCAGAGAACAGACTGACAGCTGTAAGGGGGATGGGGGTTGGGGGCTGGGTGAAAAACGTGAAGGGATTAAGCAAATTTTAAAAAAAAACGTACACACAGACAACAGTATGGTGATTACAGGAGGGAAAAGGGTGGGCAGAGGGAGAAGAGCGTGAAAGAGGGAGAAATTGTGGTGGAGGATGACTTGGCTTGGGGTGGTGAACACACAGTACAACATACAGATGATGCATTATAGAATTATCCACCTGAAATGTATACAGTTTTATTAACCAATGTCACCCCAAAAATTCAATTAAAAATGAAAATTAAACATAAAAGAGATTGTGCATTTGTTCGTACATTTTCCTTGCTTCTGAGGGATTCTTAGGTCTCCTTGTGTCTTGTTTCTCCTGGGACATGTTGACACTTCATCTTCAGGAAGAAACTAAGTAACAGTCTCCACTTTGCACACAGAAGTCTCCACATCTCTGGATTGTTGATAATGGCATTTTCGTTATCATACATGCGATGACTTGAGTTTCCTATCTAAATTAAACAGCAGGAAATTTTTTTTCAGTTTTTTTCAAAAATAAGCCTATGTTTTCCTGTATAGCAGGCCAGGTCACAACCGGCCAGCTCCTGACAGTGCTGTTTGTCCGGGCTACCCTTAATGGGCTTGCTGGTCCACACCACATTTCACACTTTGCCCGTCTACCCTGAGTCACCAAACACCCACGCATGCCCTTGGTGTACAGTTACTGCATATCTAAGAACAGGTACATATTTTTATAGTTTTACTAAGGTATTGGAGTGAGAGAGTGGCAGAGGTAATAACATTATTTGTCTAGAGCAGGGAAGGCAAATGTAGTGGTTCTTCATTCACTCATTCATCCGTTCGCTCATTCACTCATTTATTGTGCTTGCTAGGGTGCAGCGCTGGGGTAGCACTCCTTTAATAACGATCATTTTCAGCATCTATTAGAAAGACGTCCCATAAAAACCACAGGGTTAGTGTCACAAGAGGTGAAGAGCTGGGTCTCACTTATAAATGATGTGACCTTCAGTTGGTTATTTAAAGTTCATAAGCATCAATACTATCTCCCCTATTGGGCAATGATAACAATAAAAACCTTATAAGAGTGTTGGGATAATGCATATGGTACTCTTATCACAGTGTCTTAAACATTCCATAAATGTTAGTTGTTATTACTATCTTTATTATTATTATAATAAAAATGCCATAATCATTTTATAGTAGATACTAGTAATTTATAGTAATTTCTTTGGTCACTTATTTTTCCCACCATCTGTTAGTTGCAGGCATGAGTAAATGGAACAATATCACTGAATGTATATCAGCAGAGATCTAGGACTGGAGTGTCCTAGACAGCTAAAAGGACTTAGAATCAGTGCTAAGAATCCTGAGTTAACTAGAAGCATTTCTCATGTTGACCCAGAAAACAAACCACTGAGTCAATCCATCCCATACACGCAGGCAAACTGGACTCTTCACACTCGTTACAGCAGTCACTTTCAACAACCTCCTTCTGTGTTTATGTTCCATTTGGAGCCTTTTCTTTATTTCTTCCAGCCTTGGCTTCAGCTCTTGCTCTAAGGAAACTTGTTTGATATGAGTAGGATGCTCAGCCTTATCTGAAACACTTGGGACTCAAATCCTGGCCCTAACCCTTAAGAAGACAGCTTCCTACCTCGCCACTAGTAAAGGAGAGAAGATGACCAGGGTATAGCCACCATCTCCAGTGAGATTTACTACAATAAAGCTCACTTTTTATTAAAAAATAAACCTTTTTGTTTTTTGGAACTCACAAATAATTATTTCTTTACAGATTATGCATAACAAAATTCTATATTCTATGTCAACCCTAGGAAAAAAAAGGAAGAGTAAAATATATTTTTATAAATTCATCTGTATGATATTTGTATGGCATACTATAATACCTGACCAGACCATTAAGAAAGTTTGTGTTGACTGATAAAACACGTAAAATTGTCCAGGAAAACATTGCAGTAAGTCAAATACAACACAACAAAAAAACCCACTTCATATCTGGAAAATAATCAGGACTTTAAGAGAAGGTTTATTGTACATTATAATGCATGAACTACTTTTGTAATAAAAATTTCATCTGATTTATTTTTTATTTCTTTTGTTTTTATTTTTATTTCTTTTGTTTTGTTTTTGTTTTTATTTCTTTCAAAGCAATTGGCCATTGTGAGAAGCAAGATCGTATATTCAAAGCACCAATGATTATTATATTCTACTCTGTAAGTTTACTTTTTATCAACCCTGGCTCACTTTTCTCTTATTTCACATTTCAGGAGAGAAACATCCAAATGCAGCACCCTCAGACCCCTAGTTCAGAGTTAACTAGGGTACCCTTCTTTATGCCAAGTTCCTAAGTAAAATCAACTCGAACCATTAAACCATTGAAAAGCATACAAGTCTTTCACAGAATTATACCACATTTACTGAACTTATAAAATTAAAATATTTGTCTAATTGACTTCAAAATTACAATTAAACTACAGAACAACCATCATTCATAATCACCTGAAATCTTGCTGAACAGAAGTCCTATAACAAAAGATATAAAGAAGCTACGTCAAGACTGGTCAAAGGGACGGAGATGGAGACCTGGTTGGTATCACACCCACATGTGGCAGTTAAAAATCAGAAGGGCTATCTCCGATGCCAGGTGCCCCTTGAGGAGCCAAGAGCCCCAGCCCCACACCGGAACACCCACCCAAGTCTCCGGTGCCAGGAAGAGGAGCCCTCACAATTTCTGGCTACAGAAACTAGTGGGCATGTGGCTGAGTGGGATGGAAGACATCTAGAGCCCCAGTCATTCCTTTAAAAGGGCCTACTCACGGACTTACGTGGACTCGCTTTGCTCTGAGTTTCAGCGCTGGGGCAGCAGGGACATACTAAGAGAAACCGAGTTTTCTGGCATCGAGGCAAAGACTGAAGGGTCCGTTTTCTCCAAGGCAGAAATGCTGGTGGAGGTCATTGTTTTATTTTTTCTGACGTGTGTTCCCCGTCTGCCACACACACACACACACACACACACACACACACACACAGAGCCAGCAAGAAGGCATCCTATTTGAGTCACCATCACTTGGCTAACACTGTTAACACACCCTGGTGATTCCCTCAGACCCACCCCACCCAACTTTTAGGCCCACACAAGCCATTTCCAGTGGCTTTTTTCTATGAATGCCCTATGTTAACTCAGGCTTTGGACTTTTTTGAAAATCCATCAATGACACAAGATCTGGCCTTGGCATGCCACATGCCTCTAGCTAAGTGGCCCCAGGCCGGCACTAGCTGCAGCTGGCTTTAGTTTGCATCTAGGCTTCTCCTGGGCACCTCCAAGCCCAGCATAAGTAGCAGTCATCTGCAGATAGCTTTGTAGCTCATGCCACATAGCCCTGGCCAGGGCACAGGTGGCAACTGACCTTGGCCTGCACTTTCTGGGAGGCCCCAGAACCAACACACCCAGTGGACACCTTCAGACCACACCAAAGCACCACACAACCACCTCCTCAAGCAACACACTCAAGGGGAGAACTCAGCAGGCACCAGGCATCTGTTGAAGTAAGTTCTGCTCTGTGGGGTCAACCCTAACATGGCTGATCTTCAACTGTGGTTGCAGCCAATCCTTGCAGCCAATCTTCCTGGAGGTAAATACCTCCCACTGAGGTGCCAACAGCAGTACAATCTCAACTACAACAGGAGGGTTTACATAACCTACATGGGGGCACAGCTGGAGTGCCCAGGTCAGGTGAACAGGAGGCTGTGCACCTGAACCCTACCAAACACCTACTATATAAAACTACTCTACCAAGCCCAGGAGATGTATCAGTTCTACCTAATACAAAGAAACAAACACAGGGAGGCAACAAAAATGAGGAGACGAAGAAACATAGCCCAAACATAAGGACAGAAAAAAATTCCAGAAAATAAACTAAAATAATTGAGACAAGTAATCTACTAGATGCAGAGTTCAAAACACTGGTTGTAAGGATGCTCAGTGAACTTTGGGAGAACCTCAAACCATTAAAAGAGGACCAGACATAAAGGATACACTAAATAAAACAAAGACTAATTTTTAGAGGATCAACAGTAGAACAGATGAAACCAAGATTCAAATCAGTGATTTGGAATATCAGAAAGCAAAAATCACCCAATCAGAACAGCAAAAAGAAAAAAGAATCCAAAAAATGAAGATAGTGTAAGGAAAATAGCATATCAACATTCACATCATGGGGGTGCTGGAAGGAGAAGAGAGAGATCAAGAAATTAAAAACATATTTGAATAAATGACAAAACTTTCCTCATCTGGTTAAGAAAATAGACATACAGGTCCAGGAAGCATAGAGAGTCCCAAACAAAATATACCCAAAGAGGTCCACACCAAGACATAACATAATTAAAATGCAAAAGGTTAAAGACAAAGAGAGAATCTTAAAAGCAGCAAGAGAAAAGCAGTTAGTTACCTACAAGGGAGCTCTCTTAAGGATGTCAGCTGATTTCTCAACAGAAACTTTGCAGGCCAGAAGGGATTAACACAAACTATCCCAAGTGATGAAAAGCAAGGATGTACAACCAAGATTACTCTGCCCAGCAAAGCTATCATTTGGAATCAGAGGATCACAATGACCACTTAGTAAGTTATGTTTTGTTTAATCTCTGGGATGTACACCTGAAACTGATATAATAATGTATGTAAACTTTAATTAAAGATAAAAAATAATAAAATGCAAAAAACAAACCCACATGATTTTGGTGAGATCTATTAAATAATCAGTTTGAGGAATATCATTTCTTTTTTTTGGTTTAACATCTAAGAAAGTATTTTTATTGAGAAAGTGAAGCCAAAATTATAAAAAATATAATCATATAAATAAATCAATTCACAGAATTATTGTACAGAATAGTGACTCTAAGTAAGGACCTGGAGACATACCTACTTGGCTCATGTCCCTGCTTGGCCGGGCACTAGATGAAGGGGCAGGAGCAGCTCTCCTCATCGTCTGTGCCTCTGTTTCCTTATCCATATAGGGTGATGATGACGATGTTAGATCACAGGTCTAAATAAGGTGATATATGCCGAACACTGAGAAGAGTAGTGGATACATAGCGGTAGGTCATCCTGGTTGTATTATTATTGTTGTTACAATTGAAGTGGAAAATACTTTAAGATACACTAGTTAAATACAAAGAAAAATCTTTTTTTTTTTCTACTGTACTATTTTTTTTATTCTATTAATTAATTTTTGTTACAGATGTTTCTCCTTTTTCCCCCACTGATTCCCCCTTCCCCCTCCCTCCCTACCCTTTCCCCAGATTGTTGTCCATGTCCACTCTTCATGCATACATTTCATTTTTTGATGAAGTCTCCTAAAGTCAATATTATGTCTTTTGCAATATTAAATAAAAAGATATAAATGTGCCAAGTTCAAAGCTGAAATGGAATGTTACTACTTATATAAAATATAGCTAAGCCTAGCAGGTGTGGCTCAGTGAGTTGAGCATCATCCTATCCACCAAGAGTCACTGTTTTGATTAGAGGTCAGGGCACATGCCTGGGTTGAGGAATCCCCACTAGAGGGCGTCCAGGAGGCAGCTGATGTTTCTCTCTTGATGTTTCTCTCTCTATATCCCTCTCCCCTACTCTCTCTCTAAAAATCAATAAAAATATATATAAAATAAAAAGTAAAATATAGCTAATATTATATTTTTAACCAATTAACAGACTTAAAAAGTATGTTCATCTGATATGTTGGTGTACTATCATTGACTCCTAATTTTTATTCTTTCTTTTAGTTTTTCCCCATCACCATTTATTATCTCCCATACCCCCTTCCACTTCCAACTACCTGCCTCATTCCCACAATCACCACATTGTTGAACGTGCCCACGAGTTCTTTTTCTTTTTTGTCCTTTTTCTCATTCCCTCCTCTCCTTCCAATGCCCTCCCCACCAGACGGTCTGCCTGCTCTCTATGTATCTATCTCTGTTTTGCTTGTTAGTTCAGTTTGTTCATTAAATTTATTGAACCCTAATTTTTAAGTCTGATAATCACTGAAGATGCAGGGTCCTTTACCACAGTGTTATTATCCCAAGATGTGATTGTGTCTGTCTGTGCAAGGAAAAGAGAAAAAATGTATTCCCTTAATTGAAATTAAAATCCATCAAATAAACAACATTTAACTACCTGAAAAAACTATGAATAATATAGTAAATATTTTTGATATGGCAATTTTTATGCTGTAAATTATTGCAATTCACGTTTTCAATGAATGAGACAAGAATGCTTTATATATCTACAGATTGAATATAGTATTAGATTTTAGTGGATAGGATTTACACATACACGTGCACACACACACATAAGAATCCAACCACAAGGAACTTAAAATCCTTTGAAAAAACAAAATATAGGTATATTTCAAGAAGCCATATCTTCATATTGATACTGGTGTTTTCATATGATTTCATATAGGTTTGATCTAGCACCAATGTTTTATATAAAGAAGAAACAATTAGCCGTGGCCAGTTTGGCTCAGCAGTTGGACCATCAACATCAGCCTGTGCACCAAAGAGTCTCAGGTTCTATTCAGGTCAAAGGCATGTACCTTGGTTGTGGTTCTATCCCTGGCCCTGGTTGGGGTCGTGCAGGAGGCAGCCAATGAATGTGTCTCTCTCACATCGATGTCTCTCTCTCTCTCTCTCTCTCTCTCTCTCTCTCTCCTCGCTCCCTTCCTCCATCCCACTCTATCTGAAAATCAATGGGGAAATATCCTTGGGTGAGGATTAAAAAAAAAAGATACAATTCACTAGTAGATTCATAAAATAGATGCATCCTTTTTTATTCAGTTATCTTTTTATTTTAATCTCTGAAGTGTAAGCACATACTTTGTGGTTGTGAAGAACATCAAGGAACTAAATATTAGTTATAATTAATTTTGATTCTTCTTTTAAAAGTTATTATCTTCAAAGAAATGTGTCTCAGCACTAGCCATTCCATGAAATTCTATATTTCACCTTCTAACGTACCATTTTTGGAATTCTATCACGTCAAAATCATAATACTCAGTCTCCTACTTGTGTCCCAGATTGTTATGTGTGCAAGAATCCAGGCACTGGGGAGGGAGGGCACAGACTACAGGTCTGGGAAACACACCCGAGCAGGAATTACATGACTTCCTCACCTGACAGAACACGACAGCACCGCCATGCATTAGTAGATTTCTACTTGGCGCTTGATTCTAACACTTGCTACATTATATCTTGAGTAAGTTTCTGAACATCTATAACCCTTGGTTATTGTCATCTGTAAATCTAAAATGACCCCACATGCTCAACTCTCAGGGTCTTGAGAGTGTGACCAGCAACCTACGTTGTGATTAGTATGCCCTTCTCAGTAGACTATAAGCCTCATGTGTGCACATAAATGTTGAATTATCAAATTTAACAAAACTTAAATCACATGGGATAGTAATTTAAACTTTTTTGCATAGATAAGGTTATCTGTTTAGTTTGGCACAGGAATACCTACAAGATGTCTAAGTGGAATACTAGCATTTTCTAGGTAGGCAAATGTGTGTGTGTGTGTGTGTGTGTGTGTGTGTGTGTGTGTGTGACAGAGAGAGACAGAAGGTGGAGTATTTGCCTGTCAATAATTGAAACCATTGAATGATATAAGAGAAAGAGTTGCTACACAATCTTAAGCATTAACATTCATGAGACAGATGAAGAGAAACGTATATGAGAAAATGATTAAAATATATAATCAGAAGCAATAAAAAAAAACTATGGAGTTTTAATCATGGCTGGTTTGGCTCAGTGGTTAGAGTGTCAGCCCATGGACCAAAGTGTCTCGGGTTCAATTCCTGGTCAAGGGCACATATCTGGGAGGCAGGTTCAATCTCTGGCCCCAGTTAGGGTCATGTGGGAGGCAATCAATCAATGTGTCTCTCTCAAATCAATGTTTCTCTCTCTCCCTTTCACTCTGTCTGAAAAAATCAGTAGAAAGATATCCTTAAGAGAGGATTAACAACAACAACAACAATTTGTTTTATATAAAAAGGACTGGTCTCTAATGTTGAAGTTTGGCGAAGGGTTGTCTCAGTGAGGAGAGGCCAGGTGGTGCTATGGAATGGTACCCAAACATCTGTGGCATAGACAACAGAGATGCCATACCTTTCTTACACTCTCAGCATCCGAGCTCGGCTCCCAGGACTGGGAAGCACTCATTTCTTGATTGTAACTGTTGCTATATCAGGGAGACACCAACACCTTCAGATTTGTGCACTTGCAAATGCCTGTTTGGCCATTTTTAGAAAGAGAGAAAGAAGAAGGGGCAAAGAGAAAGAGAAAGAGAAAGAGAGGGAGAGGGAGAGGGAGAGGGAGAGGGAGAGGGAGAGGGAGAGGGAGAGAAAGAAAGAGAAACATGGATTTGTTTTTCCACTCTGACCAGGGATCAAACCCACAACCTTGGCCTATTGGGATGACACTAACTAACTGAGCTACCCAGCCAGGTCCGCACTGTCTCTTTAGTGCGCATCTCACTGATGGTAACAAGTCACAAAACTGCACCCAACAAAGGGGTCCCCTAGTCAATCCTGACCATGTGTCTGGAAGGTGACGATGGTGAAAGAGAAACTTTCAGCAAGAACTGTCACAGATATAGAGTGAGATGTGTCCTTAAATGTTGCATTGGATTAAATGACACTCATCACTGAGAAAATGGGATATTCGTGTCTGTGGAGAACTGTCCCTGAAGAGGCTGACGAAGCTGGGATTACAGTCTGGGTCACCTACCAGGCTGAGATGACAACAGCCTTATCCACGGAACCAGGAGGAAAGGACATCAGTGCAGAACTCGAGGCATGGGTTTGCTAGGGTTTACAGTTCTCTGGAAGGTAGAAGAACATTTTCTTGAAAATGAGACAAGGTTGCAAATCTGAGTATTATATGCAATTTCAAAAGAGCCACTATGCGAGATGAAAGAGAAGATGATGAGTTGTAATTTGTAAGAATTTATATCCATGATGTGAACTGATTGAAATATTGAACAATTTTTATAGTATTCAGACTTGCCTTTTTAGAGGCAAAGTACTCTGTTCAGTTACTATCAGTTATTTCTGAAGTTTTCTTTATATCCATTTCCACAATATTAGAAAAGTAATTGCAAATGTGCTTATCAGCTATTTTCTATTTTCAATAATATAATTAGATCATTACATTTTCTTTCTTGCAAATTTGGTATATAAAAAACTGTTATTTTAACATATAGATCAAAGATGTATATATATATGTGTGTGTGTGTATATATATGTAAGATATATGTAACATAAAATATTTTAATTCTAATATTTTTATTTATTTATTTATGCCATTTAATTTATTTATTTTTGTTACAGATATTTCTCCTTTTCCCCCCACTAATTCCCCTCTCCCCCTCACTCGCCACCCTGTACCCAGCTTTGTTGTCCATGTCCATGCTTCATGCATGCATGCATATAAGTTATGTGGTTTACCTATCCCCCACCACCTCCTCTTCTGGAGATTGTCAGTCTGTACTCTACTTCCACATCTCTGGGACTTATGTTCATTATATTCCACAAATAAGTGAGATCATATGATAGTTGTCTTTCTCTGTTTGGCTTGTTTCGCTTAGGATAATAATTTAGGATAATACTTTCCAGGTCCTTCGATGTCGTCTCAAAGGATAAGAGATCTTTCTTTCTTACAGCTGCATAGTACTCCATTGTGCATATGTACCACAGCTTTTTTATCCATTTGTCTACTGATGGACATTTGGGCTATTTCCAGATCTTAGCTATTGTAAATAGTGCTGCTACGAACATCGGGATACATATATATTTTCTGATTGGTGTTTCAGGCTTCTTGGGTTATATTCCTAGAAGTGGGATCACTGGGTCAAATGGAAGTTCAATTTTTAATTTTTTGGGGTAATACCATATTGTTTTTCATAGTAGTTGCACCAGTCTGCATTGCCACCAGCATTATACTAGAGTCCCCTTTTCTCCACACCCTCACCAACACTTGTTGTTTGATGATTTGTTGATGGATGCCAGTCTGACAGGTGTGAGGTGATACCTCATTGTTGTTTTAATTTGCATCTCTCTGATGATTAGTGATGATGAGCATTTCTTCATATGTCTCTTGGCCATTTGTATGTCCTGTTTGGAGAGGTCTCTATTCTGCTCCTCTGCCCATTTTTAAATTGGGTTCTTTGTCTTCCTTTTGTTAAGTTGTATGAGCACTCTATGTATATTGAAAATTAACCCCTTATCTGATATATCATTGGCAATTATGCTCTCCCATAGAGTGGGTGGCCTTTCCATTTTGATGATTGTATCTTTTTCTGTGCAGAAGCTTTTGAGTTTGATGTAGTCCCATGTGTTCATTTTCTCCTTTATTTCTGTTGCCTTTGTTTCACTGATGTATCAGTGAAAATTGTGCTGCGTATGATGTCTGAAATTTTGTTGCCTACACTTTCTTCTAGAATTTTTATGGATTCATGAGTCACATTTAAGTCTTTTATGCATTTTGAGTTTGTTTTTGTGTATTGTGTAAGTTGATGGTCTAGTTTCCTTTTGTTTTGCACGTAGCTGTCCAATTTTCCCAACACCATTTATTAAAGAGGCGGTCTTTACTCCACTGTATGCTCTTGCCACCTTTGTCAAATATTAATTGAGCATATTTCCTTGGGTCCATTTTTGGGTTCTCTGTTCTGCTCCACTGGTCCATATGCCTCGTCTTGTGCCAGTACCAGGCTGTTTTGATTACAGTGGCTTTATGGTATAACCTGATATCTGGTATTGTGATCCCTTCTAGTTTGTTCTTCATTTTCAAGATTGCTGTGGCTATTCAAAGTCTTTTTTGGTTCCATATGAACTTTTGAAGTATTTGTTCTAGTTCTGTGAAGTATGTCATTGGTATTTTGATCGGGATTGCATTGAATCTATATATTGCTTTGGGTAGTATGGACATTTAAATGAGGTTAATTCTTCCAAACCATGAACAAGGTATGTGCTTCCACTTTTTTATATCTTCCTCTATTACTTTTTTCAATGACCTGTAGTTTTTTGGGAATAGGTCCTTTATTTCTTTGGTTAAATTTATTGCCAGGTATCTTAAATTTTTTGCCACAATGGTAAATGGGATCGTTTTCTTAGTTTCTTTTTCTGTGAGTTCATCATTGCCATTGATTTCTTGATGTTAATTTTGTATCCTGCTAATTTTCAAAATTCTTTTATTAAGTGTAGTAATTTTTTGATGGAGTCTTTGGGATTTTCTACGTATGTATAATGTCATCTGCGAATAATGACAGTTTAACTTCCTCCTTTCCAATTTGAATCCCTTTTATTTTTTCTTCCTGTCTGATTACTGAGGCTAAGACTTCCAGTAATATGTTAAATAAGAGTGGCGAAAGTGGGCATCCTTGTCTTGTTCCTGTTCTTAAGGGAAATGCTTTTAGTTTTTGCCAATTGAATATAATGTTGGCTCTAGGTCTTTCATATATGACCTTTATTATGTCTAGATATGATTCCTCTATTCCCACATTGCTGAGCGTTTTAATCAGAAATGGATGCTGGATTTTGTTGAAGGCTTTTTCGGCATTTATTGATATGATCATGTGTTTTTTATTCTTCATTTTGTTTATGTGGTGTATCACATTTGTTGATTTGCGAATATTGTACCAGCATTGCATCCCTGTGATGAATCCCGTTGGTCATGGTGAATAATTTTTTTGATGTGTTGCTGGATCCGATTTGCTAATATTTTGTTCAGGATTTTGCGTCTATGTTCATCAGGGATATTGGCCTGTAGTTTTCTTTCTTTGTAATGTCTTTTCCTGGTTTTGGAATTAGAATTAGGCTGGCCTCATAAAAAGAGTTTGGAAGTCTTCCTTCTTGAATTTTTTGAATTAGTTTGATGAGAATGGGTGTTAGTTCTTTTTTGAATGTTCAGTAAAACTCCCGCGTGAAGCCATCTGAGCCTGGGCTTTTGTTTGCTGGAGAGTCTTGATTACATCTTCAATTTCCTTAGTTGTTATTGGTCTGTTTAAGTTTTCTATCTCGTCCTGGTCCAGTTTTGGTAAACTATGTGTTTCTAGAAATTTGTCCATTTCACTTGGATTGCCGAATTTGTTGCCATATAATTGTTCATAGTTGTTAATGATCTTCTGTATTTCTGTGGTATCAGTTATTACTCTCCTCTTTCATTTCTGAATTTGCATGTTTGGGTTCTTTTTATTTCTTGGTGAGTATAGCTAAGGGTCCATCAGTCTTGTTTATCATTTTGAAAAACCAGTTCTTTGTTTCATTGATCCTTTGAATTGTTTTTTTGGTCTCTATGTCATTTATTTCTGCTCTGATCTTTACTATTTCCTTCCTTCTACTTGCTCTGGGGTTCTTTTTGGTTGCTTTATAGTTCTTTAAGTTGTGTGGTTAGATAGTGTATTAGAGATTTTTCTTGCTTCCTGAGATAGGCTCGTAGTGCTATGAACTTCCCACTCAGAACTGCTTTCGCTGTATCCCATAGGTTATGTGTTGTTGTGTGTTCATTTTCATTGGTTTCCAGGAAGTTTTTAATTTCTTTCTTAATCTCCATGGTAAGCCATTCACTGTTCAATAACATGCTATTTAGCTTCCATGTGTTCAAATGTATTTCCATGTTCTTGTTGCAATTGATTTCTAGTTGCATGACATTGTGATCTAAGAAGATGCTTGATATTATTTCAATCTTCTTGAACTTATAGAGACTTATATTGTGTACTAACATATGCTGTATCTTTGAGAATGTCCCCTGTGCACTTAAGAAGTATGTGAATTCTGCAGTTTTGGCATGTAATTGTTTTTTTTTTTTTTTTAAATCAAAAGTGTGAGTTTATCCCTGGCCGGTTTGGCTCAGCGGTTAGAGCGTCGGCCTGCGGTCCTGAGAGACCCGGGTTCGGTTCCCGCTAAGGGCGTGTACCTCGGTTGCAGTTTGTCCCCGGCCCTGGTCGGTTGTGCGGGTGGCAGCCACTCGATGTGTTCCTTTCACATCGATGTTTCTCTCTCTCTCTCTGTTCCTCTCTCTCCCTCCCACTCTACCTGAACAAAAAATGGAAAAATGTCCTCTGGTGAGGATAAAAAAAAAAAAAAAGTGTGAGTTTATTAATTAATTTTTGTTACAGATGTTTCTCCTTTTTCCCCCACTGATCCCCCCTCCCCCTCCCTCCCTCCCCTGTCCCCAGTTTGTTGTCCATGTCCACTGTTCATACATACATGCATATAAGTTCTGTGGTTTATCTCTCCCCCACAATCCCCTCTTCTGGGGATTGTCAGTCTGTACCCCACTTCCATTTCTCTGGGACTACCCCATTCCTCAGACTGTAATGTTCATTATACTCCATGTGCACTTGAGAAGAATGTGAATTCTGTAGTTATGGGGTGTAATCTCTGTAGATATCTATTAATTCCATTTGGTCTAGTCTTTCATTTAGAGTCTCTGTTTCCTTGCTGATTTTTTGTCTAGAAGATCTGTCCAGTGATGTCAGCGGGGTGTTGAAGTCCCCTGCTATGATTGTATTGCTATCGATTTCTCCTTTGAAGTCCTCCAGAAGATTTTTACTATATTTGGGAGCACCTATATTGGGTGCATATATGTTTATCAAGGTGATATCTTACTGTTGGATAGATTCTTTCAATATTATGTAGTGGCCTTCTTTTACTCTAGTTATGGCCTTCATTTGGAAGTCTATTTTATCAGGCATGAGTATTGCTACCCTAGCTTTTTTTCCTTTCCGTTTGCTTGGAAGATTTTTTTCCATCTCTTCACTTTCTTTTTTTTTTTTTTTTTTAATTTTTTTATACTCACCTGAGGACATTTTTCCATTTTTTGTTCAGATAGAGCAGGAGGGGGAGAGAAAGAGAGAGCGAGAGAGAGAGAGAGAGAGAGAAACATCGACGTGAAAGGGACACATCGAGTGGCTGCCACTCACACAACCCAACTAGGGCCGTGGACAAACTGCAACCGAAGTATGTGCCTTTAGCGGGAACCAAACACGGGTCTCTCTGGACCGCAGGCCTACGCTCTAACCACTGAGACAAACCGGCCAGGGCCATCCCTTCACTTTCAACCTATGTGAGTCTTTTGTTGTGAGGTGGGTCTCTTGTAAACAACATATAGATGAGTCATGCTTTCTTTTTTTTTTATCCTCACCCGAGGATATTTTTCCATTTTTTGTACAGATAGAGCAGGAGGGAGCGAGAGAGAGAGAAACATCGACGTGAAGGGACACATCGAGTGGCTGCCACCCGCACGACCAACCAGGGCCAGGGACAAACTGCAACCGAAGTACGTGCTCCTGGCGGGAACCGAACCCGGGTCTCTCCGGACTGCAGGCCAACGCTCTAACCGCTGAGCCAAACTGGCCAGGACGAGTCATGCTTTCTTATCCAATCAGCTACTCTGTGTCTTTTTATGGGAGCAATCAATCCATTTACATTTAAGGTGATTATTGATATGTACTTATTTATTGCCTTTTTTTTTTTTTTTTTTTTTAGTGTGGTTCTATTTTTCTTCCCATTAATCCTTCTAATTACAGCAGTCCTTTTAACATTTCTTGCAGTGCTTGTTTGGTGCTAATGTATTCCCTCAGCCTTTTTTTTGTCTGGGAAGCTCTTTATTTGACCTTCCATTTTGAATAATAGCCTTGTTAGGTAGAGTAGTCTTGGATTCAGATCCTTGTTTTTCATGACCTTGATTACTTCATGCCATTCCCTTCTGGCCTGTAGTGTTTCTTGCGAGAAGTCAGTTGAGAGCCTTATGGGGTTTCCTTTGTAGGTAACCTGTTGCTTATCTCTTGTTGCTCTTAGGATTCTCTCTTTGTCTTTAATTTTTGGCAGTTCGATTACTATGTGTCTTGGTGTGGGCCTGTTTGGGTTCTTCTTACTTGGGGCTCTCTGTGCTTCTTGAACTTGAATGCGTTCTTCCCTCACCAAATTAGGAAAGTTTTCTGTCACTATTTCTTCAAATATATTCTCTAACCCTTGCTCATTTTTTTCTTCTTTGGTGACTCCTATGATGCGAATATTATTCCGTTTCCAGTTGTCCCACAGTCCTCTTAAGCTGTCTTCCTGTTTTTTAATTGCTTTTTCCTTTTGGTTTTCTGATTGGTTGATGTTTTCTACCCTGTCTTCTAAATCACTGATCTGGTCCTCAGCTTCCTCTACTCTGCTTTTTAGACCTTCCAATGTGCTTTTCATTTCTGATATGTTGTTTTTAATTTCAAACTGGTTGATTTTCAACATTTCTATGTCTTTACTCATGGTGCTCATGTCCTTACACATGCTGTTGAGCTTCATCAAGATCATGGCTCTGAATTCTAGTTCTGTTAACTTGCTTAACTGCACCTCATTTATTTCATCTTTGGTAGAGGTCTCTTGTTCTTTCATTTGGCTTTTGTTTCTGTTTTTCACCATTTTGGCTATCACAGTGGCCTTTGGAGTCTGCCAAATTTTCCCTGTGGGTGTTGGTGTTCTGATGCTTGTGGATCCCTCTCCTCAGTTTGGATGAGGCAGGGAGGACCCACTTTAACCACCACTGTCAAGTCTTAGCTTTCCTCTAACTTTCTTTTTTTTTTTTGCCTGGAGGCTATTAGTAGAGGTCACCTGAAGAATCTTGGTTTCTGAGTTGCCTGAAAAACTCCCTCAGGTGCTCAGTGTAAGAGGGTATCCTGAGGGTGGGGCAGATGCTGGTTGTTAATGGGCCTCGATTAGCATTTCAATGGCCTCCAGGTGAGGTTGAATCTCCGAAGGAGGGGCCACCACCTCTCTCCAGGGCCCTGGGAAGGAGTAAGATGACCACAGTCCTGCATGGCTGCACTCAGCACAAGCTTTGAGCACCCTCCAAATCCCGATTGTCCCCACACAGTTCCAGTCCAGTCTGCCTTCCCTCTGCCAGGGCCCAAGGAGAGTGGCTGCTGCCAATTTAGCCTCTGTCCAGACTCTGCATCATGGAGCCGCCTGGGACTTTTAACCCGATGGCGCTGCTCCCAGCTAAGGGCGGCCGAGTCTGTGGCACCAGCCGAGGGCGTAGAGCTCAGTCGAGTTTGCAGGACTTAGCCAAGATCGCAGCCAAGGCAGCAGCAGCTTCCCGCCAAGTCCCCTGGTCCCAGCCAAGTCTGTGCAGCACCAGTCGAGGGTGTGGCACCCAGCTGATGCGGCTGCAGCTTCCAGCTGATTCCCCTGGTTCCAGTCAAGTTTGCTGATCCCAGCCCAGGCCGCTGCGGACAGTGGGCTCCCGGCCCCCTCTCGCGTCCTCACAAGCCTACCAGGATTGAGTCAGTGTCCCTGGTTATGTGGTCCTCCAGGCTGCCTTTCGGTTACTCCTTCCTGACAATTTGTCTTTATTTTTGTTGTAAATCCAGTTTGGTCCTGGGAGATGGTCTGTGTAGCTCCATTCACTCCACTGCCATTTTTTTCTTTTTTTGGCATGTAATTCTTTGTAGAGATCTATTAAATCCATTTGATCTAGCTCTTCATTTAGAGTTTGTCTTTTCTTTTTTTTTTTTTTTTTTTTTTTATCCTCACTCGAGGATATTTTTCCATTTTTTGTACAGATAGAGTGGGAGGGAGAGAGAGGAAGGGAGAGTGAGAAACATCGACGTGAAGGGACACATCGAGTGGCTGCCACCCGCACGACCAACCAGGGCCAGGGACAAACTGCAACCGAAGTACGTGCCCTTAGCGGGAACCGAACCCGGGTTTCTCCGGACCGCAGGCCGACACTCTAACCGCTGAGCCAAACTGGCCAGGGCTGTCTTTTCTTTTTAATTTTTTGTCTAGAATATTTTCCCAGTGATGTCAGCAGGGTTTTGAAATCACTCCTATGACTGTATTGCTGTAGGTTTCTTCTTTGACGTCCTCCAAAAGATTTTTAATATATGTTGGTGCTTCTATATTTGGAGCATTTATGTAGTGTCCTTCTTTGTCTCTAATTTTGGCCTTCATTTTGAAATCAACTTTATCAGATATGAGTATTGCTACCCCAGGTTTTCTTTCCTTGCTGATTGCTTGAAAATTTTTTTTTCATTCCTTCACTTTCAACCTATGTGAGTCTTCTGTTGTGAACTGGGTCTCTTATAAACAACATATATGTGAGTCATGCTTTCTTATCCAGTCAGCTACTCTGTGTCTTTTTATCAGAGCATTCATACCATTCATATTTAAGGTGATAATTGATATGTACTTATTTATTGCCATTTTTGTTTAGTGTGGTTATGTTTTTCTTCCTGTTTCTCCTTTTAATTACAGCAGTCCTTTTAAAATTTCTTGCAGTGCTGGTTTGATACTAATATATTCCCTTTGCTTTTCTTGTCTGAGAAGCTCTTTATTTGACCTTCTATTTTGAATGACAGCCTTGCTGGGTAGAGTAGTCTTGGATTCAGATCCTTGTTTTTCATGACCTTAATTACCTCATGCTATTCCCTTCTGGCCTGTAGTGTTTCTGTTGAGAAGTCAGCTGAGAGCCTTATGGGGTTTCCTTTGTAGGTAACCTGTTGTTTATCTCTTGCTGCCTTTAGAATTCTCTCTTTGTCTTTAATTTTTGGCATTTTAATTACTATGTGTCTTGGTGTGGGCCTGTTTGGGTTCTTCTTACTTGGGGCTCTCTGTGCTTCTTAAACTTGAATGCCTTCTTCCTTCACCATGTTAAGAAATTTTTCTGTCACTATTTCTTCAAATATATTCTCTAATCCTTGCCCATTTTCTTCCTCTTCGCGGACTCCGATGATGTGAATATTAATACGTTTCCAGTTGTCCCACTGTTCCTTAAGCTTTCTTCCTGTTTGTTAATTGTTTTTTCCTTCTGGTATTCTGATTGATTGATTTTTTTCTAGCCTGTGTTCTAATTCACTGTTCCAATCCTCAGCTTCCTCTACTCTGCTATTTGTCCTTCCAGTGTGTTCTTAATTTCTGCTATGTCATTCTTCATTTCCACTTGGTTTGTTTTCAATGTTTGTATATCTTTACTCATGGTGCTGATGTCCTTACTCAGCTGTTGAGTTTCCTCAAGATCATGGCTCTGAACTCTACCTCTGATAATTTGCTTAGCTGCATTTTACTTATCTCATCTTCAATAGAGTTCTCTTGTTCTTTTGTTTTGGGATTTTTTTGTTTCACCATCTTGGCTATCTCAGTGGGTTTTGGAGCCTGCCAAAATTTCCCTGTGAGTGTTGGTGTTCTGCTGTTTGTGGTTCCTTCCACTGGGTTTGGATCGGCCTGGGTGGGCCCACATTAAACACCACTGTCAAATCTTACTTTCCTGGGTAGTTTTGCAAGCCCAGGAAAGGTTCAGTTATCCTCTAGCTTTTTCCTGGTGGCTGGTAGTCTCAGTTACTCAGTCTTGGAATATAGCCCTGGTGTTATGCATAAGAGGATTTCCAGAGGGTGGGATAGATGCTGGTTGTTAATGAGCCTCAGTTTTCATGTCTTTGCCTCACCTGGGAAAGGCTTAATCTCTGAGCAGGGGTGCTGCTGCTTTTCCCCACAGCTCGGGGAAGGAGCTCACTGCCCACGGTTATTTGTGGCCGCAACTCAGCAAAAACTCTGAGTGCCTTCCAAATCCCGGATGTCCCCACAGAGTTCCAGCTCAGTCTGCCCTCCCTCTGCTGTAGCCCCCAGGTGAGTGGCTGTGGCTATTTTATAGCTCTGTCCTGGCTCTCTGAGCTGTGGAGCAGGTTTGGTCTGTATTCCCCAAGGGTGCTGCTCACAGCTAAGAGCTGCTGCTGTCCATGGGCTCTCAATCTGCCACCCTCTCGTACCTCCACAGATCCTACCAGTGTCCCTGGTTATATGGTCCTGTCCTGCTGCTTTTCTGTTGCTTTTTTCCCGAGGATTTGTCTTTGTTTTAGTTGTAATTTCCTTTTGGTACTGGGAGATCGTCTGCATAGCTTCTATTCACTCTGCCTCAATTTTCACATTTTCTAAGACTATCTTGTGCACAGCTGGGTCGCACAGGCCTTTCTGGTGCCCCTGCACCCTGTAGGTCCTGCAGGTAGCTGGATCACACAGTCCCTTAGGGGATCTGGCTCCATGCTTTTGTTATCGGCTGCTGGGTTGCACTGGTCTCTCTGGTGCTGCAGCACCAGCAGATCTCACAGGTAACTAGATGGCACAGTCCCTGCTGGGTTGTGCAAGCCTCACTGGTGCCTCAGCACCCCACAGGTCCCATGGGTAACTGGATTGCACAGTCCCTGATGGGTTGCACAGACTTCTCTGGTGCCCCTGCACCCTGCAGGTCCTGCAGGTGAGCAGCTGGATTGCACCAGTCTATCTTGGGCTCTGTCTTCTTACAGCTCTTGTGAGCTGCTGGACCACACAGGCATCTGTGGAGCCATGGGTCCTGCCTCTGGCAGCTGGGGAGTGCTGTTGCTCTGTGGGGCTCAACTCCTGCTCAGCTTTTGCTGTAGTTTTGGGGGATGGGTCTCAGCTGCTGGTCTGTGCTTCTGTTGCCTGCAGATGGATGTCTGCTCCCCAGCCTCTGTTGCTGGGGGTACATCTCGACTCTGATCAGGCTACTACTATGGGGCATGGTGCTGGGTTCCAGGCTGTCTGAGGCTTCTGGGACGAGCACCTTGGGAGCTCAACTACTGTGCACTGGTCTGTGTTGACACAGAGAGTCCACTGGTTCGATGGTGCCAGGTGCACTGATGGCTCAGGTTGCTGGGCCATAGCGTCTCCCACTGCCTCTTCCCAGGGAAGACCTGGGATCTTCCAAAATGTTGGGAACTCCCTGTGGAGCAGGGAGAAGAGCCCTGAAGGGCTGCTTACTGTGGTAGCTGGTTGCTCTAGTCCACAGAACAGGAACATTCTGCTCTGTGTCTCTGCACTGCAGGGGTTTGGCCGTCCACCTTCACGTCCACTCACACTCTCTCACATACTCACCCTCCCTCCGGTCTTGCCCGCTGCCCTCGTTTCTAATTATAGTATTTTTAAACATTTATTTAAGCTTTCTGAGGCAACAGATATCCTTTCTGATAGAAGCATCTTTCATTTTTATGTCATATTTTATTGTATTGCTTGAAAATATAAGTCAGTATTAGTAATCATTTTGATATGCTCATTTCCGATAATTATTAGAATGTCACCGTTTAGTCAATTTTTAAATATCAAGTTAAGGACGTATCATTCTATCCTTAGTAATAATTTTTTTATCAACATTATTTTCAACCTTCATTAATTTATTCAGAAGCTGTTGAGACATTTGTAGGTTTTTAATTTGTTATTAATATCATGTCACATTTTTTTCCTATTAATATTCAACTTGAGAAAATTGTTTCTTGATATATAAATATTTAAATTTTATTTCAATTTAGTTTGCCAGTGGAAAGTTTAGATCATTAACATTTTTTAAATTAAAGAATATGCAAGATTTATTGTATCTTATTCTGTCATCTCGATTGTTTCTCAATATTATTGTTATTCAAATGCAGACTAGATTTCATTGCTTTCAACTCATCTCTAATGGTTTACATAAGTGCTAGATACTTGTAATTCTAATATTGCTCAAATATTTATTATACAAACTTATACATATATACATGCATTTTTAGTTTCTTAGAATTATTGAAATATGAACCAAAAATCTCTTTCTTTTTGAGATAAAAGAAATAATTTTGGCTTCCCTAAATTTTAGATTTCTCTCTCTCTCTCTCTCTCTGTCTCTTTCTCTCTTTCTGTCTCTCTCTCTCCCTCTACCATTCAAAATATACACTTTTCAGGTCTAACACTGACTTTTACATCCAAGTTTTTTTTAATAGCTAAAATTATGTATTCAGTGTCTTCCACATATATTAACAGAAGCAGTTTTTGTCAATATATCACTGCAATTTTTAGAATATAAAATGATTCAAAATAAATGCCTCATATCCCAATAGTATAAAAATACTTATATAATGAATAATATTCATGACTACTATAATATTTTATGTTGCTAGGTTTACCACAGGGTGGTAGTATTTCTTTAAAAAATCACACTGGAATTTTATGGGAACTGCGTTCAGTTTGTAAATTGCTTTGGGTAATATGACAATTTTAACTATGTTGATTCTTCCAGTCCATGAACATAGAATATATTTTTATTTCATTGTGTCTTTTCCTATCTCTTTTAATAATGGTAAATTGTTTATATGAGTCTTTTCTATTTTTTTCCCTGGTGAGGCTAGTCAGGGATTTGTCAAATTTATTACTCTATGAACCAGCTCTTTGTTGTATTAATTTTTTGTAGAGTCATTTTGTTCCCTATTTCATTCATTTATGCTCTAATTTTTATTATTTCCTTTCTTCTGCTAACTTTGGGTTGCTTTTGTTCCTCTTTTTCTAGTTTTCTGAGATGTAATGTTAGGTTGTTTCCTTGGAACTTCTTTTGTTTCTTGAGGTAGGCCAGTAATGATATAAACCTTCCTCTTATGACTGCTTCTGATAAATCTCAGAAGTCTTGGTATGTCATATTGTCATTCTAATTTGTCTCTATGTATCTTTTGTTCTCCCCTCTAATTTCCTCTATGACCTAGTCATTTTTTAGTAGTATGTTCTTTAATATCTACATATTTGTGGGTTTGTTTACTTTTTTTGCAGTTGATTTCTAATTTCAAAGCATTGTGGTCAGAGAATATGCTTGGTATAATTTCAATCTTGAATTTTTTAAGGCTAGTTTTATGACCCAGCATATGGTCTATCCTTGAGAATGGTTCATGTGCATTGGAGAAGAATGCATAATCTGACGTTGTAGGGTGAAAGACTCTAGTGTCAATATGTCCATTTAGTGTAATGTGTCATTAAAGGCTGATAGTTCTTTATTGATTTCCCATGTGAGTGATCTATCTAAAGCTGTGAATGGAGTATTAAGGACCCCAACTATAATTGCGTTTTTGTCAGTTTTTTCCTTTCGTTCTCCTAGTCATTTATTTCACTGCCTCCTGATTGGGTGCATATATTAAGCAGTGTTATGTTTTCTTGATGTAATGTCTCTTTTATCATTATAAAATGTCCATCATTGTCTCTTGTTACTTTTGTTATCTTGAAATCTGTTTTGTCAGATATAAGTATGGCTATACCTGCTTTTATGTGGATTTTATCTTCTTGGAGAATCATTTTTATCTGTTCACTTGGAGTGTAACTTTGTCTTTGGGGCTTAGATACATCTCCTGAAGGCAACATTTGTCTGGGTTTTGTTTTTTGATCCAATCTGTCAGTCTGTGGCTTTTTAATGGTAAATTTAGTCACTTTACATTTAGGGTAGTTATTGATGTATGAGGTTTTCCTATAACCATTTTATTTTCTGTTTTCTGGTAGCCCTGTGCCTCCATTGGCTCTTTGTCTTTCTCTCTGTTCTATACTTTTTCTTCTGTTTCCTTGTTTTTAAAGCTATGTGTTTCAGTTGGTTTTTTTGTGTGTGGTTACCATTAGGTTTATGGAAAACAAAGTTTCATGTATATAGTGGTCCTTTTTTTTTTTTTTTTTTTTCAATGCATCTGATTTCCATTCTCCTTTGCAAATTCAGACATGTATCCCTACCCTTTTATGTTTTTGTTGTAGAAATGTATTCCTCTTTATGCTGTGAGTTTATTCTTGACTGGCAATTTTTCTCTTTCAGTAATTTGAATATTTGGTTCCATTCTCTTCTGGCTAATAGAGTTTCTCCTGAAAAGTTTGATGATAACTTAATATGCTTTCTTTTATAGGTTACTTTCTTCTTTTTCCTGGCTTCCTTGAGAATTCTTTGTCATTAATTTTTGACAATTTTAAAACAATGTGTTTTGGAGAAGGCCTTTTTAAATTGAGTTAATTAGGTGTCTATTTGCTTCCTGGATCCAAGTATCTAGCTATTTCTACAGATTTGGGATGTTCCATAAACTATTTGTTTGAATAGGCTTCATTCCCCACCTCCACCCCCTTCTTCTTCTGGTATGCTGCTGCTGCTGCTTCTTTTATTTTTCTGATGGGGCCAGAAAGTTCTCTTAGAGTTCTATCTTTTCCTTTTTAATGTTCAATTCCCTCTCTTCTTTTCTCTATGTCATTTCTAGATTTCTTTTTTCAACATCACTAATTCTTACCTCCATCTGGTCAGTTCTATTTCCTATGCTTACTAGTTCTGTCTTGATCTCTTTTATCGAGTTCTTTATCTCCAGAATTTTCATTTGGTTCTTTTTAAAAGTTTAAATCTTTTTGGTAATGTACTTGTTTTATTTGTTAAGTTGTTTTCTGAGTGTATTAAATTGCCTGTTTTGTTTTCTCATTGAGTATTTTCAGAACTGCAATCTTGAATTCTTCTCATTTATTCTGCTTATTTCCATGTGTTTAAGTTTGTTTTCTGGAGATTTTTTATTTTCCTTCTGAGCTGCCTCAGTGCCTTGGTTATTTATAGCATTTGATAGATTCCTCTTGCCTAGGCATCTATGTATGAGTGGCATTTTTCTAGCAGATCAATAAGAAGAGTTCTTTCCATTATTTTCCAGTAGGTGATGCTGAATCACAAACTGTTAGCTGTGAGAAATCTCAGTGTTCACCCCCACCATTTCTGGTTGCCATTAGTGTAGCCACAATGAATGGGAGTTAGGATGGCTGGGGAATCCTAGTAGTCTTCTTTGTTTTGCCTGCCCAGTAATGGTGACCTTGGGTCTCTGTGGGGTCCTCCCTGTGCCCTGACCCAAAACTAGCTCAGGGGAAAATTTGATTCTTTAGAACCAGTTCTCAGGTTTGCAAATAATGTGCTCCACAACCTGACACAAAGGGCAAAGGGGTGTGAAATATGGGAGTTTGTGGGGGAGGCAGAGCTTTGTGGCTTTTTCTGGAATGCCAGTTGCCCAAACACCAACGTAGCACCCCAGGGCTGTGTTGTCACCCACATTTCTGTGCTCAGCCACTGCCTGTACTGCCCATTCTTGCAGAAATGCTCACGGAATCTCTTTGCTCTTTCTGACTGAAGGGAGCACCCACCACAACTGGCCTCTTCCCCTCTATGAGCTGAGCCCCAGCACTGTGAGCTCCTGGAGGCAAGGCTGCGTCTGTGGCTAGTCTCTGCCCTTCTTCTTACTCACTTCCCCCATTTGCTCTCAGTGCCAGCCTGTGATGCTTCCATGTGCGGATCTCCCATACACTGAGCAGGCAGTCCTTTGTGGAGTGATAGCTGTTCAAATGATTGAAGCTTCAAGGGGACACACCAAGGGGACCTCTCACACTGCCATTTCTCTGACGTCACTTGTACGGTGTCTTATCCCAGCCAAAAGCATTCTATCTATCCCCAAACTCCTTCAACCCTTTGTGTACTCGGTGGATCCTCAAGGACAGAAAAATACTCACAGTGCTTCCCAAGTCTACTCAGATAAGCTCTTTTATTCATTATCTCTAAGTACCAGTGTTCTGTGGAATTCACTTACAAGTAATTAAAACAAACATTTGATGCTGGTATTTAACTTTTTTTGTTATAACTAATTTTTAATCAAGAATCCCCATTACTGAATTCATAACTTTTATTGGCTTTTAATTATAATTCTTTTAATTCTTTTAAAAGCTTTATTTTTATTTCCAGATATTGCATTTGAAAAGTATTTTCAACAAAATGGCATATATATGATAATCTATTTCTATAACTATAACTTTTTATTATAACCATTCTGGCACAAATTTTCTCCATTTTTTATTATAGGTTTGTTGGGAGAAAATAATTTGTCCTTTTCCTACCTGGGTCTACTATTCAGTGGCCTGCAAGTTAAATGAAAGGAGATAGATTTATAAGAGTGTGAACACATTTTCTTTACACAGGCATGTGGGAATTGCTCGGTAATAAGTAATTCCCTCGCCAGAGTTGAAGGTTTATATATCAGCTTTTTAAAGGAGGTTAAAGCGTCAGTGAGATAGAGTAGAAGGCCCTAGTGAGCTGTTTGACACTAACGGGGAGCCTTCTTCACACTTCTTGATGCTAAGGGTCATTTTTCTCTCAAATCGGGAAACTCTCAAAAGAGGATCAATAGCAGCTATACTTCTGGGAGGCTTTGTTTAAACTTAGATAATGTTTCTTTCTGTGGCTGCTGATTGATTTCTTCAGGTTATAGTAATTTTCATGTGACTTCGATTGACAAGTAATCTCTTCAGATTTCAGACTCTTGTTCCTTGGAACTAATAATCAAACAAAATAAATACATTTTTAAATAAGAACAAATGTGGAGTGAAATAAGTCACTAAAAATTCACAATTGCTTGTGGTAGCTTGGCCTTCTCAGACTGACACCTGCGTGGAGATCAGCTGCTGCTGGGTGCAGCAAAGACTCTCCTATGCAGCACTTAACGAATGCAGAGCGACTGTATGTCCTGGCAGGTTCTTTGACACAAGGAAGACGATATCTGTCCTGAAAAACCTAGGCAGTTTTTTTTTTTTTTTTTTTTTTTTTACCAACATCCTCCCAAAATCATGGTACTAATGCCTTAGTGTACCAGAATATCCCATGTCAGAGTTTTCAGAATTCCTCATTCCTGTCCCTGCTAGGATGGGCAGAATCCTCAGATGTCCCCCAGGATAACTGAGGCCCTGTGTACACACCCTGTTAATTTCCTACCATGTTGTGTGAGGCTGGTAAATAATATAAAATACCACTCCTATGATTGTTACATTATTTGGAAGAAAGAATTTTGCAGAGGTGACTAAGGTCCCTCATCAGTTTACTTTGAGTTAATCAAAAAGGAGATTGTCCAGGATGGGCCTAACATAATTAAATAAGCTCTTTAAAAAGTTGAAAGATTCGAAGAACTATAGACTCTCCTGATGGCTTAGAAGAAATAAACAGCTATATTGTAAAGAGAAGTGTTCATGTGCCAAGAGTCTGAGGGATCACCTCTCGGCTGAGCAGGGTCCTTGGATACAGTACCACGAAAACAAGTATGCCACTCACATGACCACAGGGAAATCCACTCTGCCTGCAGCCAGGGAGCTCTGGGGGCTTCCAGCCTCAAAAGACATCTCAGCAGTAGCCAAAAACTTGATTCCAGGTAAGACTCTGAAAAGAAGCCTTCGCTAAACTGGGCCAGACTCTTGACCTATGAAAACTATGAAACAATACATTTGTGTTGTTTTAAGATACTCAATTTTTCATGATTTTTTTTAGGCAGCAATAGAAAATTAATACTCTGTCTCTAATATTACATCTGAAGGTTCCTTTTATATTTTTCAGTCCCAGACTATACTCATTTATGCTTGAATACTTCAGAATGTAATTTTCAAGTGGAACTAAAAGCAGTAGTGATGCACTAAGATGGTTTTGCACGGAGTTGCCATGGTTGCAAGTAAGGGAGGTCAGGTGCCAAAATGTTCATTATTGTGGAGTTTAAATCATTAACTGATGACACCAGTGGGGTTGAGCATTGTCTTTTTTTTTTATTACCTAACCTCTGTCTTTCTGCTTAAGATGGTAATTATCTCTTGTTAAAATTATTTTTCTGAACTTGTGCCTGTGAAACAATGAAATTAGAGAACGATTTTTCAGTGTTATAATATATAGTCTTTCTGTCTTTCTGTTTTCAATAATAGTGCGTGTGCATATCTGCGTATGTGTCTTTGTCTAGGTGTGTATTTCTATTTTTTATGGACAGTCTAATAGTAAATTTATATATATATTTCGTTCAGGATATAACTTAGATAACTAAAACAGCATAAATTCTCACATCCATAATTATTGAAGTTATTACCTTTCATCTCTGGGTAGGTAGAAGCCCTTTTTGAACAACCTTGGATGCAAAAAAATTTTTTCTGGATATTTCTGTTTTCGTATTTATAAATACAGGAACTTTGAATAAAGCAGATCCTACTCCATCACGTGAGTGGGCCTCATCATTTAGCTAAAAGCCTTAGAAGATAAAAGCCCGGCCCCGCCAGGGTGGCTCAGTGGACTGTGCGTCGTCCCGTGGACTGAGAGGTGCGTTTGATCCCCAGTCAGGGCACATGCCTGGGTTCCGGGCTTGATCCCCAATAAAGACTGACATCCCAGAAGCCAGAAGGAAGGCTACCGGCAGACTGTCTTTGGGACTCAAATTGAAACTCTTCCCTGGTCCTCTATCCTGCCTGCCTACTCTGTGAATTTTGGACTTGCTAGCCTCCAGAGTACCATGAAACAAGGTCTTAAACTATCTCTCTCCTTCTCTCTTTCTGTCTTTCTCTCTATTATTTTCTCTCTCTGCAATGATCAGTATATATTATATTATATTATATTATATTATATTAGTAATATTATATACAGATGTGGATAAAGATATAGATGATATAGATATTTATATCTATCTATTCATTTATTTATTAAAGGGAACCAAAATTTGGCCACCCTGAAGCTGCTTTTTTTGAATATTAATTTTCAGCTATTTATTAAGAAACAGAAGACTAGAAAGACACTTTGACTGCCCCCCCCACCACCACCACCACCTTCCTTCCTAAGAGATTGAGAAGAAAATCCTACTTGAATTAAGCATGGTCCACAGGGGGGTTTGGCAGGGTCTGTTAGCTGGGTATTCTGTATCCTACTGTTTTCCACTCTTTTATTTTTTAACTTTTATATGTTTTTATACATAAAATAAAGTTGTTTGTACCACACTTTTATTCATTATGGTGATATTGCATGTTCTTTCTGTGTTGAAACTGTCTGCATTTAAAATGTTTGCTATCATTGGATTTATATCAACCGTTTTGACATCTGTGTTTTATTTGTCCCATGTGTAGTTTGCTCCTTTTTATTACTTTTGGAATAAAAAGTTTTATTTTCATTATCAGAATTGTGGCTTTATCTTTTAGTTGTATATTCTCTGTGGTAAATCTAGTTTTTACAACTGGCATTTTAACTTATAATAGTTTGATACCATTAATAACTTGCTTATTATGAACAGGAAAGGAGTAGAAAGGAGACTAGATAAAATAGAAATGCCATTTGCGCAGCTTTGCCTGGAAACTGCAGCTAACACTCTCCAAGTCTATTTCCCACAGATCAACAGGGAATGACTGAATAAAGGCAGCTTAGACGCATGTCCAGTAACACCTGAGTGATGTGGGAAGATGCTTACCTGTCAATCATACCTGCAAACAGGTGGTTGGCCAGGGTGGGCATGGCCACTGCAAGGTGTGAAACCTAATATTTAAGCTCCTAAACAAAGAAAGTGCTTTCTTGTGACTCCTGGTTTGTGGGGCTCTCACACACTGCCTTTGTCTATGTGGTTCATGGCCATGTGGGACCCACACAATGAACAGATGGACTGTGATGCCTGAAGCTACACCAAACTCAGCTTCGCCATGCAACAGAAACTTTGGACACGGACCCTGCTTCTAGCTCTGTTAAAACCCAGCTATCCTTCTGCCCTGGCCAGTTCGGCTCAGCAGTTAGAGCGTTGGCCTGCGGTCCAAAGAGACCCCGGTTCAGTTCTCGCTAAGGGCACGTACCTCGGTTGCAGTTTGTCCCCGGCCCTGGTTGGATCGTGTAGGTGGCAACCACTCGATGTTTCTCTCTCTCTCTTCCTCTTTCTCCCTCCCACTCTATCTGAACAAAAAATAAAAAAATGTCCTTGGGTGCCCTGGCCAGTTTGGCTCAGTGGTTAGAGCGTCGGCCTGCGGTCCAGAGAGACCCGGGTTCGGTTCCCGCTAAGGGCACGTACTTCGGTTGCAGTTTGTCCCCGGCCCTGGTTGGTCGTGCGGGTGGCAGCCACTCGATGTGTCCCTTTCACGTCGATGTTTCTCTCTCTCTCTCCCTTCCTCTCTCTCCCTCCCATTCTATCTGTACAAAAAATGGAAAAATATCCTCGGGTGAGGATTAAAAAAAAAAAAAAAATGTCCTTGGGTGAGGATAAAAAAAACAAAACAAAAAAAACCCAGCAACCCTTCTTTTAGAACTAGACTAAGGGAACTGGGACATTAGAACCCAAGGAATGTCACTCCACATACAAAACCTTTTTATTTTATTTTATTTTTTACCACATTTCATTTTCCGTTGGTGGCCTCTAGAAATGCTTATGCCAGTGGTGCCCCTAAACCTCCTCTCCCACTAGTGATGGAGAGACAGGACCCACCCATTTTTCTGGTAACAGTTTCATTTAATATTTTATGATATTATGATTAAAAGTGTAATGTAAGAAACATTGAACTATATACTTCGATTCCCCACCGTTTTTTGTGCTGTTGCTGTCATACCTTTCACTTTACAGATAATATAAACAGTAAATTTCATGTATCTTGCTTTAAACATTTGATCATCACCATATAATTCTAAAAATGAAAACAAATTACCTTTATATTTACTTATATATTCAACATTTCCAACTCTTAGTTGTTGTGTGTGTGTGTATATATATATATATATATATATATATATATATATAAAGTTTTTATACAATAGCAGTTTTGTCATCAGAAAAGGTCTGGGGCTGAGGTGAGTCTGTCCCTGGGTTGTCTGGAATGTGTGGGTTCTTGACTTTGTACAGGAAAGATTTCACAAAACAAGTCCCAGTGATTTTGAGAGTACATTTCTTAAAGCTGGGGACAGTGAAGCCAAGGAAGGGCTTAAGAAAGAAGAGGCAAGATCATCACAACAGTGAGTCTAGACAGAGCTGCCTTGGCCCTTTGGAAACATGAGGAAGAGTCAAATCTAGGTGAGGCTGCCTTGGCCCTTTAGAAATAAAGGCACTGAGATAGAAGAAGTGAGCCAATGGGCTGCAGGGACTCAGGGAACAAGTTACAGAGGCAAAAAGAGGGCCCTTGGAGACAGATTCATGAGGTTAGCCTGGGATGAGTTTCTATTGCCCACTGTTCCCCTAGTTCCAAGTCGTGTGGGGACTTTTATAGCTTAGGATAAAGAAAACAAAGAAGGTGGGGAGAGTCACAGGAGTGCTCAAGGGAGAGCGTGCACTGGGTCCTTTGTCTTAAGGGTCTTTGTTTGTTTTCTAAAGGCAGAACATTTAGGAGCATTCTCAATCAGAATATTTAACAGCTTCCCAGGTATGTCCTTTGATTTGCTAGTGCATCAAAATGAGCCTATAGCAGGATCAAGGTCATTCTCTGGTCAGTTTTACTTTCAAAGAATGTCACAGGAAAGGTACCAGGATCAAGGCTGGTCAGCCCCAACAGTCTGGAATGTGTAAACCATTTGATGCTAACTGTCCTTGGTTAGGAGAGATAAGATCTTGAAATATATTAGCTGGCTGTAAATTGCTCAGTATTGTTTAGTATCTGTCTAGGTTTCCCCATTCCACTTGCCAAGGAATTTCTCTAGCTTCTTACTAACCTGCCTCCCTTTGTTCTGCTTGAAGACCATTCTGTAGTGCCCATTTCCTGAAGACAAATTCTCTCAAATTTTGTTTTTTTTTCTGAGAAATGGTCTTGGGTTTTGTTTTTTTCAAAGATATTTTCACACAGTGCAAAGCTAAATTATTATTTTTTTTAGCACTCTAAAGGTGTCATTTCATCGTCACCTGGCTTTTGATATCTTTGATGAAAACTCTGTAAAAGTTTTTAAATTTGTCCTTCTATATATAAAAGATAGTTTTCTTCTAGCTGTCTTTGTTTTTTTCAATTATTATTATTGTTTTTAGAAAATTAACTATCTGTGTGTATTGTTTTTTTGTTTGTTTGTTTGTTTTAATTTTACTGGGCTGTGATTTCATAGTTTTCTTCAAATTTGAAACTATGGCTACAATTTTATTTCCACATTTTTTTCAGCACTTTCTAGCCTTTCCTGGGACTCCCATTTATGGGTAAATATTAAACATTGTGTATTGTCCCACATTTCACTGAGTCTTCTTGTCCATTTCAAGTTCACTAATTTTCTTCTTTTATTTTGCAGTATCAAATATGTTGTTAATCCTTTAAAATAAAAATTTTATGCCTGGTCGGTATGGCTTAGTGGTTGAGTGTTGACCCTGCACCAAGAGGTCACCAGTTTGATTTCCAGTCAGGGCACACGCCCAGGTTGTGAACCTAATCCCCAGTGGGGGGAATGCAGGAGGTGGCCAGTCCATGTTCTCTCTCATCAATGTTTCTAGCTCTTTCTCCCTCTTCCTTCCTCTCTCTCTAAAACCAATAAAGAAAAAAAAAAATTTTTAAATTTTACTTCAAATATTTTTATCTTCAGAAATTGCATTCACTTCTTTGATACATCTTCAGTTTATGACATGTCTTACTTTAAAATTTTGAGCTTTTAAACCACATTAATGACAGCAGTTTTAAAATTCTTATCTTCTAATTCCATTGTACTTGTCCCTTAGATATTCATTTTGTTGTTGTTGTTCTTTTGTTTCTGTTGACTGATGTTTCTCTTGCATCTGGGTTATATTCCCTGCTTTTTGGCATGTCTAGTAATTTTTCCTTAGATGTGAGACATATTTTTTTATTAAAGTTTGAATTCTTTTGTTGTTGTTATATTCTTTTATAGAGTTTTACAATTCTAGCCTGAGATTAAGTTACTTGTATACTAGCGACATGTTTTTAAATCATCTTTAGTCCTGGTTAAGAATTATTACAAAGTGTGAGCTTTCTTTTTGTTCTTTTCTTTTTGTACTTAACCCAATTTTTTTTATAGTTGCCTTAGGATGGGGAATAAATTATTCAGTAAAAATAAAATTTGTCTTATCATGTATAACTTTTAAAGTATAAAAATGATATATCTTAATTACTTCCATGCACACAAGTTTAAAATTACAGTTTAAAAAATTAAGACTTCTAGGAGCATTTTATAATAAAGCAATTCTTATTTTTTGTAGACAGGTCAAGCACCTCCAAAATACAAATTGCTGTACACAGTGATCACTTCACTTAAAATGAATATGTAAGTAAATTAAATATATGGACCTCCTTAGGGTAAACTGACATTATATATGCAGCTTAGTGGGCAACAAACCATAGTGCCAAGAAGAGATAGTGTGTTTAGAAATAAGTTTCAAAAACTAAGTTAAATTTTTATACTTAATTACAGAAAATATATTAATTTGAAGGTAAGATTTTTGTTTCTTGTGAAACAGATCATAGTTTCATGATTTTTTTATTTTTTTACTTCTCTTTCTGCTTTTTTCCTCCTGCATTGCATTCTTTTGCTCTATTATTTATTTTTGTGTGCAAAAAATATTCTAGTTGAAGTAAACCATCTTGCCCGGCCAGTGTGGCTCAGTGGATTGAGCATTATCCCATGGACTGAGAGGTCCCAGTTTGATTCTCAATCAGGGCACATCCCAGGTTGTGGGCTTCGTCCCCAGTGGGGGGTGTGCAGGAGGCAGCTGATCGATGTTTCTCCCTGATATCAATGTTTGTATCTCTCTCTCACCTTCCTCTCTCTCTAAAAAAAAATGTATTGTTTTAAAAAAAAGTGAAAACCATTTCATATGTAGAAAAAAGGTCTGGGTTTCAAAAAGCAAGAACTAATATAATTATTTCTAAATGACAACATCTGAGTCAAGTAAGAAAATTACTTATACATTAGTAATAAAAAAGACAAACACATTTCATGAATAATACAATGTGTCTGCTGAGTGCTTCGTTTTGATGTTTCAGAATGCTGCTGTATTTTTACAGAGTCTGAGGGAATGATTTCATAGCAGAGTGTTAATGTGGCCTGTATTGACGTAAGTGGGGACCCAACTGAACTGAGAAACTGCAGGATGCCTATGATTCAAGCTGCTTGTGAAAGAGAAACTCACCGCTGTTATTCAGAAATTCTTTCTCATTTCCTGTCTCCAAGCATCCCGTCTTCTACAGGCTCGGGTCCCAGCATTTCACCATCTTCCTTCCTACCAAAGAACTTGTCCAAGTAACTGGTGTGTTTTCCTTCTCAGTTTGTTCATCCTTCCTTACCTCACAAACAAACTGATTGATGAGAAAACAGTTCTCTCCACTACTCACAAACTGACTACCCCAAGAAGATTGTACAAGGCTTATAATTGAGCCAAATTTTGCCATTCCCTTTTCTTGTTTTTCTCAGCTTATGGATTTTGATATCAAACATTCAGTTCCTTTTGGGACACTGAGCTATTCAAGTCATTTTAATTTATCAACAACATCAGTAGACTCAAGTTGTGAACTATACTGATAGTTCCTGCAATAAAAGAAAGTGAGCCCTGGCTGGTTTGGCTCAGCGGTTAGAGTGTCGGCTCGCAGACCAGAAAGTCCCGGATGCGGTTCCCACTAAGGGCACGTACCTGGGTTGCAGTTTGTCTCCAGCCCCAGTTGGTGTCATGTGGGTGGCAACCAGTCAGTGTGTCTCTCTTACATTGATGTTTCTTTCTATCTCTTTCTCCCACTCCATCTGAAGATAAATGAAGAGATGTCCTTGAGTGAGGATTAAAAAAAGAAAGAAAAGAATCAAATTAAATTCTTGGTTCTTTTCTCTTTCTTTTTCAGCCAGTTGCTATGATGCTTCCTCTAGGCAGAGGTTCTCAACCTGTGGGTCACGACCCCTTTGGGTGTCAAATGACCTTTTCACAGGGGTCGCCTAAGACATAACAGGAACAAAATTACAGTTATAAAGTAGCAACGAAAACAATTTTATGATTGGGGGTCACCACAACATGAGGAACTGTATTAAAGGGCCACGGCATTAGGAAGGTTGAGAACACTGCTAGAGCTATTTAACCAATCCATTCCTTTCACATTTTGACTTGCCTTTTTTATTAATTTTTCTTTGATCTGTGCTTTCCAATTAGAAAGATCTATAAAAGCTTGAGCTTATAGTAATAGATAACTTCACTCTCTCTCCTAACTAAGTTATCTAAATATGATGATAACTGACCTCATTTTGTAGCTACAAGTATGGCTACACTCCAGATCATAATATTCGTTTTCATGATGATCTGGATACTGCCAACAATACTCAGTAGAATAATTGGTATCAAAAGCAGAATCATCCAAATACTTTCAATGATCTCCATCCAAACATTTTTAAGGATCAACTTGTATTTCTTCATCAGTGACATCAGACAAATCTCTTGACTAATGCTGAAGTTCATCAATATCAAAGTTCTTATATATAGGCCAGCCATGCTCTGAAAATTGACGATCATGATACATTTCCCAGATATAAATGTGACTATGCGTTTCATCCATTTGAAAAATATCAAATTATTTTCAATATGAAAAGGGTGACTGAAAATTGGCTCATCCACTGGAAAAGAATATATGCTCGTGTTGGGATGAAAAAGAGCTTCTGCCCATCAACCAATCCCTGGGACTAAATGCCAAAATGTGTTCCAGTGCTTCTTGACTAATTCCTAAAAGCAAATGAGGTAAAGGTCTGTGTGGCTCAGTCATGCCATTTCTAATGTAAACAAATTACTCTGAGAAGCTCCTAACCATCTCCTTGTCTACAAGAATAGATTCTAAGTCAGCTCTATCTGTTCAAGTTCATTTGCACCTGCAAAGAGGGTTTTACCAGTCAGATTTCAGCAAAGATTCAGCCTGCTGACCACATATCAATGGCTTTAGTGTAATTATTAGAAGAAAATAAAAGACGTGGAGATCTGTACCATTTAGTAACCAATCTTTATGAAAGATGATTCTTATGGGAATAATAGGGATCCATGGTATGCACAAGACCAAAGTCACCTGTCTTTAGCATGAAGTCATCAGTATTAATGAAAAGATTAGCTGGTTTGAGATCTCTGTGCAGCACTTTTGCAAAGTCAATATATTTGAGCAGTTGATACATGAAAAGCCAGGCAAGCTCTTCCAGTAAATGTCCCTGCTCCAGGATATTAGCCAGGTCTTTCTCCATGACTTCTGAACAATGTAAACAACTCTTCAGTTTGGTAAGAAAGCCCATATCATCTATTAACTGGCTTCCACTAGACCCAAGAATTTCAAACATTATGGAAATGTTTTCATAGTCAAGTCTTCTAATAATTTTGATTTCACAGAGAGCATGTTTGACACTCTGGGGATCAGTAAGGACAATTTTCTTGATGGCTACTTTTTTGTCACAGTCATTATTTATAACAGAAAAAATTAAGCCATTATCTTCACAACCCAAAAATTTTAAGTCCATATACCTTGAACGCAGATCAAAACCACGAATGAGAATTTCAAATTGCTCTGCCATTTTGAGACTCTTACTGTTGCCTTTTTATTCAAATTGTTGAACTTGGTAAACAAGGAAGAAAACTGGCATCAAAAGGAAAGAGCCTTCAAAAAAGGAAGGATAAAAATAATTTTGCTTCCCCAGCAAGATGGTTTCTTGATGTTTATTGCATATGTCAACCAGGCCCACTGAGTTCTTCTTAGATTTAAAGCTTAAAAAGCTCTCCCCGTATTGAGAATACGATTGCAGTACCCATAGTTCAAGAAAAGAGCGGCAACTCTGCAGACAAGGAAAACATTCAAGAAACTCGAATGGAATGAAATGATACACTACACTATGCACTAAGATTTACTGTGCTAAAAA
Source organism: Molossus molossus (assembly GCF_014108415.1). Taxonomy (NCBI): domain Eukaryota; kingdom Metazoa; phylum Chordata; class Mammalia; order Chiroptera; family Molossidae; genus Molossus; species Molossus molossus. The sequence goes on along the minus strand of NW_023425351.1, from coordinate 6,651,654 downwards.
ATTGACCACTTAACAGCCCTGGCCAGTTTGGCTCAGCAGTTAGAGCGTCGGCCTGCAGTCCAGAGAGACCCGGGTTCGGTTCCCGCTAAGGGCACGTACCTCAGTTGCAGTTTGTCCTCGGCCCTGGTTGGGTTGTGTGGGTGACAGCCACTCGATGTGTCCCTTTCACGTTGATGTTTCTCTCTCTTTCTCTCTTCCTCTCTCTCCCTCCCACTCTATCTGAACAAAAAATGGAAAAAATGTCCTCAGGTGAGGATTAAAAAAATAAAATTACCACTTAACAAGAATGTGAAGCACACAACAGGCTTCTCTGAACATTCTCCTCACAGTGAAGATACATCTAGCGTTGGACTGGCCCTGAGCAGCAGGATTCTAAGGTGCTGTTAAGAACTATTTCTGTTCTGTTTCTTTTCCTCCTTTGTTGCGGTATATTTCAACAGGAAGACTTGGCAGCTGTTGGTGAACAGATGTCTTTTGTTAATGATCAGGTGACTCCATCTCATCACAATCACAATCAAAGCTACCGTCCGATACAACAGGACTTCTCGGACGCGTCTGGGGCCTGCAGACAGCCCGCAGTGTCAGGTCTCGGGCTGTGCTGGTGGCATAGGGGTCTCTGAGGCTCTCACTGAACTTTGTTGCTGAATGTGTCGCCACCATGTGATCCCAACAACTTGTGAGAGGAGCATTCTTTGTCTGTTTTTTTAAATTATTTGTTATAGTTTTTGTAGTTAAATTTGACATACAATATTGTATTATATTCAGATGTATACCCCAGTGATTATACATTATATAACTCAGTAAGTAATTATCTTGATCATATCCATCTGATGCCATACATAGTTATTAGAATATTATTGACTATATTCCCTAAATTGTACTTTGCATCCCCATGACTATTTTGTAACAACCAATTTGTTTTTCTTAATCCCTTAAACTTTTCTACCCATCCCCCACCCCAACCACCCTCCCATCCAGCAACTCATCTCTGTATCTATGAGTCTGTTTATGTTCTCCTTGTTTCTCTATTTGTGGGTTTTCTTTTTAGATTCAATTGTTGATAGATATGTATTTCTTGCCATTTTATTGTTGATATATATTTTTTCTTCTTCTTAAACAAGATTCTTTAACATTTAATGTAATATCGGTTTGGTGGTGATACACTTCATTAGTTTTTTATTGTCGGGGAAGCTCTTTATATGTTCTTCAACTCTAAATGATACTTTTGCAGGATAGAGTAATCTTGGTTGCAGGTCCTTGTTTTTCATCATTTTGAATGATTCTTGTCATTCCTTTCTGTCTTGCAAAGTTTCTGTTGAGAAATCAGCTCATATTCTTATGGGAGCTCCTTTGTAGGTAACTAACTGCTTTTCTCTTGCTGCTTTTAAGTGCTTGTTTGGAGGTTCTAGCAAGGGAGCACAGCTACTCATATACCCTTGACCAAAGACCAGTCCTCTCCCCTGGGGGATTATTGTTCTCTTTGATGAAGAGTGCAGTTTCAGGAGGGATGCACATGGCTCGATGATGGAGGACGGGGACACCTGCCTAGCCAGCCAGATCAGCCGAATCAACCCTGGCGATCAATGAGGTGACAGATGTTGCAGCCAGATTGCCCTCACATCCTCTCTTGCTGCTTTTAAGATTCTCTCTTTGTCTTTAACCTTTGGCATTTTAATTATGACATAGCTGGGTGTGGGCCTCTTTGGATTTATCTTGTTTGGGACTCCCTGTGCTTCTTGGATCTGTATTTCTGTTTCCTTCACCAGGTAAAGGATGTTTTCTGTCATTATTTTTTCAAATAAGTTTCCAATTTCTAGCTCTTTCTCTTCTCCTTCTGACATCGCCATGATTTGAGTGTTAGTAAGCTTGAAGTTGTTCCAGAGGCTCCTTACCCTACATTCTTTTATTTATTTATTTATTTTTATTCATTCTGCCCTTCTGATTGGGTTTTATTTTTGCTTCCTTATATCCCAAATTGCTAATTTGATTCTTAGCTTCTTCTACTTTACTGTTAATTTTTTTGTAAATTATTCTTCATTTTAGTTAGTGTATCCTTCATTTCTGACAGGTTTTTTTTTTCAATTTTTTTTTATATGCTCTTGAAGTTCTAACCAAGTTCCTCAAATAGCTTTATAACCATCATTTAGAACTCTGTATCTGGTAGTTTGCTTTCTTCCATTTCATTTAATTCTTTCCTCTGGGACCTGTTTCTTTGTCTCTGCATTTCGACTATTTCCCTGTGTTTGTTTCTCTGTATTAGGTAGAGCTGCTATGTCTCCCAGACTCGATAGAGTGGCCTTGGAGTAAGTGTCCTGTAGGGCCCAGTGGCATAGGCTCCCCCATCACTCAAGCAGGATACACCCTTTTGTGGGCTGTGTTCACTGCCCTATTGTAGTTGAGACTTTATTGCTGTTGGTGTCACTGGGAGGAATTGACTCCCACTTGGACAGGCTGTGAGGACCAGCTGCAACTACAGTGGAGATGCTGCTGTGCAGGAGTCAACCCTGTGGAGCAGGACTTGCTTCAGTGGGGCGTTAATGTTCACTGAGTCAACCCCTTGAGTGTGTCACTCATGGAGGTGTTAGGGTTGTAATCTGGCATGGTCTGAGGTTGTCTACCTGGTGCACTGGCTCTGGGGCCTCCCAAGAGGTACAAGGTTAGCCCCTGCTTATGCCTTGCTTGGGGCCACCTGGTACAAGCAAGGGAGTGATATGAAGATGACTGATAATTATGCTGAGCTTGGAAGTTCCCAGGAGAGGCCAAGCTACAAACCAAGGCTGGCTGCTACTAGTGCTAGACCTGGAGCAAATTACCAAGAGGTACGAGGTACATAGAGGCCAGGTGCTGCTTGTTTGAAATATTTTTAAGAAAATCTGGAGCATGGGGCAAAAGAGGCCATTTGTATGGGAAAACCACAAGAAATAGCTTGGGCGGACCCACAAGTTGGGTGAGGTGTGGTCACAGGGAATCATCAGGGTGGGGCAAACAGTGTCAGCCAGGTTGATGGAGACTCAGATATGGTGCCTGCTTGTGGACTCTGTGAAGGACAATCTCAGAAAGTTACGATGACCTCTGCCAGAACTTTGGTCTGGCAGAGAACTGCCCTTCTAGCTTTCATTCTGATGACCAGCAATTCAGTTCCTCCCCTTATGCCCTAGGTTCCTTTCAAGCTGCTGCCTTAGCAGTGAAACACAGAAGGAGTGAGCCTGAATAAGTCTGTGCATGGGCCCTTGAAGAGGAACCGCTTGAAACTCCAGCAGCCCTCAGTCTCACTCAAACACAGTGGCTGCTGGCTTTACAGCCTGAAGTTGTGGGAACTTCTCTTCCTGGCTCTGGAACCCTGATCTGAGCGCCTGCTGTGGGGTTGGCAACCCTCACTCCTTACAGGGGACTTCTGCAGCTGAGACATTTCTTCTGATTTTTATACACTGCATGTGGGTATGGGACTGGCCCGTTCTGTGTCTCTACCCCTCCTACAAGTCTCAGTGTATCTTCTTTTATATTTTTATTTTTAGAGAAAGATTAGGGAAGTGGGGGAGGGGAGAAGAGAGAAAGAAAGACCATTAATGCAAGAGAAGAACATCAATTGGCTGCGTCCTATATGTCTGCACCAGGGATTGACTCTGAAACCCAGGCGCGTGCCCTACTGGGAATCAAATCAGCAACCTTTTGGTGCACAGGACAATGCCCAGCCAAGTGAGCCACACCCACTGGGGCACAATGTGGCTGCTTCTTTAAATTTCTAGTTGTAGGACTTCCATTCAGCTATAGATTTTAGGCATTTCTGAATGATGACTGTTCCGTAGTTTTGTTGAAATTTTTATGTGGTTGTAAAAGTATTCAAATACTGTATTTATCTACACCTACATCTTAACAGAAGTTTCATATGCGAGCCTTTTGATATTTCTACTGACTGTTCTGTGAGGTCTCTCCACTCTGGCTGGTGGAAATTCAAAACTTTTATCTTTTTGTAAGTTATAAAAATTATTCATCTTACATGTTCTTGTCAATTTATCTTTACTTGATAGATTTTCTTTGCCAACATTTGGAGTTTTCCTCTACACTTTCGCAGGCTGTGTTCAGAAAAAGACTTACGGGAACACCATGAAGGTTTCTCTGCAAAGCTTCCTTTTCTCTATTTTTTGTTTCATTTTATTTTATATGGTTTTAAGTATTCAAGTTGGTGGTTAGACAATGATATTCTTTACATAGTGTTTCCTTCGGTGTTTCCAGTACCACAACTGGCACCATACACAGTTGTCACACTGCCATTGACCATGTTCTCTGCTTTACTTACATCACTGTCATGATTTTGTAGCCACCCCTTTGTACTTCTATATCCTTTCACCTCTCTTACCCAATTCCCAGCCCGCTTCCTCTCTGGGAACCACGAGTTTGCCCTCGGTGATTATGAATCAGTATCACTTTTGTTTTTTGATTCTCTAGATTCTACATATAAGAAAAATCATACAATATTTGTCTTCTACTGACTGACTTACTTCACTGAGCATAATACCCTCTAGGTCTATCCATGCCGAAGCCAATGTTAACATTTCATTATTTTTTATGGCCAAGTAGTAATCCCTTACATATATGTACACCACTTTTTTATTTATACTTCTTTAGATTGGCACTTGGGCTTGTTACACTTATTGGCTACTATAAATAGTGCTGTAACGAACATAGAGGTGCATATATTCTTTCAAATTAGTGTTTATGTTTCTTCTAATAAAATCCCAGAACTATAGTCTCTGGGTCACAAAAAGGATCTATTTTCAGTGTTTTTTAGGAAGCTCACATTGTAGTCCATAGTGGCTGGCCAATCTGCATCTCAACAGGTAGACAAAAGTTCTCTTTTCTCCACATACTACCCAACACTTGTCATTTGTGGAATGATTGATGACAACCATTCTGACAGCTGTGAGATATCTCATTGTGTTTTTTTTTTTTTTTCTTCTTCTTCTTCTTTATTGCTTTTAGAAAGAGAGGAAGAGAGAGAAGGATAGAAACTCTGATGAGCGAGAATGTCGGTTGACTGCCTCCTGCATGCCCCCTACTGGGGTTCAGGCCCACAACCTGGGCATGTGCCCTTGACTGGGAATCGAACCAACGACCTCTTGGTGCATGGGTCGACACTCAACCACTGAGCCATACCGGCCAAACTCATTGTGGTTTTAATTAGCATTTCTCTGATGATTAGTTATGTGGAACATGTTTTTATATATCTATTGGCTGTCTGTATATCCTGTTTGGAAAGTGTCTATTCAGATCCTTCACCCATTTTCTAAATTTTTTTTTCTTTATTGTTTAGAGAGAAGGGTCATACAGATAATATTTTTTCTTTATTGGAGGGAGAAGGAGAGAAAGATGGAAACATCAGTGAGAGAGAACATTGATTGGCCCTGCATGCTCCCCATTGGAGATTGGGCCCACAACCTGGGCATGTGGTCTGAATCAAACCAGTAACCTCTTGGTGCATGGGCTGACTTGACTCTCAACCACTGTGCCACACCGACCATTTTGACCGTTTTCTTAACAGGATTTTTGAGTGTGATAAGGAGTATGCTAACTAACAAAAGGAAGTGATGGACATGAAAACTAAGTGTGAAACCTACTGCCAACTGGGGGAGTGAAGGCGCAGAAGTTACCAGCCCAAGCATCATCTCTAGAGAGGGCATAGGACACTAACGAAGGCCACAGTCAGAGTCTGCTAACACAAAGGCTGACTCTGAACGTTGGAAATAGCCCTTCCCCACTCTCACCACTGCAGTAATAAATATGGAATAAAAACAGCCCCCAGGAAACCTTTAGTGTCTGCTAAAAGCAGGTTCTCCCTGGGGAGGAGTGTGAAAGGAAGACCCACAACCAAGTGGAGAGTCTCAAAAGCAGCAAGGAAGAAATATTTAGCAAAACCCTCTGGCAAATCAGCTTACTCCATAAACAAGATATATTAATTGAGGAATTTGAAGTCTTTGGTGCACCGAGTGCAATTATAGCAATAACAAACCTCAGACTCAGGCCAATTATTGATTACATTAACACAAAGTTAAGCACTAAAGCCCTAAATAAAGAAAAGGATACTCATTATCAAGTAAACAGAAAATTTATGCATCAGGGTCTACAGTCCCCTGTAACACATAGGGTTTCAACCAAAAATAAGAAGGCATATCAAAACACACACACATACACACACACACACACACACACACACACTAAAGACAATTCAATTTTCATAATCAGAATCAAATAACATGCAATTGATAAGACAAACAACAAGAATTTTAAATAACATACCAAAGATTCTAATTAAAAAGTAAAATGTATATGAGGTCAAATATAAGTAACATTAGCAGAGATATAAAAACTGTAAGAATGATTGAAATGAAAATGTTACACATTAAATAAACACAAAAACAGAAATACGGAATGCCTTTAATAAGCTTGTCAGGAGACTTTACACAGTTAAGAAAATTATCAGTAAGTGATTATTAGTATCCAAACTTTATAACAAACTCATACAACTCAACACCAAAAAAAAAGTCTGATTAAAAAATGGGCAGAGGACCTGAATAGACACTTCTCCAAAGAGGACATACAGATGGCCAAAAGATATGAAAGGATGCTCAGTGTCGCTAATCATCAGAGAAATGCAAATTAAAACCACAATGTGATATTGGTGCATATGTTTCAAAATGGCTATTGTCAAAAATCAGCAAACAACAAGTGGTGGCGAGGATGTGGAGAAAAGGGAGCCTTCTAACACTGTTGGTGGGAATGAAAATTGATGCAGCCACTATGGAGATCTATATGGCATTACCTCAAAAGATTCAAAATGGGACTGCCTTATAACTCAGCAATTTCTTTTCTGAGCATATATCAAAGAAATTCAAAACACTAATTTAAAAGAATATACGCACCCCTGTGACTTCAGCATTATTTACAATAGCCAAGATATGAAAGCAACACAAGTGTCCATCAAGAGACAAATGGATAAGCCCAGCCAGTGTAGCTCAGTGGCTGAACATTGACCCATGCATGCACCAAGAGGTTGCTGGTTCGATTCCTGGTCAGGGCATATGCCCAGGTTGTGGGCCAAACAAAACCCCCAGTGGGAGGCATGAAGGAGGCAGCCAATTGATTGATGTTCTCTCTCATCAATGTCTCTATCCTCTCTTTCTCTCCCTTCCTCTCTTTCTAAAAATAAAGAAAAACATTTCAAAAAAATGAGACAAGTGGATAAAAAAAAGTAGAAGTACATATAGGCAATGGAATATTACTCCACCACAAAAAATTTAAATGTTATCACTTGTGACAACATTGATGGACCTGGAGAGTATTATGCTTAGTAAAATAAATCTGAGAAAGACAAGTGCCATAGGATTTTACTGATATCTGTAATCTGAAGTACAAAATAAATGAACAAACATAACAGAAACAGACTCATAGATGCAGAGAAAATTGAATTAACTGAGAATGAAGAAGGGAATAAAGTATAATAAATAAATGAAGAAAAATATGTCTTAAAAATTGTAAATTAGTGGCCGACACCAAACTACAGAAGCTTGAACAAAATACCAAGGAGAAAAACGGCAAAACAAACTCCCCTGCCCAGACATAAGACATTCAAACTTATGCAAATTCAAGGCGAGGCTGTGAAGGGGCCCCGGGCTGGGCCACTGCTGCCACCGCAGGAAGGAGGGTAAGAACGGGCTGCATCGCTTCAGAAAATCATGTGAGGAGAAAAGTTTCTCTCAGACAAAATCTGAAAGAATTTTTTGCCAACAGACATATTCTATAAAAAGAGTTAGAGGATTTCTTCAGGAATAAGAAATTTGAAGTAGAAATGTAAGGTGCCACATAGGGAATTTTGAAGTGATTTAATTGAGGGGTACTAAGGTGATGGCCGTCTAACTATCCACGTGTCCAGTCTCATATGCTACACATCATAAACAGAGAACACTGCTGTAGAGCAATTTTTACAAATCGACCAGAATTTGGGATTTGTCTGAACATGTAAGACTAAAGACAAAGAAAAATATATGTATATAAACAGTGCACTCAACTTTATTTTGTAGACTTTGGAACTACCCTAAAATGTTGAACAAATAAGTAAACATAGCATGAAGCATGGAAGCTCAGTTTTTTCCCATCAGAGGAAAATGTTACCAAACAATGAGGGGGAGAGAAGATGCTAGAAGGAACTCTGTGAAACTGGGTCAGAGTCAGAGATATCAATATAAATTATGCCTATGTGAAAACGAGTGATACAAAAATAATTATGGACATAAGTAGGTTAGTATTCATACTTATATTTCTATTTGTCACTGAATAGGCCTAGAAGAAGTGACACCCAAAACAATGAAAACTCTCAGAGCCTAGCTATCCATGTCTGCTGTGGTTCTTCAGGCAAAGAGGCATCCTTGGGTCGCTGCTGACTCTAAGGTAGGGCAGGTACTGCAAAAAGTAAGGGGATACCAAAATAAATAAATAAATAAATAAATAAATAAATAAATAAATAAATAAATAAATAAAATAAAGCAGATAATAAAGCCACGTCAAAAGGACACAGAAACCAATACAAAAGAGCATCCAATGGCTAAAGCGGTATTTGAGCTACAAAGGCATAATTATAGTATTTGATTATAAATTAAACCGTAAAATAAATATTCATGAATCCATACTAATATAAATAAATGATTAAATAAATAAATCAGGGAAAAGAGATAAGTCTTTCTTCCAGGAGAGTTATAAATACTAACTTTGGAAAGAATGAGACAAGTAGAAAATAGCTACAGCCAAGATCTGCTAATAAATGTTCAATTTGTAGGCGAACCTTTAAGGAGAAAGTGATAGCTAAGTAGCATTCAAGTATCTCCCTCAAATATGTATTACGGATTGTGCTGGTTTTGACATAGATCGCACATCCTTTGACATCCCCTCTTCAGGAGGTGGGTGTTGATTCACTTGTCTTAAGTGTGGCTGGAGAGAGTGACTCGTTTGTAAGCAATCGTGTTTGAAAAGAGAAAAATGTACTAACTTTTACAATAGACAAACTAGGAAGACACCACATTAATCAGGTTATAATGTGCAACATAACCAAAATAAGTTGTTTGTATCATGCACCTGAAAGGATACAAGAGAAAAGGGTTTCATCATTCTGTATGCTTCCTGAAACTGTGTAACTCCAGTCTAATCGTGTAAAAACATCGGACACTCAAAGAGATATATTCTTCAGACTAAGAGATAGTCTTCAAATTATTTTACCAATGCTTTTAAAAGTACCTTCATGGAACACATAATTTTCAAAAGAAAAAGTGCTTTGTTGAGGCTGCTAAAATGTCATTATATACTTCCTATTGACAGCAGGCTCTGATAACAACATTTACTTCTCTGATGTCTTGAGATAAAAAATATAAGGGATGACACAGCTCCAACATTCATAAGAAACACAATACAAAGTCTAGTTAATGAATTCCAGGGTGCCTAAGTCTAAATGTGTAGAAACAGAGGCACTGGACAAATATTTATTTCCTTACATAGGTATTACTTTTGTAATAATTAAAAATTAAATTATCTAGCTAATTTTTTTAAATTCTTTATCAATGTATTACATTTTTATTTAGTGTTATATAATACAAAAATGCTTGGAATTGATTTTCTTTAAATTATAACATGGTTCCCTGCTTTCCGATTAATGCAAAGATCTACAACGGACACCTGCCGGATTCAACAGCGAGGGATTAGCGACTGTCATCCCGGCCTGGTCCAATGTCCCGGTGCCCCGCTATTCCTTCCTGCAGCTGTCACCGCATGAGGCTTTTTGTTCTGAAGAAATATACTCAGGATTCCAATGTTTTGAGCATAGATTAAAATAAAGTTGGAGTTGAATGGCTCCGGAGAGAGGGAGATTAAAAGCAGTTCTCTCTCCCTAAGTAGCTCAAGGTTTTACAAGGCCAGGGAACCATAATGCATCACATGTTTATAAGTAACAAAATTGAATTCGAGGGAGCAAATTTGAACATAATATTTGAAATAGACTTAAGAAACTGATCCTATAATTATGCAACCTGCAGTTAATGGATTAAAATTTTAATGCCTAAACTAGTAATATCGCACACAAAATAAGTCTATAAATTAAAGCCTAGTATGGGCCTGTCTATAACACCTTGGTTGAAGTTGACACAAAAAATGTTTTCATAGAATAAATGATGGTTTTGAGAACCATGGTGCTTGTAAAACAATTTATGACCAAATTTTAAAAACTAGATAATCAGTCATCATTAAAACATATATTAGAAAAATTAAAACAGTTCTGAAATAACAGGACTAATGAAATCATTCAAATTAACAACTCATTAAATATCTTGCTTTTCAAAACTATTCCACAAATTAACTTCTGGAAAGATAATGTAAAAATAGTTTTCTTATCCCTGCTGCTGAGTACAACCAAGAGACCTGGACATTCCATGTAAAATAAATATAAACACCCTCCAAAACAGAGAGAAAATGACATGACAGAGTGACATGACAGAACTTTTCTTGTATTTCATGTTTGCTTCGTATTTCCCAGACCGTGTTCACGGAAGCGAGCAGTGTGGAAACGCCCACAGCACACGCAGAAAGGCCCATGGAAGCTTCACCTTTCTCGCCAAAGCTCCAGGAACAGGGCAGCCTGAAAAGGCAGAACACTTAGACAGGGACCGCTCCACACAGTCTCACTGATAAACTGCAGCCCCACTGGCTCACACCAGCCAAGGCTGAGTGGGGAGCCCAGAAAAATGTGCCCAGCTCAGCTGCAGTGAGAGCCCCAAATCCGTGCTTGGGAGTTTCAGGGAAGGCTGAGTGAAACGTCAGGAGGAGCATCCCTGCCAAGTCCTCGGAAATCTCCTTCCCTCATGATGAGTGAAGACCAGAGAGGAGCTCAGACTTCCACCCCACTCAGCTTAAATGACACCCCTCCTGCTTCTCACTGTGGTGTCAGAGGAAGTTCAGTGGGAGCCGGTACTTCCAAACTCACCCAGGAAAGAGAAGTTTCCTCTGCTTTTCCTCACCTCAGGTGCTAACAGAGGCAAAACAAACATTTGAACTTCCATCCCTACTGTGCAGTAATCGGGGGAGCCCCTAACCCTTCTCTGAATGTATCAGAGGCTCTGATGAAATACAAAATTTACATAATACCACATTCTCATAAAATAATAATAATCATCATATTTATGCTTCACTTGAAAATGACTCTTTATACTAAGAACCAGGAAATTCAAGAAGATTGACTATAAAATAATATACGCTAAGAGCAAGATTACACAAATGTTAGCAATAGCTGCCAAGAAGTTTAAAGCATCCTTCCTAAAAATGCTTCAATAATAAATATGCTGAAATAAATGAAAATAATACAAGTTTCAGAAAAAAAATAGTCTTAACTGGACACATAAAAATATGTAAAATAAAAAAATTTAGAAATGAAAAATAGAAAAAAAAGAAGAGAAGAAGAAACCTCAGCAGATAAACCCAACAGCTAAATAAAACTACGAAGAAAGCAATCAGTGAACTTGAAGACAGGACACTATGAATACTATAAATGACCCAAAAAGAACAACACAGAGAAAATAGATGGAAAAAATAAATTAAAAAAGAGGACAAGAACAGGGCCTCAGGGAATTGTGAGAGTAAAATCAAATATCAGCACTTTTCGCCTTCAAAACCGCACAAGCGGAGACAGTGGATGGGGTTGAAACTATTGCAAGAAGTAATGCTTAGTAAATTTTTAAAATTGTCAAAAAGCTTGAACTTATACATCCAAGATGAACAAACAAAAAGCACTGCAAACACAAAAAGAGCCGCCAAGACACATCATAGTCAAGTAACTAAAGACTGAAAGAAAAGATGAAATCCTAAAAACAGTCCCAGGAAGAGGGAGGCGAGACGGCTGAAGCCTAAGGAAGTTCCTCCACGTGCTCCAAGCACAGGCTGGACTTGAGGCTAAACTGCAGAGCATCCAACTCGAAAAGCCACCTGAAGATCCTGACGAAATCCTGTGGGCGGGAGCACGGAGAGGGGACGGGATTGGGGACAGGAGAGGGGATGGGAGCAACAGAGCAGGGGAGGGGAGCCCAGGTAGCATTGGACTGTGGGGATGAGAGGTGATTAGGCCCACTGGGCGCGGGGGGGGGGGGGGGGGGGGGGGGCGGCTCAGCGCTGTCCCAGGCTGCGAGCCAGGGCGTGGTCACACCAGCTGGAAAGCTCCCTGGCTGTGGGAGCGGGGAGGCCACACAGCAGAACCGCACACCTGAGCAGGGGTCTGAGTGGATCACAGCAGTGAATCCGAGGCGCTGCTATTCGCTGAAAGACCTTGACAGGGGCCGGCCAGAGTGCCTGGAAAATGAGGAATATTCTTCCCACACCAGTGAAGAGGAGGCATCCCTCCCCTCACCCACGGAAGGGCTCTGGGCTGGAAATCAGCACCCCAGCAGCAGGGCCTGGGGCTCTGGAGGTTCGATGTCTGACCCGTGGTAGCCTGGGCAGAAGCCCCACCCAGTGAGAGCCAGCGGTACTGAAAGATTAAGGAGCTAAGCAAGGCATTGTTTTTGTTCTTTTTTTCTCCTTTTTTCCCCTATTCTTCCCTGCTTGGGGTGGCAACAAGGGGATGCCAGCAACCCAGCCAGAGCTCAGGCACCAACCCAAACACAAATATGTTTAATCCACACTGACTAGACCTGATCCTCCACAGATCCCAGTGCCATGGGGGAAGGGAAAGCAGCCCAGAGCAAATACAGACAAGCGGCAGCTCCACAGCGGAGGGGCCATCAGGGACCCTGCCCGCAGGGCATAGCCTGAAGGCCCAGGGCCCGGCTGGACAACAATTCACCTGGGCCTGCCCAGGAGGACAAGGACCCACACCCAAGGGGCCAGATCCGAGGGCATCGGAGCAAAATGCAGTGAGCTCCACAAATAGCAGATCCAAGGATTTTGTCCTTGTTGTTGAGGTTGTTTTGGTGTATGTGTTCTTTAATTTTTAATTTAATTTTTTGTCTTTTGTTTTCCCATTTTTCACTTTCCTGTTCTATGATTTTATTCAATTTAGCATTTTTACTTTCTAAAATTATTATTATTATTTTAGTCATTATTTTCTACCTTTTTTAACACTTACTCTACTTCTGATCTCTGCCTTCTTTGCTTTCACATGTTTTTTCTCCATCTCCTAAATCTTTGGTCTCACGCTTTCTAGTATTCTTTTGTGTGCATGTGTGTGTGTGTTCTGTTTCTTTCTTTTTTTTTTTTTTTTTGTCCTTTCAATCTTTTTGTGGAGTCTGCCATTTTTATCATTGTTGATGCTGATATTGATTTTTCAAGTTCTTTTTGGTTTGGTCTGATGTTGCTTGCCTTCTTTACTTCTATTTTCTTCTCCCTCTTCTAATTTGTTTGGTCTCGCACATCCTAGTATTCTGTGTATGTTTGTGTGTGTGTGTGTGTGTGTGTGTGTGTTGTTTGTTTATGTGTCTTTTTATGTTTTGTTGAGGTGGTTGCTTTTATTATTATCGGTGCTGATTTTTTGGGGTGGTTCTTCTGGGTTTGGTCTGGTTTTTGTTTGTTTCCTTCTGTGAATATATATATAACAGTTAGCATGACACAGTAGACAGAGTAGTTGTTGAGATTTACAGTTAATGTTCCTGAGGGCTGAGCAAACAGAAAACAGCAATCAAGACCCAATTTCAACAGGCAAATGCACATAATCCACACAAAGGTCATTCCTAGGGCATCCAGCTCAGAAGATCAAGGAGACTGCCCCACCGGGTCCAACAGAAGGTCACCACACCAAGACTGGGAGGCATAGTAGTGCTATCTAATACACACTGACTTGTCTATGCATCCCGACATGCCTCACCTGGCCTCGAACACCAGACTGCTAAAATGGTGACACAAAGTAACAACCTCCATAAGAAAGAAAAGAAGGAATCACCAGAAAAGGAATTACATGAAATGGAGGCAAGAAGTCTACCAAGTAGAGAATTCAAAGCAATAGTTTTAAGGGTGCTTAAACAACTTAGTGAGAACCACAGACAACTTAATGAGAACTACACCAGCATAAAATAAAAGGTAGAAGCTATGAATGATAATCAAGTGGAGCCCAGCCCATGTGACTCAGTGGACTGAGCATCACCCCATGGACTGAGAGGCCCCACTTCAATTCCTGGTCAGGGCACTTGCCTGGGTTGTGGGCTCAATTTCAAGTGGGGGGCATGCAGGAGGCAGCTGATTAATGTTTCTCTCTCACATTGATGTTTCTAGCTCTCTTTCCCTTCCTCTGTCTCTAAAAATCAATAAAAACATATTCAAAATAATAAATAAATGAATAAATGAAGTAGACATGAAGAATACATAACTGATATAAAAAATAACTTGAAAGGATTCAATAGTAGATTAGAAGAAGCTGAAGACTGAATCAGTAAGTTATAATGTAGGTAGAAAAAAACACCCACTAGATCAACAAATGAGGGGAAAAAATTAAGAGCAGAGGAGAATTTAAGGGAGCTTTGGGAAAACACAAAATGTGACAACATTTGCATTATAGCGGTTCCAGAAAGGGAAGAATCAGAGAAAGGAATAGAGAACCTGTTTGAAGAAATAATTACAGGAAACTTCTTTAACCTGGTGGAGGAAAAAGTCACACAAGTCCAGGAAACACAGCAAGTCCCAAGCAAGATGAACCCAAAAGACCCACAACTAGAAATACCATAATTAAAATGGCAAACATTAAAGACTAAGAAAGAATCTTAAAGGCAGCAAGAGTCAGAAAGTTAACTACAAGGGAGCTCCCATTAGGCTGTCAGCTGATTTCTCAATAGAAACACTGCAGCCAGAAGGGAGTAGCATGAAGTATAAAAAGTAATGAAAAGCAAGGGTCTGAATCCAAAACTACTCTATCCAGCAAAGCTATCATTCAAAATTGAAGGTGAAATAAAGAGCTTCACAGACAAAAAAAGGCTAAAGGAATTTACTACCACCAAACCAGCACTGCAAGAAATGCTAAAGAAAATAATAAAACAACCCTTATTTTCAGACGACATGATTGTTAAAGTAAATAATTCCAAGGAATATACAAAAGCCATCTATAGATTCTATACAATCTTGTCAACATTTCAATGGATAAATTATTTCAGCAAGATCATAGAATGCACAATCAATATACCTAATTCAATTGAATTTCTATTTACTAATAATATAATGGAACTAAAATAAAAACTATTAAAAGTTGCTTAAAAAACAAAATACTTAGATTAATCTAACCAACATATGTAGGATTTGTATGCTGAAAAATACCAAATGCTGATGGAAGTAAATAAGTAAATAAATAAAAATACCATTTTAATGGATAAGAAGACTCAACTTACTAAAGATATCAATTCTCCCCAAATAGAT
The DNA here is from genome assembly GCF_014108415.1 of Molossus molossus. Taxonomy (NCBI): domain Eukaryota; kingdom Metazoa; phylum Chordata; class Mammalia; order Chiroptera; family Molossidae; genus Molossus; species Molossus molossus. Next base: position 6,636,237 of record NW_023425351.1, on the reverse strand, counting down.
ATACAGGTTTAGGAGAATTTTTATCAAAACACCAGCTATATTATCTTCATAAACAATAAACAAAATTACTCTAAAATGTATATGCCACAAACAATAACCATATTAGTTAAAACATTTTTGAAAATATAATTAGGAAGTTTAGTCAGTCCATATTCAAGAGGTATTATATATGTAATCAAGATTGCATATTATAAATAGATGAACACACACATACACCAGTGGAACAGAATACAACACCCCAATATAACTCTTACAATATAAACAAATAATTTTTGAAAAAATCCAATGGCAGAAGGTTAATGTTTTTAAGAAATGGTACTAGAGTAATTGGCTATCTATAGGTAATAAAGAAAGCTTGATGTGAATCCCATCCCTTTAATAAAAATTAAATCAAATTTAACCATAGACTTTAATGTAAAATGTAAACTATAACACTTTTAGAAGATAATATAGAAATGAAATCTGTAGTATCTATAGTTTAGTAAAGAGTTCCTAGATATGACACCAAAAGCGTACAATATGCAAAACAAATTTTTGATAAATCAAATGCCAAGAAATAGAAAACTTTGATATGCAAAAATCCCTGTTTAAAAGAAAGGAAAGAGAAGTTAGACTGAGTGAAGATATTTGAAATCACAAGTTTGACAAAGGTCTTGTATTTAAAATACAAAAGTCAATGGTAAAATAACGAACAATTCAAATGGAAAATAGGCAAAAGATACAGGCATTTCACTGAAGAAAATGGGAAATACATGAAAAGATGGTTGTCATCACCAGCCCTTAGGAAGTAAATGAAAACAATAGTGAGCTATTTATTCTATACCAGTTAGAAAAACGTAGGTTCTAAAAAATAATAATCATAATATCAAATGGTGGCAAAAATGTGAAAAAACTGGATCTTTCTAATTTTGCTGTGGTAAAGTAAAATGGTACAGCTACTCTGGAAAATAATTTGGGCTTTCTTAAAATACTAAATGTGCACTTTGCTGTATAACCCAGCTTGTATACCCCTGGGCATTTATAGCTACACAGAACTCTGGTACATGATTTTTCATAGAACTTTATGAGTAATAAACAAATCAACGTTCTTAAAAGAAAATTATAGAGATGAGAAACAAATTAGTGGTTGCTAGTGGCTAGGAATGGTGACAGGAAAAGGTGCTTCTTACTGAAAGGGGTAGCAAGGGGGACATATCAGTGGTGATGGAACAGTTCTGTATGTTGACTCCAGTGGTGGTTACACAAACCAATACATGCTATAAAGTGGCACAGAACTTTAATGCATATTATACTGGATAAAGTATATACAAGACCTCTCCGTATTATGATTTTTGTGAATCTATAAATGTTTCAAAATAAAAACAGTTAAAAATAAGCTAATGCACCAGTTGCAAAAGTTTTCTGAAATATTATCACAGATGCTAGTTTTGTATAGTGAAAACAGAGCATTAAGCCTTCTTTAATCTGCTGGTTTCTGTATAATGTTGACACCTATCATCATCTTTCTTCTCTGTTTCAATTCTTACGTTTCACAGATAAAGAGAGAATTCAAGGCATAACATTCAAAATCGTGATTGGCTAAAAAGTAGTGGTTTAGAAAAAATCCTATGTTGAGTACCTATTTAGAGCTGTGATGGTCAACAGATATGTAAAGAGAGCCACATACGACTCTGAGATTCAATGTATGTATCTTGTATTTACAACACATTTCAGTTCAGCTGAGTATATTTCAAGTGTTCAAGAGCAACGTGTGACTAGTTGCTACCACACCGGACAGAGTGGGTTTAGATCCTCCGTAAACACAGCCACCTTCCCTTGGCAAACATTTCATTTATGATTAGAAGAGCTCAGTCTTTCCTTTTTTGGGGAAGAATGAAACATACATAGCTTGTGAATCACGTTCTTCAGCCCCATGTCCAGCACTAATTGGTCATAATCCTCTTACTGCTGTGCCAGAATATGGTTTTGGAACCTTCTTCTAATTCCCCTGCAGACAGCTAATTACCAATCAGCATGTCACAGGGAGGAGAGCTCTTGCTGCGAAGGAATGAAGAGCAGCGACAGCTCTTGTGTCCTGCATGGACCCATTCCAAGGCCTTCTGTGTCCAGCAATGTACACACACAGGCACATACATGGCCATTGTGCAGTAGTAAGGCCTTGTAGCTGCAACTGTTGAAGACAGGTGTGTTTGTCCATTCTCTCTCAGGTCCTTTCATTTGTGGGATGATTTTGGAAAAGCTAAGAGTTGTTGTTGTTTTTTTAATCCTTACTCGAGGTTTTGTTTATTTATTACTATTATTATTTTTAGAGAAAATAAATCTCAGAAAGAGAGAGGAAAAGAGAGAAACATTGATTGGTTGCCTCTTATATCAAACCTGCAACCTAGGTATGTGCACTGACCACCAGAAATTGAACCTGTAACCTATTTGGTATAGGTTCATCCTCCTGAGCCATCCTGCCAGGGCATGGACCAAGAGCTTTTGGGGGAACTAGGGAAGCAGGCTAGGGCTTAATTGGATACATTTATTTGATTCACAATCACTTCCTGTATAGTCTTTGGGTGGATTCTGCAGTTGGAAATGATGAGGTGTGTTTTATGTTTTATACATCCCAAGTATAAATAATAAAAGAGAAACTGAAATCAATCATGCTGGAAGAAAAATTGAATTATCTTTTCATTATCTCTGTATAAAACAGTAGTGCAAATTCATTACCATAGAAAAATGCAAGTGTATGCTGTGGAAACCGTAGAAAGATATTGCAGTATGTCTGGCTACGAGTGAATAAATACTTAGTCTATTTTTATTGACTACTTGATATGAATAATTGTTAGTGTTTTAAAATGTGTAATTTGTTGTGATTTCTTTCTTTTTTTAAAGTAAATATTCACTTTTGAATTTACTTTTATAATTATAATTGTGTTCTATTGTTCTTACCAAAGGCCCTCCAAATTGCAGAAGCCACGATATCTAGCTCTTCCACTGTCTACATTCAATATAAAATATTTGTTTCATTAAGTTTTGAGGCCAAGTTTCCTGTAGAGAATAAAAAGAGAGTTCTTCTATTAGATGTGAATAACAATTTGTTTTCCTATTTTTTCTCTGTATTAAAATTATCTGGAGGACTAAAAGTAAATAACCAAATAAATAAAAGGATAGTTACTGTTGCAGTATGACTTAATTATTATATTTATGCTCTAGCAGATGATGAATTCAGACTGTGGAGAGCTGGTGAACTGGTTATCCAATAAAAAGCCTTACCCTGTACTGTTTGCCTATTTGCATTGTATAATTACTCCCACAATTACGCCTTTCTAACCATTTGTAAGCAATCCAATCTCCTCAGCTGTTCTGGTATGAAACTTCTGTTTGCATTGATTAGAACGGGGTGATCAGGTCACCTATGTCTTCCACCCCTCCCGTTGTCCACACTTTCTTTGTCAGGCCCCTGCTCACTGGCTGACTTCAGTTCTTGTCTCCGGTCCATGTACAACCCAAAAATTCAGAAAGAGTAAATTACTTTGAAGAACTGAATTACAAAACAAGTCTAAAGTCCTCTGTAATTACAGAATGTGTGATTACAAGTGGATAATGATAAGCAGGTAAGTTCCCACAGACCAGCTGTGCTGCAGCATGATAGAACCGGGTTCTCAAAGTCGATGGAGCTGTACCAACCTCATCAGGAGGGCGAGAGTTCTCAGGGGACCAAACAGCCATTACATATTTAAAGCTCAGAAAATGGGAAATAGCAATTCTGAGTACTTTTTACATAGTGTTTTAGAGCAAAATTAATGTCTTGTCACTTGAAACCAGAGTTGTTGCACAGAAAGTACATAAGCATATACAAATAAATATTTGCAAACAAAATTCAAGCTCATACATGTAGATAGTTCATATTTTCCATGGTTCATTTTATGTTTAATGCAAATGGCGCTTAACTTTCACTCCTCTTCACCCTCACATAATTAAGAGCACCCCATGAAATCATGGCCAGCACCCTAAATTATTTTTTTATTTCTTTTTTTTTAAATTAATTATTTTATTTTTCTTACAATGTTTCTCCTTTTCCCCCCACTGGTTCCCCACTCCTCCCCCCTCCCCTCCCTGTCCCCAGCTTTGTCGTCCATGCCCATTGTTCATGCACACATGCATATAAGTTCTGTGGTTTATGTCTCCCCCAGCACCCCCTCTTCTGGAGATTGTCAGTTTGTACCCCATTTCCACGTCTATGGGACTACCCCATTCCTCAGACTGTTATGTTCATTATATTCCACAAATAAGTGAGATCATATGATACTTGCCTTTCTCTGTTTGGTTTCTTTTGCTTAGGATGATACTTACCAGGTCCCTCCATGTAGTCTCAAAGAATAAGAGATCTTTCTTTCTTACTGCTGCCTAGTACTCCATTGTGTATATGTACCACTGCTTCTTTATTCATTCATCTACTGATAGACATTTGGGCTGTTTCCAGATCTTAGCTATTGAAAATAGTGCTGCTATGAACATGGGTATACATATATTCTTTCTGATTGGTGTTTCAGGCTTTGTAGGGTATATTCCTAAGAGTGGGATCATTGGGTCGATTTTTAACTTTTTGAGGAAATGTCATATTGTTTTCCATAGTGGCTGCACCAGTCTGCATTCCCACCAGCAGTATACTAGAGTCCCCTTTTCTCCATACCATCACCAACACTTGGTGTTTGATGATTTGTTGATGGCGGCCATTCTGACAGGTGTGAGGTGATACCTCATTGTTGTTTTAATTTGCATCTCTCTGATGATTAGTGATGTTGAGCTTTTCTTCATATGTCTCTTAGCCATTTGTATGTCCTGTTTGGAGAGGTGTCTATTTAGTTCCTCTCCCCATTTTTAAATTGGGTTCTTTGTCTTCCTTTTGTTAAGTTGTACTCTATATATATTGGAAATTAACCCTTTATGTGATATATCATTGCCAGTTATGCTCTCCCATACAGTGAGTTGCCTTACCATATTGATGATTGTATCTTTTACTGTGCCAAAGATTTTGAGTTTGATGTAGTCCCATGTGTTCATTTGCTCCTTTGTTTGTTGCCTTAGGTGATGTATCTGAAAATTCTGCTGTGTATGACGTCTGAAATTTTGTTGCCTACATTTTCTTCTAGGATTTTTAGGGATTCATGTGTAACATTTAAGTCTTTTATCTATTTTGAGTTTATTCTTGTGTATGGTGTAAGTTAATGGTCTAGTTTCATTTTTTTGCATGTAGCTGTCCAATTTTCTCAACACCATTTATTAAAGAGGCTGTCTTTACTCCACTGTGTGCTCTTGCCACCTTTGTCAAATATTAATTGAGAATATTGCCTTGGGTCCATTTCTGGGTTCTCTGTTCTGTTCCACTGATCCATATGCCTGTTCTTGTGCCAGTACTAGGCTGTTTTAATTACAGTGGCTTTGTAGTATAACCTGAAATCTAGTAATATCATCCCTCCTACTTTGTTCTTCTTTTTCAAGATTGTTGTGGCTATTCAAGGTCTTTTTTGGTTCCATATAAACTTTTGAAGTATTTGTTCTAGTTCTGTGAAGTATGTCTTTGGTATTTTGATGGGAATTGCACTGAATCTATAGATTGCTTTGTGGAGTATGGACATTTTAATGAGGCTAATTCTTCCAATTCATGAATGAGGTATGTGCTTGCACTTTTTTATATCTTTCTCTATTTCTTTTTTCAATGACCTTTAGTTTTCTGTGAATAGGACCTTTATTTTTTTGGTTAAGTTTATTCCTAGGTATCTCAATTTTTTTTTGCTGCAATGTTAAATGGGATTGTTTTTTAGTTTCTCTTTCTGTGAGTTCACCATTGGTGTATAAGAATGCCATCGATTTCTTGACGTTAATTTTGTATTCTGCTACTTTGCCAAATTCATTTATTAAGTCTAGTAGATTTTTGATGGAGTCTTTGGAGTTTTCTACATATAGTATAATGGCATCTGCCAATTATGACAGTTTCACTTTCTCCTTTCCAATTTGGATCCCGTTTATTTTTTCTTCCTGTCTGATTACTGTGGCTAAGACTTCCAGTAATATGTTAAAAAATAATGGCAAAAGTGGGCATTCTTGTCTTGTTCCTATTCTTAAAGGAAATGCTTTTAGTTTTTGCCCATTGAATATGATGTTGGCTATAGGTCTTTCATATATGGCATTTATTATGTTGAGATATGATCCCTCTATTCCCAAATTGCTGAGCGTTTTTATTAGAAATGGATACTGGATTTTGTCGAAGGCTTTTTCGGCATCTATTGATATGATCATGTGGTTTTTATTCTTCATTTTATTTATGTGGTATATCACATTTATTGATTTGCAAATATTGTACCAGCCTTGAATCCCTGGAATGAATTTCACTTGATCATGGTGAATAATTTTTTTGATGTATTGCTGGATCTGATTTGCTAGTATTTTGTTCAGGATTTTGGCGTCTATGTTCATCAGGGATATTGGCCTGTAGTTTCTTTCTTTGTAATGTCTTTTTCTGGTTTTGGAATTAGAATTATGCTGGCTTCATAAAATGAGTTTGGAAGTCTTCCTTCTTCTTGGATTTTTTGAAATAGTTTGAGTAGAATGGGTGTTAGTTCTTTTTTGAATGTTTGGTAAAACTCCCCTGTGAAGCCATCCAGGCCTGGGCTTTTGTTTGCTGGGAGAGTGTTGATTACATCCTCAATTTCCTTAGTTGCTATTGGTCTGTTCAAGTTTTCTATCTCTTCCCGGTCCAGTTTTGGTAGATTATGTATTTCTAGAAATATGTCCATTTAGCTTAGATTGTTGAGTTTGTTGCCATATAATTGATCATAGTAATTGTAAACGATCTTTTGTATTTCTGTGGTTTCAGTTGTTACTTCTCCCCTTTCATTTCTAATTTTGTGTATTTGGGTTCTCTTTCTTTGTTTCTTGGTGAGTCTAGCTAAGGGTCCATCAATCTTGTTTATCTTTTCAAAGAACCAGCTCTTTGTCTCATTGATTTTTTTAATTTTTTTTTGTGTGTGTTTTTTTTTTTTTTTTGGTGGGGGGGGGGTGTCTCTATGTCATTTTTTTCTGCTTTGATCTTTACTATTTCCTTCCTTCTACTTGCTCTGTTTTTTTTTGTGTGTGTGTTTTTTTTTTTTTTTTTTTTTTTTTTTTTTTTTTTTTATGTTGCTGTTTGCTTTCTGTTCTTTAAGTTGTGAGGTTAGATAGTCTATTAGAGCTTTTTCTTGCTTCTTGAGGTAGGCCTGTAGCACTATGAACTTCCCTCTCAGAACTGCTTTCAGTGCATCCCATAGGTTTTGTGCTGTTGTGTGTTCCTTTTCATTGGTTTCCAGGAAGTTTTTAATTTCTTCCTTGATCGCCTTGGTGACCTCCTTGTTGTTTACTAACGTGCCATTTAGCCTTCATGTGTTCAAATGTCTTTGTATGATTTTGTTGCACTTGATTTCTAGTTTCATGCCATTGTGATCTGAGAAGATGCTTGATATGATTTCAATCTTTTTGAACTTGTAGAGACTTAGTTTGTGTCCTAACATGTGGTCTACCTTTGAGAATGTCCCATGTGCTCTTGAGAAGAACGTGAATTCTGTAGTTTTGGGGTGTAATTCTCTGTAGATATCTATTAAATCCACTTGATCTTGCTTCATCTAGAGTATCTGTTTCCTTGGTAATTTTTTGTCCAGAGGATCTATCCAGTGGTGTCAGCAGGAAGTTGAAGTCCCCTGCTATGATTGTATTGCTATCGATTTCTTCTTTGAAGTCTTCCAGAAGATTTTTAATGTATGTTTGTGCTCCTATATTCAGTGCATATATGATTATCAAGGTTATATCATCCTATTGGATAGATTCTTTCAATATTATGTAGTGGCCTTATTTGTCTCTAGTTATGGTCTTCATTTTGAAATCTACATTATCAGATGTGAGTATTGCTACCCCAGCTTTTTTTTCCTTTCCATTTCCTTGGAAGATTTTTTTCATCCCTTCACTTTTAACCTATGTGAGTCTTTTGTTGTGAGGTGGGTCTCTTATAAACAACATATAGATGAGTCATGCTTTCTTATCCAATCAGCTACTCTGTGTCTTTTTATCAGAGCATTCTGTCCATTTACATTTAAGGTGATTATTGATATGTACTTATTTATTGCCATTTTTGTTTAATGTGGTTATGTTTTTCTTCCTGTTTCTCCTGTTAATTATAGCAATCCTTTTAACATTTCTTGCAGTGCTGGTTTGATGCTAATGTATTCTCTTAGCCTTTTTTTTGTCTGAGAAACTCTTTATTTGACCTTCTATTTTGTATCACATCCTTGCTGGGTAGAGTAGTCTTAGATTCAGACCCTTGTTTTTCATGACTTGTATTACCTCATGTCATTCCCTCTGGCTTGTAGTGTTTCTGTTGAGAAGTCAGCTGAGAGCCTTTTGAGATTTCTTTTGTAGGTAACTTATTGCTTATCTCTTGCTGCTTTTAGGATTTTCTCTTTGTCTTTAATTTTTGTCATTTTGATTACTATGTGACTTGGTGTGGGCCTGTTTGGGTTCTTCTTACTTGTGGCTCCCTGTGCTTCTTGAACTTGAATGCCTTCTTCCTTCACCAAATTAGGGAAGTTTTCTGGCACTATTTCTTCAAATACGTTCTCTACCCCTTGCTCATTTTCTTCTTCTTCGGGGACTCCTATGATGCGCAATATCATTATGTTTCCAGTTGTCCCACAGTTCTCTTAAGCTGTCTTCCTGTTTTTTAATTGCTTTTTCCTTTTGGTTTTCTGATTGGTTGATTTTTTCTACCCTTCCTTCTCATTCATTGATCCGGTCCTCTGCTTACTCTACTCTTCTGTTTAGACCTTCCAATGTGTTCTTTATTTCTGCTATATCATTCTTCATTTCTTCTTGGTGGTTTTTAATTTGCAACTGGTTGATTTTCAACATTTCTCTGTCTTTATTGATGGTGCTCATGTCCTTACACATGCTGTTGAGCTTTCTCAAGATCATGGCTCTGAATTCTAGTTCTGTTAACTTGCTTAACTGCACCTCATTTATTTCATCTTCAGTAGAGATCTCTTATGTCTGTGTTTCACCATTTTGGCTATCACAGTGAGCTTTGGAGGCTGCCAAATGTTCCTGTGGTTGTTGGTGTTCTGCTTTTTGTGGCTCCCTCTCCTGTGTTTGGATGAGGGAGGGAGGAGCCACGGTAAACACCACTGTGAAGTCTTACTTTCCTTGTTAGAGTTGCTAACCCAGGAATGATACAGTTATCCTCTAGTTTTTGCCTGTAGGCTATCAGTAGAGGTTACTTGAAGAGCCTTGGCCTCTCAGTTGAATGAAAAACTCACTCAGGTATTCAGCATAAGGGGATTTTCCAAGGGTGGTGTAGATGCTGGTTGTTAATGGGCTTCAATTTGCATTTCAATGGCCACTGGGTATGCTTGAATCTCTGAGGGCGGGGCTGCTGCCTCTCCCCAGAGCCCTGGGAAGAAGTAAGATGACCACTGTCCTGCATGGCCTCAACTTAGCAAAAGCTCTGAGCCCCCTCTAAATCCTGAGTGTCCCCACACAGTTCCAGTCCAGTCCACCCTCCCTCTGCCAGAGCCCAAGGTGAGTGGCTGTGGCTATTTTAGCATCTGTCCTGGCTCTGCACTGTGTGGCTCTTGGGAGTTTAACCCGAGGGCACTGCTCATAGCTAAGGTTGCTGCTGTCTGTGAGCCCCCAGCCCCCCTCTCACGCCTCCGCAATCCTACCAGGATCGAGTCAGTTTCCCTGGTTTTATGGTCCTCCCAAGCTGCTTTTCTTGAAGATCTTTCTTTATTTTTGTTGTAATTCCAGTTTGGTCCTGGGAGATGGTCTCTGTAGCTTCCATTCACTCCACCGCCATTTTGGAATCCTATTTTTCTATTTCTTGTCTTGCCTCCTCATCCCACTTTTATCCTTGCTTACACACCGCTCCCAGAGGTTTGTGAGGTAATTTCAAGTCACTACCTAACTAAAACTTAAGGAACTCTCTATTGTCTAAGACGTATCAATTAGACAGTGAATCATTGTAGAAAAGGTATGGATAGTCTGGCCTTAAATTTCCTGTTTAGTGTTTTTTTGAAGTTCTTAATTATATAACTCTGTTTCACTTATACACAGTTCTTACTTACTTTTGTTTTTCTAAAAAGGCTCTTTTTGATATCTCTTTGCCTTTTCCTGGAGTACCTGTAGTCCCCTTAACCTTCCCAGTCTTGTAAATGCGTATCCTTTTGTGACCAAGTATCCTTTTCTGTAAGGCATTTCCAAAATAAAGTGGTTAGAATCCCTTTGCTTATAATTTACACTAGAGCAAAGAACCATTTCTTTCTCTGTGCCCGCCAATCCTTTATAGTTAATGTCGAGAAGCAATTTCATGTTTAATACACTGAATATTTGAATACTTCTGCACTAAACATTATTTAAGGGTAGGTCATATCTATTCATAATTTATTCCCATCATCCAGGGACAGTGCTTAATAAATATTTGCTAAATGAGTGAATGAATGTTGAATATGCCAGGCTGTTGACATGACATAAATTTTGCTCTAAAAAAATATGTAAAGATTGACCTGAGCAATAAACCCAAGGCCGAGAAATGGTGATTTACTGCTAGGACGTGTTATTTATATCTTCCACGACAGATGTCTTTGCTCCTTTTGTCTATATTGCAATTCATTTATATGCAATCATTTGCTCTATAAATCTTGTTAGTTCTCTGAAGTTCACGTAATGTATCATATCAGGTCTTAAAATTTAAATAGTCTTGGCATTTTTCCTTTCAAAACCTTAAGAATTCAAATGATCTCTTAAGAATCATAACAACTTTGAGAATAATATATCCTATGTTATTGGAAGACTTTATTAGAAATATAGTTGTTATAATCAGTCTCAGCTCTTTTATGAATGAACAACTATCCTTATCCACAAATTTTTCATAATCTAATTATTTCCTAACATTTAAAATTTGAACATGACCACTGATACACAGAAATAAATTTTTTGGACATTAATTTAAGGTGTCTTCCTACACTAATTCAAATTATATTAAATTATTTTAGAATAGAGAAGTTTTTATTTTTGTTCATTATTTTGAGAGCAGGAATATGCTTTTAGGTATATAGATGATATCTAATTATCAGGGAAGGAGAGATGAGCAATACATCAGAGTCAAGGAGAGCAAGTCTATTGTCCTTCGGTGATCTCAGAAGTAAATATGAAAATCTCAAACGAAAGGTAATAGAAAGTTGGTATGCAAGAATGCACTGCATTTGGTTAAAGATACAAAACCCACAAAGTAATTCAAAGAATAATAGATGCTGCAAGAGAAATATCAATATAAAAAGATGTGTTTGTTAAATCAGATGCTTTATTTCTGAAAGAGCTTTCAGTAACATGGCATATGTTTTATAATGAAATACAATGCATTAATGACCTCTGACAAATATTTTGGATGCATTCTCAGTTTCAAATGCATTTAAAATGATCACAAAATTAAATCCTTTGCTTTTTGCCACTTCTCTGACTGGAATGATTTTTCCATCCCTTCCTCATTCTAGTAATGTTGCCGGAGGGAAGAAGGGCCAGATGCTTCTGACACTCACGGTCAGGATGTTTTTAGGATATCTTTAGAAAATGGATTTTCCAAAACTCCTGTGGGAGAATGGATGGTTTTTATTGGCAAGGAATTGTACCTCTGGGGTTGTAAAGTCCCCTGTCCCTCGGTCCAGTCCTAGAAGAGAGGCAGTTATGGGTTTAGCAAAGCCAAAGATAAGGCCAGAGTCCGGAGTGTCCATTCCATGGTGCAGCTGTGTCCAGATTAGGATTAGTCAAGATTCTGTCCATTAATCTATTGCATGGGTCCCACATGGGTGGCTGCAGACTGCATGATGGGTGCAAGGCATGGGAGCCCCGAAACCCAGGAGTCTGGCTGCAGTGACAAGAGACAGAGCAAGAGTTCCTTTGTCTGAGGCATTAACTATTCAAGTTCCGAGAGCTTGCCACAGCCATGCCTATTTTGGCCACTGACTCGCTTCCAGGTGGGACAGACCGGTAGGCATCTCCCAAGACAAGCAGGCACTTCCCATGTTACTCAGACCTCACTGGGCATGCATTCAAACTGCCTTTGTCCAGACCCTTCACCCACAAGGGGAATAGACCTGGAGAACTGAATTAGCTAATCTTTCCTTTACTCCTTTCCTGTTAAATAATAAGCAGGTTATTTCACTAGTAACATTCCCCGCTGAGAAAAAGTAGACCCTCTTTATAACTGTATAAAGAATAAATGGGCGAAGGTCTTTGTTTTCTGTAGCTTCTTCAGGCTATCATTAGGCATAGGTTTGCCTGTCCCAAGGCTGAGGGGTTCCCCCTGTCTGACAGAAGAAGGGGAAGCAAAAAAAGGAAAGAAGTCTTCATGCAGGGAAGAGGGATTCTGAAAAGTCCAGATCAGCCTGGTGTCCCTGGGAGATGACATGCACCATGCCCAGGAGGATGACACATTGGACAAGCTGCATCCTTGTTGTAGTTGAAAATGACAACCTTGACAAGAAGGTTAAAAGGCAAAATTCAAAAGTAAGGAGATTTAATAACTAAGGGCATAGTGAGAGGCAAAACTCATGTGATACAGCAAAAAGATTAACGTACAGTGTCCTCAACTAGGCTGGAAGAGTGGCTTCCTGGAGGCAGGTGAATCGCACCTGTCTGAAGCCTTTTGTCCATCATATTTAACCTAAATTAAGCTAAGAGAGAGACTGTGGGCCTTTTCCGTCTGATCTGTTTGAGCAGAAAAGGAAAAGCAGTTTCCAGTGAAGCCAACAGACTGCTCGTGTTTCATTGACTAAACTGTAAGTCCAAGCCACTGAGTCTCATTTCAGAAGATGGTGATGCAGATGACTCTAAAGCCAGGCCTACATTGTGTGCACAAGCAGATAGGCATACAAGGACATAGGCATACATTCAGTGAAAACAGAAGCAAACAAAACACAGAGGTTAATGTACACAGTGAATCATAAACCAGTTGTGAAGACTTTAGGTGCAAGGCCTCTACTGGAATGAAAGTAAGCAGTTCCGGGTTGCCAGATTGTCTGTGGTTAGAACACCTCTGGTGATGTCATCAGGTGCTGAGGTCTGTATGGCATACACAGACAGCCTTAAAAACAAAACTTTGAAGACAGTTAATTACACTGGACTTCAATATCCACAATTGGGCATTATGGTGTCCATTGAAACATAATTTATTTTTGCTCTCTAAGAGTACCCTTCTGTAAAGGAGACTGTATTAAGTCTACTTTAGTCTAGCTTGGTTATTTGCAGAAATTCAATAAGAGTTAGCAATGGAGTAAACTGATCACATAGGCTTTCTCCAATCTGCTTGGCTGGAATGTCATTCACTCATGAGGTGCCCGTCTCTGGCTAACCAGCCCATGACTATGCCCGAGATGGCAATGAGGAATCTGTAGATTGAGCTCTATGGAGCAGTCAGCAGTCAGCCCCACAGGGCGGAGAAGCCAAAGCTGCAATTGCCACCAGGCTTTGCACAGTATACCTGCAGATTTGGGCTGTGCCCTCAAGACCTTGTGGTCCCCACTAGTATTGAGGTTCCTTTCTGTCATCTTTCAGAAAAGCAACCTTTGTTCCTTCCCTGGAAAGATTGCCATGAACCATGTCACCAAACAAGGTAGCAGGCCTTTTTGCACGTGGCTTCTACTTGGCTTTGATTAGTCTTGAGAGTCAACCTCAATTCCACCAGCTTCCTGGTGGCAACCTGAGTCCAGGCGTGCCTCTCTTAGATATGGCGTGCCAGTCAATTTCAGTCAATAGGATTACATATTTGGAACTGGTCTTATTTGATTTATGGAAACAAATGAATTGCCATGACTCACTTATTGAGAATTGCCAATTCTGGAGGTATCAGGTTGGGAGAAGAAGCTGAAGTGAAAAATTAGCATCTCCTAGATGGAGAAATACATTCATAACTTTTTAAATCATGGGCTTTTTTGTTGGCAAGCATATTAACACTTTAACAGGCATGCTTCCATGGAAACAGGTATATAGCAAAACTCACTGTTTTCGTAAATCATAGGTGAACTGAATTAAAGTGATTGGCTTAGCTGACTTAGGCTTAGATAATATTATGAAAGCAGACAGCATTTTTGACAACCCAGAATAAAATTTTATGCCAGAGTGGACATTCTTGAATGGAAATGAAAAATTGTGTTGTTGTTCATTCTGGGTAGAGAACAAAATCTTTCTTCCCATGGGGATGGGAGAGAGATTGGAGAGCTGAGACACCAGTTGAGCAGCCTCGATCTTCCTCATTTCCAGTCGCGTGCCAGGGCCTCGGGTGTGCACAGGCGACCACCTCTGACTGCCAGTCTTTGCGTCGAGAGACTCCCGCCTTGCCTCTCCCCTCTTGTGCCACACTGGGTCAGTGGGGCAGAGGCCTTCCCAAAATGACAACATAGTTTTTCCCAGGTGTGGAAGGTTACTGACTTTGGTATTGATCAGAAACCTTGATGGCCCTCTGTTAGGCTTATTTAATTCCACGTGGGTGATTCTGATGGCCTCTGATCTTATTGGAGGCTTTTCAGGAAAAAATCTGCCTCTTTTAACTAGCTTTTAGTAGTTGACTCAGTAATGTGTCACTACCTCATGTTTCTAATAGCCTCAGTCCTTTAAGAAGCTTGATCTTCTATTGGAACCTCTGAGGCTAGACCTTTAAGCATATAGGACATTATGGAGGCAACTTTACCATTGTCTTCGAGGAGAACTTTCTTCCCTGAAGGAGAAGGGAGTGTGGGTAGCTCAGGGAATTCATGGGTGTCCCCAGTTTCCCCTAGTTTCCCAGTCATGCCATCAGAGCCCAGGGTGGACACACAGTGCTCTCCAGCCAGTCTCTGCCCCACGACTCCTGTCTCGCCCTCCTCGTGCAAAGGTGCAGATCTTCTCAAACAGTGGGGTCATTTTTGTGCCCCATAATAATGCCACGAGTACCTGAGTGCTGACCTAGGGAGTGGGTGTCTGTAAGTTTCCAAGATAGTGTGAGACTGAAAGGATAGAACTCACAGTCCTGGACCCTGGGTTTTAAACTCTATCTTCAGCCCTGGCCAGTTTGGCTCAGCGGTTAGAGCGTTGGCCTGCGGTCCTGAGAGACCCGGGTTCGGTTCCCGCTAAGGGCATGTACCTCGGTTGCAGTTTGTCCCCGGCCCTGGTCGGTTGTGCAGGTGGCAGCCACTCGATGTGTCCCTTTCACGTCGATGTTTCTCTCTCTCTCTGTTCCTCTCTCCCCCCCACCCCACTCTACCTGAACAAAAAATGGAAAAATGTCCTCGGGTGAGGATTAAATAAATAAATAAATAAATAAATAAAATAAACTCTATCTTCAGTCAGTTTTCAAGATTAAGCAATAAAAACCCTTTATTTCTCTGAGCACCTATGTAGTTAAAGCCTTTCTATTAACCATACCTGTGGAAGCATAGCATTAGTTAACAAACATCAACAATTGTAACAGTTTAAAATCAGCATAATTGTGTTTGCAAAAAAAAATAGCATTAGGTTAAAACATTCGCAGCAGTTTGGTCTCTTTGCCTAATTATGACCTTTTGCCTCAATAAACAATACGGCCACAGGGGTTGAACTCCTGCCCTTGGTCGGAAGTGACCTCATGACCATTTCTGCCCTTAGCCAAAACAGCAAAACCTAGCAACACACTCTGGTTAGCCAGGCTGCATGGTTGCCAGGGGTCAGCAGCATAGTAGAGAGAATTGGCTAGCAGGGGGCAGGGCCATCTCAGGGAGCAGGATTACCTTGCCAGGGAAAATCTGTTATAATGGGGTTTCTAATTAGCACCCTTTTCCCCCTTCTTCCCAGCACACAGACACATGGTTGGAATTGTCGAGGAGGAAGGAGGGGGGAAATTTTCTGGCCACATTTGACAGACTTCAGCTATTTGAAGCGTACTGTTCCAGGGAAGGAGAAAGATGTTGCTGGCACCAGGGCTTAGACAAACTGAAGGGGAAGGTCTTTGGCTGGATAGGAGCCCTTATACTTCCCTTCCCCTGGGCCATGAGTTTAGCATCTTTCGTAGATGAGCCATGGCTCTAGAGTTGCTGCAAATAAGCCCTCAGATGTTGCAAAGGCAGCATGAATCTGTGTTTGTGAAGCTTTTCAAATCTCCCATACCAGAAACAAAACTCATGAGATCGGCACTTCATGTGTGCACACCCCCCTTGCACCCCATGGGGTTCCCGGACATGGCCACTGTGGTGGCAGCACTGAGAAAGTGTCAGTGGTGGCCCACCCGTTTGCAGGGGCACGGTGGCTGCAGCTACAGCAGCTTTAGCAGCTTTGGCACCAGCCACAGCCCCACTGAAATTTCAGCTGGATGCCCCACCCCCACAAGTGCCTCCCTGGGTTAGAAACAGAAGCTACTGAGGCAGCAAAAAGCAAAGAGAAGAAAACAAATTGTCCAGACAGGAACAAAGATAGGCCAGAGAGAGAGAGATGAATTATAAAATTCCCAGAACAGGGGGGCTAAATTCCATCTCACCGAGCTCCAGAGAGTCCAGGCCAGGTTTTTCTTCAGATGTGGGCTGTTGCAGGACAGATCCTAGCCACTGAGGCCGGAGTGGTTCCTGGTCAGATTTCAACCCTGAAGGGCTGCCTTCCACACAGTCCACTGGCCCATTCTCTTGGTTATACTCCTGGCTGGCTCACCAACATACTGCCAGAGAGAAGAGGGGCCCAGATGCCTCTGACAATTGTGGGTAAGATGTTCTTAAGACATCTTTAGAAAAAAAATTTTCTAAGGCTTGCATGGGAGAAAGGATGATTTTTATTGGTATAGAATTACACTTCTGGGGTGGTAAAGTCCCATGTCCCTTAGTCCAGTCCTGGTGTGTGGAGGGATGCGGGTTGTGGATTTAGCAAGACCAGAAATAAAGCCCAAATTCAGAGTGTCCATTCCATGGCATAGCTGTTTCCAGATTAGGATTAGTCCAGATTCAGTCTATTAATGTGTTGCATGGTCCCCACATGGCTATGGGCCACATGGTAGGTGCAGGAAATGGGAGCCCTGCAAGCCAGGAGTCTGGCTCGAGGGGCAAGAGGGAGAGAGAGAGTCCCTTTGTTTAGGAGGTGGAGATTAAATATTCAGATTTTGCATGATTGCAGTGGCCATGCCTACTTTGGCCACTGACTTGCTTCCAAAAGTGAGACAGATAGGTAGGCATTCCCAAGACTGGCAGGCATTTTCCACGTGACTCAGACATCGCTAGGCATGCATCTAAACTGCTTTTATCCAGACCCTTCCACCACTCGGGGAATATACCTGGAGTATTAAATTAGCTAATCTTTCCTTACTCCTTTTCTGTTAAATACTAAGCATGTTATTACACCAGTAACAGTATCACACTGCTTTCTCTGTGCCCAGTGCTTTGGGTTCCTCCTTTGTTTTTGTTTTTTTGTTGTTTTTTTTTTACTTTCATAGTATTCTTTTCATATATCTGTTACAACACCTACCACACATTACTGCAACTTATCTGTTTATATTTTGTGCTAAATTACAAGAATGTAAATTTCTTCAACTTTAGGGATTGGATTTTAACTTTAAAGACATAAAGAGACCCACATTAATTGACTGAAATGAGCAGGCAGCTGCAGGCAGAGGAGGATCTCTGGGATATTTGAGTCTTTTCCTGACCTTAGACTCTACCTGGGAAAGTAAGACCAGACACTGGTGTTCAGCTTTGTCCCTTCCATACACATTCAAACCTAGCAGAGGGAGCCACAATCTGCAGAACATTGATACTCATAGAGAGATTTGGCAGAACTCAGACCCTGCTGAGATAGCCAGAATAGTGAAACAAAGAAACAAGTCCCAAATGAAACAACAAGAGAATTCACCAGACAAAGGGCTAAATGAAATGGAGATAAGCAAGTTTTCACATATAGAGATCAGAGTAATAATTAAAAGGGTGCTCAAGAGCATGAGAAAATATATAGAAACAATGAAAGATGATCAAGCAGAAATGAAGAATGACATAACAGAAATAAGAAACACCAGCAGATTAGAGGAAGCTGAGTACTAGTGAATTAGAAGACAGAGTAGAAAAAACCACTCAGTCAGAGAACCAAAAAGAAAAAAAACAATTTAAAAATCAGGGGAACAGTTCAAGAGAGCTGTGGGACGACTCAGAACATAACAACATCTGCATCATAGGAGTACCAGACGGAAAAAAAAAAGTGAGGAAGGGTTAAATAATCTGAAGAAACAGTGACAGAAAAATTTCCTAACTTGGTGAAAGAAAAGTCACACAAATTCAGGAAGCACAAAGAGTTTTAAGCAAGAAGAACCCAAAGAGGTCCATGCCAATACACGTCATAATTAAATGCCAAAAATTAAAGACAAAAAGAGAATCTTAGAGGCAGCAAGAGGAAAGCAACAGGTTAACTACAAAGGAGCTCCGGTAGGCTATAAGCTGATTTCTCACAAAAATACTACAGGCCAGAAGAGAATGACATGAAGTATTCAAGGTAATGAAAAACAAGGATCTTCATCCAAGGCTACTCTATACAGCAAGACTATCATTCAAAATTGAAGGTAAAGAAGGTGAAATAAAAAGCTACACACACACACACACACAAATGCATAAAGGAATATATTACCACCAAACAAGTATTGCAAGAAATGTTAAAGGGACTGCTATAATAAGCAGAGGAAATATGTACAGAGAAACAAGCATAATAAATAAGTATATATCAGTATTAACTTCACATGTAAATGGATTAAATGCTCCAATCAAAAGACAGAGTAGTTGAATAAATAAGAAAGCATGACCCATATATATGCAGTCTACAGAAGACCCACTTCAGAATAAAAGACTCACACAGGACAAAAGTGAAGATATGGAAAAGCATTTCTGCAAGCAAAGAGAAATGGGAAAAAAAAATCTGGGAAAGCAATACTCATATCTGATAAAATAGATAAAACAGACTTCAAAATGAGGGAGGGCCTAACAAGAGACAAAAATGGCTACTACATAATATTAAATGAAATGCTCCAACAAGAACATATAACCTTGGTAAATATATATGCACTAAATATAAAAGCACTAAAATATATCAAAAAACATCTGGAGGACTTCAAGGGAGAGGTCAAGAGCAAAACAATTAAAGTAGGGGACTTTGGCATCCCACTGACATTACTGGATAGATCCTCTATTTAAAAAAATGAACGAGGAAACAGAGACCCAAAACAATGCACTAGATCAGCTGGATTAATTGATATGTACAGAAAAGTATACCCCAAAACTGCAAAATATACATTCTTCTCAGATGCACATGGAATATTCTTAAAGATACACCACATGCTAGGATACAAACTAAGTTTCTACAAGTTCAAGAAGTTTAAAATTATATCTAGCATCTTCTCAGATCATAATGGCATGAAACTGGAGATTAATTACAATAAAAGCATTCAAACACATGAAGGCTAAATAGCATGTCATCAAAGAATGACTGAGTTATCAAGGAAATAAAGGGAGAAATAAAAACTTCATGAAAATGAACATACAACAACACAAAATCCATGGGACACAGCAAAAAACAGTCCTGAGAGGGGAGTTCATAACATTATAGGGCTACATCAAGAAGTAAGAAAAATTTCTAATAGAGTATCTAACCCTGCAACTTAAAGAACTAGAAAGTGAACAAAAACAAAAACCAGAATGAGTAGAAGGAAATACATAATAAAGGTCAAAGCAGAAATAAATAACATAGAAACTAAAAAAAAACAAACGCACAAAAATAAATAAATAAAAAATATCTATGAAACCAAGAGCTGGTTCTTTGAAAAGATAAACAAGATTGGTGGACCTTTAGCTAGACTCACAAGAAACAACCCAAATAAACAAAAGAGGTGAACTGACAACTGACACCACAAAAATACAAAGGATTGTTATAAAATACTATCAATAATAATATGCTAACAAAGTGGACAACCTCAGTGATATGGAAAAATTCCTAGAATCATACAGTTTTCCAAAACTCAACCAGGAAGAGTCAGAAAACTTGAACTACTAACAACAACTAAGGCAATAGAAGCAGTAATCAATAAACTCCAAGCAAACAAAGCCCTGGTCCAGGCAGATTTACAGGGGAGTTTTACCAAATGCTCAAAGAAGAACTAACACCTGTTCTTCTCAAAATATTCTAAAAAATTCAAGAGGAAGAAAGACCTACAATCTTTTTATGAGGCCAGCATAATTATAATCCCAAAACCAGGTATAGACACTACAAAGAAAGAAAAGGACATGCCACTGTCTGATGAACATAGACACCAAAATCTTCAACAAAATATTAGCAAATCAGATCCAGCAACATATTGTAAAAATTATTCACCAAAATCAAGTGGAATTTATCCCAGGGATGCAAGGCTGGTACAATAGTCGCAGATCAATAAATGTGATATACCACATAAACAAAATGAAACATAAAAATCATATGATCATATCAATAGATACTGAAAAAGCATTTGACAAAACCCATCACCCATTCCTGATGAAACGCACAACATAGTGGGAATACAGGGATCATATCCCAATATAAAAAAGGCCATAGATGACAAACCTACAACCAACATCATACTCAATGGGTATAAACAGAAAGCATTTCCCTAAAAACAGGAAAAAAGACAGGGATGCCCACATTTACCACTCTTATTCAACATAGTCTGGAAGTCATAGCCACAGCAATCAGACAAGAAGAAAAAATAAAAGGAATCCAAATTGGAAAGTAGCAAGTGAAACTGTCATTACTGACAGATTACATACTATTGTACATAGAAATCCTAAAGACTCCATCAAAAAGCTACTAGATTCAATAAATGAATTTGTCAAAGTAGCAAGATATAAAATTAATATCCAGAAATCAGTGGCATTCTTACACACTAATAATGAAAATTCAGGAAGGGAAACTGAAACAAACAAACAAACAAACAAACATTTAACAAGAAATTGCAACAAGAAAGTTAAGATACCTAGAAATAAACTTAACTAAGAAGGAAAAGACCTGCTCTCAGAAAACTACAAGACATTGAAAAAAGAAATAGCGCAAGATATAAAAAAGTGGAAACATATACCTTCTTCATAAATTGGAGAATTAACATCATTCAAATGCCCATAGTACCCAAAGCAATCTATAGATTCAATCCAATTCCCATTAAAATACCATGACATATTTCACAGAACTGGAACAAATACTCCAAAAGTTTATATGGAACCAAAAAGGACCCCAAATAGCCACAGCAATCCTGAAAAAGATCAAAGTGGGAGGGATCACAATACCTAACATCAAGTTATACTACAAAGTCATCACAATCAGAACTGTCTGGTATTGGAACAAGATCAGGCATATAGATCAATGGGACAGAACAGAGAGCCCAGCAATCAACCCAAGACAGAATGCGCAGTTAGTATTCGACAAAGGAGGCAAGAGCATACAATGGAGAAAAGATGATCTCTTCAATAAATGATGTTGGGAAAATTGGACAAGTACATGCAAAAAAGTGAAACTAAACCATCAACTTATACCATATACAAGAAAACTCAAAATGGATGAAAGATGTAAATGTAAGCCATGAAACCATAGAAACCCTAGAAGAAAATGTAGGCAGCAAAATCTTAGACATCACATGCAACAGAAAATCACCGATACATTGCTTAAGGCAAGAGAAACAAAGGTAAAAATTAATAAGTGGGACTATGTTAAACTACAAACCTCTGCACTGAAAAACAAACCAGCATCAAAATGAACCCACTCTTTGGGAGAACATGTTTGCCCATAATACATTGGATAAGAGGTAAATATCCAAAATATACAAAGTACTCATACAGCTCAACAAAAGGAAGATAAATAATTCCATTAAAAAGAAATGGAGAGAGGACCTATATAGACACTTCTCCAAACAGGACATATAAATGGCCAAGATACATGAAGAAATCCTCAACATCTCTAATCATCAAAGAGATGCAAATTAAAATGAAAATTAGGTATCACCTCATACCTGCCAGAATGGCTGCTATCAACAAATCATCAAACAACAAGTGCTGGCAAGGATGTGGAAAAAGGGGACTCTAGTACACTGCTGGTGGGAATGCAGACTGGTACATCCACTGCAGAAAACAATGTGGTGTTTCCTCAAAATATTAAAAATGGTACTGCCTTTTGACCCAGTGATCCACTTCACAGAATATATCTTAAGAAGCCTGAAACACCAATCTGAATGAATATATGTTCATAGCAGCACTACTTACAACAGCCCAAGTTCCCATCAGTGGATAAAAAAGGTGTTGGACCCTTACACAATGGAATACTATGCAGCTGTAAAAAAAGAAAGATCTTTGAGATGACATGGAGGGACCTGGAGAGTATTATGATAAGTGAAATAATCCAATCAGAAAAGACAAGTGCCACGTGATCTTTCTTATTTATGGAATATAATGAACAAGGTAAGCTGGCGATCAAAATAGATCCAGATAAAAAATTGTGGTACATATACACAATGGAATACTATGCACCTATAAGAAAGAAAAATTTCTTATCCTTTGAGATGACATGGAGGGACCTGGAAAGTATTATCCTCAGCAAAACAAGCAGAGAAAGACAAATATCACATGATCTCACCTATTTGTGGAATATAATGAACATAATAGTCTGAGGAACAGGGTAGACCCAGAGACATGGAAGTAGGGTACAGACTGACAACCCTCAAAAGAGGGGGTCGTGGGGGGAGGGAAGAGACAAACCACAGAACTTATATGCATGTACACATAACCGATGGACACGGACAACAAAGTCAGGTAGGGGGTGAGGGGGTGGGAAGGAGGGTGTCAATGGGGGAAAAAAAGAGAAACATCTGTAACAAAAATAAATTCATTAAAAATTAAAAAAAAAAAAATAGATCCAGAGACATGGAAGTAGGCAACAGGCTGACAAACTTTGGAGGGAAAGGGGGTCGGGGAGTAGGAGATAAGCCAGAGAACTTATGTGCATATATGCACAACCAATAGACACAGACAATAGTGTGGGGAAGGCGAGAGGAAGTTAGAATGGGGAGAAGGAGGTAAATGGAGGAAAAATGGGAGACATCTGTAATACTTTCAACAACAGAAATAATAAATAAATAAATAAATAAATAAATAAATAAATAGCCGACTTATTATTTATAAGGTAAAAAAATTGTTGCTGCCACTTTGTTCTCAATAATCGTGTTATGAAATAACTCTTTAAGAACCACTTTGTATCTCTTAACGGGAAGCAAAGATTAACTGTAGCACTGCAAAGTTCACAGATGTCTTCACCTCTTAGCTTCTACTGGAAGCAAAAAGTGACACGAGTTAGCTGCAAGAGAATTGTCTGAATAGATAATGTTTGTAACGAAGCCAATGCTAGATTCATATGTACACCTCAATGCTCTTTTTCTGTGGTGCTGCATAGATTGGGAAAAAAACACAGAACTAGAAATGGTTTGAAGATGAAAAAAACTGCTGGAAAAATAAGTAAGATCTGATGAAAGATCAGCAAAATCTGTTTCCTTGTGATCATTGCACTAGGGAGGCCTAAAAAGGCTGAACTGAGAAGTTATCTGAGACCTGAAATTGTTCAAGCCAAGTCTGGCAGTGTTACACATACCTGAACGTTCCTTGATTCTAGCAAAAGTTGTGAAGAAAGGGTTCTTTTCTTTTTTGTTATAAAATAACAAGTATCACTTTTGAAATTAAATGTGAGAACATATTAAAACAAGCATAGCTGCTTTTTTTTACAGTAGTTGCTCAATAAGAATGCATTATAAGAGGATATTAATGAAAGTTGAGACATAGGTACAAAAATTCAAAAGAATATGAAAGTTCAAATAGAGGCTTAAGCCAATGCTAGGAAGAAATATTATATACCAAAGACTGGAGAATAATGCAACTTGGATAATAACATTATAATTAACAATGTTAATCATCTAAAATTATCTCCAAATTTCAAAGTAATTGGACAAGAACTATTTCAAAGGCTGCAAAATCTAAAAGGATGATATTAAGTTGTAGAGAGTAAACACTGAAGGTCTCTTTTCGGAGAGCATATCCTTGAGAAAGAGAGATTTCGTGTGTAACCCTCTGCTCTGGCCTACCAGAGGAAATGAGGAGGGGCTCTATTTTTTTCACTTTAAATCTAGAAAGAAGAGCTTCAGTTAGATCACTGCAAGATTAGCCCTGCGGTTTAGGGATGTAGTGACTAGAGCCTGACTCAAATATGACAGATGAAAGATATCAGTGCCGGACATTTTCCCGAACATCAGGGTAAGAGAGAGAGAGTTGAATTGGGGTCTCCCTGCATTCCAAAAGCTGGCAGGGCCAAGCATCCATAGGTACAAATGGTTGAGTGAGAAACAGACCCAGGGACAGCAATGTCCAAGTCTGTACAGGCGACTTCTGCAGGGTGATGGGCTCCAGCTGCAGGAACTGTGTCACAGAGGAATCCCGTGCATAAGAAGGGCTGTAGGAGGAACCCAGCAAGAGCCTTCAGGAATAAAAGAAGAGCCATTCTTGTATCCAAAACAGAAATAATAACTTTAATCTTCTGAAGGCTGGAAGTTTAGGAAGCATCATATAACAAGACTAGTCAGGAAAGAATATTCTGACCCCTTTATCCAAGTTCAATTATTCATTTGGAAGGGAGGTGTGTGAGGATAAATAAGTGATAACTGATGTCTGGATTCATGTGTTCCCGCTCCCAGGTCCAACACGGAGCAACGGAGTCCAGGGAGACAGCGCCTGAACCTTAAGGTTACAATAGGGATTTTATTAATTAAAAGTAAGCAGAAAAGTAATTTATGCCATTGCCTAGAGCAGGTCAAAAATTAATTTATAATTGCATTTCTCAAGTTGTGCTAATTGGAATAGCAGGTACCGTATACTTTAATGATGAGCTAACTGAGTGATTGTTGTAACAGTATTCAATAATTTAATATGACATGTTTTGTATTAAATAGAAAATTATAATTAACATCAATGGATGATCTTATAATACAAATCCAGATGAACATAGACACTTAAAATTTATTTTTCTTTATTGATTTTTAAAGAGAGAGGAAGATAGAGGGAGAGAGAGATAGAAACATCAATGAGAGAGAACATCGACTGGCTGCCTCCTGCACACCCCCTCTGGGAATGTGGCTCACAACCTGGGCATGTGCCCTGACTGCAAATCAAACCAGTGACCTCTTGGTTCAGGGTTGACACTCAACCACTGAGCCACGCCAGCTGGGCTAACATAGGCACTTTAAAAAACAAGAGTGTGTGTACCACAGGTGTCCTTCCATCCTGATTTTGTCAGCTCTGAGCTCAGGAGTTAGAGTGAGCATGTTGTCAGGGTTTGCTGAGTTACCTTTTTGAGGGAGCAAACTGCTGCATTCTGGTTCATCTGGACTCCACAAACAAGAGAGAGACAGATCTGCTTTTTCCTAAGAAATTTTAATTTATATATAGTTTATGTACAGTGAAATTTGGAGACCCTAGGTGAACAGTTCAAGCAGAAGCCATTGTAATAAGTCCAAATATAGAAGAAATTAGTGTGATTTTATGCAGCCTGGGCTCCTTCATCCCACAGCACTCAGCTTTGTAACATCTGCTTTCCTCATTCACTTCTTCCAGGAAGTTGGTTGTATTCATTTCTGCAACTGCTCAGTGTAGCCTGATTGGCAAAGAAGTTTTATCCTAATGCATCATGACTATTTACTTGTCAACATGGGTGTCAGTATTGAATAGGGCCAGCTTATCGATTTCTTTGTTTCTATTTCTGTCTAGAATGTTACTGCTCTGTGTCATGTTGAACTCTAACTCCTTGATTACAGAAAATGTTTCTTGATTAGAATCAGGACTACAAACAATATTTTCCTCCATTAGGCAAAACATCAAGCTACACAAATTCTGTGGGGTGGAAACTGCAAGTAGAAGCCTGGTGTGTTCTTTATTTTATTTTATATTTTTGCTGAATATATTTTTCATGTTATATACTATAAGTTTAAGCTGTATGGATGTTACTTTGGCACATTTATGTATTGTAATATGATTGCTGTTGCAGCAATATTAATCACTTTGCATAATGATAGTGCAATGTCATTGTCTGTATTTATTAGACTGTGCCTTAATGTCTATGGCTTATTTACTACCCATTACAAGTCTGTACCATTACACACCATCCATCTTTTCCCACCCTTATCCCCTGGTAAACACCACTTAGCTCTCTGTTTTTTACAGTTTTGACTTTTTTCAGATTCCATATACAAGTGATATCATACAGTACTTGTGTTCTGCACAGCAAAAGAACCAATGAACAAAACAAAAAGACAACCTACAGAACAGTAGGAAATATTTACAAACCATATATTGGGCAAAGGGTTAACCCAAAATATATAAAGGACTCATACAACTTAATAATAAGAACAACAACAACAATTATTTTAAAATGGACAGAAGAGCCCAGCCAGTGTGGCTCAGTGGATTGACCATGGCCCGGTGGACTGAGAGGTCCCAGTTTGATTCCCAGTCAGGGCACATGCGTGAATTGGGGCTCGATCCCCAGAAGGGGGCGTGCAGGAGGTGGCCGATCAATGTTTCTCTCTCACATTGATGTTTCTATCTCTCTCTCCTTCCCTCTCTCTCTCTCTAGAAAAAAAATCAATAAAAACATATTTTTTAAAAAGTGGGCAGAACTAAATAGATATTTTTCAACAGACACATGAAAAGATGCTCAAAACCACTAATTCTCTGAGAAGTACAAATAGAAGCACAGTGAGACATTACCCCACACCCTTTAGAATGGCCACCATCAAGAACACAACAGACAACCACAGCTGGTGAGGCTGTGATGGATAGGAATCCATATACATTGCTGGTAGGAATGTCTACCAGTTCAACCAATATAGAAAGCAATGTGGAGGTTCCTCAAAATATTAAAGATCGATCTACCACATCATCTAGTAATTTTACTTTGGGTATATATCCAAGAGAAGTAAAGCTGAATTTCACGTAGATATGTGCACATGGATGGATGAAACAGATGTGGTACATACAGGGTGTGGCAAAAGTAGGTCTATAGTTGTCAGTATGAAAACAGTCTATTTTAGTTTTATTATTTATTAATTACTGTATTGTTTTCCATATGAACAGTCATAAACCTACTGTTGCCCCTTCCTGTATATACAATGGAATATCATTCAGCCAATGATAAAGGAGGATGTCCTGCCATTTGAGATAACATGGATGGATTTTTCGCACATTATGCTAAGCACGTCAAACACAGAAAGAAAAGTACCAATTAGTACTGATTAGTTTTAATTTAGCTCTAACTTCACTTTTCACTCTTTAGTAACAAGCATTTGATTATCGACAGACTACTAGTAATTCTTCAAAAAGACCTAATGTAGACATTATATGTTTTATATAGACAAAAAACAAAAACAAAACAAAAAAAATGTACATATGCTAGTTATTTAATTTGAGAATGTTTGTCTTTTACATTTTATTTATCTACCTGTCTTCCAGGGACACATTTAGGAACAAGGAGGAAATAGATGTGTTACTGAGTGGAACCTAACTATACTTTGGTCACAGGTGTATGAAGCAAGAATCCCCACAGGAAACAATGGAACTGAAAGTAATGGAATATAGTTAAGCAATAGAGAAAACTCTAAATCAATAAACATCCCAAGTGTATAACAATAGTTGTTGTTTATGAGGTTTCATCAGCTAAACTTTTGGGTATAAAAAAAGCAGGTATATCGAGTATGTATAAACATTAACATACAATTCTACTTTTGCTTTCATCACTCTAATATTTCTGCACATTTTCTGCCCAAACATTGGGCATATTATATACCTTAAAAAAAAAAAAAAGGAGTCAGTGAGCATTTCATAAGGCACATTTTCCTGATGGGGGTAGATTGAAATATTATAAGAGATGATATAGGTTGCTGAAAAATTTAACATAGGATTCCAATACATGTTCTTCCTCTGTAATAAAGGAAACTAGAGATTTGAGAATACGCTCAGTTAAGTTCCTTGAAAGGAACTAAAGTTGTTGTAAGTCAGAGGTGCTTCTGACATCGACCAGAAGCACAAACTCTTCTCTGGAGAATTAGCAGAAAGTAATAATACTATATTATTCCACTAATAAAAAATTAAGAACATGCGTATACAATTGTTTGAATATAATCGATTTACTCATACAGGATGGATGTTTATTGACAAGGAATGAATACGAGAAAACCTGTGATGCTAGGATGCTTCCTATCTTAGAATGTCACAGCTGTGCAGCTTAGTAATGATTACACAACTGTGTCCATACATAAAATATTCTTCAAGCAGTGCTTAGTACACATTGCTATAAGTATGTTAGGCTACAATAAACATTTTTAAAAGGGTACAGAAGTAATAAATGCTATACATTCCACATGAAAACAAGGGAAATCTATTACCTCACATTCTATACCATACCAGAGATATAAAAATGAAAGTCAAAGATTTAAACATTGGAAATATATATATATATATATATATATAAAGTCTCTTTATAATGTCAGAGAAAGAAAGCTACATTATGCTTCAAAATTAGCAGAAGTTATTCATAATACATATTATAAACAATTAATTAATATCCAGAATATATGAAGTCCTAAAAAGTATAAATAAAATAACCACTATAAAGATGAGTAAAATACATTAGTTGACATTTTTTAGCAAAATAAATAATAACATTATATAAATATATAAAGGTAAGCACCAACCTTAATTGTATTCAAGGAAATGAACTCATGAACAGAGTAAGATATTTTATGACCAATATATTGGCAAAAGTAGAAAGTATGGTAGGAATGTAAATATAAAAAGTCTAAAAACTAATTGGGCCCACTTTGTAGAGCATGTACAGATATGTTCTTAACAGTATTGTTCACAAACATCAGCTCAAATATCAATTGCTAGTCCAATGTATGATATTAATTTATGATACTGTTGCAAAATAGAATGTTTCAGAGAAATAAACTTTCCAAAGAAAAATGTCAATAAATTACAAGTATAATATAAGCATGTAGATAAATCTTAAACATCATGTTCAAACAAAAATGAAAGATTCAAAAAGCTACATAAAATATGACACTATATAATGCTAAAAATTATCTAAACTGAACAACAAAATCTTTAGAATATATACATACATGATTGAAATAGTTTTTAACAAGGCAAGAGAATGATAAACACAAAATCAGGATGAAGGAACTCTGAGGAAATGATTGAGACATAAAGTATAGTAAGCATAGGTAGATGGAAAAAAATAGATTTATTTAATTGGTAATATGTACATAAATACAGGCTCCTTTCATTGGATGATCATAATGATATGATGATAGATGATAGATATTACACATTGTATGTAGATGTTTGCATCTGAAATGAAGAAAAACATAATGTATATACTTTGTTTCTGTGTATCAATTTAGTAAAATGGCTTCATAGAAAAGATTCTTTAAGTAGATTGCCTTTTACAAAGAGCAGGAGAAGGAGACGAGGTATCTGGAAGCACTGTAACAATAGCAGGTAACTAGAGCTTTAAAATAAACGATCATTCGAGTTGGAAGGAAGAGACTTCTGTGTCCTCAGGATGAACCAGGGTCAGCTTCTCACACGGTCTTCATCTTACTGTCTGAGAAGGGAAACCTGAGAAACAGACCCTGGCAGGCACGGCTCCTCTGGCCCGTTAGCTTTCCCTGCGCATGTGGGGCTTGGATGGGTGTCCCCGCTGAGGTCAGTAACTGAAAGGTATGGGAATGTGGGCCCTAGTGGGGCAAAGGGGGAAGTTTGGGGATTTGTAGCAGAGCGGAAGTGAACCCAGAGAGAACAGTGGTTCCAAACTCTGGGACACAAGGCAGCGTGAGGACAGGCGCCGAGAGCTGCGGGCGCGGTGGCTCCCGGGCCAGGGGGCCCCAGAAGGACACAGGCGGCACTTGTAACCAAGCGGAAGGTAAACTGCAGCTTTAATTTAAAAACAGGATCAATATACAGGTGCACCTGCTCATGTTGATATCTTTCTTAACGTTGCCATTTCTGATCAAATAGGATTTTTTTTTCTGAAGTTTTAAAGAAATTTCAGTTCTGTAACTGTATTGTGAAGAAATAGTCAACCGTAAAACTCATTTAAGACTGACTATATATTCTGTGATTGGTTATAGAGGTTCTAACACAATATACTAGAATGACTAGTACTATATACAGACAGATGCCATTTTGCGGCAGAAATCAAATACTGCCTCACTGGATGGAAACGCTCAGATTCTGGGGGTAGTACCAGGGGATTAACTGGCTTAAAGCGAGTATGACCTTTACTGCCCTCTTACCACTGACCACCCACTTAGATTGACTTTTTTTTCTGTCTTCAAACTAATGCACGGCGGACCCAGGCAGCACAGTTGCAAGGAATGTGACAAACCCAGATTCATCAGAGAAATAACACAGCATTTGCTCCTTTGTTTGCTCATTCATTCACTCATTCATTCAATGTGACCTTTACATGTTCACGGACTGAACAGCATATCCTAGGCAAGCAAGCGCAACCAGAGGTAAATAAATGAGATGCACTGCATATTCATGTGTCACATTTTCACTTGACAGGGATTCATACTATCATGCATCCCTAGGAAGGACATGTACTATATAACTGAGCTGCCTGTTCATTACAGTGTTAAAAATGGCTATGATGAAACACTACCTACTTTGTGAACATGTGATCAAGATAAACATGCCATACTTTAAAATGGCACCGGTCTTAGGAAACTGCAGTAATGAGTGAGTTTCTAAGGTGTGCAGTAATTTGGGACGATATTATGGAGGGAACAGGTTTAATGAAAACTTTAAAACAAAAGTGTCATTTTTTTCAATCACTTAAAAGCAAATATATGGAGATAATACAATGGTTTAAATTAAATAAGACTCGAATATTCGGAAAGGGTTTAGAGACAATAGTGGAGATGCAATGCATGTGCAAATGCAATAAATTCATTGACAAGAATTTGCAATAGTGTTTATCTAGTTTAAAAAAACAAGCCAAAACAAAACAACCCTGTTCCACACTGACAGGGGCTGCTTCCCAATTCCAGGCCAGACAGCCTGGCAGCCTTACCAAGGCCGGCAGAATCGACACACTAACGCGGCCTTGACGGGGAGAGCTGACTCCTGTAAAAGCACTGATTCTTTCATCTGCCGAGGCGCAAGCTGCGGGCATCTCAAGGGTTCACGTGAGTCTGACCGAATGGAGTGACACCGATAGAAAATTGTCATCTCTCTGTCAAACAAATACTCATTTCCACCATTTCAGAGGAATGAGAATAGCAAGCAATCAGTTCTGTTCAAATAGACATATAACAATTTTAGTGATCCTTCACTTTAGAAAATCTCAATGAGAGTAAGTAAACAATATGAATGGATACAGAGAATCTTCATTTATACCACTTGGCATGTGTGCAAGGAAAATATGTGCAAACGGCCCACCTACGATTCTCGGGCTGACATGCAGGCCTAAGGGTCTCCGCGGTCCGTGTACCAGCCCAGGGGGCGGTGCCTCCCGGTCGGCATCACCGTTTTTACCGCCTCCCACAGCAGGTGAATGATACGTTATAGCACTAGAAACACTTTAGAATGAGGGGATTTAACAAAATCAAGAGAAGAAAAAATATCTGTTTCTAATCATGTCAGACGAGTGCTGGACAAGCAGGTGTGAAGTGTTAGAAAGCGGGGTGACCCAAGGGGTGCATGTGCTGCGAAGACCGGAGCCGGGTTTGGACGTCTCAGCGAGGCAGCTGCTGCTGGACTCTTTCCCAGCAAACATCGGCAGGTCATGTTAGATGAACTGAACTCCCTGTCATCGTTTGTAATTCTCATGTAAGTGACCTATTTTATTATTGTTTTTAATTTTATTTTTTTAATACAGTGTGCATTCAACCCTTTTTTAATATTAGTTTCTGGTGTACAGCACAGCAGACGTGCATATAGGTTACAGAGTGTTTCCTCTGATGACTCAGGTGCCCAGCTGGCACCTTGCACAGTTATTACAACAGTGTTCACTGTATGCCCTGTGCTGTGCTTACATACTCATGACTATTTTGTAACTACCAGTTAGTACTTCTCATTGCCATTTCCGCTTTTTACCCTGTCCCCCAACACCCCATCCCTCTAGCTTCTACCAGTTCTGTTTGTCTGTCTGTTTCTATTTTGCTTGTTTGTTTATTTTGTCATTTCGATTTTACATATAAGAGATATTGCATGGTATTTGTCTTTCTCTGTCTATCTTATTTCACTTAACATAATACCCTCTAGGTCTATCCATGCTGTCACAAATGGTACAATTTTATTCTTTTTAATGGCCAAGTAATATATCATTGCATGTATTGTAAATTAATGGTCATCATATGTTCAACACTGCAAGGGCTTTGTTGCAGAACTCCTGGGAAAGATGAAGGGAGTGTGAAGGAGTAGGCAAGGGACCTTGGAAACCCCAGTGCATGTGTAACACCTGAGAAAGACAGCGAGAGGGAAGGAACGTGGGAGAGGGAGAGATGTTTCTGACTGCAATGCCGTGTGAAACAGTCCCCAGGCCAATAAGGAGTAGCCCTCGGAGGAAGCTCTGAAGTCCCCATTCTGGGCAGAACGGCCTGGCTTTACCATCATGCCTGCTTTGTCACTGCTTGGGAGCAGCCAGAGCAGTGGCCTGAGTCTGAGTTAGCAAAGTGGGGGAAGGTGCAGCTCAGGGGTGCCAGTGGGGGGCACCCCCTCCGCAGCAGTTCTCCTGAGTGGGACAAGTGCCCAGCACACTCCCTAGGTACATTTACAGATGGGCATGTGGCCTTACAGAGAGCTTAGGGTATCCCAGTGCTCATCCACAGAAAATAGGGAAGACCTCACCACCATAAAATGGGATGGACAGCTTCAAGAGAAATGACATGGAGCGTGAACTGCTGAGTAAAGAATAAGACATAGAATGTGATCTATTGGTGTTGGTCTGGTTACAGGTGACAAAACACACGCACACACACACACACACACACAATGTTTGTTAATGTGTATTAATTAGTTAAAGGCCTTGGCCAGTTTGGCTCAGTGGTTAGAGTGGCAGCCCATGGACCAATGAGTCATGCATTCAATTCTGGTCAAGGGCACATACCTTGGTTGCGGTTCGTCCCCGGCCCTGGTTGGGTCATGCAGGAGGCAACCAGTCGATGTGTCCCTCTCACATCGATGTTTCTCTCTGTCTCTCTCTCCCTCCCACTCTATCTGATGATAAATAGAAAAAAAAAAAAGAGTAAAAAAAATGTATTAGTTTAAGAAAAAGGGAGACCAGTTGGATCATGTCTAGTCTGGGTCAAATGGTGGAATTACATGAACATAGAGGGGATTTCTCCATGTTGACGTTGTCTCAGGTGGGATCTGTCCAGTGCCTGTCCCATGCCTCCCAGACCTCAAAGCAAAGGCCATGTATCCGATTGAATCCCAGGCTCGTTCCTGTGAGAACTGGACCACTCTGATGAGCACATCTTCAATCATGGGGAAATGTGCCTTTCCATTCAATAGAGCTCTGAAATGATGACTGAAGCATAAGGTGCTTCCCTCAAGAGGTTTCATGGCAGGAACAAAAATATTACATATTGAGGGAGAAATGCAGAAAGAGCAATCATGATAAATAGTGAATAAAAATGAAGGACGACTTGGAATACATTTGGTGTGGGTGTGTGTACAGAAATCACTAGATATCTGCTGGCCAAAGTAAAGGAGATGTCTGACAAATGACACGGGCATTGCAGAGTCTAGATTCTTTTCTAAAGGTAGCTCAAGGCCGAAATAAATCTTGGACATTGGCTGATTCTGAATCACCAGTGCTGAGAATAGTTCAGTTCAAAACATGGACTCATTAACTATTCCATAGGTACTTTCCCTGAGTTAATAAACTCCGCAAACATTGCCAGCAAGTGCATCTTAAAATCAAATCAATAATCTATATGTATATAATCTTATCACAATACGCAAAAGAAAATACCACAGCAGGTCTCCACCCTCCAAAAAAGACAGAAAAAAATTATTTGAAAATAAATTCAAACAAATAATGAGATTGTCAAAAAGAAATAGCAAATCAAAATCTAAACAGGAGACAGCAGTAATGCATATGGTTGTAGTCTTTAATAACGTTAAGTACACATACACAGGAAAAACTAGAAATTTATTTTTCTGTTTATGTTAGCATTTTTATGCACTTGACATTATGTAAAATTGTTACCCCATATTAAGTTATTATGAAGAAAGTGGAAGGTCTTAATTGAATGACTAAACAAAGTAGATTCTTATACAGAGACTAGATGAATTAGAATTGCTTAATTTAAATTTAAGTAGGGAAATTTTGTCCTCAATTTAAGAGCAATGTAATTTGAAAATAATTGATTATGATAAAATTATTTTTCCAACTTTCAAAAGAGCAAACCTATATAACAAAAAGAAGGGTAATCTCAGCCTCATTGTTGTAGGTAGCAGCATTGGATTAGACCAGGCTATGTTGTAAAACTGAATAAAGTCAGCATCACAATGTTTAATATGGCAAAGGTTTATTTCTGATTCGAATCACAGTCCAATGTGGGTCAGACAGCTGTCCCCTACTTGTGACGACTGTGTCCTACAAACCACGAATCCCCGTATCTGTGTCTAGCTGTGCAGATCTAGAACGGAAGGCATGTGACCTCACGCTCAGTGCCGATGCTCTCATTCTGAAAGCAGCACCGTCCCTACTGCTCATGTCTGACTAGCCCGCCTGAGCCAAACTAAAACAATCTGGGAAATGTAAGAAAACACCAGGAAATACTGAAGCATTTTCCTTGCTGAAGTATCCCAGCTAGAAAACATTAAACATCATTTTTTTATTTGGCTGAATACACAATTAGCAATAAGATATTTTCATGGCATAATTTTGCTGATTTTTTTTTGTAGGTATATTTTTATTGATTTTTTTTTTTTTTTTTTTTTTTTTTTTAGAGAGAGAGGAAGGGAGAGAAAGATAGACACATCAATATGTTGCTTGCTTCCTGCATGCCCCCTACTGGGCATCAAGCCTGCTCAATCTGCTGAGTCACACCACTGAGGCAATATTTTCTTAAAAATTTTTTTTTTTTTTTTGCCCGGCCAGTATGGCTTAGTGATTGAGCATCAACCCATGCAGCAAGAGGTTGCTGGTTCAATTCTTGGTCAGGGCACATGCCCAGGTTGTGGGCCGGGTCCCCAGTGGGGGGCATGCAGGAGGTGGCCAATCAGTGTTCTCTCTCATTGATGTTTCTCTCTCGCGCTCCCTCTCCCTTCCTCTCTTTTAAGAAAAATAAATAAATAAACTAAAATGAAATAAAAAAATAAAGATTTTATTTTTTAACTGTTTTTGTACAAGGTAACTTCAGAAAGAGTAATCTATTTTGTAGTTATATGTCTCTGTATGTGTTTATTATATATGCTATGTATTACACACAAACATGCTCCAAATAAATGTATGGAATGTATACAAAGGTAAACATAAGATAAAATGTTGAAAAAAAAAAGCTGTAATTTGTGTTTGTCTTTATGTAATTGATTCCAAACCAGAAGACATTTATAGACTTAAATAGTTTTAAAAGCACAACTCTAGAATGTATTGAGGAGTTGGTCCTAGGGCAAAAGGAACACTATGAATAGGTCACGTTTGGGGCTTTGTGTGCTTTTTGTTTTTGTTTTAATATTATATGCACAATTTAACCAAATTATAATGTATTTTTCTAAAATTGTTATAATTTGACATTTTACATTTAGATGCCACAGGGAAATATACTGCTCAGAATTTATATTTTGATGAAGTATTTGTTTAAATGAATATTTACTAATTTATAAATTTTAAACCAATCCAAATTTAGTGACAATAAGCAATGCAATTGAAATTATTTTTCACCCTCTATATACAACTTATGAATCTTTATAATGTTAATTAAAATATACAAAGTAGTATGTTAAATTTCTTCATAGCCATAATAGTTCAAATTTTTAAATATTTTTTAATTAATTAATTAATTTTTGTTAGAGATGTTTCTCCTTTTTCCCCCACTGATTCCCCCCTTCTCCCCCCCCTCCCTGCCCAGTCCCCAATTTGTTGTCCATGTCCATTGTTCATTCATACATGCATATAAGTTCTGTGGTTTATCTCTCCCACACCACCCCCTCTTCTAGGAATTGTCAGTCTGTACCCCACTTCCACGTCTCTGGGAATACTCCATTCCTCAGACTGTTATGTTCATTATATTCCATAAGTAAGTGAGATCATATGATACTTGTCTTTCTCTGTTTGGCTTGTTTTGCTTAAGATAATACTTTTCAGGTCCCTCTGTGTCGTCTCAAAGGATAAGAGATCTTTCCTTCTTATAGTTGCATAGTACTCCATTCTGTATATATACCACAGTGTTTTTATTCATTTGTCTACTGATGGACATGGGCTGTTTCCAGATCTTAGCTATTGTAAATAGTGCTGCTACGAACATGGGGGTACATATAGTCTTTGTGATTGGTGTTTCAGGCTTCTTAGGGTATATTCCTAGAAGTGGGATAACTGGGTCAAATGGCAGTTCTATTTTTTTTATTTATTTTTTTATCCTCACCTACTTGCTCTGGGGTTTTCTTTTTGTTTGCTTTCTAGTTTGTTAAGTTGTGAGGTTAGATAGTCTATTAGAAAATTTTCTGTAGTGCTATGAACTTCCCTCTCAGAACTGCTTTCACTGCATCCCATAGATTTTGTGTTATTGTGTATTCATTTTCATTGGTTTCCAGGAAGTTTTTAATTTCTTTCTTGATCTCCTTGGTGACCCATTCCTTGTTCAATAACATGCTATGTAGCCTCCATGTTTTCAAATGTCTTTGCATGAATTCTAGTTTCATGCCATTGTGATCTGAAAGGATGCATGATATGATTTCAATCTTGAACTTGTAGAGACTTAGTTTGTGCCCAACATGTGGTCTATCTTTGACAGTGTCCCATGTGTACTTGAGAAGAATGTGAATTCTGCCATTTTGGGGTGTAATTCTGTGTAGATTTCTATTAAATCCATTTGATCTAGTGATTCATTTAGAGTCTGTGTTTCCTTGTTAATTTTTTTTTCTATCCAGTGATGTCAGCAGGATGCTGAAGTCCCCTGACATGCAGTTGATTTCTCCTTTGAAGTCCTCCAGAAGATTATTAATATATGTTGGTGCTCTTTTATTGGGTGCATATATGTTTACCAAGGTTACATCTTCCTATTGGATAGATCCTTTCAATGTTATGTAGTGGCCTTCTTTGTCTCTAGTCATGGTCTTCATTTTGAAATCTACTTTATCAAATATGAGTATTGCCACCAGAGCTGTTTTGTCCTTTCCGTTTGCTTGAAAGATTTTTTTTCCATTCCTTTATTGTCAACCTATGTGAGTCTTTTTTTGTGAGGTGGGTCTCTTGTAAACAACATATATGTGAGTCGTGCTTTCTTATCCAGTCAGTTAATATGTGTCTTTTTATGGGAGCATTCAAACCATTCACATTTAAGGTAATAATTGATATGTGCCTATTTATTGCCATTTTTGTTTAATGTGGTTCTTTTTTTCTTCCTATTTTGTCTACTAATTATAGCAGTCCTTTTAGCATATCTTGCAGTGCTGGTTTGGTGTTAATGTATTCCCTTAGCATTTTTTTGGCTGGGAAGCTCTTTATTTGACCTTCAATTTTGAATGACAGCCTTGCTGGGTAGAGTAGTCTTGAATTCAAATCCTTGTTTTTCATGACCTTGATTACCTCATGCCATTCACTTCTGGCCTGTAGTATTTCTGTTGAGAAGTCAGCTGAGAGCCTTATGGGGTTTCCTTTGTAGGTAACCTGTTGCTTATCTCTTGTTGCTTTTAGGATTCTCTCTTTGTCTTTAAATTTTGGCATTTTGATTACTATGTGTCTTGGTGTGGGTATGTTTGGGTTCTTATTACTTGGGCTCTCTGTGCTTCTTGTACTTGAATTCATTCTTCCTTCACCAAGTTAGGGAAATTTTCTGTCACTATTTCTTAAAATATATACTCTAACCCTTACTCATTTTCTTTTTCTTCGGGGACTCCTATGATGCGAATATTATTACATTTCCAGTTGTCGCACAGTTCTCTTAAGCTGTCTTCCTGTTTTTTAATTGTTTTTTTCCTTTTGGTTTTCTGATAGGTTGGTTTTTTCTACCCTGTTTTCTAATTTACTGATTTGGTCCTCAGCTTCCTCTACTCTGCTGTTTAGACCTTCCAATGTGTTCTTTATTTCTGATATGTCATTCTTGATTTCTTCTTGATGGTTTTTAATTTCCAATTGGTTGATTTTCAACATTTCTATGTCCTTACTCATGCTGTGAGTTTCCTCAAGATCATGACTCTGAATTCTAGCTCTGTTAACTTGACTAACTGCTCCACATTTATCTCATCTTCAGTAGAGGTATCTTGTTCTTTCATTTGGCTTTTGGTTCTGTGTTTCATTTGGCTATCACAGTGGGCCTTGGAGCCTGCCAAATTTTCCCTGTGGTTGTTGATGTTCTGTTGTTTGTGGCTCCCTGTCCTGGGATTGGATGAGCCAGGGAGGACCCATGTTAAACACCACTGTCAAGTCTTACTTTCCTGGTTAGAGTTGCTAGCCCAGGGATGGTACAGTTATCCTCTAGTTTATTGCCTGGAGACTAGCAGTAGAGGTTACATGAAGAGCCTTGGCTACTCAGTCAAATGAAAAACTCCCTTAGATGCTCAGAGTAAGGGGATTTTCAGAGAGTGGGGCAGATACTGGTTGTTAATGGGCCTCAATTTGCATTTCAATGGCCCACCTTGGTGGGGTTGAATTTCCGAGGGAGGGGGCCACTGCCACTGCTTCTCCCCAGGGCCTTGGGAAGGAGTAAGATGACCACCATCCTGAGTGGCCGCAATTCACAAAAGCTCTTAGCACCTTCCAAATCCCGAGTGTCCCCACACAGTTCCAGTCCAGTCTGCCCTCTCCCTGCCGTAGCCCAAGGTGAGTAGCTGTGGCTATTTTAGTCTCTGTCCCGGCTCTGGGATGTGGAGCTTCTTGGGAGTTTAACCCGAGGGTGCTGCTCACAGCTAAGGCTGCTGCTGACTGCAGGCTCCCAGCCCCCCTCTTGTGCTTTTGCAATCCTACCAGGACTGAGTCAGTGTTCCTGGTTATGTGGTCCTCCAAACTGCTTTCCTGTTGCTTTTTCCTGATGATTTGTCTTTATTTTTGTTGTAATTCCAGTTTGGCCCCGGAAGATGGTCTGTGTAGCTTCAATTCACTCTGTCGCCATTTTTGAATTCAAATTTTAAAATATGTTAAAAATATATTTGCCCTGGCCAGTTTGGCTCAGTGGGTGGAGCATCGACCTGCGGACCAGAGTGTTCCAGGTTCAGTTCCTGTTAGGGACATGTACCAAAAAAAGAACAGAAAGAAAGAAAATAAAATAAAATATATTTCAAAATGTGTGGATATTTTAATGTTTTCAGCCTGCATATTAGTCATGCATTCAGGATTT
Organism: Molossus molossus; assembly: GCF_014108415.1. Taxonomy (NCBI): domain Eukaryota; kingdom Metazoa; phylum Chordata; class Mammalia; order Chiroptera; family Molossidae; genus Molossus; species Molossus molossus. The sequence continues at coordinate 6,596,582 of NW_023425351.1, read as the reverse complement.
TGAAAAGGTCTAGTTTCTAATTTTATAATTTGTTCCTATGAAATACAGAATTATTTTTGGTGTCACATTTTCTTCTTTATATGTTCTTTTGATCAAAATATTTTAGTTCCATGAATGTAAGAACTCATACTTTTAATTCATAAATCTCTATTGAGTCTACCATATGAGCCTTTTTGCTGTAAAACAAACATTTATTACCTCTTCTGAGTATACATTCCTTCCAGTAGCTTGAATTCAGGAAGAACAGAAACAATGACGTGAGACCCTTCCAGATGTTCCCTGTTTCCTCTGACTATCAGTTGCAGAAAGGAACACACTGAGTATTTGGTAATGTCAGACCCTACTTAGATGTTCTGGATTTATTAAGCTAATTACATAGCAGCAAGAGACAACATACTACATTTAATCAACATTAAATATGTCTTTTCATGTTATTAACATGAGTACTACTTTTTATTTTAAAAGGAACAATCCTATACTTCCAGAAGACCAAACATGTTCTGTTTATCCATTTGAATTTGTCTCTTTCTTACCCACCAGGGAGTCTTTGTAAACAGTTACCATGCCAAGGGGGAGTGCTCAGAGTTTAAAATTTCCAAAGGGAGACAGAGCGTGTGCCCTGGTAGGGTCTGTCTGTGCAGTGCCTGATTTCTGCCAAGCATATGTATGTTAGAATATGAGACGCCGAATACCTGGAAACATCAGTGAGTATAAATCTTTTCAGTGTGCCAGGAAACAGAAAGCTGTATGAAAGAGAAAATCATAAGTAGGTGTATAAACATAATTCATAAAAAAAAGAATGAAAGAAAGAGACACATTTAGAAAATTGTATAGAGCTCCCTAACTCACTGCCTGTCCTTTCAAAAGGATCTTAAGCACGGATGTGTGGGAGCAGCCCCTGGAGAGCTAGTAAGAAACAGCAACAGGCTTGTGGAGTACAATGTGGCCTGGCACTTACGATTTCCAAGCTCCTGAGGCTATTCTGAGCACCACAGCTTGGTAGCCACTGCCTGTATGTGGTGCCCCGGGTGACAAAAAGTGGGACCCATGCACCTATATATAAAAGATTCATTCAGGAATATGAGAGAAGCCTGCAGAATGGTAACAGGGAACAGCACTTTGATACAAACCCCATTATTTTATTTATTATAATTCACTTATTAGTTAACACTGTCATTCCCTGTTTATTTATTTTATTTGTTTCTAACATACCTAAACTATAAAAGAAGAGAAAATAGCCTAGGTCGTCACTTCTCTGACAATATCTATACAATTATTTTTATCACTTGCTCTCTACCTACTCATCCTGTGGGATAGTTTGCAATCTTTTATGCCAAAAAATAATGTTCCATCCAATCAATACATACATGTTACAGACTTGGAGTTAGATATAGTGCTCAACGTCCTCTCGATGGAGGATGTGCTACTCGGCTGGGACAGTGCTTTCAGAAGATAGCCGTCAGCTTCCAGCCAGTCCAAGGTCTACCTCAGCTACAGAGAGATGTTCCCCATCCACGGACGGAGCAAGGCAGGGCACAAACACCCGCGACTTCAACACCGTCAGGTTATGCAGATGGTCAGACGACTCCGGGATGGCCTGCCAGGCTGGCAGAGGCTGCCACTGGTACTGCACTGCAGATGGGCGGTTCTTGCGGTTCTCTCTGCTCTCCCTGATTTGCTCAGACTTTGGTACCCAGTAGACATCATGCACCCTCAACCCCAACTTGAGGTCTGCTTCTGGAGAAACCAACCTACAATATATATGGTCAAGTAATCATTAAAATGCCGAGTGATAATAACTATTTTAAAGATTTAAAATAATATTTTGAATATTCAATTGAACTAAGAGGCAACGATGTAAAAGAAAACATGAAAAGAATAATAGAGACACATTTATGCAGAATACAGTTGATCAAAGTGGTATATACATATAAAGAACTTTAAATAGATAACTGTCTAGTTAGAATCAACATTTAAGCACTATTAACAGCCCAGATAAATGTACAATGTAGGGAACTGTCCTAAAATAGCAAAATTATCATTGGTGTGTTAGAAGTATCCATGGGATGCTATGGCTGCAAACAGGACCAACACTTAAAATGGATGAATTAAGTCAGACAAGGTTTCTTCAAAGAGTTTGTGCTTCAGTTAAAGTCTGAATCGTGAGTATGTTGACTTGTGCTGGATTGTGGGAGTTTGGGAAACGAACCCTCTCCTAATGATCAATTATGAAGGAAAAGAAAGCTTGAGAGTAGACGAGTAGAGAACGGGGTGAATTTTGAGGGAACAGACATTTTAATAAAAAGAAAATACAACTTTTGGAAATGTAGTTATTTGTGGTAAGAAAAAAAAAAGGATATTGTCATTTAAGATTTTAAAATGTATGTAGTCAACCATGTGTGTTTTAGGTAGCCAGTACTGGAATTAAATTTAGACACTTAGGTTTATTCTATATCTAATGAATCAAATCACAAAGAAGACCATCATTACTCTTGAGACTGCCCCTGAAGACAAGGCATGAGAAAAAAATATATGGCATTGTAGGTATCATAATTTTAATATATTGTTAATCCTTGCATAAGGATATGTTTTGATTGATTTTAGAGTGAGAGGAAGAGAGGGAGGGAGGGAGGAGAAGAGAGAGAGAGAGAGAGAGAAACATCGATCAGCTACCTCCTGCATGCACCCTGACCAAGGATGGAACCCACCACCTAGTACTCTAGTCTCACAATAAAGTAAGCTAGATGAAAGAAATTGTTCTTAACAACTTCACAGGAAAGATAAAATACATGTACAGTACTGTACTGTATTTATCAATACATACATTTACACCATCTGTTTACAAGATGAATCATCTCTGTCAGTATCTACATCAAAATTATCTTAGAATACAAAACATTGTATATGTTACACATGTATAACTAACACTAAACATTAAAAATGAAAAGTTAATGTGAATAATATAAATTCTTATTTATTTATAGGTATAACACTTCATGCTTTGAAAGAAGCATCAGTGAGATTGCTTTATGGTAGCCTAGTGAAATCCATACAACTGTTTTACAGTAGTAAGGAAATCTCAAAAAAGTGTCCAATATACTTATTGAAAAATTATATAAGAGGGACTACGTGGTTCAAATCCATGTTGTTCAAGGGTCAACTGTATAAAAATTTTATATGTGAATTCAACTGATGGCATTGCTTCAGAAATTAAGAAATGAAAACTTACAGAAATAATGGAAAAATTACACAAATCCACAGTTTTAACCCAGCATACTCAAAACAGAAGTGCACACACCACACACACACACACACACATTCACAATTTCAAGTTAATAAGTACCTAGCTGAAAATGCAGATCACCACACCCAGCAAAACACAATACACTTTATTTCTAGAAATGATAATTACTACCCATGTGCTCTATCACAAAGCAAGATTAATAAAAAGTTCAAAGCAAAAAGTCATAAATTATTCATTAATATAAAAATTAATTTTGAAATCAGTTTTAAATGTTACTAATAAATACCTAACTGTTCAGAAATTTAAAATCTCTAATTCTAAACTATACATATGTCAAAGAAGAAATTGTAAAGATTTTTGAAAATTGTGAACTATATGACAATGATATTATACATGACAAAATTTACATGTGAGCTATACTTAAAAGTGAATTAGAGATAAATATCCATTCATACAAAAAGCAGAAAATGATAAAAATCAATTACCTTATATTCTATTAAAACCAAATTAGGAATATATGAGAGAAGTTCTGGAGTGTAGATCGTTACTTGCTTTCCCCAGAAGAATAACCTTAAACTATTAAAAAATAATTTATAGATAGATAGGTGATAGAGAAATACATATATGATAGTGATAGATATAACTATAGATATAGGTATAAACTAAGCATGTAAAGTCTCGAGAAATTGTCCTGAGAGGATGCAGCAAATAAACATTTATTCAAGAAAATGTACTTTTTCCTAAAAACTATGAGTTGGTGCCACTTGAACCAGAGTTTGCTCCATCCTCCTCCACTGCTAGCCCAACATGATAAAAACTCCACTTCAGATGTGTGAAGTCATGAGCATAGGACTCCCAAGCCCATTAGTTTCCCGTGAAGGGCTATAGTAACTGGAGGAGGAGCAGGCTGCTAAATGTCTCACCCCCAGCTTATGTAGGAGGACTGTATTCCAATCAAGAGAAGCTGAGATAGTGGGGTTGTCTTCTTCCACCAAACCTCTACTCGTATGGACAAGGTCAATCCCAAGCACAACAGACCAAAAATAATACAGTCACTTTTGTCTTTGTTCCAGCTCACTTGTAAGGCAGAGATCACATTTCAGGAGAAGCAAAATAGAGGAGACATTCTCCCAAGCACAATGACCTCCTCAGACAGCAGGGTTTTACTCTAAGCAAAGTAGACTTATAAAGCAACAATGTCACTGAGAAGAGTAGCCACTGCCTCTGCCCAGCTCTGGAGCAGTTATGCAGAGTCTTGCACAAAGGGCTCCACAACCCACAGCTCTTTTTAAGTACACAGACTTTATTTCAACACAATGAGGAATGCTGAAATATAAATGCACTATTGCAAAAATGGACATTGTGGTGTTAAAGAATCAAGAATTAAGAGTCCAGAAACTACATAAGATCAATCTATATCATAAACCACATAGAATACTAGCAGAAGAAAAAAAAAACTAGAAAAATGGATAACAACAAGGATCACTCTTAGAGAACAAACTTCCAACAAGCCTTCAAAGATTACTCATGCAAAAAGGCCCAAATTTCACTGTACCAGATTGTAAAATAATTTACTGCATGTTCCCGAAAATTATTGAGAACAATAAAGCAATCAGATGAAAATTAGTAAGAAGTACAGCTGGTGTGATACAAACAGGCAGGCAGCTTAGAGCAATTATGGGAAAAGACAAGTTTTTGCAAATGCACTCTCACCCCAAGAGGGCTCTCCACACACCAGGCGGCCTCACTGAGGTTCATACTCAGAGCTGCTCACTGTGGACCTGGAGGAGGGGATCGGTAACCAGATGCGGATCAGTAATTTACATAACAAATGTATTTAAAATATCCAGTCATCAACAAGGAGAAGAAAAAAATTAGAAAACACGCAAAAAAACCAGGAGAGTGTGTTATAGAAAATATAAAACAAAACAAACAAAAAAACAGGTGACTAAAACTATCTGAGAAAGGGCCCAAATGTCAGGCTTTCCAAACTCTTTTTTTGATTTGTTTATTGATTTGAGAGAGAGAAGAAGGGAGAGGGAGAGAAAGATAGAAACATCAATGAGAGAAAACATTGATTGGCCGCCTCCTGCATGCCCCCAACTAGGGATCGGGCCCACAACCTGGGCATGTGCTCTGATCGAGAATCAAACCAGCGACCTCTTGATGCAGGGTCGATGTTCAACCACTGAGCCACACTGGCTGGCAGGCTTTCCAAAGTCTTCAGCACTGCCGTTATAAATGTAAATAAAGGAAATATGAAAATAAAGGAATGTATGCTGGCCATGGTTCATCAGAGAATATCAATAACAATATAGAAATCATTAAAAACACAAATAACAAATTCTGTAGTTCAATAGTGTATCTGAAATTTTTAAAAATTATAGGATTCAAAAATAGAAAGACAACTCAGCTAATGTAAAAGTAGAATGATACACATTATGCAATGTAAATAATAGAGAACAATGATAATTAATTAAAATGAATAGAATAAGACAATAAATCATAAGGCATACAAAGAAAAAGGACCTGTGCAGAAGGAAATAATAAGCTAACATAATCCATTCATGAGAATAAACAGCAGATCTAATAAATAAAGACTGTAATACAACTGTCTTAAAGATGTTCAAGAAACTAAATGAAAATGTGGGAAAAGTTAAGATAATTATCTGTGAACAAAATGAAAATATAAATAAAAAGATAATAAACTTTAAAAATGAACCCAATCTCAAGCTGAAAATAAAATAACTGAAAGAAAACATTCAATATGGAAATTCAATGACAGATTTTAGCAGCAAACTTAAAGAGACAACAATGTAAATTATCAAGTATGAGGAATAAAATAAGAAGATCAGAGAAAAGTAAAATGAACCTAAGAGACCTTTGGGACAGACACCATCAGGTACATCAACATACACATTGTGGAAGTCTGAGCAGGAGAAGAAAGAAAGAAGCAGAGAGATTATGTGAAGAAATATGGCTGAAAACTTCACAAATGCATCTAAAAACATGAAAATAAGCATTCAAGGAGCTCTACAGGGAATTCCAAGATGTCGACAGAACAGGCAGAAGCGACACCCACCTGCTGCCGCCCCAAACTGGACTTACAGCTATCAACCTGAATAACCAACTGAAGCCTAGCTGAACTGAAATACAAACCAGCGATGTACAGAAGAAGCCACATAGACACTGGTAAGAAGAGGGGCGCTGTGAAAAGGGATTGCCCCTGCACTCAGGTGGGGTGGCAGCTAAGAAGCCAAAGGGACACTTGGCTGCAAAACCTCCCCACCTAAGTGTGGGTCTCAGCTCCACGCAAGGCTCCCCAACCCAGAGCAACAGAGGCAGGAAGAGGAGCGTGGTTGAGACTCCCACTGCTGGCCTCGCTGCCCTATGAGTCCTGGGGAGACTTCTGCTGGCTACATCCAGCAGTAACTTTACGGGGCCCTCTTTTTCTGGGGAAGTTTTTGGTGGAGACTCAGACAGTGATTAAACTGTGTGGCTTGAAAAAGGGGGCATTTCTCCCCTACCTTGAACAAACAGCCTGCGTCCCTCCCCCTACCTGTTGAATCACTTAGCCTGCCCAGTCCTGCTGAGTCCCCAGGTTCAGGGGAGCTGCACTGAGCTGGGACTCATGGCCCCATCTTGCTGAGTTTCGCCACACAAAGAGATCAGCGTGTCCCACAGACCTGGCACCTTCAGATCTGTCCTGCTTAGTTCAGCAAAGGGGGACAGAGAGCCACACAGAGCTGAGATTTTCAGACTGTGTTCCCTGGGGAAGTGTCTGTCTGGAACCAGACTGGCAAGTGCTAGGCTTGTGGCTACATTTCAGGGTAGCAAAACCAATCTACATTGTGAGTTTAGCCCTTGCAGCCGGGGGAGGGGAAGACGTGCTCGCCCTTTTCCTGCAGGCTTTCCAGCACCACCTCCACAGAAGACTGTTCAGATCAGCCCTGCCAAGTCCCAGACACCCCTCCCTGTTGGGTTTGCTTTATGGGGAGAAGGGAGAGCAGCTCAGAGCTGGGACATTCAGTGTGAGACCCTCAGAGGCTATTTTCTAGGACCAGGACAAAGTGCTTAGCCCCTACTGCAGGCTGGGCCAGCATCATCCCCACTGTGAGACTCTTGATCTATAGACCTGAACCTGGGGTGCTAAGCTCGCTCCTGCAGGGCGGATGGCTGGCTGCACCCAGCCTGCACATATAGGAGGCCGCTAAAGGAGGAACTAGGTTTGGAGACTCTGGTAGAAACTGAGTGTTTTGGCTTCCAAGCAGGGGCCCACTTTTCCTTCATCGAGTGCCTGACTGCATGATCCCAAAGTCGGGGACTCATTAGCCCTGTCCTCCTGATTCCACTTGCCCATCATACTGAGGTCACAACCTGTGGAAGGGGCTGTGGATCATGGCCAGCCTGGGCTCATTCTACAGTCTTTCTTCAAAAGGTGCTGGAGGAAGACCAGGCACCTCAGGCGGAGGCTGGGTTGCTGATAGGTGGAAGCAGACTTCAGGGAGCCTCAGTCCTTTTACAGATCTGCCCCAGTGGTAAGTGGAAGGAAGCCAATCCTTTAAAACAGATTGGCCAATCATATGCACATTGAGGTCCATTATTATGGTAGCTCTAGACAGGTAGCCCAAGACCAGTAAAACACTGTATCTGACAGTGACTTTACCTGAACCCCACCCAAGTGGACCCAGAACCAACACCACCAGTGGTGGGCTTCAGACCACAGCAGACCACAACCGAACTAGCCACACAAGTGTCACACCCAATGGAGATCTCGGCTGGCACAAGACCATGCTGGAAACAAGCCCAACTTGGGGGGCAACTTCTGCCTAGTGTCTCACATATAGATAAAGGGTTACCCCTATAGACACCCAGCTTAAAGCTTTAAAAATTGTGCCACTGAGCCCACCAAGCCACTGAGACTGCATCTGCACAGCAATTTGCACAAGAGGGTTGGGGTAGATTAATACAAGCATTATCTTGAGTTAGAGTGGTCAAAGCAGACATCCCTGCTCTTTTCTTGATCTTAAAGAAAATGCTGGTGGTTTTTGCCTCCTGAGTATGATATTGGCAGAGTATTTATCATACATGGCCTTTATAACATTGAGGTATGTTCTCTCTATTCATTTTACTGTGAGTTTTTATTTTAAGTGAGTGCTGGATTTTATCACATGCTTTTTCCGTATCTATTGATATGATCATTTGGTTTTTATCCTTCATTTTGTTTATGTGGTGTATCATATTTATTGATTTGTGGATATTGCACCAACCATGCATCTCTGGAATAAATCCCACTTTATCATTCTGTATGAGCTTTCTAATGTATTGCTGGATTTGGTTTGCTAATATTTTGTTGAGGATTTTAGCATCCATGTTCATCATTCTTTTTTGTTTTAACTCACCTTTATTGTTGAATGTATTACAGATGTCCCCCCTTTTTTCCCCCACTGACCCTCTCCTCACCTATCCTGCCCCTACTTGTGCCTTCCCCACACTACTGTCAGTGTCCATTGGTTATGCGTATATGCATAGAAGTTCTTTGTTGATCTCATCCTGCCCTCCCTCCCCCTTTCCCTTTGAGGATCATCAGTCTAACAACCAATTTGTACTTCTTAATTCCTTCACCTTTTTCACCCACCCTCCCAAACTCCCTCCCATCAGGCAAGCAACAAAAAGTTCTCTGCATCTAGGAGTCTGTTTCTGTTCTGCTTGCTCATTTTGTTTGTAGATTCAGTTGTTGATAGATATGTATTAATTGCCATTTCATTGTTCATATTTTTGTTCTTCTCCTTCAAAAAGACCCTTCAACATTTCATATAATACTGGTTTGGTGGTGATGAATCCTTTAGCTTTTTCTTGTCTGGGAAACTCTTAATATGGCCATCGATTCTAAATGATAGCTTTGCAGAATAGAGTAATCTTGGTTGTAGGTTGTTGCTTTTCATCACCTTGAATATCTCTTGCCACTCCCTTCTGGCCTGCAAAGTTTCTTTTGCGAAATCAACTGATAGACTTATGGGAGCTCCTTTGTAGGTTACAAACTGCTTTTCTCTCGCTGCTTTTAAGATTCTCTCTTTGTATTTAGCCATTGGCATTTTGATGATGATGTGTCTTGGTGTGGGTGTCTTTGGTTTCATATTGTTTAGGACTCTCTGTGCTTCCTGGATTTGTAGATCTGTTTCCTTCACCAAGTTAGGGAAGTTTTCTGTCATTATTGTTTCAAATAGGTTTTTAATTTCTTGTTCTCTCTCTTCTCCTACTGGCACACTTAAAGTTGTCCCAAAGGCTTCTTACACTATCCTGGTCCTTTTTTATATTGTTGATGCTCTCACAAAGTTCCTTGAAGGTCTCCTTAAGTTCCTTGAAGGTCTCACTAAGTTCCATGAAGGTCTCACCAAGTTCCTTGAGCAACCTCATAACCTGTGTTTTGAACTCTGCATATGATTGATTGCTTATCTCCATTTTGTTTAGTTCTTTTCCTGGAGTTTTGTTATTTTCTTACATTTTGGACATGTTTCTTTGTCTCCTCATTGTGGCTGCTTCCCTGTTATTGTTTTTATGTATTAGGTAGGGTTGCTATGTCTCCTAGGCTTAATAGAGTGGCCTATTGTTGTAGGTGTTCTGTAGGGTTCAGTGGCACAGCCTCCCTGATCACCCCAGCTGGGACTTTGAAGTGCACCCCTAATGTGGACTGTATACCCTTCTGTAGTAATTGAGTCTTGACTGCTGTTGGCATATCAATGGAGGAATTTACTCAGGCTGATCGGCTGCAAGGACTGGCTGTGCCCACTGACCACTGGACTCTGACTACCTTGCAGGATAAGTTGTGTAGGGGCCCACCACACAGAGCAACACTTACTTCATCAGGGATCTGGTACCTACTGAGTTCACTCATTGAGTATGTTACTTGTGAAATGGTTGGGTGGTGATGTTTCGATGTGGTCTGAAGCTGTCCACTGGGTGTGCTGGCTCTGGGGCAAAGTCATCCACTGCCTGTGTTATATCCAGGGCCACCTGTCATAAGCTACAAAGTGATCTGCAGATGGCTGCTTTTTGTGCTGGGCTTGTAGGTGCCCAGGAAAAGGCAAATAGTGAACCAAGGCTGGCCGCTTCTAGTGCCAGGCCTGGGGCCACTTAACAAGAGGTATGGGGCTTGCTGAGACCACGTGCTGCTTCTTTGAGAGATTTTAGGAAACTCTGAAGCAGGATCCAAGACAGGCCAATCCTTCGGTAAAGCCTTTGGAGACAGCTTGGGTGGGGTGGGACCTTAGGGAATCACCAGGGTGGGGCAAACAGTGTGAGCCAGGTTGCTGAGTCCCAGATATGGTGGCTGTCTGCTGCCCCAGTAAAGGGCTCACCAAAGGAACATCAGCCTCCACCAGCACACCTGTCCAGAAGAAAGCCGGCTCTCTAGCCTTCACCCCAAGGCCAAACAGCTCAGTTCTTCTCTGTATGTCTCTGGAACCCCTCAATTTGCTTCCCTCTGAGCTTAGAGGGAGCAAGTCCGAGTAAGTCTGTGCGAGGGCCCTTTAAGAGGAACTGCCTGGGGCTTCAGCAGCCTTAGCCTCCCTCAGCATCAGTTCCCCCTGTTTTTTTCCAGCCAGAAGTGATGGGGACTCTCTTCCTGGCACCGGAACCCTGAGCTGGGCACCTGGTGTGTGACAAGGACCCCCTCACTTCTCAGGGAGGATTTTCCCAAAGGGGCTTTTCCCTCCTGATTTTTATCCGCCCCTCCTATCAGTCTCAATATTGCTTCTTCTTTAATTTCATAGTTGAAGGACTTCCATTCAGGTCAATTTTTAGGGGATTCTGAATGACAGTAGTGTTGTAGTTTAGTTGTAATTTTGATGTAGTTGTGGGAGGAGGTGATACTATGTTTACCTACACCACCTTCTTGACTAGAAATCTTTTTCATAATTTCTTTCTTTGTCATGTCTATATTCGGTTTTGGAATTAGGATAATGCTGCCTTATAAAATGAGTTTGGGAGTCTTTCTTCTTCTTGAATTTTTAAAATTAGTTTGAGAAGGTAGTGTTAGTTCTTCTCTGAGTGTTTGATAAAATCACCTGTAAAGTCATCAGGTGCAGGGCTTTTGTTTGTTGGAAGGTTTTTTTATTTTTTTTTACTGCTTTAATTTCACTAGTTGTAATCTGTCTATTTAGATTCTCTGATTCAGATTCCTGATTTAGTTTTGGAAAACTATGTTTTTTTAGAAATTTCATCCAGGTTTTCTAATTTGTTAACATATAGTTGTTCATAATATTATCTTTCAGTCCTTTGTATTTCTTTTGTGTCAGTTGTTACTTTTCCTTTTTCATTTCTGATTTAATTTAGGCCTTCTCTCATCATTTCTTGATGGGTCTGGTTAAAAGTTTGTCAATTTTATTTATCTTTCCAGAGAAAAGATTAATAGTTTTTCATTGTGTTTTTAGACTCTGTTTTGTTTATTTCTGCCCTAAAGTTTATCATTTTCTTCCATCCACTCACTTGAGCTTTGTTTGTTGTTCTTTTTCAAGTGCCTTTTAGTGTAAAGCAATATTTTGTATTTGATATATTTCTTGTTTCTTGAAGTAGGCCTATAATGCTTTGAATTTTCTTCTTAGAACTGCTTTCACAGTGTCCCATAGATTTTGGGTTGTTGTGTTCTCATTTTTATGTTTCAATGTATTTTTTATTTCTTTCTTGTTCTTGGTATTAACCCATTTATTGTTTAGTAATAATTTATTTAGACTCCATGTCCTCCACATCTTTGTGTCTTTTTCAGTTTTTCTTGTGATTGATTTTTAGGTTCATACCATTATGATTAGAGATGTTTGATATAATTTTAATTTTTAAAATTTTATTGACTTGTTTTGTGTTCTAACAAGTGGCTTATTCTATAAAGTATTTTATTGGTACTTGAAAAATATGTATATTTTAGTGTTTTGGGGTAAAATGCTCTAAAAATATCAATGAAATGCACCTAATATAGTGTGTCATTTAAAGCTGCTGTTTCCTTATGGATTTTCTGTCTTGAGAATTTATTCATTGGTGTCAATGGGGTGTTAAAATTCTCTACTATGACTGTATTACTGTCAGTCTCTCCCTTTATCTTCATCAAAATTTGCTTTATACATTTAGGTGCTTCTATGTTGGATTCATAAATGATTATAAGGCTTATATCCTGTTGTTGGATTTCTCCTTTTATTATTATGCAGTGTCCTTCTTTGTCTTTTACTCTAGCATTTATTTTAAAGTCAATTTTGTCAGATATAAATGTTGCTACCCTGGCTTATTTTTGTTTCCATTTGCATTATATAGCCTTTCTATCCTTTATTTTCAATCTGTGTGTACTTACATTCTGAGGCAGATGTCTTGTAGATAGCATATATAGGGTGTCCCAAAAAAAATGTTTGCACACTTCAAGAGCTGATAACTCAATTTTTACTCCTTTTCAGGTTTAACTGATTTGAAATATTGGGTGATGCCAGACTAAGCTTTGACCAAAGAACATTTATTCAGTAAACTTTTCTATGGGGATACATAAAAGATAAAGTTTGCAGCACAAAAATGGCAACAGTGGACAAATTGAGGACAGTTATTAAAAAAGAATGCACACAAATACCAAACAAAATGATTCTTGATGTTTGCAATTCCATTGCTTCATGTTATCAGCACTGCCTGGACCCAAAGCAATAGAATAGCAAACAAGAATAATTTTGTCCAGTATCTGTGCACATTCTCTTTCAATAGCTGCCCTCAATTCATCCATTGTTGCTAGTTTTGTACCACAAGCTTGATCTTTTATGTATCCCCATAAAAATATCTAGTAGATAAATTTTCTTTGCTCAAAGCTTAATCTGGCTTTGTTCATTATCTCAAAACAGTTAAGTGTGAAAAGGAGTAAAACTTAAGTGAGTTATTAGCTATTAAAGTGTGTATACATTTTGGGAAGACATCCTGTATAAATGGGTTTGATTTTTTTATCCACTGATCTACCTTATGTCTCTTTTATTCCTTTTACTGTTTTTATTGATTTTTTAGAAAGAGATGAAGAGAGAGAAAGATAGAAACATCAATGTGAAAGAGAAACATCGATTGGCTGCTTTCTGCACACCCCGCTCCCCTCGGTGATCGAGTCTGCAACCCGGGCATATGCCCTGACTGGGAATTGAACTGGGACCTCTCAGTCCATGTGACAATGCTCAATCCACTGAGCCTCACTGGCCAGGTTACTTTATGTCTTTTGATTGGAGTATTCAAATCATTTACATTTTTTTTCTCCTCACCGAAGGAATTTTTGTATCCATCTTCAGATAGACATTTTTGCATCCATCTTCAAATAGAGTGAGAGGGAGAGAGGGAGGAAGAAAGAGAGAGAGAAACATGGATGTGAGAGACACACATCGAGTGGTTGCCACCCACACGACCCCAACTAGGGCCGGGGACAAACCACAACCAAGGTACGTGCCCTTAGTGGGATCTGAATCCAGGACTTTCTGGTCTGCAGACTGACATTCCAATGCTGAGCCAAACCAGCCAGGGCTCAAGCCATTTACATTTAAGGCAATTACTGATAGGTACATATTTATTGCCATTTTATTATTTCAACTATATTATTGTTTTCTTCTTCTTCTTCTTCTTCTTCTTCTTCTTCTTCTTCTTCTTCTTCTGCTTCTGCTTCTGCTTCTGCTTCTGCTTCTGCTTCTGCTTCTGCTTCTGCTTCTGCTTCTGCTTCTGCTTCTCCTCCTCCTTCTCCTCAACCTCCTCCTCCTTTTTCTTCTTCTTAAAGTAGGACCTATAACATTCCTTGTAATGCTGGTTTGGTGGTAACAAACTTCTTTAGCTTTTTCTTGTCTAGAAATCTCTTTCAATTTTCAATGATAGCCTTGCTGAGTAAAGTAATCTTGGTGTAGGTCATTGCTTTTATCACTTTGAGTATATCATGCCAACCCCTCTGGCCTGAAATGTTGTTGTTGATAAATTTTCTGACTCTTTCTGTAACTCCCTTATAGGTAACAAACTGTCTTTCTTCTGTGGCTTTTAAGATTCTCTCTTTGTCTTTAAATTTTGCCATTTTAATCATGATGTGTCTTGGTGTGGGTCTCTTGTTTGGTACTTTCTGCAACTTCCTGGACTTGTGTATCATTTTCCTTTACCAGGTTAGGGTAGTTTTTGGTGATTGTTTTTCAAGTAGGTTCTCGAGCCCTTGCTCTCTCTCTTCTCCTTCTGGTACACCTATGATGTGGATGTTGTTACACTTTATATTGTCCCCAAAATCACATAAACTGTTCTCATATTGTAAATTTTTCTTTCCTGATTGATTATTTTTTAAATTGTCTTTCAAATCACTGATTTGATCTTCTACTTAATCCAACCTCCTATTGTCTCCTTCCAGTATTTTCTTCATTTCAGATATTATATTCTTTATTTTGGGCTGGTCTTATTGTTTGTTTGTTTCTATGCCTTTCTTCATGCTGTTGACCATCCTTTCAACTATTGCTTTGAATTCTATATTTGATAAATTGCTGGTCTCCATTTCATTCAGCTTTTTTCTGTAGATTTCTCCTGTTCTTTCATCTGGGGCCTGTTTTATTATCTCCCCATTTTGCCTATCTTTTTGTGTTTATTTTCTATGTGCTGGATAGATCTGGTATGATTTCCAATCTTCATCTGTTGGCTTGATGTTGTATGAGTTTTGTGGGATCCAATAATGCAGTCTCTTTTTTCACCTGAGCTGGGTGCTCCAGGAATGTCCCTTGTGTTGGTTATATGGTTCTTCTATTATAGAGTCTTGATTGCTATTGGCCCATTTATGCATGGGATCAACCATCAGTGTGGCTGACTGTGAGGTTTAACCTCAACCATGGTGTGTGACCTTCTTTGTAATTGCTGACCGCATGAAGTGGAATTCACCTTAGCAGGGTTTGGTGCCTGCTGAAATTTCCCTTTAGATATCCTGCACGTGAAGCTTATTGGATATCTAAATATCTAAAGCTAGACACTGGGTATGTTGGTTCTGGGCTTATTGAGATAGACTCTGGTGTAGGCCAATATAAGATGCTGCTTGTGACTGGCCCTCAACAACCTTTTTGAAGCTACAAGTTTTCCACAGTTTGTTGCTGCCTCTGCTGGGCCTGGGTGTGAAAGGGAAGTATCAAGGTACTATGCTCTCTATATAGTATCATGCCATCTGCAAAGAATGACAGTTTTACTTCTTCCTTTTCAATTTGGGTGACTTTTATCTCTCTTTCTTCAATACTTTGTTAAATAAAAGCAAATGGTGAAAGTAGGCATGTCCTGTTCATGATCTTAAAGAAAGAGCTATCAATGTTTCACCAGAGTATCATGCTAGCTTGGGTTTATCATATGTAGCCTTTACTATATTGAGGTGTGCTCCCTCTATCGCAACTTATTTGAGAGGCTTTTTACTATTATTATAGATAGATGTTAAGTGTTGTCAAATACTCTTTCTACATATATTAATATAATTATAATGTTTTATCTTTTATATTGCTTATATGGTATATCACTTTATGAGATTTGCAGATATTTTTAATTTAATTAATTTATTTTTGTTTCTGATGTTTCTACTTTTTCCCCAATGATTCCCCCATCCCCCACCCTCCCTGCCCTCTCCCCAGCTTTGTTGTCCATGTCCGTTGTTCATGCATATATGCATATAAGTTCTGTGGTTTATCTCTCCCCGCCACCACCTCTTCTGGGGATAGTCGGTCTGTATCCCACTTCCATGTCTCTGAGACTACCCCACTCCTCAGACTGTTATGTTTATTATATTCCACAAATAAATGAGATTATATGATACTTGTCTTTCTCTGTTTGGCTTGTTTCGCTGAGGATGACACTTTCCAGGTCCCTCCATGTCGTATCAAAGGATAAGAGATATTTCTTTCTTACAGCTGCAAAGTACTCCATTGTGTATATGTACCAAAGTTTTTTATCCATTCGTCTACTGATGGACACTGGGGCTGTTTCCAAATCTTAGCTATTGTACATAGTGCTGCTACAAACAAGTGGGTACATATAGTCTTTCTGATTGGTGTTTCAGACTTCTTAGGGTATATTCATAGAAGTGGGATCACTGGGTCAAATTAAAGTTCAATTTTGAGTTTTTTGAGGTAACACCATAGTGTTTTCCATAGTGGCTGCACAAGTCTGCATTCCCGCCAGCAGTGTACTAGAGTCCCCTTTTCTCCACACCCTCACCAACACTTGTTGTTTGATGATTTGTTGATGGCGGCCATTCTGACAGGTGTGAGGTGATACCTCATTGTTGTTTTAATTTGCATCTCTCTGATGATTAGTGATGCTGAGCATTTCTTCATATGTTTCTTAGCCATTTGTATGTCCTATTGGGAGAGGTGTCAATTTAGTTCCGCTGCCCATTTTTTAATTAGGTTCTTTGTCTTCCTTTTGTTGAGTTGTATGAGCACTATATATATATATTGGAAATTAACCCCTTATCTGATATATCATTGGTAATTATGCTCTCCCATACAGTGCGTAGCCTTTCCATTTTAATGATTGTGGTTTTTGCTGTGCAGAAGCTTTTTAGTTTGATGTAGTCCCATGTGTTCATTTTCTCCTTTGTTTCTGTAGTCTTAGGTGATGTGTCAGTGAAAATTCTGCTGCATATAATGTCTGAAATTTTGTAGCCTACAGTTCCTTCTAGGATTTTTATGGATTCATGAGTCACATTTAAGTCTTTTATCTATTTTGAGTTTATTCTTGTGTATTGTGTAAGGTGATTGTGTAGTTTCATTTTTTTTTTTTTTTTTTTGCATTTAGCTGTCCAATTTTCCAAACACCATTTATTAAAGAGGCTGTCTTTACTCCACTGTATGCTCTTGCCACCTTTGTCAAATATTAATTGAGCATATTGCCTTGGGTCCATTTTTGGGTTCTCTGTTCTGTTCCACTGGTCTATCTTCCTGTTCTTGTGCCAGTACCAGGCTGTTTTGATTACAGTGGCTTTGTAGTATAACCTGAAATCTGGTAATGTGATCCGTCCTACTTTGTTCTTTTTTTCAAGATTGCTGTGGCTATTTGAAGTCTTTTTTGGTTCCATATGAACTTTTGAAGTATTTGTTCTAGTTCTGTGAAGTATGTCATTGGTATTTTGATGGGGATTGCATTGAATCTATAGATTGCTTTGGGTAGTATGGCCATTTTAATGATGTTAATTCTTCCAGTCCATGAAGAAGTTATGTGCTTCCACTTTTTTATATCTTCCCCTATTTCTTTTTTCAATGACTTGTAGTTTTCTGAGAAGAGGTCCTTTATGTCCTTGGTTAAGTTTATTCCTTGGTATCTTAATTTTTTGCTGCAATGGTAAATGGGATTGTTTTTTAGTTTCTCTTTCTGGGAGTTCATCAATGGTGTATAAGAATGCCATCAATTTCTTGACATTAATTTTGTATCCTCTTACTTTGCCAAATTCATTTATTAAGTCTAGTAGATTTTTTATGGAGTCTTTGGGGTTTTCTACGTATAGTATCATGTCATCTGCAAATAGTGACAGTTTCACTTCCTCCTTTCCAATTTGGATCCCTATTATTTCTTCTTCATGTCTGATAGCTCTGGCTAAGACTTCCAGTACTATGTTAAATAACAGTGGCGAAAGTGGGCATCCCTGTCTTGTTCCTGTTCTTAAGAGAAATGCTTTTAGTTTTTGCCCATGGAGTATGATGTTGCTATAGGTCTTTCATATATGACCTTTATTATGTCTAGATATGATCCCTCTATTCCCACACTGCTGAGCATTTTTATCAGAAACGGATGCTGGGTTTTGTCAAGGACTTTTTCAGCATCTATTGATATGATCATGTGGTTTTTATTCTTCATTTAGTTTATGTGGTGTATTACATTTATTGATTTGCGAATATTGTACCAGCCTTGCATCTCTGGGATGAATCCCACTTGGTCATCGTGAGTAATTTTTTTGATGTGTTGCTGGATCTGATTTGCTAGTATTTTGTTCAGGATTTTGGCATCTATGTTTATCAGGGATATTGGCCTGTAGTTTTCTTTTTTTGTAATGTCTTTTTCTGGTTTTGGAATTACAATTATGCTGGCCTCATATAACGAGTTTGGAAGTCTTTCTTCTTTGGAAGTTCTTGAAACAGTTTGAGGAGAATGGGTGTTAGTTCTTCTTTGAATGTTCAGTAAAACTCCCCTGTGAAGCCATCCAGGCCTGGGCCTTTGTTTTCTGGAAAAGTCTTGATTACATATTCAATTTCTTGTGTTGTTATTGGTCTGTTCAACTTTTCTCTCTTCCTCGTCCAGTCAAATATATTCTCTAAACCTTGCTCATTTTCTTCTTCTTTGGGGACTTCTTTGGGGGATTATGTGTTTCTAGAAATATGTCCATTTCGCTTAGATTTTTTAATTTGTTGCCATATAATTGTTTATAGTAGTTGTTAACGACCTTCTGTATTTCTGTGGTATCAGTTGTTACTTCTCCTCTTTCATTTCTGATTTTCTGTATTTGGGTTCTTTCTCTTTGTCCTTGGTGAGTCTAGCTAAGGGTCCATCAATCTTGTTTATCTTTTGAAAAACCAGCTCTTTGTGTCATTGATCCTTTGAATTTTTTTTTTTTTTTTTTTGGTCTCTATGTCATTTATTTCTGCTTGGATCTTACTATTTCCTTTCTTCTATTTGCTTTGGGGATTTCTTTTTGTTTGCTTTCTAGTTCTTGAAGGTGTGAGGTCAGATAGTCTATTAGAAATTTTTCTTGCTTCTTGAGGTAGGCCTGTAGTGCTATGAACTTTCCTCTCAGAACTATTTTCACTGTATCCCATAGGTTTTGTGTTCTTGTGTGTTCATTTTCATTGGATTCCAGGAATTTTTTAATTTCTTCCTTGATCTCCTCATTGACCCATTTGTTGTTTAATAACATGCTATTTAGATTCCATGTATTCAAATGTATTTGCATGTTCTTGTTGCAATTGATTTCTAGTTTCATTCCATTGTGATATGAGAAGATGCTTGATATGATTTCAGTCTTCTTGAACTTGTAGAGACTTAGATTGTGTCCTAACATGTGGTGTATCTTTGAGAATATTCCATGTGCACTTGAGAAGAATGTGAATTCTGCAGTTTTGGGGTGTACTTCTCTGTAGATATTTATTAAATCCATTTGGTCTAGTGCTTCATTTAGAGTCTCTGTTTCCTTGCTAATTTTTTTTGTCTAAAGGATCTATCCAGTAATGTCAGCAGGGTGTTGAAGTTCCCTACTATGATTGCATTGCTATCGATTTCTTCTTTGAAGTCCTCCAGAAGATTTTTAATATATTTTGGTGCTCCTATATTGGGTACATATATGTTTATCAAGGTCATAGCATCCTGTTGGATAGATCCTTTCAATATTATGTAGTGGTCTTCTTTGTCTCTAGTTATGGTCTTCATTTTGAAATCTATTTGATCAGATATGAGTATTGCTACCCCGGTTTTTTTTTCCTTTCCGTTTGCTTGGAAGATTTTTTTCTGTCCCTTCACTTTCAACCTATGTGAGTTTTTTGTTTGAGGTGTGTCTCTTGTAAACAACATATAGTTGAGTCATGCTTTCTTATCCAATCAGCTACTCTGTGACTTTTTATGGGAGCATTCAATCTATTTACATTTGAGGTGATTATTGATATGTATTTATATATTGCCATTTTTCTTTAGTTTGGTTACATTTTTCTTCCTATTTCTCCTGCTAATTACAGCAGTCCTTTTAACATTTCTTGCAGTGCTGGTTTGGTGCTAATATATTCCCTTAGTCTTTTTTTGTCTGGGAAGCTCTTTATTTGACGTTCTGTTTTAAATAATAGCCTTGCTGGGTAGAGTAGTCTTGGATTCAGATCCTTGTTTTTCATGACCTTGATTACTGCATGCCATTCCCTTCTGGCCTGTAGTGTTTCTTTTGAGAAGTCAGCTGAGAGCCTTATGGGGTTTCCTTTGTAGGTAACCTGTTGCTTACCTCTTGCTGCTCTTAGCATTCTCTCTTTGTCTTTAATTTTTGGCAGTTCGATTACTATGTGTCTTGGTGTGGGCCTGTTTGGGTTCTTCTTACTTGGGGCTCTCTGTGCTTCTTGAACTTGAATGCGTTCTTCCCTCACCAAATTAGGAAATTATTCTGTCACTATTTCTTCAAATATATTCTCTAACCCTTGCTCATTTTCTTCTTCTTTGAGGACTCCTATGATGCGAATATTATTCCGTTTCCAGTTGTCCCACAGTTGTCTTAAGCTGTCTTCCTGTTTTTTAATTGCTTTTTCCTTTTGGTTTTCTGATTGGTTGATATTTTCTACCCTATCTTCTAAATCACTGATCTGGTCCTCAGCTTCCTCTACTCTGCTATTTAGACTCTCTAATGTGTTCTTTATTTCTGATATGTCATTCTTCATTTCTTCTCGGTGGTTTTTAATTTCCAGTTGGTTGATTTTCAACATTGCTATGTCTTTACTCATGGTGCTCATGTCCTTACACATGCTGTTGAGCTTCCTCAAGATCATGGCTCTGAATTCTAGTTCTCTTAACTGCTTAACTGCTCCTCATTTATCTCCTCTTAGGTAGAGGTCTCTTGTTCTTTCATTTGGCTCTTGTTTCTGTGTTTCACTATTTTGGCTATCACAGTGGGCTTTGGAGCCTTCCAAATTTTCCCTGTGGGTGTTGGTGTTCTGCTGTTTGTTGCTCCCTCTCCTGGGTTTGGATGAGCCAGGGTGGACCCACATTAAACACCACTGTCAAGTCTTACTTTCCTGGTTAGAGTTGATAGCCCAGGGAATGGTACAGTTATCCTCTAGCTTTTCCCTGGAGGCTATTAGTAGCGGTTACCTGAAGAAACTTGGCTTCTCAGTTGAATGAAAAACTCCCTCAGGTGCTCAGTGTAAGAGGATTTCCAGAGGGTGGGGCAGATGCTGGTTGTTAATAGGCCTCAATTTGCATTTCAATGGCCCACCTGGGTCAGGCCGAATTTCTGAGGGAGGGGCTGCCACTTCTCCCCAGAGCCCTGGGAAGCAGTAAGATGACCACATTCCTGAGTGGCTGCAACTCAGCAAAAACTCTGAGGACCCTCCAAATCCTGAGTGTCTCCACACAATTCCAGTCCAGTCTGCCTTCCCTCTGCCGGAGCCCAAGGTGAGTGGCTGTGGCTATTTTAGCGTCTATCCTGGCTCTGCGCTGTGGAGCTGCTTGGGAGTTTAACCCGAGGGCACAGCTCACAGCTACGGCTGCTGATCTCAGCTAAGGCCCCTGCTGACCGTGCTCTCCCAGGCCCCCTCTCTGGTCCTCGCAAGCCTACCAGGATTGAGTCAGTGTCCGTGGTTGTGTGGTCCTCCAAGTTGCTTTTCTGTTGCCTTTTCCTGACGATTTGTCATTATTTTTGTGGTAATTCCAGTTTGGTCCTGAGAGATGGTCTGTGTAGCTTCCATTCACTCTTGCCACTATTTTTCTTGAGATTTTCAAATATTGAACCAGTCTTGCATCCCAAGAATTCATTTCACTTGATTATTGTATATTATATTTTGACTGTGTTACTAACTTTGGTTTGTTACATTTTGAGGACTTTTGCATGTATGTTCAACAGGGATATTGTCCAATAATTTTTTATTACTTCGAATATTTCATGCCAATTCCTCTGAACTGTAAAGTTAGCCACTGCCTGTGGCCAGTCTTGAGCCACCTGGAAGGAACCATAAAGTGATCTGCAGTTGATCACCACAGGTGCTGGGCTTAGAGGCACCTGGAAGAAGTTATACCATAAAAAAAGACCAGCTGCCACTAGTGCTGGGCTTGGGGATGCTTAGCAAAACATATGGGGCATGCCAAAGCCAGCTGCCACTTTTGGTGAGTTTGTGGACCTTTGAGATATTTTAGGAAATCCTGTAGCATGAGCCAATGAAGACTACTGATGTGGAAAACCACTGGGGTTCTTTCAGGCCTGGTAAAAGGCTGGGTGGAGTGGAGTTTCAGGGAATCACCATGGCAGGATGAATGAAGAGCCAAGATAATGAAGAGCTCAGATGTGGTGCAGAGCAGATCTACCCCTGCTGACTGGGCAACAGGAGGCCCACAGAGAAGCAGTGGTGTCTTCCAGCACGATTGTTCCAAGAGAAAGCTGTTTTCTGCTCCAGCCCTCACCTTGAAGCTAGTCAATTCAGCTTTTCCTGTATGCCCCTGCTGTTTTCAAACTGCTATCCCAGTGCTGGAGCTCAGAGTGAGTGAATTTGTAAGTTAGTGAGTCTCTGCTTGGGCCTTTTAAGACATACAAGGCCTGCGTTTCCAGCAGCCCTCTGCCTCGCTCAGCCATGGTTCCCATGGACTTTCACAGCTAGATGTATGGGGACTTTTCCTCGTGGCGCTGCAGCCACAGGCTCAGAAACCAGGTCTAGGACTGGAATGCCGCAGTCTTCCAGGGGAAACTCTACAGCCGAGAATAGCTCCTGTTTCTTAACCACACAACGTGGTTGTGGGACCTGCCCATTCTGCATGTCTGCCTCTCTTACCAGGCTTGATGTAGCTTCTTCTTTATTTCTTTAGTTAAATGAATTCTGTTCAGTTAGTCTTCAGGTGGTCCTTAATGATGGTTATTCTATAACTTAGTTTTAATCTGTATATGGTAACGAGAGGAGAAGAGCAAAACATTTACTAGTTCTCCTTTTTTTTAGTAGAAGTCTGTGTATCTCAATACCATTTATTGAAGAGACAATCTTTCCCTTATTAAGTATTCTTGGCCCCCACTACCAAATATTATTTGACTATCTATGCGTGGATTTATTTCTGGGCTATTAATTCTATTCCATTGGTCTATGTGTTTACTTTGTAACACTACTATATAGCTCTCTATTTCTGTGTTGTATAATGTGGTATCATGTGGTGGACATGTGATGACTCCACCTTTATTCTTCTTGATTAACATTGATTTGGCTAATGTAGTCTTTTGTGATTTCATACAAATTTTAAGATAACTTTTTCTATTTCTGTGAAAAATGTCATTAAGGTTTTGATAAGGATTGTATTGAATCTGGAATCAATAGGTGGATTTGAATAGTTTAAATATATTAATGTTAATTATTCCAATCTATGAATATAAGCTATCTTTCCATCTGTTTGTGTCTTTATCCATTTCTTTTACCAATGCAATTTAGATTGGGAGATACATTTCTTTTACTTTGTTGATTAAATTTATTTCTATTTTATTATTCTTGATGCTATTGTAAATGTGATTTTGTTTAAATGTAGTACATTGTTAATATATAGAAAAATAACAATTTTTGTATGCTGATTTTGTTTCCTGAGGCGTCACTGAGTTTGTTTATAGATTTTAATGGTGTTTGGTATATTCTAGGATTTTCCATATACAAGATCATGTCAACACCAAACAGAGATAATTTTATTTCTTCCTTTTTGATGTGGATCCCTTTTTTGTCTAATTGCTCTGGCTACAACTTTCAGTACTATATTTCATAAGAGCGTGGAAATGGACACTCTTGCCTTTTTTCTGGTCTTGGCAAAAAAACTTTCAACCTTTTACCATTGAGCATATTATCTGTGGATTTGTCATATATGACGATTTTATTGTTATAATGCGTTCTTGTTATACCTAATTTGTTGAGACTTTTTTATTATGAAACAATGTTGAATGTTATCAAATGTTTTTTTCTGCATCTATTAAGATAATGATATAATATTTATCATTACTTATATAAATGTGTTACTACAAATTTATTAACTTGAATATCTTAAACCTACTTGTATCCCAAGACTAACACATTTAAGAATATATTTAAAGTATATTAGCCTAAGGCTGTAACTTTACATTATTACTCTACATTTGTTTTCTACATAATTTTAAAAGGGATGCATTAAAAAGTGTTAGTTTATCCTTTGTACACACTGTGTCTGAAGATGCAGTATTCTGACATCAGTGGTTGAGATGTAGCTGTAAAGAAGCAGAGATTTTGTATGTTTTTGAGGTTAAATTAGGATAAATAAAAATCAGAGTGTTATAACTTTAAGATGTTAGATGTAATCCCCATGGTAATCACAAAGAAATAGTTATAGAATTTACCCAAAAAAATAGGTAAATGAGAAGGGGATAAAATATTTTGCTAGGAAAAAATCAATCAACACACAAAAAAAGTAGTAATAATAAATGAGGGACAAAAATGCTAGAAGGAATTTAGAAAACAAATAACAAAATGATAGAAGTTTCTCTTCATCAATAATTATTTTAAATGTAAATAGATTAAACTTTAAATCAAAAGACAGAGGTTAGCAGAATGGGTTAATAAAAAATAATCCAACTATACTTATATCTACAAATGAATCACTTTAAATTCAAAGACACAGATAGATTTGAAGTGAAAGGATGGATAAATACATGCATTGGCAAATCACTACCAAAAGAAAGCAGGATAGCTATAAAAGACAAAATAGAGTTTACATAAAAAAGACTACAAGGGACAAAGAAGAAATTGTCTCTTTATAAAGGTTTAATACAGGAAAAATATATAACAATTATTAATAATTACATACATAATAACAGACCATCAAAATATATGAAGTCAAAATTGATAGAATTGAAGGGACAGACATTCCCATGATAATAGTTGGAAACTTTAATATCCAGTTCTCAATGATGGAGATATAATAAAATAAAACAACTAGATCTGACAGACACATACAGGACTGTAGTCAACAACAATGTCATACACATTCCTCCCCAATTCACATGAGATACTCTAGATATTAAGATGTTATATGAGGCGAAAAGTTAATCCTCAATAGATTTAAAAATATATGTATCATAAAAAGTATCTTCTTGGATTTCAAGATGAAGTTAGAAATCAGTAACAGAAAGGAAACTAGAAAATCACAAATTTGTGAAAATTAAACCACATACTCTTAATCAATCAATGGATCAAAGAATAAATCACCAGGGAAATTTAAAAAAAACACTTAGAGATGAATGAAAATAAAAACTCAACATCCCAAAATTTATGTAAAACAGCAAAAGCAGTTCTAAGGGGGGGATTTATAGCTACAAACATTTCAGCACTATTTACAATAGCCCAAATGTGAAAGCAACACAGTATCTAACAACAGAGATATAAATAAGCAAAATGTGTATATGCATACAAGGGAGTATTATTCAACCTTTAAAAGGAAGTAAACCTGACATATGTTGCAACATTGATGAACCTTGAAGATATTATGTTAAGTGAGATAATCCAGTCACAAGAGACAAATCGCTATGATTCCACTTATGTGAGGTACCTAGGAGTCATAGAAACAGAGGGTAGAATGGTAGTTTCAAGAGGCTGGAGGGAGGGGGGTAGGGAACAATTGTTTGATGGATACAGAGTTTTAGTTTCACAAGTTGAAGAGTTCTGGAGATGTTTGATGGTGATGGTTACACAACAGTATGAATGTACATAATGCCATTGACTGTACACTTTAAAAATTTTAAGATAATACATGATATATGGTTTTTACAATAAAATTGCTTTATTAAGAAAGAAAAAAGAAGAAAGAAAGAAAGAAACAAACAAACAAACAGAGGTGATTGTTTCAAACTAAAAGTCCTCAAGCAAGTAATGCCTGAGATCAAAGATAGAAAAACAAGAGAAGCACCTCCTGATCTCTTCAGGTGGGTCAGGTGGGTCTCAATGTCCATCTTTTTCCTGGCAGTCTTCCTTAGAGTTTGTGTTTCCATTAGGCTTTAAGTAACACAGTACCCTGGACCAACAAGATTTTTTAAGAGTATGGGGTGGGAGGGGGGCACTCAAAGGCTCCAAAATACAAGTAGAAAACCACAAAAATTAACAAATCTTTAATTAAATGTCTATATCATATTTTATTTATGCCAACTAGTTACTGCAATTCAACTCTTAAATAATGGTATATGAATTCTAGTTTAATGTAGGATGGAATGAATTTAAATAATTTAATATCATAGGAATGAGATTTCGAAGAGTAAGAGTCTCAAAGACCTAGAAAGTTCTTCTGGTCCTGTCCTAACAGAGACAACTTTCCCATGCTTGGTCCTGCTGCTTGGGCTCTGACAAATGTAGCATTTTTATAAGTAATAATAAGGAAAACATGAAATGAAGAAGAAAAATAAGAGAAAATAATCCTTAATCTCATTTTATATAAATTAATTCAAGGCATTTGTGTAACTTCCAACTATGTAAGATATCTTAAAATTGAAGTTTTTCTTTTTAACATTATTAACTTTAAAACTTTTAATATATACTTTGTGCAAAACATCCCACATGTAAATTAGAAAGACAAGTGGATTTGTCCAATTTCCTGACTGAATGTTCAGATGAAAACAAAGAAAGGAAGCACTGAAGAAATGACCAAAATCGTTTGTGCAGTAGCAAATACAAATTAAGAAGGTAGCTGATGAATGTGGTGGTGATTGTTTGGTAAGACAAGTAATTGTGTTTATTTGAAGCTCGTACAGAATGTGTTTGCCTTTGAAATGTCTGTAAATTGTCAGCAGCTGAAGCTTTTAAACCCCAAAATGTGAATATGATACTATTTAGTGATGGGAGCCAAGAGAAAACAGGCGTCTTTGAGGTAACGGTTAGCCAGCTGCCGGGAAGGAGGGCATTCCTCCATAACCAGCTGAGCCTGCTGCCTCTTGAACAACCTGAAGACTTCCCAGCAAGTCATGTAACGATCCTGCCCGCATCTCCTGAGACAGTTCCCTGTGTCAAAGACGAGCAGCCGTGTTTCTCTGCAGTGAAGTGGGGAAGCCACATGGCAGTGCCAGCGTCTGACACTGTGGAAGGGCTTTGTGGCGAAACCTTAGGGTTTCTGCCAAATCATATTAATTAAAGGCATAGCACTTAATATCACTATTATCCTTTATTGGGAAATGGATGGACTTTTTTGGTGTTAGTTATACAAAATACAACTATATGTTATGTCTAATAACTCTGTATTAGTGTATACAATAAAATTAACGAAGTGACATTAAGTACCAGTGAAATTATGTGATACAGTTAAAATGCTTCAGAAACTATAAGTTATTCTTTAAAATTGTATAAATACATATCTTACAAATAAAAGTATTTTTATTTTAATAGGATCAAAAACTATAAGTGGCACAAGACTGGGTATTTCGTTGCAGTTTTATTATTTTATATCACATCTGCATTCATTATACAGTCACTATCTATTAAAAGGTATAGGCAAAACAAACCATAATAGAAAACCATAATAATAAAATATAAAATAACACTTCTATGAGAAGGATAAATAAATATTCCTAAAATAGAAGAGTAGGATTTATTAAATATTACATTGAATTGCAGCTCAAATAATTAAAATTCTCTAATTTGTTGACAGTTTTCAACAAAATAAAGATTTTACCATGCACCCCAGAAATTATATTCTCAGGTATTAACTCGGGAGCATTGAAAACCACAGGTGATACCTGGCGGGTGTGGCTCAGTGGGTGGAGAGGTCCTGGTTTGATTTCCGGTCAGGGCACATGCCTGGATTGTGGGCTTAGTCTCCAGTAGGGGGCGTTCAGGAGGCAGCCGATTGATGTTTCTCTCTCACATCCATGTTTCTCTCTCTCTCTCCCTTCCTTGCTCTCTAAAAAAATCAATAAAACATATTTAAACACACACACACACACAGGTGATTGTGTACATGTTTGCAAATACACACATACATGCACACGCAAAACTTGTATTTGTACACATTATAACCCAGAACTATAAATAACAGAAATGTTCATCAATATATGAACAAATAAAGAATGCGGTACAGTATAGTCATGAAGGGTAAACCATCAGTAAGAAATAAGAATGAACTACTTTTACACATACACATGAATGAAACTCAAAGCATAATGCTTATTTGAAGAAGTCAGACCCAAAGGACCATAAACAATAATTTCATGTCTATGAAGTTTTAGAATGGGCAAAACTAATTCACAGTGACAAGAGCAGATAAGTATATTCTTGAGGACAAGGACAAAGGATTGATGTCAAAGAGGAATGGGAATGTTTTCTGTGATGCAAATGTTTTATGTCTTGATCATGGTGATGCCCGCTACATGGGTGCGTAGTAGTATATCGGTGTGCATTACCCTAAGAGTAAAGTTTCAGTAGATATAAACAAGTTGTCTTTGTAAGTTTCCAAAGCTCACCGGGAACTTTGGAAGCTTTTGGTAGCTAACTTGAATTTCCAATCTACCGAGCATCTTTGGCACACAGTATCTCCACACCACCCTGTGGGATGTCCCCATAATGTCACCAGAATGTGGTCAGGAAATACAGACTTCTGTTCTCCAAAACCTTCAGGGGATTATAAGCAATGTGAGCCTAAAGGAGGTTCTCATTTCATCCTGTAGAACAGCTTAAGACATAGATAATATTCAGCTCTGGCTAAGAGTGGTTAGGTTCTCCTGGTAGCTGGCAGAAGTTAATTTTCTGCATGGGTATTTTTTCCTATGATTGTCATGAAGGATATATCCCTACTCTGTGTCACCCAGTAGGAAACTGCGTATCTCATTACATGCTGATGTGCACCTCATTTTTAAACCATCTTTCTTTTTAAATCTCATTTTCTGTCTAGAGCTGCACTGCCCAATACAGTAGATACTAGCCACATGTGGCTATTAAATTTAAATTTAAGCTAACTAAACTTTTTTAATTAAAATTCAGTTAATGAATTGTATAGGCTGCACTTCAAGAATTTCTAAGAACTGCATGTAAGGCAGTGCACAGACTCATTCCAACATCACAGAAAGTTCTACTAGGAAGTACAGGTCTGTCACATAGGTGTAAACTTTTCCAGTTGTCTTGCCTTTTAAAATTATCATCAATGCCCTGGACAGTTTGGCCCAGTGCTCAGAGCATCAGCCTGCATACCAATGAGTCTTGGGTTCAATTCTCAGTCAAGGGCACATACCTCGGTTGTGGTTTGTCCCCCACCCTGGTAGGGGTTGTGCAGGAGGCAACCAGTCAATGTGTCTCTCTCACATCAATGTTTCTCTTTCTCTCCCTCCCTTCTGCTCTATCTGAAGATAAACAGAAAAATATCCTTGGCTGAGGATTAAAAATAACAAAATAAATAGATTGCTAATTTCATCACTTTACAGATCTGAGTGTTGATTCAAGGTATACCTTTATAGAAAGTTAATCACCAATTTAAATATTTTAAGTTCTTAGTCTTTCATTATTTGAACTTAGTGTATCATATTTTCTCCATAATGGTACATTTATCAGTGTTGTATTGGATGTGGTTCCATCATGTTTGTGAGGCAATGAAATTTGATCTTTAATACTAGCTGGAAAATAAGGACTTGTATACAATGGTGAGTCCACCATAGTTTAACTTCAAGTTCATAGTAACCTCACAGAGCCTTTGGGATTTTTAAGAGCTAGGCAGTGTATGCCAATTACATCAACCACAATGAGTGAAATAGAGTAAGAAATAAGTCATCTTTATAGGAAGGAAGGAAGGAAGGAAGGAAGGAAGGAAGGAAGGAAGGAAGGAAGGAAGGAAGGAAGGAAGGGAGGGAGGGAGGGAGGGAGGGAGGGAGGGAGGGAGGGAGGGAGGGAAGAAGTTCTGTTGTGTTGATGAAACTGTCTGATATAATGGTGAAGATTTCCAAACACGTCTTTGACAGAAATCTTTGATAGAATCCTGTGGTAAAGAGGAGGACCATCTTCAAGCTTGCCAGTGTCCGCACCCTCGCACACTGAAAGCTGTGTGGAACTTCCACCACTGAAGCTTGTGCTACAGATGCATGAAAGTAAACCCCTGCAAGTGGGGAGGAAAAGATTATACTGCTTTTCTGATTTTCACAGGAAAACACCTGTCCTTGAACAGAAACAGACTCCACGATCAATATTTAAAATGGATAGCATTAAAACTTAAGTGAACATGATTTCTGACTTTTATAATTGTACAAAAATAATTAATAAAATCTAACCTTTAAACATATATTGATTGTAACATGAGCATTTTAATTTAAATGACATGTACCCAAATTGATCATTCATCTTATTGCATACAACGCATATTGCTTGTCAGTAATGGAGTATATATTTTATTAATGCATAAATTAATCTTGTTGTGCTCCAAATTAAGAAACTTGATCATACTTCAAAAGGAAGTATGATCAAAATAAAACAGTGTACACCCTGCAGGTCATGGGCACTGTGGCATTGCTGTTTCGTTCAATAGCATATGCTAGTTGGTATTTGTAACTCATTAAAGACAAGGTTGTTGAAGTTTTAAACTGTTAACCCTGCATGTTAGATTTTCAGGTTAGACTCACAGTTTTGAAAAAATGTTAGCTAAAACTCAATTATACAGATCAAAGCAAATCAACTCTATATACACTTGTAATATTTATCACATCAGAAATTATATGGCTGGATTGATAAACCCATGGTTTATATAATTTATTTTTAAAATATTGTAATATTTGGAAATATAAATTAGATAAATTATTTTTAATAAAACCATACTTTTCATCTTTAAAATTTTACAAAATATAATTAATATATTTAATAACTCAGTTCACCAAGTTTTTAGTGATCAACGATTTACTACATAGTGTTGTCCTAGGCCTTGAGAAAGAGGTCAAGAAATGAAAGATACAAACCCTTTCTGGAGCCTCCTGTGCTCAGTAGCAGCAGTTGGGAGACAGTTTTGCAACCAGATGATTAAGGATAGCTTATTGCGTGTTTTTGTTTTTAACTAATATATCATATATTTGATAGCTATAATACAGGGTGGGGCAAAAGTACATTTACAGCTATGAGTATGTGAAACAGTTTACTCTTCTATTATTATTTATTAATTATTGTATTATTTTCAATACAAACAACTATGAACCTACTTTTGCCCCATCCTGTATATGTCCAGATTTTTCACTGAATAATCACAGAGAAAATGAAAGACATTGTTATTTATTTTTTTATTTAAAGGAGCAAATCTCTAAACAGTTCTCTAGGAAATCTAAATCTTATCATTAGAATTGTGTTTATGGAATTTAACCAATTTGGGAGTGACCCTAGTCCTGTACTGAAAAGACCAGAAAAGAGAAGAGTACATCCATGCATGTCTTCCCTCTCTGCAAAGTGTCAAACTTCACATGATTTTATAACCTCAGACTGACTCTTTGTTTCTGCCCAGTAGCATGGGCTTGCCCTGCAACCATGACAACATGGACAGTTGGATAAAATAAAGTGTCATTCAGTAAATAGTGAGCTCCTGACTATTTTAAGGGTTAATTCTTTCTGACAAGATAAGAACAAAACAATCACAGAATAAAGAATTTCAGAGCTTTATCTTAGGTACTGTGCAAACTTCATATTGAATCTATAATCACTGCTACTTCAATAAGCCCACATTCTTACCTCTGCGTCCAGGTGCACAGTCCCCTCCATCCAGATTTGTTCTTCTTCTGAGACTGATGAACATGAACTGTGAGCATAGAACAACATTCACTATTATCCAAAATGGGATCTCAAAAGATAGATCAGCCTTTGGAAACATCACTGGCTTAGTAAACTTTTAAGACACTTTCATCTTACAGGTTTGTTCACAATGTATAAGGGCCAAAATATTGAACTCTGTCACCAGCATACCTGAAGCTGACATGCTCGAGCTGTTGGCAGTGAGATTGCTTGTCTAAATAATAAGATTTCAAAACCGATCATTGAGAGTACAGCTTTATTTTTATAAGTGTTTTTCCAAGTTTCCTGTTTTCAAATGTATTCATTGCCTTGTCGTTAAATGCAATGATACATGAAAGCCCTTTGAGAATATTCTTCTAGTACAATGCAAACATTTCAAATTCTCATCTAGAATGTATGTATGAAATAAAAATAAAACAGTGTACACCCTGCAGGTCATGGGCACTGTGGCATTGCTGTTTCGTTCAATAGCATATGCTAGTTGGTATTTGTAACTCATTAAAGACAAGGTTGTTGAAGTTTTAAACTGTTAACCCTGCATGTTAGAGCAGAGCTTCTCAAACCTGTCTCTCATCCAGCAGTAGCCCATTATCTGGGACGTGAAAGGCAAATTGCTGTGTCCCAGTGTGGACATGGACATACTGATTGAGAAAATGGCTGGCACAGAAATGTGTATAAGTACATATCATTGAGATAGGCCAACCGACAGTCCAGGCAATTCTGACACATTATGTTTCGGATTAACTTGATTACAGCAGCAGAAGAGTTTAGGACAAGGGGACCCATCCAAAGTTGAAGTATGTTTAGGATAATTTATATTTCTTTGCTATTGGGAACTATCTCCAAGAATGTGGAACCCAGTGAATCAAAAAAATTTATTGAATCTTTGGAGAGTTAGTAGAAACATAAAAAAGCTTCTTTTTCTTATGAACCAAAAATATTTAAAACTCAAATGACCACCTAGTTATTACAGTTCCACCGTAAGTACTGAATTTTAAACAATATATTCTTAATTCCAGTTGAAAATGATTACCAAACCACCATGTTATGCTAATTATATTTCTTCTGTTTTAAAATAATTCAATTATTTTTTTAGAACATGTCAGAAATTCACTTCATTTCTTTGAAAATGATTCTTGGTCCTCACATTAACCCTTGTGTGACCTTAGACAGTAACACTTGTGCCTCTTTGGGAAGACAGACGCAACTTTCAAGGTCACTGGGAGGTGAATGGAGTCCCCTGGGAGCAGGTGGTTTCATTCCTAGCAAGAGCTCTGTGCTGTTTCCCAGTCTCTTCACCCTTCCCTGGCTTCACGCCATTAATTTCCCGCAACATTTCTCATGAGCTCCATGAAAACTTTTACTTTTCCATCTTCTTGCTGGTGATCTATGGTTCAAAATCTCTCCTTAAGATTTTTAGGAAGTCTACACTCATTTATTATTTCATTATTTTTGAATATTATTTGTTTTTTGTTTGCAAAGTGGGTCATGTATGCTTATTTCCATAATATGCATATGTCCTTTAAAAATTAAAGAGAAATTTTGACACATGCTACAACATGGATATGCCTTGAAATTAGTACGCTAAGTAAAACAAGGCAGTCACAACAAGGACAAGTGTTGTATAATTCCACTTATGTGAGAGACCTAGGATAGTCAGATTCATAGACAGAAAGTCAAATGATGGTTGTGAGAGTCTGAAGGGTGTGAGGAGTTGGTGTCCAGTGAGTACAGAGCTTCAGCTGCAGAGAGAGATAAAGTTCTGGAGATGGTGTTGATGATGGTGACACAACAATGCGAATTGATTGAACTTCTATGTACGGAACATTTAAAAATTGTAAATTGCACACCTGAAACTGATATACTGTTAACCAATGTTACCAAAATAAATTAAATTACATTAGAAGAATAGAATTTTAAGGTGAATTTCTTATGTGTATTTTATCACAATTTATAAAAATGTTAAAATAGTAAAGATAATATATTTATTTCAAGTAAATGTCTGAAATATACTCATTGTAGGGAATACCACTTGTAGGAAAAATCAGCTTTTGAAGAAGAAAATGGTATTGGATATTTTTAAAATTCACCCTCAAAACAACTGAGATGAATGAAAAACAGGTAATTATTGCTTTTTATAACACTTGTACACGTAGATTTTTTTCATGTACCTGTAAAATTCACGTTTATTAACTCTACAAAAAGACAATATTTTCAATATTTTATTCTAATTCACAGATTTTTCTTCCAGTAAATAAAATAGCAGAATAAGGCAAATGTCAGGCTTAGAGCATGTGTTCATTAGCTTAGAGCATGTGTTCATTAGCTTAGAGCATGTGTTCACTAGCTTAGAACATGTGTTCACTAATTTAGAGCATGTGTTCACTACTTTTTTTTCCACTGACACATCTTCCTTCAGGTAGAGAAAATCTGTCCCACAAACAAGGGTGATGAACTGGCCCTGCTAACCACACAGATCAACTGAGCTCCTCCCAAACACCCACACACTGTCATTAACATTAATCATCGTTTTGATATATTTCAATCAGCTTTCTTTTTCTTTATGAAAAATATTTTTAATTAAAATGATAAAAATTTTAAATATTTATCACAATCAAAAGCTTTAGAACAAATAATGGGATAATGTTGATGTGGAGGGAGAATTACCTGGAGGAGGGGAGATTAAACTTTGGTCGCTTTTTGTAAACCTGGAGTAGGTGGGATCCTGAGTAAGCAGGCAGAGGACCCAGAATGGGCAAGTCTGGGACACTGAGTGAGCACATGAGGGACCTGAGTAGTGAGCAGATGAAGGACACTGATTCAGCACGTGAGGACACTGAGTGAGGAGGTGAGGACCTTCACTGAGCAGGTGGGGATAGAATGTGAGTAGGAGAGGACACTGAGCAGATGAGAACCTGAGTGAGCAGGCAGACACTGAGCAGGTGGGGACCCTCACTGAGCAGGTGAGGACATTGAGTGCGCAGGGGGCTGGCAACCTGGCAAGCTACTGCACCTCCTTCTGCATGAGTTTATATTCTTCAACAGGAATTTTGTAGACAATGAACATGAATTTTACATATAAGAATAGAAAGAGCTAAAAATGTAAGAACACTTCTATAAGCACAGTAAATGGAAGTAATTTAAATATTCAACTTTTGGATAAAATATTGTGTAATTCTTAAAAGAATAACTAGGAATGCATTGTTTAATTTATATATTCACATAAACTTATAAAATTATTAATTAAAAAATAGAGATAAACTATGTAAATCAGTTTATTTCTACATTTCTGTAAATAGATCTCATGTGTTTAGATAAAAATTGAAAAATAAATCAAGATTCATTAAAAAGTATTTAATGGTGTTGCAGTTGAACTTCTTTTGGAAAAAAAAAATTTAAAACACAATCTCTTAATACTGTTATTTTCTTAGAACTTTAGATGTCAATGCATTCAATCAGCAATTTAAGGTCTTCGCTGGCTAATGCTGTCCCTGGTTTGAGACCACCTGTGGGTTCTGAAGTCACCTGTGCTCTGTGTTCCTGGAGCATCTCTTCAGTCAAAGCTTGGTGACTGTGATGATGAATGAATGTGCTCGAATGTACAGAGCAAGGTGGATGTGGAAAGGTGTGCAGTGGAAAGAGGCTAGGATCCCAACGACCGCACCTGCTGTGCCAAGGATCACAGGATGGCTTCCCAAGGCCCAACAAAGTCCCAAGGCAGGCTGTCCACTGCAGAAAGGAAGCCCACTTTGCAATTTCACATCACGATTTTCATTCACACAAGGGACTTTCGAGTGCTTCTGTGTTACTACACCACACACACTTTACCACAGCTGATTAACACATGATTACATGTGTTAAGTGCCCTCTTTAGCAGTCATTTACAAGGAGTTTAATTTCTGTGAGTGCAGCACTACCTTGAGAAGGTGGCTGTTCACAATTTCTGTAATAATCTATTCTGTTCCTTGTGTTGGTCTTTAAACTGTTGGTAAGCTTACTGAGTATAAGAGCCATGTCGCGTTGGTGGGTCGTTCAGCTGGTTAGAGCACCATCCTGATACGCCAAGGTTGCAGGTTCGATCCCCTGTCAGGGCACACTCAAGGATCAAACAATGAGTGCATGAATTAGTGGAAAAACAAAGTGATCTCTTTCTAAAATCAATTAGAAAAAAAAAAAAGAGCCATGTCTCCCTAGATCAATGCCCTCTTTTCAATTCTATGACTTTAGTTTCTCTTTTGGGTGACTCTCGTCTGCATTTTTACACTTGCCTGGCAGACTGCCATCCAAGCATGTATGCCCATCCACAGCTCCAAAGTAATTTGTTAAAAAGGATACCTTCTCTATTTTGTATACAGTCTCCTGCCTAGCCAAGCCCTCCAGCACTTTTTATCTTTATAAGTGACCTGACTTTCTAAACAGCTGCCAAAAGCAAAACCCCGAGTCATCTTCGATTCCTTGCCATCAAAGCTGACATTTAGTAATGAATGAAGTGCAATAATTGTATCTCTTCAATTGATGAAATGTGTTGTATTATTTCCATTTTTACAACAATTTCTTAGTTCAGACCTTAATTATTTCTTTCCTAGATTGTCGAATACCCACAAAATATAAAAAGTATGGTCTTTTTATAAGTGCCAGTGAAGAAATAGGTTTTCCATATAGGAGAACATAGAACATAGTCCATACTTGACACTATAAACAGTTATAATTAATTAATTCAAGATGGTCAATAGGCCTAAATGTGAAAGATAAAACAATAATGTTTAACAAAGAAGCATAAGAAACTATTACCATGACTTTTCTGGTCTTAAATAAGATCCCCCCCACCAAAAAAAAAGAAGGAGATTTATTACAATAGATTCCATTAAAATAAAGAAATTCTGTTCTTAAAAAGATGCCAATAATAGAGTAAAAAATGACAATCCATAGCCTGAGAAAATACATTTGTAATATCTACCCAAGCAATTGTGCTAACAATAAAAGATAATAACCCAATTAAAAATTACAGAAATATTTTAATAGGCCTTTAGAGAAGGGGATAATTGCCTTGGTCAGTTTGGCTCAGCGGTTAGAGCATTGGCCTGCAGTCTGGAGAGACCCAGGTTCGGTTCCCGCTAAGGGCATGTACCTTGGTTGCAGTTTGTCCCTGGCCCTGGTTGGGTCGTGTGGGTGGCAACCACTCGATGTGTCCCATTCACGTCGATGTTTCTCTCTCTCTCTCCCTCCCACTCTATCTGAACAAACTATCAAAAAATGTCCTCAGGTGAGGATAAAAAAAAAAAAAGAGAAGGGGATAATTAAGTGACCAATAAGCATAAGTAAAGGTATTCGACATAGTTACTCAACAGGGAAATATAAACTAAAATCCTTATGAGAGATGAGATATCAATACACATTGACTAGAATGAAGTTCATAAGACTGTGAATATTAAGAGTTGACAGGTATGTAGAACTTTTATAGACAGCTGGTAGGTGATGTATATAATTTGATTGAATTATTTTAGAAAACGCTTTTACTATATTTATCAAAGCTAAATAGTTGCCTACTATATAACCTAGCAATTTTATCCCAAATTTTGAGCAGAAAGGGAAAAGACATATATGTCCATCAAAGGATATGTACAAAAGGTTTGTCACAATTTTATTGACAATGGCCCCAAACTGGAAATAACCAAAATGTCCATCAACAGAATAATGGGTTAAAAGATTATGGCATATAATAAAATAAAGCAGGAAAAAACAACTGCTCCATGCAACAGCACAGATGAATTTTCCAGATGTAATAATAAAGCAAAGGAAGCCAGACATAAAGTAATATATACGGGATTGTTATATTTACATGACAGTCAAGGTCAGGTATGAAGAACCAAAGTCAGAGGAAGAGTCTTGACTAGAAAGTCGTAATACACATGCTGGGTTCTGGGGATGTTCTCCGCTCAGTGAGATCGGTGGAAACGCTGGTGCACGCGTGTACCAAGTCAGCACAGTGTACATTAAGACTGATGCACTCAAGTGTAGATACATGATATCTCAGTAAAAGTTACACATATATAACTTTTTATATAGTTATATATATATATATATATATATAATACTTTTAAAAATTATTTTGCCTAACTGCCCATTTCCTTTTCTGACAGAAATTTTTCTAAAAATCAAATTTTGCAGTGTTTATCCTTCTTCATTGCCTTCTGATAAAACTCTTTCATGGGCTGACCTCTGCCCGTGTCTTCACACTGGCCTCTCACTCACCCCTTTTGGAACCTAGAATCCTGAGCTAATAAAGCAACTCAGGTGCTTTCATTCTTCCCGAATCCTTCTGTCTCAACAGCACTTAAAGACTCATATCTTTGTGATCACAGCATTGCAAACAGCTCTGTGTCTGATTTTTATACTAGATTGTAGGCTGCTTAAAGACAAGTCTCTGAACAGTTTATCTAATATCATGTCACGTTATCTACTGGGTCTCGTACAGTCAGGCACACAAACTCCGGCACATGAAGCAAAAAGAAGGGAACATAAAGCATCGTACCTAACAGGAATCTTGCAACATTATCAAGTGATGTATTTAGCGGTTGCAGAATAACCGTTTTTCAAAGGAGAGAATCAAAGATGAGAGTCAAAGAAGGAAAGAATCAAAAATGAATCTTCATGGGTGAGCTTCTTTTCAAAGAAGTGATCTATGAATGTCTCAGGCTTTCAGAGAACAGCACTTCTATCCACTACCTGTAAAATAAGCCAATAAGTTCACTGGGGGGATGCTAATGTGTGCATTACATTAAATTCTCCTTTAAGTCTTCACAGCGTTTAACAACACTGATGGTTTTCCTGACGCCTCTGGCAGGTAGATGTTGGCATTGTGTGTTGCTTCAGGTAGTGAACCCAGGTGAGCTGAAATTAACCTAAGTTTACAAAGCACTTATGCAAGGAGACCGCAGCGGGTGAGGGACATAAGGATCCTGGAAGCAAGAAGAGAAAGTGACTTGTTAATATTTTTAGCTTGTGGCCCTGCTGTTCCTACTATGAACTTAGAAATCATGTTGGTAAATGTCACTGGCTGCAATTAGAACAAGAGAATAAGCTGACTGTTAAATTGGATTATTAATAAAGATGCTTATAGCCTATTTGTACCTCTTATTTTACCTTTTGTTTTAAGTCCTTTCCACTAATATTTATTCAGACTGTTTTATATCATAAAAATAGGGAAGCTTAATTGGTACAGACAAAAATGATAATAGAATTTAAACATCCTTTAAATAGATCAAAAGCTATCCTTTCTCATTATAATTGAAAATAAGTCTTGCTAATAACAAAATGTGGGGTTTTTGTTTATTTGTTTTTGTTTTTACCCAATAAGCCTACATTTATATGATCTCACAGGAAGGTGTATGAACCTGTAAGAAGCTGCTCATTTTCTGTGCACACAAACGTCTTGACCCTTTTCCCCAGCGCTCACAACAGACTTAACTCACATTTACCTCTAGCTGTGATGACACATGAGGGCTAGACGGGGTGCCCCCACTGCTGCCGCCCGCTCCCCCTGCCAGACGTCAGCCCTGAGCCCTGCCCGGTCCTTGCAGGGTCCTTGCAGGGCCCTGTGTGGTCTGCCGCAGGGCCTGCTCCTGGGCTGCACACGGGGACCGGTCCCACCCGCCTTCTCCCATCGCCTGTCTGGTCTCACACTCAGTCGCGGCCCATAAGTTTAAATCAGACTCTAACCCAGTCAGCTGACAAATCAAAGTATTGATTCCACTCACCTTGTATCCTGAGCAACAGAAAGCACAGCTGCACAGGGTGCGGGGCTGCAGTCAGGACTCAGCCCAAGGAGCATGAAGCAACTGCATAACAGAATGTCGCTGGAATTCAGTAGACATGAAGCACGTAGTAAGATTGCTTTATATTTTTAAAAAGAGAGTGTGATGCCTAGAACCACCGTGGTCTGTCAAATAAACTGCCATTGAAGGCATGAAAAGCCATTATTTATTTCACCTGCAGCCTTCCCTCGGTATCAGGAAATAAATTGTAAAGTAAAATACATTCAAGTCACGTTCGACAATGTACCTGATTATTAAAACCCAATTAGCAATGTAGCAAACTTTTGATATTTAGTTCAATCCATCCAAACTAATAATTTAAGTAATAAACATATGTGATAACTGTTTATTCCCAAGCACCATAGTCGCTTTCCTAAGGCTTCTGCCTCAGACACAAGGCTTCTGCCAAAGTCTATTGTATCTAAATAGACTTTGAGAGTTGTTGGAAGGAGTTCCAGAAATCTGAAAATCTCATTTGGGAAATATTGCTTGGACTACAACTTTGTGTTGACTCTTAAAGTGTTGATAAAATTTTAAGATTCACACAAATGGTGGGAATGCAGACTGGTGCAGCCACTATGGGAAATAGTGTGGAGTTTCCTCAAAAAATTACAAATGGAACTGCCATTTGACCCAGTGATCCCACTTCTAGGAATATATCCTAAGAAGCCTGAAACACTGACCAGGAAGACTATATGCACCCCTATGTTCATTGCAGTGTTATTTACAATTGCTAAGGTCTAGAAACAGCCCAAATGTCCATCAGTGGATAAGTGGATAGAAGAGCAATGGTACATTTACACAATGGAGTACTATGCAGCTGAAGAAGAGAAGGATCTCTTACCCTTTAAGACAGCATGGAGGGACCTGGAGAGTATTATGCTAAGCAAAATAAGCCAGTCAGAGAAAGATAAGTATCACATGATCTCACTTATATGTGGAATCTA
Source organism: Molossus molossus (assembly GCF_014108415.1). Classification (NCBI taxonomy): domain Eukaryota; kingdom Metazoa; phylum Chordata; class Mammalia; order Chiroptera; family Molossidae; genus Molossus; species Molossus molossus. Next base: position 6,556,135 of record NW_023425351.1, on the reverse strand, counting down.
ATGAGCAAAATAAACATGGATAAAATAGAACCAGAGTCATAGAAACACAGAACAGGCTGACAGAAAGGGGGGAGGATTAACTAAAGAACATATATGCATATCTGCATACCCCACGGACACAGACAATAGAGTGGTAAAAGCCGGGGGTGGGGTGGTGACTGCATGCAGGGGGACAATAGGGAAAAACGGGGGGATATCTGTAATACTCTCAACAAGAAGGTAAAAAAAGAAATAAATTCCTTTATGTGACATAAAAAAATAATAAATAAAATGAACTCAGAAATAGAGAACAGCTTGGTGATTACTGGAAGTGGGGATGGGAGTGGGTAAAATGGGTGAAGGTGGTCAAAAGGTACAAACTTGAGTGACAAAACACATGCCTCTGGGATGAGCCATACAGCCTGTTGACTGCAGTTAACAGTACTGTGCTGAATGAATATGAAACTGTACTGTATTTGAAAGTTGCTAAGGGATTAGATCATAAAAGTTCCTATCACAAAATATGTATATACACACATCTATGAAGTCATGTTGTTGTATACCTGAAACTAATACAATGTTATATGTCAGCTTAAAAAATTCAGTGATTGCCCTGGCCGGTTTGGTTCAGCGGTTAGAGCGTCAGCCTGCGGCCCAGAGAGACCCGGGTTCAGTTCCCGCTAAGGGCACGTACATTGGTTGCAGTTTGTCCCGGGCCCTGGTTGGGGTCATGCGGGTGGCAACCACTCGATGTGTCCCTTTCACATCAATGTTTCTGTCTCTCTCTCTCTCTCCCACTCCATCTGAACAAAAAAATGGAAAAAATGTCCCCAGGTAAAAATGTTCTCGGGTGAGGATCAAAAAAAATAAATAAAATCATTGATTAACAACAACAGCAAAAGAGTCAGGATTCAATTTTAAAAAAAAAAAGGAATCACACCAAGAAAGCAGCACAGAGGTGAGCTAGGACCTCCACCAGGACCTGGGCTGATGTCCCACACCATCGTCTCAACTGCGAAGGAGTTGTGTCAGCTGCCTGGGCGCTCAGGGGCCCAATCTTGAACATGAAGGTATTTTGACTGCAAAGCAAGAGTACTATCAAAAATAGCAATAATTATATTAACACTTGCTCAGCGATGCTAAATTATTTATTAAAAATAATTTTGAAACTTTTAGAACTTCAGATATGTTGAATCAGTTCAGTCTTTCAAGCAAATGGACATAACTTCATTTAGACACCCCTACGTTATCATGCCGTCTGATGCTCTAGCATAAATTAGGTTAAATGATTTAGTTTATTAAAATAGTGTGTTTTGTTCTGTCGTGGGAAATAAAAGATTTTTACTAATAAAAAAATGCCTTCTTACCAATATAAAAGAGACACAATTTATTATTCATTATTAACCTATCTATATGCATACAAGGCAGCAGGAAAGTGAGTGAAAATTTAGGATAGAATGTTACACATTTCAAATGGAAAAGCAGACAAAAAGAACCACTTTCGTTGTCTTACAAATCTCTTGAGAGACTTCCAAACTAATTTCTGAATTACATTTTAACATATTGAGAAGTTATTTGGCCTGTGACATTGGAGATATTTTTAAATTGTAAAACCTGAATCTCTATTTCAAAAGTTAGAGTAAAAACTCAGTTTCACTATTTCTCTAAGGAAACATTCAAGTAAAGGGCGAAGGAGAAAATAATATTTTTGCCTTTATAACTGGAGAAAATACTTTTCATTTACCCCTAATCTTCCATAGTAGTATCCTTTATTTTCTCCAAAATGTTGAAGAGTGTTACTGTCCTAAACTGATACTTTTTTTCTCTAAAGGTTTTTTATGTTTGCAAAATAGAATTTAGGTTATATACATCTCATTCCATTTTTACTTCTAACATGACTAATATTAAATGCTGTTTTTTCAAACATATAAAAATGACTTTGCTTCTTAATTTAAAAAAAACCAATACTCTATTGTAACTGAGGATTAACTCATACAAGAGTATGTCTTTTTTCATGTTATTTCATAAATGGATGTTCAGTTTTAAGAAAATCACAACATTAAATCCCATCATTTGCTCCCAGTCATTGTGTTTTAGATTTAAGGACAGCTTTGGTGATCATCAAAGTGTTTGACTTGAAACTTAAATTAATCTTTAAACCTTAGAGAGAAAAAATTATTTATAGGGTATCAGGATGATTTTAATTTACTCTTGTGTTCAGGTGTCTCGTTTTAGGCACAGTTTTTTTTATCCTAACCGAAGGATATGCCTTGTTTATAATTAATGAGAGAGAGAGAGAGAAATGTGCGAAAAAAAAACATTGATTGATTGCCTCCTGCATGAACCCTGACCTGGGATCAAACTCGCAAATTCAGTATGTGCCCTGACCCGGAATGGAACTCCCAAACTTTTTGAAGTAGGGTACAGCACTCCAAACCTACTGAGTCACCGGCCGGGGTTAGTTTCAGGCACTTTTTAGAGCAGGTCTTATTTATCTTGTTCTTTTATATTGGAATTGGGAAACAACTAGTAAAAACAAGAAATGTTTCTCTCTTTTCTTACTGTCTTACACAACTTACAAATATTGCAAATGGTAATTTAATAAATTATTCTAGTAAGATAGAGGGTTATTTATATAGCCAAATCTTTTCCCACGATTTTCCCTTTGATTCATTTAGTATTCCCAATAGAGTTTTAGGAAGAACAAATAATCTCACACACACAGATGCACATGTGCACAAACACCTCCCCTCTGACAGCTGTCAGTCTGTTCCATGTATCCATGCCTCTGGTCTTATTTTGTTCATCAGTACATTTTATTCATTATATTTCACATATAAGTGAGATCATATGATATTTGTCTTTCTCTGACTGGCTTATTCATTTAGCATAATGACCTTCAGGTATATACATGCTGTTGCAAAAGGTAAGATTCCCCCCCCCCCTTTTTTTTTTACGACCGAGTAGTATTTTATTGTGTAAATGTACCACAGATTTTTTATCCATTCCTCTACTGATGGGCACTTGGGCTGTTTCCAGGTTTTGGCTATTGTAAATAGTATTGCAGGTAACATAGGGGTGCATATAATTCTTTTGAATTAGTGTTTTGGGTTTCTTCAGATACATTTTCAAGGGAGGGATCTCTGGGTCAAAAGGTAGTTCCATTTTTTAAATTTTGAGGAAACTCCATACTATTTTCCACAGTGGCTGCATCAATCTGCATTCCCACCAATAGTGCACCTACAGTCCCCTTTTCTCCACATTCTCACCAGCACTTGCTATTTGTTGATTTATTGATGGCAGCCATTCTGATAGGCATGAGATGATATCTAATTGTGGTTTTAATTCGCATCTCTCTGATGATAAGTGACAATGATCATTGTTGCATACGTGTATTGGACATCTGCATGTCCTCTTTGGAAAAGTTCCTGTTCAGGTCCTTTATCCAATTTTTAAATCAGTTTTTGTCTTCTCGGTGTTGAGTTGTTGAATTCTTCATATATTTTAGAAATCAACTCTTTATCAGATGCATCATTGGCAAATATGTTCCCCGATTCAATGGGTACCCTTTTCATTTTATTGATTTTTTTGCTGTTGTTGTGCAAAAGCGTTTTTAGTTTGATATAGTCCTATTTTTTTTTATCCCAAGGAGATATATCTGCAAAAATATTGTTATAAGAAATGTCTGAAATTTTATAGCCCATGTTTTCTTCTAAGATTTTTATGGTTTCAGCCTAGCCGGTGTGGCTCAGTGGTTGAACATCTACCCCCGTACCAAGAGGTTGCCGGTTTGATTCCTGGTCAGGGCACATGCCCACTTTGTGGGCCTGATCCCCAGTAGGGGCATGCAGGAGGCAACCAATCAATGTTCTCTTTCATCAATGCTTCTATCTCTCTTTCCCTCTTTCTTTTTCTCTCTCTAAAATCAATAAAGAAAAAAAGAAAATAAATCATTAAATAAACCGTCTTTATTTCATTGTATGTTCTTGCCTCCTTTTTCTAATATTAATTGACCAAAAAGGCATAGGTTTATTTCTGTGCTCTCCATTCTGTTCCATTGATCTATATGCCTGTTCTTGTTCTGATACCATGTTACTATAACCTTGTAGTATAGTTTGCTGTCAAGTAATGTGAAAACGCCTACTTCTTTTTTTCCCAAGATTTCTGAACTATTCCAGGTCTTTTGTGGTTCCATCTAAATATTTGGAATATTTGTTGTAGATCTGTGAAGTACGCTATTGGTATTTTAACAAGAATTGCATTGAATCTGTAGATTGCTTTGGATAGTATGTCTATTTTAATTATGTTAATTGTTTATATCTATAAACACAATATATGCTTCCACTATCTTATAATTTTCTGATTATAGGTCTTTTACATCCTTGTTTAAATTTATTCCTAGGTGTCTTATTTTGTTGTTATTGTTATTGCTATAGTAAATGGGATTGTTTTCTCAGTTTCTCTTTCTGATAGTTTTTTATTGGTATATAAAAATGTCACCCATTTCTGAATATTAATTTGGTATCCTGCTGCTGTGCTGAATTCATTTATTAGATCTAGAAGTTTGTAGTGGAGTCTTTAAGGCTTTCTATATACAGTATCATGACACCTGTAAATAATGACAGTTTTAGTTCCTCCTTTACAATTTGATATCTTTTGCTTTTTTCTTCCTATCTAATTGCTGTGGCTAAAAATTCCAGAACTATATTGAATAAAAGTGGTGAAAGTGGACGTCCCTGTTTTGTTCCCTATCTTAAGGGAAATACTTTCAGTCTCTGCCCATTGAGTAAGATGTTGGCTATACGTTAGTCGTATATGGCTTTTACTACTTTGAGGTATGAGCTCTCTACTCACTTTGCTGAGAATTTTTTTATCATAAATGGGTGATAGATTTTATCAAATGCTTTTTCTGTGTCTAATGATATGATCCTGTGATTTTTATCTTTCATTTTGTTTAAATAATGTATCGCATTTATTGATTTGCACATATTGTACCAACTCTGCTTTCCCAGAATAAGGTCACTTGATCATGGTGTATAATCTTTTTAAAGTATTGCTGGATCTGATTTGCTAATATGTTGTTGAGGATTTTAGCATTAATGTTCATCAGGGATACTGGCCTAGAATTTTCTTTCTTTCTAGCATTTTCATGTTTTTGTAATTAGGATAATACTGGCCTTGAAAAAAGAGCTTGGAAGTCTTCATTCTCTGGAATTTCTGGGATAGTTTGAGAAGGATAAGTGTTAGTTCTTCCTTTAATGTTTGGTGAAATTTAAGGTTAAGCTGTTAAGTTCTGTGTTAGTCTGATTAAAGGTTTGTCAATCTTGTTTATTATTCCAAAGAACTAGCCCTTGGTTTCATTGATCTTTTCTATGTTTTTTTTTTACCCTCTATGTCATTAATTTCTGCTCTAATCTTTATTATTTTCTTCATTATACTTATAGTGGGCTTTGTTTGTTGTTCTTTTTCTGGTTATTTTAGTGTAAATTTAAATTGTTTATTTGAGATTTTTTTATTTTGTTTTTTTGAGAGAGCCCTGTAATGCTATGAACTTCCCTCTCAGGACTGATTTTTTTTTTTTTTTTTTTTGCATCTCATAGATTTTGGTTTCTTGTGTATTTATTTCCTTTGTTTCCAGGTACCTTTCGATATCTTCCCTGATTTTATTATAAACCCATTCATTTTCTAATATTGTGCTATTTAGCCTCCATATGTTCGAATGTTTTTCAGGGATTTTTATTTTTATTAGTTTTGTAATTGATTTTTAGTTTCATACAATTGTAGTCAGAGATGATGCTTGATGTAATTTCAATCTTCTTGTATTTATTAAGACATATTTTATTCAAGTAAGTGTTCCATGTGCACTTGAGAAAATGTGTATTCTGTTTCTTTGGGATTAAATGTTTTATAAATATTGATTAAATTCATTCGATCCAGTTTGTCATTTAATGTCGCTGTTGGTTTGCTAGATAGAGTAGTCTTGGTTGTAGGTCATTTCTTTTTATTACTTTTAATATTTAATGTCAATACTTTCTGACCTGAATTTTTTCTGTTGAGAAATCAGGTGACAGCCTACTGGAAATTCCCTTGTAGGCATTTAACTGTCTCTCTCTTGCTGGTTTTATTTTATTTTATTTTTTTATTATTATTATTTTTTTATCCTGACTCAAGGACATTTTTCTATTTTTTTGTTCAGATAGAGTGGGAGGGAGAGAGAGGAAGAGAGAGAGAAACATCGACGTGAAAGGGACACATCAAGTGGCTGCCACCCGCATGACCAACCAGGGCCGGGGACAAACTGCAACCGAGGTATGTGCCCTTAGCGGGAACCGAACCCGGGTCTAATTGGACCGCAGGCCGACGCTCTAACCACTGAGCCAAACCGGCCAGGGCAAAAAGCCCTTTCTCTTTATTTATTTATTTTTTTATTGATTTTTTTTTAGAGAGAGAGGAAGGGAGAGGTAGAGAAAGACAGAAACATGGATGAGAGAAAATATCGACTGGCAGCCTCCTGCATGCCCCTCACTGGGAATTTGGCCCACAAGCTGGACATGTGCCCTGACCGGGAATCTAACCGGTGACCTCTTGGTGCATGGGTTGACACTCAACCACTGAGCCAAAATGGTTGGGCTCTCACTTGTTGGTTTTAATATTTTCTCTTTGTGTTTAACCTTATTGTTTTAATTATGATGTTTCTTGGTGTGAGCCCTTTTGGATTAATCTTAATTGGAACTCTCTGTGCTTCCTAAACTTGTGTGACTTTTTCATTCACAAGGTTAGGGAAGTCGTCAGCCATTATTATTTCTTTAGCCCATGTTATCCTGAGAAGCGGAATTAAAAAGAGATCTGTCTTCAAAGTTAAAATTACATCGATTACCTCGTTCTTGTTCTCTGTGCCTGCCCTCACCTAAGGTTTCCTGGCCCACCATCTGCTACTAAGTGTCTTCACACTAGGCTGACAATCTTTCCACCTGTCCCCGCCCCTGTGTTTCCAAGTCTTTTCTTCTCTAACAATTCATTACAAAATTCCTGAGATTATTCCTATGTGGAAAATTATCTGTCTGCTTCTGAATAATATTCCATTGCAATAATCACTTGCATTCCATTTAATAAATCCTTCGAAATACATTAAAAACACATTAAAATTATAATTTGAATTTATATTTTTCTATTTATGAAAGTAAATATATTCATTACAGAAAAATTGCAAAAATAAATATAAGGACAAAAATATTGCCCAGCCAGTATGGCTCAGTGGTTGAGCATCGACCCATGGACCAAGAGGTTGCTGGTTCAATTCCTGGTCAGGGCACCGCCTGGGTTGCCAGCTCGATCCCCAATAGGGAGCCTGCAGGAGGCAGCCAATCGATATTTCTCTCTCTCTAAAAAAAAAAAAAATACACACACACACACACGTTTACCATGATCTCACCACATAGAAGTAGCAATTTCTAAAATTTGATTTACCATTATTTTGTGAACAGTTCAGTGGTGTTAAGTACATTCACTTTGTTTATAATGATTACCACTATTCATCTCCAGAATTATTTTTATCTTGAAAACTGAAACTCTGTACTCATTAAAAAATAAATTTTTCATTCCACCTCCCCCTCCCAGCCCCTGGACATCATCATTCTGGAAAGTAGCAAATTTTAACATGTTGCTTTTTGCCATGTCTTTCCATGATATGTATTATTGTACTACTTCTGGTGGATTGTGAGAATACCTGTAAAATAACTTGATTTTTTCTATTATTTCTCTTTTCATAACCCTCTTTGGATTTAGTACATGAGAATACTAAAACGAAGTTGAAAGGAAGCTTCATAAAAACCCTTAGATTCCTAATCTTTAACATTTTGAAACTGAATTACATTACAGTCTCCAAACTATTCTGACCACATAATCCTTAAATTTAAAGGTCTCCTAAAATATGTATATTTAATCATATAATATACATGTATCTATATGACTATACTAAAATGCTATGTATGTTATAGAATGCTAAAACATACATTATATACATCTTGAAGAAAGTAATGTGTTCTATTATTTTATTTTCTATGCTTTATCTTTTTTTGTTATTGTTTGTTTGTTTTGTTAATTCTCACTTAAGGATGCATTTTTCCATTGATTTTTAGATAGAGTGGAAGTGAGGGAGGAGGAGAAAGAGATACATAGATATGTTGCCTCCCACATGACCCCAACCGGGACCAGGGATCGAACCTGCAACTCAGGTATGTGCCCTTGACCAGGAATTTAACCTGTGACCCCTCTGTCTACAGGAAGACACTCTAACCACTGAGCAACACTTGGGCGGGTCTATCTGTTAAAATTCTACTCTGACCCTGGCCGGTTTGGCTCAGTGGTTGGAGTGTTGGCCTGTGGACCAGAGAGTCCCGGGTTCGGTTCCCACTAGGGACACGTACCAAAAAATAAATAAATAAAATAAAATATAATAAAATTCTACTCTACACTTTGCAAAAGTCTTTCTTTCTTTTTTTTTAAGTTATTTTATGTATTTAAGATGTAATAGTTGTCACAGTAGCACAGCCCTTTGAAAATCTGGTAATAAACTTAATATATTTTAGTTCTTAATATTGAGGGTTCTGAGAGTTGAAAAAAGACACGCTTCATTATGAAAGTAGGGGGGGAATTATGGAAGGATCCAAATTAATGGAATCCATTGTTGCTGGGATTACTACAACATCTCCATGTTGATGGTCAGCTTGTAAATTTTCATGTCTGATGTCAATTAGTTGTCTTTTGAAAACTAACAGAAGAAGGTTACATATTTATATGTTTGACAAATATGTTCAAATTATCTGAAATTCCTCATTTAGACAGTCTTTACATAGGTTACACATTTCCATCCACAAATGCTGTAATTTTGAAGAAATGAACTTTTTGTGTCTGAGACATTATTCACAGCAACAAAAATCATGTAAGTATGAAAACATTTCTAAAACTCTATAAAATTTGCATTATGACATTTTCTCAAAAGTATTATTTTTCTTAGTAGTAAAATAGTACCCTTACCTTAAGAGACTGGTTTTATTTTATTATTTTTTAGCGATTGCTATGTGGCACACTTTTAAGTTCTGTTTATCACAGAAAGAATCAGCAAATTTAGACCACTTGTTTTTCTTTGTTTAAAATAATTTTTTTTTTTTTTTAGTTTTAGCAACATGTTTAAGAAAAAGTTAGTAAAAATTTGTGTAGTCTAAGTGATTACCATAGTGAATCTTACAATAATTCAACACTCATTCCATACTCTTGGTTTAACTGGTCACAAATGAACTTCGATAGGTCATAACTCTGTGAAAGGCTGAGCTTATGTTTGTGGACCCCTTTTCCATCCACTAACTCTTATAAATTCTGAGGTATAAGTGTTCTTGACATGTACACTATTATTTATAAAAGCTGTTTTTAATATAAAAAAATGGATCTAGAGGTTCTAACACTTTCTTCTTTAACCTGAAATGACTGTCTTTAGTACAAAGAAACCTCCAGCCATCTAATGATCAAATCAAAGGTCCTATCATTTCTATCTCCTTTTTAACATAACTAAACGTTATATTTTATTCTTTTTAAAATCATGGCACTTCTGTTGTCTTTATTTTTTCTTAAAATGATCTTGAATCTGATTAATCTAAGATATTATTAACGTGAGGATCTGAACTTTTTGTAGTTTTACCCTCTGTTTTCTGGTTCCTTCCAGGCTAGTATGTGACTCAATAAACCTTTTCTTCCAGAAAACTTTTCGTCTCAAAAGTTTGTGTTGAACAATACAAATAAATATCTGTGTCTTCTGGGCTTAAAAGTGAGGAAGTAAACTTTGGAAGAACAGAAACTACAAGAATTCCCATAAAAAATTAAAACAGGAAGCACTGTATTGAAGCAGCAGAGTGGACTCGGAAGCCGCAGGAGGCGCAGGAGCCAAGCGCTCGGGAAGACTGAGCGTGTCTGCCGGGGTTAAGGCAGGCGGGCGCCAGGAGCGCGGCCTACTCTGTGTGTTACTCTGCAAAACATCTTATCAACACTGGAATCTTTCTCCCTTAAGATAAAAACAATAATCATGCAAAATAGTGCACAGATAAAAAGAAGGTTGACAATATGTATAAAAAAGAAAATAATTTAATTTTAGGAAATATATATACCGAAAAAAAAACAAAATCCCAGTCTTTGAGTACAAACATCTGAAGAACAAATTAGTAAAATGAAATATCTAAATACAGATTATTTTCTCCTATTTAAAAGAAATAAAAACATGAAAATTTTATGAAACTTTTAAAGAATATAATTATAGATATCCAAAATTCACAAGATTTCCAGGGCAGAAGAACAAAGAAAATGTAATATTAAAAATAAAAATACCAAATAAAATTTATCAGACTTAAGTAACAATAAAAAAAAGGAACATGCATTTACAAAATAAAATAAAAAACTAAAAAGTAATCTAAAAAAATTGCCCCCAAAAGGTAACCTCGTACCTATTAGCAGTAACCCATTCTTGCCAGTTTCTTCAACTCTAGAAAAGCACCAGCCTACTTTCTGTCGGAGTTAATTTACCTATTCAGAAGATTTCATATAAATTGAATCATTTCTCCACATTGTGATTGCTTGATTTTGTTCAGCTTTAATAGGTATCTATTTAACAATAAATAACAATCTAAAAAGGAATAAAGATAATAACATTGGATATCAAGGTGTTTAGAATAGATGAAAATACATATGTACATTCTTATCAAGTTTGGCAGGGGAGGTTCTAAATAATAGGTTGAGATATTATTTGAATAATAATAACATAATATTTGTGTGACTATTAAAAGGTAGTCGCTAGAAATGTAGAAACATAATGTATAACTTTCAGATCAGTATGCTAGTTAACATAAACATCAGACCAATTCAACAAAAGACAGAAAATATGAAGAGATTAATTTTTGTAAAAGAAGTTAAATAAGTTGGGAACATAAAATTTTAGATATAAATACTTTAAATTCAAACATCTCAACAATCACAATAACTGTTAAATTTTAAATATATTCTGAGATATTTACCTAAGATAAAATAAGTACCCACCTAGGAAACAAAGATTTGGAGTCTTATTAGAATAATTCCCTTTGTTGACTTTATAATGTTTTTGATTATTAAAAGAACAGAATCAGCTTGCTATTAAAAGAACTACTTTTTTTTACTTGTTATATTTACTTTTAATGTATTTTATTGTCACTTTAGTGGAAGAAATAACTTTCGTTTTAAAATGACTTATGATTTTATTTAATTAAATGTTCATACTTTTCCACAAGTAAATCTTAAATAAAATAATGACTGTAAATTGGCTATGAAATTTACTAGAAGGACCCTGGAAAATTTCAATAGATTTTCTTTCACCTTATAAAAAGAGAATGTTAAAAATAATTAAGCTGCCCAGCTGGTGTGGCTCAAAGAATTGAGCATTGTCCCATAGATGGAGAGGTCCCAGTTCAATTCCCGGTCAGGGCACATGCCCAGGTTGCAGGTTTGATTCCCACAGGGAGGTATGCAAGATGCAGCCTGTCTATGATTCTCTCTCACATTGATGTTTCTATCTTTCTCTCCCTTTCCCTCTCTCTAAAAAAAATGAATAAAAACATATTTTTTAAAAATGTATAAAAATAATAAGAAAAAAATAATTAGGCCCTGGCCAGTTTGGCTCAGTGGTTAGAGCATCAGCCTGAGGTCCAGAGAGACACAGGTTCAGTTCCCACTAAGGGCACGTGCCTCAGTTGAAGTTTGTCCCCCGTCCTGGTTAGTCATGTGGGTCCCTTTCACGTCGATGTTTCTCTCTCTCTATCTCTCTCTCTTCTTCTCTCTCCCTCCCACTCTACCTGAACAAAAAATGGAAAAATGTCCTTGGGTGAGGATAAAAAAAAAATAAAATAAAGAAAAAAATAATTAGGCTTATTTGACATGTTGAATTGCATAGAGAACATAGTCAAATAGTGAGATGCTTAAGATCTCTAGGGGTACATTTTTTATGGGTAAATATTGTTAATATGAATATTTCAGGAAGTATATAAAATTCCTCGAAATGTGTAAATGTCCTCTGTGTTCATATATCCTGATACTTCCTTGCTTAGTATGAGCCAACAAAATAATGTTATCAGTCATTATTGCAGTTATTATACAAAATGTTGTAATATATAAAAACAACCAAATTTCCTTGTCAAATTGCATTATTTTTATAACAAACTTTTAATTGATTTCTAGTTTCAGTTGAGCTGAGAAGATGCTTGATATGATTTCAATCTTCTTGAACTTTAGAGACTTAGTTTGTGTTCTAACATGTGATCTATCTTCGAGAATGTCCGATGTGCACTTGAGAAGAATGGGAATTCTGCAGTTTTAGGGTGTAATTTTCTGTAGATATCTATTAAATCCATTTGTTCTAGTGCTTTATTTAGAGTCTCTGTTTCTTTGTTAATTTTTTGTCTAGTGGATCTATCCAGTGATGTCAGTAAGGTGTTGAAGTCCCCTGCTATGATTGTATTGCTGTTGATTTCTTCTTTGAAATCCTCCAGAAGTTTTTAAATATATTTTGGTGCTCTTATATTGGGTGCATATATGTTTACCAAGGTTATATCCTCCTGTTGGATAGATCCTTTTGATATTATGTAGTGGCCTTCTTTGTTTCTAGTTACAGACTTCATTTTGAAGTCTATTTTATCACATATGAGTATTGCTACCCCATCTCTTTTTTCCATTTTGTTTGCTTGGAAAATTTTTTTCCATTCCTTCACTTTCAACCTGAGTCTTTTGTTGTGAGGTGGGTCTCTTGTAAACAACATATATATATCATGCTTTCTTATCCATTCAGCTACTCTGTGTCTTTTGATTTGAGTTGCTAGTCCATTTATATTTAAGGTTATCATTGATATGTACTTATTTATTGCCACTTTTGTTCATTATGGTTGTTTCTCTTCTTATTTCTTCTGCTTATTACAACAGTCTTTTGAACATTTCTTAGAGTGATGGTTTTGTGCTAATATATTCCCTTAGCCTTTTTGTGTCTGGAAAGCTCTTTATTTCACCTTCTATTTTGAATGATAGCCTTGCTGGATAGAGTAGTCTTGAGTTCAGATCTTTGTTTTACATTGCCTTGATTACTTCATGCCATTCCCTTCTGTCCTGTAATGTTTCTGTTGGAGAAGTCATCTAATTATGGTGGTTCCTTTGTAGGTAACCTGTTGATTATCTCTTGCTGCCTGTAGGATTTCCTCTTTGTCTTTAATTTTTGGCATTTTAATTATTATGAGTCTTGGTGTGGGCCTCTGGGTTCTTCTTACTTGGGGTCCTCTGTGTTTCTTGAACTTGTATGCCTCTTTCCTTCACCAAGCTAGGAAAGTTTTCCGTCACTGTGTCTTCAAATATACTCTAACCCTTGCTCATTTTCTTCTTCTGCTGGCACTCTCATGATGTGGATGTTTTTATGTTTCATATTGTCCCACAGTTCTTTTAAGCTGTCTTCCTGTTTGTTTGTTTGTTTGTTTTCATTTTGGTTTTCTGATTGGGTGATTTTCTCTACCCTGTCTTCTAATTCACTGATCCAGTCCTCAGCTACCTCTATTCTGCTGGTTATTTCTTCCAATGTGTTCTTTATTTCTGCTATGTCATTCTCAGTTCCAATTGGTTGGTTTTCAGTGTTTCTACATTCTTACTCATGCTGTTGAGCTTCCTCATGGTTATTACTCTGAATTCTCCTTCTGATAGCTTGCTTAATTCTATGTCACTTATTTCTTCTTCTGAAGAATTCTCTTGTTCTTTCATTTCAAATTTATTTCTTTTTTTCACCATTTTGGCTATCTCAATGGATTGTGGAGCCTGCCAAATTTTTCTTGTGGGTACTGATGTTCTGCTGGTTGTGGTTCCCTCTACTGGGTTTCGATGAGCGAGAGAAGACCCACATTAAACACCACTGTCAAGTCTTACTTTCCCAGGTAGATTTGCAAGCCAAGGAAAGATTCAGTTATCCTCCAGCTTTTTGCCTGGAGGCTATTAGTCTCAGTTACTTGATGAGCCTCGATTTGTAGCCCACAGCTGAATGAAAAATTCCTCAGGTGTAAACAGATTTCCAGTGGGTGGGGCACTTGCTTGCCCTACTCAATGTTAATGAGCCTCAATTTTCATTTTCCTGGCCTGGTCTGGTGGTGTTGAATTCCTGTGGAAGGGGCCATTGCTTCTCCATCGCGCTCTGGGAAGGGGCTATTTAAGTAAGTGGTTCAGCAAAAAAACTCTCGGTGTCTTCCTGTCCAGCTCTCTCCTGTGCCAGGAACCCTGGACTCTCTCTACACGGTTACAGTCCAATCTGCCCTCCCTCTGCTAGAGCCCAAGGTGAGTCACTATAGTTAATTTGGTGCTTTTAAAAACCCCTGCTTTCTCATCAGGAAGCACACTCAGCTAATACAGCTCTCCACTGCTGTCTGTGGGCTCCCAGCCTACCCTGACTTGCCTCCACAATTCCTACCAGGATTGATTTGGCATTCTCTTTCTGTCCCTAGTTGTATGGTTCTCTGCAGCTGCTTTTTAGTTGGTTTTTCTTGATGATTTGTCTTTATTTTAGTAGTAATTCCAGTTTGGTCCTGGGAGACAGTCCATTTACTCCATCACCATTTTCCACTCCTGTATTTATCCATCCTTAATTAAGTATGAAGCACACAGAAAATTTCCTTTTTTGTATGTGCCCCTAGCAGGAACTGAACCCAGGAATCTCTGTTCCGCAGGCCGATGCTCCAACTGCTGAGCCAAATTGGCCAGGGCCAGAAATTTTCAAAAAGAAAAAGAAAGTTATAAAGACTGTAGAACATATTTTATTTTAATACTCCTTATCATTTCAAGGCAAAGAACTGGCTGGGCCAGCTGTGCACTACTCTTTCAGTTATTGTGTACCTAGCCCTTATGTTCATCATGAAGAGACCATAATTAGATGGCAAAAGGCCAAGTGGTGTCTTTGATTCACTTTACAGTGTTATCCAGATGTTCTCTTCTCACAGTCCCACCTCATTTGTCCATATTCTCTCTTTCCTTTTTATTTCCTCTCTATACTTTATTCCTTTCTATTAAACTTTGGACTGAAAAGCAAATCAACAGCAACAATGACAAGAACAGGTTTAAAAGAAAAGAAAGGATATTTAGTTCGGTGACTCAATTCATGCTCATATTTTTACAAGAATTAATTTTTTTAAATTTTGCTAAGCCTCTTAAATATTATAATCCTAAAATGATAGCTAGTGCAAAAAAAGTTCTAAGGACTAAGACATTGGCATCATGTTATTATCATATCTACTTTTTGTTTTCCCTTTTGACAACTAAAAATTGGCATCAATCCACAAACAAAAAAACACCTATGGGAGTTGTGGAATCCAGTATCATGTGCCAAAAACCTAGGAGTTTTTCCCACCTGTAAATTGGGTAATAGACAGAAAAACTTTGGTATGGACTGTGGAATCAACAGAAGCCAGCAAACCAGCCCCAACTCCCCTCAGCCACAATAGTCAAACAGCTAGAGAATATTGATTTGGGAAAGCAACCAGAGATGAGAGGCTTTACTGGAGTCTAGCCTTCCCAAGGAGAAATTCTAAAACTCCATCAGGAAAAATGTGAGTTTTGATGTATTTGAGAAGGTCATAGGAACTTTGCCAGCAGTGCCACTCTCCTCGGGGCACAGTGTGGGGCTAAGTAACTGGTGGCACTCTCTGCCATGAGGGAAAGGGGGATGTAAATTGGTGCTTGGCTCCCCCCAAGTATGTAAAATATTGCTGGAGAATCATGTTTCTATCTAGCAGCACCTAGAGTATTGAAGGGGGGGGGGTGCATGAAAATGAGGGAGGGTTGGGATTGAGAAAGAGGCAAGTAAAAATGTCCAAAGGCATTATAGGAGCATGGTTCCTGCTGATTGTGTTGAAAAACCAGCAGGAAGCCTCTCCATGGGCCACTGGGAGAATCTCACCCAAGGAATCCTCCACCTCCCTCATGGAAAATCCTAAAACCCCAAGTGCTAAACCCACGATTCCCTCAACTCTGCAGCAGGCCCTCTGTGCGTTCTTTTGAGTATCGCATTCAAAAGCAAACTCCAGTAAACAGCACATGTGCTCAGAAAATAAGGCTTGGGTTTGTGGACAAGGGAGAAACCACAAATGAGCTGTAATGCCACCTACTGAAAAAAAAAAATTCAGCAGCTGTCTTGGTCAGTTGTAAACAAACAAACAAACAAACAAACAAAAAACAGAGAAAACATACAAGTTTAAGAATTTTGCCAAAAGAGGAAGCAAGAAGTGTAGAGCAAGTATATACATACAGGATCAGGGAAAATCTTAACTATAACAAGGGCCACCTACAAAACTAATCCTACCCAAATACAACTAATAAAGATCTAAGACAGTGTCTAGTACTTCACAAGCAAAAACATCGGTGGAAAACTCCAAGTAACATAAAGAACCAAGAAAGCATATAATCAACAAAAAATAATAGTAATTCTCCAGGGGACAAACTCAAAGACATAGAACTTGGCGATTTTGTTGATTAAGAATTCAAAAGACCTGCTCAACCAGTGAGGCTCACTGGTTGAGCATCGACCCACATACCAGGAGGTCGCCGGTTCAGTTCCTGGTCAGGGCACATGCCCAGATGGTGGGCCAAATCCCCACTGGGGGGTATGCAGGAGGTGGCCAATCGATGTTCTCTTTCATTGCTGTTTCTATCTCTCTCTCTCTCTCTCTCTCTTTTTGCCTTCCTCTCTAAAATCAATAAAGAAAAAATATTTTTAAAGTAAATAAATAAATAAAAAAGAATTAAAAAGACCTATTATGAGGAAACATAATGAGCTACAAGAAAACATGGAAAGACAATTCGATGAAATCAGGATAACTTTATATAAATAAAAGAAAAAAAATTAACAAAGAGGTAGAAACCATAAAAATTTACCAAACAACTTCTGAAGCTGAAAAATTTAATAAATGAAAATTTGAAATGTAATTTAAAAACATCTGCAGCAGAATAGAACCAGTGGAAGATCAAATAAGTAAGCTAGAGGATAGACTTTGAAATAACTTAGTCAAAGAAGGACACAGCAAAAATAATGCAAAAACACACACAAGAAAAGTATACATTATCTATGAAATGGTATACTATGAAATGTACAAATATTAAAATAATTGAATTCCAGAAGGAGAGAAGAAGGAGATAAAAAATTTCTTAAAAGGAATAATACGTGAGAACTTCCAAGAGACTCGGACATCCAAGTTCAGGAAGCTAATGAATCATTTCATTATCTCAATTTATTTTTTTTATCCTCACCTGAGGACATCTTTTCATTTATCTTCAGATAGAGTGGGAGGGAGAGAGGAAGGAAGAGAAAGAAACATCGACGTGAGAGAGACACATCAACTGGTTGCCACCCACTCAATTCCAACCGGAGCCAGGAACAAACCGCAACCAAGGTAAGTACCCTTAATGGGAACCAAACCCGGGACTCTGTGATCTGCGGGCCGATGCTCTAACCACTGGGGATAACTGTCCAGAGCTCATTATCTCAATTTAAATAAAAATAATTGAATTTCTTTTTTTTTTTTTTTTTTTTTTTTTTTTTTTTTTAATCCTCACCCGAGGACATTTTTCCATTTTTTGTTTAGATAGAGTGGGGGGGAGAGAGAGAGAGAAACATCGATGTGAAGGGACACATCGAGTGGCTGCCACCCGCACGACCAACCAGGGCCGGGGACAAACTGCAACCGAGGTATGTGCCCTTAGCGGGAACCGAACCCGGGTCTCTCTGTACCGCAGGCCGACGCTCCAACCGCTGAGCCAAACCGGCCAGGGCTAATTGAATTTCTTGTAGCCTTTGTTATGAAGCCCCTCCAGTGAAACCTCAGGAAATCTTTCCTCTTCTTCCAGTGAGATGCTTCACTGACACTGTCTCATCATGTTGGCCTTGAATTCATCTTTTTCCATTATGATGTGATCTCCCTCCTGATGTCTCTTGTAGTTCAAATTGTTACCAAAAGTTCTATGTAGTCATCTCATAAACATGACGCTTCCTTAATCAGAGTCCTCTCTTCTGAGCCAAACTGCAACTTAGCCACCTGCGTTGGTTCCTGTGTTATCTTGACAATTGCCATAATTGTGGAGGGTTGCCTTTTCTAAGGGTAATAGATGTATTCTTTCCAAACCTTTAAAAAATGCTTCATAAATGTACATTTTTTAATAAAAAAATTTTTTTTCACTATTGTAGAGGTTGGGAAGACCCAAATCGTGTGGATATACATATACCCAGATTGAAAACAACATCTCTCTCTTTTATTTTCATTTTTTTACTGAAAAGTCTCAGTTTTTTACCATACTTTATACTGCTCTGACAACAACATCTCTTGATTACATGTTCTAATCATTGATACAATACTTATGTAGGGTATAAATTACAATTGGCAGTGAAGATAGCCACTTTTATATGGAGAATTGTCTTGGTATCTGTCTCTATGGTAACTATGTCTGGTTACTGTCTCTATCTTTATTCCAAACTAAATCAATAATATCTGTTATGGACTGAATAGTTTACCCTAAAAATTTATTTGTTGAAGCCTTAACCCTCAGTACCTCAGAATGTGATGTATTTGTAGGTGGGATCTTTAGAGAGGAAAATGAAATTAAATGGAGATGGTTAGGGTGGGCCCTAATTTGATATGAGTGGTTTTCTTCTGTAAGGAGAAAATTAGGACACAGAGATGTCCAGAGGAAGAACCTGTGAAGACACAGAGAGAAGGTGGCTACTACAAGCCAAGAAAGAGGCCTTCAATGAAACGAACCCTGTGGACAGCTTGATCTTGAACTTCTGACCTTCAGAACTGTGAGAAAATACATTTTTGTTGTTTAAGCCATCCAGTGTCTGATAGTTTGTTATGGTAGCCCTGGCGAACGAAAACTTCTTGTTGGCTAAATCATGTCAAGCCTTGCATGTCAGACTTACAGAGGATTCATGGTGTGGCTCACCTTTATTCTCTCCTTAGGCACCCTGGGGCCATCTTATTGTATATGGGATATGCTGTCTATTGGTGGCTCCTCTTGAGCTGTGCTGATAAACAGCCACCAAATGTCACTGCAATAACAACACAAATGTTACACAGAATCTTACATGGGTATGAACTTTTTATTTTTATAATCGAATTTTTGTCTTTAAAATTTGTTTTCCTGACCAAACAATTCAATCAATATTGTTAAATATTCACATTGTATATTTTTAAAGGCATTTGATGGACACAATCTTCCCCTCATCAGCATAAAATAGCAAACAAATCATTTTGCCAATACTTTCATTTCTATATTAAACTTTACTCATTCTAAAATCACATTAGCGTTTTGTTTTTTGTTTTTTTGTTTTTTTACAACAAAACATTGTTTCTATAGCCTTATTTGTTCTTGAAAAATGCTCTGCTTTTTGCTGAGCTGGCCTATGGTTTATATTGATTCCCTTCAGGGCTTCCTGGGAATGTATTCTTTTTCTTTTGCACTCCTATTGCCACTCTTCCCCCATTGTCATGAAAACTGTTCCTGTCTACCTCTGATCTTTCTTCCGGGACTTGAGCTCTGGGAAAACTAGTACGGTAATGCTCTGGCATCTCTCAGACTGCTGGGATTGGTGCACTGCAATGAACTACAAGCACATACTGCTTGGTGTGAGGGGGAGCTTTGCAAGGTAGCAAATGCTCCAGATCTCTGGACGCAGTCCCATTTATTTGCAGATGGGTACCCCCGGGTCACAAGTGGATTTAAGTAAATTATTTCCTTGAGGTGGCATTACTGCAAACATACACCCTAGCTTTGTCTCTTGCTTTTTATGGGAAGAGACCTTGAAGTCAAAAGATAACAAACCCTTATTCACATGCAAATGAAGCACCCAATACACTAGGTGGGCCAAGCCTCCCCCCACCCACCCACCAGCTAGGATTCCAAGAATGCATTAACACAAAGTTGAGAATTTAAAAAATGTCCATCTTCCAACCCCCCAACCCCACAATGCTCTCCATTTATTTCCCAGAATCTCTCCATTGCCTTCCATCTTTCTTCTGTAGAATTCAGACCCAAATATTTTACATTTTCTTCAAACAAAATATCAAACCATTTATTTAGCATCATCACCATGATGCAAACACTGAGATCAATGTTTTGATAGATATGCTTATTCTCCATTTTCCCAATGAGGGAACCAAGAGTTAGAAATTTAATAATCTTTCAAAGTTTCTATAGGTAATAAGTTTGGAAATAATATGTAATAATATGTAGGTCTGTCTGATTTTACAACTAATCTCAAATGACTTATATGGATTTTTATAAACTATCTTGGATTCTATTATATTCTAACAGTATTATATATAGCTCCTTTTTAAAAAAATTATTTTACCAATTCATGTACAAAAGATGTGTAAAAAAACAAAATAAAATAAAATTTAGGCTCACAACTCAAACATATTCAATTGAATAATTACATAACCCAGTAGGTATGCTTCTATGTATACCTTCTCTTTCTATTTAAGAAGGAGCTGAGCTTATGGTGGACATGTAATATAGACATGGTTATACTTCATATAAAAATGATTTGCAATTTAACATAGCTATTTCCAATTTTTATACAATTATTCTGAAAATATTTGTAAGGTATCCATACTATTCAACTAAGTGTATAAACACAAAGTTAATTTTACAATGTCCATATCGTATGCTGAATATGATTCCTTTCTGTATGTTAGAAGATTCTTGTTTTTATCTCTATAAATAACTATTCAGTATCTTTAAATTATATAATAGTTTCTGACTTACATAAAGTTGAGAAGATACTACAGAGTTTTTGTATATCCCACATCCAGTTTTTCTTATTATTCAAGTCTTGTATTTAAAAGGTACATTTGTCATAATTGATGAATCAATATTGATACATTATTATTTAGTGAAACCCATACTTTATTCAGATTTCTTTAGTTTTTACCCCATGTACTTTCTTGCTCCAGGATCCCATCCAGAATCCGACATTACACTCAGTCATCATCCCTCCTTGTGCTCCTTTTGCTGGAGCGACTTCCTCACACTTGATGCTGACGGGTATTTCACACAATGTTTCTCAAGTGGCATTTATTTGTTTTTTCTCATTATAAGGCTGGTGTTAATCAATTTTGGTTGTAAGACCACAAATGTAAAGTGCCACTTTTATCACGTTGGTTTTGGAGTCCATGCGATCAGAAGGACTCACCACGGTTGATGTTGACCCTGATCATCTGGCTGAGGTCGTCTGCACAGCGATTCTTTCTCCCCTTTCCAAACTGGACTGGTTTGAAGGAAATGACTATTTATCACCCACACTTAAGGACTAAGAGTTGTATGCTACCTACTTGAGGGCAGAGTATCTACATAATTTATTTTGAATTATTCTGTACTGAAACTTCTTTTCTTATTCCCTTATTTATTTTTTCAATCATGAATTTTATCAATGGCCCATGGATATTTATTTTATACTTATATAGGTTTAATCTAAGCTATTTCGTTTATGCTGTTTGCTCATTTTTTTGTGGTTTGTCCATTGGGAGCGCTTTTAATTGATTCCTACGTCCCTTGTACACACTCTCAGTGTGTGTGTGTGTGTGTGTGTGTGTGTGTGTGTGTTGTGTGGTAAATGCACATCTCATAAACCCTATATGTGAACATCATGGTTGAATCAAATTATGAGATCTTTAAAGATGTCTCTTATCACAGTATTGTGACAACCAGTCAGGCCACTTAGTACAAGCTATCACCTGTGATGCCCAGAGTTGAGGCTGCTAATTATCTGGCCTGTTTTACCAACTACACATTGATTATTTATCAGTCATTACAACTGAATGAAACACACTCAGTACCAGAAAAGTTGTTTGTGCCTTTATTGACAAGAAAGATTATCTATGCTAAGCTTGAAAATTTTAATTATGCATGATTCAGTGAAGCTCCCATTTTTGTGATTTGTATGTTTATACCCTTTCAGAATTTAAAAAAACTGTGTATGTGTATATATAACACATAGAATTACTAATACAGTAGGAAACTCAATGGAATACATATGAATTATACATTTAATAACAAACATTAGACTCCTGTTTACAAAAATTAATACACAATGTATTTATACCTTATATAAATGAAACATAATATAAATAAATGCAAGAAAATATAAATAAATAAAAATGACACCTCTGGTTCACAATATGTCTACTTCAGTGACTATGTATTTTAAATATTACAGTGGAAATAACAGCTTAAATCTATCATCTACTTTTTAGTTTAGAATGTGGTTAAAGTAGATGGTTTCTTTTTTTATGATGACCTTTGATGATAGTGTATTCAATTTTCTCAGTTACAGAATGTTTCTTCTAAAATCAACCTCTTTAATGATTCTAGAATTCTGAAATGTAGTCAGAATCAAAATTTGAAATTACATATTAAGTGATAATATGGTATATAAAATGTCATGGAAGATAACCAAATGCTAAGAAAAATAAAATAAAATGTTGACTTTCCTGTAAACTAGGATTTTAAATCACACAAATTTGCTTGTGTCTCATGCAGTTTATGGTACATCTCTGTTTAGAAAGATGTAGAAGGCAGAACACCAAAGAGAAATGAATATTAGCCTCATATTGAACAGAAAGCAATATAAATATGTATTCTGTTTGATTTCTGCTTTAAAAACATGTGTTTTGTAGCATTTCTAGTAACTCACCAAGGACTCAGCAATATGCAAATTACCCTCTGGCTCTGACTTCCCTGATTTTAGTGACTTTGTAAGTTTCAACTGTGCCTCATTTTATCCACTATCTGTGGGGAGTGTGTAATGTCCAGTATCTACTCAGCCTCCAAGGATACGGTGAGGATCAAAGTGGTTCACAACTCCTTTTATTCATGTGTTTCTTGTTCTCAGAGATTTTAAAATTGAATCAACATGGAGAAGGTTCGCATTCCTGCGTAAAAGATGAAGTGTCCTGCCTGGCTGGTGTGGCTCAGTGGTTGAGCATTGACCCATGTACCAAGAGATCACCAGTTCGATTTCTGGTCAGGGCACATGCGCAGGTTGTGGGCCGAATCACCAGTGGGGGGCATGCAGGAGGTGGCCATTCGATGTTCTCTCTCATCCATGTTTCCATCTCTCTCTCCCTCTCCCTTCCTCTCTCTCAAAAATCAATAAAGAAAAAAAAAATTTAAAGATGAGTGTCCTTACAAAAGTCCCTGCCATCAATTTTTTTTAATTGGGTTTGTCACGACTGGCTGTGGACGCCAACGTTAGCAGTTAGGAAGTGAGGAAAGGTGGGCCCTTAGGCACACCTTGCCAGAGGAGAACAGGGCAAAGCTTAAGACCTTTGTCATGTCAGAAGCTGCAGTGGCGTTTGAACCCAGGCTTCTTTCCATTGCAGTTTCTTGGAATTATGGAACCCAGAGAAGATTATCCAAAGAATGAGGTAGTGGCGATGGGCTGCCTTGCTAACTTGTGCCCTCTGGGAGGCTGGCAGTCTCTGAAGGCTCTGAACCAGCAGCTACTTCCAGGAAGTGCATACGTGGGACACTGGGGCTCACAGAACAGGGAAGGTGAGGATTCCAGCTTGACCTGGGACAGTGGAACCCCTAACTTCTCAAAGGCTGTGTGGCCTTGGCCAAAAGTTCTATCAGCAGTGACCATGAAGAAGTCCAGCCTAATCCTTGTGTTTTTTGTAACTGCAACCTTCTCCAGCTCCCCACTCACATAATCGTGCAACCTTGAGAAAAGACATGTAGTTCAGAAATGGCTGTAATTAGTCCAGCTGGTGTGGTTCAGTGGTTGAGCCTGACCCCTGCACCAAGAGGTTGCTTGTTCAATTTCCGGTCAGAGCACATGCCCAAGTTGTGGGCCCATTGATGTTCTCTCTCATCGATGTTTCTATCTCTCTCTCCCTCTCCCTTCCTCTCTCTCCGAAATCAATAAAGAAAAAAATACTTAAAAAAAAAAAATGGCTGTAATGAAATTTACTGCCATTATAGCAAAATGCTGGGAAAGAATCAGATTTGTTTTGTTTTCATCTAAAAAATAATGAATAGGTATTTCCCCTACATTCAAATTTGTGAAAAATTGATCACAATTAATTAAATCATTATAATACTTATTTTATTATATGATTTATGATGTATCATATAATTAACATATTTAACTTATAACATTCATGTTTTAATTATTATAATTTTGTGAAGTATATATAATGCATATAATTTCAAGAATGATAAAGCTTAAATTTTTTATAGTTTTTGTAAACTATATTTTGATTAGGAAGGTAATGTGAGAGAGACTATTTTATAGCAGAAGGAGATATATTATAAAAATAATCATAAAGACCATTACACTTTATTTTATGAATTTTAAATTTAATATTTCATTAAAAATATAATGTGTGTACTATAGAACATGCAAGATATTGTTTGAAGCAGCAAAACAATAGCTATGGACAAAAGGTCCAGGTACTAGTTCTAAGTTCATATCTTAACATAACGGACACAGAAACATTATCACAATAAACGTAGCTAATAGTAAGTGTGGGGATTGGAGAGGATGGGAAACACATAACAGAGACTGGTGAGTAGTTGCTGGGCTGTTTTTGTTGGAAGGGGAGGAAGGCTGTCTGAGGAATTGGCATTTATTCCAAGACATAAATATTGCAAAAGGTCTGAGGAGGAGGAAGACCTGCAGGCTGAGAGACCAGGGAATACAGACGGTACTGGGAGTAGTCAACCATGCCAAATTGCACAGTGGGTTCTAAATATTCTGGACAGAAACAAAGAGAGGGAAAGATGGCTGTGGTGAGAGCTGGTTTGGCTCTTCTACATGACAATGAAAGTTTAAATACAGTGGTTTATGTTCAGCAAAGATGGCTTTAGATGCTGCTTTGAGATTGGATGCAGAGTGAATGGGAGGTGTCCAAGATGGCAGAGGGTTGGGCCATGATAGGGACAAATAGAGAGGGGGAGAGTGGAAATTTAGAAATACATTTCGTAGATAACTCTCCCAGGGCTTGCTGGAGAAATTAATTTAGATACAGATAGAGTAATTGTGTAATTTACTATCCAAACCAGAACACTTTTGAAAATAAATTAAGACAGGACAAGAGATGAAAACTAGGACTGCCCTAAATACTTCAGGACAAATTTTTACTGTTGATTTAAGGGAAAAAATAAACAAAGACTAAGGCTGAGATTTTGGCTTCACTGACTGTGCAGATGGTGGTGTGTTTATTGGAAGGCCCAGAAAAGCCCGTGGCAGGACAAATTAGGGAGAAGAAATCAGTTGTTCCCTTTTAGATGCTAAGTCTCAAAAACTGAATTTTGTTTTTCATTGTTGGAAACCAAGTGAGGACTTAAGAGTTTAAATGACCCTTAAAATACCATGTGCCATGTGAAACTCTGCTATAATTTTATTAATTTTCTGAAATAGGAAGCAGTAAATAATATTTTATTCTAAATTTACTGAAAAAAAATCAGTGAAACAATATATGTCATAACAGGTTTTTGATAAGAAACTTACATTAGCATCAAATGTTATTACATATGTCAAAATATGGGGGTTTTTTTATGCTATTATATTCCTTTATAATTTGTTTAAATGGGCCTGGGCTCATCGTCTCAAATTAGAACAATGAGAGCAAAGATTAATGGCTCTAAAAATTTTTTCCCCTGAAACTTCTATGATATTTGCACACCCTTTCAACAATGACACTTAGCTTTGACAATTAGGCATACCTACTCTTGAAGAGTACTTAGATACCCTGATATTTATGTCATTCTTGGATATTGAAATTTCAACTTCTGAACTAAAAGGAAGAAAACTTAATCTCATTTTTAATTTTTTTTTTTGTCATTTGACCCAGTGATCCCACTTCTAGAAATATATCCTAAGTACCTGAAACACCAATCAGAAAGAATATATGTACCCCTATGTTCATAGCAGCACTATGTAGTATAGCTAAGATCTGGAAACAGCCCAAGTGTCCATCAGTAACCGAATGGATAAAAAAGCAGTGGTACATATACACAAAGGAGTACTATGCAGCTGTAAGAAAAAAGATTTCTTATCCTTTGAGACAACATGGAGGGACCTGGAGAGCATTATGCTAAGAGAAATAAGCCAATCAGAGAAAGAAAAATACCACATTATCTCACTTATTTGTGGAATATAATAAACAAAATAAGCTGATGAATAAAATAGACCTAGAGACATAGAAAGGAGTATGGTTCAGACTGACAAAACTCAGAGAAGGGGGGCCGGGCGGATGGATGAGTTAAACCAAAGAACTTATGTGCATGTAAGCATAACCAATGGACATAGGCAACCATACGGGGTGGGGGGGGCGATGAGGGGGCAGGATAGGGAGGAGGGTGTCTATGGGGAAAAAAGGAGAAACATTTGTAACAAAAATAAATTAATAAAAATTAAATTTTTAAAGATATCACAACATAAGACTGAACATTTTAATCTTTCTTTGCAAGCAGGTATACATTAATTAGAAGTCAACTTCATGTAGAGAATTTTTTTACAATGCACCCCTATGTTCATAGCAGCTCTATTTACAATTGCTAACATCTGGAAATACCCCAAGTATTCACAAGTAGATGAGTGGATTAAAAAGCTGTAGTACATTTACTCAGTGGAATACTATACAGCTGTAAAAAATAAATATCTCTTACCCTTTGAGATGACATAGAGGGAACTGGAGAGTATTATGCTAAGTGAAATAATCCAGTCAGAGAAAAACAACTATCACATGATCTTACCTAAACGTGAAATCTAATAAACAAAATAAACTGATGAGCAAAATAGATCCAGAGACGTAAAAGTAGGGAACAGACTGATGAACCTCAGAGGGAAAGGGGGAATAAACTAGAGAGATAAACCAAAGAACATATGTGCATATATTCATAACCAGTCAACACAGACAATAGTGTGGTGAAAGTGGATGGGGAGGGGTGAGGATGAGGCAGTCAATGGGGGAAAAGGAGAAGATATCTATAATACTTTCAACAATAAAGATTTTTTTTTAAAAAAAAGGGAAATTTTATTCAGTGGGTTTCCAGTTTACTGTTGGAGAAATGTCAGGAACTATATATTTGCATACGTCCTGGGATTCCCCCTAAATTAAAAGATTTTAGAAAGTAATTAGAAGTGTAATATATGGAACCTTATCTTGTCTTACAACACCAAAACTAATATATTAAGTAGATAAGTAAATCTCTTGAACCAAAAATTTTAAGATTAGATCTTAATTTTTTTATGTGTGAAAGAAGAAAATTGGAATTAATATCTTGTCGAATGAAAACCTGAATGAATAAATGATGACTATTAGAACCTTATCTTGTCTTACAACACCAAAACTAATATATTAAGTAGATAAGTAAATCTCTTGAACCAAAAATTTTAACATAGTAGAATAAGCCATTACAAAAACAGTAGTGTTTACCAAAAAGGTATTTACAAGACATGGTTGCAACTATATTTCCATAACATAATTTATAAAATCATAAGAAGTACATACTTCATAGCATGTTCATGAAAATAATTAGGGAGGTACTACTCTATTTTATGAAAGATAAAGTAAGTTTGATGAACTTTAATTTTTATTTCAAATGTCATAATTCTTTGATTTATTTTAAATGCCACATTTCTATCTCTCTGATTTGTTAAAAATTCCATCTTCCTGTCTCCAGTAAATCTGCACATCTATGGTACTGCCAAGTACCATTGTTTAAAAAATGTTTTTTAAGAACCCCTTTCCATTGAAAAATCTCTTTTGACCTTGACTGTATAATAGTTATAACATATAACTAACATTTGATAAATCAGTATGTTTTCTTATGGCATCTATAAAACAAAAACATCCAGGTACAACATAAAATGTTTTCAATAATTAAAATGTTTTTTTTTATTAACCCTGTTCTTTGAACTATATCATCATCATCACCAACATCATCATCTGTTGGGCAAATATTATAGTTGTTTGTTTATGTATTTGAAATCTTTTTTTATGTTGGTGGATATTTCCTCTTCACCTAGATTTTTTTAAAGTTTTTTTTCCTTTATTGATTTTAGAAAGAGAGGAAGGGAGAGGGAGAGAGAGATGGAAACATCGATGAGAGAGAACATTGATAGGCCGTCTCCTACATGCCCCCCACTGGGGATTTGGCCCACGATCTGTGTATGTGCCCTGACCTGGAATCGAGCAGGTGACCTCTTGGTGCCTGGGTCCATGATCAACCACTGAGCCACCCTGGCAGGGCTCATCTTGATTTTTTTATTAATTTTATCTTGCTGGGTCATTCAGAACTTTTGCAGCTGAGAAAGTTTCCTAGAACACGGGCAAGAAGAACACTGAACACTCTACAATAATTTTACTAGAATGAAATATACAGAATAATTGGCTTCAGTGTATGACTTGGTTAATTGATAGTTAGTAGAAGAGGAAATGTTGAGAGAGCTTAAAATAAGTTCTAGATTAGAAGTAGTTTTCGTGTTGTGATCTGGTAAGAAATGATTTTGTAGAGGAAATAGATGAGGAATTGATAAGCACACTGTGCAGAGAGGGTGCCAAACTCACAGGTTCTGATCAGAGCTGCTAATGTATGCTCTGTCAGTCATTTTTACAGGGCGTGAAGGCTGTCCAAATTCTTCCCCAACAAATGCGATTAGTACTGGTAACAGAGCAGATATCTGAAGCTGGGAAGAAGCAGGAAAAGTAGGTGCATCTTAAATCAAAGCACAGATCTTAGTTTCTGGATGTTTCTCATTAAGTTCCTTTTCAGTTTTAATTTGTTAAAAGTCTATTCCTGATCCAGTCAAGATGGCAGCATAGGTAAATGCGGTACTCATATGCACCCAAACCACATCAAAATTATAGCTAAACTACAGAACAACCATCATTCAGAATGACCTGAAGTCTAGCTGAATGGAAGTCCTATGACTAAGAATATATAGAAGAAGCCACTTCAATACTGGTAGGAGGGACGGAGACACAAAACTGACTGGTCCCACACCTATGTATGGCAGAGAAAAATCAGGAGAGATATCTTGGCTACAGAGGTCCCCCCAAGGAGCTAGGTACCCCAAGCCCCACTGCCCAGTGTTCCAGTGCCAGGAAGAAAAATCCTCGCAATTCTGGCTGTAAAAACCAGTGGGGATTTAGAGTAAGTGTGACGGAGGTCTGCTGGAATACCAGGCATTCCTCTTAAAGTGCTCAAGCATGGTCCTGGTCTGTTTGGCTCAGAGATTAGGGCATTGGCCCACAGACTAGAGAGTCCCTGGTTCAATTCCTGCTAAGGGCACGTACCTCAGTTGCAGTTTGTCCCTGGCCCCAGTAGGGTCATGTGGGTGGCAACCACTCGATGTGTCTCTCTGACATTGATGTTTCTCTCTCTCTTCCTTCCTCTCTCCTTCCTGCTCTATCTGAAGATAAATGCAAAAGTGTCCTCTAGTGAGGATAAAAAAATAAAATGAAAAGTGCCCAAGCATGGATTTCCTCACCCATTCTGAGCTCCAGTACTGAGGCAGCAGCTCAAAGTGTACAAGGACATACAGGAAAGAACTGAATTGACTAGCATCAGGGAGAGGAATGAAGGGGTAGCTTTATTCCAGACAGAAGTGCTGACAGAGGATGTTGTTCCTTTTCTGAGCACTGTCTCCACAGAGCCCATGGGTAGGTACCATGTCTGAGCCTCCACCAACCTGGCTATCACTATTCACCCCACCCTGGTGATTCCCTGAGACCCCACCTCACCCAACTTGCCAGCCCACCTAAGCTGTTTCCAGTGGCTTTTCCATACAAATTGCCTGTCTTGGCTCATGCTTCAGACTTACTTAAAATCTCTAAAAGAAGCATCATCCAGCCTTGGCATGCTCCATACCTCTTGCCAAGTGGCCCCAGGCCTGGCACTAGTGGCAGCTGGCCTTAGTTCATGGCTTGGTCTCTCCTGTGCATCTGAAGCCCAGCACAAGCAAAAGCTACCTGAAGATGGCTTTGTAGCTCATGTCAGGTGGGCCTGGGCAAAACATGGGCTGGGGTTGACCTTTTCCTGCACCTCCCAGGAGGTCCTAGAGCCACTGCACCTGGACAATTTCAGACCAAATTGAAGCACCCCAAAACTACCTCCACAAGTGACACACTCAAGAGGTAAACTCAGTGTCATCAGATCCCTGCTGAAGTAAATTCTGCTCCATAGGGTGTATCCTGCACAGCTGATCCTCTGTGGTGTTAGCAGCCAATAACTGTGGCTATCAGCCTGGGTGTAAATCCCTCACACTGAAGTGCCAACAGTAATAAAGGCTCAACTACCACAGGAGAGAGTACACAGCCCACATGGCGGGGCAGGGTGCACCTGGGGTAACTAACCCTGGTTAACAGAGAGGTTGCACCACTGAACTCTACAGAAAACCTACTACTACATTAGGCCACTCTACCAGGTACAAGAGACATAGCAGCTCTACCTAACATATACAAACAAACACACAGAGGCTCCTAAAACAAAGAGACAAAAAACATGTCCCAGATAAAGAAACAAACAAACAAAAAAAAACTCCAGAAAAAGATCTGAACAAAAAGGAGACAAGTGCCCTGGCCAGTTTGGCTCAGTGGTCAGAGTGCTGACCCATGGACCCAGGTTCACAGATTTGATTCTCAGTCAAGGGCATGTACCTGGGTTACAAGTTCAATCCCTGGTCCTGGTTGAGGTCATGCAAGAGGCAACCAATCAATGTGTCTCTTTGGATCAATGTTTCTCTCTCCCTCTCCCTCTCCCTCTCCCTCTCCCTCTCCCTCTCCCTCTCCCTCTCCCCTTGCCCCCTTTGCCTCCCTTTTTCCCTTGATCTAAAGAATCATTGAAAAAATATCTTCAGGTGAAGATTAACAAAAAAGGATGGGGAGACAAGCAATCAACTATGTGCAGAGTTTAAAACACTGGTTACAAGAATGCTTCATGAAGTTAGTGAGAACTTCAACAGCATAAAAAAGGACATGGAAACTAGAAAAAAAAAACAGTAAGATATGAAGGATACACTAACTGAAATTAAGAATATACAATGAATAAACAGTATAAAAGGTAAAGCTGAGAGTCAAGTCAGCAATTTGGAATATAAGGGAGCAAAAAAACACCTAATCAGAATAGCAAAAAGAAAAACAAAATGAGAATAATGTAAGTAGCCTCTGGAACAATTTCAAGTGTACCAACATTTGCAATATGGCAGTACCAGAAGAAAAAGAGAGAGAGCATAAAATGGAAAACCTATTTGAAAAAATAATGACAGAAAAATTCCCTATTCTGGTGAAGGAAGTAAACATACAAGTCCAGTAAGCACAGAGAAACCCAAACCAGAGGGACACAAAGAAGCCCACACCAAGACACATCATAATCAAATGCCAACAGTTAAGGACAAGAAGAAAATCTTAAAAACATGAAAAGAAAATGGTTATTTATTTACAAGGGAGCTCCCCAAAGACGATCAGCTGATTTCTCAACAGAGGCTTTGCAGGCCAGAAGGTATTTGCAAGAAATATACAAAGTGATGAAAAGCAAGGACATACAACCAAGACTACTCTACTCAGCAAAGCTATCATTTAAAATTGAAGGACATATAAAGATCTTCCAGTAAAAAAAACCTAAAAGAGTTCATCACCACCAAACCAATATTACATAAAATTATAATAAGTCTTCTAGAAGAAGAAGAAGAAGGAGAAGGAGAACAACAACAACAACAACAACAAATATAAACAATAAAATGCCATAACAATTGAATCTAGAAAAACAAAATTACAAACAAACAAAACAGAAACAGACTCATAGATACAGAGAACATTTTGATGGCTGCCAGATTGGGGGTTGGGATGTGGGGGATGGGTGAAAAAGGTGAAGGGATGGGGAGTACAAATGCGTAGTTACAGAATAGTCGTGGGGATATAAAATACAGTATAGGAAATAGAGTCAGTAATATTCTAACAACTATGTATGTTGTTATATGGGCATGAGATCTATTTTGCGTTGATTACTTTGTAAGTTATATAATGTCTAAGCACTGTAATATACAACTGAAACTAAATTAATATTGTATGTCAACTGTAATTGCTAAATAAAATAAATGATTTTTAAAAATGAATTCCTGTTTGCAAAAATGTATTCCTGTTTGTGGCTGATGAGAGGCCCCCGGAGACAGGTGTAAAGAGGCTGAAAACTTTCCTAAAGGTATCTGGAACCATGATTACTGTGTGTGTGTGTGTGTGTGTGTGTGTGTGTACTGCAGAACAGTAGACCCGTAGGATGAGCTAATGTAGGCCTCATAAACCCATTACACTATTATCATTGTCAGAACGGTGGCTATGTGAAAAGGAAGTTCACACACTTCGTGTGGAAGGAGCACAGGCAGAGGTGTGACCCTGCTGGAATGCAGGTCATAGCTAGTCAGCACATGGGCAGCATGATGCTCCGCCCCTCTTGGGAACACTACTCTGGGTCTTCTTCTAGGGCCAAGCCAACCTCACCCACTGTGATGTAATAAAACATAAATATTTGGGCCTGGTTCTGGACACAGCTGCTACAACCCTTGGAATCTACAGAATGGAAAGAGTGTCCTTTATCTCTTCCTGTGATAACTGGTGTTTGGGGGACATACATAGCTTAAGAATGGGGCTGGCCACCAGAAAGACTAAGGCATGATTAGAAGGTTAGAGCTTTCAGCCCCACTACCTGACCTTCAGTCAGGAGACAGGGTCTGAAGACTGAATTAATCATTAATGGGTAATGTTTTAATCGGTAATGTCTATATAATGAAAACTCCATAAAACCCCTTACTAATGTAATTCAAAGAATTCTGAGTTGGTTAACATATCCATGACCCTGGAAAGTGGTACACCCAAAAACTATGAGGACAGAAGTTCTTGAACTTAAAATGTTTAAGAATTTTGCCTCATGTACCTCTTTATCTGGCTGTTCATTTGTATTCTTTGTAATAAACCAGTAAGAGAAATACAGTGTCTGCCTGGGTTCTGTGAGTCATCCTAGAGAATCATTAAATCTGAGGAGGGGTTTGTAGAAACCACTAATTGGTAGCTGATGGTAAGACATGCAGATGATAACTTGGACTTGCAACTGGTACCTGAAGTGGGGCAGTCTTATGAGGCTGAGCTCTTAACTTCTGGAATCAGGGCTAATTCCAGCAATTTGTGTCAGAATCTAATTAAATTGTAGAACACTCAGGTCATGTCCAGAGAGTTGGAGAATTAATTAGTGTGATAAAAAATCTCCAAACATTTGCTGTCAAAACGTTGTGAGTAAAAATAGTTCATAGATATCTTGAATGTGTTATTGACAAATCCACGAGAAACAGTATATCCATTCACTTTGCATTTATGCTCTATATGCTAGGCGTTGTGGTCAGAGGGCGCCACTAATACAAGGGGGTACATTTACCCCAGTCGTCACCACCACTGTGTACACCACACTCCCTGAAGGAGAACAGGGGGAGCCAGACCCAGAGAGCTTGGACTCCGGTGGTTCCATGCGGCACAAGGAATGAGAAGAGATTCAGAAAGGAAATCATACATTTAGCACAAGTGTCCTTCCTCCATGAATAGAATGGGGCTGTTCCATGAAGAGATCAACATCAAATATACTCCCAAATGTTCCACCCCTGTGGGAATTTGGCAGCATGATTACTATTCGTAGAATCAGATTAAAGGGCTTTTCTTAAGAACGTTAATTGCTGATTCTGGATACTAATCAGAATTCTTATGTACCCTTATAATGCAATTTATGTATGGGAAATTAGGATACATGTTGATCCTCACACAGAGTATAATTATGTTAAGGGTTACAATTATCATGATTCAAATTCCAGCTTCCCTGAATTTTATTTCAGTGATAGATTTAAATAAAGAATATTCTCAGATGCATGTTGCTGAGAAAGATAAGGGGACTGCAGAGGATTCTCTCTGCAGATGGAAAGACTGGCACATAGCAACTCAAGTAATCACTACTTTTCAGTAAATAGTAATGACATGATAATAATATTATTATTAAAATAATAATAAAAGCAAATACTTTAGACAGTTTACTCTTTGAAAAGTTCTAGGGGTTTTTTTGTTATAATTTTTCTTTATTGATTTTAGAGAGAGAGGAAGGGAGAGGGAGAGAGAGATAGAAATATCAATGAGAGAGAACATTGATTGTCCGCCTCCTGCATGCCCCCGACTGGGGATTGGGCCCACAACCTGGACATGTGCACTGACCAGGAATCAAACTGGTGACCTCTTGGTGCATGGGTCGATGCTCAACCACTGAGCCACACCAGCCAGACTAAGCTCTAGGTTTAAAATGTAGCAAAGTTATGGTATTTTCATAAAAATCGTATGAGGCAGGTATAGTATGTGTCCCCCATTTGACAGAAGAGGGAACTGTGGCCCAAGATCACAAGCTAGGAAATTATGAAGCCAGGATTTTAATGCATGCTATCTCTCCTCAAAGCCTGGGATCTTTTCAAGACACTGTGAGAAAAGTCAGTCTTGAGAATATAGTAAAGAATATGTTGTATAAAAGTGCTATATCAAAATACCAATGACATTTATCACAGAACTACAACAAATAATCTAAACATTTAGATGGAACCACAAAAGACCACGAATAGCCACAGCAATCTAGAGAAAAAAGAACTAAGTTGGAGTAATCATGCTATACTGAAAGTCACTAGCAATCAAACAGATGGGAACAGGCATAAAATTAGGTGCACAGATCAAGGGATTCAAATAGAGAAACCCCAAAAATACCCACACCTTAATGGTCAATCAATATATGACAAAGGAGGCAAGAGCATAGTGGGGAAGAAATTATGCATCTGATGAATGATGTTTGGAAAATTAGAAAGATACATATCAAAAATATATAACTAGACTACTATCTTACACCATATACAAGGATAAACTCAATATGAATTAAAGACTTAACTGTAAGAGGCAAATCTGTAAAACTACAGGAAGAAAACATAGGCAGTAAAATGAGACATTTCTTTTAGCACTCTTTTCTTAAATATATCTCCTCAAAGTAAACAAAACAAATAGACAAACGGTACTATATCATGCGAAAATGTTTTATGCACAGCAAAGAGAACTATCAACAAAACACAAAAACAATCCACTGAAAGGTAAAATATATTTACCAATGATACAGGCAATGAAAAACCTCCATTCTGTTTTCCACAGTGGCTACACCGATTTACAATCTCACCAACAGTGCTTGAGGATTTCCTTCCTCCACATCCTCACCAACAATTATTTATTGATTTTTTTATGATAGCCATTCTGACAGGTGTGAGAAAATTTGATGGTGGTTTTAGTTAACATTTCCCTAATAATCAGTGATGTCCAAAGCTTTTTCATATTTCTATTAACCATTTATATGTCTTCTTTGAAAAATGCTTATTCATGTCCTCTGTCCATTTTTAAACCAAATTGTTTTTTGTTATTAATTGTATAAGTTCCTTATATATTTTGGATATTAACCCCTATCAGACATGTGTTTTGTGAACATGTTTTTGCCTCCCACAGGCTGTCTCTCTCTCTCGCATGGATGGCTTCCTTTGCTGTGCAAAACTGTATAGTATGTTGTAACCCCATTTGTCTATTGTTTTCCTCTGCTTCCCTTGCCCGAGGAGACACATAAAGAATATATTACTGAAATCGACAGGAAAAAGCAACAGAAAAGAAGCTTGCAAGGATCATATAACCAGGGACACTGACTCGATCTTGGTAGGATTGCAGAGGCACGAGAAGGGGGCTGGGAGTTCACAGATAGCAGCAGCCTTAGCTGTGAGAAGCACCCTCAGGTTACACTCCCAAACGGGTCCACAGAGCAGAGCCAAGACAGACACTAAAATAGCCACAGCCACTCACCTTGGGCTCAGGCAGAGGGAGGGCAGACTGGACTGGAACTGTGTGGGGAAACTCAGGATTTGGAGAAGGCTCAGAGGTTTTGCTGAGTTGCAGCCATGTAGGATGGTCGCCAACTTGCTCCTTCCCAGAGCTCTGGAGAGAGGCAGCAACTCCTCCCTCAGAAAGTTAACCCCACCCAGGTGGGCCATTGAAATGCAAATTGAGGATCACTAACAACCAGCTTCTGCCCCACCCTAGGAAAATCCCCTCAGAGCGGAGCACCTGAGTTTTTCATTCACCTGACAACCAAAACTCTTCAAGTAACTGCTACTGATAGCCTCCAGGCAATAAACTAGAGGATAACTGTATCATTCCTGGGCTAGCAACTCTAACCAGGAAAGTAAGACTTGACAGTGGTGTTTAACATTGGTCCTCCTTCACTCATCCAAACCTATGAGAGGGAGCCACAAACAGCAAAAAACCAACACCCACAGGGAAAATTTGGCAGGCTCCAAAGCCCACTGTGAAAGCCAAAATGGTGAAACACAGAAACAAAAGCCAAATGAAAGAACAAGAGACCTCAACCGAAGATGAGATCAATGTGGAGAAGTTAGTCAAGTTAACAGAGCTAGAATTCAGAGCCATGAACTTGAGGAAGCTCAACAGCATGAGTAAGGACATAGAGATGTTGAAAATCAACCAACTGCAAATTAAAAACCACCAAGAAGAAATGAAGAATGACATATCAGAAATAAACAACACATTGGAAGGTCTAAACAGCAGAGTAGAGGAAGCTGAGAACTGGATCAGTAAATTACAACACAGGGTAAAAAAAATCAACCAATCAGAAAACCAAAAGGAAAAAAAACGATTAAAAAACAGGAAGACAGCTTAAGAGAACTGTGGGACAACTTGAACGTAACAATATTCGCATCATAGGAGTCCCCGAAGAAGAAGAAAATGAGCAAGGGATAGAGAATATATTCAAAAAAATAGTGACAGAAAACTTCCATAATTTGGTGAAGGAAGAAGGCATTCAAATATGAGAAGCACAGAGAGCCCAAGTAACAAGAACACAAACAGACCCACACCAAGACACATAGTGATTAAAATGACAAAATTTAAAGACAAAGAGAGAATCCTAAAAGCAACAAGAGATAAACAACAGGTTACCTACAAAGGAACCCCCATATAGCTATCAGATGACTTCTCCATAGAAACACTACAGGCCAGAAGGGAATGGCATGAAATAATCAAGGTCATGAAAAACAAGGATCTGAATCCAAGACTACTCTACCCAGCAAGACTGTCATTCAAAACAGAACATCAAATGAAGAGCTTCCCAGACAAAAAAAAAAAAAAGTCTAAGGGAATACATGAGCACCAAAACAGCACTGCAAGAAATGTTAAAGGGATTGCTGTAATTAGAAGAAGAAATAGTAAGAGAAATATAACCAAACTAAACAAAAATGGCAATAAATAAGTACATATCAATAATCAATAACCTTAAATGGAAATGGACTGAATGATCTGATAAAAAGACACAGAGTAGCTGATTAGATAAGAAAGCATGACTCATCTATATGTTGTTTACAAGAGACCCACCTCACAACAAAAGACTCACATACATTGAAAGGGAAGGGATGGAAAAAAATCTTCCAAGCAAACGGAAAGGAAAAAAAAGCCGGGGTAGCAATACTCATATCTGATAAAGTAGATTTCAAAATGAAGGCCATTTCTAGAGACAAAGAAGGCCACTACATATTATTTAAAGGATCTATCCAACAGGAAGATATAACCTTGGTAAAGATGTATGCACCCAATACAAGAGCACCAACATATATTAAAAATCTTCTGGAGGAATTCAAAGGAGAAATCGACAACAATACAGTCATAGCAGGGGACTTCAACACCCTGCTGACATCACTGGATAGATCATCTAGACAAGAAAACAGAGACGCTAAATGATGCACTAGACAAAATGGATTTAATAGATACAGAGAATTATACCCCAAAACTACAGAATTCACATTCTTCTCAAGTGCGCATGGGACATTCTTGAAGAGAGACCACATGATAGGATACAAACTAAATCTCTACAAGTTCAAGAAGATTGAAATCATATCAAGCAACTTCTCAGATCACAAAGGCATGAAACTAGAAATCAATTGTAACAAAAATATGCAAAGACACTTGAATACGTGGAGGCTAAATAGCATGTTATTAACCAATGAATGGGTCACCGAGGAGATCAAGGAAGAAATCAAAAACTTCCTGGAAACCAATGAAAATGAACACACAACAACGCAAAATCTATGGGATGCAGCAAAAGCAGTTCTGAGAGGGAAGTTCATAGCACTACAGGCCTACATCAAGAAACAAGAAAAGTTTCTAATTGACTGTCTAACATCACAACATAAAGAATTAGAAAGCAAACAGAAAGAAAACCCCAGAACAAGTAGAAGGAAGAAAATAGTAAAGATCAGAGCAGAAATAAATGACATGGAGACCCCCACAAAAAAAAAAAATTCAAAATATCAATGAAACAAAAAGCTGGTTTTTCAAAAAGATAAACAAGATTGATGGACCCTTAGCTAGACTCACGAAGAAACAGAGAGAGAGAAGCCAAATACGCAAAATCAGAAATGAAAGAGGAGAAGTAACAACTGACACCACAGAAATACAAAAGATCGTTAACAACTACTATAAACAATTATATGGCAACAAATTAGACAATCTAAGCAAAATGGACAAATTTCTAGAAACACAGTCTCCCAAAACTGTACTGGGAAGAGATAGAAAACTTGAACAGACCAAAAACAACTAAGGAAAGTGAGGATGTAATCAACACTCTCCCAGCAAACAAAAGCCCAGGCCCGGATGGCTTCACGCGGGAGTTTTACCAAACATTCATAAAGAACTAACACCCATTCTCCTCAAACTATTTCAAAAAATTCAAGAAGAATGAAGACTTCCAAACTCCTTTTACGAGGCCAGCATAAGTCTAATTCCAAAACCAGAAAAAGATACTAAAAAGAAAGAAACCTCATAAGCCAATATCCCTGATGAACATAGATGCCAAAATCCTGAACAAAATACTAGCAAATCAGATCCAGCAACACATCAAAAAATTTTTCACCATGACCAAGTGGGATTCATCCCAGGGATGCAAGGCTGGTACAATATTTGCAAATCAATAAATGTGATACACCATATAAACAACATGAAGAATAAAAACCACATGATCATATCAATAGATGCCTAAAAAGCCTTCAACAAAATCCAGCATCCATTTCTGATAAAGATGCTCAGCAATGTGGGAATAGAGGGAT
Organism: Molossus molossus; assembly: GCF_014108415.1. Lineage (NCBI taxonomy): Eukaryota > Metazoa > Chordata > Mammalia > Chiroptera > Molossidae > Molossus > Molossus molossus. The sequence continues at coordinate 6,516,861 of NW_023425351.1, read as the reverse complement.
CATATCTAGACATAATAAAGGCCATATATGAAAGACCTACAGCCAACATCATACTCAATGGGCAAAAACTAAAAGCATTTCCCTTAAGAACAGGAACAAGGCATGGATGCCCACTTTCGCCACTCTTATTTAACATAGTACTGGAAGTCTTAGCCACAGCAATTAGACAGAAAGAAATAATAAAAGGGATCCAAATTGGAAAGGAGGAAGTGAAACTGGTATTATTTGCTGATGACATGATATTATGCATAGAAAACCCTAAAGACTCTATCAAAAATCTACTAAACTTAAATGAATTTGGCAAAGTAGCTGAATACAAAATTAACATCAAGAAATTGACAGCATTCTTATACAAAATGATGAACTCACAAAAAGAGAAACTGAAAAAACAATCCCATTTACCATTGTGGCAAAAAAATTAAGATAACTAGAAATAAATTTAATCAAAAAAGTAAAGGACCTATTGGCAGAAAACTATAGGATATTGAAAAAAGGAATAGAGAAAGATATAAAAAAGTGGAAGCACATACCTTGCTCATGGATTGGAAGAATTAACATCATTCAAATGTCCATATTACCCAAAGCAATCTATAGATTCAATGCAATTCCCATCAAAATACCAATGACATATTTCACAGAATTAGAAAAAATACTTCAAAAGTTCACATGGAACCAAAAAAGACCCCGAATAGCCACAGCAATCGAAGGACAAAGTAGGCGGGATCACAATACCAGATATCAGGTTATACTACAAAGCCACTGTAATCAAAATAGCATGGTACTGGCACAAGAACAGACATAGACCAGAACAGAGTAGAGAACCCAGAAATGGACCCAAGGCAATATGCTTAATTAATATTTGACAAAGGTGGCAAGAGCATACAGTGGAGTAAAGACAGCCTCTTTAATAAATGGTGTTGGGAAAATTGACAGCTACATGCAAAAACATGAAACTAGACCATCAACTTACACCATACACAAAAATAAACTCAAAATGAATAAAAAACTTAAATGTGCCCTGGCCGGTTTGGCTCAGCGATTAGAGTGTTGGCCTGCGGTCCAGAGAGACCCAGGTTCAGATCCCGCTAAGGGCATGTACCTCGGTTGCAGTTTGTCCCCAGCCCTGGTCGGTAGTGCGGGTGGCAGCCACTCGATGTGTTCCTTTCACATCGATGTTTCTCTCTCTCTCTGTTCCTCTCTCTTCCTCCCACTCTACCTGAACAGAAAATGGAAAAATGTCCTCGGGTGAGGATAAAAAAAAAAACTTAAATGTGACCCATGAATCCATTAAAATCCTATAAGAAAATGTAGGCAACAAAATTTCAGACATCATACGCAGCAGAATTTTCACTGATACATCACCTAAGGTAACAGAAACAAAGGAATAAATGAACACATGGGACTACATCAAACTAAAAAGCTTATGCACAGCGAAAGAAACTACCACCAAAATGGAAAGGCAACCCACTATATGGGAAAACATCACCGACAATGTAGCATCAGATAAGGGGTTAATTTCTAAAATATATAGAGTTCTCATACAACTCAACAAAAGGAAGACAACAAACCCAATTAAAACATGGGCAGAGGAGCTGAATAGACACCTCTCCAAATAGGACATACAAATGGCCAAAAGACATATGAAGAAATGCTCAACATCACTAATCATCAGAGAGATGCAAATTAAAACAACAATTAGGTATCACCTCACACCTGTCAGAATGGCCGCCATCAACAAATCATCAAACAACAAGTGTTGGCGAAGATATGGAGATAAAGGGAGTCTAGTACACTGCTGGTGGGAATGCAAACTGGTGCAGTCACTATGGTAAACAAAATGGTGTTACCCAAAAAATTAAAAATTGAACTTCCATTTGACCCAGTGATCCCACTTCTAGGAATCCCACTTCTAAGAAGCCTGAAACACCAATCAGAAAGAATATATGTACCCCCAGGTTCATAACAGCACTATTTACAATAGCTAAGATCTGGAAACAGCCCAAGTGTCCATCAATAGACGAATGTATAAAAAAGCAGTGGTACATATACACAATGGAGTACTATACAGCTGTAAGAAAGAAATATCTCTTATCCTTTGAGACGACATGGAGGGACCTGGAAAGTATTATCCTAAGTGAAACAAGCCAAGCAGAAAAAGACAAATACCACATGATCTCCCTTATTTATGAAATATAGTGAACATAACAGTATGAGGAATAGGGTAGACCCAGAAACATGGAAATAGGGTACAGACTGACAACCCTCAGAAAAGGGGGTGGTGGGGGGAGGGAAGAGATAAACCACATAACTTATATGCATGCATGCATAACCCATGGACATGGACAACAAAGCTGAGGATGGGGTGGGGGCGATGGGGAGGAGGGTGTCAATGGGGTAAAAAAGGAGAAACATCTGTAACAAAAATAAAATGAAAAATAAAATGAAAATTAAAAAATATATATATATTACTAAGAGTAATGTCAAATAGTATACAGCCCATTTCCATTTTCCAGGGGTTTTATGCTTTTCGGCTTTACATTTAACTCTTTAATCCATTTTTAGTTTAATTTTGCATGTGGTAGGGGTGTGGCGGGGAAGATGAGAGAAGGTGCATCTCCAGCCCCCTGGGAGAGGGGGACTCACCCCATGTAGAGATTGCCAAAGCAGAGCAACAGAGGAGGGAAGGGGAGCCCACCTGGTGAGGGTGTAGGGCAGGAAAGCTGCACCCCAGCCGCAGGGGCTGATGTTGGGAACTGGCACATCTGGCCAGGTGGAAGCCTGGGAAGTAGCCCACCCAGTGGTGCAAGCTGGACTTACTGAAAGATTCAAGTGCCAAGCAGGGCATTTCCTTATTTTTCTTCCTTTTCAGTATTTTCTTTTCTATTCTCACCTGCTTGGGGTGACACCCAGGGGCACCAGCAACCCTGGCAGAACTGAGACATTGGAAGGAGAGGAAGAGACTGCCTGCCCCTCCTGGAAGCTACAGGCACCACCTCCAACACCAATCTGAGTGAACCACACTGACTGGACCTACTACCCCAAAGAGCCCAGTGTCCTGGGGGAAGGGAAATCATCCCAGAGCAAATACATACAAGTGGCCAGCCCTGGAGGCCACCTAGCCTCTGGCTAGGGAGGCTCCACCCATAGGGCTACCTGGACCATGCCCTGCAGGGTTCCAGCCAGGAGGCCAAGGACCAGGCAGGGACAGGGATTCACATGGGCCTACACCAGAGAAGTGCCCAAGAGGACAGGGACCCACACCAAGGAGCAAGATCCAACTATAGCAGAACAATCCGGTGGGCTCCACAAACAGCAGATAAAAGGTTTTGTGTTTTTTTTCTTTCTGTTATTGTTGTGGTGGTGGTTTTGGTGTGTGGTGTTGTTTGTTTTTTTAATTCAATGTTTTTTTCCCTTTTTTTTCATTTCCTATTTTATTCAAATTAGCATTATTATCTTCTAAAATTGCTATTATTATTTCAGTTATTATTGTCCACCTTTTATTTATTTATTTTTTAACCTTCACCAGAAGACATTTTTGCATTTATCTCCAGATAGAATGGGAGGGAGAGAGAGAGAGAGAAACATCAATGTGAGAGAGACACAACTGGCTGCCACCCACAGGATCCCAACTGGGGCCAGGGACAAACTGCAACCAAGGTATGTGCCCTTCGCAGGAACCGAACCCTAGTCCCCCAGGTCTGCGGGCCGACACTCTATCCGCTAAGCCAAACTGGCCAGGGCCTACCTTTTATTTTTCACACTTATCCTATTTTTGGTCTCTTCCTTCTTTGTTTTTATATTCTTATTTTTGTTTTTTTTCCCCCTCTCCTAATCTTTTTGGTATCGTGCTGTCTAGTATTCTTTTTGTGTACCTGTGTGTATGTGTTTTCTGGTTGTTTTCTTTTAAGCTTTTCATTGAAGTGGGTGCTTCTACCACTGTAGATGCTGATATCTGTTCAAGGTGTCCTTCGGTTTGGTCTGCTATTGCCTTGCTTCTTTACTTTCAGATACAATTGTTTTCACCACCCCTTTTAATTCCTTCAGTCTCATGCCTTCTAGTATTATTCATTGTGTGTGTGGATGTAAGCATGAGTGTTTTCATTTACTTTGTTTGTCTTTCCATTTATTTCTAAGCCTGGGCTTTTTTAAAATTATTTTTTTCTTTATTGATTTTAGAGAGTGAGGAAAGGAGAAAGAGAGAGAGATAGAAACATCGATGAGCGAGAACATCGATTGGCCGCCTTCTTCATGCCCCCCACTGAGGAATGGGCCCACAACCTGGGCATGTGCCCTGACTGGGAATGGAACTGGTGACCTCTTGGTGCACGGGTCAATGCTCAACTACTGAGCCACACTGGCCCGGCAAGCCTGGGGCTTTCATCATTGCTCAAGCTGATGTGTTTTTCGTGATTTTTTTTTCAGGTTTTTTTCTTTTTTTCTACTGTGGTTGTGCATTGCCTTCTTTAGTTTTACTTTATTTTCTTTCTTTTTTTTTTTCTTTCTCCCTCTTCTAATTCTTTTGCTCTTGCTCCTCTTAGTTTTCTTTGTGTGGGTGTATTTTTTTTTTTTTATTGTCTGTGTCTTTTAATCTTTTTGTTGAGGCAGTTGCTTCTATTATTCTTGAAGTGGATATCTGGAGTGGGGGTGTTCTTTATGGTTCAGTCAGGTTGCATTATTTTGTTCTTTCAACACCTATATAATGGTTTGTATGACAGGGTCAACAGTGCCAGAGTTGAGACTCATACAATTCTGAAGACTGAGCCCACCCACAAATGGACAATTGCAATCAACACCCAAATTCAACAGGAGAGCCCACATAACACAAACAAGGGTCTATCCTAGAGCACCCAGCTCTAAGCTAAAGGAGAGTACTCCACTGGGTCCCACAAGAATGCCCCTACACCAAGACTGGCAGGCATAGTAGTCTTATCTGATACACACTAACCTGCCCACATATCCCAACATGCCTCACTTGACCCCAAAATACCAGACTAATAAAATGTTGAGACATAGAAATAATCCCCAAATGAAAGCAAAAAGAGAAATCACCAAAAAAGGAACTAGATGAAATGGAGACAAGCAATTTTTCAGATAAAGAATTCAAAGCAATGGTTTTAAGGATGCTCAAACAACTTAGTGAGAACTATAAACAACTTAATGAAAACTACACAAGCTTTAAAAAAAAAAGGTAGAAGCTAAGAATAAAAATTAAGTGGAAATGAAGAATGACTTAGCTGATATGAAAAATTACCTTGGAAGGATTCAATACTAGATTAAAAGAAGCTGAAGACTGAATCAGTGAGTTAGAAGACAAGGGAGAAAAAAACATCCAAATGGAGCAGCAAATAAAAAAATAAAATAAAAAGCAGGAGGAGAGTTTAAGGGAGCTTTGGAATAATTCAAAACATAACAACATTCACATCATAGGGATACCAGAAGGAGAAAAATCAGAGAAAGAAATAAATAACCTGTTTGAAGAAATAACATTATTTTCAAAGATGGTGATGGGCAGGGCCGAAGCGAGGGTGAGTTTGTGAGAGTGTGAGCAAGTGTGAGAGAGAGTGTGAGTGAACATGAGTAAGGATGACCAACCTTGAGCAGTGCAGAAACACAGGGCAGAATGTTCCTGTGCTGTGGACAGCGAACAGCAGACTACCACAGTAAGAGTCTCATCAGGGAGTTTCTCCCTGTGGCTTGGAGGCCCCACCATGTTGGAAGATTCCTGGCCTTCACTGGGAGGGGAAGCAGAGAGCGGCTAGGGCCCAGCGACATGAGACCAACAGTGCACCTGGCACCATTGGACCAGTGGACCCTGCTGTGTGAACATGGACCAGTGTACAGTAGCAGGGCTATCGAGGTGCTACAGTAGGTGCAACTTGCTGGGAGCTGAGCACCACCCCCAGAGCAACCCACCACCAGGGCAGCAGCCTGATTGAGCCAGCACCTTCCCCCACAGCAGCAGTGACTGGGTAGGAGTGGAGCCCCAACCCCAACAGCAGCTGAGGATCGGGAGCCCAGACACACTCCCAATAGCAGAGGCTCCAGAGTGGACATCCATTCCCAGGCGGCAGCAGCACAAGATCGGCAGCTGAGACCTGTCCCCACTGGCATCAGCAGAGGCTGAGCAGGAGCAGTGCCCCAGCCCAAGCAGCAGCAAGACTCCAGCAGCCAAGATACACCCCTGACCACTGCAGCAGAGGATTTGGAGTGGAGCCCCTCCCCTGGCAGCAGCAAAGTCCCCAGAGCTGAGCATCCTCAGCCCCCAACAGCAGCAGAGGATTGGGAGCTGAGAGCACCCCATGGCAATAGCAGAAGCAGTAGCAGTGCAAACTGGGAGCTGATATTTGCCCCCAGCACCAACTGATAAAGAACTGAACCCCACCAGGCAGCAGTGCACCCCAGAAGTGCACCAGCTGGACCTACACACCCCAGCAGTGCACCAGCTTGACCCACGCACCCCAGAAGCACAACCAGTCAACACAGACATCAGATTAAGGAAGGCATGATGGGGATGGGAGCAGAAGGAGGGGGTCAATGGTGAAAAAAGGGGGACATCTGTAATACTTTCAACAATGAAAAAACAAAAAGGAAAGAGGAATAAGAATGAAGCCATTGGGGGATTTTGAGTAAAACAGCAACATATTATGACATACATTAAACAGTTCAAATGGGTAATTTATTGACCATTTTTTTAAAAGAGGACTAAATGTAGGTAAGGGTGAAGGGAAGGAGACTCACTGAGAAACTATAGCAATAATTCAGGTAACACACGGTAGTGTCCTTACAAGTTGTTAAAAATGACCAAATTTGCCCTGGTTGGTTTGGCTCAGTGGTTGGAACATCAACTCATGGACCAGAGTCTCAGCTTCCCTTCCAGCCAAGGGCACGTACCTCCGTTGCAGTTCGGTCCGGCCCCAATCCAGGTTGTGCAGGAGGCAACCAATCCATGTGTCTCTCTCACATCAATGTTTGTCTCTTTCTCTCTCCCTCCCACTCTATCCGAAGATGAATGAAAAACTATCCTCGGGTGAGGATTTGAAAAAAAAAAAAAAAATGGCCAAATTCTAAATCTTCTTGGTAAATACAACAAAGGAGACCTCCTAACAGACAGGACAGGGAGTGTGCTTGATTTCCATGTCTGTATGTTAGTTTATATCTTTTAATTTTGATATCTATATCTGGCAATCAATCTAAAATGTGTGATTAATAAAGAAATTCAAATTGTCTTTAAATATTCATAAAATGCAGGTAAAGCAAAATAAATCATGTATTATATGAAACTGAAATTCTTAATAAAGTAAAAAATATATATAACAACCTACCATGGCCATCATCATAGTTAAAATTTAAAAGTAGCAAACCAATTGCTAAAAATTATTTATCCATTATTAATTTTTATTTCTAAAAACCAATGACCTCAATAATTTGAAGATTAAAGGTAAAATAAAAACAAATATTTAATTATTTAGAAATGAGTGCAATGAAAGACCTTACACAACAAAAACTTTGGGATACAGATAAAGAAGTAACCAGAGGACAATTTATTAACAAATTAGCTTATTTCAAAATAAGAAAGACTAACACTAAATTTTCACACAAGAAAGATAAAAAAGGAAGAGACAAATAAAAACAAGGTAAAAGACAAACGTGATGAAATATTTAAAAATAAAGTAAATATTTTAGGCCTTGGCTGGCTTTGCTCAATGGTTTGAGTGTCAACCTGTGGACCAAAGAGTCACGGGTTCAATTCCAAGCAGGGGCACGTACCTCGGTTGCAGTTCAACCCCGGCCCTGGTTGTGGTCGTGTGGGAGGCAGCCGGTTGATGTGTCTCTTTTGCATTGATGTCTCTCTCTCTCCCCCTCCCTCCAATTCTGTATGAAGATAAATAGAAAAATATGCTTATATGAGGATTAAAAAAATAATAATAATAAATATACATGGGACAGCAAAACAACACATTTTATACTTGTTTAGAAGCCTAGCAAAAGCTGGATAGCATCTTAGGTATTTTAAAAAGACATTTCATGGAGAATTGTGACATTAAAACCTGCCAAATTGACAGAATAAAAGAAAAAGGGGGGGGCAAGGGGAGCAGAAGAAGAAGGAAAGAGAGAAGGGAAAAGAGCAAGGAAGAAGAAAGAATAAATATTAGACACGGTCATAATAAACATAGTTGAAACATGAACCCATCAGACATTCTTTTACAACGAAAGAGAAAAGATGTTTTGACATTCACAGCTGTATTAATGAAATTCATGACATAAAAACATTAAAACATAAGACATTTTGTGTTGACATAAACTATTAGTAACTTCTATACACATTCCTGAGATTGGACAAAAAGAGTTAGACCCACAAGAAATAACCATTAATTGTAATAGTAACATAGTAAAAAATTTCCAATAAAATCTGGAACTAGGGGAAGGCAACTATTGTCATTGCAAGTATAAACTATTTTACCTAAGATTCTAGTGCATGAAATAAAAGAAGATAAGTTATTAGGATTTATAAACTTGGGGAAAAGGCAGAAAACTGTTATTATTTGAAAAACATATGATCATTTACCTAGAAAATTCTATAGAAGAAAATTTCGTCTTAAAGTTAACACAGAGTTTGGTTATTAAACAAATCTACTTGTAAATAAATTAAATATGTAAATTTCACCTTAAAGTTAACACAGAGTTTGGTTATAAAACAAATCTACTTGTAAATAAATTAAATATGTATATATATGTGTATATATAAATATGTATATATATATATACACATACACACACACACACACACACACACATATATATTCCATATAATATAATTGAGAAACAAACCAAGAAGATGAAATAGAAATACTGTAGATATAAGATATATGACCAATAATCATATAAAACTTTTTTTATTTTCTAGTATTTAGAGAATTTAATTACAATGAAATGATTTCTGCACATCAAATTGGCAAACATTAAAAATGTATAGACTCACTCATGTGTAGAAGTGTGGTATAATGCATATTGATCTTTGATGATACTTTATATCCTAAAACTCTATTTATAAGATAATATATAAATTTCAGTATATCCACATAATAATGTGAATATTCTAAATTATGATTTAGAAATTTATAAAATGTAAGCAGATTTATGAGTTGACACAGAGACATGTTTAAGTAAATAAAAACAAGTTTTAAAATACTGTGTGTATACATATAAATTTTTACAAATAACTGCTTTTATATAAAAATATATAGAAAACTATAATTGACTATAAATACATAGGAAACTGCGTTGAAGAATACTCAAAAGCGTAACTAGTACTCATCAATGAAGAAAGGAATTGAAGGTCGGAACTGAGTAAAGGGGATTTTGATTTTTTTTTTCATATAACTCCCTACTGTTTGCATTTTCTGCACAGAAATAGGGTTCATATATTTTTGGTGTAATAAGAAATTAATTTTTAAATATAGTTAACGTTGTACTGGGGTTGATGATCCAACAAAGAAAGACAGAGCATTACCAGTGTGCAACAGAAATAATTTAATACAGGCATTGGTTCCACAGCGGATGGAAGAGCTGGGAGCCAGCAGGAGTGAGGCAGCTCGGAGACGTGTGACTGGAGAAGGTCACCACATACTTAGAGTGCCCAGAAGGAAGGAAAGAGGGGTATTACTGGAAGACGGTGGATCACGCTGCAGAAGCTGGAATTGCTCAGGAGGCGTCTCTGCTGTGGAGAGGAGCCCACGCTCCCAGCCATATATGCGCCTGCGCTGCCTGGGGCGTGCAGATTCCAGGGTAAGGCCCCAGCCTGCTTCCCCCTGGTCTCTCTCTGGAGATGCATGCCACTGGCTGAAACAAAGGTGGCAGCAGTGAAGAAGGAACCCGAGAAAGGGCTCCCAAAGGTCATTCTGCTGGAACACCTAGCAAAACGTGGGAAGGACAAGGAACAGGGAGGGTTGAGGGTTAACAAGCCCTGGACTGACTCAAATACTTATGAGGCCCCTAATTATTTTTGATGAAAAAAAAATGCCTTTTATAGTCTTGCAAACCTGTATTTATATTCAACACCTAGTAGTAGATGCGCAGATTTTTCAGTTGGAAAATCAATCTAGTACTTAGGATGTCGGAGAACAGAGCCTTCACCGAGAGCCCTGCTACACAGTAAACACAGACTACAGATGTCACACGCATGCCCACAGGTGTAATTTTTTCTCTTCTGCTTTTCTAATGTAGAGTAAGACTTGGAAATTTACACCATATAAAAACAGCTTTTAAATATGTAATACCTACTCAAAAATTGAGAATTCTAATGGCCTAACTGGTAAGTAGACATTTTATACATTCTCTCTTTATTCACACCATTGAAATTTCTGATTTGAAGGTTAGAGTATTATATACCATCTACTGTGAGGAAACCTCACAAAACAGCCATCAAATGTCTCAGGAGAAACAACCGGCTCTTCGAAACCCATGGAGAGATGATTGGAATCTGGACAATGCGCCCTTGATGAGGCTCTTTGATTGGATTCTAAAAAAGTTGTAAGAACTATAGCTGAATTTATTCAAAGGGAATGACAGAGGAGAAAAGAAAAAAGTCATTTTGAAAATAAAAATATAATAACTAGCTCATTAATTCTCCAGAAACTATAATCAAGACTATCCTTTGAATACTGAACATATTAGGCTAACAATGGACTGTTTGCATCATCAGTTTGGTGTGATAAGTAAAGGCTTTACAAGAGATGGTACACTCAAGTGATGCTACGGGTATTTTCTTAGGACTCTCACCAGGTGTTGTTAATGTCTGCACAAATCTCTGCTTCCAATGCACCAAGCAAAATTCAACCAGTAAGGGATTGTTAAACTAATTTTTTAAAACATAATTTTCATAATAATGTTTCATTATGAAAGGATCATCATGAAAATTCTCAGCCTTATTATAATTGATTATTTATATATAGCCATAATTAATTAATTATTAACTTTATATTTTAATTATACAATAAATAAAATAACAATTAATTATTTATATTATAGGGGGCTTGTTACAAACTTCTGCAACTGGCGTTTCTTGTTGGCCTGGGGGGAGAGCAAGCGAGTGCAGAAGCCGAGGCAGTTGGCGATGTGCGGGAGGGAGCGGTGGTGGGAGGGAGCTGAGGCGGAAGGGAGCTGGGGGAACTGGGTCAGCACATATCTATCCTGCTATTCATTCTATTTTCTAAGTTCTAAAAAAATAATAAATTTGCTTAGAGGACAAGTACATTTAGAGGAGTACAGGCCAGCTGGTACTTCCTCAATTTGCCTCTGAAGGCTCCATAGTTGGCCTTTTGTATTGTTTAATCAGGGCAAGGTAAGATGAACAGGCCAGTACATTATCCAGACTGATATCATTGTAATTAGCTAGTTATTAATAATAGGAAAGGGGCACAGGGAAGACCAGACATTATAAGCATGTTTCCTGCAAAACACTGGAGGAAGGATCCAACAAAGAGAAGATAGACGCATGCCCAGTAAAGCTAGGGTATTATAGGGAAGGTACCAGCTCTTAGTCACACCTTGGAACAGAGTTCGTTGGCCAGAATGGGCCTGGTGTGAGGCCAATGCAAGGGTGTGAACATTGGAAATATATAATCCCCTAAACAAAGAAGTTCATTCTCTTGGCACATTGTGCTTAACTGTTGGCTTGGTGGGACCTTTTGCTTGTGCACAGAAAGGGGCATGCCTGGCCCTGCTCTGACCCCCTAGGTTTGCCATGGATGCAGGTAGGCCTAGAGGGACGGTCTCCCGGCTGCAATCAGCACTCTCCTCCTGCCCCAGGGCCTGCAGAAATGCAATCACATCCTGTTTCAGAGCCAAGTTAGGGACTGTTTTCTAGACCTACTGGCTTCTCCTCCCTGAGCCCAACTGATCAGCGCTGGTTGCTAGGTACCTGGTTACCTTAGAGACACAGCAATCCACAGGGTTCTGAAGGGTTATTTGTGCCCACTGGAAACTGATAGTCAGTGGCAAAGCTGTGAGCCCAACCAGCCATGGAGGGCCTGCTGCCTGCCACCTCATCCACCTTCCAGCAGCCCCTGGAGCACCTGTGTGGTGTGCTGCTGGTGATCTCTGAGAGCTTCACATTCCTCTTGGGGGTCCTGGTGGGTGCTCTGGTGGTGGTGTCTGTGGCAGTAAAGAAAGGACACATTTCAAGAAGTGTGAAGGCTCCAAGTAAAAGGTGTTCTGCCCGCAATGGAAGTCTATGCAAGAGAATATTGGACCAATGACAGCGCCCATGGCACACTCAAGTCACCTGGTGTGGAGGTCAATCCTCTCGTTACAGACCTTGTGCTTGTCAGCATTGAATAAACACCTGAGTGGGACACTTTAGGACATGGCTGACTTACAGAAAAAGGGCACACAAGAGCCAACATCCTAAATTTTCCCAAGTAACTGATGAAAAGCCCATCTCAAAAGCTCCGAGAATTGATGGAGAACAACTTCAGAAGAACATAATGGACAATTTTAACAAAAATGCTTATTATCCAGAAAGTCCAGAACTGATCAAAGAAAAAAAAACTGGAGTTGGAAGCAGAAGATCCAAGAGCAGGAGGAAAAGAAACAAAGGCTGGAGCAGTCAATCCCAGGAACGGAGCAGGTCCTGCAGCATCGAGTCAGGCGATCACTGTCAGTGGCTAGAAACCTGTCGTAGACCATCCCCCAGCCCGCCAACTTTGGTGATGGCGTGGATGGTGGGAACTTGAAATTCCCACAAAAGAGGGAAACAGAAAATGGGCATCAATGACCCGTGACTTGAAAGCTGATCGCAAAGGTGTCCCTCACGATGCTGGTGTCAATTTGTCCCAGGAAAATCAGAAAATAGCCAGGCAATTGTGGGATCAGAAGCAAATGCATGAAGAACTTGCTGCAGAAAGAATGCATCAACAAACTGAGAAAGCATCTTTGCAGCATGAAAATTCAAATCTAAAAGATGAGATTCAACAGCTGAAGCCAAAGCTTTGAATTCTGCCTGAAATCCATGACCATCATCTAACACGACGACAGACACAGCTGTGTGAGGAGGAAAAACGCTGCTCAGAAATGGAGAAGAAATTTTCCAACATCTGGAGGAACATGAACTCCAGCAGTCAGTCTCTGAACTCATATAAGAAGATGGCCCAAGACATGAACCGGGAACTACGAAGAAGCACTTCCTACTATTAAAATGAGATTCGATGCCATCAGAAAAGAGCTGAAGAATACTGGTTGGCAGCAGAGTTCACTGAGACCAGGACCTATGGAGAGAAAATGATCACATCAGGAAATACTGACCAAGGTCAAGTCTCAATTCCAGCCTTTCCCAGGTGGCTCTTTTGCTCTTCCTGCTCCACCAGAAGCCCGGACAGCCCACAGAGGCCCTGAAGTGCAGAGTCATTTTGCTCCTGTTGCTCCACCCACAGGCCACTGAGGCCCTGAAGGGCCAGGTCATCCCCTGGGTCATGGAGTCCCTAGGAGGAGGGTCATGCAGTAAGAGCTCAAGAATCCAGGGTTTCCTGCAGGTTTGACTCGGCTTCCACAGCAGCTGAACACCCACAGCCAGGACACAGCATCTGCCTGTGCTTCTGTTCCATTAGTTCTGTTTGCTCTCTTTAGTTTAGCTACTCTTACTACATTGATGTCACCATTACCCTGAGTGCTACACAGCATTACAACCTTACAGTCGTATGATTTAAATATGCATTTGTTACTATAATTCTCATGAATACAAAAGTCCCCATCAGACCCTTTAGAATTATATACTAGAAGCATTTTATTTTGATTTAAATGACCATTATAACTAAACTGCCACCTAAGTTTGACATGGATGTTTAAACAAAGACCATGATTATATCATATGTCTATTATTACAAATCTATAAAAGTAACTTAATATGCACCTGAAAAAAAAAATGTTGATTCGTTTTAAAAACAATGCAAAACAAATGTGAACAGGACAACAACTCATTCTAACTACATAATATTTTCATTACTTTAGCCCTTAATTCATAGTTTAGTCCTAAAATCATAGGATAGTTTAGTTCTAAACTCATAGATTGGAAATATTCAGATTTCTTTCCTGCTTCATAATTACTTCTTTTTTTTTTTTGTCTAAGATAACTGTTTATTGTTTAGAATTTCTCAATTTTATGTAATCAAAATAAACAAGATTTCTCTTGTTGACGCACACACATACACTCACTCTTCTCACACACACACACACACACCCACACACACACAAAATGAAGATACAATGTCCTCTTTGTTCTTTGGAATCTGAAGAAAATGTAAAAATATTGTTGCAAATTTTAATTTTATATTTTAAATAAATAGATCAATAGAGCAGAGGAATAAAAAAGAAAAGTCTCCCAGTGTGAACGGTGGCTGATGAGAGAGAGGAAGGGGCTTGAATTCCTACATAATGTTTTCTTTATAATCACACCCAGGCTTCTGAGGATTCATAACTGTGTACATGAGTATGTCTTACATTTAAATTTTTAAAAAGAAGCAATATTTTTCTTTTCATTGGTGCTTGGTTGATTGAGTTAAAACAAGTCAAATATTTCATACTTAATAGTTCAAAACAATCAATGCTATTTCTAGACTAAACTCACATCTCTATAATAGAATAATCCTATATATACATTTAGTTCACTCCAATAAGTGGATGTATTGATTGTCACCCAGTTGGATGGGTCTGGAAGATGAATAAGGCACATTGCTTACCTCCAAAGGGGTTCTTACGCCACCAAACCCTGCTGCAATGACCAGCAGCCTGTGGAATCTAGTGCGATGGGCTTTAGACAAAGAAAGTAAGAAGGAGATACAAGCATTTTGCACCAGCAGTTAACAGTCATTTAATTCCCACTGCTTTTACCAGTTAATTCGATATACTTTTCCCATATAAGGGAAATGCTAGGTTGTTGAAGTACATCAAATTTTCCAAAATAATCTTCCAGCACACACACAGTGAGAGAGAGAGAGAGAGAGAGAGAGAGAGAGAGAGAGAGAGAAACTACAACACATACACATACAATCATTTATCCTGTTATTTTCCTTGGAGACATAGAGAAACAATTGGTGCTTTGTGTAAAACTATGAATACTCTTTTATTACGGCCACTGGGAGTATTTAGTGTCTAGAATGGATTGTCAGTAAATCCTGATTGTGATTGCAGCAATAAGCAGATATTGAGCACAGCAATTTTTCATTAAAGTCTTTTGCTAATTTTCAACATGCTGTTTTCCAGAAAGGGTATATCACTTTTATTTTTAGTTGCAATTGAATATTCTCAGAATGACACACAAATTGAGCTGCAATTCTTCAATAAGGAGCTAATAATTTCCCTGGTGGCCCCTGGCATGGGGTACTGTCACTTGTGGCTTACAAAGACATGTAAGAGAAAATAAGCGAAAATGTTTGTAAACCAAAAAGAAGAAAAAATTTCAAAGGAGGAAGCTGAGGAGTGCTTTTCTAATTGAAATATTTGTTCAAGTATTTGTTTTCCATGGGTTGCCTCAACTATAAAAATATACCAGATGAATTCACCTCTTTTAAAGAAGGTAAAAAAATCATATTAGTCTCTAAGTTTTTGTCCTTGATTTCATGTTTGTATTTTATTTTCTCTTTTGGTAAAAATAAAAAAAGTGTAAAACAACAACAACTGTGGTTCATGTCTTTAGTGATAATTCATAAGAGTGGAAGTGTATCACCACATATCAGCTCCAGTATTACAAGGCACAGGCGGATCCATTTCATTGAGCAAAGTGTTTTCATGTTGGGTGAAATCAACTTCAATCAATGTTATCTGGACCAAATAATCTCCCATTACTGAAGACAATACTTGAAAGCAGGTTATGACACTGCAATGAGTTAATTAGATATGATGGTTCCTATTAATATAATCACTGCTCCCAAGAAATAGGTCTTCTCCCTTGTTTGTTTACACTGTCAGAATGCCTTTAGTGGAATTTGGGGGTGGGAGTAGAGGACTCTCCAATTAAGTAATAGCATCTAGAGAGAGAGCTGCATTGGATGTATTGCCCTGTACTTGCTGGCCGGTCCTTCCCCATCTACTAAATAACAGCTTCCTTGATGCTCATCCCATTTCCAATTATTATATGGAATCTCTGTATTTTTTAATATTTATCTGCCAACCTGTTGAGGCTAGAAATTGAGGCGACACTTAATTGCCAAGGTATCTCAATCAATCTTATGTCTTTGATGTTTATGAGTATATTAAGGATCAAAAGTGGCAAGAATCACAATAAGGTGGTAATCGGGCCACCCAAGACAAAGATAATATTTGTAACATACAGCCAGCAACAGCTCTTAAGATTTCACCTGAAAAAAATGACCACTTATTGAATGTTTCCCCCAATCGTTCATAATGGATGCATAAATGGATAGAATTGATCCTAGGAGATATACATAGAAGTTTCACTTGTTTCATTCACCTGATTGATCCAGAAAACTACAAAACTTAAGTCCTGTAAGGAACGTTAACACCCGTTCCCAATCCAGAAGTGAGGGAAGTGAGGTTCCACATCCATGTAGGCTGGGGGGGGGGGGGGGGAAGGAGAGTCTAGAAGTTACGTAGATAAGAGAGCGCTACTCCCACCTGCACGGGACACCATTGCCAGACTCCCCGTCGACCACAGGAGCTGAAGTGTCAGTTGTAAAAAGCATATTTTGTGGATAATTCTTTTGAGGCCCATACACTAAAGACCAACTCACTTGCAGTTAAAAAAAAAAAAAAAAAAAAGTAGGTTTGCTTAATTGGCTGCATTCAGGGAAAGAAAATAAAAACTAAGGGACATGCAAGGACATCTTGGTAAATGAGATTGAAAAGAGAAACCTTTTAATTTGCACATGATTGGGTGATTTTGAGGAGAAATGAAGGAAGTGACCACCTATTCTAGATTTGATGTCTTCAAGGAGTTGGAACAGTCTAGTAAATTTTAACTAGTAGATGAGAGTTTTAAGCAATAATACATTGGTTGTTGGAAAGTAAGGACAAATCTTTTAAAAGGCGTTATTGAGAAGAAAGGGGATTGAGTCGTTTTTGTAGTCTTAATGTGGCTGCCTTGTCTTCCTTGGGACACTGCAGTTAATTGTCAGCTGGGTGATTTTTACATGTTCAGTCCATGTGGAAATCATCAAAGTGTTGCTATGCTTCACCTTTTTAAAACGCAGAAAGTAAAAGTGATCTTTGTCACTGTAACAATAATTTCCATATAGGTAGATGAGCATATTTATAGAAATAAGTGTTAATCACCATTAATCATCAACAATGATTATTTTATTGTAATAACAATATTTTGCTGTGGCCTTGAATTATATTAATTATGTAATGATTGTAAATTTAATGACAATCCCTCTAGAACTAGATATACTAAATAAAAATGTGAACATTATCTTCACATTCCCAGGGGAAAAAAAATTAATTAAAGTTTTCCATGTTTTGGGGTCACATGAGCCATAAAAACTTTTAGTCATGGACATAGCATCAAGCATTCTATTAAAATATTTTCTCTACCAATTGCATTTCAAATTCTTAATTACATAGGAATACCTTCCAAGTGATTCAGAGAAAAAATGCAAATTACCGACTATCAGGTACCCTTAAATTTAGTTCCCAGCCTTGTGGAGGAAAATAGACAAATTAGTTTAGCAAATATTTATTAACACAATCAAAGGATGGATGGAGAGGAGGAGAAAAGAGAAAACATAATTCAGACCAAGAGACTAGAAGGCCCCAATGATAAAAGGACACGTGAGCCGTGTGTTGCGTGTGAATGATGAGGACACATGAGGGAAGAGTAAGCGGGGAGCATTTGCCCAGCAAAAGGAACGCCAGGCAAAAGCCAGAAACAATAATCAGACAGGCCCTGAAAAAGCATTCGTCCACTGGCTTGGCACAGAACCTGGTGGAATGTGAGCATTTATTTAAAAATTCATGAATTATTTACCTACATGTGGCAATTAGTTAAATCCACGCTAGAGATCGATGCTTTGAGAAACCTAGCTGGCTCCTGAGGTCTGTGGGGTGGTGCAGGTTGGGAAGACAGCCTTGACTCTGAAGGCAGCGGGTCCCGGGGCTGTGGGCATGCAGCTGTCTTAGCAGCTAACCTTCCCCAGTCCCAGGGGTGACTACATGTCATAACACATATACATTCAGCAGAAATAATCAACCCTGCACTGACATTTTAGGGAACTAAATGTTTTTTTGTTTTTTATTATTATTAATTTAAGAGAGAGAGAGAGGAAAGGAGAGGGAGAGAGACACAGAAACATCAATGTGAGAAAGAACATCGATTGGCTGCCTCCTGAACACCCCCCACTGGGGATCGGGCCCACAACTTGGGCATGTGCCCTGACCGGGAATCGAACCGAGGACCTCTAGGTTCATGGGTCGATGCTCAACCACTGAGCCACACCAGCTGGGCAAACTAAATATATTAAAAACCAATCTATGCTTCCAACGCTGAAACTTTTTAAAAACTTTTTTCTCCATCACAAAGGTAGAATGAAAGTTATGTTCCTCGTGCTAAATCAGTCAATAAGGATGCATCCAGGACTGGGCTACTTGCTATGAGGGATTCCAGGGGGGAATCTATCCTCTCTGACTCTTACTTGGGAATTTATGGAGACACATGTTACAGACCAACCCAAGACAGGATGAAAGTGTATGATACACAGTGAGACCTGTCAGAATGAACAAAATAGACATCATTGTAAGTTTAAAATAAGAAGTTTATAAAAGACATAGTGTCTTAGTCCCTTCTAGTTGCTAGAACACAACTACCATAGACTGGCCCTTCCTTCTTGCAGTTCTGGAGAACGCGAAGTCCAAGACTAAGGTGCTGGTCACCCGAGGACATTTTTCCATTTATCATCAGATAGAGTGGGAGGGCCGAGGATGAACCGCAACCAAGGTACGTGCACTTGACCGGAATCAAACCCATGATTCACTAGTAGGTGGGCAGATGCTCTACTCTCTATCCTCGCTGCCAGGGCAAAACTGCAGTCTTTTTGCGGTAACCTCACATGGTAGAGGCACAAAGCAGCTTTCTTCATAAAGCACTAACTCCATTCCTAACGGCTCCATCCTCATAACCTAATTTCTGCCCAAAGGCTCTACTCCAAGCCACCCTCACACAGGGGATTCCTTTCCAACATATGAGCTGTTAGGGAAGACACGGACATTCAGACCACAGCAGGTGGGATTTCCTATGAGACCTATGTTCTATGGGGCAAAGTGTTTATGGCCTGTCTAGAACAGAGAAAAATCTAATTTAAAGATATAAAAGTGTTCAGGAAATGTTTAGAAAACTCACATTACGTTGATGGCATGTCACTAGCATCAATTAAACTCATTGTGCTTCGAATGCTAAGTAGAAATATTGGAATAATTGTGGAATGGGAAGGGGAGGAGATAACTGTTTTTCATTTTTCTTGGGAATAATTATTTGTCTTCAATAATTACATTGGCTTTCCTAAAGGAGCTTATACTACAAACACAGTTCGCTTGCTTCCAACAATTTACAAATACTGTACTTAAGCAATAATGGTAGAGGCTCCATGGAGAAAGATTAAATAACATGTACCATTGATTCCTTAAATGTCTCTAATCCCAGCTGCATTTCATCCCTCTGTTGAGTGGCAGCCATCCAGCTCTCTTTCAAGTTTATGAAGAAAAATGTGCATCAAGTTAAGAGAACCCTAAGGAGAAAATTACTCAGGCTCCCAACCTGAACTGATTTCTGTGCTCCAAAGAGAGGCAGTGTCGGGAAGAGTGACCGGTAGGAATTCAGACGGAGATCTGTGTCAGTCTCTTGTTAGTCAAGCAAGTATTTACAAAGCATCTGCACCAGGTCACAAACTGTCCCAGGTGCTGCGGCAGTGTGAGCACGGGGCCCTGCCGTCACGGAACTGCTCTGCAGTAGGGGAAACAACCTACCCAATGCCTGAGACATAAACAATGAATTAAGATTTAAAACAGGAGGTAGCAGGGTCTACATGTTAATGAATTACAACAAAATTCAACCACTTCTTTCTTCTTTTCCTTTTGAATGGCCCTGTTTTCTGGTCTATGGGACTTGGGAGAAACTTTTTCCTTGTGTGTTTTTAC
This sequence comes from Molossus molossus, assembly GCF_014108415.1. Taxonomy (NCBI): domain Eukaryota; kingdom Metazoa; phylum Chordata; class Mammalia; order Chiroptera; family Molossidae; genus Molossus; species Molossus molossus. Next base: position 6,496,722 of record NW_023425351.1, on the reverse strand, counting down.
ATTCTTTTGTTTACTTTTATTGAGTTTATAGGGGTATAGTCTGTGCATTAAAATCACTTATTTTATTTATATACTTTCACAAATTTGGACAAATATTTATATCCATGTAACCACCTCTGCACAATCAAGGTGGTCCGCAGTCTACACCCCCTGAGAGCTTCCTCGTAACCCTTTGGTCAATCCATCCCACCTGACCCCCAGCACCCCTGCACTACCAGCCTCCAGGCAGCAAGCTTTTTTAAAAATAGTTTGGTTGAAAATGATACTTGGTGGATCATAAATAATACCTTAAATTATTCTAGATTTAATTGTGTTCTTCTGACGATTTTTCTGTAAGCAGAAATGTACATTTAGCAGTAATTTAACTTGCCTGCACTCAGACAGCTGGGGACCCAGCTCAGTTCTCAGCTCCAGCTGAAGCCTGTGATGTTGCTTTTGCAGATCTCCTCTGAATCTGCATGGCTAGCCGAGGGTTTGAGCCTTAGACGTTCGCCCTTGGGAACTCAGCTCTGTGGTTCCCTTGTTTCCAAGTACCCTGCCTCAACCTCTCCAAACGTCCTTGCACTGCCAGCTTCAAGCTCTACTCTTTGACACCTAAAGCCAGTGACATCTGCCTTCCGTACTGCCTGAGTTACGTGTGTGTTAAGGAATCACATGGTGAAAAGTGAGCAAACACAAATCTCACCCCAGTGCCATACTTTATTTTAAGGGTAATTTCTTTGCTGATTTCTGCCTGTTTTTATCACTAGGCTCCCAGGAGTCCCCGATTCGTGTATAGTTTAGGAGTCCTCCGGAGACTGAGGCAGACATGCTCGGGTTCGGGACCTAGCCCCTCCTGCGGCTCCCTCACTTCCCATTGGTGACAGGAAAATGTCCAGCTGCTCTGCAGTCCTGACCTCTCTGCTCCGAAACGTCCGGTAGGCTGCGGTTATTTTCAGCTGGATCCTGGCCCTCAAGAAGATCAGTAACAAACTTATAATTGTTATGTCAGAATTGCAGTCTTTCAAAGGTAAGCTTTCCCTGGTTTCTATCAGATTTGGGTCTCTATCAATACCTTTCAAAAATTGCATAACCATAACCTGCAAGAAGTTTTGTTCGTGAAGGCAGGTAGATATTAACAAAGGAAGGCAGCAAAGGGAACCAGACGTTATTAAGCGTAGTAGACGAGGAAGCTGAATCGGATAATAAGTGTGCTTCACAAGGAAGTTACAGCTTCACACACTCCACGGAGCAGCCTCTGCCCTCGGACCTAACCTCCCAGCGGACAGGAAGGGGCAGGAAAGATCCTTAGGCCCTTACAGTCTCCACCAGGGAGGAGTAAGTCAGCAGAAACGCCGGCTGGGCCGCGTGCTGCAGGAGCGAGATGGCACCAGAGAGGCCTGTCCGGCAGCCGGGGGGAGGCCCGGATTGGGAGAGGGACACAGAACCCTGGAGGATCTGGGAAATGGATGGGCTAAGGGGAGGACCCAACTGCCATCCAGCGGAAAACTGGGAAATTGATTGATTCGTCCGAAAGAGCAGCCCGGCGTGTGTGGCTCAGCAACTGTCCCATGACCAGGAGGTCACCAGGCTGACTGCCCGCCAGGACACACGCCTGGGCTGAGGGCTTCGTCTCCAGTAGGGGGCGTGCAGGAGGCAGCCGATGGATGTTTCACTCTCACGTTGATGTTTCTACCGTCTCTCTCTCCTTCTCCCTTCCCTTCTCTGAAATCAGTAAACATATTAAAATTAAAAAGTCACCTGGTCCTTCCCAAGCCTGAGATAATGTAGCCAAAGCTTAGCAAAGCCCTCTCCCTTGCTCCCCCTCCCTCTCTCACCGGTAGCGTGCTTGCCCGGGTTCTGCATTCTCTCCAAAGCAGCCCTGCAGCCCTGCAGCCGCCTGAGCCCCGGCAGCCCAGGGACTCCGAGCGAGACCTGGGCCCAGCACTGCAGCACCAGCCAGAGCGCAGCGGGAACAGAACCGAAACTGAGTTCAGGACAAAGGCTGAACTGAACTAAGCTTTGATACGGGCTCAGCCAATGGCACAGAATTTCTGGACCTTAGCTTTTGTCCGGGGCTGGATGAAGACAAGGTTAGAGTTCCTTCACCTTTCACCGCAGACAGGTGGAGATGGGGCACTGAGAGCCTGGGGCCCTGTTCTCATTCTACCCCAACAACTCTTACCACCAGCCCTCATCCCCCCGTGTGTCCTCGGGTATGCTTTTCTCATGACACCGCAGGGACCCCGTTTCCCACAGCAACACTTTTACCCAAGAAACGTGTTGTGCCATTACCAGACTCTGGAACAAGGAAAAAATCCTTAATCCACCATTAATTTTAAAAATCGTAAAACATCAGATTATAAGTTTTTTGATATGAGATTTTCTAACTAATTTATGTCTATACCTAAAAAATATTTTATTATAATACCTGGAGAATACACATGATATAAATAATATGAACCCTTTTGCTAGTATTAGAAAGCTACAAGGTCTTACCACTGGGGTCTTTTATTAGTCCAAGAGGGAGAATGGGTATCAGCACCCATTCTCCAAGCCAGCAGCACCCACAGGAAGGGACAGAGAAGTTGCCAGAAAGTTGACTGGGCTTGTGAGAATTAATGAAGAAATGAATGCATGCTTACAACACTGCCAAGTGACTTTACTATGACCAGATTCACTAACATTTATTCAATGTTTACAATTATTATTTAGTGGTAATTCAAATATCCTTTACCTGTGTACTTCATTAAATACATACTTTTACAATGACTTACTTTTCCTATTCTATTTTACTCTCCTCTGGTCTAATTCATTCTATTTCATTTTATTTAAAAATGCTGGCTGTGACCCACTAAGATAATTGCAAAATCTACTACTAATTGTAACTTTCAGGTAGAAAATTCCTTCCATGTACTTACCAGCCCATTTGGTAAACAGTAAAATGTTAATGTAAAATGTATCTGCTCCCCATTGACTCAGACTCTTGTCTCTAATTGCTTAAGAAAGACTTCATAGCAGCAATGTGCCATTTCCATACATTAAGAGTCTGCATATTTCCTCCGTATAATGTATTTATTCTTGCAATACAATTAGTGAAAATAAAAGGCATTATATAAAAATTTTACCTGTAGACATCATGGTTGAAACTCATCTGGTTAATGAGTAAACATATTTCTTTAAAAAATATTAGTGAATTAATTGAGGTGGCATTGGTCAATAAAATTATATAGGTTTTAAGTGTACAATTTCATAGCACATCATCTGTATGTTGTATTATGTGTTCACACCCCCAAGTCAAGTCTCCTTCCATCTCCAATTATCTCCCCTTTACCCTCCTCTACCTCACCCTACCTCCTTTTCAGTCTGGCAATCACCATACTATTGTGTATCTATGAGTTGTTGGGTTTGGCGTTTTTTTTTGCTTAATTCCTTCACCTTTTTCATCCAGCATCCCCAACCCCACTTTCCTCTGACAGCTGTCTGTCTGTTCTTTGTATCTATGAGTCTGTTTCTATTTTGTTTGTTACTTTATTTTGTTCATTATTGCACATGTAAGAGACATAATATTGTATTTGTTTTCTCTGGCTGGCTTATTTCACTTAGCATAATATTCTCCAGGTCTATCCATGCTTTCACAAAAGGTAAGAGTCCCTTCTTTTTTATGGCTGAGTAGTATTCCATTGTGTAAATGTACCACAGATGTTTTATCCATTCATCTACTGATGGGCACTTGGGCTGCTTCTAAATTTTGGCTATTGTAAATATTGCCTCAATGAACATAGGGAAGTGTACAGTCTTTCAAATTAGTGTTTGGGGTTTTTCCAGATATATTCCCAGAAGTAGAATCACTGGGTCATAAGGCAGTTCCATTTTTAATTTTTGACGTAACTCCATACTGTTTTCCACAGTGGCTGCACCAGTCTGCATTCCCACGAACAGTGCATGAGGGTTCTCTTTTCTCCACATCCTCACAGACACTCGCTGTTTGTTGATTTATTGATGATAGCCATTCTGACAGGTGTGAGGTGATATCTCATTGTTATAATTTGCATTTCTCTGATGATTAGTGACACTCAGCATCTTTTCATCTGTTACATGCTGTAACATTTAAACTTCTACAATAAGTTAGAAATCACTGTAACAAAAGAGTCTGAGATAAAGTCTTAATTATTTCCAAAGGGATACAATGGCATTTTTATGATAATCATTTGCATCTAAGAAAAATAACTGAATTTTCTATCAACTATCTTCTGAAAATTATCAATAGCCCTAGTAATCTTCCTTTCCCCTGAGATCTCTCCAAAAACACTAAAAAATAAAATAATTTTCTTTAGATATGTGTCTCCAATGCCACTAAAGCTTAGAAAAAAATAGATTTGTGAATTTTTAATATTTTGTACCTATATTATCTATTTGGCATTATTTTAATATAAAGGAAACATGTAAGATAATACAATTCTCTCTTCAACATCTATGACAATAATATATCTAAACACATGTACTTGTAACTACAGTTGGGGTGAGTAAGACGTTTTTTCAACAATCTCATCACTGTCCTCACTGGAAACTTCTGCTTGCTGAGGTAACTGAACTAGGGCACTGATCAATGCAAATGACTGCAATAAAAATGAGGAGGAGTTAGATTAAGTATTTCTGTCTCCATCTCTGAAGACATATTTTTAATCATCTTCTTCTAATACTTTAATTCCAATTTGGGGATATCTTAATTAATGTCTTTTAGATTTAAATACTGTTTTGACTAATTAATTGAATGATGACAAAAATTTTATGAATTTACCTTACGTTAATTCTTTTTTGCTTATGTGTTTGATCTGCATGTAGCAATGTTTTGTTACTACAAAATGTAAAATTAATATTAGATTCCATTTACAAATTTGATTTTCTTCATTAATAGTAAATTGCTAAATGTATGTACAAATATGATGGAAAACACAAAATCTTCATTAAAATGGCATTGTGTTACAACTATAAAACCTGGCTTCATACAGCAGTTCTCAACCTGTGGGTTGCGACCCCTCTGGGGGTCAAATGACCTTTTCATAGTGGTCACCTAAGACATAAGAGTAGCAAAATTACAGTTATGAAGTAGCAACGAAAATACTTTTATGGTTGGGGGTCACCACAACATGAGGAACTGTATTAAAGGGTCGCAGCATTAGGAAGGTTGAGAACCACTGATTCTAGGAAGTGCTTACACAGGAGCAGGACACCACAGAAGTCATGGAGATCTACTGTTGAGTGTCCCCTTGTACCTTTTCTGTGTTTGGCTTAACAGTTCTCAATTTTTGTGTTTTAAAGTTAATTGAGCTTATTTGATATATTCAAGTTGTAGTTTATAACATTTTTAATTGGCTTGAATGATTTTTAAATCTATAGATTACATGGTAATAGATGTTTATATTCAGTCAATGGCCTTAGAGAAACTCAATTTTTATAGCATATTTGTCCATTATTTATACGGGGATTCTAGTAATATCGACGGAAAGACTGAATTTTGACCCATGAGGAAAGAAAGAGTTCAGGTTAAATTTAAAATGCTTGAATTAGTATGCTCTCGTTGTTCATATGGAATTCAAAGATCCCAGATATCAGCTTGATTCTCTGAGGGAAAGTAAAGATTTGACTGATAGTGGGTCAAGGTAATGCTAATTGAAATAATTATTTGGATTCATATGTTATAGCCTGTGGTATAATGATTAATATTAAATTGGTAAGAGAATGATGTATATATAAAATGAAGATGAATCTTTAGCCTATAAATAAGAATAACATACATAATAAACCTCTAATATTAAGATAAAATTTATTAGCGCTAAACTGAATTGATGATGAAAATACTTGGATTTTAATATTACAAAAAATTAAATAATAGGAGTAGATTTGGTTAATTCATTCAGATATACACACACACTTGGAGAAAGATAAACATGTAATTATATATTTATATATTTTCATTTTAATTATATATTTTATTAGCAATGAATGTTTACAATTACATAGTCAAGTATTTAAATAAATATATACATAGTTGATACTAAAGTAGAAAAATCAATACAACTTTACAAGAATAAAAGTAAAAAAATATGTTTATAACATTTTCCCCTGAATGGCCCAGAAACACTGCCTTTCCACAATGCCCTCGGTGCTCAGATTCTAATATCTATTTGTCTATAATTTTTCCACAAAAATATCCAGAATTCTCTAGAAAAATGTCTTTTGTTTAAATTCTGTACCTGAGGCAGGAAGACAGGACAGCCGATACACTCGGTCCTGCTGTACGCTGAGCAGCTGTCGGAGACGCCCGGTCACGCGAAGGGATCCACAGCGGGGCCGCAGGAAGCCTCTGCTGGCCGGAGCTGATACCATTTGAATATGAATACAGTAATGGCTATGCTGAATTAATATACATGAAATCTGGAAATCTATGCATTCATAATTATTCACATATATCTTTTAAAAGCTATATGATCTTTAAATTATAAAGTAATGACAAATGCCATGAGGTATAAAGGTCTTTGTTATATTTCTTAGGTTTCATCAAATGTATTGTTCTCTAGATTAAAAGAAGAAAAAAACATTATGCACCTTAAGAATTACTCAACTCAGGGGAGTTGGAGACTTCTCAGTGGCAAACTGCAGAATCTGTAAAAGGACCACAGGTTTGTCCAGGAGAGTGAAACAATGGAGATTTCTTTGTTAATGGAAATGTGTGACTTTGATAATACATGACAGGCAGAGTGTGTGTGTGTGTGTGTGTGTGTGTGTGTGTGTGCACGCAGGCACACATAACAAACTGATTTCCTCATTGTATTCTTCATTCTGTGGATCTGAAACATTACAAATACATTCTATGTATTCATAAACTACAAGTGTACCTTTTCTACAGTTTTCACTTTCATCATCATAGACACTTGTGGTAATGGATTTCTTGAGAGCAGGGGAAGGCAGAGTTTCTGCTAGATACCAACACACTGAAATAACACAGTAAAAACTGTCCCAAGTCCTGACGTCAGCTACCCGGATGGTTTTCCACACGGCAGTGGAGGGCTCCCTCACCTCCCGGCGTGGCCTCACCGGCACTTCTGTGGGCTGTGGCTCACACTGCTAGGGGGCACATCCACGTGACCCTGCTAGATTAAAAAGTTGAAGTACAGAGTGTTTGCTTTCTGTGGTATAGACAAACTGGAAGAAAAAAGATTCGTGAGAAGGGAAATAGGTTTTGAAGTTACTAGATTATAAAAACCACCTGAAGCAGAGTGGGGTTTGTGAAATTTGATGCACGAAAAAGACTGGAGGACACTAGAGACTGTAAGACTAGGAAGAGTAAAAGCGCGGCATCCCCAGCGTGCACACCTGCGGGGGCAGCCTCGCCGAAGCAGAGTGTGCTGTGTGGGAATAAACAAAACCTACCACAATGGGAACAAACGGAAGCGATTATCCAGAGCTGTGGTGGGCAGTCACATGTGACCAGGGAAGGGGGACTGTGCAGTGAGGACAGGGAAAGCCTTCAGTGATGTCCTGGCTGGAGATAGTGGGGAAGTTGGCGGTGAGCTAGTGAGAGGTGGATGATCATATATGACTGACTTAGCGAGCACACTCTGCTTTCTTCGGCTGGTCCTGACCTGGCCTCCAAGGGTGAAACAGGGAGGTTGGGAGTCACTGACCAAGCCTGGATCATTCCATAGACTTTGTGGTTTGGTTCTGGGGCTTCGTGGGATTCTGAGTCTGGATGGTACACACGAGCAGGCCTCTGTCCATGTGTCTATCCAGTCTCTATAGTGAATGATTAAAAATGAGTTTGGATAAAAATGAAGGCCCTCGAGAATCAAAGAAGTTTAGATATAATTTCTTACCTCATATAAATGTGAATTGTTAATTCTTATTTTTATTACCAACGGATCACAATGTTACTATATAAGCAAGGGAACTTTACTTTTTAGATGACACTTTGGACTGTGAGAACAGGATGAGCAGAGACTAATATAACTTTATAATTTAAGTAATTCAAGAAAAGTTCTCTAATGACTTTTGTTTAACCTAAAAGATAAAGGGGTTTTTTACCTAATTTTTACTGTTCTAACTATACTGTCTAATATAAAATTAAAAATGAATATTCACTCTCTGTTTAAATTTCTTTATCCTAGCCCAGCCGATGTGGCTCAGTGGTTGAATGTCAGCCCATGTACCAAGAGGTCGCCAGTTCGATTCTCAGTCAGGGCCTGATCCCAGTGGGGGGCATGCAGGGGGTGGCCAGTCAATGTGCTCTCTCGTCGATGTTTCTCTCTCTCTCTCTCTCTTCCTTCTTCTGTCTCTAAAATCAATAAAGAAAAAAAGTAAAAAATAAATAAATACATGTCTTTATTCTATTGATCATCAATTTTACTGTCCTGTGTACACTATCAGATTATCTATTTTTCCAATGTTCTCTTCTAAAAGGTGTCAGTCCATGCTGAATGAAGTAGAGTTGACCAGAGTTACATCAGGACTTATTTTATCTTTGGTTTAAATCCATTTTCTTGCTCCTTCAGTGTTTTTGTGGTTATCAGGCTTTTGAAATCTTATTTCTGTGTCTCCACAAAAGGTAAAAGAAAAACCCAAAAGCTTAAATGAAGTGTTTGATAGGGATTAATATTTAAAGTACTAAAGAAAATTTAAACTTTAAATTATCTGAAAATTTTATGTTTCTTGTTAATACGGATAATCATTTCTTTCCTCAACTCAGAAGTAAGCTTTCAAAAGGCAAATATAAGGTAATACCTAATATCAACTTAAATATTTTCTTCTGGTAAGTTAGAAATGATCATATTAATAATTTTTAAATCTTTCAATATTCTGATTTATTCCTTGAAAAATATAAAAACCTAAAAGTAAATGCCTTTAGAAAACTCACAGACTATAGTTTCCAAATCAAGATTTTACTCACTTATTTCTCTTCCTAGCTTTATGTATGGTTTAAAAAAAAAAAAAAAAAGACTGTTTTTGTTATATTTCTGTCTTAATTAGAAATAACTGCATTCCACTCAGTACTGAGGAGGATTAGACATGAGGTTGGCTAGAAGCAGGGTTTGGGGAAACTGAACTTCAGAAAGTCAAAGCTCAGAGAGGAAAACCAGGGTGTGCAAGGGTCCTGGCCAAAGGAAGGCCCTCTGTGCTGGGGATCAGTTCAGCAGCAGTTGCTGGTGGAGGAAGAGAAAACACTGACCTTGTAGACAAAACACATGGTGTTCCAGAACTGAGCATGTTCTAATTTACACAAGAAAACCATCAAAGTTGCAATTAGTCTGGTCAACCAAAGCAAGACTCTAGCTAGTGTTGAGAATATGTAAATGTAGAAGTCAGAAACAGAAAGGTCAATATAACCTACAGGTTTTAGGGTTTCAGTGCTGGTTTTAGTTTTGATTTTTTTTCATTTTGTTAAATACTTACTGGAAATCAAATTGGAATGCAACATGGTGCATACTCCTTAGTGCACCCAGCCCTAGCCTCACAAGCTGAGGTTAGTGGTAAACTTCAAACACAGTGGCAATCTTAAGTACTCAATACAGAACATACATTTAAAACCTGTCAGATGGAGATGTCATTGTTAGAAATGACAAATTTGGTTTAGACTGTGTCCAGTATCTTACCAAAAGCAGGCTCAAGGAGATGTCTATTCTGAGTATAGACAATAATAAATTTTACTGTCTGTAGAAAATATTTTTAAAAAATAACTAAAAATCAGTCTAATTTCATTTTCACCATGCACTGGCAATATCAGTGATCCAACACCTCTATGGGGCTGACAACTCTTACTGCCCCACCCACCACCTTTGTATGCTCCTTGGTCCATGGATGCCTAGCATTCGTCTCTGATCGACACTAGATCCTAGACCTATAAAAAGAAGGATTTACTTTAAAACCCTTAAAATGGAAGGACTGAAGCTCTTTACATATTTCCTATTTACATGATTTGCTTCGAATACAGGATGAATATACAGTTTTCAATGCCTCAAAGTATGAAAGGTCAAAGAAAATTACCATGACATGCTTTTAAAGGTTACAAGGAAACCAGAAAAAAAATCTGCCTTGTAATTATTTTTAAGTAAGTGAGCAGTAAACATTTGCTATGTAAAGCAGCTGAGATTTGGGGATTGTTTGATACAGCAGTTGATGATTTCAACTGTAACTAATACATTCTTGAGTATTGTGTATGGAAGCCCTTTTGCCAAAAATGGATAAGCTTTTCTATTCAATGTGTATGGGGGTGTGTGTGTGTGTGTGTGCGTGTGTGTGTGTATGAGTAATACATGTGGCCTGATTTTCTGAATCAAATAGGAAAGCTTGACACATTATAAAATTCAAATCAACCACTCAAAAGCCAGAAAGTCCTTCCCCACTTGCTTTTTAATTGTTGTGGAAGTGGACGCTGGCAAAAGATTGACTCAATTTTCAAGATACAGCACAAAATAATCATTGAGAGTACAGATTCTGAAAACAGCCTGTGTACATTCGGCTGCTGGCTGAGCAGCCCATGGTTGTGTACACGCAAAGTCCATCCAGCCTCCTTCCTCATTGCTTCTTCTTTCAAATATACAATTCTGGTCAGTAGAATTGCAGGAATGCTTCAATGTAAAGTAAATACTATACATTTTTCAGCAGTGGGATAGTGAGATAAACCAATTATAAATAGCGAAGTCTTCTGAAAGAACTAAACTTTTTTAAGTTGTTCAGGTTCAATGAGTACTGCAAATGAAATCAAGTGAAGTATAATACGTAGCTGGAGAACTGCTATAAACACTTTAGGCTTCACACTTCATCTCAAAGCTGTTACAAATGCATGGCTAAATGAATCAGTTGTTGATTCTCACTGTGATGTTCAATAGTATATTTGTAATTATACAAAAGCAAACTCCCTGAAAAAATTATTTTTTCCTAAAGCAAGTACAGATTATTCATGCAGTTTCTTAATAATTACATAAGCATGTGCATGTATATATGTATTCCTCGATATCTCCGTTGAAAATTGCAAACTCTATTTTAGATTATTAAAAATTATAATTTTATATTAATGAAAAAAGGATGGATCAAAAATCATTTATACTGTTCAGTTGTAAATTATCTGACATGAAACATTTGAGGTCTGGAAAGATCAATACATTTAATATTATTCTGATATACTTTATATGTTTGATATATTTTATATTTTTTTGTGTTATCCAGTGGTTGTCAATGTCAACAAATAAACTGAGAAAAAACAAATAAGCCTTTAAATTTTACAGTTTAGGCCAAAATATGCAATACAACTAACTTCTATAATTCCTTCTAATCACAACTTCAATCACACATGATTGATCTTATCATCATAACACCAAATCCATCAGTAGAACGTCGATGTTTGTATGATAGCTTTGGTCATACAGAATAGATCACAATGAGGGCCATCAGGCTGTAACATGTCACCCGTTGATCACCAGGGTTGATTCGGCTGAGCAGGCTGGCCAGGCGGTGCCCGCTCCTCCATCACTCATCCATATGTGGCCCTCCTGAAGCTGCACTCTGGTAGAAGAGGAGGACCTTGCCCTCGGAGGAGAGGACTGGTCTTAGGTTAATGGTATACAAGTAGCTGTGCTCCCTGCTAGAACCTCCAAATAAGCTCTCAAGAAGAGATCAGACTATTTTGAAGCTGTAAGTCCTTCACCCCTTCAGAAAAACATGAATAATATAACACCAAACAAAATAGAATGGTATGCTGAGCCAGGATTATGTTTATCTTTACACCAATATGAATATAAAATATAACTTTAAAAAATGTTTATGGAGGACAGATGGAAGATGGCAGCGGGCAGGACCAGAGGGAGGGTGAGTGTGTGAGAGAGTGAAAGAATGTGTGAGAGAGTGTGAGTGGATGTGAAGCCAAAACCAAGCAGTGCAGAGCCGCGGAGCAGAAGGTTACTGTGCTGTGGAGAGGAGCACCTGGCTACTGCCATAAGCAGCCCTTCAGGGCTCTTATCCCTGTGCCACAGGGAGGTCCCACCACTTTGGAAGATCCCGGGTCTTTCCTGGAAGGAAGCAGTGGAAGCAGCCAGGGCAGCAACCTGAGCCCGCCAGCACACCTGGCACTATTGGATCAGTGGATACTCTGTGTCAACGCAGACCAGCGCACAGTAGTGGAGCTCCCAAGGTGCTGGTCAGTGAGGTCAGCACCATTGCCCATAGTAGCAGCCTGAATACAGTCAAGATATACCTGCAGCAACAGAGGCAGGGGAGAAGACATTCATTCCCAGGCAACAAAAGCACAGACCAGCAGCTGAGGCCCATCCTCAAAAACTACAGCAAAAACTGAGCAGGAGTTGAGCCCCACAGGGCAGCAGCACTCCCTAGCCACCAGTGGCGGAACCTGGGGCTCCACACAGGCCTGTGAGGTCCAGCAGTTCACAAGAGCAGTGGAAAGCCGAGACCAAGAAGGACAGGTGTGATCCACCTGCCTGCCTTTGGGACCTCCAGGGTGCAGAGGAACCAGAAAGGCCTGTACGACCCAGTAGGGACTGTGCTATCCAGTTACCCATGGGAACTGTGGGGTGCTGAAGCACCAGAGAGGCCTGTGCCACCCAGAAGCCCATAAAATAGGCATAGAGCCAAGTCCCCAAAGCGACAGTGTGATCCAGTTACCTGTGGGACCTGCAGGGTGCGGGGGCACCAGAGAGGCCTGTGTGATCCAGCTGCACATAAGATAGACATACAGGATGTGAAAATGAAGGTGGGGTAATAGAAGCTACACAGACGACCTCCCAGGACCAAACTGGAACTACAACTTAAATAAAGATAAATCTGTAGAAAAAAAGCACCAGAAAAGCAGCAAGACAGAACTGTATAACCAGGGACACTGGTAGGATCTGCAGAGGCGTGAGAGGGTGGCAGACTGGGAGCCCATTTACAGCAGCAGTGTTAGGTGTGAGTAGCACCCTTGGGGAATAAAGACCAAGCCCATTCCACAGTGCAGCGAGCCCGGACAGAGCACTAAAATTGCCACAGCCACTCACCTGGAGACTACTGCAAAGGGAGGGTAGACTGGGCTGGAACTCTATGGGGACAACCGGGATTTGGAGGGCACTGAGAGTTTTTGCTGAGTTGGGGCCACAAAGGATGGTGGCCAGTGTGCTCCTTCCCAGAGATGTGGGGAAAAGCAGCAGCCTCCCTCCTCCAGGAGACTCAGGCTTTTCCAGGTAAGGCAAAAATAAAAATAAAAATAAAAATCGAGGCTCATTAATAGCCAGCATCTATCCCACCCTCTGAAAATCCTCTTATGCAGAACAGCAGGGCTACTTTCAAGGCACTAAGTAACTGAGATTACTAGCCTCCAGGAAAAAGCTAGAGGATAACTGAACCTTTTCTGGGCTTGCAAATCTCCCCAGAAAAGTAAGACTTGACAGTGGTGTTTCATATGGGCCCACCCAGGCACATCTAAACCTAGAGGAGGGAGCCACTAAAGCAGAACAGCAAGACCCACAGGGAAAATTTGGCAGGCACAAAAACCCACTGAGATAGGCAAAATGCAAAATTAACAAACAAATCCCAAATGGAAGAACAAGAAACTCTCTCAAAGATGAGATCAATGAAATACAGCTAAGCAAATTATCAGAAGTAGAATTCAGAGGCATGATCTTGAGGAGCTCAACAGCATGAGTAAAATATCACCACCATGAGAAAAGATAAAAACATTGAAAACCAACCAAGTGCAAATGAAGAATGACATAGCAGAAATTAAGAACACATTGGAAGGACGAACCAGCAGAGTAGGGGAAACTGAGGACTGGATCATTGAATTGGAAGACAGGGTAGAAAAAATTAACCAATCACAAAACCAAAAGGAAAAAACAATTAAAAAACAGGAAGATAGCTTAAGAGAACTATGGGACAACTAGAAACGTAATAACATTCGCATCATAGGAGTCCCAGAAGATTAAAAAAATGGGCAACGGTTAGAGAATATATTTGAAGAAATAATGACAGAAAGCTTTCCTAACTTGGTGAAGAAAGAAGGCACTCAAGTTCAAGAAGCACAGAGAGCTCCAAGTAAGAAGAACCCAAACAGGCCCACACCAAGACACATAGTAATTAAAATGCCAAAATTTAAAGACTAAGAGAGAATCCTAGAAGCAACAAAAAATAAACAACTGGTTTCTTAAAAAGAAAACCCCATAAGGCTCTCAGCTGACTTCTCAATAGAAACACTACAGGCCAGAAGGGAGTGGCATGAAGTAATCAAGGTCATGAAAACAAGAATCTGAATCCAAGACTACACTATCCAACAAGGCTATCATTCAAAATAGAAAGTCAAATAAAGAGCTTCCCAGACAAAAAAAGCTAAAGGAATATATTAACACCAAACCAGCACTTCAAGATATGCTAAAAGGACTGCTGTAATCAGTAGAAGAAATATGAAGAAAAATATAACCACACTGAACAAAAATGACAATAAATAAGTACATATCAATTATCACCTTAAATATGAATGGTTTGAATGCTCTGATAAAACGACACAGAGTAGTTGACTGGATAAGAAAGCATGACTCACAAATAAGTTGTTTACAAGAGACCCACCTCACAACAAAAGACTCACATAGGTTGAAAGTGAAAGGATGGAAAAAATTTTTCCAAGCAAATGGAAAGCAAAAAAAAGCTGGGGTAGCAATACTCATACCTGATAAAATAGATTTCAAAATGAAGGCCATAACTAGAGACAAAGAAGGCCACTACATAATATTGAAAGGATCTATCCAACAGGAAGATACAACCTTGGTAAACATATATGCACCCAATACAGGAGCACCAAAATATATTGAAAATCTTCTGGAGAACTTCAAAGGAGAAATCAACAGCAATACAATCATAGCAGAGGACTTCAACACCTTGCTGACACCACTGGATAGATCATCTAGACAAAAAATTAACAAGGAAACACAGACTCTAAATGAAGAGCTAAATCAAATGGATTTAATATATGTCTACAGAGAATTACACCCCAAAACTGTAGAATTCACATTCTTCTCAAATGCACACGGGACATTCTCAAAGACAGACCACATGTTAGGGCACAAACTAAGTCTCTACAAGTTCAAGAAGATTGAAATTCTATCAAGCGTCTTCTCAGATCACAATGGCATGAAACTAGAAATCAATTGCAAGAAGAACATGCAAAGACATTTGAATATATGGGGGCTAAATAGCATGTTATTGAACAATGAATGGGTTACCATGGAGATCAAGGAAGAAATTAAAAACTTCCTGGAAACCAATGAAAATGAACACACGACAACAAAAAATCTATGGGATGCAGCGAAAACAGTTCTGAGAGGGAAGTTCATAGCACTACAGGCCTACCTCAAGAAGCAAGAAAAATTTCTAATAGACTATCTAACCTCACAACTTAAAGAACTAGAGAGCAAACAAAAAGAAAACTCCAGAGCAAGTAGAAGGAAAGAAAGAGTAAGGTCAGAGCAGAAATAAATGACATGGAGACCAAAAAAACAATTCAAAGGATTGATGAAACAATGATCTGGTTCTATGAAAAGATAAACAAGATTGATGGACCCTTAGCTAGACTCACCAAGAAACAAAGAGAGAGAACCCAAATACACAAAATCAGAAATGAAAGAGGAGAAATAATAACTGACACTACAGAAATACAAAAGATTGTTAACAAATATTATGAACAGTTATACGGAAACAAATTTGACAATCTAAGTGAAACTGACAAATTTCTAGAAAAACATAGTCTCCCAAAACTGAACCAGGAAGAGATATAAAACTTGAACAGACCAATAGCAACAAAAAAATTGAAGATGTAATCAAGACTCTCCCAGCAAACAAAAGCCCAGGCCCAGATGGCTTCATGGGAGAATTTTACTGAACATTCAAAAAAGAACTAATACCCATTCTCCTCAAACTATTTCGAAAAATTCAAGAAGAAGGAAGACTTCCAAACTTGTTTTATGAGGCCAGCATAATTCAAATTCCAAAACCAGAAAAAGACACTACAAAGAAAGAAAACTACAGACCAATATCCCTGATGAACATAGATGCCAAAATTCTGAATAAAACACTAGCAAATTGAACCAAGCAATACATCAAAAAAATTATTCAACATAACCAAGTGGGATTCATCCCAGGGAAGCAAGGCTAGTACAATATTCGCAAATGAATAAATGTGATATACCACATCAACAAAATGAATTTTAAAAATCCTATGATCATATCAATAGATGCTGAAAAAGCATGCAACAAAATCCAGCATTCATTTTTTGATAAAAATGCTCAGCAATCTGGAAATAGAGGAATCATATCGCAACATAATAAAGGCCATTTATGAAAGACTTACAGCCAATATTATATTCAATGGGCAAAAACTAAAAACGTTTCTCTTAAGAACAGGAACAAGACAAGGATGCCCACTTTTGACACTCTTATTTAACATAGTACTGGAACTCTTACCACAGCAATCTGAGAGGAAGAAAAAATAACGGGGATCCAAATTGGAAAGGAGGAAATGAAACTGTCATTATTCACAGATGACATGATACTATATGTAGAAAACTCCAAAGACTCCATCAAAAATTTACTAGACTTAATAAATGAATTTGGCAAAGTAGCAGGATGCAGAATTAACATCAAGAAATCGATGGCATTCTTATACACCAATGATGAATTCACAGAAAGAGAAACTAAAAAAAAATCCCATTTACTATCGCAGCAAAAAAAATTAAGATACCTGGGAATAAACTTTACCAAAGAAATAAAGGACCTATTCACAGAAAACTACAGGTCATTGAAAAAAGAAAAAGAGGAAGATATAAAAAAGTGGAAGCACATAACTTGTTCATGGATTGGAAGAATTAACATCATTAAAATATCCATATTACCCAAAGCAATCTATAGATTTAATGCAATCGCCATCAAAATACCAATGGCATACTTCACAGAACTATAACAAATACTTCAAAAGTTCACACAGTACCAAAAAGACCCTGAATAGCCACAGTAATCTTGAAAAAGAAGAACAAGCCCTGGCCTATTTTGCTAAGTGGTTAGAGCTTCAGCCTGTGGTCCAGAGAGACCTGGGTTCAATTATTGCTAAGAGCACGTACCTCGTTTGCAGTTTGTCCCCGGCCCTGGTTGGGTCAAGTGGGTGGCAGCCACTCGATGTGTCCCTTTCACGTCGATGTTTCTCTCTCTCTCTCCCACTCTATCTGAACAAAAAATGGAAAAATGTCCTTGGGTGAGGGTAAAAAAAAACAGTGACAGATCGCCTTGGCCAGTTTGGCTCAGCGGTTAGAGCATCGGCCTGCAGTCCAGAGAGACCCGAGTTCGGTTCCCGCTAAGGGCACATAACCTCGGTTGCAGTTTGTCCCCAGCCTTGATTGGGTCGTGCGTGTGGCAGCTAGTCAATATGTCCCTTTCACATCAATGTTTTCCTGTCTCTCTCCCTCCCACTCTATCTGAACAAAAAATGGAAATCTGTCCTCTGATAAGAAAAAAAAAAAAAAGAGTGACAGACTTATTATTCAGAAAAGTAATAGAATATATTTTACATAAGAAAGAACAATATCAAACAGAATAAATAGCAAAAGGCAGATTTCAAAATGGAGTTAAAGACATAACAGAATAGATCTTTTCTTCTCCTTTCTGTGAAATACCAGTCTTTTCACATTAAGTGTTAAAGATTGTGTAAACAATGAAACAGAAAGCAAAAGCTAGATATTATCACTTAGGTGCCTCTCAACAAACATCATTGAACTGGGTTACTTTAACATTAAAATATTTTTCAGTAAAAACACATCTCATTACAAGTCATTATGGAGTTTTCATGCTTTGTGATATTTGTAGTGATAAAAAAAGGCAAGTCAACCATTTAGAATGAAAAAAAGATAATCTAGATAAACCAGATGAGAACGATGAACTGTCTGGGTCAAATATGGCATCTACTTGACACATCTCTTTAGTTAGTGATTTTCTCAAAGATAAGCAAGAAACCTTTCCTCAGACTGACTTTTATAGGGTTAGTGTATTCAGCTGTCAGCAGAGGGTTCAGGAGTGGACTGACTCAATATACCCTGTCCCCTTCTCTACCTGAGTGTAGAGAGTACTACAGGCCTTTCTGACACAGTCAGATAATTTGCAGAAAGATAAAGAATCAAACGTTAGATATGACCTGCTGGGTCACAAAGATCATCTATCTTTGGCTGAAAAAGATTTTCATTTGTGAACATAAATTTACAGTAAAGCTTATCAAAACAAATATTCTAAGACACACTATTATTTGGAGGATAAATATAAGCTTCTTTATTATCTATATCAGACAAGAGTTGTTTTGGTTATAAGAAGGAGCCTAATTTCACCTGACCATTCTAGTAAATCACAAATTATATATATATATTTGCGCACACACACACACACACACACACACATATTAATCTTCACCTGAGCACATGTTTATTGACTTTGAGAGAGAGAGAAACATCAGTGTCACCTCCTTCATGCACCCCAACTGGGAACTGAACCTGAAACCTAGGAATGTGCCCTGACCCAGAACCAAACCTACAACCTTCCAGTGTATGGGACGATGCTCCAACCAATTGAGCCACACTGGCTAAGGCAAAAAAATATTTTTTTCTACAGTACAGAGGTTTAGGGTAAAAGCTTAAGATGATTAATGTTCTAAACATCTACATTAATATGTTTTTCAAGTATCTGCAGTTATTAGGACTAAGTGCACTTACGTTTTGACATCTTTTCATTCAAATATTAATGTGGAGACAAATAAATGAAAAGATGTACTAGTGACCCCTTTACTGCATTCACCCAAGGGTCCAAGTGTTACTGTTTAAGAAACAGCAATTCGAACGTGTGGCATTCCCAAGGAAAGTGAAAGAAATAGGGAGCAGTTGATTGCCTAAGGTAGAGTTAAGGATAGTTAAGTTTAGATGATCATTAATGCCTGGTGTTTTGTGCTTGTTATGTTTCTAAATATTGAAATGAGAGATAATGCAGTGCTAAGAGTTGTTTTTACTGCAAAATTGATAGTTATAACAGCAATTGCCAAATTCATATGAAGGTTTGCCCGTGTTAACGTACTTCAGTAGGTTTATTATCTATCCTTCTCATGTACTCATAAATGTACACAAAACATAAAAAATCAACAACCACCTAAAGTCCTGCCTCGCTGTTTATGGGATATAAAAATAAAAAGTACTCAGCACTTTTACTGAGCATTTCATAACTGTGATTACATTGAGTCTTTGACAGCTCTCAGTTGTACAAGCGAGTTACTCTTTCAGCTTAATTTCCTCAACCAAATAATGGGGTAAATTCCAAAGATAATATAGAAATGCTGCACAGTTTAACTAGGTCTACATATAGAAAGGCTTTAGCATAAACATAGGACTCAATAAATGTCATCTCAGTTCCTTCGGTTCCCGAATCACTTGGCACTTCGTTGGGTAGCTGCGAGCAATGACTGACACGGTAACAGATGTGCTCATGTCCTCAGAGTTCTCAACACATACGAAAATGAGCCCAAGGAAAACTGTCTCTTCAAAGGTTCTAAAAAAAATGAAAGCATTTTATAGCCAGGAAAGTTGACAGGTTAAATTAGGTAAATAGATAAATAATATAGATCAATGATATAAATAATATCTATCTATAAGTATATGCATATATAAACATGTAGGTGTATCGAATCTTCCATTTGGTATATTCACAATGAATAGTAGCATATTAAAAAAGGGGAGATCCTATAATACTGAAAAAGTCTACTCAATTTTTAGAGTTGTTTTGCTTTAACCTCATGAAACACCTATTAACATCCTTTAAGGAATTTTTCAAGAAAAGGTCATCAAAAAATACAGGCTTAGCCTTTGTTGAAGTTATTTGATTGTATATGTTATATTAATAAAAAGTATCTTAAATTTTTACAAGATATAAAACCTGTGTCTGTACCTTATCACAGTTAATTAAAACTAACACATGAAATAAGTATTTAGGATTGAATTGTAATAGCAACAGAAAGTCTGAAGTACAGGGGAAGGCTCATGAAGGAGACCCACTGGACCTGGGTCTTGTTTTTTTTTTTTTTTCCTTTATTGATTTTTAGAGAGAAAGGAAGGGAGAGGGAAAGAGAGATGGAAACATCAGTGAGAGAGAACATCCACTGGCGCCTCCTGCATGCCCCCCACTGGGGATCTGGCCCACAGCCGGGGCATGTGCCCTGACCTGTGGGTGCATGGGTCGATGCTCAATCACCGAGCCACACTGGCCAGGCTAGATCTGGGTCTTGAAGTCCACACAGCATTTTGAAAGTTATCAAGAATCATTTCTAGAGACAATAGGTGCAAATCATGATGATTTGGCCAAATATCTAAAAGAGTTGTGTCAGAAGCAGAATCTGTTAGATCTCATTTATTTCTGGCTTCTAATAGTAAGGTCACAACGAATTCTCTAGAGCATCTCAGGTATGCTCTGATCCTAGTCCTACTGGGCAAAATCAAACTGACTTGTGAGATATAGATATATACTGTGTCTTTGCCTATCTCAACTCTATTCAGGAGAAATGGATGATTTGGGGGTGGGATTTTTACACACATTTTACTGAGAACACTACCATTTATCGATAATGCTACCCACAAAATAGGGCTGCGAATTTAGTAATACTTATCCTTTAAATCTCATGTGACACTCCAGGGCACTTTGACATGACAGACTTCCCCAGTGACTCTTCGCTTTTTTTTTTTTTTTTTGGAAGTGCCCCTAGTGGGAACTGAACCCAGGATTCTCCGGTCCACAGGCTGATGCTCCAACCGCTGAGCCAAACCGGCCAGGGACGTTTTTATATTTCCCAGCCTTCCTTTGAACCTCTTCCCCCACATATACACATTAGCCTTTGGGTGGTTTCTCTAAGCCACTGGGAATAGGTGAATAGATTACTTTAGGGCCCAATTCTATATGTACATATTCTAAAAAAGATATAGAGAGAAATTTATCACTATTCACAAGGTGTCTTATCAGATGTACAGGATGGGTTCATAACCTTGACAAAAGAAAGAAAAGAAATGACTGAAAAGTCATTATGAAAATTTCTTGAAAAATTGTATATACACTATTTGGAAGACTATGAAATAAGGAATGACCAAGCAACAGACATCTGCCTCGCACAGGCTGAGATTCAGTTCACCATTAAGATATCAACTTCCAGCTTTGGAATGGATAACCAGGATTAGATGTGAAAAGTGGTAGACCACTTATTTCTTTTATTAAACTTATTGAAAGATGTCTTAGTATTGGCCCACTGTGGTTCCAGCACACTTTCACTCACTCACTTAAACCAGTGAATTCAAACTTTTTCATCTCACGGTGCATATTAACTAATTATTGCAATTCTGCAGCAGAACAAAAAATATATTTTGACAAATCTGACAAAAAAACAATAGGTATGATTTTGATTTAATCACAGTGGAAAGTTTTTGTTGGCTGTTGTCATTTTTTTTTTTAATTTAACAATCTGAGGGAAAAGAGGTCAGTGCCCTGCATGTTTTCTTTTTAAATTTTTTTTCTTTATTGATTTTTTATTTTCTTTATTATTTTTTAGCGAGAGGGGGAAGGGAGAGGGAGAGAGAGAGAGAAACATCGATGAGAGAGAACATCGATTGGCTGCCTCCTGCATGCCCCCCACTGGGGATCGGGCCCACAACCTGGGCATGTGCCCTGACTGGGAATCAAACCTGTGATCTCTCAGTTTATGGGTCGATGCTCAGCCACTGAGCCACACCCGCTGGCAGCCCTGCATGTTTTAAAAATCCTTGCTGCACACCAGTGTCCCTGCCTCGGCACACCAGTTGGAAATTGCTGACTGAAAGAAATCTGATTGAATTGAGCAGCTAGTCATACCAGGCACTATTCTGGGTGCCATAGATAGGTGTCTTCAGTAGCTTACAGTTTAAGCAAGTTAGGGGAACGAAAGGCACATGGAAGGAAGGATGCTTTCCTGATTACTGGGTTAACTAGATGTCCGAGAAATCCTCAATATGATCAGGCAAGTTCACCTTTGCTACCTCAGTAGAGTGTGGGCAAAACAAATAAGATGTCTATACTTTAGATGGATATGTCACCTTTTAAAGAAACTTTTAAAGCCAATTACTAATATCTAGGACCAGAAATAACAAAAGAGGAAAATGAGTTGGTTTAACTGTAATAAAAATATTAAGTGGATTGACCATAATACCCCCCCCCTTTTTTTTTCCCCCTAACTGCACAAACCAAATCTTGGGACTGACTATTGAAAAAAAAATTGTCCAACCTGTTTAATAAATCTTGGTATTCTGGTATCTCTGGAAATTTAAATAGCATCCTTGATCCATAGATTAGAAACCAATTAACTCCAGTTCAACTCCAGTGATTCTAGCCACAGTAGATGGACAACATTTCATAGTAAACCCATCTTCTTGGCCCCTTATAATAATTACTGTCATCTTGTGGGCATCCTCAGTTATACTGTACATATATGTATTTTCAAGATTCCATGATCTAGTAGAACCACCCTGTAAACTAGATTTCTCTCCTTCCAAAGACCATGCTTTTATAAAACGCACAGCCAGACAATAACCATGACTCTTAACATTCCACTTGCAGAAAAGTGAGCTTCATGCACAATATCTTACCATGTGTGGTCCTCTATGCCATCACCCAGTAGAACTGTTCATTCAAATAATCCAGGATATAGCCTACTTACATAAACACACCTTTTGTAATGCCCAGTTTTGGAACAAAGCTCTATGAGGTTGATTCTAGGACTTCCAGGGTGTAAATGACTCTGGGATGAAACTTACAAGAACTCTTGACATTGTACAACTCATCCAAACCCCTTCACTAACAGACTTGACATAACTTTAAGATCGCTTCTCACAGCCAATGGCCATGTCCCTGAGATGACCAACTCCCCTTCAAGTTCCTGTTGGGAAAAGCTCAGGGCTGTCAAAAGAACTTGCCTATTGTTCTAGCAGATAACTGATGACGGGCCTCTCACCACCCTTTCTCAGAGCATTCACTGAAAAGGGACCACAATTGTGCATCCTGCTCGTGTCCCCTTGAGATGTACATGCATCTCCAGCATCTCAGGAGTGCTTCTCTCAAGGACTGGGAGCCACTTCTCTAAAATGTAATCATCAGGAAAGATGTACCTTCAATTTCTTAGTCTCTGTGGGCTGATAGAATCCTACCTTCGATCATTGCCAACCAGGGACCCAGCTGGCCGAAGGTCATTTTTACCCTGACCGGCTGGCCATAATTTTTCACTTTCCTGACTCTACTTGTTCTGCCCCTCCCTACTCTCTCATTTTCTCTCTCTTTTTTTAAAATCTTCACCACAGGATATGTTTTATGATTTGAGAAAGAGAGAAACATCAACGTGAAGAGAAACATCAATAGGTTGTCTCCCATATGCAGCCCAACTATGCAGATCCGGGATCCACCTGGGATGGAACCCACAACCGGGGTATGCACACTGATGGTAAATACACCACAACCCCTAGGTGTATGGGAAGACACTCTCACCCCTGAGCCACCGGCCGGCAGGCTCTCATTCTCCTTTTAAAATGCCTCATGCCCTCTGTGCAAGCAGAACAGAGCTCAGCTCTTTCCCCAGCTGCCAGCAGGTTTTGAGTAGAATCTGTTTGCACTGCTTCAATTAGTGCCCAGCATGGTTTGTCTTTGACAGGTCTACACTGTGTGGGAGGTTTACGTGCACATGTAAAGTCCGTTCTCGTGCCAAAAACTGTCCATGAAAATCAGAAAGCCTAAAGAAAACTCTGACAATCCTAATATTTAATCCTAAGCAATTGTCTTAATTTTCAAAATGGACTTCTCCAGGCCTAAGATCATATATTGTCTTAGTGGCAGCAAACACCACCTTCAAAGCCAGAATTTTCATTTAGCAAGAGGAACCTCACCATAGTACTTATTGGACTTACCAATATGCTCTAAGCTGTCTACTAGGTCTCAAAGTAACACTTGTATATTCTCACAAATAATCAATTTCTCTTCTGTGTACCAAACTCAGTCCACTAGAGAGAATGAACCATCAATTTCTCGAGCACAATGTGTGACTCCGTGGAAAAATGGGAATACCTGTCCACCTGACATTTAATTTAACATAAACAACTCCATCAGCACATTTTCCCAAAGCACGCCTTTCCCTGCGACATGTCCATCTCAAGCATTAGTCTTATAATGTATTATCACTTTCCAAGTGTTATACCAGGATGAACTCAGGTCACTCACCAACTGGACAAGCTCAAGGTAGCTGTAATTGATGATACTCAGTAGTACTCCAACTGTTTTAGATTTTTTTTTTTACTTTCCCTGCCATTTTAAGAAAGCACATAGCATTAGCATTGAATCTATTCACTATTATTTATAAAGGTGACATTATAATTAGAGGGAAATGGTCATTTATAAAATGGACCCAGAAAAAGAAATATTGGCTGCCTAACAACTCTGTAGTTCATGATCTTTTTTCTAGTATGTAACTTGAAATTATTATTTCATGTAACAGAAGAGTAGGAAAAATAGAAGTATAATTAATTAAAAAGAAGTTTCCTCCACAAAAGAACTATAAATTTCACTTACCTAATGCCAAAGGAATTAATCAAAGGAGGCCTTTAATGGGTAAGTTGCATCTCCATAAATTAGATTCTAGTGCCAATTTCCTCCAAATTCTTATAATACCCTTACTATTTGACTCCTTGATTGCTACACTCAGTTAACTTTTTTTTTTTCATACTGCTATTCACAAGTAAGGCAACCCAAGTATGTTCTGATCACCAGATTTTATATTTGGCCCTATACTGATATGTCCTTGTCAGACTTTCCATGTCCTTTTCAGACTTCAGTTGCTACAAAGTTTATTTTTGTTGTTTTTTATCATTGTTTGTTTTGAAAATTTAGACTCTAGTTTTGTCTCTATTGTTATTTTTTGTTTGTGTGTTTTGATAAAAAGCATTTCTGGTTGGAAAACCATATGGCTCAGTGAGAAGTTAGGAATTGAGGGCACCTCCAACTGTGTGAAACATCACAGTCAGGTCATGTGTTTGGGGCCAAGTACGCCTTTAGTAGATACATGCATTGAAACAGTTACTTCAAAATAGAAAAATGTTTGCCCAGCCGGTGTGGTTCAGTGCTTGAGTCCACCCATGTATCAAGAAGTCACCAGTTTGATTCCTGGTCAGGGCACATGCCCAGGTTGTGGGCACAATCCCCAGTGGGGGGCATGCAGGAGTGACCAATTGATGTTCTCTCTCATCAATGTTTCTCTCTCTCTCTCTCTCTCTCTCCCTCTCTCTCTAAAATCAATAAAGAAAAAATTTTTAAATAGAATAATATTTGACTTATTTTCATTCATATAGCATATAGACTTGGACTCATAATGTGTGGAACAGAAGACAACATTTTGAAAATATCCAGATAGGGTTTTTTGAGCATAACTGGGCCAGTTATTAAACTATTGATGCTTAAGATTTTAACTATCTGAAAATAGAGTGATATTTTTTATCATCTTTAATTTATAATTATCAAAACTTCTTATTTTGTATTTCCACTACCTCTAATAGAAATGAAATGCTTATACTTACGGAAACTGCAAAAAAAAAAAAAAAAAAGAGAGAGAGAGAGAGAAAGCTATTGTTTCTTGGCTTTGATCTGCCTTTCTGCAGTCTGCTTTGCGATGCTAGGCTGACACTCAGCAATCACTTTATCCTTTGCCATCTCATTTCCTGTCAGAGTCTGCAAAGAGTATGAGAGGATGACTGGAAGGTCTTTCCCATTTTCTTCCTCTTCCTTGTTTGTGCCTTCTTGTCCTTGTCAAGTGTCACCCAAGCACCCAAGCACAGGTGGTCCCAGCAAGCAGTCTTTCCAGCACCAACAGACCCAGGATCATTGTGCCCACTCAGAGACATCAGCACGGCCTGCCAGTGTCCCTCCTCAGAAACTGGCTGCTAGCCCTATGGGGCCCATCCTTCAAGCTCAGTAATACAAGCTCCAGCTGAGCAGTGGGTCCTTCCTGTTTTTGCGTTTTCACCTCCTGATTTCTAGTAAACAATTTGTTTATTAAATTCTGCATTTTAAGAAACTGGCAAGTTTTCTGGTTCCTGACTGGGCACAAACACTCAAACAGATACAATGATCCATAGAAAGAAATATAAGCTATTCAGTATAACCACACACACACACACACACACACACACACACACACATTTCCGAAACTATTTTCACCCTTAGTGTCTTTATATACTCTGTTTTCTATTATTTTATTCTATATTGTGTTTTTGAAAACTACTAGTAACAATGTGCTAAATTGATTTTACAATTCACTATTAATTCTTAACCTAAAAATATTGATGTATATGAAACACAAATATTTAGTCTGGCACTAATATCTTTGCCTGTATATGCCTTAAATCAAATATTTGATTTGTATGATAAAATTTCATGAAAATTTTCTACATTTAAATATGTTCATGAACTTGGAAATGAAGTTTTAAAAGAAAAGTAGATTAAAAGATGATGAGTCTGTGGTTGAGTGTTGACCCATGCACCAAGAGGTTGTCAATTTGATTCCCGGTCAGGGCACATGCCCAGGTTGTGGGCCTGATCCCCAGTGGGGGCATGCAGGAAGCGGCCAACCAATGTTTTCTCTCAATGTTTCTATCTCTCTCTCCCTCTCACTTCCTCTCTCTTTAAAATCAATAAAGAAAAACATTTTTTTAAATAGTGAAAACTGAAATTTCAAATTAAAATTAAAACTCAAATTATGCAAAAAAACTCTACTGGGGTGATCAGCATTAACAGTATAAATGCTGCAGTGGATATCCTAGGAAATACTGGGCGCCAAAGGAAGATTCGCGCACACACACACATGATGGAGGAAGGACACATTTTCTTTCTCTGCTTGAGCTGAGATACCATCCTGCCCTCACACAGCAGTACTCTTGGCTCTCTGGCTTTCAATTCAGATCCCCTTGATTCTCCAGCCATCAGACTCAAACTGAAATATACCTCCTCCTTTCCTGGTTCTCCAGCTTGGAGATGGCAGATCATGCTACTTCTGGGTCTTCATAATTGTGTGAGTCAATTCCTATAATAAATCTCCCATAAATGTCTCTAGGTTGGTTCTGTTTCTCTGGGGAACCCTAATACACGTACTAATATATTTGTCCTTTATATTCAGTTCAGGTACCATCTCTTCTAGAAAACATTTGTAAAGCTCCTAGTTGAGTGAACTAAAAGACTCACATGGCACATATAAAACTATGGATACCCACTGTAAATTATCTGAGAATTCTCTGGGTTGCTTGGCTTCCCCACTATGCTGAGTTCTTCAAGGACAGGGAGGTTACTGCACTCATCCTCATATTGCCATTACCTGGCCCCTGGCCTTGTTCATAATGTGCATTTAACAGCTTTGCTGTTGAAATGAGCTTTGAAGACAAATAACCAAAAAATTGTTTTCACCAATGTTGGTAGTACCATGAGCTAAAAGACAACTCAAACTGGGATAAATTAAACTTAATCTGTTCATCACTCCAAATTTATTTTCTCTATGTTTTTTCTTAAAACACCCCTAACATTTGGCTCTTAGAAAAATTGACTCGATACCCTTGTTCTTCTGGCCCTTGCCTTCTGGCCCAGTTTTCCCGTCTCACACATTCAGTGTTCTCTCTTACTAAGGGTGTGTTGTGAACAGCCGGCGTACAATGTCATACCATTGACTGCCTCCAACACGCCTCCTGGCAGCTCTCTTCATGAATAAAATTTAAATTGAAAGTATTCCAAAAAGCATTCATGACCTCAAGAAGATTTATCAGTTCTCCTGGTATATGTAGTAAATGAAAAGTTATTATTCTCGCTCCACACAAATTCTGTCTGACAGATGGTGTTTTGTTATTTTAGGAAAAGTAACAGTCCACTGAGTTTTTAAAGGGTTTCTTTAATAGTCTCATTGTAACATTTCCATAAATCTTTTCCTACTCTCTAAGAGAACACATATAATAAATTCTTCTATAATATAACTAAAGAGAAACTGGCATCTCTCAGGGTTGGGAAGATGAGATTAAGAAAACTGATGTAAAAGACTTCTGTAGGTAATCAATACTTTAATTATATGTATGCAATCAAGGAAACTTAAGTTTTCCAAATAAGTTTCCTGAGGGGCAATTCTTTATGGTATTACTATATCTGCATGGAACTAGCTATTTTAAATTGTTCTTGTCAATTAAGTAACTCTGTTTTCCCATGGTGATGTGCTTCTTGCTTCTTGCCTTTTTGACATGCTAGCGGGGAAAACTGGGTTTTATTGTTATCACTGCACTTTTTTATTTTTAAATATGTTTTTATTGATTTTTAAATAGAGAAGGAGAGGGAGAGAAGGAAACATCTGTGAGACAGAAACATTGATTGACTGCCTTCTGCATGCCCCCTACTGGGGATCAAGCCCACAACCAGGGTATGTGCCCCAACCAGGAATTGAACCAGTGACTGCTTGTTGTATAGGATGACGCTCAATCCACTGAGCCACACTGGTTGGGCTGGTTATCACATAAACAAACTGAGATAGTCAGAGCTAATGTCACCAAGGGAAACAAAGGTCCATCAAAAAATTTAAACCATGAAGATGATACTGTTTTATTAATGAATCCCAGGAAACAGCAATCATGTGCCAATATTGATACATCTCACAAGGACCAGACTATATGATCTGAAATTAGAGATGATTACCAACAGGGATTACTTTTAAGGTTATTATATAATAATAGTGTTCAGGAAGAAGGAATGAGAGTTTTGCAAAACCAGAGAATGTGCAGACAATGGAAATTTACACTTTTGAATATTTTTTTGATTTGGTGAACATAAGATACCCAATGTCATTTTAAATAGCTTACAAGAAAATTACTACACTCAAATAAAATACATATTGGAATTAGTAGTTTTGCATTGAACAGGGTGGGGCAAAAGTAGATTTATAGTTATTCATATGGAAAATAATATAATACTTAATAAAAACTAATACTAGAATAAATTCTGCTTTATGTACTCACAACTATAAATCTACTTTTGCCCACCTTGTATATAAAGCAGAATTTATTCTAGTATTAGTTTTTATTAAGTATTATATTATTTTCCATATGAATAACTATAAATCTACTTTTGCCCCACCTTGTATATAAATGTGTTAAATGATAAGTAAAATTCATGTAAATAAGATAGACTGGCTTGATATTTTATATGTATTTAGATGGAAATTAACATTAATAATCTTTTAAAATTATAAATTGGCTCAGCACTCTTGTTGGGCGAATTATTAATATCTAACACTAAGTTTTTTAAAAGTGTGGACAAATATTTTGACCCCACAATTCCACAACTAGAAGTTGGCTTCAACCTGGAACTGCCATGTCATACTTAACACAGGATTATTGAAGTATGGCATTATAGTGACAAAGATAATTAAAACATAGCAGCAATCTTGAGAAAGAAGAACAAAATTGGAGGGGTCACAATACAAAGTGATAATACAAAGACATTGTAATAAAAACAGCAATACAATCATAGTGGGGGACGTTAAAACCCCTCTAACAACACTGGATAGATCTTCTAGATAAAAAATTAATAAGGAAACAGAAATCCTAAACAATGCACTAGATCAGCTGGATTTAACTGATACTTACAGAGCATTTCATTCCAAAGCTGCAGAATGTACATTCTTCCTAACGGCACGTGAGTCATTCTCAAAGACAGACCACATGTTAAGGCACAAACTAAGCCTCTACAAGTTCAAGAGGACTGAAATCATAACAAGTATCTACTCGGATTGCAATGGCATGAAACTAGAAATCAGTTACAATAATAAAAACACTCAAAGCATTCGAACACATGGAGCCTAAATAACATGGTATTAAACAATGAATGGGTCACCAATGAGATCAAGAAAGAAATTTAAAAATTTTTGAAAACTAATGAACATGAACACACAACAATACAAAATCTATGGGACACAACAAGTAGTCCTGAGAGGGAAGTTTATAGCAATACCAGCCTACCTCAAGTAACAACAAAGAAATCTAATAAACTATATAACCCTACAATTTAAAGATTTAGAAAGAGAACAACAACAACAACAACAAAAAATCAGAGTTAGTTGAAGGAAGGCGATAATAAAGATGAAAGCAGAAATAAATGACAGAGACTAAAAAAACAATATGAAAGATCAATAAAACCAAGAGCTGATAATTTGAAAAGATAAACAAGATTAACCAGCCTTTAGACAGACTCATCAAGCAACAAAGAGAGGACACAAATTAATAAAATCATAAATGAAAGATGTGAAATAACAAACAACACTGAAGATATACAAAAAAATTATGAGAAAATACAATGAACAATTATAAGCCAACAAATTCAACAGCCAAGGTAAAATGGACAAAGTCCTAGAATCATGTGGTCTTTCAAAATTCAACTGGGAAAAGTCAGAAAACCTGAATAAACCAATAACAATTGAGGAAATAAAAGCAGTAATCAATAAATTCCCAGCAATTTAAAGCCCTGATCCAGACAGCTTCACAGGAGAGTTTTACAAAACATTCAAAGAAGAATTAACACCTACTGTCCTCAATCTATTTCAAAAAATGAAAGAAGAAGGAAGACTTCCAAGTTCCTTTTATTGGGCCAGCATAATCCTAATCCCAAAACCAGATAAAGATACTTTAAAAAAGAAAATTATAAGTCAATATCCCTGATGAACACACATGCCAAAATCCTCAACAAAATTTTAGCAAATCAAATCCAGCAATATATTTTAAAAATTATACACCACAACCAAGTGGGATTTGTCCCAGGAATGCAAGGCTGGTACAATATTTGCAAATCAATGAATTGTGATACACTATATAAACAAAATAAAAGATCAAAATTATATGATCATATCAATAGATGCCAAAAAAGCATTTGACAAAACCCAGCACCCATTTTTGATAAAAAAAAAAAAAAAAAAAAAAAACTCTTAGCAAAGTGGAAATAGAAGGATAATACCTCAACATGATAAAAGCCATATATATAGGTAACAAACCTACAGCCAACATCATACTAAATGGACAAAAACTAAAAGCATTTCCCTTAAGAACAGGAACAAGACAGAGATGTGCACTTTTGCCACTCTGATTCAACATAGTACTGAAAGTCTTATTATCCACAGCAATCAGACAAGAAGAAAAAATATAAGGCATCCAAACTGGAAAGAAGAAAGTGAAACTGTCATGATTTTCAGATGACATAATATTGTAACTAGAAAATACTGAAGGCCCCATCAAAAAGCTACTAGATTTAATAAATAAATTGGCAAAGTAGCAGAATACAAAATTAACATCCAAAAATCATTGGTGTTTTTATACACCAATAAGAAACACATACAAAGAGAAACAAAACTAAACAAAAAACATAATCCCATTTACTATTGCCACAAAAAAATAAGATACATAGGAATAAACTTAACAAAAGAAGTAAAGGACCTGTTTGCAGAAAACTACAGGACATTGAAAAATAAATAGAGGAAGATATAAAAAAAATTGGAAGCATATAACTTGTTCATGAATTGGAAGAATCAACATCATTAAAAGTTCAATAATCCTAAGGCAATCTACAGATTCAGTGCAATCCCTATTAAAGTACAAATGCCATATTTCACATAACTAGAACAAATACTCCAAAAATTTGTATGGAACCAAAAAAAGAACCTGAATAGCCACAGCAATCTTGAAAAAGAACAAAGTAGGATCACAATACCTCAGATATCAGATTATACTACCAAGTCACTGTAATAAAAACAGCCTGGTACTGGTGCAAGAACAGGCACATAGATCAATGGTACAGAAAATAGAACCCAAAAATCAACCTAAGCCATTATGTTCAATTAATATTTGACAAAACTGGCAAGGGCATACAATAGAGTAAAGACGGTCTCTTTAATAAATGATGTTGGGAAAATGGGATAGCTACATAAAAAAATAAATAAAACTAGACTATCAACTTATACCGTACACAAGAATAAACTCAAAATGGATCATTTAAATGTTATTCATGAAACCATAAAAATTCTGTTAGAAAATGCAGGCAACAAAATCTCAGACATCACACATAGCAGAATTTTCACTGATACAATGACTAAGGCAAGAGAAACAAAGAAAAATAAATAAATAAATGGAATTGCATCAAACTGAAAAGCTTATGCACAGCAAAAGAAACAAACATCAAAATGGAAAGAGAATCTACTGTATGGGAGAACATAACTGCCAATGGTACATCAGATAAGAAGTTAATTTCCAAAATATATAGAGTACTCATACAATTCAACAAAAGAAAGGCAATTCAATTGAGAAATGGGCAGAGAACCTAAACTGATACCTCTCCAAATAGGTCATATAAATGGCTAAAAGATACAAGAAGAAATTCTCAATGTCACTAATCATCAGAGAAATGCAAATTAAAACAACTATGTAGTATCACCTCACACCTGCCAGAATGGCCGCCATCAACAAATCATCAAACAACAAGTGCTAGTGAGGATGTGGAGAAAAGGGTACTCTAGCATACTGCTAGTCAGAATGCAGACTGGTGCAGTCACTATGAAAAACAATATGGAATTTCCTCAAAAAATTAAAATTGTTCTGCAATTTGACCAGTAATCCCGCTTCTAAGAATATTTCCCAAGAAGCCTGAAACACCAATCAGAAAGAATATATGCACCCCTATGTTCATAGCTATGCTATTTATAATAGCTAAGATCTGGAAACAGCTCAACTGTCTATCGTAGACAAATGGATAAAAAGACTGTGGTACATATACACAATGGATCACTATGCAGCTGTAAGAAAAAAGATCTCCTACCCTTTGAGAAAACATGGAGGGACTGTAGAGCATTATGCTAAGCAAAATAAGCCCATTGAAGAAAGAGAAATATTACATGCTCTCACTTATTTGTGGAATATAATAAACAAAGAAAGCTGATGAACAAAATAGACCCAGAGACATGGAAATAGGGATCAGACTGAAAAACCTGAGAGGAAGGTGGCAGGAAGAGGTGGGAAAAGATAAACCAAAGAACGTATGTACATATATGCTAACCAATGGACATAGACAACAATACTGTGAAAGTGGGCGGGACATGAGTGAGGAGGAGGGTGTCAATGAGGGAAATAGTAGAAACATCTGTAACAAAAATATATTAATTAAAAAAAAAATGTGGTATACATTTTTTTTTTTTTTGCATATCAATCACCCTGTTCATTTCTTGAGAAGACTGTCTTTACCCATTGCATATTATTTGACCTTATACGTGTTGGATTACTTCTGGGCAAAAATTATGTTGATAGATATGTTGACAGTCTTAAGGGAGCTACCTTGTACTTGATTAACTGCTTTTCTCTTGTGACTTTGAGATCTTTTCTGTGTATTTAATATTTAGCATTATAATTATGATGTGTGTTGGTGTGGGCCTCTTTGTGTTAATATTATTTGGAACTCTCTGAACTTCTTGTATGTGTATTTTCATCAGCTGATTTAGGAAGTTTTCAATCACTATTTCTTCAAATAAGTTTTCAAACCCTTATTTTCTCTCTTATCCTTCTAGTACCACTACAATGAGAATTTGGGTGTGCTTGATGTTCTCCCAGAGGTCCCTTTAACTATCCTTATATTTTTCTTTCCTCTTCTTTTTGCTCTTTCAATGTGTGTTTCCTGCTATCTTGTCTTCCAGATCACTGAACTGACCCTCTGTTTCATCTAATATGCTGTTGATTCCCTCTAATGTAGTTTTTATTTCAGTATTCTTAAATTTTTAAAGATTTTTCTATATTTTCTATCTCCTTTCTTATGTTTTCTATCTCTTTGTTGAAGTCCTAACTTTCATCCATTCTTTTCCTGAATCCACTGAACATCCTTTTTACCAGTGTTTTGAACTCTGTACTGTGTAGGTTGCTTTTCTTTGTTTCATTTAGTTCTTTTTCTGTAATTTTGTCCTGTTTTTTTATTTGGGGCATTTCTTTGTCTCTTCAATTTGACTGACTCTGTGTTTGTTTCTATTAATTGGTATATATTATACATGCCCTGGTCCTGGTCTTGACAGAGTGGCCCTACATAGGATGTGTACTGTTTGGTCCAGTTACACAGTCTCCTTTTTTGCCTTGGCTAGGTGCTCCAGGGATGCCTCTTGTGTGGGTTGTGTGTGCCCTTCTGCTGTATTTGGCCCTTGATTGTGACTATGGTTCATTGTCTGTGAGGGCTGGACATGACCACATTAAATGAGCTGTTGTGCAGGACCTCTGCTCATAAAGTGGGAGTCCCTTTAGTGGGTTTCTGGTACCATCCAAATCTTTCCTTTGGGTGTGTCATTTGTGGAGGAGGCTTTGTGGTGCTCTAATGTAGTCTGAACCTGGCCCCTGGGTATGTTGGTTCTGGAGCTTTTTGAGAGGTGCTTCAGTGCTGGCCAAGTTCTTTTGGTAGGAGCTACAAAGTGATTTGTGGTTGGTTGTTACTAGTTCTAGGCTTGGAGATTTCTGGGATAGGCTACATGGCAAACTAAGCCTAGCTGCCACTTTCATCAGGCTTGGGCCCCTTTGCTGAGGATCATGGTGTGAGCTGAGGACAGCCACCACTTGCACCAGGGTTTTGGCCATTTAATTGAAGCTACTTTCCAGGACCAGACTGACTCCCACTTTTTCCAGGCTTGAGGCCACCTGAGGAGAATTATAGTGCAAATTGAGACTCGTTGCCACTTGTGATGACTTGGGGCCACTTTGCTATAGCTACAAGGCACATAGAGTTGGCCACTGTTTGTCTGCACTTTGTGAACTTTTTGGAAAGTTAGCAACAGGCCATTGTGTGGAAGAGCCACAAGAAGAAGCTCCAGCTAGGAGTTGAGTTGGATGGGGTGGGTTCTAAGGGAATCACCCAGGGTAGGGTGAAAATGTTAGCCAGGTTTGTGGAGATCACAAATGTGGTGCCTGCCTGCACAGGGCTGGCTGACAGGTAGTGGATCTCCACAAAGGAAAGATGGTGCATGCCAGCACTGCCATCCCTGGAGAGAGCTGCCCAGAAGCTTGCCCCTTCAGCCTGCTCCCTGAATGCAGTCAATTTATTTCTTCCTCATATAGCCTTGGCACTTTTTGAGCTGCTGTCTCTATGCTGTAGCTTAGAGTGAGTTAGTTTGTGATGGAGTGATTCTGTGGTGGTCCTTTAAGAGACTTTCCTCAGTGTCCAGCAGCCCCCTGTATTTCTCAGATGCAATTCTTGCTGGTCTTCGCAACCAGATGTTAGGAGAATCCTCTTCTTGGCACTGATTCCCTGGGTCGGGAAACCACATGTAGAGCTAGGACATCTCACTTCTCAGAAGGGATCTCTGTGTCGAAGATATCCCTTCCTCTTGAGTTTCATTTGCCCCACTGTGGACCCTGGACCTCCTTATTCCACAGCTTTGCCCCTCCTACCAGTCTCACATGGCTTCTTTATGTCCTTAGTTACAGGACTTCAATTCAACTAGCCTTCCTGTGGTTCTCAATGTTGGTGTAATGTTGATATAGTTGGAATAGATGAGCACAGAGTTTATATCCTCTGTCATCTTTACGTAAAGTCTGTGTTCGGTTCCTTTTAAGATGAAGAGAGCAGGTGGTCTGGTTGCCAGGCTGAAGAAGAAGTAAACTTCAGGATATGGTCTTAAGGCTGGTTCAAAAGTTCATAGGTGAGAGGACCATAAGGAAAAATTTTTGTTACTTCCTTGGTCCATTTATCTTTCTTTACATAAATAAGGAGTTTGATGGGAAGGTAGAAGATATATATATATATATATATATATATATATATATATATATAATCTCCAGCCAGTGTCGTGCAGTGGATTGAGCATTGTCCATGGTCTTAGAGGTCCTCATTCAATTCCCAATCAGGGCACATGCCTGGGTTACAAGCCCGATCCCCAGTGGGAGGCATGCAGGAGGCAGTTGACTGATGTTTCTCTCTCATGTCAACGTTTCTATCTTTCTCTCCCTTCCTCTGTCTCTAAAAAATGAATAAAAACACATTCAAATAAACAAATAAATAAATTTATTATGGCAATTTCCATTTACATCAGAAAGAACTTTCAAAAAACCTAAGGATTTTTTAAGGTGGTAGGCAACTTGATGGAGCAGTGTTGAAACCATCCCTTGACCAACGTTAGATTTGTGGGGGACACAGATTCTAAACAGGATAGTAAACACATTGAGAAAATAGTTTTGCCCTTCATGACTGTAACACTCTTAAACCTTTAGAGAGATCAGAGTTGAAGAGGAATGGGAGGCCATCTGTGGAGGTCAGTGTGTGAGCCTACTCAGATTGCCTCGGGGCTCGCTACCCACCCCTCGCGCGTGGCCTTGGGATGGCCCAGGCACTGAAAGAGATTAGAGCTCACCAATAGCTATCCTTACTTGGAGTGAGGTGTGGCCAGGCAAGGTGTGGCCATTGTTACGACTTGGGGATTGGTGATCAAGGTTCCTACACACACATGTTGCTAAGCCTGCCAGCCCCTCATTGGACATGCCGGTGCCAGTTTGGAACTGTGGGCATCACTTAACCAGACAAGAATGGGGAGGAGAAACCCTTGACATGTGTGACTAGTTTTTCTGACCACGAGGTTTTTCTTTTTATTACATGTATAATATAGAAACATCAGAGCTAAAGGCAGCTAGCAAGAGTATAATTTAGTGGATATTTTAAGAACATTTTCAAATCGGGGCTGAACCCCTTCCCTCACTACTGCAGGAAAGATGGTAGCCGCACTGACACCTAACATTTCTGCCTCCACGTGCATCAAGGCAGAGCGCTCAGTCACGGTGGCGTCGCCCGTGGTCAACTGGCATCAAATCTAGAAGAAAGCGTGGAAATTCAGGAATAAAAACAGGTTGGTGTCCTAATGTTCATTCTGTGGACCCAATTTCAGTAGAGCTTTGCCAAGAGGATAGGCCTACGTAGGGTTTGTGCAACCTCGGCCCCCCGCCTCCCTTGGAGGGGAAGAACAACATGTGCAGGTCCGTGGGCAGACTGGACAGCAGAGAGTGGAGGCAGGACCCCAGGAAAATACATCTCTGTCTACACCAGAACCTGTTCACAAATATACAAGAGCCCTGGCCGGTTTGTCTCAGTGGTCAGAGTGTCAGCCCAAGGACCAAAGAGTCATGGGTTTGATTCCAGTAGAGGACA
Source organism: Molossus molossus (assembly GCF_014108415.1). Classification (NCBI taxonomy): domain Eukaryota; kingdom Metazoa; phylum Chordata; class Mammalia; order Chiroptera; family Molossidae; genus Molossus; species Molossus molossus. Next base: position 6,459,417 of record NW_023425351.1, on the reverse strand, counting down.
TGTACCTTGGTGGCGGTTTGGTCCCTGGCCCTGGTTGGGGTCGTGCAGAAGGAAACTGGTCGATGTGTCTCTCTCACATGGATGTTTCTGTCTTTCTCTCTCTCTCCCTCCTGCTCTATCTGAAGATAAATGGAGAAATATCCTCAGGCGAGGATTTAAATGTATATGTGAGGAGTAACTGTTACTGGAGGTGAACTGGTCTAGAAATAGGTTCTCGCAGTGTTGCCCAGAAAAGCATTTCAAGATATTCACAAAGGAGGATTTGAGCGAGAGTGGCAAGATTCATTAGGGTGCAGAAGTATCCCCGAGAAAAGAAATGGTGCAGCGGGCACAGACGCCCTTGAGAAGGCTGCTGTGCATGGCCAAGTGCTTCCCTGGCAGAGCCCGCAGCAGAAGCTGGTCAACACTGTCGCTGTGCCCCCGGACACGCCACGCCCGCTGCCATTCACAGCCTGTCTCACTGGGAAGAAGTCCAGCTTCCAGCCCACAGCTGCACCCACACCGACCAGGCTGAGAGGCAGCACCATCACCCCTGACACCGAGGCTCCAATAGCCCAGCGCAGTCTCTGCTCCCAGCTGGCATCAAAATTCTTAACTGTGTGACCAGTGGCAAGTTACTTAACTTCTCTGTGTCTCATTTTTTTATCTCTGAAGGTCTGACACTCTGAAGGTGAGCCTCCAAGGGCCACAACTGGCTACCCATCACACCCAAAGACAGGCCTTTATTTATATTTTTTCTTGGGTTTGGGAAGGGGCAGGTTTTCTTTCAAACTATCCAGTCTTTTCCTGGCTTTTCCCAGGGCTGTACTAGTGCTCTCCCTAGCCAGTCCCTTTCCTGAATCTTCCAGGGGTTCCATGCCCTTATCCAGCCTTTTCCCCAGATTCTCCCAGGGTAGTCTCCTCCCACTGTGGTCACCATTTTGGTATCTGTAGCTCATGCCTCACAGTTCTGCTTCATCATTTGGCTTTTACTGTGCTTAGTGAAGGGACTTGCCCCTTGCATTCCCTAAGCCCCCCTGATAACCCGGGGGTGATGCCGGTTGTTCCCTGGGATGATTGGAAAGTCTATCTTTCCTGCCCACTCAGATGTTAATCCACGTGTCAGAGCTATGCTGGCTAGTCCCTGGAGTGACCAAAACTGCCCCTTCCTAGTTAATCTGGCTTCATCAGATGTCTGCTCCCTTCCTTTTCACTCATAGCTGACAGCCTAGTATAACATAACCCCACAGGTGAGTTACAAAAACAGTTAACTTTGTCACAGAAAGATTGCATATGGAAGAAAGCACACACTAGCGCTAATAAGGATTACAATCCTTCCCGCTCTATAGCTTCAATCTTACCCTTAAATGTTACTTCTTAATTATTTACATATTGTATCACTAACTATACCATTTTTAAGTATCCATAATATTCATTCATGTACATTTCATTGTCAAGATTATGACCGACAAATCAGATATCAAAATAAAATATGAGTCTGTTACCCCTTAACATTGGTGTGCAATAAACCTTGACTCCTCCGTGACTCAGGTAAATGGAGTGAAACAAACACTTTGTAGGAATCGATTTTCCATTTGATAGTGATATTAACAGTCTTTTTTTTTACCACTTTATCTAGAATGTATGGCTATAGAAATGATTACTTAGGACATAAATTTTATAATACCCCCAATATTATTCATTTTTTGAGATGCAGTGTTATATGAATGAAACTTATTCCAGTGAACATGACCTATGGGAGAACCACCATATTTTAGCATTTTAATATTCTTTGCAGTTAGTTTTTTTTTTTTTCCCCTCATGAAAGTTGTGAAACATATCACTCTTTATCTCTCCTTCTTTGCACTGACAGCTACAAAGTTCAAAGTGAAAATATTGGTCAACTGTAGTATTTTCAGAAATACATGGCCTAGCCCACCTGGTGTGGCTCAGTGGACTGAGCGTCTGCCCACGCACTGAGAGGTCCCGGTCCGATTCCCAGTCAGGGCACATGGTAAGGTTGCAGGCTCCATCCCCAGTAGGGGGCGTGCAAGAGGCAGCCGATCCATGTTCTCTCTCACATCGATGTTTCTCACCCTTCCTTCCTTTCTCTCTTAAAAAGAACTAATAAAAATAAATTTAAGAAAGAAAGAAATATATGTCCTATTTTGTACATTATTTTTATCCCTGGGCCCTGGTATTATTTTTTCTCTTCAAGGTCATTTGTTGAAAAAATGTTTAAATCTTGTTATATAGCATGAACTTAAAATCTTTATCCAAATATTGTTTTTTAAATAAATTCAGGGAATATGTTGAACCTAAGCTAAAACAAAGTAAAGAATCAAACAAATGAGTTTAAAAAGTAAATAAATATTTTATTGCAAAGCATTTTCTCTGTTGGGCTTCTAAATTGCTATCGTTTGCCAATTGCTTATTAAAAATACCCCAAAGTCACGATTATCTCTGGACTCCTGAATTCAGCTACGACTAAACTTTATGAAATGAAATCCAAACTTTCGTTATTTCCAGGCGTACACTGACTTGCTCCAATGTCTTCCTTTTTGCACTTGGGGAAATGACCCTGCCGTTTTCAGCTTACTTAGTCCTCAGTTAGACCAGAGCAGTTTGCAAACTCATCGCAGGGGTCTGCATGCTCTTCCCGGCGTCTCTTCCATGCTAACGTGGTGGGACGCACACAGCTCCACACACAGGTAGGACACACGGGGAAACGTCTCTGTTTAGAAAGATGTGTCCTCCTCTGAGCACTCACTCACACTTCATATATCACAATAAAATTACATTTTAAAAATAAATGTGTATTTATTTGAAGCTCTCATAGTTTAGTTGTATGCGATTATTAAAAGGATTTAAACAAGTGATACAATTAATTTCAGCAATTTTAGATATATTTGTATTATGTTTTGTTGGATGTCAACATACCTATTTTGATATTATTACAAGCTTATTATGGGGACTGTCCATAAAGCAGGAGAATGTTCATTTCTTATTCTCTATAGAAGTAGTCAGTTTTACTTTGTAGCTGTGTAGACAAGCTCTTTCTGTAAACTATATAACCTTGAAGAAGTGTATCAATAAATAATTATTGCTGCATAAAGAAGGGAGCATTTCTTAAGAAGTTGAGGAGACTAGAAAACTGTATAACTTAGAAGAAGCGTATCAATAAATAATTATTGCTGTGTAAACAAGGAAGCATTTCTTAAGAAGTTGAGGAGCCCAGAAAACACTTCCAAGGACTTTTGTGGAGGGAGACAGATGGAACATGAGGGTGAACACAGCTTTGAAACCTGGGCCCCAGGTCTCCATAGTAGCCACTGCCCATACTTCAACTTTTTTTTTTCTTTTTAAAATGTATAGGTGGTTATATTTGGGAGGTAATGTGATATTAGAAACAGGAAGCAAAAACACATGATTTTCTATGCAAACTATTTACTGTCTAGGCCAGACTCCTTTAAGACACTGCTGGCTGGAATAACTGAACAAAAGTTCATCATGCAGGCAAATTCGTCAAAGCACGTTCTGCTTTCCGAGTAGCCACCTGGAGAGCTAAGGAACCCGGGCACTGCCAGCAAAGGCCTCACAGTGCGGGAATGAAAAGACATGAGATTTCCCCAAAGTTGTAAGACTTCTCTGTTCCTCTGTCTGAACCTCAAAGGCTGGGCAGACCATCAGAGCGCAGGTCGAGGTCTCTGTGCTGTAGCACCCCTTCCGCCACTGTAGACGAGGGAGTCTGGGGACCACCAGACCTGAAACGCACTGGATGTTTGTTGAGCTGGTATGGAGGGAAATAGACTCAGCAGGATGTAAGGTGACTTCGGGGCCTCAGTGACCTGTGGTGACCATTCGAAAAAAGATTTTCATTTAGTGCTGTGTATAGTGAACAACATTTTAAGACTGGATTAGGAAGTTGGGGGGGGGGCATACTGCTAGGAGTGACTGCTATTTAATCCTTGAGGAGTATTCTACAACAGCACCCTCGTAGGTGGAGAAGGAGCTGCCCACAGAAGGGCGAGAAAGTTGTTTGGCAACAGAAATCAGGTCGTGGGTGCTGGTGGCAGACGGCCTGGTGTTGCTGGTGAGGACGGGAGGGGAGTGGAGGCCGACCGGACGTGCCTGGGAGACCATGAGAAGGCTCTTCCTTGTGAAATACCCGAGCTGGCAGCTACATCAAAGACAAAAGCCCAGTCAAAATAAGGCAGAATTAGAGTGTTCAGATCACTTGCATTCTCAATCTGAGGTTTGACCTCAGAACAGGAACGTGAAAGGAGTTACCTGGAGATGGTCAGCTGTTCTGGGCAACTCATCGTGGGAGATGTGCTGGCCAGTGTGTGTCACCAGCGCCACTCAGCTCCCCAGAGGGGTGCACATCAGTAGCACACTTCCATGGGAAGTGGTGAGAGGACGGGCGTGACCCCTCGTGCCTTCCCGCATACACGCTGCCTAGAGAGGACTTCAGCTATGTCGCCTTACACCCCTCGACAAGGAAGAAACTGCAGGAGAATCTTCAGGAGAATCCTGAAGTAAAAACAAAAAATCATTATGGTCCAATAGTTGCAGAACCCTGGAGCTGTCCCTTCCTAAGACAAAGGCACAAATACCAGTCTGCCTAATTGTTCGAAGCATGGAAAGATTTTCTGGTGTTTTCTGCCTTTTAAATACTGCAATTGTGTAGCTAGCAAATCTGTATTGGAAGATAATGTAAGTTCTCCAGGCAGTTTTCTGGTGGCGAAGAAAAGGCCTAGAAGAGAGATATTGAAGAGTTTCAATCCAACGACTCTATATTCTCATGTTTCAACAACAAGAAAACAAGCTCAAAGTCAACTCCATTTAGCGGAGTTAAATTGAAGTGTCAAATACTAAATGAAAAGGAGGCTACAAGAAACCAGGCCAGACTTGGATACAGCAGGGAGGAAACTGAGGAAGCAGAATGTCCTCCACTAAAAAAGTACCCAGGCCACAGCAATGCTGATGGCAGCAGAGATGTCCAGGGAAACTACCCAGACCCTGAACTGAGGACACAACTGTTATGAATTTGTCAAATTGACATTTGTTAAATGGGGCACAGGGTACAGGGTGGTGAGTCAATATTCAACAACAAACCAGAGAAAAAAACTGAAATTTGGAAGTTTGTTACTTATAGGTCCTAGTGGATGTACCTAAAACGCCTTCAGGGGCCAAATGGAAGGTCAAGAAAAAGTATAGGCAGAGACAGTACCTGGGGCACAGGATTTGAATAGGGCTTATGGATGGGATGCTTTGGGGTTCCCAGGTTAAGGCCAGATTGGTCAGTTCAAACTAAAAGTACGGAGTTTTAGAAAGCCCCATGGAGAGTCTTATCTAAGGGGCCCAAGAGGAAAATACTGGGGGGCAGAGGAGACTGTTGATCACAAGAGCTTTGAAAGAAGTTATACCAAGAATTTATACTTACTGTGACTCTGTGGGCCACTATTGAGGTCATGTGCTTGCATGAGGAAGTTAATACTAGTTTAGGGTCCACCCAGGCCACCTGGCCAATCAAAATGGATGCAGAGGCAGCAACACCATGGCGTAGCTTCGCTGAACTCCCAACACCACCACTGCAGGAGACTAACACTGGGAGCCAGGATAGATGCCCCCACACAGCCCTGACTGCAGGGGCTGAGCCAAGTACAGTGACTGGATCACACATCCCCACAATGAGAGGTCACACTCAGGTGCTTCAGGAGAGGTGCTCTTGCAGAAGAATGTCTGACTCCAGTATTTACCATTTTGTGACCTTCAGCAGGTTACTTAAACTTTCAGTGCCTCGCTTTTCTTACCTATAAAGTGAGAATGTTCTCAGTGCTTACGTCAGGGAGTTAAACCTAAGGATGTTAAAAGAATGCCTGATTCATTACAAGTATTCAGTAAATGATTATTGTTATTATCACTATGGGACAGGAAACCCAAACAATCATTATAAGAATTGATTCGTAACTAGCAAGATTAAAATATGTAGCTAAGTAAGTGAAAAAAAAAAGACAAATATTCCACTCATTCAGCATGAGTTTAAAATCACCAATTCCCAAAAACAGAAAAGTAAAAATAACTGTTGCTATAAAAGGCAACTAACAGAATCAGTACTATGTATGTAAAAACATTCCAGATAAAACTATTTAATGGAGTAGTCTGAGATCTTAAGTACATTTAAAACTTTAAAAAGATTGTTTGAGAAATTTTATCTATCAAAAAAACCCAGGAATTATGACCCTAAAAATGGGTAGAAATTAAACAACCAAAAAAGGTCTTTATAAGAAACAACAAACTGTATTTTGCTGTACAGAAGCCTTTTAGTTTGATATAGTCTCATTCATTTATTTTTGCCTTTGTTTCCCTTGACTTTGGGGGTCAAGTTCATAAAATATTCTCTATGACCAAGGTCCATAAGTTTGGGACCTATGTTTATTGTTTCCAGTCTTATATTTAGGTCTTTCACCCATTTTGAATTAATTTTTATAAATGGAAACAAACTGTAATCCAGTTTCATTCTTTTGCATGTGGCTTTCCAATTTTCCCAGCACCATTTATTGAAGAGCTAGCTTTACTCCATTGCATTTTGGGCTCCCTTGTAGAAAATTATCTGCCTATATACATGTGGTTTTATATCTGGGCTCTCAATTCTGTTCCACTGATCTGTGAGTCAGTTTTTCTGCCAATACCATGCTGTTTTGATTATCATATCTCTGTAGTATAATTTGAAGTCTGGTAGCTTGATACCTCCAGCTTTGTTCTTCTTTTCTCAGGATTGCTCTATTTGGGGTCTTTCATGAGTCCATACAAACTTGATGAATTTTTGTTCTATTTCTTTAAAAAATGACATTAGGATTTTAATGGATATTGTATTAAATTTGTATATTGTTTTTGGGTAATATGGCCATTTTAACTATGTTGATTCTTGCAATACATGAACATGGGATATTTTTTTGTGTGTCTTTTTCAGTCTCTCTTAATAATGCTTTGTAGTCTTCAGTATATAGGTTTTTCACATTCTTTTTCTTTTTTATCCTCACCCGAGGATACTTTGCATCTATCTTCAAATAGAGCGGGGGGGGGGCATCAATGTGAGAGACACATCAACTGGTTGCCACCCACACGACCCCAACCAGGGCTGGGGACAAACTGCAACTGAGGTACATGCCCTTAGCAGGAACCAAACCCAGGACGTTCCGGTCTAGAGGCCGACACTCTAACCGCTCAGCCAAACCGGCCAGGGATCACATTCTTTATTAAGTTTATTGTTTATTCCTAGGTATTTTATTATTTTGGCTGCAATTGCAAAATACATGTTTTTCATTTCTTTTTCTGAAGTTTTGTTGTTAATATACAAGAAGGCAGTGGATTTTTGTATGCTGATTTTGTATCCTACAACTTTACTGTATTTGTTTATTGTTTCTAATAGTTTTTTGGTAGAGTCTTTAGGGTTTTCTATATACAGACAAGAAAACAAAGAGGAAGCCAACAAAATGGGAGATGATATTTGCAAACAATAGCTCCAACAAAGGTTTATTATCCAAATATATAAATAACTTATAAAACTCAACACCAAACAACCCAATAAAAAAAATGGGCAGAGGACCTGAACAGACACCTATCCCAAGAAGACATATAAACAGCAGATAGATATATGAAAAGATGTTCAACCTCACTAGCAGTTAGAGAAATGCTAACCAAAACTACAATTAGATATCACCTCATACCTGTTAGAATGGCTATCATCAACAAAACAAGTAATAACAAGTGTTGGAGACGTTGTGGAGAAAGGGGAACCCTTATTTACTTCTGGTGGGATTATAGACTGGTACAGCCACTATGAAAACCAGTTTGATATTTCCTCAAAAAATTAAGAATAGAGTTACCATAATACCAAGAAATCCCTCTCCTGGGCATATACCCAAAAAAGTCAAAAACATGAATTTGTAAAGATATATGCACCCCTATGTTGATTTCAGCATTAATCACAATGGCCAAGACATAGAAACAACCAAAATGTCCTGTGATAGAGGAAAGGAAAAAGAAGATGTGGTACAGATACACGATGAAATACTACTCAGCCATAAGAAAGGATGAAATACTGCCATTTGCAACAACATGGATGGACCTTGAGAATATTTTGTTAATAAGTCAGAAAAAGCTAAGAACCATAGATTTCACTGATATGTGGGATATACAACTGAAACTCATGAACACAAACAGCAGTGTGGTGGTTGCCAGAGGGAAGGGGATAGGGGTGCGGGGGGTGAAGGGGGCCTAACATACAGTGACAGAAGATGATTTGACTTTGAGTGGTGGGCACACAGTGCAATATACAGATCTTGTAACATAGAAAACCACAACTGAAACCTGTATGATCATATTAACCAATGGCACACTAATAAATATAATAAATGAATAAAGAAGAAACAACTAGAAAACTTTGAAAAGGAAAATATAGTCATAAAAATTTTAAAAATAGACCAAATATTACTAGAAAAAAAAATGGAAAGATGAGAGATACACAATATACAAAAGGATAATAGCAGAGATTTTCCTAGAAATGGAAATATCTTTCAATCAGAAACAACCTTCAAAAAAAAACACCTTTCTGATTTCCAATCAAGATTATCATTTCAAACCATGTCATTTTGAGGACAAAATGGATGCTGAGGCAGTAATACCATAAAGTAGCTTAGTGATATGGGTCCGAGGTGTCTAATAATATAGTTCTTAGTGATTTATCATGGTATTTGATATATGAAGTTTATGCTACATTTTATAGTATTATACATAGAGAGTTTTAAGAACCATGCTTATCCAGCTTCAGATATTCTCCACACACAGAGCAAATATCCTAAATGTAGTTGAAAAAATCATCTTAATTTAACAGCCTTTGAAAACTGATCATGTATTTCTTATACCATGTTTGCATAATAGAGACAATTTTGGCAAATGAGTCTGTATATGTTATATGGAGAATATGCGGTAGGTTAAGTTTTGGCCTGGTTCTGTACCACACCAAGTGTATACCACCCCTTTCTAGCTTTGCAGGTCTTCTCACTAGGGGAGAAATATTTCTCTCACTCCCTAGGACTTGCTTTGGTCAAAGAGATTTTGGCAGAAGTAACACAATGGAAGGTTGAAACGTACCTGAAATTCTGCCATTGCCATGAGAATAACATGGTCCACTAGCCTATTGGCCCTACAGGTCCTCGGAGGACAAAGACATGGAGTACCCAAGCTAACCTTGCAGCGAAGCCCAGAGAAGCTTCTCTATGGACCCATGGACCAGAATAAATCATCACCATTTTAAACCATAAAGTTATGGGCTGGTTTATTAGCCAGTTTTTTATGTCAATAGTTAAATTATACAATAAAATAAGCCTAATGGTTTTGTTTTTGATAGTTAATTGTATTTATATACATTTTGTATTGATTTTTCAACAAGTTGACCTTTTATGAGATCTTTTTATTATTCAATTACTATTGACTTGGACATTGAAACTAACAAACACTGAAATTAGACAAGCTAAATATTATATTAAAAGCCACTGTAAGTCTTAAAATAGCTGAGTGGAAATTTATTTTACTAATAATAAGCCAAGTAATTTAGACCAATTCCTCACTAAGGACTATAGAAAAAATAACATAAAATTCACAGACAAAAACTTGTTAAACGCTTCTTAAATTTTCTCAAAAACTAACAAGTTAGTGAGAAATTATAATGCCTAAATTAATGGGAAAGTTTCCTGAGATTTAAGACCAACATTCAAAGCTGCTTTTGCCTTGAGGGCATTTCTAATCAATCCAAAAGAAATGGCTGAAACTTTTTAATAACTAAGTAGTTATATAGATTAAAAAACTAAAAAGAAAGAATACCCATGCCTCATATCATATGCATAAAATCACTTGCATATAGATCAAAGACCAAATGCATCATTTAAAAAGTTAAAATTAATATTGGAGGCCTGACTGGTGTGGCTCAGTGGTTGAGTGTCAACTATGCACCAAGAGGTCACCAGTTTGATTCCCGGTGAGGGCACATGCCCAGGGTGTGGGCCTGACCCCTAGTGGGGGCATGCAGGAGGCAGTCAATCGATGTTCTCTCTCATCGATGTTTCTATCTCTCTCTCCTTCTCCCTTCCTCTCTGTCTAAAATCAATACAGAAAAAAAAAAAAAAATTCTTAATTAATATTGGAAAAGATGTTTGTAACACAATAGATAAATGATCAAGAGTTTTGAAAAATTACTTAATAATAGACGGCAACCAGATGGTGAATATAGACATGAAAATGTGCACCATCTCATTAGTAACCAGGAAAATGTACATACAGCCACACTAAGGTGCTGTTTCACACCACTCGACTGTGTAAAGTTAAAAAGCCTGACAAAACTTCCTAGGAGTGACGGCATGGAGTAAAGGTGCTTTCATAAAATCACTATACCACATTGGAAAACAATTTTTCATTATCTAATAAGCTGAATATACAGAAAACCTATGGTCTAACTATTTCAATATTGGTTATATGTCAGAAAAAAATTAATGCTAGATTAATTGTATATTGCTGCATAAAATTTATCCCTAAAAGTAGAAGCCCTAAACATTTACCTTAAAGCTAGAAAAATGAGAGCAAATTAGGCTCAAAGCAAAGTGAAAAAAAAGAGAAAAAAAAGGTAGATAAAAAATAAAGAAAAATATAAAAACCAATTGAGAATATTATTTAAAGCAAAATATTTTTTGGAGGATTTAAAGTAATCTCTAAGTAGACTAATAAAATGGGGAAAGACTAGAATGACTATAATCATGAATGAAAGTAGGACATTATTATTAACCTTGCAGAAATAAAAAAGTTATTATAGATTATTAAAGTCTGCAGTTCCATCCTTGGTGCTCACCATCTTACCTGCACACTCTGGCTCCCTCTGGCTCTTTCTTCTCTGTCTGTCTGTTATCTCCTTCAGATTTCATGCTCTTGGGGAACAGACCTCTGGCCCATAGTCACTGAAGAACTAAGGTTTGAATGGTCTTGGAAACAGATCCTCCATTCAAGACTGGAGATGACTTCATCCCTGTTCTGAAAGCTAGAGTATAACCTCATGGGATGTCCTTAGCCAGAACAATGCATCACTATGTTGCTCTAAATTACAACCTACTTGTATCTTTGACTGTAAAGTGTATCTCTTTTAAGCCACTTGTAGTTAAATGATGACTTTTATCTCTTTATCTTCCAATTTAGGGTATTTAAGCCATACATTTTGCATTAGTAATGTCACAATTTTTTTTTTTTTTAATCCTCACCCCAGGATATTTTTCCATTTTTTGTACAGATAGAGTGGGAGGGAGAGAGAGGAAGGGAGAGAGAGAGAGAAACTTCGATGTGAAGGGACACATCGAGTGGCTGCCACCCGCACGACCAACCAGGGCTGGGGACAAACTGCAACCAAAGTAGTAATGTCACAATTTTTATGTTTTTCCTTTACTGTTTGTTTTCATCTAATGCCATTTTCTGTTATGTTTCTCCATATCAGCATCTTTTTAAGTTATATAAATATTTTCTGGATTGATATCAACAAAATGGTCAGAAACCTGGAAAAAAGTCAAATGTTTACAGCAACCAAGCAAACTGGAGAGGTGGGGATGGGAGTGAAGATTTGTGGTATTTTTATCTAACTCTTCCCAGCTCAGAGGGATGACAGCATGATGTTGATTACAGCAACCTGCCTCCTTAGTTTGAGACTGGTCTGGGATTCCTGAGAAAGCAGAGAGAAACATGTTTACAGACTGTTGTATATGTCTATTTTAACCTGTAGGTTGGACCAGCCGAACTGGTATAAGTTGCTCATTCATATTTTTCTGAAGTTAGAATTCACCTACACCAAAAAATTATTGGGTATTCTTTGAAAATATTGTAATATGGATCAACAAACCTCAAAAGCCTGGGGAAATGATTATATTTTTAAAATAAAATAGAGTTCTTAAGGTCTGGGAGAAAAACATGAGCATTTAGAGTATGGATAGTCACATATATTTGAGGGAGGGTTGCTTAGAAACTCATGTACATGCCCAAGATAAGATACATAATCTGAAAAAACCTGTTATTTCAACTTGGGGTGATGCCTTAAACTCTAAGCCAGTACAGACTTAATCTCAAGGGGATAGGAGAGGTGTTTTTATTTTTATTTTTGGGTGCTTTGTCTTTTTTAGCTTCTGACTATTAAGGAAATATCTATCAAATTCTACTTGAAATATTACCTAAGGAACAGAGACATTAGTGACCACAAACAATAATTAGCACTCTGTGCAATAATAGCAAGAAAAAGTCACTGTACAAAGGGACTACTATGGCCCTGGCCTGTTTGGCTCAGCGGTTAGAGCATCCGCCTGCGGTCCAGAGAGACCCGGGTTCGGTTCCCGCTAAGGGCATGTACCTCGGTTGCAGTTTGTCCCCGGCCCTGGTCGGTTGTGCGGGTGGCAGCCACTCGATGTGTTCCTTTCACATTGATGTTTCTCTCTCTCTCTCTGTTCCTCTCTCTCCCTCCCACTCTACCTGAACAAAAAATGGAAAAATGTCCTCGGGTGAGGATAAAGAAAAACAAACAACAAAGGGACTACTATGACCGTTCAAGAGCAACAACAAAAAATCAATTTCTGAGTAAAGGGAGCTTCTTATTTTTAGAGTTCACATATTGCAATATTCAAATTTCCCATTTTCACTTCTGGTCAAGATGACTGTGTAGGTAAACTTGGTCTGCTCCTCCCACAACCACATAAAAATTACAACTAACGCTGGCTGGTTTGGCTCAGTGGTTGGAGCATTGGCCTGCGGACCAGGGAGTCCTGGGTTCGGTTCCTGCTTAGGGCACGTACCTCGGTTGCATTTTTGTCCCTGGCCTGTTTGGGGTCATGTAGGTGGCAGCCACTCAATTTGTCTCTCTCACATCAATGTTTCTCTATCTCTCTTTTACCCTCTCTCCCTAAAAAAAACAAACAAAGAAACAAACAAAAAATTACAACTAAACTACAGAACAATCATCATTCAGAAACATCTGACATTGAGCTGAATGGAAGTCCTACAACTACGACACTAAAGCAACAGCCACAGGAAGACTGGTAGGAGGGCAGAGGTGGACGGGCTGGTCCCACACCCACGTGTGGTGGATAAAAGTCAGGAGGACACCTTGGCTGGGAAGGTCCTCCCTAAAGAGTGAGGGGTCCCCATCCCACACCAGGGGCCCAGCTCAAATTTCCAGTGCGAGGAAGAGAATCCCCATCACTTCTGGCTGTAAAACTATACAACAATGGTAATAAATAAGTACATATCAATTATCACCTTAAATGTGAATGGTTTAAATGCTCCCATAAAAAGACACAGAGTAGCTGACTGGATAAGAAAGCATGACTCACATATATGTTGTTTATAAGAGACCCACCTCACAACAAAAGACTCACATAGGTTGAAAGTGAAGGGACGGAAAAAAATCTTTCAAGCAAACAGAAAGCAAAAAAAAGCTGGGGTAGCAATACTCATATCTGATAAAGTAGATTTAAAAATGAAGGCCATAACTAGAGAAAAAGAAGGCAACTACATAATATTGAAAGGATCTATCCAACAGGAAGATATAACCTTGGTAAACATATATGCACCCAATATAGGAGCACCAAAATATATTGAAAATCTTCTGGAGAACTTCAAAGGAGAAATCAGCAGCAATAAAATCATAGCAGAGGACTTCAACACACCGCTGACATCACTGGATAGATCTTCTAGACAAAAAATTAATAAGAAAACACAGACTCCAAATGAAGCATTAGATCAAACAGATTTCATAGATATCTACACAGAATTACACCCCAAAACTGCAGAATTCACATTCTTCTCAAGTGCACATGAGACATTCTCGAAGATAGACCACACATTAGGACACAAACTAAGTCTCTACAAGTTCTTCTTTACAAGAAGATTAAAATCATATCAAGCATCATCTCAGATCACAATGGCATGAAACTAGAAATCAATTGCAACAAGAGCATGCAAAGACAATTGAAAACATGGAGGCTAAATAGCATATTATTGAACAATGAATGGGTTACCATGGAGATCAAGAAAGAAATTAAAAACTTCCTGGAAAACAATGAAAATGAACACACAACAACACAAAATCTATGGGATGCGGCAAAAGCAGTTCTGAGAGGGACGTTTATAGCACTATAGGCCTCCCTCAAGAAACAAGAATAATTTATAACAGATTATCTAACCTCACAACTTAAAGAACTAGAAAGTAAACAAAAAGAAAACCCCAAAGCAAGTAGAAGGAAGGAAATAGTAAAGATAAGAGCAGAAATAAATGACATGGAAACCAAAAAAAAAAAAACAATTCAAAGGATCAATGAAACAAAGAACTGGATCTTTGAAAAGGTAAACAAGATTGATGGACCCGTAGCTAGACTCACCAAGAAACAAAGAGAGAGAACCCAAATACACAAAATCAGATATGAAAGAGGAGAAATAACTGACACCACAGAAATACAAAGGATCATTAATAAATATTATGAACAATTATACGGCAACAAATTTGACAATCTAAGCGAAATGGACAAATTTCTAGAAACATATAGAACTGGGAAGAGGCAGAAAACTTGAACAGACCAATAACAACCAATGAAATTGAAGATGTAATCAAGACGCTCCCAGTAAACAAAAGCCCAGGCTCGGAGGGCTTCACGGGGCAATTTTACAAAACATTCAAAGAAGAACTAATACCCATTCTCCACAAACTATTTCAAAAATTCAATAAGAAGGAAAATTTCCAAAATCATTTTATGAGGCCAGCATAATTCTAATTCCAAAACCAGAAAAAGACACTACAAAAAAAGAAAATGACAGGCCAATATGAACAGGCCCTGATGAACATGGATGCCAAAATCCTGAACAACCAGCAATACATCAAAAAAATTATTTACCAGGACCAAGTGGGTTTCATCCCAGGGATGCAAGGCTGGTACAATATTTACAAATCAATAAATGTGAATCACCACATCAACAAAATGAAAGATAAAAATTATATAATCATATCAATAGACACTGAAAAAGCACTCAACAAAATCCAGCATCCCTTTCTGATAAAAATGCTTAGCAATGTGGGAATAGAGGGATCATATCTCAACATAATTAAGGCCATATATGAAAGACCTACAGCCAACATCATACTCAATGGGCAAAAACTAAAAACATTTCCCTTAAGAACAGGAACAAGACAAGGATGCACACTCTTGCCACTCTTATTTAACATAGTACTGGAAGTCCTAGCCTCAGCAATCAGACAGGAAGAAAAAATAAAAGACATCCAAATTGGAAAGAAGTAAGTGAAACTGTCATTATTTGCAGATGACATGATACTATACGTCAAAAACCTCAAAGACTCCATCAAAAATTTACTAGACTTAATAAATGAATTTGGAAAAGTAGCAGGATACAAAATTAACGTCAAGAGATTGATGGCATTCTTATACACCAATAATGAAGTCACAGAAAGAGAAACTAAAAGAACAATCCCATTTACCATAACAGCAAAAAAATTAAGATACCTAGGAATAAACTTTACCAAAGAAATAAAGAACCTATTCACAGAAAACTACAGGTCATTGAAAAAAGAAATAGAAGAAGATATAAAAAAGTGGATTGTTCATGGATTGGAAGAATTAACATCATAAAAATGTCTACATTACCCAAAGCAATCTATAGATTCAATGCAATCCCCATCAAAATACCAACAACATACTTCACAGAACTATAACAAATACTTCAAAAGTTCATATGGAACCAAAAAAACCGTGGATAGCCACACCAATCTTGAAAAAGAAGAACAAAGTTGGAGGGATCACATTACTAGGTTTCAGGTCATACACAAAGCCACTGTAATCAAAACTGCCTGGTACTGGCACAAGAACAGGCAGATAGATCAACGGAACAGAATAGAGAACCCAGAAATGGACCCAAGACAATATGCTCAATTAATATTTGACAAAGGTGGCAAGAGCATACAGTGGAGTAAAGACAGCCTCTTTAATGATTGGTTTTGGAAAAATTGGACAGCTACACAACTTACACCATACATAAGAATAAACTCAAAATGGATAAAAGACTTAAATGTGACTCATGAATCCATAAAAATCCTAGAAGAAACTGTAGGCAACAAAATTTCAGACATCATATGCAGCAGAATTTTCAACAATACATCACCTAAGACAACAGAAACAGAGGAGAAAATGAACACATGGGACTATATCAAACTCAAAAGCTTATGCACAACAAAAAAAACAACCACCAAAATGGAAAGGCAACCCACTGTATGGGAGAGCATAATTGCCAATCATATATCACATAAGGGGTTAATTTCCAATATATAGAGAGTGCTCATACAGCTCAATAAAAGGAAGACAAAGAACCCAATTAAAAAATGGGCAGAGGAACTAAATAGACACCTCTCCAAACAAGACATACAAATGGCTAAGATTCATATGAAGAAATGCTCAACATCACTAATCATCAGAGAGATGCAAATTAAAACAACAATGAGGTATCACCTCACACCTGTCAGAATGGCCACCATCAACAAATCATCAAACAAGTGTTGGCGAGGGTGTGGAGAAAAGGGGACTCTAGTACACTGCTGGTGGGAATGCAGACTGGTGAAGCCATTTTGGAAAACACTATGGTGTTACCTCAAAGAATTAAAAATTGAACTACCATTTGACACAGTGATCCCACTTCTAGGAATATACCCTAAGAAGCCTGAAACACCAATCAGAAAGAATATATGTACCCCATGTTCATAGCAGCACTATTTACAATAGCTAAGATCTGGAAACAGCCCAAGTGTCCATCAGTAGACGAATGGATAAAAAAGCAGTGGTACATATACACAATGGAGTACTATGCAGCTCTAAGAAAGAAAGATCTCTTATCCTTTGAGACTACATGGAGGGACCTGGAAAGTATTATCCTAAGTGAAACAAACCAAACAGAGAAAGACAATTATCACATGATCTCACTTATTTGTGAATATAATGAACATAACAGTCTGAAGAACGGGGTAGTCCCAGAAACGTGGAAGTGGGGTACAGACTGACAATTCCCTGAAGAGGGGGTGGGGGGAGAGATAAACCACAGGATTTATATACATGTATGTATGAACAATTGACATGGACAACAAAGCTGGGGACAGGGTGGGGAGGGAGGGCAAGGGGGAATCAGTGGGGTATAAAGGAGAAACATCTGTAACGAAAATTAATTAATTAAATTAAAAAATAAATAAAGTCATGAAAAATAAATAAATAAAAATTTAAAAAACAATAACAATATTTCAGGAAATGTAGAGAAACAGAAGCGTGTAACTCATTCAAAGGAACAAAAATGTTGACAGAATCATTCCTGATAAAACAATATTGGGCTTACTAGAAAAAAGTTTAAAACAACTATCTTAAATATGCT
The DNA here is from genome assembly GCF_014108415.1 of Molossus molossus. NCBI lineage: Eukaryota > Metazoa > Chordata > Mammalia > Chiroptera > Molossidae > Molossus > Molossus molossus. The sequence goes on along the minus strand of NW_023425351.1, from coordinate 6,441,936 downwards.
CTAAAACCTAAAGAAAAATTTGAATGAGGACAAAAGTGAACTAGAAAAACAATATATAAACAAAGTGGCACAATAAAGAGATATAAAGAAACCAAAAAGAAATTCTGGAGCTGAAAGTACAATAACTGAAATGAAACATTAACCAAAATGTTCAACATAAGATCTGAGCAAGCAGACAACAGAATCCTCAAAAATGGAAATATAACAATTGAAATAATCCTGTTGGAATAAGAGAAGAAGAGAAAAAGAAAAATGAACAGAGCCTGAGAAATCTGTGGGACACAATCAAACGGACCAAAACACTCATGAAAATCTCACATGAGAAAAAGAAAGTGCACACAGAGTATTTAAAGAACAAAAATGACTGAAACTTGTTTTTAAATGATGAAAACTTTAATATATATTCCCAAAAAATTATATGAATTCCAAATAGGGTGAACTCAAAGCAATCCACACTGAAACCCATAATCATAGCTGAAAGCTAAAAACCAACCCAAAGAAAACCTTGGGAGCATCAGGAGAGAAGCATTCATCACATGCAAGTAATCCCCTATGAGAATGAAAACTAATGGATATTAGTTTTCACACACAATGGCTATTAGGATGTAGTGGGATGACATATATAATGTGTTGGATGAAAATTAAAACTGTCCCTGGCCAGTGTGGCTTAGTGGTTGAGGGTTGTCCCACGGTAGCAAGAGGTTACCAGTTGGATTTCCAGCCAGGGCACATGCCCGGTTTGGGGGCCCAATCCCCAGTGAGGAGCTTGCAGGATGTGGCCAATCGATGTTCTCTCTCATTGATGTTTTCTCTCTCTCCCCCTCTTCCTTCCGCTTTCTCTAAAATCAATAAAGAAAAAATATTTAAAATGTCAAACAAGACTTCCCTATTTGACAAAATTGTCCCTCAACATAAAGAAAAAGAATGTCCTCCCCCATCCTGCTCCCTTTATTGTTTTTCTTCAATGTAAGGAGCTTGAAAATCATCAATTCTATTTCTAGAAGAAAAAAAGCTGAATAAACAAAATCATCAACTTTTCTTATAAAAATGAGAGAATGACAGAGCAAACTGATGTCTCCAAAACTGGAGGTACAAAAAAGGAGATACAAAAATAAACAACCTCCTGGGGGTACCTACCCTGCAGGACCCTTACTTGGGTAGGAAAACTGAACTGTAATTGACAAATGGCTGGAGGATCAGCTGCTTCAGAGGGGTCCAGTCTAAGGATGACTCTTAAAAGTTTGTTAGTCTTATCAATCATTATTGCCCAATTCTCACAATAAGGACGCTAACATTTTTTCATGCTTTTAATGAGAGCAGAAAATAGTTATATGAAAGTCATATACTCAAAGTAATACGTTCCTTTTTATAAAATATATTTTTACTGATTTTTTTTTTTTTTTAGAGAAAGGAAGGGAGAGAGAAAAACATCAGTGCCACGGAGAAACATTGATCAGCTGCTTCCTGCATGCCCCCTACTGGGGATCAAGCCCGAAACCCGGGCATGTGCCCTGACCAGGAATCAAACCAGGACTTCTCAGTCAGTGGGATGACGCTCACTCCACTGAGCCACACCAGCCAGGCAAGTAATCTGTTCTTAACAAGGTCTATCATGAGGAAAACTATTTCAACAGAGTGTTTCTAACTTTGGCTTTAAGACAGGCAACAGACTTGAGCAAAGGGAAATGCCAGATTCCAGCCCCTCCAGCCTCTCTGTCCATCTAAGGCAAGGGTAAAACTGAGAAGCACTTGCAAAGGTCACGAGCCGGGGATGCAGGTTAACAAAGACCAGGACCTAATCATAAGACCACAGAATGCCACTCCTTGCCTTCCTGACACATCAGTGGACTTCCTGTATAACAAAAGAAAATGAAAACTGAGAAAAGTTCACATCTCAGACCTTATTTAAGAGGTATCTAGGGAACCCTCACAACAACATGGAAGACAAAACAAAGGATAGCAAACAATGGAAACCAGAGAAAATTTTATTTTACAGCTACATCAAAAAGTAAGAAAAAAAAAGCCCAAGTCATATCCAGATCAACAAAACCTCACACTAAGTTTGTCTATATCGTTCTTTGATTTAGTAGTTTATATTTGGCTTTCGAAAAATTTGAAAAGCATAATAAAAGATTCAAAAGACAAATAAACAAACAAACAAAAAAAACAGTTTGATTAGATGAAGCAAGAATCAGAAACAAACTCAGAAATTAGTGGTTGCTAAGGCCTAGTGGGTGGGAAGAAATGGGATGTGACATCTAATGGATATGGGGTTTCTCTGGGAAATAATGAAAATGAACTGAAACTAGAGAGTGGTATTGTTCACACAACATTGTAAGCAAAATAAAAACACTATTGTACACTTTAAAGTGGTGACTATTATGGTATGTGAATAACATCTTTTTTTTTTTTTAAGGTGCAGGGAAGAAAGCCATAGAGTAAAACAAAAGGGAAAAAGATTTTCTACTGTACCATGTGAATACTGTTTTCTTCTTCTTTTTTGCTACATATTTTTGTTATTGTTAGTTTTGCCCTAGATGTTGTACATATTGCTTGAGTTTTTATTCATGTTCTAAAGTAGAGGGGGTGTTCCTAACACATTAATTTTTCAGAGAGAGAGGAAGGGAGAAAGAGATAGAAACATTGATGTGAGAGAAACATCAATCGGCTGCTTTCTGCACACCCCCACTAGGGATCGAACCCGAAACCCGGGCATGTGCCCTGACTGGGAATCCAACTGGGACCTCTCAGTCCATGGGGCAATGCTCAGTCCACTGCCCGACACCAGCCGAGCCCATAAACTATTTCAAAAGGTTTAATTTAAACCCACTTTGAGGCACCATGCTAATTCAGAGCAAGCAGTGGGAAGTGCCTGGTCCCTTTCCAAGTGCGTTTCCTCGCGTATTTCACTGAGGTCCGCTTTCCTGTGCGGTTTATCTCCTGGGTCATCCCCTACGCAGGGCTCCAAAGTGCACGCCATCTCCATGGACTCTGCAGCGTCTTTCCTGTCTCTTGGGAGATTTCTGAAGTGAACATGGGCCCACTGTTACTCTGAGTGCTTTAAGGAAGTCCAGACCACGGGATTATTTCTTTCAGTAGAAGTTTTGCTACCTCAGTTTCCTTCTCAGTTCTAGCAGGGTATGCCTCTGCCCATCCAGCAAAGGTGTCTACAAAAACTAATAAAAATGTAAAGTTTCCTGTGGGTTTAGGCACCTGGGAAAAGTCAACTTGCCAGCCGTCAAACGATCCTATCCCTTTATGCAGTACTGTCTTTCTGTTGGGGTACATTCTGTCTTAGGATTGTCTTCTGGTGCATCCCTGACAGGCTTGGATGACCTTATAAATGGTCCTTTGTACACAAAGGCCCTTCAAATGTGGTCTAAGGTGGTCCATTATGCTTCACTTTTATAATGGGTCCTTTCTTACAGGTGTTTGATGATGGAATACACTAGAGCTTCAGGGAGTAAGATGATTCCGTGAGTGTTGAACTTCCATAGAGAATTAGGGTCAATGTTAGAGAACCCCCATTCATGGGCCCATTCCTCATCTTGTTCCATGTAGTGGAGTTTAAGTTCTGACAAATCCAGGAGGGGACTTACAGCCCCAAGTAGTGGCAGCCTTCAGGTGGCCTACGTTGCTGCTCGGTCTGCATCTGGCTTCCGGGCCTCGTTTGGGAACCGTCCCCCTGGTGCCCTGGGGAGCGCGTGATGGCGATGTGCTTCGGTACCTTCACTGCCTTAGCAGTTTTAAAATCTCTTTTGGGTATCTGATATCTACATATTGTAGAATTCCCAGTTTCTATGGAAGATACCATAAATTTTTTGCTGCTGTTTCCCCAAATATAGTCATGGAATTCTTAAATTCTTGGGGCAACACAGTCTAAGGGTATGGGAACATGGTTTTAGTTCCCGGGTCCATTCGCAGGCAAATAGTATTTGAGCCTGTTCTTCTACTGGGATGCAGAAAAGGGCCACCTCCAGGTCCAGGGCTGAAACCATCTGCTATCCTCAGACATTGTGGTCAACAAAGTGTAAGTGTTGGGCTCCATATGATGAATGTCCTGGACAACATTATCTATGGCCCTAAATTTCTGTCTAAATCAATATTCATCAAAGGAAGGCTTTTTGACTGGCAAAATAGGAATGTTATAGGGTGACTGGCATGGCCAAATTAATTTTGAGTTTAGTAATTACTGCAATACTGGTTGGATTCCCTCTAAAACTTCCTTTCTAAGGGGATATTGTTTCTTTTGTGAGATGTGTGCCCCATCTTTTAGGTTAATTTTTACACATTGCATGTTAACTACCCCACCTGGGGTTCTGCGGGCCCAAATGACTCAATGGACCTGCTCAAAAATCTGGTTGGGTGGGAAGAGTTCACCTCCAGGTCCTTCTGGGAAAGTCGGAGCACCTGGGGCTGGAGAGCATTTTCCTGCAGGACTCCTAAGCATAATTTCTCAGGGGGGGAAGCTATTCGTGCACGCAATTTACAAAGTAAATGTCGGCCCAAATGGGGCAGTTTGACATGCAGAGAAAACTACGAGTGAGTTTTTGTCCCCTAAGTTTGGCATCCTAGAGGTTGAAGGAATGTTGTTTTGTTGTTGTCCCGTCACTCCAGTAACCGACACCTCAGCTGACCTTTTCTTGGTTAGTTTTGTATTTAGCAATGAGTGTGCACTTTCTGTGTCTAAGAGAAAGTCAATTACCTTGTTCCCAACTTTCAGTTGTACCTGAGGCCTCTGTGGAGAAATAGTAATAGGTCGGTAACGAGTTGTCTAGGGGAGCCCGTGGGCCTCCTCATTCACCCTCAGACTTGGCATTCCTTTCTAATATTTTTTTTTCTTTATTGATTTTAGAGCGAGAGGAAGTGAAAGGGAGAGAAAGATGGAAACATCGAAGAGAGAGAACATTGATTGGCCACCTCCTGCATGCCCCCCCCTGGGGATCGGGCCCACAGCCTGGGCATGTGCCCTGACCAGGAATCCAACTGGCGACCTCTTGATGCAGGGTCGCTGTTCAACCACAGAGCCCACTGGCTGGGCCCTTTCTAATATTTCTAGAAGAGGGTTTCTTTCTTTTCTTTTCTTTTTTTAAAAAATTTAATTCTTTAGTTCAGGGCAGTCCGTTCTCTAAAGGCCTTTTCCCGTGCAATAGGCACATTGGTGTCTAGTGGGTTGTTCCCTTTTTCTTTTGGGTCCCGCCTCTTCTTCTGGTTTCCTCACTGTTTCTGAGAAAACGGTGGCCTGCTTTATTTTCCCTGTTGCTTGGCCAAAGTAAATTTCAAAGGCTATGCCCACCAGCTGGGAGGAATTCATTCCCAATGTCCCATCAAAATGTTGCAGCTTCCTTCTGATATCCAGGGCACTTCGCCCTCTAAAAGTCATGTTTATGATCCAGACATTTTTTGGTGCCTGTGGGTCAGCATCAATGAGCTTTTGATAGGGCTGAGATCCTTTCTAAAAATTCAGAGGGATCTTTGGTTTCTGTTCAATATCCTGTATCATATTCAGGCTCTTTAATGTGGGCACCCCTTTCCTAAGATTTCTCCTTTTGTAAGTTCTGGCGAAGTTAGGTCCCCGCCATGCAGCTCCAGCTGGGCTGTATCAGAGACATCGATCGCCCTGGCTAGGCTGGGAGTCCTGCTTGGGTTACTTAGATGCAGCTATGAGCCCCTTCATTAGCCTTCCCTATAACTAGCCCCTTTCCATCAGCCAGGATGTTAAGGCGATGGTGAATGGAAAAAATGGAGATAATCAGATCTGCCATTTCCTGAGGACCCCCCTATGTGAGGGTTGGAACTTTCCAGTTTAGTAAATCTGAAATAGAAGCTGCAGTATGGGCCCGGCAGTGACCAAGGGGATGGTCAGCTTGATTCTCCCTGTCGAGCACTGCGGCCAGGGAACCGTCCTGCTTAGGATAGGGGTGCCCCTGGCCAAACTGGGGCCTGCTGGGCCTCAACAGATCATTCCTTCATCACACAGGGTGGGCTGTGGCCCCTCTGAGCCCTAATTTAAGGGCATCTAGCAGTGGGGGAGGTGGTGGGGGACTCTTTCTGCTACTAATTCTGGTCCCACGGGTTCAAGTCATTGAAGAGATTCATCTCTTTTTTTTTCGTACTGATATTTTTTTTTTTAGAGAGAGAGAGAGGAAGTGAGAGGGAGATGGAAACATTGATATGAGAGAGATACATTGATTAGCTGCCTCCTGAACACCCCCTACTGGGGACTGAGCCCACAATCCGGGCATGTGCCTTGACAAGGAATTAAACCAGGACCTCAGTCCCTGGGACATCGCTCCATCCATTGAATCACACCGGCCAGGTCCTCTTTTTTATTCCTTCGTATGTCTTACTATCAGGGAAGGGTTTTGAAGTGAATTCCCTTCGCTGTATCATTAGGTTGTTCCCTTTCTTTGCCAAATCCTTATTATGTAAAGACAAAATCCCTGAAATATTTTTCTTTTTCCTGACCATTGACAAAACAATTTCAACTGTGTGATGGTATAGTAATGTAGGAGCCCTTTAGGGGCCGTTTTCGCTCTAGTATAAAGAATACATCGGCCGAGCAGTGTAACAACAGAAAGCCAATTCCTTCGTACTTGTTGGATCATAACTGTACCTGGACCAATCTGTTAATATGTGGCCCAGACCTCGCCGGTTTGGCTCAGCGGTTAGAGCATCGACCTGCAGTCCAGAGAGACCCGGGTTCGGTTCCCACTAAGGGCACGTACCTCAGTTGCAGTTTGTCCCCGGCCCTGGTTGGGTCATGTGGCTGGCAGCCACTCGATGTGTCCCTTTCACGTTGATGTTTCTCTTTCTTTCTCTCTATTCCTCTCTCTCCCTCCCACTCTATCTGAACAAAAAATGGAAAAATGTCCTCAGGTGAAGATTAAAAAAAAAAAGATGTGGCCCAGTGGTCTCCCTTCAGGAGTTGAACAGGACTACCCCTGATGGCACAAAAGTAAAAATCCAAAAACCCAACCATGTATACCCCAGACAATTTGGGAGCATACAAACAAAACTTGAATGCACAATTTTATGCTCACAAGCAATGCTCGAGTCCTGTCTCCTGCCCGCTAACCTTGCACGCAGCCCCGACTGGACACTAACTGCAGAGAGCTCAAGTGCACAAGTCCGGCGCCTGCCAGCTTACCTTGGCCAGTGTTGGAGTTCATCTGCTCCCCAGAACTCCATTTTCTTTCACCAGCCCAGAATTTCATGTGACTGATGTCTTGAAAAGAAGTTCATGAAAATTGCTTGAGAAAATCTTTCAGCAGCTGCTGGGAAGTCCCCACAGTCCTGCTCCTGGGGTCGGCCTGACACAGGCAGCTGGGACGGACCCCAGCCCAGGCCCTCCAGGCCTTATCAAAGTCCGCAATGTCCTACCAGAGTCACCAAACACTGTAACAGAAAAATGCAGGTTTGACTGCGTGCCTCAATGACAGCAAACTCATGAGACAGGGGCTGGTGCAAAAGGAAATAACTTTATTCAGGTGTCTCAAAGGGGAGTAATAGTGCACTCCCATCTCCTCTTCTCACTCAAGCCCACAGAAATAGGGAAGGGAGGGTTTTCTTCTATCCAATTGTCTTGCTAGCTTTTGATGCACTCGGGTGCTGTCCATTCATCTGTCTAGCTATTGGCACAATCAGTGTAAGAACCTCCCTCTGCGCCATCGTGACCAATGGAGGAGACCCTAGCATCCGTGACTGTCCATGCTAACATAACTTTAAGGTAATTCATAATCAGCCTCGGACCATTTGTTTTGCTTGATGTTGAATTAACGGTAGCCACTGTCTGATTAAGTAGTATAAGCATATTCGGAGCTTACATAGAGCCTCACCAAATATCTTAGTAAAGAGATTCCGAATAGGCCATTTTGGCATCATGATTATTTTGAACTGAAGGCTATTTCTCAACAGCAACACAGAAGAAACTCTCTGCTCTCCCTTTCTGTCTAAAAACAAGGCATACATTTCCATTTGAAAAGGGGCCTCCAGGAAGAGAAAAACATGTCTTTATCAAAATAGAGGCTCTTGTCACTGGACGCTTCACTGCCTTGTCTATAAACAAGCCTTACTAAATGACGGTTGTCTCCTATTATTTTTCCTATATATTTACCGTTCCCTAATTTCTCTCTCACCTCTCCCTTCCTTTGTCTAGTCACTTATCCACAATTTATCACCCTTTGTTAAAATATTATATTAGCTCCCCCCAAAAAAGCCTAATTACTTTTTGGGATTTTCTGTGAAGCCCCATAGGCACACAAAATATTTTATTTCTTTTGCTAATCTGTCTTTTATTGCTTTAATTAGTAAGCCCAGCAACTGAACCAAAATATATGGAGTAATATATTTTTCCTCCTCTACAATACCTAGAGATGGTCCCCTTACAAATGTCAATTATAATTCTATATCTCTTTCTTCTGTCTATAATCTTTATTTTCTAATTTTTTCTTCATGTGTTTTTCTTCTTAAAAGATTACAGTTATAAAAGTTGATATTCTGGTAAAGGTTGCTGTTATAAGATAAGAATAAAAATAAAGTTAAAACATTTTTAAGCCCTGGCCGGTTTGGCTCAGTGGTTACAGTGTTGGCCCGCTGACCAGAGAGTCCCTGGTTCGGTTCCCGCTAAAGGCATGTACCTCAGTTGCAGTTTGTCCCTGGCCCCAGTTGGGGTCGTGTGGGTGGCAACCACTCATTGTGTCTCTCTCGTATCAATGTTTCTCTCTCTCTCTTTTCCTTCCTCTCTCCCACTCACTCTATATGAAGATAAATGCAAAACGTGTCCTCAGGTGAGGATTAAAAAAAAAAAAAAAAAACCATTTTCAATAAATGCAGGGATACAGCATACGTTTTGTCCAAAAGAAACTTAGTCTGGGACTCATGAAAATAAAAATTGGAAGTGATTCAAAGTAGTTGTTCTTTCTCTCCCAGGTTAAAGCATAAGGGAATAATTATATAGTGTTGGGGCAGTTAGAAAATGTGAAAGTTTACAAAAATTATGCAGTATTTAACAAAACAAACAAAAAAACCACATTTTTTTTCTTTTTCTTTTTAAAATTTAAATAAAGTTTTTTTGTTTTCTTTTGCTTTACTTATATTATTATGGCAAAATATTTTTTTTAATTGACTGTTTTAACTACTTTAAGTGTATAACCCAGTGGCATTGTTACTGACCAAAGTTGGCGGGTTCTTTGTCCATTGTGCACAGAGAAGCCAGATGCTGAAGCAACAGATTTTTCGTGGAGAAGAGTGATTTTTATTTCTGAGAAGCCTGAAGAGGACAGAGAGAGAAAGCTCGTTTGTCTTGCTGAATAAAAAAGAAAAATTTTTAAATAAGGAAGAAGGAATTATGCATATTTATTCATTCTAATTCAGGGGTCTGAATGGATAGCCTTGGCACTAAGTCGTGTACGTAAGGAACGGGAAAGAGCAGGACAGCAACTCCCGTCTGTCAGAGTTTGATCGGCCCATCTTTGTGTGCCCTATGTGGTCAGGCACCAGGCCCTGTTCTTGAGGAACCTCTTGCTTTTTAAAGGATTCCAGATGGAAAACAGTGACAACTCCGTTCGGAAACACTGTGAACCTTGGTGTGGCTGTGATCTCCAGTCAGCTTAGTGTCACTCTGCTGTGCCCGCTCTGGGCCAGTCTGATCTGGCTGCGTCTGCTGGTCTCTGCGGCACTGTATGGAGACCTGGGGTTAGCTGCTAAAGAAAAAAATTACTAAAAAAACTGTAGCTGTTAGGGTCTGGTTTCAGTGTGCTGTCCCTGAGGAGCCAGACGCTTCTGGTGTCAGGGCCCGATTCCAGCATTAAATCTGTGCACATGGTTGTGTGACCATCGCCGCCACCATCTCGGGAGTATTCCCATCATCCCCACTGTAACTCTGCTCATTACACACCACTCCCGTTCCCTGTGAGCCAACACACCCTATTTTTTCTTTCTCTAGAAATGTGGCTATTTCAGGTACCTAATACAATAAATAAGGTTTCAGTATATCAGGTTATGAAGACATTTTTCTAGATAAGATTACTTTAGGGTTGATAATGAAGGGATCAAGAAGTTTTGCCACCCTAGAACAATCTTTGACCCTTCCCCTTTCTTTACCCAAGAGATTCAAATGGTAAATTATGCTCCAGAAAAATTAAGATGTTAACATGTTTACCTTAGTGTAATTTAAAACAAGCATGACAGATAGAAAGGTGGCAAGCAGGAGCATACCCTTGCCTGTCATGCATGTTGTGATCATAGAAGGTAGGAAAGAAAGTTGTCTTGTTCTTGTTTTTGTTTTTGTTTTGTTTTGTGCTGTTTGCCCCAACAAAAACAGCATTCTGTGTTGCCTGGGAACCATGTTCCACAGAACAGAGATTGTGAAAGGGACGTGAAAAATACAGGCTGTGCCTTTCTAATGGCCATTTAAAAATAAAATAAATCAAGCTAAATAATTACATCAACATTGATTTTACGGTGTTGCAGAGAAAGTTGGATTCCCCATTTTCTGGTAAAAAAAGAGGATTTTCAGTTCTGCTCAGAATTCTTCCTTCAAGTCTCATAGCTTCCCAGTTAAGACTTTGTGAAGATGCTTTAATAGAATTTTTTAATCTGCTTTTTGTACTCTTATATAAAAGAGATGAAATGGAAATTGTAGAGAAGTACAAAGAAAGACACAGCCTCACAGGAGGGTGCTTCCCAGCAGCAACAGGCATAGCGCCTCCAGGACAATATCTGAGAGAAATGAGAGGAGTCTGGAAGAAACCGTAAACAAGTTGAAAATTTGCCAGAATTTATGAATCTACTGCTCTGCAGAGGAATGGAAACGAATGAATCCAGACTAGCCATAAAATGGGAACACGGTAAACAGATTATGATGATAATGCCTTTATCTTGGTTTTCCTTATTCGAGTAATATGCCGTAATGCCAATTTAAGGCATCATCACAGATTACTGGACACTAATATTTAAGAGGATGACATGTTCCCTAGCATACATTTAGGGTCATGTTAAATCACACTGTTGCCTTTGTTACACTGAGGCATAAATTACCACTTTTGGGGCTTATCTGTATTAAATAATAAATACTGCACACGTCATTTTCCAAGGTAAAAATGAGTTCTTGTTGGAGGCTGGAGTTACTGGCGGGGACTTTGGTTCTTCTCATTGGCACAGAAAATATTTTAAGGCCAACGGAAATGAAAGTAAAGCGAACAAGAATTTATTGGCCACAGAGACACACACACGCAGGACAGTAAACAAGGAAGGGCGTAGAAGAAGCTGCAGGACAGCCTAGGCCAGGATGCTTTGCTCACTCAACAGTCAGAGAAAAGGGGACCTTCGATCCAGGTTCAGGGGGTGGGCCCAGGATGAGATGCTGCTCCCAAGGCTCCCCTGGTTGCAAGTCTCCCGGGGTGCCTTCCAGGGAAGAAGGGGAAATAAAACGGTGCCGGCATGCCCCCCTGGAGGAGAGCACACCCTGGGCCCTTCTTCCTGAGCGTGTTTCTCTCTCTCTCTCGCAGGTGGGAATCTTAGGGGAGGGTCTCATTAGCTTTCCAGGTGTGTTCTTTCAGGGTCCTGGTCTCCACTGTTTGGTTAGTGCCAGGGCAGGGTCATTAGTCAATGCAGACTGTTCTGAGGCAGCCACAGTGTCACTTGTCTGGTTTTGCTGCTTTTCTGGGCCTGGAGTTGAAGTACAACTGAGGCCTAGATGTTGTATTTAGGGAGGAAAATGTCAGTGGGTCTAAACCTGTGTGCTGGGAAGGAGGTGGAGAAGAGATGCTGATGGGAAACTCCACTGTAATTACTCTTCTCTGACAAACAGGTTTTATTAGCTGTGATGGCCCCACCTTCTCCCTGCTCATTGCTAATGGGCAGTAACCACAACACAACTATCCCACCATTTTGGCTAAGGGTGGACACTGTCACTGAAGCAGCTTTGGCTTAAGGGCAGAAGTCCTGCCCCTGTGGCCATCTTGCCTGGGGCAAAGGTTGTAGCCAGGCCATGGAATTAAACTGTTCTGCTGCAGATCAGTTTGTTAACAATGCTATTATGCTTGTTAATAATGGTATTAGTCTTTTCAAATGCAATCACGTTTTAAATTTATAGAAATGTTACTGCTTGTGAAATAATGTTTCTTCCACAAATATGGTTAATAGAAAAGGCTTCATATATACAGATGCTCAGAGAAATAAAAGGTTTTTGTTAATTAATCTTAAAAACTGAATAAAAATAGAATTTAAAATCTAGGAACCGGGATTTTAAATTCTGTCCAGTCAAATTAACAAGGAATGATAATTCCTTTCAGTCTCATGCTATCAAATCTCTTACAGGACTAAGGGTATTAGAAAAATATAAGACAATGACATATTACTGGCTCAGCTATTGAAAGCCAGTCAAAAGAGCCAGAATTTTTCTACCTCAGACAGTGGAACAAAAGACATACCTTGTATAGACAGACACGGGAATGATAGCCCCCCTTAAAATCAGAGACCATCAAAATCACCCATGTGGAGTTAAATAAGTCCAGCCAAAGGGTGCTTGATCAACACTGACGTTGATAACCCTCCACACCAGGACAAAAACTGTATTGCCATCTCAGGAAGGTTTCTGCCCCAGCATAGGAAAGGAGGGGCAAGACATAGTTTCTGGATGCAAAGACTGGCAATGGGGATCCTGCGCTGCTCCTATGCCCTGGAACTGACCGAGAAAAGGAGAAAACTGAGGAGGCTCAAACCTTTCCTCAGCATTCCAAGCTCACTCCACCGCTGGAGAAGATTTTTCTCTCCCCAAAATGAACAATACAATTTTCATTCCCCAAGAGTGTCCACTCTGGAATAAAATTTTATTCTGCATTTGTCAAAAGAAACTGTCTCACTTTATGGCGCTGATCTTTATAAACCCAGCTTCCAATACACTTATCTGAGTCATCTATTGGAATGCAAATTCTATAGAATAGATCTTATCTAAGCCTAAGCTATCTAAGCTAATCAGTTTGATTCAGTTCCACTATGATTTACTAAATCAGTACATGTTAATGTTTGTTAATAAGAAAGCTTATATATCTAAAAGTTTTCAAATGTGTTTACTAATCCAGGGAATGCTAATTGCTCATTTTAGCTTTTTTTCTCCCTTTTTGAACCCTCCAGACTTTGGCAATTATTAATAACTGAATTATGACAATGTATTTCTTTGGATAAATTTACTAAGACCAAGTCCAAATTATGTGGTCTTATTGACTAATACTTTACTGGAATTACATGTCTGAGAGAGATATCCTTGTATTCTGGTTATCAGCAAACAGCCTTAAGAAATTAAGATTGACTATCAAAGGGAATCAAAGCCAATCAAAAGCCACTTACAGAGCCAGCTAATACCGTGCTTGGGCACATGGTTCATGGCAATCTTTCCAGGGAAGGAACGAAGGTTGCTTTATTAAAAGATGGCAGAAAGCAAACTTCAGAATGCTTTGGGGACCTCAAGTATTTGAGGACACAACCAAAATTTGTAAGTATGCCATGCACAGCCTGATGACAATTGTGTCCTTGGCTTCTCCACCCTGAGGGACCAATTATTCAATAGAGCTCAATCTAAAAATTTCTCAAAATGAGTGAAATTTCAGCAAAGCAAATTTGAGAAAGCCTGTGTACATAGACAGCAAAGCTGGGGAAGAGGCGGGGGGGGGGGGAGGAGAGTGTCAAAGGGGGAAAATAGAGAAACATCTGTAACAAAAACAAATTAATAAAAATAATTTTTTTTAAAAAAAAAGCTTGTTTAATCAATTTGATCAATTGCTACTCTTGCTGTATTTATGCAAATAATCAAGCCAAAGTAAAACTGGACTTAATACAGTCTCTTTAAACATGAGGGTAATCTTAGGAAGAAAAAATATATACACTTCAGTGGAAACCACAATGCCCAATTGTGGGTGGTGAATTGTTTTCAAAGTTTGTTTTATAAGGCTGTGTCTGTATATGCCACACAGGCCTCAGCACCTAATGATATCGCAAAAAAAATATTCTAAATACAATCTATCAAATTGTTACTGCTTGCTTAAATTCCAGCAAATGTCTTGCATCTGGAAGTCTTCACAAGGGTTTATAATTTGTTACATGCCTTACACTTTGTATTTTATTTGCTTCTATTTCTATAAAATATATGCTTTGCCTGGTTGGCGTGACTCAGTGGACTGAGCATGTTCCATGGACTCCGAGGTCCTGATGCTCCTCCCGGTCAGGGCACATGCCCAGGTTGCAGGCTCCATCCCCAGTAGCAGGCATGCAGGCGGCAGCCAATCAGTGTTTCTCTCTCACATTGATGTTTCTATCTCTCTCTCCCTTCCTCTCTCCCTAAAAGATCAATGAAAAATATTTAAGAAATAAAATAAGATATATGCCTATGCCCTTGTGTACCTAATTACTTGCACACACAATATAGGCTTCACTTTAGAAACTATCAGCCTGACTCAACCCTAAAATGAGACTCAACAGTTTAGATTTATGGTTGAGAGTAAAATGTGGACAATCTATCGACTTCACTAAAAACTACTTTTCCGCCCTGGCCGGTTTGGCTCAGCGGTTAGAGCGTCGGCCTGCGGTCCGGAGAGACCCGGGTTCGGTTCCCGCTAAGGGCAGGTACTTCGGTTGCAGTTTGTCCCCGGCCCTGGTTGGTCATGCGGGTGGCAGCCACTCGATGTGTCCCTTCACGTCGATGTTTCTCTCTCTCTCTCCCTCCCACTCTATCTGTACAAAAAATGGAAAAATATCCTCTGGTGAGGATAAAAAAAATAAATAAATAAATAAAATAAAATAAAAAAAAAACAAAAAACTACTTTTCCTTTTCATCCTGAATATGTCAGACAGAAAAGGCCCACAGTTTCTCATGAAAAAAATCTTATAATATTTCCCTCAATTTAATTTAAATAAAATCTGGTGAACAAAAGGGCTTCAGACAGATACCACACACCTGCCTCCAGGGAAGCCACTCCTCCAACATCATTGGGAACGCTGTAAGTCATCTCTACCATTTGTCACATGGGTTTTCACCTCTCACTAGACCTTTAGTCATATAAATCTCACTTTTTAAAAAAAAGTTTTTTCTTTATCAATTTTATTTTTTTATTTTTATTAAATTTTGTTACAGATGTTTCTCATTTTTCCCCCACTGATTCCCTCCTCCCCCTCCCTCCCTGCCCTGTCCCCAGCTTTGTTGTCCATGTCCACTGTTCATGCATACATGCATATAAGTTCTGTGGTTTATCTCTCCCCCACCACCCCTCTTCTGGGGATTGTCAGTCTGTACCCCACTTCCACGTCTCTGGGACTACCCCGTTCCTCAGACTGTTATGTTCATTATATTCCACAAATAAGTGAGATCATATGATACTTGTCTTTCTCTGTTTGGCTTGTTGCACTTAGGATGATACTTTCCAGGTCCCTCCATGTAGTCTCAAAGGATAAGAGATCTTTCTTTCTTACAGCTGCATAGTACCCCATTGTGTATATGTACCACTGCTTTTTTATCCATTCGTCTACTGATGGACACTTGGGCTGTTTCCAGATCTTAGCTATTGTACATAGTGCTGCTATGAACATGGGGGTACATATATTCTTTCTGATTGGTGTTTCAGGCTTCTTACGGTATATTCCTAGAAGTGGGATCACTGGGTCAAATGGAAGTTCAATTTTTAATTATTTGAGGTAACACCATATTGTTTTCCATAGTGGCTGCACCAGTCTGCATTCCACCAACAGTGTATTAGAGTCCCCTTTTCTCCACACCGTCGCCAACACTTGTTGTTTGATGATTTGTTGATGGCGGCCATTCTGACAGGTGTGAGGTGATACCTCATTGTTGTTTTAATTTGCATCTCTCTGATGATTAGTGATGTTGAGCATTTCTTCATATGTCTTTTGGCCATTTGTATGTCCTGTTTGGAGAGGTGTCTATTTAGTTCCTCTGCCCATTTTTTAATTGGATTCTTTTTCTTCCTTTTGTGGAGTTGTATAAGAACTCTCTATATATTGGAAATCAACCCTTTATCTGATATATCATTGGCAATGATGCTCTCCCATACAGTGGGTAGCCTTCTTTATCAATTTTAGAACAAGAGGAAGGGAGAGGGACAAAGAGATAGAAACATTGATGAAAGAGAACATGGATCGGCTACCTCCTGCACACCCCCCACTGGGGATCAGGCCCACAACCTGGGCATGTACCCTGACTGGGATCAAACCAGCGACTTCTTGGTGCATGGGTTGACATTCAACCAGTGAGCCATACTGGCTGGGCAAAATTTCTCATTTAAGTTGTGCCCTTTAACCTTCTTCTCAAGTTTGTCATTTCTAAATATACAATAAAAATACCAACTTGTCCAATGCATCATCTCCCTGGACATTGCCGATGTTACCTCCCAGGGACACCAGACTGTCCTGGACATTGAAGAATCCCTGCTCTGTACATAAAGACCTTTCCCTGTTTGCTTCCCCTTCCTCCTTCAAACAGGGAGAACCTGTAGCATGGGATAGGGAGACCTATGCTTTTGACAGCAGGAAGCAGTTACAGAAGACAGAGACCACCCATTTGTCTTTTATAAGATTATAAAGAAGTTTCATTTTTCTCAGGGGGGCCTTTGAAACCATTAATAGCCTGGTTATTATTAACAGGAAAGGATAAAGGGAAAACTAGTAATACAGGCATGCCATTTATACAGCTTTGCCGGGGAGCTGCGAGTTCACACTCTCCACGTCTATTCTCTGTAGGTTGATGTGGGAAGGGACTAGACAAAGGCAGTTTTGATGCATGCCCAGTAAGGTACGGTAGATGTGGGAAGATACTTACCTGTTAGTCATATCTGGGAACAAGTCAGTGGTCACAATAGGCATGGTCAATGCAAGGGCATGAAATCTGAATACTTAAACCTCTGAACAAAAGAAATTTTGGCTCTTGGCCCACTTACTCTCTTGGGACTCTGGTTGCAAGAGCAGTATTCCCTGGTTTCCACCCGTGTGGCCTCCACACAGTGGACCAATGGGGCGAATCTAGCCTGATGCCTGATGCTCTGCTGGACTCAGCTCCACCACGGTATAAAAACTGGACACTGGCCTGCTTCTAGCCCTGCTAAATCCACAGCTTCCTCTTTTTTCAGGACTGGCTTAAGGAAACAGGGACTGAGGGCTATAACTCCAAAAAATAAGGCCTTTACCACCTCTCATTCTCCCATGGGGCCTCTGAAAATATTTAGTCCAGAAGTACCCCAAGAACCTCACTCCCACTAGTGTCGGAGAAGCTTGGTTCACTCATTTCTCCTGTGACACCGTTACTTATTCATCACAAAAAAAATCAGAAATAAAGTACATGCATGTGCTTATATTAGTCTGCAAAACTGAGGTACTGTTTTATTTATATTTTTCTTTATTGATGTTAGACAGGAAGGGAGAAGGAGAGAGATAGAAACATTGATGAGAGAGAATACTGATTGGCTGCCTCCTGCACTCCCCCACTGGAGATTGGCCCACAACCTGGCCATGCGCCCCGACCAGAAATCAGACCATTGACCTCTTGGTGCATGGGTCGACGTTCAACCACTGAGCCACACCAGCTGGGCCTGAGGTCATGTTTTGGATGTAAGACAATAATTAATCTTGTGGTTATTAATTTGGTGTTCTGTATTCTCTATGCATGAATTCTGAGGTACCCCACTTAATTCTTCAAATATATTTGTTAAAATTTTTAAAATACTGGTAACATTTTTATTTGAAAATGTTTCTCTAAGCAGAAAAATGCAGGTAAACAGTAAATATTTAAAACATTAAAACAAAATTTCCTCTAACCTGCATAAACTATTAATGGATAGCAAATAATTCTCAGCACTGATACCACATTCTTTTAAAATGTTTTTTGGTTTTATTTTTTGTTATGTTGATATTAGTTGATCCATATTGTGGTCATTAAAAATATTTTAATTTAAAAAATATATGCCCTGGCCTGTTTGGCTCAGCGGGTTAGAGTGTCAGCCCATAGACTGAAGAGTCACGGGTTTGATTTCAGTCAAGGGCATGTACCTCGGTTGCAGTTTAATCCCCAGCCCTAGTCAGGGTCGTGTGGGAGGCAATCAGTTGATGTTTCTCTCTCTCTCTCTCTCTCTCTCTCTCTCTCTCTCTCTCTCTCTCTCCCCTCTCCCCTTCCCACTATATCTGAAGCTAAATGGAAAAATATCCTCAGGTGAGGATTTAAAAAAAAATTTTTAAGTTAAAATACAATAATATATTAGTTTCAGGTGTACAACAAAATGATTGGACATTTATATAACTTCTGAAGTGATCATCTTGATAAGTTCAGTATTCTTCTGATACCATATATTGTTATTACAATATTATTGATTATATTCTTTATGTCCATTATTTCCTGGTGAAAACCCTCCAGATCTATTCCATTTGTCTATTGGATTGGACCTAAGTAATGCAGCACCAGAAATCCTTTTGAGAAGAGCTGGGTGGATAACAGCAACCATTCCCTGAACCTAACAAGATATGTTTGGCAGCTGCCCCTTCCCCTCCTCAGTTATATTCACCCAAACAGCTGCCTGTTGAATGTGGCCCCAAATCTGTCTTGTTCTAAACTTTATGCTATTAATTGCTTCTGCATTTTTCCAGTGCAGACAATTTTCATTGAATGCAAAATAGTAACCGGAGGTGGGTCATGGCTCTCTTCTGTCAAGTGAGTCCCTGTAACCAGGCATTGAATGTGGCCACTTTGTGCCCCATACCCTTCTAAGAACAAGCTCCATGCAGGAGGGTCCTGCTGATGTGGGGGAAGAGAACAGCACCCTGGAAGCATCATGGGCTGTGTTCCACCCCAGGCCACTTGGTTCCTTTCCACACACCCCTTAGTAGATCAGGTAGGGGTGTTAGGGGACTGGGACAAACATATCCCTATTCAGGTAGCTGCCTTATGCGTTGTTTTCCCTTCCCCAGTGCTTAGCCCGGTTGGACCACTCATACGTGGAATTCAATGTACAAACTGGGCTAACAAGCAAAATAGCAGCAGACTCAGAGACAGCAGGCAGGCCGACAGCCCTGGTGGCGGGCTCCTGGGATAGGGGCGTGGAGGACTTGAGCAAAAAACAGAAAAAGAACTCATGGACACATACAACAGTGTGGTGATTGGGGGCCAGGGTTGAAGGTGGAAGAGGGAATAGGAGCGATAAATGATGATGGAAAAATAATACATTGTCGGGGCTAGATAAGTTTATGCATATACACATCAGTTCTGGTGCCACCCCACAAGGGCAGGGCTCCAATTCATTTATTAGCATCTCCATAGTGCCTGCTCAGGATCCTTAGGGCACAATTAGGCTTTCCTGTACAGGCCAACACATTGCAATAATACTTTATTAAAGGGCAGATTAATAAGCAGCTTTGAGGGAAAATTTTTACAAATATCTAAAAGAATCAATCAAGCATCCTATATACTTTCTAACACTTGAGGGGGGTATACAAAGCAGGACAAAGTGCTCTTTATGCAGGAATCAGACTTTCGAGTATCTGAGAAAATCCTAATTATTCTACATACACTGGCCAGTTGGGGTGCTTAGAGGGGCTGTCTCAGCTGGAGGGTGTGGGGCTCTAGCTGATGTCCCTTACCACAGGCCTTCTAGATCTGGGGGTGGGTCCACCTGGGTCCTGGACCTCAGCAACATCTGAGATGTCCCTCCTCACACAATTGCCATCCTCTTCCTCTTCCTCCATGTCTGCCTAGAAGCCGTCCAGGTCCTCAGCTCTGACCTGTCATGCCTGTGCTTCTTCATGAACTGGGGATGCTCATGCTCCCAACTGACTTCCTCTGCAGTGACATGGGTGTCCCCTGGCTGGGCCCTGCACAGGAATGCTGCCACTGTCCTCCCTGGCAGCGGAGGGCACCATAGTGACACAACTCCACTGGCACGGCAGGGCAGATGCTCCTGATCAAAGCGCTTCAGTGCCTGTGGGTGCATTAGATATTGAGGCTGGAGTTTCTACTATGAAAGACATCCTGGAGTCTGGGGTCCTAGACACTTCCTGGGGAAGTACTGGGCCATCGAACTGTCTATAAATCCTGCCGACACTATACTTGGAGTAGGTGCGATAATCATGACTGTTCCTTATAACAAGATATTTACACATCTGAATCCTTTCCTCCTTTTCACCCATCACTTTCAGCTGCCCCCCGACCCCACTAATCTGGCCACCTTCAAATTGTTCTCTGTATCTATTACTGTGTTTCTGTTTTATTTGTTCATTTATTTTTTGTTTTATATTCCACATTTAAGTAAAATCATATTATATTTGTCTTTGTCTGACTTATTTCACTTAGCATAGTACCCTCTAGGTCAGCAATTTTTAACCAGTTTACCCTGCAGCAGGCATGCTGGTGAATTTTTAAAACATGAAATACCTGACTGTTTAGTCAGGGGCATGGACCTCTTTTCCCTTAGATTGTCAAATAACAAAAAAATGACAACAGCCATGGCAAAAATAATTCTCTAATGTGAATAAATCAAAATTACACCAAATCTTTTGTAAGACTGGCAAAAAATATATAGTTTTTGGTATGCAGCAAAATTTCAGTAATTAGTTTATATGTGCCACCAGATTAAAAAGTTTAAAAATAGCTGCTCTAGGTCCATGCTTGTTGTCCCCAGTGAAATGACTTTATTCTTTATGGCTGAGTAATATTCCAATCTATATATGCACTACCTCTTCTCTAACCACTCATTTATCAATGGACACTTAAGTTGCTTTCATATTTTGATTATTGTAAATAATGCTGCAGTGAACATGAAAATGCATGATCAAATTAGTCTTTTCAAATTAGTGTTTGAGGTTTTTTTCAGACAAATAGCCAGAAGTTAAATTCATGGGTCCATTTTTGTCTGCTGTTATAACCTCTGCTTTAAAATATATTTTAGCCCTGGCTATTGCGGTTCACTGGTTAGAGCATCAGCGCATACACTAAAGAGTTATGGGTTTGATTCCCAGTCAAGGGCTTATACCTGGGTTGGAGGTTCAACCCCCAGCTTTGACTGGGGCACTTGCAGAAGGCAACCAATGTGTCTCTCTCATCTTGATGTTTTTCTCTCTCTCTCTCTACCTCTCTTCCACTCTCTAAGAATCAATGGAAGAAAATATCCTTGGGTGAGGGTAATGAAATAAATAAAATAAAATCTATTTTGTCTGATACAAGTATTATAACTTTAGTTTTTTTTTTAAAATAATCATTTGCATGAAATATCTTTTTGCATCCCTTTACTATTAGTATGCGTGTGTCTTTCCATCTGAAGCAGGTCTCATGTAGGCAGCGTATGTATGGGTCTTATTTTCTTATCCATTCAGTCATCTTTGTCTTTTGATTTGAGCATTTAATCTATTAATATTTAAAGTAAAAATTGTGAGTTACATAGTTATTGCCACTTTATTATTCATATTTATGTTCCCTTGTTTTTCCATCTTCTTCTTAAAGACGTTCCTTTAACATTTCTTGTAATACTGCTTTAGTAGTGATAAACTCACTTAGCTTTTTCTTGTCTGGGAAGTTCTTTAGCTCTGCTTTGATGCTCAGTGAGAGTCTTGCTGGGTAGAGTAATCTCGGTTGTAAGTGTTTATTTTTCACCATTTAGAATATTTTGTGCCAGTCCTTTCTTGTGGGCAAATTTTCTGTTGAGAAATCAGCTGATAGTCTTATGAAAACTTCTTTGTAGATTAATTGCTTAAGTCTTTAAACTTTGGCATTTTAATTATGATATATATTGGTGAGTGTCTCTATGGGTTCATCTTGTTAGAGACTCACTGTTCTTCCTGGCATAATATGTCTATTTTCTTTGCCAGGTTATGGAAGTTTTCAATCACTATTTTATCAAATAATTTTTCAATCTGTTGCTCTCTCTCTTCTCCTTTTGATGTCACTATAATGTAAATGTCGGTACACTTGATGTTATCCCTGAGGCTCCTTAAACTATCCACATTTTTTTAAATTGTCACCCAAGAATATGTTTTTATTGGTTTTAAGAGAGAAATGAAGGGAAAGAAAGACAGAGAGAGGGAGAGCAAAACATCGATCAGTTGCCTTCTGTACACCAAATGGTGGATCAAACTCACAACCCAGGTATGTGCTCTTAACAGGAATCAAATCCACAACCTTTTGGTGTATAGGACAATGCTCCAAAAAACTGAGCCACCCAGCCAAGATTATTCTCATTTTTTTAAAAAATCTTTTTTCCTTTATTGATTTTACAAAGAGAGGAAGTGAGAGAGAGATAGAAACATCAATGAGACAGAACATCAATTGGCTCCCTCCAGCATGCCCCCCACTAGGGATCAGGCCCACAATTTGGGCATGTGTCCTGCCCAGGAATTGAACCAGCAACCTCTTGGTGTGTAGGTTGATGCTCAACCACTGAGCCACACCGGCTGGACTATCCTCATTTTTTGTTTGTTTGTTTCTTTTTGCTGTTCTTACTGGGTTTTGGGTTTTGGGGGGGGGGGGGTTGCTACCCTGTCTTCCAAATTGCTAATTCAATTCTCTGCCTTATTTAATCTACTGTCAATTTCCTCTAATGTATTATTTATTTTATTTATTGTATTCTTTATTTCTGACTTTTTAAAAAATGTGTTCTTTAATCATTTTTATGTTTCCTATCTGTTTTTAAAGATCTCACTAAATTCATCTTCCTAAGTCCTAAGTTTATTAATCATTCCTACAACCAGTGTTTTTTGTCTTTTGTTTTTGTTTTCTTAATTTATTTTTAATACAGATGTTTCTCCCCTTTATTCCATTGGCACCTCCTTCCCAATCCCACCCTCCGCCCTCCAGCAGGACATGTTGTCCATGTCCATGGTCACACACACATGCATACAAGTTCTGTGGTATAACTAGTGTTTTAAATGCTTCATCTGGTAGATTGTTTGTCTCCTTTTTTTCCCCTCGAGTTTTGTTCTATGCTTTTCATGGGGATATGTTTGTTTTCTCATTTTGGCTGACTCCCTTTGTTTGCTTTTATGTTTTAGGTAGATCTGGTACATCTTCTAGTCCTGGTAGAATGGTATGTTGGAAATGTCCTATAGGGCCCATTGGCATAGTGTCCTTGGTAATCTGAGCAGGGTGCCCAAGGTGTGTTCTTTGGGTGGCTTGTATATGCACTCCTATTGTAGTCAAGCCTTGATTGCTGTTGACATGTCAATGGGAAGGACTGACCCTCAGGCTAATTGGCTGTAAGTAATTGTAGTGACTACAGAGGAGCTGTAGTCATGCTCCATGGGCCTGACTCCATGGAGCATGATTCAATTTAGTTGGGGTCTGGTGTCTGCCAAGTTCACCTTTTTGGTATGTCATTTTTTTAGGTGATTGGATGGTACTCTGGTGTGGTCTGAAGCTGATCACTGGATGCATTGGTTCTATGGCCTCTTAGAAGAGTTTCTGATGCAGGCCAAGGTCAGTCACTGCCTGTTCCCAGCCCAGGGCTTTCTGGAAGGAGCTACAGAGTGATCTGCAGATGGTTTTCAGTTGTGCTGGACGTGAAGTTATGTGAGAGGATCAAAGCTGCAAACAGAGGTGTAATGCCAATGCCACTAGGGCCAGGCTTGTGGCCACTTAGCAAGAGGTACTGGGAATGCTTCTTTGGAGTTTGTTAATCTTTAAGAGATTTTAGGAAAGTCTGCAGTGCTAGCCATGACAATTTGTTTGTATGGAAAAGCCACTAGAAGCCACCTGGGTGGGCCCCAAAATGGAAAGGAATAGGGTCGAGTCTCAGGGGTCATCAATGCAGGGTGAATGGTGTTAGCTAGATTGATGGGGACACACACTTGGTGCTGGTGTGTATCTGCAGGCTGGTCAAGGTTGAGCTCAGCAAAGGAGCAATGGCTTCTGCCAGTACTTCTGTTTGGCAGAAAGTGGCCTTTCAGATCTTTTCCTAAAGCCAGATAATTCAGTTCCTCTTCATATGTTACTGGCACTTTCAAGTTGCTGCCCCAACATCAGAGCTCAGAGTAAATGAGTCCATTAGTAAGTCCATGTGTGGGCTTTTTAAGAGAAGTCCTTGGGACTCTAGTAGTCCTTTATTTCATTCAGCCACAATCCCCACATGTTTCATAACCAGAAGTTATGGGAACTTCTCTTCCTTGCACTGGGACACTGGTCTTAGGAGCCCAGTATAGAGATGGGACCCCTCTCACTCCTCAGGGCACGTGGGCTGTTTTCAGATCTTGGCTATTATAAATAATGCTGATATGAACTTAGTGTTGCATATATTTGTTCTGATTGGTGTTTCATATTCTTAAAATATATTCCCAGAATTGGCATCACTGGGTCAAAAGGCAGTCCCATTTTTAATTTTTTGAGGAAACTCCACACTGCTTTCCACAGTGGCTGCACCAGTCTGCATTCCCACCAGCAGTGCACTAGGGTTCCCTTTTCTCCACCTCCTTGCCAGCATTTGTTGCTCATTGCTTTATTCATGGTGGTCATCCTGGCAGCTGTGACGTGATATCTCATTGGAGTTTTAATTTGCATCTCTTATAATTGGTGACATTGTGCATTTTTTCTTTTATCTATTGGTGGTCTGTATGTCTTATGTAGAGAAGTGTCTACTCAAGTCCTTTGATCACTTTTCTTTTTGAATTTCTGTTTTTTGGTTTTTTGTTGTTGTTTGTTTTGAGTTGTATAAGTTCTTTATATATAGGGTGGAGAACCAGTTGTCTATGTGGAAAATAATACAGTAATGAATGCCTTATCAGATGTATTATTGGTGAATATATTTTCCCATGTTGTGGATTCCCTTTTCAATTTTGTGGATGTTTTATTTTGATGTGAAAAATCTTATTAGTTTGATGTAATCCTATTTATTTTTCTTTTGTTTACATTGCCCTAAGGAATATATCTACTAAAATGTTGCTATGCAAGATGTCTGAGATTTTACTTCCTATGTTTTCTTTTAGGATTTTTATGGTTTTTCAAATTACATTGAAATTTAATTCATTTTCTGTTTATTCTTGTCTACGTTAAAGTTGGTGGCCTAGTTTTATTTTTATTTTTGTATGTACCTGTCCAGTTTTCCCAACACCAAAGACTGTTTTTGCTTCATTGAATGCTCTTGCCTCCATTGTCAAATATTAATTGACCATAAAGGGGTTAGTTTATTTCTGGGCTCTCTGTTCTGTTCCAGTGATCTATATGCCTGTTCTTGTGCCAGTACCACATTGTTTTGATTACCATGGCTTTGTAATATTGTTTGATATCCAATATTGTGATCTCTCTAACTTTGTTCTTCATTCTCAAGATTGCTGAAACTATTTGAGGTCTTCTTGGTTCCATGAAAATTTTTGGATTATTTTTTCTAGATCTATGAAATATGCTATTGTTATTTTAATAAAAATTATGTTGACTCTATAGATTGGTAGTATGGCATTTTAATGATATTAATTCTTCCAATCCATTAACCCAATATATTTTTTCATTTGTTTGTATCTTCCTAGATTTATTTTTTCTAAGTCCTATAGTTTTCCAATTACAGGTCTTTTACATCCTTGGTTAAATGCATTCCTAGGTACCTTATTTTTGTTATTATTGCTATAGTAAATGGGATTGTTATTTTTTGTTTCTCTTTCTGACTGTTTATTATTGGTGTATAAAAATGCCACCAATTTCTGAATATTAATATTATATTCTGCTACTATGCCAAATTCATTTATTACATAATGTAGTTTTTTGAAGAAGACTTTAGGGTTTTCTATGCATAATATCATTTCATTTGCACATAATGACAATTTTATTTCCTCCTTTCCAATTTAGATGCCTTTTATGTTTTCTTTTTGTCTGACCACTGTGGCTAAGACTTCTAGTACTATGTTGAATAAGAGTGGTGAAAGCAAACATCCCTGTCTTGTTCTTGTTCTTAAGAAAACTGCTTTTAGTATTTGCCCATTGAATATGATATTGACTGTAGGATTGTCATACCTGGCCTTTGTTATGTTGAGATATAATTCCTCTATTCCCACTTTGCTGAGAGTTTTTATTATAAATGGGTGCTAGATTTTATATATACAATCATGTGACCTTTCTTTTTTTTACATGATGTATCACATTTATTGATTTTCAAATATTGTATCAACCTTGCATCTCTGGAATAAATTCCACTCGATCATGGTGCATGACATTTTTAATGTATTTTGGATCCAATTTGCTAATACATTGTTGAGAATTTGGCATCGATATTTATCAGGTATATTGGCCTATATTTTCTTTCTTTACAGTGTCTTTATCTGATTTTGGAATTAGAATAACGGTGGCCTTATAAAAAGAGCTTGGAAGTCCTCATTCTTTTAAAGTATCTGAATATTTTGAAGAGAATAGCTGTTTTTCCTTCTTTGAATATTTGATAAAATTCACTTGTGAGGCCATCAGGTGCTGGACTTTTGTTTGCTTTCAGTTTTTATTTATTACTGTTTTAATTTCATTAGTTGTTACTGCTATATTCAGGTTTTCTTATTCTTCCTAATTGAGTTTTGGATGATTATATATTTCTAGGAATTTGTTCATTTTACCCAGATTGTCTAATTTTTTGGCATATAGTTTTTCATAGCATTTTCTTTGAATCCTATGTATTTTTGTGATGTCAGTTGTTACTTCACCTCTTTTATTTCTGATTTTATTTATTTGGGTCTTTTCTGTTTTTTCATGAGTCTGGCTAAGGTTCACCAATCTTATTTATATTTCAAAGCACCAGCTTTTTGTTTTATTGATCTTTTGTATTGTTTTTAGTCTCTATATTATTTATTTCCTCTCTGATCTTTATTTCCTTTTTTTCTACTTACTCTGTACTTATTTTTTTGTTCTTTTTCTAGTACTCAGATGTTGGGTTAGACTGTTTCTTTGAGACTTTGGTTGCTTTTTGATGTAAGCCTGTAATGCTATCAACTTCCCTCTTCGGACTGCTTTTGCTATGTCTTCTAGATTTGGAGTTGTGTTTTTATTTTCATTTGTTTCCCAGTAATTTTTTTGTTTCTTCCTTTATCTCATTAGTAACCTATTCATTGTTTAATAACATGCTATTTATCCTCCATGTGTTTGAATATTGTTTAGTTTTTTTATTGTTGTCGGTTTCTAATTTCATGCCATTTTGAGTTCAATATTCTTGAATTTGTTAATAATTATTTTGTGCCCTAACATGTGGTCTATCTTTGAGAATGCTCCATGAGCACTTGAAAAGAATATATATTCTACTGCTTTGGGATTAAATGTTCTGTAAATATACCAGCTGGTGTGGCTCAGTGGTTGAGGATTGACCCATGCACCAAGAGGTCACCAGTTTGATTCCTGGTCAGTGCACAGGTTGTAGGCCCAATCCCCAGTGGGGGGCATGCAGGAGGTGGCCAATCAATGTTCTCTCTCATCAATGTTTCTCTCTCTCTCTCTCCCTCTCCTTTCCTCTCTCTCTAAAATCAATTTTAAAAATGTTCTGTAAATATCAGTTAAATCCATCTAATCTAATGTGTCATTTAAGGGCACTGATCTATCCAGTGATCACAGTGGGATGTTAAAGTCCCCTACTATGACTTTATTGCTGTTTATCTCTTATAATGTCCACCATGTTTTTTGTTATTATTATTATTTTTTATTTAATATATTTAGGTGCTTCTAAATTGGGTATATATATGTTTATCAGGGTTATATCCTCTTCATGGACTGATCCTTTTAGTATTTATTAGTGGCCTTCTTTGTCTCTTATTATGGCCTTTGTTTTGAAGTCTTTTTTGTCAGATGTAATTATTGCTCCCCTGGATTTAATTTTGTTTCCATTTGCATGGAATATTTTTTCTATCACTGTTCTTCCAACCTGTGTGAATCTTTTGTTCTGAGGTGGGTCACTTATAAACAGCATATACATAATTTATTTACTTTTTAAATGTAATATGAAGGCCAAACTCTTATTATTAGAAATAGTTTTTAGTTATAATTTCTTTGCCTGAATTGCACTTGTTATGCTGTAATCTGCCTCACCCATTTTGTCATTTTTAGGATGCTGGATGCAATTCTCTCATTATGGACAGATTCCCAGACTATGCAGAGCTTTATGAGCTTCACTTTTCCATTCATCACAAACGGTTCCAGAGTACTGAGTTAGCCTTATGTGCCAAGCCTGTGAGTCTTTTCATAGTGTCACAGTGGCCTCAGCTCTCCTCCATCAACCACCAGGACTACCATCTGCTCAGAGTGTGAAGTGCTGACTCATTCTGGTTTAGGTTCACACCTCTGGCTAAAGTGAGAAAAGCTTTGCAGCTTAGTGTAGAGACATGCTGATCCTGGAGATGGTGATCTTGACCTTTCAAAGTTTCAGCTTCTATGTTGAGATCAAGATTTCAAGGACCTGTGCTGGAAAAGAGAATAACCCAACTCTGTGCCATATATATAGCACTTCTCCTACACAGTGTCTTGATTCTTGAAATGGAGTACATGCATAATCTAAGTCTGTGTTCTTCCTGCAGGTTTCATGAAGGTGCTTTGTAGTCTTCTTGCTTGTCCATCTAGGAATCTGAGTGGATTTCCTGCAAATGAGAGCACCCGTGGCCTGCAGTTAATTCTCAGAGTCCCTCAGGTGGAATCTGAAACCAGGCTCATTCTGTTTCATTACTACATTGAACTGATTTTCTAAGTTATTTGCATTCTTCATATTCTTTATTGGAAGAAAATCTCTTAAACATGAAATATAACGTTACTGAAGTCTTAAGTATAATTTTTTCTTCAACAAAATAATTCTTATTTATCCATTTATTCAGTAATTCATTGCCACCCTCACCATTCTGGATATGTTTCACCAGTCAATTGAAACTAACATGGACTCAATGTAATGTGATATTATATGTCCACTGAAGCTGTATCAGCTGCTCTGTGAGAACAATCAATGCACCCTGTCATCAGTGGATTGTAAACTCATTAGGCTTGGGTCACATGTCTTTTCTTCAGTCTCTTCTAGAAAACTGCATATCAAGGAGTCTGTATTAATTAGTAACCAAAAAATATTTACTAAATGAGTGTTGAATAGAGAGATTAAGAAACACAATAAGTATTACAAGGAATTGTTGTAGACAATTAGAATTTTATACAACATAGTGGTTATTTAAATACAATGGGAATACTTCACTTAGAGACAAAGCCTGGATATTAAGATAATTAAAACTTTCAGATCTGAAACTATGCTATTACCACAACTTTGGAGAACAACAGAAGATACAGATGGATTTTATTCTGCATATATATGTGTGAGTGTGTATGTGTGTGTATACATATATACACACATATATATAATCTTCATTAGTCACGTTGAATAAATAAATAAATATATATATATATATATATATGATAAATTAGGAAAGGAGAAGAACGAGCGAAAAGAAGAAAAGGTGAGGATAAAGAAAACAATAACTGACTGTTGTAAGAGGAATGGTGGTGTGAGAGGTTCCACTGGTCTTTCCCTTTAAGTTACAACAATTTGAACAGTTATAATTCATCAAATGATTCCCTGCTCAACACATAAACATATGCTGAGAGATCCATGCATTAAAATATCTAAAGTGGGCAAATTGAAACAAGTGAGGGAGAAGGGAGGAGAAATTAACAGACACGAGGGCCAAGGATGCATCCTGGAGCTCACTGCGGTTCTCATAAGAGAAGAGAAATCAGGTTGTTGCCTACACTCCCTGCAGCTAGAAGGATCAGAGAGATTCAGCGAGGCAATTGTTCCTGCTAGAGTGGTTGGTACACACTAGGGCAGGGAAGAAAGGAAGTGTAGAGAGATTTGGTCTTGTTGCCTAATAGTCATCATTGCCAGGCAGAGAAACAAAGCATGGCGCCTGGTCTCCTCCCCTCCCCCTCCCGGAGCTCAGCTCCTCTCCTTCAATTTGCTGAGCAAGCAGCAGGACCCAGAGAACCTATAGCAGTTAGTGTCTGATTACAGACCATACCATCTGAAGCCTTGAGAACTGGAGATGCAGAAGCACTTTCGGCTCCCACAGCAGCAAGCTAATCCAGAGACAGGGATGGGGATGCCGAGGTGAGGAGCGGAGGTCTGGAGTCAACATTCCTTGGTGAACAAAGTCCAAACCCACCAGGCCAGCTCTCCCAGATCACTGCTCTTCCACCCATTCTGGCCGTTCTCCTGGCAGCTCTTGATGCAGGGCCATCCCCAGACCGTCACAGACTCATGAGCCCATTGCCTTGGCATTCCCCCAGGCTGCCAGTGCCCTAAGACTGAGGCAACCTGCTCACGGGGATGACAGGGAATTTTTCATTACATTGCAGAGATCTGAGAAGCCAGGGAAATGCAAGAGAGACTAAAAAACTGGTGATTCGACACCACCTATTGTAAAATTTTTTAAAAAAGACTTCTTTTTATTAACCTACCAAATAGAGAAGTGCCACTCTAGAAAATAAAAAGAGGAAACAAAGATCTCATTTTCATAGGTGCCTGCACAGATAAGGAATCCACCAAATACCATGAATAACCAAGGTAACAAGGCAGCTCAGCTGAAAAAGAAATGAAATACCTCTGTAAAATAAACTCAGACATGGAAATATGTGATTTGAATGACAGAATTCAAGATTACAGTTTTAGAATAACTCAATGAGATACAAAACAATCACAGATAGTCAGTTTAATGAACCCAGAAATAAAATCAAGGTACAAAATGATTACTTTACCAAAGAGATTGAATCTTTAAAAAAGAGCCAAATAAAAATTCTGGAGATAAAAAAAAAGTCAATAAAAAAGAAGAAAAGAGAACTAGCCAAGTTAGGAAATGCAGCTGACTAGATGGAGAAAAATATTTAGTAATATTGAATATAGAAATCAAGAAATAATGCAGAGGGAAGGAGAGAGACTTGAGCCAGAGGTGGACTGGGGGGGAATCCCTTTACTCTGGCTTCATCAATAAAAGCAATATAAGCATAATGGAAAAAACAACCTCACAATCAAAATAGACCCAGAGACATGGAAGTAGGCAACAGATTGACAAACCTCAAGAGGAAGTGGGATGAGGGTGTGGGAAGCGAGAAACTGTAAAGGACAAACACATGAGCTTGCCCCCTGGATTTTAAGGGAATGGCAAGAACTATCTGCTAATAGATAACCACTTCATTGTACAGATAACCACTGCTTTGTGTACCCAGAAACTGATTGTTCCCTCAGGCATAATAGCTAACTGCAAATATCTGCTTCTGTACTGCTTGCTCGATCACATACCCTTAACCCAAATTCCTTAACAGGGGCTAAGACAACTATATAAGCAACCCTCCCCCTGAGCTCAGGGCTGCTCTCTCCTCTGAATAGGACGGGACAGTCACTGCGCCGCTAATAAAGCTCTCTTTATTTGAACCCAGTTCGGAGTCTGAGTCTGGTCTGTCTTGTTGGTCTACAACAAAACCAAAGAACTTACAAGTATATATGCACAACCAGTGGACACAGACAATAGTGTGGAGAAGGCAGGAGGGATAAGAGTGGCGGGGGGGTCAATGGGGTAAAAAGGTAGGACATCTGTAATACATTCAACAATAAAGCTAAATAATAAATAAGTAAAATTAATAAATTTTCCATTTTATCCTTAACAACAACAAAAGACTAATGGGCATACAAGAAAGAAAAGAACAGAGAGCCTATTCAAACAATTAGTTGACAAAAACTTCCCACACCTGTAGAAATGTCTAGATTATTAAATCCAAGAAACAAATGGAACACCTAGTTATTTCAACGCAGAAAGTCCTTCTCCAAGGCACATTATATTAAAACTGATAAAAAAGTAATGACAAATTAAGAATTCTCAAGGTAGCTGGAGAAAAGAGGATGGTATCTTATAAAGCAAAGCTCATTCGATTATCATCGGATTTCTGAGCAGAAACCCTAAAAGCTAGGAGAGAGTAGGATCATATATTTAAAGTATTGAAAAAGAGAGGAAGTTACAAAATAGTCACGGGAATGTAAAGTACTGCATAGGGAATAAAGTCCATAATATGATAACTATTTACGATGCCAGTTGGGCACTGGAAATATTGGGAAGAACATGTTGTCAAGTACATGGTTGTGTAACCACTATGCTATATATTTGAAAACAATACAAAATAATATTTAAAGTAAATTATAATTGAAAAATTAAAATAAAAAACAAAGAGAGATATTACCAGCCAAGAATAATATATCCAGCAAAGTAATTATATTAATAATATTATCCAGCAAAGTAGATATAAAGAAGACGTAAATACTTTTCTAGACATTAAGAAGCCGAGGGGATTTACCTCCACAAGACCTCTGTAACATAAAATACTGAAGGGGGTTATTCCACCTGAAATAAAAGACAAAAGAATACACAACTCTGAGTAAGAGTACTAAGATTACTACCAGACAGAAGCAGAATATTGCAATCCTTTCTCAGAATATGTTATTATATACTTAAATACAACATAAAGGTTGAAGGAGATAAAGACACTAAACATAGAGAGAATACGAAAGCTACTAGAAATAAACACAGCATGAATAGGGATACTTTGTGATCAAAACAAAAGGGGAAGTGGTAAAGTTCTAAACTGGCAAAAGGGAATTGAGATAAGATTCATTCAGAAGAAAAAGGACTACTATATATATATAACTTTTTTTGCATAAATCTAATGAAAATCACCCACAAAAAAATAAAAAGAACTGTGACACATAACTTAAAAAGAGAGAAAACAGAAGAAAAAATATAAGAATGCCACCAAACTAAAATAATAGTCAGAAACACAAGGGAAAAGAAACAGTGAAGACACAGAGCTACCAGAAAATAAATGATAAATGACTAAAAGAAATCCTCATACATCAATAATCACACTAAATGTAAATGGACTGGACTCACCAATAAAAAGGTAGAGAGTAGCAGGATGAATCAAAATACAAACCCCAACCATACGCTGCCTTCAGGAGACACACCTCAGCTGCAAGAAAAAAGTGATATTCCAAGCAAATGGCATCCAGAGAAAAGTGGGTGCAGTCATGCTTCTACTGACAAAATAGATTTCAAGATGGAAAAGGTAACAAGAGACAGAAGTGGTCATTTTATAATGATAAAGGGTCAATACATCAAGAAGACATAACACTTCTCAATATATATGCACCCAGTTAGGGAGCACCAAAATATATAAAGCAACTACTCTCAGAACAGAACAAAAGGGAGAAACTAATAAAAACACAATCATAGCAAAGGACTTAAACACTTCATTGATAGCTATTAATAGATTACCCAAACAGAAAATCAATAAAGAAATATCGGCCCTGGAGGACAGGAAAAATGGCGGCGGAGTGAACGGAAGCTACACAGACCGTCTCCCAGAACCAAACTGGAATTACAACTATAACACAGACAAATTGATGGGAAAAAGCAACAGAAAAGCAGCTTGCAAGGACCATGTAACTAGGGACACTGACTCCATCCCAGTAGGCTTGTGAAGGCACCAGATGGGGGCTGGGAGCCCACGGTCAGCAGTTCGGCAGCTGCCTTACCTGGGAGCAGCACCCTCTGGTTACACTCCCAGGCGGCCCCACAGCGCAGAGCCGGGACAGAAGCTAAAACAGCCACAGCCACTCACCTTGGGCTCCAGCAGAGGGAGGGCAGACTGGACTGCAGCTGTGTCAGGGACACTCGGGATTTGGAGGGCGCTCAGAGCTTTTGCTGAGTGCAGCCACTGAGGACGATGGCCATATTGCTCCTTCCCAGGGCTCTGGGGAGAGGCAGCAGTCCCCGCCCTCGGAGATCCAACCCCACCCTGTGGGCCATTGAAGTGCTAATTGAAGCTCATTAACAACCAGTACCTGCCCCACCCTCAGGAAATCCCCTTGTGCTGAGCACCTCAGGGAGCTTTTCAATCAACTGACAACCCAAAACTCATCAAGTAACCCCGACTGCTAGCCTCCAGGCAAAAAGCTAGAGGATAACAGTACCTTTCATGGGCTGGCAACTTTAACCAGGAAAGTAAGATTTGACAGTGGTGTTTAACGTGGGTCCTCCCTCGCTCATCTAAACACAGGAGAGGCAGCCACAAACAGCAGAACACCAACACCCACAGGGAAAACTTGACAGGCTCCAAAGCCCACAGTGATAGCCAAAATGGTGAAACACAGAAACAGAAGCCAAATGAAAGAGCGAGAGACCTCCACTGAAGATGAGATCAATGTGGAGCAATTAGGCATGTTAACAGAGCTAGAATTCAGAGCCATGATCTTGAGGAAGCTGAACAGCATGAGTAAGGACATAGAGACAATGAAAATAAGCCAATTGGATATTAAAAACCATCAAGAAGAGATAAAAAATGACATATCAGAAATGAAAAACACATTGGAAGGTTTAAAAAGCAGAGTAAAGGAAGCTGAGGACCAGATCAGTGAATTAGAAGACAGGGTAGAAAAAATCAACCAATCAGAAAAGAAAAAACTATTAAAAAACAGGAAGACAGCTTAAGAGAACTATGGGACAACTGGAAATGTAATAATATTCGCATCATAGGAGTCCCCGAAGAAGAAGAAAATGAGCAAGGGATAGAGAATATATTAAAAAAAAAAAAATAGTGAAAGAAAACTTCCCTAATTTGGTGAAGGAAGAAGGCATTCAAGTCCAATAAGCACAGAGAGTCCCAAGTAAGAAGAACCCAAACAGGCCCACACCAAGTCACATAGTAATTAAAATGCCACAAATTAAAGACAAAGAGAGAATCCTAAAAGCAGCAAGAGATAAGCAACAGGTTACCTACAAAGAAACCCCATAAGACTCTCGGCTGACTTCTCACAAGAAACACTACAGGCCAGAAGGGAATGGCATGAAGTAATCAAAGTCATGAAAAACAAGAATATGAATCCAAGACTACTCTACCCAGATCAAATAAAGAGCTTCCAAGATAAAAAAAGGCTAAGGGAATACATTAGCACCAAACCAGCACTGCAAGAAATGTTAAAAGGACTGCTGTAATTAGCAGTAGAAATGGGAAGAAAAATAGAACCACACTAAACAAAAATGGCAATAAATAAGTACATATCAATAATCACCTTAAACGTAAATGGATTGAATGCTCCCATAAAAAGACACAGAGTAACTAATTGGATAAGAAAGCATGACTCATCTATATGTTGTTTACAAGAGACCCACCTCTCAACAAAAGACTCACATAGGTTGAAAGTGGAGGGATGGAAAAAAATTTTCCAAGCAAATGGAAAGCAAAAAAAAGCTGGGGTAGCAATTCTCATATCTGATAAAATAGATTTCAAAATGAAGACCATAACTAGAGACAAAGAAGGCCACTATATAATATTGAAAGAATCTATCCAACAGGAAGATATAACCTTGATAAACATATATGCACCCAATATAGGAGCACCAAAATATATTAAAAATCTTCTGGAGGACTTCCAAGGAGAAATCGACAACAATACAATCATAGCAGGGGACTTCAACACCCCGTTGACAGCACTGGATAGATCCTCTAGGCAAAAAATTAGCAAGGAAACAGAGACTCTAAATGAAGCACTAGACCAAATGGATTTCATAGATATCTACAGAGAATTACACCCCAAAACTACAGAATACACATTCTTCTCAAGTGCACATGGGATATTCTCAAAGATAGACCACATGATAGGACACAAACTAAATCTCTACAAGTTCAAGAAGATTGAAATCATATCAAGCAACTTCTCAGATCACAACGGCATGAAACTAGAAATCAATTGCAACAAGAACATGCAAAGACATTTCAACACATGGAGGCTAAATAGCATGTTATTAAACAATGAATGGGTCACCGAGGAGATCAAGGAAGAAATTAAAAACTTCCTGGAAACCAATGAAAATGAACACACAACAACACAAAATCTATGGGATGCAGCGAAAGCAGTTCTGAGAGGGAAGTTCATAGCACTACAGGCCTACCTCAAAAAACAAGAAAAATTTCTAATTGACTGTCTAACCTCACAACTTAAAGAATTAGAAAGCAAACAAAAAGAAAACCCCAGAGCAAGTAGAAGGAAGGAAATAGTAAATATCAGAGCAGAAATAAATGACATAGAGACCAAAAAACAATTCAAAGGATCAATGAAACAAAGGGCTGGTTTTTTGAAAAGATAAACAAGATTGATGGACCCTTAGCTAGACTCACCAAGAAACAAAGAGTGAGAACCCAAATACACAAAATCAGAAATGAAAGAAGAGAAGTAACAACCAACACCACGGAAATACAAAAGATCATTAACAACTACTATGAACAACTATATGGCAACAAATTCGACAATCTAAGCGAAATGGACAAATTTCTAGAAACACACAGTCTCCCAAAATTATTCCCGGAAGAGATAGAAAACTTGAACAGACCAATAACAACTAAGAAAATTGAAGAGGTAATTAAGACTCTCCCAGCAAACAAAAGCCAGGCCCAGATGGCTTCACGGGGGAGTTTTACCGAACATTCAAAAAAGAACTAACACCCATCCTCCTCAAACTGTTTCAAAAAATTCAAGAAGAAGGAAGACTTCCAAACACGTTCTATGAGGCCAGCATAATTCTAATTCCAAAACCAGAAAAAGACACTATGAAGAAAGAAAACTACAGGCCAATATCCCTGATGAACATAGACGCCATAATCCTGAACAAAATATTAGCAAATCGGATCCAGAAATACATCAAAAAAATTATTCACCATGACCAAGTGGGATTCATTCCAGGGATGCAAGGCTGGTACAATATTCGCAAATCAATAAACGTGATACACCACATAAACAAAATGAAGAATAAAAACCACATGATCATATCAATAGATGCTGAAAAAGCATTCGACAAAATCCAGCATCCATTTCTGATAAAAACGCTCAGCAATGTAGGAATAGAGGGATCATATCTCGACATTATAAAGGCCATATATGAAAGACCTACAGCCTACATCATACTCAATGGACAGAAACTAAAAACATTTCCATTAAGAACAGGAACAAGACAGGGATGTCCACTTTCGCCACTCTTATTTAACATTGTACTGGAAGTCTTAGCCACAGCAATCAGACATGAAGAAAAAATAAAAGGGATCCAAATTGGAAAGGAGGAAGTGAAACTGTCATTATTTGCAGAAGACATGATATTGTACATAGAAAACCCTAAAGACTCCATCAAAAATCTATTAGACTTAATAAGTGAATTTGGCAAAGTAGCAGGATACATAATTAACGTCAAGAAATTGACGGCATTCTTGTACATCAATGATGAACTCACAGAAAGAGAAACTGAAAAAACAATCCCATTTACCATCGCGCCAAAAAAATTACGATACCTAGGAGTAAACTTAACCAAAGAAGTAAAGGACCTATTTGCAGAAAACTGCAGGTCATTGAAAAAAGAAATAGAGGAAGATATAAAAAAGTGGAAGCACATACCCTGTACATGGATTGGAAGAATTAACATAATTAAAATGTCCATATTATCCAAAGCAATCTATAGATTCAATGCAATCCCCATCAAAATACCAACGACATATTTCATAGAACTAGAACAAATACTTCAAAAGTTCATATGGAACCAAAAAAGACCACGAATAGCCACAGCAATCTTGAAAAAGTAGAACAAAGTAGGTGGGATCACAATACCAGATATCAGGTTATACTACAAAGCGACTGTAACCAAAACAGCCTGGTACTGGCACAAGAACAGGCATATAGACCAGTGGAACAGAACTGAAAACCCAGAAATAGACCCAAGGCAATACGCTCAATTAATATTTGACAAAGGTGGCAAGAGCATACAGTGGAATAAAGACAGCCTCTTTAATAAATGGTGTTGGGAAAATTGGACAGCAACATGCAAAAAAATGAAACTAGACCATCAACTTACACCATACACAAAAATAAACTCAAAATGGATAAAAGACTTAAATGTGACCCGTGAATCCATAAAAATTCTAGAAGAAAATGTAGGCAACAAAATTTCGGACATCATACGGAGCAGAATTTTCACTGATACATCACCTAAGGCAACAGAAATAAAGGAGAAAATGAACACATGGGACTACATCAAACTAAAAAGCTTCTGCACAGCAAAAGAAACAATCATCAAAATGGAATGGCAACCCACTGTATGGGAGAACATCATTGCCAATGATGTATCAGATAAGGGGTTAATTTCCAATATATATAGAGTGCTCATACAACTCCACAAAAGGAAGACAAAGAACCCAATTAAAAAATGGGCAGAGGAACTAAATAGACACCTCTCCAAACAGGACATACAAATGGCCAAAAGACATATGACGAAATGCTCAACATCACTAATCATCAGAGAGATGCAAAACAACAATGAGGTATCACCTCACACCTGTCAGAATGGCCGCCATCAACAAATCATCAAACAACAAGTGTTGGCGAGGGTGTGGAGAAAAGGGGACTCTAGTACACTGCTGGTGGGAATGCAGACTGGTGCAGCCGCTGTGGTGTTACCTCAATATGGTGTTACCTCAAAAAATTAAAAATTGAACTTACATTTGACCCAGTGATCCCAGTGCTGGGAATATACCCTAAGAAGCCTGAAACACCAATCAGGAAGAATATATGTACCCCCATGTTCATAGCAGCACTATTTACAATAGCTAAGATCTAGAAACAGCCCAAGTGTCCATCAGTAGACGAATGTATAAAAAAGCTGTGGTACATATACACAATGGAGTACTACGCAGCGGTAAGAAAGAAAGATCTCTTATCCTTTGAGATGACATGGAGGGACCTGGAAAGTATTATCCTAAGTGAAAGAAGCCAAGCAGAAAAAAACAAATACCACATGATCTCACTTATATACGGAATATAATGAATATAACAGTCTGAGGAATACAGTAGACCCAGAAACATGGAAGTAGGGCACAGACTGACATCCTTCAGAAGACGGGGTAGGGGGGTTGGGAAGAGATAAACCACATAACTTATATGCATGTATGCATGACCAATGGACATGGACAACTAAGCCGGGGATGGGGCGGGGGTGGGGTGGGGAGGGGGGTGCCAATGGTGTAAAAAAGGTAAAATATCTGTAACAAAAAAATAAATAAATAATTGATAAATAAAAAAAAAAGAAATATCGGCCCTGGCCAGTTTGGCTCAGCGGTTAGAGCGTCAGCCAGCAGACCAAAGAGTCCCAGGTTCAGTTCCCGCTAATAACACATAGCTCAGTTGCAGTTTGTCCCCAGCCTGTTTGGGGTCATGTGGGTGGCGACCACTCGATGTGTCTCATAGATGTTTCTCTCTCTCCCTCCCACTCTATCTGAACATAAATACAAAAGAAAAAAGAAATATTGGCCTTAAATGACAGATAAGATCAAATGGACATAAGCAACATTTAAAGACATGCAATTGGTAAAAAAATAAACACACAGACCAATGGAACAGAACTGAAAATCAAGAAATAAGTCCACATGTATATGGGCAAATAATTTGTGACAAAGTGTCAGCATTCCTAGCTAGTTATTGACATGAGGAAGCTAGCTAGTTATTAATATAAGGAAGAAAGTAAAAGGAAACCAAATAATCTTTTGTTTTCCTTTTTTATAATTAATTAATTTTTGTTACAGATGTTTCTCCTTTTTCTCCCATAGACACCCTCCTCCCGATCCCGCCCCCCACCCCAGCATTGTGGTCTATGTCCATTGGTTAGGCATCTTCGCCTAAGTAATCTTAATAAACTTGGAAGCTGAAACAGGTAACAGAGCAGAATTCCATCTAGTTGACTAGTAAGCACACTCATTCACACACTCCAGGGAACTGCTGCTGAGGAGACTTAATCCTTGGAACAGGAAAGGAGATCTCCCCAGGGTACAAAAAGTGCCTGGTACCTGAGAGAGAGCAGGAACTCCCTCTGCTGGGCGCATGCACAATAGAAACTAGATGATGCAATGGGACTTTGGGACTTGCAAAGTGGGAGTCAGGGTGACAAAACAAAGGAGCAATGCCTAGCCTGGGAACAATTAGAAAGGTAATCCTATTGGATAGAGGACATGGAACTCCAACAGAATCTACTGGGAGAAGGGCCCAATCCAGGCCCAGGAAAAGCTAGGAATTTGGGTTGGATAGTTTGAATGGGTCTTTGTTCTTTACCTGAACCAAGGTGTGTGGAGGATTAACAGTGTTTTAGAGCCTTCCCACCCTCTACACCCCCCAAGGTGTATCAATTTCCCTTAACTCACAATGAAATCTTGCCAACATGTTTAGACTTCTCCACACCTGTGTCTTTGAAATCTTTTCTCCCATCACCGAAAGAAACCTATCCCTTTCACCAGTAACAAAAAGAGCCAAAAACATACAACAATGAAAAGAAAGCCTCTTCAGTAACGATGCTGGGAAAACTGGGAAGTCACACACAAAGAATGGAACTAGACTGCTATTTGTCATCATACACAATAACTCAAAATGGATCAAATACTTAACCATAAAACCTGAAACTATAAAATACATAGAAGAAAACATTGGTACTAAGCTTACAGACCTTGGTCTTAGAAAGGATTTTGTTCATTTGACCTCAGGGGAAAGGGAAGTAAAAGCAAAAATGAATAAATAGGACTATATCAAACTGATAAAAAAAAGCTTCTGCACAGCAAAAGAAACCATCAACAAAACAAAAATGCAACCAACAAAATAGAAGACATTTACAAACAATGAAGGGTTAATATCAAAAATATATAAAAAACTCATTAACCAAAAAGAAATAATCCAATTAGAAAAGTCAGAAAACCTGAACAGACATTTCTCCCAAGAAGATACACAAATGGCCAACAGATATATAAAAAGATGCTCAAATTCACTAGCTATTAGAAAAATGCAAATTAACACTGTAGTGAGATACCACCTTACAACTGTTAGAATGGCTATCATCAACAAGACAAGTAATAACAAGGGTTGGAGAGGTTGTGAAGAAAAGGGAAACTCTCATTTACTGCTGGTGGGAATGTATGCTGGTACAGTCACTATGAAAAACAGTTTGGAGTTTCCTTAAAAATTTAAGAGTAGACAAAAGAAACTTTGCAGGCCAGAAGGGAGTGGCAAGAAATATTCAGAGTGATGAAAAGCAAGAACCTACAACCAAGATTACCCTATCCTGAAAAGCTGTCATTTAGAATCGATGGACATATAAAGACTTTCCCAGAAAGAAAAAGTTAAAGGAATTCATCATCACCAAACCATTATTATATGAAATGATGAAGGGTCTTTTTGAAGAAAAAGATAAAATATATGAACAAACAAAATGGCAATGAATACATGTCTATCAACAATGGAATCTACAAACAAAATGAACAGGAAGAACAGAAATATTCTCATAGATATAGAGAACATTTTGTTGGTTGCCAGATGGGAGGGGGGTTGGGGGAATGGGTGAAAAAGGTGAAGGGACTAAGAAGTACAAATTCATAGTTAGACTGACAAACCTCAAAGGGAAAGGGGTTGGGGGGTGGGAAGAAATAAACCAAAGAACTTATATGCATAACCAATGGACACAGACAATAGTGTGGGAAAAGGCGGGAGGGGGGCGGGAGTGGGGAGGAGGGGGTCAATGGGCAAAAAATGAGGAACATCTGTAATACATTCTATATTCAACAATAAAGATTTAAAAACAAAACAAAACAAAAAAATTGAGAGTAGAGTTACCATATGACTCTGCAACTGCTCTTCTATGTATCTACCTGAAAAAAGTATAAAACATTTACACTTAAAGATATACATACCTCTATGTCATTGCAGTATTATTCATAATAGTCAAGACATGGAAGCAATCAGTGTTCTTCAATAGATGACTGGATCAAGAAGATGTGGTACATATCACCATAAATACTACTCAGCCAGAACAAAAAGTTACATACCTCCATATGCAACAACATGAATGGATTTTGAGAATATCATACTAAGCATAATAAGTCAGACAGAAAAAGTCAAGAATCATATGATTTCATTAATATGTGGGATATAAAACTGAGAGCAACAAATGAACAAAAATAACACACTAACAAAAATTCACGGACACAGACAACAGTATGGTGGCTGCTAGAGGGAAGGAAGGATGGATGATAGGAAGGGGAAAGAGGGTCAAACACATGGTGACAAAATGAGATTTGAATTTAGATGGTAAACACACATTGCAATATACAGAGGATGTATTATTATAGAATTGTACACTTGAAACTTATAAAATTGTACTAACCAATGTCACCTCAATAAATTTAATTTAAAATTTTTTAAAAGAAAGAAAACAATAAGAGTAAGACTAAAGAATAATCTTTTGAATATCATAAATAGAAAATAAATATTGTCAGCCCGGCTGGTGTGGCTCAGTGGTTGAGCGTCGACCCATGTACCAAGAGGGTGCTGGTTCAATTCCCAGTCAGGGCACATGCCCAGGTTGTGGGCTAAATCTCTGGTGGAGGCCATGCAGGAGGAGGCCAAATGATATTCTTTCTCATCGATGTTTCTATTTCTCTCTCCCACTTCCTACCTCTCTCTCTAAAAAAAACAATAAAGAAAAAAAAGAAGAAGAAGAAAATAAACAATGTCAGATGTTTCAGCCAGCATTCTTAGTACAGCTTTGAAAATTCAGGACACCTTTTGAACATGACAATCTGTATTCAGAGAAAAAGAAATATAAAATTTCTAACTAAAGTATGAGTGTTAATAAAATTAAAAATATATATATTTTAAAACTAGTTGTTGTGCATAAAAATATTTCTCTATGACCCAATATATTATATGTGTATGTGTATAGTTTATATATTGAAACCATAACATCTACGTTACACATATACATTCTAAAATGAATTTGATTCCAAGATTAAATTTGGCCTTTATTTATGCTTGCTGAGCCAACTGCTCGATTTCCTTCTAGGGTGAGGGGTTTGTTGGGAGTTCGGGGTGTATGTAATGGATTCACATGTCTGGATGTGGAGACAAGGTGAGCGAATCCCGAGATCAGCTTGGAACATCATGAAGCGTCTGCGTCAGAAAGTCAGTCACGTTTGTGACCTAGCGGTAGTGGAAAGTTGCCAGACATGGGGATTTTCCAGGGGTGTTGACAACACACAGGCATGTGCCTTCATTTCCAACTTTCGTTGGTCCACTAGAATATATCAATCCATATGTTCACTGCTTGAGAGTCTAGCCATGTCCTCCCTTAGTTCATTTCCTAGTGAGATAATATGTAAGTAATACATGTTTTCCCCAATGGGCGTGCTAGATAATAGAAATCTGGAGCTAAGTCCAACTTTTCCATTAAATGTTTGGAACACTTGTCAAACAAATATAAGGAGTAGGGCAGAGGAGTGTCAGTGCCCACACTACAGACTTTAGTTCTAGAATCCAAATTGGCCTGATCCCTACTTCTCCTCCGAGTTTCCTCTGTGTGAGAGTCCACACAATGCCCCATTAAAACAAACAAACAATAATAAAAGTCCAAAACAACAATAAAAAAAATATGATTCAATGTGAAAACTACTATAGAATAATATACTAGACTTTTAAATTTTCTTTTTTTCTTAATTTTTATTTATTTATTTTTTATTTATTTTTAAAATCTGTATTGTTGAATGTAGAATGTATTATAGATGTTCCACATTTTTCCCCCATTGACCCCCTCCTCCCCACTCACACCACCCTCCTGCCTTTTCCCACACAATTGTCTCTGTCCATTGGTTATGCATATAAGTTCTTTGGTTTATTTCTTCCCACCCCCCCCCCCAACCACTTTCCCTTTGAGGTTTGTCAGTGTAGAAATGAATTTGTACTTCTTAATCCCCTCACCCTTTCACCCATTCCCCCAAATCCCCTTCCATCTGGCAACCAACAAAATGTCCTCTGTATCTGTGAGAATGTTTCTGTTCTATCTGTTCATTTTGTTTGTAGATTCCATTGTTGATAGACATGTATTCATTGCCATTTTGTTTGTTCAAATATTTTATCTTTCTCTTTAAAAAGACCCTTCATCATTTCATATAATAACAGTTTTGTGGTGATGAACTTCTTTAACTTTTTCTTGTCTAGGAAACTCTTTATATGTCCATCAATTCTAAATGACAGCTTTGCAGGTTAGAGTAATCTTGGTTGTAGGTTCTTGGTTTTCATCACTCTGAATATTTCTTGCCACTCCCTTCTGGCCTGCAAAGTTTCTTTTGAGAAATCAGCTGACAGCCTAATGGGAACTCCCTTGTAGGTAACTAGATGCCTTTCTCTTGCTGCTTTTAAGATTCTCTCTTTGTCTTGAACCTTTTGCATTTTGATGATGATGTGTCTTGGTGTGGGCCTCTTGGGGTTCATCTTGTTTGGGACTCTCTGTGCTTCCTGGACTTGTATGTCCGTTTCCTTCACCAAGTTAGGAACGTTTTCTGCCATTATTGTTTCAAACAGGTTTTCGATTTCTTCTTCTCGCTCTTCTCCTTCTGGCACCCCCAAGATGCGAATGTTGGCACGCTTGAAATTGTCCCAGAGGCTCCTTACACTATCCCCATTTTTTTGGATTCTTTGTTCTTTTTGCTGTTCTGATTGGGCGTTTTTTGCTTCCTTATATTCCAAATCGATGGTTTGCTCCTTAGATTTACGTACTCTACTATTGAATCTGTGTAAATCATTCTTTATTTCAGTTAATGCCTCCTTCAGTTCTGACTGTGCATCCATCATTTCTGACTGGTCCTTTTTTAAGCTCTTGAGGCCCTCACTAAGTTCACTGAGGTTCTCACTGAGTTCATTGAGCATCCTTATAAGCAG
Source organism: Molossus molossus (assembly GCF_014108415.1). Taxonomy (NCBI): domain Eukaryota; kingdom Metazoa; phylum Chordata; class Mammalia; order Chiroptera; family Molossidae; genus Molossus; species Molossus molossus. The sequence continues at coordinate 6,397,147 of NW_023425351.1, read as the reverse complement.
TATTTTGAACTCAGCATCTGTTAGGTTGCGTATCTCCATTTCGCTTAGTTCTTTTCTTGGAGTTTTGTTCTGTTCTTTCATTTGGGACCTGTTTCTTTGTCTCCTCATTTTGGCTCCCCGTGTTTGTTTCAGTATATTACTTAACGAGCAGTATGGGGCTAGCTGAGACCAGATGCTGCTTGTTTGAAAGAATTTAGGAAAAACCTGAAGCAGGATCCAAGTCAGGCCAATCCTATGGTTAAGCAAGTGGCAACAGCTTGGGTGGGCCTGAAAGTTGTGTGGGGCAGGACCTCAGGGAGTCACGAGGGCAGGGCAACCAGTGTGAGCCAGGTTGCTGGAGTCCCAGATATAGCGGCTGTCTTCCACCCCAGGGAAGGGCTCACCAAAGGAACAAAGGCCTCTGACAGCACGTTTGTCCTGGAGAAAGCCCCCTCTCCAGCCCTCGCTCTAGTGCCAAAAGGCTCAGTTCTTCCCTGTATGTTTCTGGTGCCCCTCAAGCTGCCTCCCCTCCAAGCTTAGAGGGAGAGAGTCCGATAAGTTCATGCGCGGGCCCTTTAAGGAGCTGCCTGGGGCTCCAGCCGCCTCAGCCTCCCTGAACCTCAGTTCCCGCTGGTTTTTCCAGCCAGAAGTGATGGGGACTTCTCTTCCTGGCACTGGAACCCTGAACGGGACACCTGGTGTGGGACCGGGACCCCTCAGTCCTCAGGAAGGGCCTTCCCAGCCGAGGTATCCTCCTGATTTTTATCCGCCGCACGTGGTTGTGGGACCAGCTGGTCTCACCACCGGCCCTCGCGCCTCTGCCCTCCTACCAGTCTGGATGTGGCTGCTGATTTAATTTCGTAGTTGTAGGACTTCCATTCAGTTTTATTTCAGGTGGTTTTGAATGATGGTTGTTCTGCAGTTTAGTTGTAACTTTGATGTGGTTGTGGGAGGACACAATACCGCGTTTATCTACGCCGCCATCTTCTTTTGCAATTTATTTCAGTGCAAAAAAATATATAATACAATAAGAAGTAATCAAATGTCACAGAAGCAGAGAGGAGGATGTGATTAACTCGAATGGCTTGCTAGGGAAATGATTTGGAGAAAATGACACTTGGACTCTTAAATAAAATATTTTGTATCAGTTAAGTACTGACATGATACTGACTACCCCCAAAATTCGTGTCATGAATCTACATCATCTAATCTCAGGTCGGCTTGCAGATATGACTGTAGCAAGCTGGCAGATGTCTGGGAATGACTGGGCTAGGATAGTCATCTGAAATGGACTCAGTTCTGCTCCATATCACTTCTCATCCTCTAACTGGCTTGTCCTTCTTACTATGTGAGGGATGTTAGGGTTGGCCAGTGACATGGGCTTGTGAAAGAATTCACAACAGGGAGAAAAGGAGAGAGTTTATTACTTTCTCCATAGTTCAGGGAATGGGCTAAGTACCAGGCAGCCTTGGGTAATCAAAAATAGGCTAGTTGCTTGTTATTGGGGGTTTTAGAGAAGGGATTGTGTTGAAGTTGAACAGATTTGGGGGTTTTGCCTTGAGAAGATGCAATTTGTTTTCTAAGAGACAGTCCAGCCGATGTGCCAGGGAGGTGTTCTTATCATATCTCCTTTAGCCTGCAAAATAGGCTTTGGAGCAAAGAGTGTATAAAGGGGAGTTTCATCTGAAGGGGTTACAAAGAGTTTGGAAAAGGGAGATTTGTTTGAAGAGGGTGGGGGAGGGAAGTTTCTATTTATTAGAAGCTCTTTGGTATGAATCATTTTGGAGTTGCTAAAACAGCTTGGAGGGGGAGGGGGGAAGGCCAGACCTTATCTATTTTACTGTTGGAGTAGAAAAGTGTCTTGAAGTAATAGATGCCAGCAATCTCCATGTTTAATTACCAGGTGCTTCTCATAAACTGTGGGGAAAATCATCACAAAAAGAAAATCCTGTTTTTTGTCCTTATAGGGGAAAGGTCCAAAAGACAACCGTAGTTCAAGGGTGCTTGATGCCCTGACTGGGGACTACCCCACCACCACTCTGTTGCCTTCTATCAGAGAAATCAAATCTGAAGACCACCCTGATTCAAAGGGTGGAAAAGTAGGTTTTAATTCTTCATAAACAGTGCACAGTCTCTGTTAGCACTTACAGGACAATATAATTCCTAACAGCCATTGTGCGGCCTTCCTGCTGCACCAGAAGAAGACCAAACTTCCCACCACAGGAGAACCGGCTGGACAAGAAATGCCGCCAGGCACCCGGAAACAAAGAAGCACCCAATCACACGTCCACATTCCTATAGACCCAACCCCTGCCCAAACCCACCAATCAAGACCGACTGAGAAAAGCTTCCTGCCAATGGATACATATAAGGACGAAACTCCAGCTCCTAGGCACTGCCATTATTGACCCAATAATACCCGGTGGCTCAGTGAAGTGTAGCCCTTCCCTTTGGCACTCCCCATCCCCTATCTCCTTTTCTTTAAATAAACCTAATTTTTCTTTATTCACTGTCTGAGATGGTTATTTAGTATGCTGTTAGGGCCTGAGGACCTGGCTTGTTGATAGAGGCCACGGTTCAGGACATGACCCGGGAACTGGCTGCACAGGTGCAGACCACGTTACCATCGTATAAGCATGACACAGCAAAAGCTTAGGACGCAAGCGCCACACAGTCTGGTGCACCGCCCCTGCGGAGTATCCCTCCACATGAGTCTATAAAAGCCGCTAGTGTATTGAATGAGGCTGCTGCCGTTTGTTGACCCCTCCTGATGTCGGCTCCGTGTGCTTTCTTTACCTTGGGTATCTCACTGCCTAAAACCCCCCTGCAACCCTTGATCTCTGACATATGCCCACACAGCTCAAACCACCGAATTTAAATTTTCATTCTGATGGCCAGTACAGGGATAACCAGAAGAAAAGTTGTCCCTGTTTCGCCTCTGCCTCCTTCCCTGTCCCTTCCCGCTGAACCTTAGAGACGTTTGCTCTCAGGGTACAACATGACCAAGTTCTTCTGCGCTCCTGAGTGGCAGCAGGAGCGCCAGAAATCCAGACCTGCACCCTGCTAGTGCGCCAGTCACTTCATTCTTGGGAACAGGGCACTAGGGGCGGAAGCTCTCAGTGCCCCATGGGGCCACCACTTGTAGGCACGGTCATGGGTCAGCCACTTAAAAACCACTAGGGCAGCTGCTGTTAGAAGACTTCTGTGACAGGATAAACTGGGCTCGGAACAAGATTGCCTTGGACAGCCTGCCAGTCTCAAGCACACATCCGAGCAACTGAGGTACACTATGAAAAAGCACACAATTGCCCAAACCCTGGCCCAAAACACCTCGTAGGGTTTTAGTTCAGGGACTGTGAGCCTTGGCATTGCCAATTCTGGTGTTTCAGGAAGAGAGAGCTCACTGGCAGACAAGTCGCAACACATAAGTGTTTCACAAGCAAATCCCACTTCTGGGTCCGACAACTCCCACTTGTATTAGGGATTAAATATGGAAGATGTTGCCCACCTGGTTGCTCAGTGACTGAGCATTGACCAATGCATCAGGAGGTCACTGGTTAGATTCCTGGTAGGGGGCATGCAGGAGGCAGCCAATCATGTTCTCTCTCATTGATGTTTCTAGCGCTCTCTCTCTCTCTCACTTCCTCTCTCGCTAAAAACAACAAAGAACAAAAAAAAAATGTTTTAAATATGAAGGATGTTACAACTTTTACCTAGCCACTGGGGACCAGTTCAGTTCAATCTGAACCTTTTATAGTGATGGATCACCTCCTAGAACCAGTTTTAGCACAAGGAAAGAGACAGAACAAAGGTCGCCATGCCAGCTCTCGGTTTGTCCCTCTCACAAGGCACTCACTACTCTTCCCATTGTAATCTCCTTTTTCAGAATACCACCATGGGCGACTCAATGTCTACCACTCCCAGGAATTCACTTCAGGCTTGCCTTTTAAAGTAATACAGGATGGCCATTAATAAATCAGACAATCAGGATACTGGCACCAAAATGGCACTCTCAACTATAACGCCCTTCTCCAATTGGATTCATACTGCTGCCACCTAGCTAAATGGTCCAAGATTCCCTACATTCAGGCCTTCTCTGAACTCTGTTGCTCCTGCAGCATCCTCTCTACCTCCACCCGTCAGCCTCCAAAACCAAGAGAAAACAACCTCTAACCCTTCTTTACCCTCAGCCCCTTTACCTCCATATACTACCCTTCCACCTCTGCATTGAATCTCAGGCAATCTTAGGTGACTGCTAAATCTCTGTGGATGGGGGAAGGGAAAGCTGAGACATGTGGGAAGTTTAAGATGACTTGAGGCTCAACACACAGGCAGTGTGCCTCAATCCAGTACATAATATATCTGAAGGTTTTTTTCAGACTCTATAGATCTCAAAATAAAACTAAAATCAACATGGGAAATTCTGCCCCCAAGGCCAAAAACTCCCAGCCTCCATTAACACTCCTAACTTACAGAGATGGGAATATTTAATTAGAAGTGATATCAACTTAAGATGGCTAAAATGTAACTTTTTTTTTATGCCTACAACAATTTTTTGTGTGTGTTTTTTTTTTTTTTTTGCATACAAATTAGAAAAAGCAGCTTTAGAATTAAAGCTAAATGAGCAGGAAGCTTATCTTGATTACAAATTAGAAAGTCCTGGAAGAAGCACAGGTCAATTACATAATAAAAAAACAAACCAGAAAGGCTGGTTTTAGTCATGAGGGGGACAGTGATTCTATGTTTTTTTCTCTGAGTCCCCTATGGGTTTGCAAATGATTTTATTTACTGTTAAAGAGTACAGTGCTGGAAATTCTGGCCTATTCCAATTAAAATACCTACTTGGTTTCTTCTTTTTTTTTAATCTTCACTCGAGGACATTTTTTGATATTTTGTTCAGATAGAGTGGGAGGAAGGGAGAGAGAGAGAGAGAGAGAGAGAGAGAGAGAGAGAGAGAGAGAGACATTATGTGAAAGGGACACACTGACTGCAACCGAGGTAGGTGCCCTTAGCGGGGGCTGAACCCAGGTCTCTCCAGACCGCAGGCCGATGCTCTAACCGCTGAGCCAAACCGGTCAGGGCTTACCTACTGGTTTCTAGGAGCAAGGCAATAGGATTGCTAAATGAAGTCTGCTGTGAAACTATAGAGGAGTGTGTTTCTATTGCAGAAAGCCAGGTCACCTTAAAAAGGATTATAGAAAACCAAAACTGGACTTAGAAAAGAAACCAAAAGCAAGCAAAGGTTTCCTCCGAGGGTACTTTCCTCCTCCTCACTAATAGTCTGGGAGAAGTTGAAATTATTATAAAAAGGGAAGGCACTAAGGCCCTGACAGATACCTGGGGCTACTTTATTTGTTCTTAACCACACCCAACTAAATTGTCTCCTCCCTGGGAGTAAAACTTCTGTACAAATGTCAGAAGTGACTAATCAATGTCTGTTTTTAAATCAGAGTCTTCCAAATAAGAAATATTGTGGGACAATATATATATTTGCTAATCAAGTCTTCCCCAATCCACCTGATAGGGAACACTTTTTGAAATCAGTGATGCTCACAAATAGTTTTTCCAGAAGGGTAATATTGAATTTATTGCTAAATGAACTAGATACTGAACTACAGGGGAAAGTGATGATTTTAAAGAAAACTTCCAAGAGGAAACTAATCTTGAAACTGATTGAATGTATCTTTTCTTCATTATTATTTTCCATGAGAGCCTCAGGGAATGGCTCCAAACAGCCCAGAGACTTGAAGAAATGCTTCTAATGCTTGCTAATTACCTGTCTCTCCATAGATGGTGAACCAGTCTACAGTGCTTTAAGAGCCCACTTTTTTTTTGAGATACATGTTCACCAACTGGGAGAAATTTGACCACGAGTCCCTCAAGAAAAAGGCTAATCTTTTGTAACACAGCCTGGCCCCAGTGTAAAGTGGGCAACAGAGAGGTTGGCCAGTTAATGGCATGATTAATTTTAATACTATCTTGCAATTAAACCTGTTTTACCATTCCCATAGATCCAAATCTTTATGATTCTCAGGAAACCCTAAGCTATATGCTGTCTATAAATGAACAAAATGTACCCAAATGGAAAGACATATTTCAAAAATGGATACATAGATTTGTCAGTCCATTGCCAATAGTTGGGTGGCAACCTAGCCTCTGAGGTATTGAAAATGACTGTCCTGCCCCGCCAGTATGGCTTAGCGGTTGAGCATCAACCCATGAACCAAGAGGTCACCGGTTTGATTCCCCATTAGGGCACATGCCCAGGTTGTGGGCCAAATTCCCAGGCAGAAGGCATGCTGAAGGCAGCCAATCAATGTTTTCTCTCATTAATGTTTCTCTCTCTCTCTCCCTCTCCATTCCTCTCTTTCTAAAGATCAATAAAAAGAAAAAGAAAAAACATTAAAAGAAAATGACTGTCCTTGTTTTACAAATGAAGTTTTCACAAGGCCAGAGGTGTGGATCCAGAAACAATTCAAAGCCCATCAAAATGCTTTACCTTTCTAAAACCTTCCCTATGCATCTCAAGAGGCCTATAGATAATTGGCTTTATGAAACCAAAGTCCCAGATCCTTTGAAATGCAAATTCCTGTTCTTCACTAAGAGCTCTGGTCTGGACCATTTTTTTAAAATGCAAATTTCTGAAAGGTGATACTTATCAAAAGGGAAAAAACTCTAACCATTGGAGCAGATCAACTTATTTCAGCCATTTTTTTTCTAAATTAGTAAATTTTGATAAAAGTTATTGAATATAAAGATGTTTTGAAGTAGCATGAAATACTGAAACATTGTTTGCTAGCCAGGTCTTAAGTTTGCCTGCTTTTGATTTTTTATTGCAGAAAGTCTATAAATTTGAACTATCAATATGATGACTTGTGCTTTGTTGAAGGTGTGTTTCTTAAAAGTAAAAATATGTTTTAAAAATATTCATAGCCCTGGCCAGTTTGGCCTGCGGACCAGTGAGTCTCCGGTTCGATTCTGGTCAAGGGCATATACCTTGGCTGCAAATTCTCTCCAGCCCTGGTTGAGGTCGTGCGGGAGGCAGCCACTCGATGTGTCCCTTTCACATGGATGTTTCTCTCTCTTCCTCTCTCTCCCTCCCACTGTATCTGAACAAAAATGGAAAAATGTCCTTGGGTGAGGATAAAAAAAATTCATAAACATCAATTTAAGGAATGCTGGTTGTTTATTCTTTTGGTTATCATTGGAAATTGAGGTTTCTAAAGTTCATATTAAGCTGGAAAGAAATTATATAATTTTGATAATAGAATGAATAAGGCATAGAAATATGTTTTTTAAAGGACAAGAATTGAAACTGAGTTATTCTAATGGTAGTTATTCCTGAATGGGTAAAACATTGACAAATTATATAAGGTTGCAGAGGTTGTAAAAGTTTTTAGTTTGTAGAAAAAATCATCAGGCTCCTGTCATCCTTCCCCAACCTGACTTTTCTCTGGTGACAGTAGGTGACTCTGGGACCTGGAGTTGTTGTCATTACATTCCCCTCATTGTTGGTATTCAGGAAACCTACCTGTCAACTGCAGAGTAAATCCCTCATCAAAGCTGAGATGGAAGGTAAACCTGCCTTGTGGACATGGAGTCACCCACCCACATGACCGTCCCCAGGCAACATCTGGGTGAAGGGTCCAGTGAGTCAGGACCTACCTGACTGGCTTGACAGATGTGGAGTTCCGGTCCCTGCCTGAGTGTGGTAAATCCATCCCCAGGGCACCTGGCTAATGTCTTGGTCATTGTTAACGCCATCCTCTGGGCATGGGGTAAACACGTCCATGGGTCAAACTGGCATTCTTATTCTCTCAAACGGGCTTTCTGATTAAGTCCTCTGTCTGAGCGGGGTAAATCTATCCCCAGGATTGGTAAGGCCACCTTCAGGACACCAGGTACATTCGTCCACAGGCTACTCATATCTGGAGTATTTATTACATCAATTTTGACAACCCTACTCTTGTCATGTCACAACTTATATCAGCAGAGTTTCTGACTTTTCAGTGAGTCGAAGCAGCCCCACCCAATCTCACTTCTTTTCTATATCATTTCTAGGGAGCTGATGCGCCCTGCCCAGGAGTTCTTCTGTAGCTTAATTTCTTCATTTCCACTGCTCATTCACAGCCCTTGACACTTTCATTGAGAGTCTTTTTTTTTTTTTTACAGAGAGAGAGGAAGGGAGACAGAGACAGAAATATTAATGTGAAAGAGATACATCAGTCGGCTGCCTCCTACACACCCCCATCTGGGGATCGAGCCCATAACCGGAGCATGTGCCCTGACTGGGAATGGACCCAAGACCTCTCAGTCCATAGGATGATGTTCAATCCACTGAGCCACTCCAGCTAGGCACATTTAGTAATTTTAAACATGAATATCCATCTAGTTAATTATAATAAGATATTATAATTATAGAAGCATACAAGATGGGATTTCCTAAAAATAAATTCTTATTACAACGTGGAAACTACTCCATAGGTAGTTTCAAAATAGATAAGCATAATTTGAAAATCATACTATTAAAGCTCTGTTTCTATAAATAACAACTATTTCCCAGGTTTGAAGGGCAAAGATGATATTTTGTTTAATTTCGCATTCTCAGAAATTATCACAAGACTCACTAATCATTCAATTACCACCATTTACTGAACAGCCCGTGTGTGCTCGGACTGGGAAGAGTATTCACGAGAAACACAAGGTTACTGCTTTCCTGCAGCATGGGTCATAGGAAAGAGGAGAATCCATAAGGAAAGCCATGGGTTAGTAATTTCTCATAGTGATTGTAAGGACAGAAAATAGGTTTTTCTTTTTTTATGATTTTTTGCACAATGTATGAGAAGCACCTGGTAATGAAACACGGAGATGGCTGGTGTCTGCAACTTCAAACCACTTTTATACCCAGTGGAAAGAGGCAGAAGAATATTAGAATTAACAGAAAATATTAGAAGAGTAAGAAAACTAATCATAGTGGGGCACTAGACATAGTTAGAAAAATGTTAATCAGTCTGGCTAGTGTGGCCCAGGAGTTGAGCGTCGACTCATGCGCCCAGAGGTCGCATGTTCGATTCCCGGTCAGGGCACATGCCAGGTTGTGGGCCAGCTTCCCAGTGGGGGGCATGCAGGAGGTGGCCAGTCAGTGATCTCTCTCATTGATGTTTCCATCTCTCTAAAAATCAACAACGAAAAAAAAAGAAAGAAAAGAAAAATGTTAATCATCCTTTACAGTGTTCATCATGATCACTTTGTTCTGACTAAAGGAAAGCCCACTCTGACCTGGCTGGGAGGTGTGGCCTCGGGGGTTTACCTCAGGAATGCTGTCCAGGCTCCTGATCTGAGGACGAGGGGGACTATCATGGAAAGACTAACAACCTGATTATCGGAACACTGGACCCAGGACTGCGGCTCACTGGCGACCTGCAGCCCCGCCCACACCCCCTTGATGCTGACGAAGACAGGGTTAGAACCCCCCTGGCACATCTTCAGGTCAGCCTCCTGAACAACCAACAGCCCGCAGCTCTCAAGGCAAACCCAGCGTCTGTTTGACTTCACGCAGGGTCTCTCCCAGCCGCACTGGCCCTTCCTCCCAAGAGCCCCCAATGAAAGAGCAAACGACTCCTACTTCCCTGTTCTTGTACTGCCAGTCAGTGCATGATCTTTCCCTGTTTATGGGGAGAGGTAATAAAGTTCCTTCCCTTTTCTCTCATCGCTCAGTGGTGAATTTTTTCACCATGTTACTGGTGCAAACAAAATACTAACAGTGACAGTTGTTATAGACATTATAACAAATACCATGAGGGCGGTTTATTTGGCCTGTTAGGGAGGCCTCTTTGATAATGTGACATTTAAGTTGAGACCTGACAAAAAAGAAGAGCCAGACAAATGAAGATCTGGGATGAGGGTGGGGAGAAGTAGTATTTCAGGCTTTGGGAACGGCACTCCGAATTTCCTAAGGCTGGACTGAGTTTGTTCCATATGAGGACCTGGAATGTAGGTGATCGGGGAGGGGAGGGTGATGAGAAAAATATTAGACTGGCAGAGCCAGATGTTATCCCAAGTGCATTAGGAAACCCTGGGAGAATTTAGCAAAGTCATGCTATGGAATGATTCATGTTGTCAAAAATGTATCCCTACTGCTGTGCAGAGGAAGGACTCCAAGAAAAAAGCAGGCTACAATGAGTTAAATTACTAGACTACTAAATTGGTACAGATAAAAAATTATAGCAGCTTGCACTAGAGTAAGACATGTATCCTGTAGGAAGTGGGTGGATTAGGGATATATTTTAGAAACAGAAGCAACAGCCCTTGCTGATTCCTTGGACATGGTGGGTCAGGAAAGATAAACTTGGAGATGACTCCTTGATTGAGAGTTTCAGCCAAATGGGCAGTGGTGCATTTACTTGAAGACAATGTACAACGTCCACTGGGGTAGAGATCTAGAGTGCTGCTCTAGATACATTAAGTTTGAGATGTTTGGTCAGCATTCAAGTAGACATGTCAGATATACAAAGTGCGTGTTGTAGGACAATGAAAAGGCAGAAAAATTCTGGGACATGTGAAATAGGGAAACTGAGGCAGGAAAGTTAAACAAAGCCAAAAAGCTTTGCAGGCCACTTATAGCAGGGCCTTGTCTTGAGAACAAAGGGATAAAACCTCTCCTCACAGAAGAATGCAAGAGAGGACGGGAAGGAAAGGGGAGAGGAGGAGGAATCAGAGACCACTTAGTGCAAATTATCCTGAAACTGATAAAACAGCAGGGAGGAGGAGAAAAGGAGAGTATAATAAACAAAAAAGCCAGGTATTTTCCATACATTGTGCGAAAACCATAACAAAGAGAAGGAGAGACTTTCAGAGTTAATCTGTATCAGGACATCTAGCAGAGGAATTGAAGAAAACAACAACAACAACAAAAACCCCTCATAGACAGGAGGGTACATAAGGCAGAAACCACCCATCCCAGTCACTCCTCAGGTTAGATGAGAGCGGTTTGCTCGCTTTGCTTCATTAATAAATGTGCATGCTTTACTTTGTAAATAAATTACTTGCTTTGATGTTTTAATAAATACACTTCACAACACAATCAAGGTCTCTCCTACAAATTCATTTATATGAGAAGACAAGGGTTGAGGTTGGGGACAGCCCACTCCCTCTGACTCAGGGTGTCTGTGAGAGTTGCCTGTCACAGGGCATCTCTATATATTTTGAGCTCAATGGACATGTTGGGAGTCCTTTCCACATTAAAATGTCAGTGTTACATAAATGATATTCAAAGCAATGGGACTTGGGTTTAGATAAGATCACTTCAGCAGGTAATGCAGACCAAGTAGAAGGCCAGAAACTAAAACCTGTGGAATTCCAACCTTAAGGGGTTTGAGCTGATACATAATCAGCAGGGAAGACAGAGGTAAGAAAAAGCCATTTGTGTGAATAACATCACAACAACCAAGGCAAGAGTGTTTCAAGAAGCCAGCAGTCACCAAAAAGATCAAAGGCTGTTCTCAAGTCAGAAAAAAAACAGTAAAGTGTAGTGAGGATAGAATAATGACCAATGGATTTGGGAACAGAGAATTTATTGGTGACTTTGAGAGAGAAGTCTAATTAGATGGGTCTAAAAAAGTAAATGGTGTGGTAAGAGGTGAGAAAAATAAATAAGTGGGACCACTTAAGATAATATTTCTAAGAAATTTTTCTGTAAATAATTGATCACCAACTTTAGGTATTAGTGTAATATTTTTTTTTTTTGTATTTTCATATATATATATATATATATATATATATATATACACACAGGCACATACACATGCATGTGCACACAAAGACACATTTAAAATATGATAGCTACTGAAGCATATATGTATGCTTATTAGAAAGGGTGTATATTAACACCTCTCCAAACAGGACATACAAATGGCCAAGAGATATATGAAGAAATGCTCAACATCACTAATCATCACAGAGATACAAATTAAAACAACAATGAGGTATCACCTCACACCTGTCAGAATGGCTGCCATCAACAAATCATCAAACAACAAGCGTTGGCGAGGGTGTGGAGAAAAGGGGACTCTAGTACACTGCTGGTGGCAATGCAGACTGGTGCAGCCACTGTGGAAAACAATATGGTGTTACCTCAAAAAATTAAAAATTGAATTGCCATTTGACCCAGTGATCCCACTTCTAGGAATATACCGTAAGAAACCTAAAACACCAATCAGAAAGAATATATGTACCCCCATGTTCATAGCAGCACTATTTACAATAGCTAAGATCTGGAAACAGCCCAAGTGTCCATCAGTAGACGAATGGATAAAGCTGTGATGCATATGTTGTAACGTGTCAGCGAGATAACCAGAGCTGCGCAACCGAATTGTAAAGAAGCAACTTCATTACATTGGTGGACTGGGGGGGGGGGGGGGTACAGCGTCCCCAGATCCTCAGCATCTGATTCTTCTTGCTCATCCAATTTTAAAGACAGAAGCCCCATCCCCCTTTTGCCTCCCTCCACCCAGGGGACTGGTACAATAGTGTGTGTGAAGTGATTACAGAAGTCAAAATTAGCATTATTCACGGAGCTCACAAGTACCTGCATATACTGATACTCAGAAACTGCACGTGGGGAAACTATAACCTTAGGCAAAATTTCTTTACTTCTTGGGGTAATTAACCTATTATTAGAAAAATATTGAGGAAGGTCCTTTGATAATAAAAATGGAGTCATTTAGTTGCCTTAGCCAAGAGGCCTACATACAAATAGAATCTAGTCTCCTTAGCCTCAGGGCCCAGGTCTCTTATACACAGTGGAGTACTATGCAGCTGTAAGAAAGAAAGATCTCTCATCCTTTGAGACGACATGGAGGGACCTGGAAAAGTATTATCCTAAGCGAAACAAGCCAAGCAGAGAAAGACAAGTACCACATGATCTCACTTATTTGTGGAATATAATGAACATAACATTCTGAGAAATGGGGTAGTCCCAGAGACGTGGAAGTGGGGTACAGACTGACAACCCGCAGAAAAGGGGGTGGGGGGAGAGATAAACCACAGAACTTATATGCATGTGTGCATGACCAATGGACATGGACAACACAGCTGGGGACAGGGAGGGGAGGGGTGGGGAGGAGGGTGTCAATGGGAGGAAAGGAGAAACATCTTGTAAGAACGAGGTGGTGCTGAGTAACCAGAGGAGTGCAGGTTTATCGAGGGAAAGACCTGCCGGGCTACCTCTAAGGAGAAAATAGCAACCGGCTCGTCCAGACTCAGGATTTTTAAACTTAGGGCTGGGGTGGGTGGTCGTTTAGCTGAGGAGTCCTGGTCATCCTTGGTTGGTTGGGGCTGGGGCCTCCCGAGTTCTTGATTGGTTGGGGCTGGGGTCTGCTGAAACCTGTTTTTCTTGTCGAGCGACCATTTGCAGTTTTGGGTGGGTTAGGCTAGTTCCATCATCCCGGTCCACTGGAGTGATGGGTTTTGTTTTCCTGGAATGAGAGGCTTAGGGCAAGGTTAAATGATAAAAGGCTTAGGGCATCAATATGAAAGTAAAAGATTTAAGAGGCTTGGGGCAGTAATATGGAAGTTAGAGCTAACATATCTGTAACAAAAATAAATAAATAAATAAACAAACAAACAAATAAATGGGTGTATATTACTAGACAGTTTAAAATATTTAATGTAGTAAATAAACTAAATTGGCCGTGTATACTTTAAGGGTAATTTTATTTTTGTCAGTGGTTAGCAACTTGTTACCATGGAAAACTTGGTGACCTGTTAAGGGATTTTCAGAGTCCTGAAATCCTGTAGTGGAATTTCTATATACTTGTACACACACAAATTCTATTCACATCAATGTGTTTGGAATAAAGCAACATTTCCTGTTCGATGTTAATGAACAAGAAAAATATTTCAAGGCACTGTTGCATCCAGAGAGGCATGGAGAGATGTCCTAGAAAGAGGGAGGCCTGTCATAGGTTGAGTATTTTATGGACAAGTCCCTGAGCCAGGTGCTGTACGTTCCCCCCACTAAGCAGACTGCATTATTTCCATGTTAATATGAAGATCTGCACTCAAAGAGTTAAGTAACTTAACCAAGAAAGTAGCACTGTTTTCCAAGCAAGTAATAATCAACTTAGAGTCCTTAAAAAAATAATAATAATACAATAAAATAAAAAGTGCTCAGGGACCTATTGTCTAAAATGACAATTGTGATGATTCTTTCATCACATAGGCAATTGTGATGAACAGTGCCTAATTTTCTAAGTTTCTAAGTTTCACTTGTTACCTCCCCAAAAGAAAAATCAAACAAATCTAACTAGATTTTTGCACTTCAGTTATTTTGAGGAAAGTGGAGTTCCGAAATCTCATCTACCTTTTTCTGGTAACTGAAGTTAGTTGAGCTCATTAATGCAAAAGCAAACACAAGTGAAGTCCTCTGGACTTGATGATGACTCAGGTAATTAGAACATCTTGGCCAAGTAAAGGTCTGTTTTGAATGAGGGTTCCTTCGTAACATCAACAAAACAATGTATAACCCAACAATAGTTCATTAGAAAACCAACAAAAAGACATTTAAAAATAGGTCTTTTTTCCAATTAAGAAATAATGGTAATAGATGATACCTAGTTGTACTTAAACACAATAAAAATCAGCTCAAATAATGCTAGAAATTTATTGAAAAGGTTCAGATATAGATATTGGATTCATGTAGTCTTATCTCTAACAGGAAACATGCCCAGAAATAATTAGAAAAGTGTGTTAATAAAAAAAAAAAGCCCCAAATTACCTATCCAGTTTTGAAATCGAGGTGTAGAAATAATGACCAAGGAATAATCTATAGATTATATTACATATATTTACAGAATCATACAAATTTTTATGCACACTTTTTGTGTGTATGACAATTCAATGAGGTTAGAAGAAATTATTTTATTACCACTTTCTATATGGTGTCAAGATAGCTCAAAATAGTTAAGTCTTCTGTAGGTTAAACGGCCAGCCGCAGTTTTATACACAACACCATGACTCTAGATTATATTGCTTGAGGTTTTTTTTTTTTCTCTTTTTTAAATCTTTATTGTTGAATATATTACAGATGTTTCTCATTTTTACCCTATGACCCCCTCCTCCCCACTCCCACCTCCCACCCCCCCTCCCACCTTTTCCCTCACTATTGTCTGTGTCCATTGGTTATGCATATAAGTTCCTTGGTTTATTTCTTTCCACTCCCCAACCCCCTTCCCTTTGAGGTTCGTCAGTCTAGCAACCAATTTGTACTTCTTAATCCCTTCACCTTTTTCACCCATTCCCCCCAACCATCTCGCAACCAACAAAATGTTCTCTGTATTTATGAGAATGTTTCTGTTCTGCCTGTTCATTTTGTTTGTAGATTCAATTGTCGCTAGATATGTATTCATTGCCATATTGTTTGTCCATATATTTTATCTTTTCCTTCAAAAAGACCCTTCATCATTTCATATAATAATGGTTTGGTGGTGATGAACTTCTTTAACTTTTTCTTGTCTGAGAAACTCTTTATATGGTCATCAATTCTAAATCACAGCTTTGCAGGATAGAGTAATCTTGGTTGTAGGTTCTTGCTTTTCATCACTCTGAATATTTCTTGCCACTCCCTTCTGGCTTGCAAAGTTTCTTTTGAGAAATCAGCTGACAGCCTTATGGGAACTCCCTTGTAGGTAACTAACTGCTTTTCTATTGCTGCTTTTAAGATTCTCTCTTTGTCTTGAACCTTTTGCATTTTGATGATGATTTGTCTTGGTGTGGGCCTCTTGGGGTTCATCTTGTTTTGTAAAGGACAAACACATGATCTTACACCCTGGAATTTAAGGGAATGGCAAGAACTAGCTGCTAATAGATAACCACTGCATTGTATAGATAACCATTGCTTTGTGTACTCCGAATCTGCTTGCTCCCTCAGGCGTAATAGCTAACTGCAAATATCTGCTTCTGTACGTGCTTGCTTGCTCGCATACCCTTAACCCAAATTCCTTAACAGGGGCTAAGACAACTATATAAGCAACCCACCTCCTGAGCTTGGGGCTGCTCTCTCCTCTGCATAGGATTGGACAGTGACCGCGCGGCTAATAAAGCTCTCTTAATTTGAACCCAGTTCAGAATTGGAGTGATCTGTCTCGTAGGTCTACAACAGTTTGGGACTCTCTGTCTTCTTGGACTTGTATATCTGTTTCCTTCACCAAGTTAAGAAAATTTTCTGCCATTATTGTTTCAAATATGTTTTTTATTTCTTGTTCTCTCTCTTCTCCTTCTGTCACCCCCAAGATGTGAATGTTGGCATGCTTGAAGTTGTCCCAGAGGCTCCTTACACTATCTTCATTTTATTAGATTCTTTTTTCTTTTTGCTCTTCTGATTGGGTAGTTTGCTTCTTGGCTTTATCTACTCTACTATTGAATCTGTGTAAATTATTCTTTAATTCAGTTAGTGCCGCCTTCATTTCTGACTGGTCCTTTTTTATGCTCTTGAGCCCTCACTAAGTTTACTGAGGTTCTCACTAAGTTCACTGAGCATCCTTACAAGCAGTATTTTGAACTCAGCATCTGTTAGGTTGCTTATTCCCATTTTGCTTAGTTCTTTTCCTGGGGTTTTGTTTTGTTTTCTTTCATTTGGGATGTGTTTCTTTGTCTCCTCATTTTGGCTGCCTCCCTGTGTTTGTTCCTATGTATTACTTAATGAGAGGTATGGGGCTAGCTGAGACCAGATGCTGCTTGTTTGAAAGAATTTAGGAAAACCTGAAGCAGGATCCAAGACAGGCCAATCCTATGGTTAAGCAACTGGCAACAGCTTGGGTGGGCCTGAAAGTTCAGTGGGGCGGGGCCTCAGGGCATCACCAGGGTGAGGCTACCAGTGTGAACCAGGTTGCTGGAGTCCCAGATATGGCGACTGTCTGCCGCCCCAGGGAAGGGCTCACCAAAGGAACAAAGGCCTCTGACAGCACGTTTGTCCGGAGGAAGCCCCCTCTCCAGCCGTTGCTCCAGTGCCAAACAGCTCAGTTCTTCCCTGTATGACTCTGGTGCCCCTCGAGCTGCCTACCCTCCAAGCTTAGAGGGAGAGAGTCTGATAAGTCCATGCATGGGTCCTTTAAGGAGCTGCCTGGGGCTCCAGCTGCCTCAGCCTCCCTGAGCCTCAGTTCCCACTGGTTTTTCCAGCCAGAACATATGAGGACTTCTCTTCCTGTCACTGGAACCCTGAGTGGAGCATCTTGTGTGGGACGGGGACACCTCAGTCCTCAGGGAGGACCTTCCCAGCCAAGGTGTCCTCCTGATTTTTATCCACCACCTGTGGGTGTGGGACCAGTCTCCATGTGGCTGCTGCTTTAACTCCGTAGTTATAGGACTTCCATTCAGCTTGATTTCAGGCAGTTTTGAATGATGGTTGTTCTGTAGTTTAGTTGTAACTTTGATGTAGTTGTGGGAGGATGTGATACCGCAATTACCTACCTGCCATCTTGACCGGAAGTCGTTGCAGGAGGTTTTACTTTGCATTTCAAATTCTCTCCTCCAAAGGATTTAAAATGTGTTCAAAATGTTTCACCAACTATTGTTTTCTAAAATTCCTGCACTGTGGCCTAGCTGGTGTGGCTCAGTGGTTGAGAGTCGACCCTGCCCCACGAGGTGGTCTGTTCCATTGTCCCTCAGGGCACATGCCCAGGTGGTGGGCCTGATCTCTGGTGGGGGCGTGCAGGAGGCGGCCAGTCAATGTTCTCTCAGGTCGATGTTTCTGTCTGTCTCTGTCTAAAAAGCAATAAAGAAAAAAGATTAAAATTTCTATACTGTGAAAAGTGGACTAGGAGGGGATGGTGTCCTAGTTTTGTAAACAGAGAGATTGAATGACCTGTGTTAGGATTCAGTAGCCATTCCAGGATGCTAAATTTTCTTGTGAATGTAATGCTTCATGTGTTGAATTTTGATGTTCTGCATTCACATTTTACTATGTTTACATTGTTAAAACAGTGGCAAATTAAAATAATAAAAATTTACATTTAAAATGAACTTTAAAAACTCTGCTCCAAGGGTGATATTTCTTTAATTCATCTCTGTTTATCTGTTCCCTAGTTTTGAGGTACTTCATTTATACTCTTTTGTAGCTTCAGTTGTTAAGCTGCATTTAATTTTCATAACTGGTTACACAACTTAACGAGGAAAATGAGTGGATTTTGCTTCTTCTTCTTTAAAAAAAAAAAAGACATCAAACTAGCCTAATTTTACTAGGACTGACAGCTCCAATTAATCAGCTGTTTTTCCTATTACTAGAGAAAGACCATTAATGTCAATCAGCTCTGAGGAAGAGAAGGTGAGTTCCTCCAGGTCTGAATGATCAAGAGCATGTGCGTTTAATTAGCAACATCCTGGTCCTCTATGCCTCATTTAAATGCGCTTCTTTTATTTGGTGTGTTACATTTCTGCGACGAGCCTTGCTTCTACATGCTGGGAGAAAATAATTTAAACAATAAATTCAGTCAACTGGAGTAAGCATAGAATTAAATCTGAGGAGAAAGCCTCTTTACTGCTGGGAGGGTGCCACATGGTGGCCCTGAAACCAGGAGGCTTGCTTTGTCCTCCAACAGAAATCCTGCACTTTCTGAAACTTACTGGTATTGATGACAAGTACTTGTTTATGCAGCTACAAGGAGCACGTGTCTGTCCCCAGTTGTCTAAGAGAAAGGGGGAACTTCATTTGCCTCACTCCTGAGCAACCCTCTTGTCACGGGGGCCTTAAAGCAACACACAGCCCTTCTAAATTAGCCCCAGATGACAAATACTGGGTTTGCATACCCCAATGAGGTCAGATGGCTTCATCAGACAGGGCTTGAGAGACTTGCTACACCTCCTGAGGGTGCCTGTTCTAGAGGCCTGCCAGAGAAAGTTGACAGGGGCGTCCTCCCAAGGCGAGCCCCGCGTGTGCAGCTCCGCACGGCGTCCGCACGGCGCCCGCTGCTCCAGCGAGTCCAGGATGGTGCCCGGCGGCCTCCAGCCAGGCCAGGAAGCGGGCAGTGTGGCCGCGGGCCGCGGGGCCACGTGAAGGCGCCGGTGCGACAGCGAAATGGCTCAGTCTAACGAAAAGACGGACTTTTCGTGTGAGTCAATACCTGCCTGTTTGATTTTCATTCCCAAGTGATCCGGGTTCAGTGCCCGTCGCCTGGCAGTGCGGTGGCCGCCCCCGCCCCCGCCCCGCGCGCCCAGCCCAGCTCGCCTCGCCCCCGCCCCGCGCGCCCAGCTAGGGGAGCGCCGTCCTTCCCGGCCGCGGGGTGGGGCGCAGCTCGCCCCCAGGGCTGGGTCCGCGCGCGCGGGCGCGAGCTCGGGAGAAACACCCTCCCTCTGCCGCCGGCCCCTGCGGTCAGATCCGGGCAAGAGAAATCTGAGCAATTCGCCGGGAAGGGAGGCCAGGCTGCCGCCCGCCGCTCTCCTGCCGCCCTGAACGAATTGGTGTTTCTCTCTGCCCCTGGCCCTTTCCGAACCCCCTCGCGAGTGTACCAGCATCTCCCGCGCCGAAGTGCACATGGACAGCTTCAGTGGGTGAGGGGGCGACTGTGTCACTTCCCCCTCGCCCCCCGCCACTACATTTCCCCTGTTCACTACACGTCGTCCTCGTGGACGTGGTTTTGATCAGTTTTCCATCAGTTTCAGCGCGGTGCATCCATCTCTATTCTGTAATCTCACCCTGCTGGCGCCTGCACCCGTTACGAGTGTGGGTGCCGGAGCCCTCCGTGACTGCCTCGGGACCACCACACAACCCTTCCTTAGGCTCCTTGCTTAAAAGCAGCGCAACGAGAGGGCAGAAGTGGGGCTCCGCACAGAGCGGAGCGGCAAGCTAACACGACCTGGGGAGAGCGCAGACTCGGGACCAGGGAGTCCAGGGGGCGGCGTGGGAGAGGAAACCGGAAAATGGGCTGAACCCCAGGCAAAAAGCCCACTGCTTTGGGAGTTATTCTGGCTTTAAAAGGGCGGGGATGACTTGATGCATTCCTTATTTGATCCTTTGTGCAAGAAGAGCCCCCCCCCCCCCTTTCCTGCAGGAGCCTGGGCTGTGGGCGGCTCGGAGCGCTCCCTGGGAATGCAGCCTCCCGAGGCTCCCTGCTCGCCCAGCTGTTTCTCCAGGCTCCCCGACCACGGACACGCATACGAACGGCGTCCAGCTGGATCCTCTTAGCTGCTCTGCAAGATTCGGAACCAATTCCGCAGCGTTTTAAAAGGTAGCAAAGCCGAGATGCCTTTTCTTTCGTTCGTTTTCTTTTTCTTCTTATTTTACAATAACCTGTCGTTTCTGCTTGGAGGGTCAAAGAAGAATCCACGACCTCTTTACTGTGTCTAATCTAGGAATTTCAAATGGGGTTTCACGGAATTCATATGTGGTCACCTAAATGGTAGTCAAGGTTGCAGAATCTTCCAAAATAGCCCCTTTCCATTTTCTGTAATGAGAGACCCAAAGCAGCTCTGGCTTTTCTACGGTACATAATCTGTATTCATTCTCTCTCTCTCTCTCTCTTCCCCTCCCTCTGTCCCCCTCTCCCTCCCCCCCTCCTTCCTTCTCCCCTCCCTCTGTCTCCCTCCCTCTCCCTCTCTCGCCCTCTCCCCGTCTCTCCTGCGCGTGTGCGTGCGTTTCCTTTCATTTGTATTATTGGGAAACTCGTCCAGTGCCACTGAAAAGTCAGGAGAGGCTTAAATCGGATTTTCCACGGATTCCTACTTGCAGCATAAAATAATATTCGGAAACGTTGCCACCAGATAAGTATGAGAAGCAATCGACCCCTACCAAAATACAAGGCGCCAGAGGAGAGGTGAGACTGGAAGACAAGGAAGCCCTTTGCACTCGCTAGTGGAGGAGGGAGCGTGGGGACCGGCTGGAGGTGGAGTTCCAGTCCCCACACTTCAGTACCAGAGGGGATGGACAGCGTCTCCAGACTGGGCTGCAGCCACAGGGACAGAACTGCGCTGCCGCTGCCCCTGCTGCTGTCCTTGCCTCCGCCGGCAGCTGGGATTCCTGCTCCCTGCATCTAGAAGGCGGTGCCTCCTAATGCCCCCTCGACCCCACTCCCCTGCTTTAACAGAGGAAAAATAACTCTTCGTATCCACCTGCTACAACTACTATACTGGGCTCTGAGGAGTACTCTTGTTCTACAGATTAAACTTAGCAGCAACTTCAAAAATAATTTTCTATAGGGGGCTGGGAGAAATGCAAACAGAAGAGTGAAGTCAAAGTTCTTAGAGGCTCTGAGAAATCATGGGCTCTGCAGTAGGGGTCGAGATGCTCCAAGGCCCATACTTTTTGAAATAAACAATGTTCGTGAGAGAATTGCAACTGTATTTGGATATGGCTTTGTGAGAGGAGGTTCCAGAACTACTGAAAATCCTACGTTAGAGAAACTAAAAGACTCTAATTATTTTACTTGACAGGTAAGTGATAATACTATTTTCCTGCTTATGTACAACTCTAAAGACTTTTTCAAGAATTTCACAGAAAGATTATATACAGTATTATTTTTCTTGTGGATTAAAAAGATAAAAAAATTTATTTTTAAATGATTGTTCCTGCATCATGATCTTAGGAAATCTCTTTCTAATAACATAATTGAATATTTTATTGTTGAATGGTTTATTTCTCTGAAGTCCTTTGTATGACAAGAATATTAAAAATTATTATATATATTGGGTTATATAATTACAGTAAACTCTTAACTGGGTAGTTTTTATATTACTGATCTAACATGTTTTTGAATTTATGCATGTCTTGTTTTTCCCAAATCTGGCATTTTGTTAAGAGGCTTTATTTATTTATTTGTCTTAAACATTCAGTTTAAAGTGATCTTGTCTGTGTTTCATAGTATGCAAAATTCAAAAAGTTACAAGTAGAGATGTATTAACCACACCTTCTATTATATATTTTTAACCACATCTTCTATTATAATTTGCCAAGCAATGCACAGAAACAAACACATGTATGCATGCACACTTGATCCCTCTCTCCATCTGAACACCAAGTACACCTACACCTGTAGAGCCTTAACTAAAGAAATACAACACATTTTTACTTAGCATGGTGTTTCCTGCCTTTTAAAGCCTAAGACTGCTTGCTCAAACCATATCTGCCAGAAGGCAGAAAAGGAGAAGCTTCCGTGTGCCTTTTTGGAGAGCTGGGATTTGAAGTATTCTGACTTCTTAGTTCTACAAAATAAATTGTCACTGAAATCCAAAAAGTCGTAGGGGAAAATAGGTTCTTGACAAACCACAAACTTTAAAGTGTTCCCTCAATCTGTTTTCTGTTGGTTCTTATTTCTGGAGTCTTCCCCTGGAGCTTTAAAACTACCATCTTTCACAGTGACCTTGGTAAGCATTCTGCTTTAACGAAAAAAGGTTTCCCTGGGTAAAGACAGTTACACCAATTTATAGCCATTGCCTGCACTTCACTAAGGACTCGATCAGTTCTAAAGCACACATTCAGTCCTGTGGAGACTATTGACTTGCAAGGATGGACTTTTACAGTCATGTAAACATGTACAACGCTATATGAATAACCAACACTGGAAAGTTTGCCCCTTTGAAAAATTACAGTTCCTTTGTTTTTTCTATTTATTGTGTAGGACATATCTAAATTATAATGAAATATTCTTAATAGATACCCTCTTTCTTAATTTCAGCACAGAAATCCTCCGAGACAGTTAAGGTAGTTGTTGGTGGGCTGATGGGCCCTTGTTTAGCATTGGCTGAGAGTAGCAATTACACTCTGAAGAAAAATCATTCTTCACGGTCGTTTACCACTTACCATGGACCTGCTTGTTTAGCATAAGGGAGCAGAGGCATCTATGTCATTGAGCTGCTTGGCGGCTGTATTGCTCTATATAGGTCAGAAATGATCATCTGAGGAGGAGGACATGTACTATTGATTTGGATTCCTTCCTAGGAGACCCACAATGTGCTCCTAACACAGCCTGATGTTCTTTTCCTAAACTGAGAGATGTGAAGGTGAAACTGTCTCATGGAATAATTAATGATGCTCTAAGAGACCTATGGCATATTGTTAGACTGATAATTTGGTTGTCAATTCATTAACTTAGATTCTTGTGCCTGGCACCTCGTGAAAGGAAAGCCGAGACTGTGTTCTAGGAGACATGCCTGTGCACATGTGGCCACAGTTATCTTCTTAGCGTAGAGAGGGCAGGCTTCCCCCACGCGCGTCTGAAACTGCAGAGTAGAAGTTACCTCTGCCTAATCCCTTTGGAGACTTCGTCACAGAAATAAATAACTCAAATTCACCCTTCCAAGCTCAGGCGAAGTGTGTGGAAGCTCTTAACAATCCTTATCTTTGGGGAAATGTCATTACCTTGAGATGGAGTATTCTGTCAATTAATGCCTACCTAAATGCTAATCTCCAACAGCCTCCTCCAGCAAAAGGAGTGGGTGGGTTAATGTTACCAAACATTGTTTACAACCTGTGTTTAAAGAGAAATTAATGCTTTACTCCAGGACATTCATTTCCTGGTAAAGGAAATTGTTTGTTTGACAGTCATTTGGGCCCATTAGGGAAACCTGCATAAGGTTTGCTGAGTACTAGATCTTGATTCAACATCCCCTTCCCCATGAGGGTGGTGGTGGTGCTGAAACCGTTTTGTTGGTAAAGGGCTGTTGACTGTTGCTTACATTTGAGACTCAAAGGAGAAAAGTGAAATAGGATTGCATAAACAGGAAAATGTAAAGTGTATATAAGACCAGAGGATAATTAAAAATGAGCCCTGGAATCTGTTCAGTGGATTTTCTTTTTAACAAGAAATGGTGTGTGGAGAGTGGGACAGGGAATTCTGACCTGCATCTTTAAATTATAAAATGCTATAAAACACCTCTTGTTTAACTTTTTGTGTAGACCATCTGAATATTAACCTGATATTCTCGTGTTATTATTGATACCTACACATCATATTGGATTTGAATATCCATAGTTTGCCTTAGAAAAAACATTTTTGGGGATGGGAGGCATTGAATCAAAGTATGTGTATATCAAAAAATGTAAAAGTATGAGATGACTGTATTGGAATTTAAGAAGGCCCTCAGTAACTGACGTTTATTTTTGTGTTATTTTAAAGATGCAAATTCCAGGTAAGCAACCTGCTTATTCACCCATTTCTAACAAGCAAGGTAGAAGCTGTTAGTGAGAAAAGCATATTGTAAGCTGGAAATTATTTTTATAGTCATCTCAGCTCTCCAGAAAGCTGAACAGTGAGTCATAGAATAACACTCAAATGGAGAAAGACCTCTTCGTTAAGATCTTCCTCCTGAGTTTCTGCGAATGAGTTATAATGGCATGTGTTCACCGAGAGGACCCGCTGCAGTATAAAATATGTTATGTATCATGATGTAGCAGAACAAGAACTGTTTGACCATCAAAAGATTAGGATCCTTGAATGCGTGTCATTAGATTTTGGACTAGTCACTCAACCCAGTGAAACTTAACTGTTCTTCTGTAAAATGTGGTATTTTGCATAGCAATTAAGGCATGATTCTAATATGGTTGACACCTAAACATTTATGGGATGAAGGATGAATGCCAACTGTGTGGAATATTAGAAAGTCCTAATATAATACTTTTGAGAGTGTTTTGGGAACTAAAGTGCTATATCTTTGAATTACAGTAATGTTCAATAGCATTAATTTCTTCCTTCATTGAAAACTTCCCTACTGATTACAATATGGTGGGAATGTCTCTTATATTTAAGAACTCTCAGTAGACATAATATTTTTTTTTTGCTAATTCAACATAGATTTTCTTATATCTCCTAATGGAATAAATATTTTAATGCAGGTAGAAGCTGGTTTTAAAATATTTATTATTCAAAATTCACACCAAAGTGATCAACAGGACCCATGTTTGTTTTAAGTTCTTTCATGTTTACCTTAAATGAAGCAGTCACTCCTTTGTGTTATAATGTTCTGGTCTGTGAAGGGGGATAATGTTTAATGACATGGAAACTCATAGGATTAAATGGACTTCAAGACTCAAAACATGATTTGATTTCTTACTAGTGTGGATAACATGGTCCTGATCTATGGAGATGCCCTAGAAATGATGTACAGATAAAGTATTGATTTAGCACAAAGTTTAGATTCTATTCATAATTCTCTTTGAAAAATTTCAATCGATGTTCTCTCTCATCAATGTTTCTATCTCTCTCTCCCTCTCACTTTCTCTCTCTCTAAAATCAAGAAAGGAAAAAAAAATTTAAGAGAAATTTCAAGTTAAGCAACCTCTTATTGCTTATTTTTTTTCACCAGTTTGAGTTTTAAAAGTGACTTATTTTTTTAAATGTAATTTAAAATATTTAGTCTGTATAGTTTTCTATAGTATCACTAAAAATATACAGATAGTATGTTTAGGAAATCTAAGTGATTGTTAGATGTTACAATAATTTGCAATATAGTTTTGTGGTTAAACTGTTTGACTACCAGAGATATAAAATTATATAATTATCTAGTTAGTGATATAATTTTGAGTTTTTTTCTTTTGATTTTATCATCACTTATCAAAACAATAAAAAAGGGCCCTGGCCGGTTTGGCTCAGCGGTTAGAGCGTGGCCTGCGGTCCTGAGAGACCCGGGTTCGGTTCCCGCTAAGGGCACGTACCTCGGTTGCAGTTTGTCCCCGGCCCTGGTCGGTTGTGCGGTTGGCAGCCACTCGATGTGTTCCTTTCACGTCGATGTTTCTCTCTCTCTCTCTCTGTTCCTCTCTCTCCCTCCCACTCTACCTGAACAAAAAATGGAAAAAATGTCCTCGGGTGAGGATAAAAAATAAATAAATAAATAAAAATAAAAAAGGAAATAACAGTGAAAGGAAAATAGAAAAAAAACCAGGAAGTGAAAATCAGCAAAACAATGTCATATGATTAAAACAGATATTTATCTTTAAATTATCATTGTGAAGCTTGTCCAACAGCTTTTACACACTGAGTGTCAGAAGATGGTTTCAGATATTTATTAATTTTGTTTTTATTGCATTAGGATGAGGCTAATTCTTTATCATTTTATTACACTAAAAGTACATGCTTGCATAAATTTTTTAAATTAAAATTTGGGAAGTAGTTACAACTACATTTACATTTAGCACATGTAATATCATTTATTCAATTTCAAATAGCTGAAAATTTAATTTTTAAAGAAATAAATTCTTAATAACTTCACTAAATAAACGGAAAGCAGGAATCTTTTAGAAGTGGTATCAGATTTGAATAATATGTTACTCATATAAAATTATTGAAAAGAATAATGCATTTTCTGTGAGCCTTCTCAAAGAGGCCCATAGTGAGAAATAACTAAGTATCTGATCAAGAAATTTACAAGTCTCTGAGTAAACAGTATTGCATGGTTAAAAGTGCATGAAGTACATACAAATTCTCTTAGACTCCAATATGGTTTCTCATCAACTAAATATGTAATCTTGGGTACATCACTTTTTCTTAATTTAATAGCTTATCTGTTTTCTTGATTATCTTGTGAAGTCATCATGACCATTAGAAAACAAAAACCTACACATTTAGTGGAGCTCAAATCCTTTCTTCTGCTTCCCTCAGACTATTTCTCTCATAAATGTTCTCATGCACTGATGGTGGGAAGTACATGAGATTCAGGATCAGGCAGATCTGAATTTGAATCCTAGTTTAGAGACCTATTAAATATACAAACCTGGGCGAGAGATGTAAACTCTCTGAGTCTCTTTATTTTCATATGTAAAGCAATGAAAAATATATATCTCTCAATGCGCTCTTGGAAACAGTTAATATAAAAGGGTATAATGGCTACATTGGTCAAGTTGCAGTTTGTTACTATGTAGCTTCTTAGGCCAGTCTGCATACTGTGGCTTTGTCTCCTAGTTCTCCTATTATTTCTCCAGATAAAATTCCTTTGTTTATATATCTTCCAAAACATACTATGCTCACCCCTAATAGTTCTTTTTTCATGCTTTGTCCTAGATCATTTCCTTTTTCTGTTTACTTATCCAAACGCCCCTCTCTTTGCATAGACAGTAAATTCAAATGCCTGCAGGGCTCCCTCAGGCAGGTGGCTCCCGCCAGTGGGGCTGCAGCTTCTTGACCCTCAACTGTACTCAGCGCAAAACCTGGGAACTCAAAACAAAACATTGTGAAATCTAATTTTCAACTTTTTCAAATTTTATTTCTTTCTTTTGTTTTCCAATCCAGTTAAAATGTGTTCTAAATAATATAGTTTACAATGATCATTCTTATATGACCAAATATTTTCCTCATAATTACAATAACTACGGTGCTCATCATGGATCAGATATTGTACTAAGCACTTTATATTTAACTCATTTAAAATTCACCACTGCCTTATAAGAAAAAAACTATAATCAGAACCACAATGTTTAAAACTTACAAAAAAACTATTTAAAGCGTAGTAGGTATGTTTCCCTAGATACATGGTAAGCTCCTAATGAATGGTCTGTGTTAATTATAATAATTTTTTAATTTCTAACTAACATAATATTGAGCATTTAAAATATATAAAATCAGCCCCGCTGGTGTGGCTCAGTGGTTGTGCATCGACCCATGCACCAAGAGGTTGCTGGTTCGGTTCCCAGCCACAGCACATGCCCAGGTCGTGGGCTTGATCCCCAGTGGGGAGCATGCAGGAGGTGGCCAATTGATGTTTCTATCTCTCTCTTTCTCTCCCTTCCTCTCTCTCTAAAATCAATAAGGAAAAAAATGTTAAAAATATATATATATTAAAATCAGCCCGGCCAGTGTGGCTCAGTGGATTGAGCATCATCCCATGGACTAAGAAGTCCTGGTTCGATTCCCAGTCAGGGCACATGCCAGTTGTGGGCTTATCCCCAGTGGGGGCATGCAGGAGGTGGCTGAATGATGTTTCTTACATCGATGTTTCTATCTTTCTCTCTCTAAAATATCAATAAAAACATTAAAAAAATAAAATATCCTGAAATCACATTTTCAACAGTAGGGAGGTTCCTCCAAAATTTAAACAGAACTACCATATGACCCAGTAATTTAATTCAAACATTTTTTCACGGAACAAAACCAACTACAGACTGGACTCTGCACAGGATGCCTTCTGGGTCCTGTAGCCTGCAGAGCATTGCTCTTCTCATCTCAGTGGCATTTGCTAAAAACCCAAACCGACATACTTAGTCCGAGCGTTTCTCCAGTCCTCTGGGTTTTTAGCTAAAAATGGGAGAATAAACAATGACTTAGCAAAAACAAAACAAAAAGACACACCATGATCTTAATATCTCTTAGAAATTTCCAAGAAATAAATGTAAAGAAATAATCAGTGGCTGAGATGAAATAGTCTGCTTCTCTGTATGGTCAGATGCTGTGGGAAAGAGTAGGTCGAAGAGTAAGTAGGGGTGAAGACAGAGTGACAGTATTCCACAGTGTGTCATCTCAGCATCTCTTCCCACCAGTTACATTGTTTCGAGGCCTACTCTAGAAAATATTGACTAATGCTGAAGAGTTTAAATAAAATTGTGAGAAATAAGAAACTCTAATACATACAATTAAATTTTTGGTGTGTGAAATTAAAATTTTTTAAGTTGAATTCAAACTTTTAATTTTCTGAAGTTGGGTTTTGGATATGCATAAAAGAAGTATAATCATGGAATAAACAATTGAATGAAGTCTGGAAATCATTTACATTATTTACACCAGCGCTGAAAGCCCCCAATAGGCTATTTTCTCCTGAACAGAATGAACAAAACTCAAATGAATGCAGCTTCTTTCAATGTCTAGTTTCAGGATATTTTCATAAGAGCCTTACTTCAGTGTGCTCAGCTGAGCCAAATCACTGTGCTTTTACAGGTTTATCAAGGGTTATTAAGAGAATGAACTGTAGGAGCGAGATGGCACTCAGATTGATAAAAGTTCTGAGTATCAATTTAAGATTATATTATAACTATTCTTAATGAACATAAAGGTTGAACACTTGTAACAAGGCTGATATGTGGCCAAAAAAAACCCCACAAAAAACAAACTTTGGCATCTGATGAATTACTTAGCATTTCTTTTTGTAAAGAATAAAAGCTTTCTGGCTTTGAACAAAGAGTTTGTGAGTGTATGGCAGTGTTTTGAACAAGGACATCATTTATAAATGCAGTCTTTATATTTAGGAAATGATTACGGGATGCAGCTGCAGGTTTTAATGACTTTTAATAAAGCATGTTATAAAGTGAATTAGCAGTGGATGTTTAACAGATGATACTAACTCAACACATTTTAGAGCACTGTGACATCTATGTGTTAGATTGTTAAAGTAATATATGTGTTCCTATAATACCAGGGGATTTAAAAATTTCTAGGGTATTTTAAAAGCAGGTTAAATTTTAATGAATGGGATTCGTGAATCTACTAGTTCTGGTAAACAAATAAAAATTTTATTAATTTAAGTAATGAAGTAGAGAAGCTCCAAGCTTCTTAAATTTATACAGTATATAGAATTATAAAACAAGATTCATGTATTAATATATGAAGATGTATTCCAACCATTTAAAATTCTTAAGTATCATACATGAAAGTGAATTTTACTTTGTAGGGAAAGACTAGTTTGCTAGAAATAATCTGTCTAACACTTGCTTTGGTGGCATTGCCAGAATTCTACATTTCAGTGTCACGTGGTCAGAAGCATGGATGAATAGAAGCAAACAATTCATAGCTCACCAAGGTCTGTTTGTATAAGTATGTGCAGGCTACCTCAGCATGCAGAATGACACAGTATAGATTAATGTTTTTCAGTATAGATGACTTTTATTTATTTATATATTTTTAAATATTTTTCTTTATTGATTTGAGAGACAGAGAGGAAGGGAGTGGGAGAGATAGAAACATTGATGAGACAGAACATTGATTGGCTGCCTCCTGCATGCCCTCCACTGAGGATCTGGCCCACAACCTGGGCATGTGCCCTGACTGGGAATCAAACCAGAGGCTTCACGGTGCATCGGTTGACACTCAACCACTGAGCCACACCGGCTGGGCTAGACTATAAATCTTATGAAGAGTTCTTCAGTTTTTATATGAAGTCATATGTCTGTATGTAATTTTATGTACTTTATGCCATGTATAGATTTACATAACCACCATCACAATTAAGATAGAGAACAGCTTTATCACCACAACAGAACTTTCTTGTTCTGACCCTTAACAGTGTAATCTACTTTCCATTTTCCTGGAAAACACAGATCTATTCTCCTTCTCTCTAGTTTCGTTATTTTGAGAGTATTATATAAGTAGTATCATATAGTATATAATCTTTTGCAGTTGGCTTTTGTTTTTTCACTCAGCATAAGGCCTTTGAGATACACCAACATTGTTGCATGTGTCAGTTTATTTCTTTTAATTGCTATATAGTATTCCATATGAATGTACTGCTTGGTTGGCCTATCTACCAGTTGAAGGACATTTGGATTATTTCCAATTTGAGGCTACTATGACTAATGGTGTTTTGAACATTCACATACAAATAGTTTGTTATGCAGCAATAGATAACCAGGATATCTTCCTATAAGTACACCTGAACATGTAACAGTATATGGCAGGAATACATACTGAGAAGGCAGGCAATATACTAGAGAAAACAAAGGATTTTGGACAAGTAATATAACTCTGGCTTCCCAATCTTGAATGATAGTTTTATACCAGTTACTTTTGCTCTAGGAGCACTAGGTATAAAACAAAACTTTTCTAAGAATTAATGCAAAAGTTTAAACAATTCAATAATGCTCCCTTACAATTACAGATTTTTATAAGAAGACATTTAGTTAATGCCATATTTACTTGGTTTTATAATTTTCCACACATTTCATAGCAAAAGATAATATGGGTATATAAATTGAAAATCTACACACAATATATACAAATATAGAACATTTATAATTTATAATACTTAGAAGTTCACAAATACATTTACAAAAACAAACAAAAAAAATGACAAATTTGAAATGTTTAAAATTCTAAGAGCATGGTCTTTGTTTGATCAGTACCATTTAAGTAAAACATTAATTAATTTAAAAAAATGAGTCTTTTCAAAAAATGGTGCTGGAACAACTGTATATCCATCCACATGGGAAAACAATCTAGACACAAACCTTACACCCTCCTTAAGCATGAACTCAAAATAGGTCATAGATCTAAATGTACAACACAAAACTATAAAACTTCTACAAGAGAACATAGGAGATAATCTAGATGGTTTTAGATATGGTGATGATTTTTTATGTAAAAAATAAAAGGCACAATCTTTTAGAGAAATAATTGTTAAGTTAGACTTCCTTAAAACTAAAAAAAAAAAAAAAAATTTGCTGTGTACAAGATAATATGAAGAGAATAACAAGACAAGGCACAGAGTGAGAAATATATTTACGAAAGACTTACCTAATAAAGAACTGTTATTCAAAATATATGAAAGAACTTTTAAAACTCAACAATAAAAAATATGAACAACCCAATTTAAAAATGGCCAAGATACCCTGACTGGTTGCGCTCAGCGGTTAGAGAGTTGGCCCATGGACTGAAGGGTCACGGGTTCAACTCCTGGTCAAGAGCACATACCTGGGTTGCAGGTTTGATTCCTGGCACTGGTCGGGGTCATGTGGGAGGCAAGCAATTGATGTCTCTCGCTCTCTCTCCCTTTCCCTCTCCCTCTCTCTTTTCCTCCCTCCCTTCCAGTCTATCTAAAAATCAATGGAAAAATATTCTCAGGTGAGGACTGACAACAACAACAAAATGGTGAAGAGACCTAAACAGATATCTCACTAGAGAAAATAAACAGATGACAAATAAGCATATTAAAAGACAATCTTCATCATACATGATTAGGTAATTGTCCATAAAACAATTATGGACGTTTTAGTGTTTCCACTTTTTTGACTATTATTAAAAGTCATTAATAGAAGGCAGGAGGGGGGCAGGATTGGGGAGGGGAAGGGGGTCAATGGGGAAAAAAGGGAGAAACATCTGTAATACATTCAACAATAAATATGAGTTAAAAATAAAAGTCATTAATAGTAACAACCATGTGCAATTTTTTATCTGAACATATGTTTTCAGTTCTCTGGGGTGCATATCCAGGAGTGGAATTGCTGGGTCATATGGATTAATGTTTTTATTAATATTTTGAGTAACTGCAAACTATTTTTCAAAACAGCTGTGTTATTTTATATTACAATTAACCATACATGAAGCTTCCAATTTTTCCATATCCTTGCCAACAATAGTCATTGTCTTTTTTATTATAACTCTACTGTTATCTGTGAAGTGGTATTTCCTGCGTTTGACTTGCATTTACTTACCAAGTTAATTGGTGATGTTAAGCATGTTTTGATGATTATTGGCTTCTTCAGGTAAATGTCTATAAAATGTTGGGATTCATTTTTAAGTGGCATGTTTGTCTTTTTGTTAATGAGTTATAAGAGTTCTCAATAAAGTCTGTGTACTAGGACCTTATCAGATACATAATTTGAAAATATATCTTTCCATTATATGTTTTTTAATTTTGTTGATAATGTCCTCTGAAGCACAAAATATTTTAATTTTAATAAAGTCCAATTTACCTATTTTATGTTTTTTATTTTCTGTTGTTTCCTATGATTTTGGTTCCATAAAGAGAAAACACAGCCTATCCCAGATGACAAGGTTCCCACGTGTGTTTTAGTTCACAAGTTTTACAGTTTTAGTTCTCATGTTTAGTATCTGATCTGCTTTGAGAAAATGTCTGTATATGCTCTGCTGTAGGTGCCAATGTCACTCTCTTGTGTAAAGACCCAGTTTTCTCAGGACTGTTCCTTAAAGAGACTATCATTTTGTTGTTAATCATCTTGTCACCCTTGTGTATTTTTAATTAAAAAATTTTTTTTTTCTTTATTGATTTTCGAGAGAGAGAAAGGGAGAGGGAGAGAGAGGTAGAACCATTGATGAGAAAGAACATTGATTGGCCGCCTCCTGCATGACCCCCACTGGAGATTTGGCCCATGACCTCGGAATCAAACCAGGGACCTCTAGGTGCCTGGGTCGATGCTCAACCACTGAGCCACACTGGCTGGGCTCGGCACCCTTGTTTAAATCAGTGGCTATGGATGTGAGGATTTATTTTGGTGCTGTCAATTTTATGCACTGATCTAGATGTCTTCCTCAGGCCAGTACTACACAGTTTTCTCACTCCATTGTGAAATGGGCACGTGTGAGCCCATTCACTTACCTTGATTTCATTTCGCTTGGCAGCTCCGTTCATGTGATGCCTACGTATTGGTTACATCACGAACTCAGAATCAGAAGGTCTGAAAGCAACACTGGTATATATCATTTGTCACTGCATAACTTAGAATTTATTTGTGAAAGAGAAAAGCTGTAAATATAAAACAATAAATATATTAATTTTTATTCAAAATATTCACTTTCCCTGTGGTTCAACTAGTCTGCTAAGACAGAAGTGGACGGCACAATCTATAAGATCAGTGTGTGTGAGAAAATCTCTGTTCTAGTGAGTGAGCCAAGGCTACTACCTAAAACCTTAGCTTAAATTTGCTTCTTTCTTTCTCTCTTTCTCTCTCTCTCTCTCTCTCCTTCCTTCCTTCCTTCCTTCCTTCCTTCCTTCCTTCCTTCCTTCCTTCCTTCCTTCCTTCCTTCCTTCCTTCCTTCCTCTCTTTCATTTTCTATTTTTTAATTGAATTTATTGGAGTGACATTGGTTAATAGAATTGTGTGGGTTTCAGGTGGACAATCTATAACACATCATGTGTATTGTGTTGTGTGTTCACCACCCCAAGTCACATCTCCTCCCACCACCATTCATTCCCCATCTATCAGATGTGCCTTACTTCAACATGAATATCTTTCCTGACTCTTACACCTTCCCTTCTCATAGTCAGCATTCCTGGTTGTGTATAACTTTCCTCATATATATTTTACTACTATATATTATATTATGTATACAGGATGGGGCAAAAGTAGGTTTACCATTGTTCATATGGGAAATAATACAATAATTAATAAATAATAGTATAAGAACACACTCAGTAAACCTACAGTAAACCTACTTTTTTTTTCACATACAGTAAACCTACTTTTCCCCCACCCTGTATATTTAAAATGTATAGCATATTCTTTCTCATGTTGTCATATAGACCTGTTATGGGGGAAAACATGATAGAATAGTATTTACAAAGCAATTCATGAATATTTGAATCACATTCCACTTGACTATTTAATCTGTAATCCAAATAGGAAATGCTATGATTGAGAAGAGAAAGATTAATGTGAGGGTAGGAGAGACCTCAGGGAGAAGGTGTGACTGAACTGTTCATTGGAAAGCATATCCCTGAACGGTATGTGTCTAATGATAGTGTTTGTTCCAGAAACACTAGCAAGTGAAAGAAATGCAAAGTAAGCACAAAATAATTGTGATTGCCACAATGCTATATGCTATAGTTCATATGAAATTTAATAAAAAATACAGATAAAAAAATAACAGCAATATATTTGTGTATGTATGTGGAAATACCCTATTTGAACAGGTAAATAAGTTGATTCGGGAGTTAATTTCATGGAGTTCAGCATGAAACTCCTAATCAGCCAAGAAGTGCAGATTTAGCATGTATATTACAAATGGGTCTCTAACAGTTTAAATAAGAAGCCCAGAGTCAAATGCAGAAATAAAGGAATTGCTTCTCTTTGAACATTAGAGAAAAATCTCAAAACATGTTTTAAAAAGATAATATTATTTATCACTGTGAGAAGTCATGAGAAATCAATGCCAATACTCATTTAGCAGTGGTAATTTTAAACCAACTAGTACCATAAAGACTGAGAGAGTAAAGTAAATTGTCTAATTTGCATTCCTCTGATGATTAGTGATGTTGACCATTCTTCTGTAAGTCTGTTGGCCATCTGTATGTCCTCTTTGGAAAATTGTTCAGATGCTTTGCTGATCCTAAGTGCCCATCAGTAGATGAGTGGATAAAAAAGTTGTGGTACATGTACACAATGGAATATTACATAGCTGTTAAAAAGAAGGAAATGGCCCTGGCCGGTTTGGCTCAGCGGTTGGAGCGTCGGCCTGCGGTACAGAGAGACCCGGGATCGGTTCCCGCTAAGGGCACGTACCTCGGTTGCAGTTTGTCCCCGGCCCTGGTTGGTCGTGCAGGTGGCAGCCACTCGATGTGTCCCTTCACATCGATGTTTCTCTCTCTCTCTCTCTCTCTCTTCCTCTCTCTCCCTCCCGCTCTGTCTGAACAAAAAATGGAAAAATGTCCTCGGGTGAGGATAAAAAAAAAAAAAGAAGGAAATGTTACCTTTTGCAACAGCATGTATGGAGGACCTGGAGATTATTATGATAAGTGAAATAAGCCAGTCAGGAAAAGACAAATATAAGATCTCACTTATATGTGATATCTAATGAGCAAAATAAATGAATGAATAAACTACAAACAGAAGCATGGGTGCATGAAACAGACTGACAGCTGCCAGAGGGTAGGGAGCATGAGGATTTGAATGAAAGAAGTTAAAGGAATTATCCAACAAACATTTTACACACACACACACACACACACACACACACACACACACACAGAACTAAGTTGTCTAGATTCTAGATTACAGGTTAATAAAACTGACTAAGTAGTTCTGGGAAACTTTTACAACAATAGATTCTAGGCCTACTTTCAGATTGCCAAATGCTAACCTTATCTCCAGAATGAGAGAACACTAAAGCAGAAGTGTGTGTGTTTGTGTTTGCATTTTACAGCTATCCTGAATGTTCTGATATTATCTTCTGAGAAGATATGTGTGTAGAGCACTATAATGAAATGAGAAATTTGAAGTATATCGCCAGAGACCCCCATACGATTTCCTTTATTAAGGGCCCTCAAACCTATTCTTCTTCTTCTTTTTTTTTGTTAAGCTCTGTCAGAGATGCTTAGGAAGATTTTACATGTGGGAAATGCTGGGTCACTGAAAAGGGGTCCCCTGTGAAGAAGCAGAGCTGAATAGATGGCTCTATCTGAACATAGGGTGTCCCAAAAATATATACCCAGAAAGTGTAGTTATAAAGCCAGTGTTTATTAAAATACACTTCATTTTCAAAATGTAATCAAATCTACAGACATAGTCTACAGTTTTCTGGGACACACTGTGTGTGGTTTCCCTCTGTCGCAGTCCTGGTTAAGACAGACACCAAGGCACTGACCCCAGGCTTGAAATGCCCCGAGTGGAATGCCTGTCAGCGGGGCCTGTCTCCCGCACCTGGCACAGCTCTTCGTTTTCATCCTTCAGTGTTGGCTCAGTGGGTTCAAGCTGGAGTCCCAGCACCTTGGCCCCTGCAAAGCTGAGCCCCACAGTTCACCAGGGAGCCTGGCGCACTTGCTTGTTTGTGGTCTTCAACATTTCTACTCTCATCTCAGTTCTCCACTTGTTCTTTCTGCTGGACCATGATGGACAATTGAGCCTTTTCTGTTTTTTTCAATGCCTGCTACCATATCTGTCATCTTTCAATGGATATGAGTGGCCGTGAACCGGGGCATTTGCAGTTAAAAGGAACTAATTGAGAATGTGAACACAAAGCCAATGGAAACCCATTAAAGTTAAAACTGAAAAATGCTTATGAACACTAAATAGAATCCTCACTGGAATGGATCCTATGGACGTCTCAGAAATGGTCGAGTTTCCAAAGTGCAAGAACCTAGGGGTCATTGCAAAGTAATGGATATCATTTAAAGGCTTACAACATAAGTAAGGGCCATTAACAGAGCTGGCCCAAATTATGTCAACTAAATTAATACCTTTTTAACATAAATTGAAAAATTGATTTAGTTAAAAGGAACATTGTCTTTTATTTTTTTTTAATAAAAAAAATGGTGCCTCCATATAATTTGTCTTGAAAATTTAGTGCTGAAATGATCAATATCACTTTTGCCACAATGTACCTGTGTTTGGTATGAGTTGACTTTATAGTGAACTTGATACTCTTTTAAAAATTATGATGCAACTTGCAGTTTTAGGTAATTTAGAAGTATCATTCGTGTGTTTTGTAATTAAAATATAAAAGGCAAAATTGGTTCAAGGGTTCAGTACCTGGATTGTGGCAGTGGTTTTAAATCATGCACTTTAAATATGTGTGGTTTGTTATGTATCAATTAGCTTCACTAAACCTGTCATAAAAAGTAATTTCATTGTTTCTTTGTATTTTTTAAGATGGGGCTATTAGAATATTTATATAACCTATGTGGCTCGTATTACATTTCTGTTTGAAAATGCTAATCCAGGTCAAACTACCATTTCGCAGTGAACACGGAGGACAGAAAAGTTTTCATCATCTGTATCCAGAATGTGGAACATTTAGGAAAATGATGAAGCTTTTTCAATACATATAAGTCAAGAAAAACTGTAATTAAAAAGGGACTGAAGAAAAATAGCAACCAAATGAACATGTGACTTTTGATTTTACATTTCTCTTTAAAGAGTTGTTCAGCTTCGTTGAAGACATTGTGTTCTCTTATCTCTCTCCACTACCTCTCTTTTATTATCTCCCTCTCTTATTTCAGTTTCCTCCAATCAGACCCACAAGCTTATAATTTGATACAGTCATTGACTTTGTCTCTGCCTTCTATTTTATGCCCTGTCAGTAATCAGTCTTAAATGCTGCCTTGTGTTTATCTCTGCATTTGCCTTGTTCCCTCCATGGCTATGCTAGCAGCTTCCTAATTGGTTGCCTGACTTCTTTTAAATCCATAAAATTTTTAGGTTTACTTTCTGAAACCCAAATCCTAATCTTAATATGCCTTCGACTACTAACCTTCATTGGCTGCCCATAACAGACAGAGGGATTTCCTTGGCATAATTTGCAAAGCTGTTCACAAGCTGAGCCCATCTGTCTCTGTAATCTTATGTCTAATAATTCTCCATAATATGTTCCAGAAACAATATCAGCTCAGCATGTGCTAAGCACTTTGCATGCCATATCTAATTTAATCTGTGCAAGAATCCTAGAAGGTAGATAACAATTATAAAATCTATTTTAGAGATGGAGAAACATGATGTATATTGATTAAATTGGATACTCAAGGTGAAAGTATTGGCTCCATCGTCAGAATTCGCGTGGACTGCTGTCCTGTCCTGCCAGTGCTTAACAGTTAGAGGAATTCCTCCCTCCTTTCTTCCTCCTGCCCCCTCCCCTTCTTTCGTCTACCTCTCTTCTCCCTTCCTTCTGTTATTTTCTTGGACTTGATGGCATGAATTTAATTCATTATACTACTTACTGTCAGCCAGTGTCCCAACAGGAAACAAGAAGATAATTAGAAGGAAGTTTAAGAAAAACATGATTTACAAAGTGTGGGTGAGATGTGAAAACACAAGAACATGCGCCATCCCACTGGGAGGTGCTGAAAGACAAAGGGTCGTAGCTGGGATCCCTTCCCAGCTGCCAGAGCAGGGGGTCCATGTTCCGAGCTGCCTGCCAGGACTTGTGTTTCCCTGGAGAGGAATTTAGCCACCCCAAGGACCTCACAGATAGGATACCTGAGAACACCCCAGAATCCCTTCCTCATCCCTCCTGTGTCCTCCAGGTGCCTCCCATTGGCTTCATCCCAGCAGAAGCCTGCGACAAGAAAGCCACCTGATACAGTGTACTCAGGTCGGCCTCCATGGCGTGAGGTTCGTGGAGAATGTGAGCGAAGGACTTTTAAAATATGAGAATATTGCCATAAAATAGATAACATTTTCTGTGTATTATAAATTTACACAAATGGTTTTGTGCTACCTATCTTGTTCTGTTTATCACTTTTTCCCTTCAGGAGTTGTTTGTGAATATATCACCATGTGGCTTCTGTTTCTAAGAGTTCGAATATTCGGAAGTGATGTATGGTTTTCAGTGCTAGTGACCTGCCCTGTTTACCCACCTGCCTCCTAGAGGTGGACCCACAGGTTGCTTTCCATTACTAGACGTAATTCACAGTAGTGAATAAACTCTTTGCATATATCGCCTATTTACTTATGGGTATGCTGCATCTGAAGGTTTTTACATTTCTAATAGTATCAAGTGCTGTCAGACTCTCTTCCAGATAGATGGCTATTTAATTTATTCTCTTCCCACTGGTGCATAGGAATTTGTATTTTCTCACATGACTGATAACCCTTAGCGTGGTGCACTCTCATTTTGCCATTCTCTGGAGTGAAAATCAACATGTTGGCATTTGATTTTCTATCATTACTAGTAAATTTTAGAATCTCTTAAAAATTTTTCAACCATTAGGATCTCATCTGTAATTGGCTGTTATAATCAGATGTCAATAAATAGTTAAGTGCATGGTAGAGTACTTTGTGGTCTTATCACAGCTTTTTAAAAATTTTTATTTTTTATCATTTTAATATATATTTGCTTTGATTTTAGAGAGAGAATATTTTAGGGGGAGAGAGATTTTTTATTTTAGAGAGAGATTTTAGGGGGAGAGAGAGAGAGACAACATTGGTATAAGAGAGAAACATTCATTGATTGCCTCCCGGGGATCAAACCTGCAACCTGGGCATGTGCCCTGACGGGAATAGAGCTGGTGACCTTTCTGTGCATGGAACAACACTCAGCCAACAGAGCCACACTGGCCGGGGCTTATCGCAGCTTTTTAGAAGCCCCTTGCCCTTGACTACTTAGTAGATGCACCATAAATACTCATTTAATTTAATAAAAAGCACTGTATTTTTCATCCGTCAAATTTCTGCCATGTGTCTTTGGTGTTAGCTTTGCCTCGATTTCAAGCAATCAATCAATAGGCTTGTAAAGTAACCAACTGAACAAATTGTTCTTTTTTCCTTAGTGTGGTCTGTGCTTAGCTATTCTTTTTTAAATGTGTGCCTTCTTGGGAAGATAGCAGATCCAGAGAAGTACTGGTGTCCTGTAGGTTCAGAGCATCTCCTCTCTGCCCTTTATTTAAAAAAAAGAAAGAGAGGATCAACAAAATATAAGGTAAAATAAGCTAAAGTGGGAATTTACTAAAAAAAACTTTGCATATGTATTGCATTTGAATTTTATTTCTATTTTTATTTTAGTTCAATAAATAATTTTAAACAACCACTTAAATATAATGCTTAATTTGTTTTATCACATTAATTTGGTTAATGCATTTGCATTTTTGAAAAGTTTCTATTTCTTTTTTTTTTTTTTTTTAATCCTCATCCGAGGACATTTTTCCATATTTTATTCAGATAGAGTGGGAGGGAGAGAGAGAAACTTCGATGTGAAAGGGACACATCGAGTGGTTGCCACCCACACGACCCAACCAGGGCCGGAGACAAACTGCAACCGAGGTACATGCCCTTAGCAGGAACTGAACCAGGGTCTCTCTGGACCGCAGGCCGACGCTCCAACCGCTGAACCAAATCGACCAGGGCTTGAAAAGTTTTTAAAGGAAAATTTAATTTCCACATGGTTCTAAAACATATAAAGTGGTCACAATATAAATATAGGATTAACAGACATTGTCAGCTGATATTTTATGTATTTATTTTTAGTATTGACTGTATAATAGTTAATTTTCTTCTTACTGTCTCTTTCCAAATTATTACAACAGTTACTCTGTCTTTATTTTATAGAGGGTCTCAGTTCCAACACATATTTCACAGAAAATAGTTTTTAAGATGCTTAAACATTTGACTTTGTACAGCTCTCTGTAGACTGTGAGTCTACAGTTCTATTTTAAGAATTAATGAAATTTATTACTATACTTTTTATTATATAATTAAGTGTTAGGAAGAAGTATTTGGAGAAAAGAGATTTTCATCAATTTCAAAGCATATATTCTTAATTCTTTAATCTGAATATTAAGTACTATTTATTAATGTATTTATCATAAAGTCCCTCATCAAATTATAAATTACCATGTAATTCACTTTCATGGTGTGATGAATATTCTGAATATGTATCTAATAATTATGTATTTAGTACCCTACTTAGATACCACCCATCGATTCTATCTTTAGTGTTTGGATTTATCATGTACAAAGTAGGGTTAGAAGGTTGCTGCATTAAATTTGGTACTAAAATACACGTACACTCATAGGTTGACAGAATCTGGTTAAGGGACCCCCTCCTCCGGATGTAGAAGTCCCTGTGGTATCCCTGGCTATCAGAATCCCCAGCAATAGAAACATTTTATATTTCCAGGTAGCCCATTTCATTATTGGGCAGCTCCGCATGGTCTGAGAACGCACCCTTTAACCTTTTCCTATTGGTTTTATGTAAATTACCTATCACCCAATGATGCTGCTTTATAGTGACTTAATAATCTGACCACGACAAGCCTTTATTTTCACATGCGCGCATCTGTAGACGAACCGTTCCGCTGATCGTGCTGGGCTCAGTCATGCCTCGGACTCGGGCTGGGTTAGGTCTGTTTTACATGCTGCATTCCAGGACCCAGGCTGAAGGGACAGCAGTTATCAGCCTGTGTTACAGTGATGACTGCAGCATGACAAGCAAGCGCAAGAGCCCAGGCATATTTAAGGCCTCTGCTTGCATCAGTTCACTAACCGTCCATTGAGAGAGCATGCCATGGGGCAAAGCCGAGCACGAGTGGAATAGGATGGTAGCTATAAAGTGCAGCAGTAATTCAAAACATCATTCATCTTAAGCATTCCCATTTGTTGCAAATAAAGTGACTGAGAATCAAAAAGATTAGTTACCTTGCCTTGGGAACCGCTAAGTAGAAAGATTAGGAAGCTAATTGATATTTGATTCCAAAGTTGCTGTTCTTTGAACTTTATTTTTCATTGTTCCCACTGTCTCTCTTTAGCATAAATATATAAAACTTTATACTTCTCTAAAGATTTCTCTTTTCCATGTTTACTCTTCTTCCCAGTTACCTTCAGCAACCTTTAATTATCCAGATCAATTCAGACTCCTAGCTGTTACAGCAACAATTGTATTGTACTCACAAGCACATTAAAGTCTATTAATACAACTAGACAGACTATTTTGTTTTTAATTTTTTTTCTTTATTGATTTTAGACAGAGAGGAAATGAGAGGAAGAAAGAGATAGAAACATTGATGAGAGAGAACATCAATTGGCCGCCTCGTGCATGCTCCCCACTGGGGATTGGGCCCAAACCTAGGCATGTGCCCTGACCAGAAATCAGTGACCTCTTGGTGCAGGGTCAACGCTCAACCACTGAGCCACACTGGCTGGACTAGATAAAATATTTTAAATAACTTAATAGATATAACAATTCAGTATACATTCTGACCAGTGTAGGCTTCAGTGAGATTATATGAAAAACATCTTGGAAAGTCTGGGAAATGTTTGTGATGATGAAATATACACACTTATGAAGAACTTCAGTCCTTTCTAAATTTTACCTAGGTTTTCAAACATTTTAAGTATTTAAAAAGCATAAATTTTAAAGTGATGATGCTAACTTTTACATTGTAGAATTAAAAAGAAAGTGATATTCATGAAATAAAAAAGGGAATATTTCTTATTTGGAAGAGGAGAAAAAGGGGATTAATACTGAATTAAATCTTACAATGTTTTTCTGTAGTCAAATTGGATCTTCTGATATAATCTGTATTTGGCCAATTTTATGAAAATCAGCAATTAATGACATAATTCCTCCTTTTGTCTAGACAAGACCTAACCATGGAAATGTTAACCTTATATCTCTGTTAAGTAATACTGAGGAGATGTAACCTTTAGTTGGATTCAAATTTTATGCCTATTGCATAACATTTTCTTGTCTCTTAAAATATGACCATAAATATTCATGTTTTCAATTTTATTATTAACATATTAACATATATGTTTCACATATCTACTTAAAGCTAAGTATTTAAGTGCTGCAGATTAAAGATTTTACTCTGTCCTCAAAATAGTTACAAATTATTCTAGGTGATAATATAAATATGAGCTGGAGATACAGAGAAAATTACCATTGTAACAAGATGTAAGACGAAGAACATGGGCTTAGTATCTTAAAATGATTGCTGAGAAAAAGAAGCTTATTTATTTATTTCATTCAAGAAAGACTAAATAGAAGTATATGTAAGCAGTGAAATCAAGAAATAAAAAAATAACAATTTTTTAAAAGCTTGAGGCCAACAGTTAGATCTTATTGCTAAATCAGGATGTACAATTTATTAGCCATATCTATTTTATAAGTTATTTGATCCTTTTGATATTTGATTTCTTGTTTTCACTTTAAGTATATTTTTAAATTATAGTTGACATACAATATTATGTTAGTTTCAGGTGTGCAACCCAGTGATTAGACATTATATAACTTATTAAGTCATTACCCCAATTAATCTAGTACCACTCTGACATCATATATAGTTATTACAATATTATTGACTATATTCCCTGTGCTGTACTACATATCCTTGTGTAACGATCTGCTTGTACTTCTCAATTCTTTCACTTTTTTCACCCATCCCCTGTGACCACAGTGTAGAGGCGCACCCCAAGGAACAGGACTT
Organism: Molossus molossus; assembly: GCF_014108415.1. NCBI lineage: Eukaryota > Metazoa > Chordata > Mammalia > Chiroptera > Molossidae > Molossus > Molossus molossus. The sequence continues at coordinate 6,353,677 of NW_023425351.1, read as the reverse complement.
ACTTATTTCAGAGGGGATCTGGCCCCTTCTGAACCTACCCCTTGAATGTACTGCTTATGGAGGCGGGTCTGCTCTGGGGCCTCCTGGGAGGTGCAGGCCCAAGTGGCTGCACCTGTGCCCTGCCCCAGCCCCTGGGCATGCACTATCAAGCAGTGTAAACCTGACTGCTGCTTGTGCTGGGCCCGGAGGTGCCTAGGAGAGGTCAGGCTGTGAACCAAGGCAGGGTGCCACTAGTGCTGGCCCTGAGCTGCTGAGCAAGGGGTATGGGCATGCTGAGGCCCGATGCTGTTTGAGAGATTTTAGGAAAGTCTGAAGCATGAGCCAAGACAGGCCATTGTAGGGAAAAGCCACCGGAAATGGCTTGGGTGGGCCGGTGTGATGGGTGGGGCAGAGTCTCAGGGAATCACCAGGGCCAGTGAATAGTGTTAGCCAGGTTAATGGCGACTCAGAAATGGGTCCCCCTGCTGGCTGTATGTGTGTGTGTGGCGGGGGGGGGGGCTCAGAAAAGGAACAAAGGCCTCTTCCAGCACTTGGAGGAAAATGTCCCTCCACCTCTCATCCCGAACCCAGACAGTTCGGTTCCTCTCCATATGTCTCTGGTGCCTTTCTGGCCGCTGCCCCAGTGCTGGAGCTCAGAGCAAACAAATGCCAGTAATTCTGTGCAGGCTCTTTAAGTGAACACCTGGGGCTCTGAGAGCCCTCTGTCTCACTCAGCCACAGTCCCCACTGGTTTTCACAGCCAGGAGTTATGAGGACTTCTCTTCCTGTCACTGGATCCCTAGGCTTGGCCTGGTGTGGGGCTGAGACGTTGTTCCGAAGCTGAGATTGCCTCCTGATCTTTTTTTTTTTTTATCCTCACCCAAGGACATTTTTGCATGTATCTTCAGATAGAGCGGGAGGGAGAGAGAGAGAGAAACATTGATGTGAAAGAGACACAGTGACTGGTTGCCACCCACACGACCCCAACCGGGGCCAGGGACAAACTGCAACCGAGGTACATGGCCTTAGCGGGAACCGAACTTGGGACTCTCTGGACCACAGGCCAACGCTCTAACCTCTGAGCCAAACTGGCCAGGGCTGTCCTCCTGATCTTTATCCACCACTTGTGGATGTGCTTCCAGCCCGTTGCGTGTCTCTGCCCCTCCCAGGAGTCTCAGTGTGGCTTTTTCTTTATATCCTTAGTTGTAGGACTTCTGTTCAGCTAGATTTCTGGTTGCTCTGCATGATGGTTCTTCTGTAGTTTAGTTAGAATTTTGATGTGTTTATGGGAGATTCTGAGTACTGTATTTACCTATGCTGCCATCTTGACCAAAACCTGCTCAGTTTTGTTTTTATTTTTGAGCTCAGTTCATTGATTTTAGAGAGGGAGGAAGGGATAGGGGACAGAGCGAGCACACACCATTGATCTGCTGCCTTCTGCTTGTTCCCTTACTGGGGATGGAGTTTGAACACCAGGCATGTGCCCTGACCAGTAATCTAATTGGCGACCTTTTGGTGCACTGCATGATACCAAACCAACTGAGACACACTGGCCAGGGTGATAGTCAGTTTCTTAATCTGTAAATTAGGAACAGATTGTGATGCTAACCATTGGAGGCCTTTGTAAATTTTAGAGGAGGTAAGTCATGTAAAATCACTTACCCAACTATAGAGAGCTATGTTGGTGAAAGCATTATTTTCACTGTCATTATCTTTTTTTATATCATTTTTTTCAGGGTCATATAGCAAATGTATTTGTCTCTTTACTGTATTTATTTATTTTTATATTTTTTCCCTCCACCCCACTCCCCAACTACAATTACCACACTGTTGTTCATGTTCATGAGTTCTCTCTCTTTTTTTTCTTTTTTTTTAACCCTTCCACCTCCCCCATAACCCTCACTCCACCCCCCATGTGTAAATGTACTACAGTTTTTTTATCCACTCATATGATAGACACTTGGGCTGATTCTAGATCTTGGCTATTGTACATAACACTGCAATGAACATAGCGGTGCATATATTTTTTTAAATTAGTGTTTTGGCTTCTTTCGAATAATTCCCAGAAGTGGAATAGCTGGATCATAAGGCAGTTCCATTTTTAACTTTTGAGGTAACCGCATACTGCTTTCCACAATGGTTGCACCAGTCTGCATTCCCTTTTCTCCACATCCTTGCCAACATTTGTTGTTTGTTCATCGATTGATGGCAGCCATTCTGACAGGTGTGAAGTGATATCTCATTATGGTTCTAATTTGCATCTCTCTGATGATTGGTGACCTTGAGCATCTTTTCAAATGTCTATTGGCCATCTGTATGTTCTCTTTGGAGAAGTGTCTATTCAGGTCTTTTGCCCACTTTTTAATTGGATTGTCTGGTTTTTTTGGTGTTGAGTTTTATAAGTTATTTATAAATTTTGGATAGTAACCCCTTATTAGATATATCATTGGCAAATTTGTTCTCCCATTCGGTGGGGTGTCTGTTCATTGTGTGGACAGTTTCCTTTGCTGTGCAAAATTTATTTAGTTTGATATAACCCCATTTGTTTATTCTTTCTTTTGTTTCCCTTGCCTGAGGAGACATATCAGAAAACATATTGCTACAAGAACTGTCCACGATTTTATTGCCTGTGTAGTCTCTGTCATCATCTATATCAAGACAGTAATTAAGCAAGTCAGGAGGTTTGGCCACATGTTCACTTAAGAACATACACATTATAAATGGAATCTTTCAGGAAGGATGTTTTTTCTTAAAACTTAATGGTATATTTTTAATACCCCATAGATGTTTTATCAATTAATATTTTTGCGTTTTCTAACTAACAAGCTGTGAAAATTGGTGATAAGATGTATATTGCCAGAGGATGTATATTTCTGATACCCACTGAAGTATCGCATGAGTGAGTTTACTTAGTCATAATGACCATTTTCTAGTTTTTTAGGAGACCAGGTCACCATTGTTTAGGATTTTAAAGGAAAATGCTCAAGCTAAACATTTTCCAAATAAATGTATTTTTTTCTGTATTGAAACTTTTACATTAAAATCTGCCACCTTAAAAATAATACTCAGAAGAGGTTTTGATGTATGCAATTATAGCAAAAACATCTCTGACTCTCTTAATGATTCTCTCCCTTTTAGTCTCATAATATTTCTGTCAATTACAATCGACAACACTTCATTTTTAAAATCTTACATTAAGTTGTAACAAAGACCTAAATGTCTTTCCAATCTTTAACTTTTCTCTCATGATTCTTATGTGCAATTTTTACTGTGTAATTTGAGATATTTCTTAAACCTTAACTCTCAACTACTCAACGATTACTGCCTTAGTCTTCAATCATCTACTGAATACTTTAGTTTGAAATTCATTCCCTAGACTTTTGAGTGTTGTACTCGAATCTCCTTAAGTATTCATTATATTTTTGGTTCAGACATCCTCCATCTCCTCTAACAGCTGTAATCTGTAAAAACTCATTTTGTTTATTTTTCCTCTCTCTAGACTTTTATTTTACTCTGTTATTCATGATGGACACTTGAAGCTCAGTTCTGCCTGTTATGTAAAACCAATAAGAATGGTGGTCCTGCTCCAGGCTGTGTGGCAGTCTTGCTGAGGTATTAAAGACACCATTCTCCCCACGGTTGCCTTACCTACAAATTCTGAAGTAAGCCCAGGCTCAGGGTATACAGGAGACCAAGCCATCCTTGCCTCTTGGCCATTAGCTCATCCAAGATCTGTATCCTTTCTTTAAAAGTTCTGGAGCCTCTGAGACCCATACTCTCCACATCATAAAATGGACTGATTTTCACTCACTGGTTTTCACTCCCTGGTCCCAAAGCTTTCCCAGGCCAAATAGAAAAAAACCCTGCACTTGTCCTTAGCCCAGACACCATTAATGTTTGAAGCTGCAGACTCCTGGCCTGATGATTTTGGAAGCTGCTCTTCCTCGGACAGGGCTGGTGGGTGGTCTGTGGTTGGTGAGGGAGCTGGTTGGCATGCTGTTCTCCAGAGTTGCAAATGAGTCCTTGGCAATGCTGGTACACATTTATATGGGGAAACAAGATACCATAAAACCATTACCACGCACAAGGTTGATTTACAGTTAATTGCAAATTAATAATGAAGACTCCATCCTTGTGTGTTGGATTAAATGCAACTCAGCCCTTATGCTTGATCTATAATTCACTGGTCCTGTTAAAAGATGACCACTGCCTTTTCCTTTTTTTAATCTTTACCCGAGGATAGTTTTGCATTTATCTTGAGATAGAGCAGGAGGGAAAAAGGAAGGAAGAGAGAGAGAGAAACATTGATGTGAGAGAGACACATCGACTGACTGCTACCCACATGACCCCAACTAGGCCGGGGACAAACTGCAACCGAGGTACGTGCCCTTAGCGGGAACTGAACCCAGGACTCTCTGGTCCTCGGGCCGATGCTCTAACCGCTGAGCCAAACTAGCCAGGGCATTTTTCCTTTTCTTTTGGGCAGGAAGCTCACCTCATGATATTTTATGTATTATTTTTGAATTGTGTGAATTCATGTTATATTAGTTGGGACAAACATGTAGTTCTTTAAAAAAAAAAAAAAAAAAAAGAGCGTTACATGTAACAGATGGACTCAATGGATGTGATTTTTGTGTTTTTCAGTTGTCATGAGAAGATATCTAAATTCCATGTACTCATAGGCAAGTTGTATGGAGTAAGGATGCCATGGTTTCAAAAGCATGAGGAGTACTTGCTAATGTACCCCTTTGGGTTAATTGAGCTTTCCTATCCTACTAATGTTTTTATGGATGGAATGATTACCAATGCAATTATTCATTCTCAAGCATGTTTCAGTTGCTATTGGAACATTTGACCTTAAAGGAAAGTTCAGAGGACTACTGGTTTCACTGAATATTTATGACTGTTCCTCTCCGAGTCAACCTTGAGCATTAGCTGCTTAACTGCTACTAAGGCTGAAGTTAAATATGTTACTGATCATCTCAAATGTCCCATGATAGATGACTGATAAAATAAGCGATTTATTTCCAGTTTCAATAATAACTGTCAAGGTTTTGAACAAGCGCTATTTGCATTGTGTGTGCTTTTCCTCTTTCCATTCCTACCGGTACTAATACTTAGGCAATTCATTTTCTTTTCTTTTCGAATGAAATCAGGAATTCAGGGACAATGCTGTTTTTTGCCAATCAAGTAAAAGGCAACTTATTGATAACTTGGTATTTGTTTCATGAAAAGGATATATCTTTATTTCTCAAAATGATAAGTTGAATCACGAAGGAAATATCTAGGCAGTTGGTTTTGACTTGGCATGTAGAAATCTGTCAAATCTCACCTTCGCCATATGCCAAATGTGGGTTATACTAAATGCTCCCCAGGTTGTCTTCATTTCTCAAACCTCTGAGATGTAAATTTCTCCCAGAATTGCAAAAAATTAATGTACTTTTTGAAACTGAATTTCTTCACTTGCAAGGTGCTCACATTGTACTTTTATTTTTTGCAATTTAAAGTGATATTAATCTGCTGTCTAAGACCATTTCAAAGCTATTTTTCTTTAGTTATTCATAAAACTCATAATCGTAGAGTTTTCAGGTAATATTGACTTTATTCCAATACTTTCATTTATGGGGACAGTGAAATTTAGACTAAGAAAGATGTGTTGTTATTCCAACGTTACACAGTAATTAGTGGTCAAGTAAGAATAGAAATTAGGTTTGCTGACATCTAATTCATCCTACTATTATGCTACAGCAAATACTTCAAAGATGAAAGCAGTAATATTTTACCCATGAAAGGAAAAATCATCAGTGAGCTCAGAAATAAAATAAAAAGCCTGGCCGGTGTGGCTCCGTGGTTGAGCATCGACCCATGCACCAAAAGGTCACCAGTTCAATTCCCAGTCAGGGCACATGCCCAGGTTGTGGGCCCAATCCCCAGTGGGGGCCATGTGGGAGGCAGCCAATCAATGTTCTCTCTCATTGATGTTTCTCTCTCTCTCTTTCTCTCACTTCCTCTCTCTCTAAAATCAATAAAGGAAACAAAAATTTTAAAAAAATATATATATATATTTCTATCTCCCTTTCCCCCTCCCTTCCTCTCGCTCTAAAATCAATAAAAAAAGGAAATAAAATAAAAAGTGTTATTAACTATATCCAGTTTTTAAGTAAAATACCTAAGTGAGTCTTCTGAACCTTATAGAGGCAGATATAATTAGCCCATTTTACTTTGATACCACTGAAGCACAGAGCGTAACCAGGGCCATGGCCACATGAGCAGGAAGTGGCAACACTGTTATTAGAAAGTGCAAATCTTTATTAGCATCCATTTAATTCTTTGAGTTAAGTTGTGAACATACAGAGTGGCAAGAGTAGTCACCAGTACATGTATATCCTTGAAAAATAGAACAATATACACAACAGACATAGCCCCTCTTCTCACAGAGCATCTGAGGAAAGACAGTGATCAGATCATGAGAAATTCTATAAAGTAAACATTTGGTTCTTTTCTATTCAATAATAATTCAATAATGTCTGCTGAGAATGTGAGGAAAACTCCTGTGGGTGAGAATGGGAGAGAAGGAAGCAGTGCAGCGTGGGCATCCCCACAGGGGAAGGAGCTCACACATAGTTGTGGAAATGGAAGATCTTGGCCTGTTCAACACATCAGAGTCAGCTGGAGCTTAAGAATTAGGGACCATAGTTTAGAATAAGGTGGAGACTTAGGCAGGTGTGTGGCGTGATGTACCTTTTGTTGTTATTGTTGCAATTTTTATTAGTGACTATCAAGAGATGCCAGTGTAGTGGTCTAGGCCACACACTATGTAGCTTGGACTAGGATCAGGAAACACAAGTTTAGACAGATTTTGAATGTGTTACTGAGTTGAATATATAGGACTTGTTGATAGATTTGATTTGATGGGTGATAATACAGAATGGATCAAAAAGAAGTTCCTAGGTTTTTTACTTGGCCAACTAGCTGGGTGGCTCCAATGTACTGAAATGGTGATAATTTGGTTAGAAACAAGTCTTGGATGGTGGGATAGGTGGAAATCAAGTGTTCAATATCAGGCATATTCAAGGTGATGAAATTGTTACCTTCGAGATAGAGATGTTAATAAATAAGTGGATATATAAGTCTGGAGCTCAGAGCAGTCTGAATTGGATGTGTACATTTAGGAGCCATTAGGTTGTAGATGAGAATTATAGTCATGGAAATGGATGAGCCCAAAGGAGCCAATGAGAAGAAAGGCTAGGAATGAGCTTGAAGAACTCCCAACATTTAGAAGGAAGATGGCGTCGGAGAAACCAGCAAAGGAGACTGTATCAGTCAGGGTCCCAACAGGAAACAATGGCATGTCAAATTAGGAGGATTTACACTTAAAAGGACTAATAGCCCGTATGTCAACACTCCTCATTCATAGGGACCACACATAGGCTAGCAGGGATTGCAGCCTATTCTCCAGGGTCTGAGGAGACCCCTGGGAGTCAACCAGAGGATCTGCCCTGTCCTCATTCTTCTGCCTCCCTTCCTCCTGTCGTCCATTGATACTGTCTACACTCCAAGTCCACTGGGAAGCTAGAAAGAATGAGAGTTGGTGGTGGAATTGCGTAGGCCTGTGTGACTAATGGGTAGAGATGCGGAGAGGTCCAAAGCAGTGAACAGAAGATGCCTGGCACAGAGAGCAAATTATTTTAAATCAAGAATTGGGAGCTTTTACACTCTTTTCTTACTTATTTATAATGGTATATAAATACAAAGGAAATAGAGAAGATAGCTATTTTGTTATCTCCCCAGCGTGTGAGGAGAATTAAATTACTTTAGAAATTGAAAATCACCTTGAAAAATGTAAAGCCTTACATAGTCATTAGTATTGTTATTGCTGAAGCCAGGTCTCCCCTAGAGTGAAGAACAAAAGTGGCTTAGGTCAGAAAAACAAATAGTTTTGTGGCGGCTCAGTTCATTCCTAGAAAATCAGATTCCTATAAAAAAATATTACAGCACTGTATAAGAAAAGTATGAAATTATTGTATGTAGCAACTCTAATTTGCTGCTTTTTTCTCCTCATTTCTTATTTTATAGTTACTTCTACTATATTTGTAATAAAAATGATCTGTGATTAGACCAGCCAGTGTGGCTCAGTGTATTGAGCATTGTCCCATGGACTGAGAGGTCCTGGTTCAATTCCCAGTCAGGGCACAGGCCCAGGTTGCAGGCTTGATCCCCAGTAGGGGGCATACAAGGGGCAGCTGATGGATGTTTCTCTCTCACATTGATGTTTCTATCCCTTCCTCTCTCTCTAAAAAAAAAAAAAATGAACAAAAACATTAAAAAAATTATCTGTGATTAAAAATTAATAGATTAGAATTGCAAGTATCGGAACTTATTTTACTATATTTCTTTAGTGAAGAAGGTTAAGAATGAAAAGTATGTTATTTTTCTGTTACAATCAACATGCAGGTATAGAAGACATGGTTATAAATGTTATGAGAATGGTTTGCATAGAAATAATTGTGATAATTTAATATATATTTTCATTTTATGTTTGTCTTTCTAATAATTGGTAACCAGCTAGGCAATTTTTAAAGGAAACCCAAACAGAGAGAGAATCCCACATGACCAGAAAGTAAAATGTAAATGAACGCGATTGTTTTTAAATGTAGCACTTAAATTAGCAGACCACATTCAGAGAGAAGTAAAATAGCTAGATGGTTCATACATTTTATTAGTAACTATGTAGCAAACATAAGAGTCACTAACAGCTCTCTTTAACAGAAATTATTTTAGGCTATAATGTCTAATAAGTGTCATAAGTTAAAGCCAATTTGTAAATGGTGCTATTTAGAGGGAGAAAGGTGATCCAGTTTATATTTCCTTAATTCTTTGTTAAATTTTCACAGAGAAAAATAAAGCCAAAAGCAAAACTTGAAATAATTAGAATGTCTATTTTCTTTTTCCTTTCCTTTTGTCTTTAATTTATGGTTTTATTAAATCCACCATTTTCTTGAAATTTTACATGATAGACCCTTTTGTTTAATCTATAAACCTTCCCCTCATGACATATCCAGCCAGAGAACAAATGACAAAGCTTATTTTTATTATCATACATTCAGAGTATTTCTCAGAAATAAGACCAATATCTTACCATGAATAATTTTTTCCTGTTTCCTTAAAAAAGGACAAAAGTCTATTGACTTATTAGCATGCAATATTACTTTAAATAATATATTTTTTATTCACTGTTTACTTCAGAGAAATCAGAAAACTATAATATTTTTAGTTATTCAAGATCCACATATTGTATCTTATTTATCCAGCATATTATTTAGCAGAAGTATTTATATATTTGGCTATGTTATTAATAACTCCCAAAATGTGAACAAACTTCAAGTATTTCCATGAATGTCAAAAGAATAATGATGATTGGCATCATTTTAATATCAGGCATCTTTTGTATTCCTGTTTCTTAAAGATTCAAAATCTACATATGACACTAGTGGAAATACCCTCAACCAGAATACAGTGATACCTCGGTTCTCGAACGCCTCGGATTTCGACCAAATCGGTATTCGACCAGGAGATTCGAGAAACTTTTGTCTCGGAATCCGAACAAATATTTGGAACTCGAACTTCCGAGATGAGCCGAGTTGAGCCGAATGGCGTTCATTCGGCCCAGCGCGCCTTGCTCGCGCCATCAGTGTGAGTGCAGAGAGAGAGTCACGCTTTGTGGAGAGAGTCACGCTTTACACTGAATTTAACCCTTAGACATACTGTACACTTTTATTTCTTGTTGAGACTTATGTTTTTCTACATATTATATACAAATTAGGCCAGTAAATAGGCATTTTCTGGGGCTTGGAACGAATTAATCCAGTTTCCATTATTTCCTATTGGGTTTCATTGCTTCGGTTCTCGAACAATTTGGTTCTCGACCGTCCTCCTGGAACGAATTATGTTCGAGAACCGAGGTATCACTGTAGTTGGCCTAGTTCATTCCCTTTCAAGACCCAAGACTTTGTATAATGTATTTCAATGTGTATTGCTATTTCAGAAATCTCTTGTATGTGCAGATTGGACAAAAAGAATTTTTTTTAAGCTAGTAAAACTAATTTTTAAACTTACATTGATTTTATTTGCATATATTTGTACAGTCAAGTGATATTCTCTCTTAGCAGCATCCACAGTCTCCACTGGACGGCAGTTCGACGGCATGTTTAATGTGGAGCTTAGCGTGTCTGCTGCGTGACGGATGCAGTGAGCTGGAGCGGCCTGCTTACCGTGGCTGCCAGGGCTCTCACAGTCTTGCAGTGACAGATCACTTACTTATCTTTAATGGGAAATGGATCGATGTGGTCTACTTGTACCCTCAGTAGTATTTGATTGTGATGGACTTTCTGCTTCGGAATCTTGTGAATTCCCATGGTCACCACTCTCATCTGTAAAAGAGCAAGACAAAAAAATTTGTAAGATTTAGGATTGGAGATAAGTATTTTTTAAGTTAAATTTATTGAGGTGACATTGGTTAATAAAATTATATAGGTTTCAAGTGTACATGTCTATGATACATCATCTGTATATTGCATTGGGTGTCAAAATCTTGAAGTAGTGCAGGGTCACTGGTCACCCACACTGCTGAGCAGATTTCCCACACATGTTGGAGGCTCCAAAATGTATTACTATTTTGTTACTGAGATATATGTCATTTATGAGCTTTTCTCAGGCTTGCAAACTATAAGGCAAGTAATTTCTGAGAGGCCCTGGGCCTTGATTTCAAAGTCTTTGGCAAAATAATTCAAGAACCCATATATGTCATCTCATTTTCAATGTCATTTTTCTTCTGCTTTCTTTTGATTTACATATGTTTCTTTTCTATAGCAACTTTTTTTTTTTAATCTAGCTGGGGAGATTTTCTCATTGAAGGAATCTTCTGCAGTGTTGCATGTATCAATTGCTATTTATTTAACAAGAGTCATTGGTACAATAACATACAGAGTTAAATTTTTATCTGTCTTATTTTATATTTTGCAATCAGAAATGTTACTTATTCTTATATGCACAGTAATAAAAGCTTAAGGTAGGAGTTTGAGAAAAATAGATTGTGCAACTCATGACTTGAGGAAACTCACTCAGCCAATTTGAGGCAAAAACCTAAAATAACTTAAACCGTATCTTTTGATTGAATTATCTGGATTGCAACAGTCCCATCTTTCCAAACAATCATATTATCTCCCCACTTGGTTACTTTGTAAATAAGGTCCTAGCATAGCGCATACACCCTATGAGAACCAAGGTGGTGCTGGTTTACTGGAGGGTCGTCCTGAGACACCGCGGCTGCAGATTCGATCCCGGTCAGGTCACGTGCAAGAATCTTGATCTTTTAGTTAATGTGGAAAATATTATTCTACTTGCAATATGAGAATCTAATTAACCTAATAAGTACTTTTAAATGTTGTGTTTCATTATTTTTTTAACTGCTGAAAATGGGGACACATTTTTATGAGTAATTGTAAAATAACATTGCAGATATATTCTGGATTTATGGAAATGATGCTTACAAGAAAAGGGTCTATAATCCATGTGTGCCAAAGCCTGCTCCCTCCTGCTACCCCTGGGATGAATTGTGGAGGTGAAGGGTACGGAGAGAAGTTGGAAAAAAGTCCTTTCTATTATTTATTACTCAACATAATTGAGAAGTAGGATGTTATTGACCTGAAGCCCCTAATTCTCACTGTCAAAAGGTTAAGATTTTAATGAACATGTTGTTCCATATGCTTCTGGCATCCCAGGAGCCAGACATGGGACTTGGTTTTTTTTGTTTTGTTTTGTTTTTTGTTCAGATAGAGTGGGAAGGGAGAGAGAAAGAGAGAAACATCGATGTGAAAGGGACACATCGAGTGCTTGCCACCCGCACGACCCAACCAGGGCCGGGGACAAACTGCAACCGAGGTACGTGCCCTTAGCAGGAACTGAACCCGGGTCTCTCTGGACCACAGGCCGACGCTCTACCGCTGAGCCAAACTGGCCAGGGCAGGGACTTGGTTTTCCATAGAGATATTCTTCGCACACTATGTTTCTATAGCAGCTTTCTTGAGATATAATTCACATACCATAATATTTCCCTATTTGAAGCGTTCATTTCATTGCTTTTTAGTACATGTACAGACTTTGGCAACCATCATCATAATGTAATTGTGTGACATTTCATTGCCCCCCAAAGAAAGCTCGTATTCACTCTCAGTCACTGCCGGTCCCCTCGCTTGCAGCTGTAAGCAATCACTAATGTATTTTCTGTCTCTATAGATTTGTTTGCTCTTGGCATTTTATATAATTTTATTTATTTTTAGAGAGAGAGAGATCAGTTTGTTGTTCCACTTATTCCTGCATTCACTGCTGAATGTGCGTGTGCCCTGACCGGGCTGGAGCCTGCAACCTTGGGGGATCAGGGCAGTGCTCCTGGCCAGGGCTAAAAGCACATTTTCAACCACGAGATAATTTAAAGTTTGGTAGAAACAACATTTTCACTTTTATGAAGGCCATAATCTTTACTTTGTAGATCCAAGTGGGGAAATATTTCTCGAATAATAAACATCATCTCTCTACTCCATGATCAGTAATAATTCATTTGTGATTATATGCTTCATAGGAGCTGACCTGGGAGACTAATTTTTTTCTTTTTTTTTCTTGAGAGGATATATTTGTTTTACAAACAGCCCCTATATATAATTGAACTTGTGTTAAGTACCATGTTCAATGTTTTAAATAACTGTGTATGTATGCAGTAAACTATGCATCGACAGTGCCTATTCCTATGCACATAACGTTTTAGTGATGACAGTCTTCACAAGTCTTGTCTAATAAGAAATTCAAATTATGTTTTTCCTAAATTTATTATAAGACAACATTTATAAAGAGTGTCATATATGACAATTATATCTTAATAAAGCTAGAAAAATTGTCTTGACTTTCAATTGATATGGATTTAATCCAGCAACACTTATCTATTGAGCATAAATAATGGATTTGATATCGGATGTTTTGAAATGCAACAGAAATCACAATCATATTGTCAATATAACAAAACTAATAAACAAGGAATTGTATAATGGAGGATTAAATGATATGTTTTAAGGCTAATTACAGTACATATATAGATTTAACTGTTAATATATAGGTTTCTATCACTTTTTATACTAATTAGAAATATGATTTTGAAAAGAAAAACTTCCTTTGAGACTGTGTTACATTATCTTTGAGTGGATTGGATATGTTGCTGTCTAGAGCATTCCACAGCTCTGCAATGCTCTGCTGCTAACGGCACTGTGAGTTCTTTTGAGGAACACACACACACACACACACCCCACACACACACACACATACACACACACCCATACACAGGTATAAGTGGTAGATGTTCATTTATATTACATGTAAGTGAATGAAAGGGACACAGTCACAGTGTAGATAGAGCTCTAGAAGGAGCTGCCCTTGTCCCAGCCCTGTTCTGCTACTGAAGGCTGGTAGGACTTTCTGGGTTTCTATTTCCCTGGGTTAAAGACAATAGATGTGCAAAGCTCCCCTCCCTCGCCATTTGCGGGGTACAGTAAGATAATGGCTCTTCTCTGCTGGGCAGAAAGACGCAAGCCTTCCGACTGGAAATGTGCAGGATCTGTAGCCTGACTTTGGACAGACCTTTGACGGGAACAGTGCTGTGTAAAAGGGGAAGGGCTGCATGGACAGGAAAGTATCCTTTTATTAAAAGACCATCTTGGAAACTGTTTTTCTGTTATCAGGACTGTCATTTTCCATAATGTTAGCTGATGACTTTCTCAACAATAAACCAACTACAGAAGTAGGAAGCTGACCTACTGTTTTAGCTAAATCTGAGTTGTACAGGGTTGTATGGGCCCTCTTTTCTGCAATCTGCTTTAAAACACAGCTGGCCCTTTTCTCTCCCACCTTCAGAGCTGCTTCCTTTTCAAAAGAAACTTCTGTTTGCAAGGCAAGAATAGTTTTCGGCAACATGGACATTAAATGTTGTACTTAAGATTTACCAGCATTCTCTGCAATAGGAAGGAAGGTCTTTCATCTGTGAAGAAGTCCACACCTCACTGCCTTCTGTAGGTTCAGGCTCCACCCGGGTAGAAACCTTCTGGCTGTGGACCAGCGTGGCTGTTGCTTTCTAAGGGGTAGAAACACGGATCCCTCTTGGTGCCACTCGTCATTGCTGCATCTTGACCTGCTTTCTGTCTGAGGCAGAATTTTCCATGTTGTCCTTTTCTTTGGCTGAAGGTCTGTGTTTGTAACTGTTATCCTGGTAAAGGAAAACCTTCAGACAGAGAATTCCTATGTAACTTCTAATGACATTCGTCTACGGGCTTCCTTGATGAGAGCCTTTGTGTCACCAGTTACTGCAGTGCAGGTGCCCAGTCTGTAAAGGAAAGCCGTCATAGTAGCTCACATCAATCAGCTCTCGCGTCGCCTCCGTGGCAGTGCTGTGGCCGTGGCTGTGGATCACTTGGCTGGCTCACAGTTTCTCCTGAGCCTGGAGCTTCCGCCACCTTCTGATGGAAGAGGACACCGAGGCTGGGAGAACCCGTGGCTTGTGGGAACATACGTTTAATTAGTACCGAGGTCTGCTCTTGATTTTCTGTCAACCTGTAGGAAAAATGACATTGTGTCTACTCAGTTGTACAGAATAATTTGTAATCGGCTCTGAGGGAATCTGAAGATTACAGACAAAGGCACAGTGGTGGCAGCTGGGCACACACCAGCCTCCCCTCTGCTTCCCGGGCCCTCTCTGAGGCTCTGCTTAGCCAGTTCTTGTAAAGGGAATACATGTAGGAACAGATGGGAACCTTTTTGGTGGTGGTGTTGAGGTCAGAGGAGCAAAGGAAGGAGGAAATGCGGGATGGGGACAGCCCTGGAGGCCGAGTGTAACTTCAGGATGTGCACGGCCAGCCTTGGTGACCAGACATGAAACAGTAACTTGGTAGATGGAGACTGTAGAGGGGGCATGAGTTCAACAGGGGTTAGATGCAGGTGAGGCTAGCCCTGGGCTCTCAGGTGGCTGAGGGTGGTTCTAAGGACAGGATTCTCGGGCTGGGTGTTGTGATGAGGCAGGCAGTGTCCTGGCGGGAAGAGGGCTGGTCTGACAGGAGCAGGGGTACATTGGGAGTTCCAAGAACACTGGGTCGGAAGTGCTTGGGCCAGAAGACAGCATCACATACAAGGAGCTACTGATTTTTTGTGATTTTATTATAGCATTTACCATAGTTATAGTAGATAAAAACCTAACAGACTCATTAAAAGACTATATGAGAGGATGAGTGAATCAAGTGTAAATGGATGAATGAATTATCCAACTCCAAATTAGCAAGTCTTAACCATTTGTGCCTCCTTCCTTTTCCCACCTCAGGATGCAAAGAGGCCCAAGTCATGTGCCTGCAGAACTTGCTGTTTGAGCATTTCTCTGCAAACCCTGTCCAGGAATCAGAGCCTAAGAGATTAGAGACGAGTGTTTGAAAGTGCCTTTGGGCACACTGCCCAGTTCTTATTTTGACAGGTCTGATTTTATTTGGTTCATGTCTTGGGCTTTCAGTATTTATTTGCATATTAGTTTTACAATTTTATTATCTTTTTTTTTTTCAAGTATGTTTTTCTTGTTTTTTTAGAGAGCAAGGATGGGGGAGAGAGAGAGAGAGACATTGATGTGAGAGAGAAACATTGATCAGCTGTCTCCTGCACGCCCCCCACTGGGGATCCAGTCCACAACCCAGGCATGTGCCGTAATCAATCTGGGACCTCTCAGTCCATGGGACATCGCTCAATGCACTAAACCACACCAGCCCAGTGAATTTCATTATCTTTTTTGAGTGATAGTTTGTGAGGACTTGATTTACATTGCTATTCCAATACAATAGTTTCTTTTCAAATATTTGCTATGTTTTTCAAAAAATGAAAGGGTCATTTATCTTGCTTCTTTACCTTGAGGGGAACATTCCTAACCAAGTAGTTGTCACCTCTATTCTTTGCCTCTAATTCTGTAAGCCACGTGGAATTCAGGTCTAGTGCTTATACGTGGGGTTTCATATACTGTAAACTACTGGTCTTTGTATGCACCTTTGGATGACTATTTGAGCTGGAATCCATGAAGCAATACTATAAATAGGTACCAATTTATTTCAGCGAGTTCTGAAACCTGTTAAAATAGGACCTTGTGGAGACTTCATTTTCTTCTCTGTTTTCCACAGCTGATGTGACAAAACATGTCGTCATATACCTTTCCAATTAAAAAGAACTTTAGCCCTGGCCAGTTTGGCTCAGCAGTTGAGCGTCAGCCTGCGGACCAGAAAGTCCCGGGTTTGGTTCCTGCTAGGGGCCTGTACCACAAAAAAATAAAAAAGTAAAAATAATTTTACTTTGTCTCTCTACTGTCTGGTATTTAAAACATTTCTAAAGCTCGAAATGAGAAAAATGGTTTGAATCAAATCTGTTAAATTCCCACAATGTATTTTCAACTTAATAAAGCTTAATTGAATATATATTTACACACTTCACAGTGCTTTTTTCATAGTAGGTCCTCAGTGTGATTGTTCATTTTATGTGTCAAGATAAAAGAGCCTAGATAATTGGAGAAATAGTATTCTTGATATTTCTGTAAAGGTATTTTTGATGAGATTAACATTTACATCAGTAGACTTTGAGTAAAGCAGATTGCCCCGCATAATAATAATAAGGGTGCACCCATCCAATTGTTTGAAAGCCTTAAGAGAAAAAGATGAACCTCACTTGAGCAAGAGGGAAATCTGCCAACTGACTTTCGACTCAACTATAGCATCACCTCTTCCCTGGGTCTCTGGCTTGTCGGCCTACCCTGCAGATTTTAGACCTGCCAGGCTCCACAAATCTTTCTCTCCCTCTCCCTGTATGTAAACACACACACACACACACACACACTTCTGTTTCTATGGAGAACCTTGACTAATACACTTAGTTATAATGGGTTTAGTCCTTTTGTCTTTTTCATGAAGTAACAAAACTCTGGCACAGGTGTGTCCTATTCATACTTGCAGTGTTCAATCCTAGCTCAACCCTGGCATAAGGAAGATGCACAATTATGTTTGTCAAAACAAATTAGGCTCTTTTTAAAATTAGCATATTTTTATTTTTTTCCCCTTTGACCAACATTTCTTTCTTTATTCAGTTCGGTGGCAATAGCTATTCATTACTGATATCTTTGAGGTAATCATGTTTTTAAAATTATCTTAGGAATCTTCAAGATAAATAGAATTATGCCCAGTATGATTTGGAAGTTTTAGACATTTATTTTATACATAGTACAGTCATCAATGGTACATAAAGTATTACGCAGACACATTAGTGTCAACATTCAGTATAAATTCGGGTATATATGCACAATATTCATTGATACAACGTGAAATTCACTGCGTGTGGAGCAGGATGGGACGTGGCATTTCTGACCTTTATTTTCAGTTGAAACAGGAGACAGTAAATCGAGCCTCTTCTTGTGAAATCTCCAGGGCCACACACTGTTTTTGGTTGAATATCCGTGTTTGTAACTGTACACTGGTAAATCAAAAACCTGAGGTGAAGGATACCCCCAACACTGCTGCTGGCACTCTGTCTAAGGCTTTGACTGTTCTCACGTAGGAAATGGCCTGGGTTTTCCGTTCGCAGTGTTTGCCTTGAATGTGTTTTCACGCCTGTGCGAGAGATGGATGTGCATTAAGAACATGGTGACAGGCTGCACACACTCAGCTGTAACAATGTAGCTTTTTCCTACTGCAGATTGTAAGAGATCTGATTACAGGCAGCCAGGTACTGAACAGCTGACCACGTGATGGCGGCGACACGGTGGTGCTGGAGGACTCGGAAGGCCCTTCGTATTCCTTATTTCCTAAACAGATGAATAAGTGCATAGTAATTGCGACCTGAATATATTTGCCAATACTGCAACTTGCTTTTAAATCTATATTTTAATTTTTTAAATTTTTATTGATTTTAGAGAGAGAGGAAGTGAGAGGGAGACAGAGACAGAAACATCGATGAGAGAGAACATGGATTGATCGCCTCCTGCAGCTCCCCCTGGGGATCAGGCCCACAACCTGGGCATGTGCCCTCACCGGGAATCCAACTGGTGACCTCTTGGTGCAGGGTCCATGCTCAACCAGTGAGCCACTCCAGCTGGGCTTACTTTTAATCAGTTTTTTCTTTTGCCAAGAATATCTTGCTCTGAATTTCATGCTTATTCACCTGAACAGAGAATGAATTCAGAAAATGAATAATTTTGTTTATTTGTGGGCATTCAGGATAGTTCTTGCTCTAGAATCTAGGACAATGACCTCTATAGAAGTTTAAAATCTAGGTAATTAGACATTTGACATGATTTTTTTTTTTTTTTTATCCTCACCCGAGGACATTTTTCCATTTTTGCTCAGGTAGAGTGGGAGGGAGAGAGAGGAACAGAGAGAGAGAGAGAAACATCGATGTGAAAGGGACACATCGAGTGGCTGCCACCCGCACAACCAACCAGGGCCGGGGACAAACTGCAACCGAGGTACGTGCCCTTAGCGGGAACCGAACCCGGGTCTCTCAGGACCGCAGGCCGACGCTCTAACCGCTGAGCCAAACTGGCCAGGGCTTGACATGATTTCTTTACGGTGAGTTTTTATCACAGATCTTGATTGGTCAAAGTTCCTCACCTTTAACAGAATTTTATTTTAGATAACAGAATTTTATAATGAAAATAGTACCAATGGGTACAACTCTCGCTTTTGTAATCTCAAAAATATTTAAAACCAAACATTATATTACAAATTTTAGTTTTTTTCTACTCCCTTTATCTTTCCTACATTTTATTTTTATTGATTCACTTGGTTATTTTTCTAACTTTGCCCTGAGGTTTTCATATCTTTTAATTTACCTCTCATTTTGTTTACATAAATGTTAAATTTTGTCAATTTATTTTTTGTTGTTTCAACATTTTTTTTTAATCCTCAGCCTGAGGATATTTTTGTTTCTATTTTCAGATAGAGTGGGAGGGAGAGAGAGAGACGAAGAGAGAGTGAAACATCAACATGAGAGGGACACATCGACTGCCACACATGACCCCGACCAGGGATGGGAACGAACTGCAATCGATGTAGGTGCCCTTGACCAGAATCAAACCCACAACTCTGTGGTCCGAGGGCTGACGTTCTAACCACTGAGCAAACCAGCCAGGGCTGTTTCAACTTTTTATATCAGGCTTCTTCTTCCCTCTCCTTCATCTATTCATTTAAATTTTTGTTCATTTTCTGAACTATTTTTTCCCAGTATTTGCAAAATGTAATATTCATATCTAAAATATATTTTCTGTTGCTCTGGCTGGTTTGGCTCAGCGGTTAGAGCGTTGGCCTGCGGACCAGAGAGACCCGGTTCGGTTCCCACTAAGGGCACGTACCTCAGTTGCAGTTTGTCCCCGGCCCTGGTTGGGGTCGTGTGAGTGGCAGCCAGTCAATGTGTCTCTCTCACATCAGTGTTTCTCTCTCTGTCTTCCTCCCTCTCTCCCTCCTGCTCTATCTAAAGATAAATGCAAAAATGTCCTCGGGTGAGGATAAAAAGCAAACAAAAAACTCTATAATTCTTTAAAAAGTAAATAAAAAATATTTTTTATTTCTGATTGATTTTTCACTTAGTGAGAAATAAAATAGATTTTGGAATCTGACCACATGGTTTTTGAATTTTTGGACAATGCTTCCCTAATGCCTCAGTTTTATATCTGTAACAGTGATAGACATATAGTTCTTAGTTTATAAAGTTGTTGTGAATTATAGATATGCACTTGAAATATGGTCAGGACTTTAGATGTATTATTGTTCTTATTGAAAACAAGTCTATTGTTTATTTCAGCTTTTTTTACTACAATGTTGATTTTGCCTCTGAAAATAATTTATTTTTATTCCAGTGGTAGTTAATATGTGACAAACAAAAGTATGATGACCTGTTAAAATATTTTTTCTTGCCCGGCCGGTGTGGCTCAGTGGTTGAGCGTCTACCTATCCACTAAGAGGTTGCCAACTGGATTCCCAGTCAGGGCACATGCCCAGGTTGTGGGCCAAATTCCCAGTGGGGCCATGCAGGAGGCGGCCAATCGATGTTCTCTCTCATGGATGTTTCCATCTCTTCCTCCCTCTGCCTTCCTCTCTCTCTAAAATCAATAAAGAAAAAAAAATTAAAAGAACATTTTTTTTTCTCTATAGTCATATATTTATGTACCATATTTGTGAATAACACACAATAAATTCTTGGTGAATATTTGTTTTATGATCACACTGAAGTGCTAACAGCTATATTACAGTTTATGTAAATTTAGTGTCACGATTTTACCAACAATATATATGTTTTATCATTCTTTAAACAATATTAACAAGTATTTTGGTGTTCTATTTATTACTTGGAGATCATGGTGCTACACAATACTATGAATAATAATAAAAGCTTACACTTTCTTAACACTTAGTATTGGCTGGAGTCGTTCCAAGTGCTGAAGCGTATTACAGTTCCCTTAATCACCTTACAAAGCTGAACCTGTTCTAATTTTTATTTCACAGATTAATACACCGACTCCTAGAAAGGTTAAATGAGTTGTCAGAAGTCACATGGTTAATAAAGTGACATAGCAGGGCTTTTAATAACGCCTGTTCAGTTTTGGATTCTGTCTCTTTAATAATTATTCTATACTTTTACCAAAAGTCCAAGCCCCTGTCCTCAAGGACCATATAAAATATCACACTATGGTGTTTGTATACAACATAGCCATTTGTTGTATTTCAATTAATCTATTATAAAATCTACTTTTGTAGATATGAGCCTATAAAGTTTTCTGTTTTGGTTTTCTTTCTACTTTGGTATAGAGATTTGCTCAGTACATGTACAGTAATATCAAACCTTTACTACTCATCATTTTTTTGTTTTCAAGTTTATTTATTTATTTTGATATGTACACAGCATTTAAGTTCTAATGGGTTAATTTGGGTAAAAACAAAAAGTTCAGTAAATGTAATCTTTAGCTTTTTCTCGATCTACATTTATCATGACAGTGCTAGGTCTTCTGAGTTCCTCCTTTCTCTGAAATACCTTTGATTGGCAGTGAGAAGTGGTAGGTGTTAATTATCAGTGAAAGTGAGATTAAAGCAACAAAAAATCCATTAAGGAGAATTAATGATTAGGCTGGCATTTAACCAAAAGTTTTTAAGCAAATGATCCGATGCCATGAACATGTATGTCTTACTGTTGACATTTATTGTTTAAGATAATGATTATCAAAATAATCTGTTTGTCCGGCATCGCCCCCACTGTCCCCAAGAGGTGAGTGTGCCTGTTTATGTAGATGCAAGAGTGAGGGTGTCCTGTCCCTCACTGATGGTCCCAGCCTTATCCTCCAGGGCACCAAGAATTGCTTGACACATTTTGCAAGACCAAGAATATTTGTCTGGTGGACATTCTCTGTTTTTCCTGGAAAGAAATACAATGGTAACTGTTCAATATATATTTTATGTTTATATATACTCTTTCATTAGGGAGCAAAGATTTTTGCAGAGAAGAATGGATATGTTTTCTGTTCTTTCAATCTCTCTGTGTCCAAAGCCACTGCCTACACACTTCATTGAATTTGATGATTATAAATGTGCCTCAAATACCATATGTTAGAGTCTACATAAGAAACATCTAAACCTGTAGAGAATTTTTATGAGCTTATTTGAGCCAAACTGATGACAGTTGCCAGGAAGCAAAATCTCAATGGATTGAGAAAATGCTCCAGAGAATGGTAGTTTTGCAGCTTATTTTATACATTATAGTCAAAGAAGGAGACATAAGGGTTGGGGGGATGGTGACATGAACCCTATTAGTGATAGATTAGGGAGCCAGGAGGAAGCAAAGCAGGAAAATCTCTGAGACTGGATACAGGGTTAAATGGAGAGAGAGATCTTCTTTTACAATTGTAGATTCACGATAACATTTACAGAATATCTGGGGACCAAGATAACAATGAGGGGTTCTGTGGTGTCCTGCTCTGGTGCTGTGGGTGTATCCTGAGTGGTCTAGAAAAAGGGAATTGCTTTGACATTCTTAAATGCAAAAAGACAATAGGCTTACTTGTCCATTGGTTATGCATCTTTGCGTATAAGTTCTTTGGTTTATCTCTTCCCTCTCCCCTTCCCTTTGAGGTTCATCAGTCTAACAACCAGTATGTACTTTTTAATCCCTTCACTATTTTGCCCTTCCCCCAAGCTCCTCCAATTTGGCAACCAACCAAAAGTTCTCTGTATGGTTTCTGTTCTCCTTGTTCATTTTGTTTGTAGATGCAATTGTTGATAGACATGTATTTATTAACATTTTATTGTTTATTGTTCATATTTTTGATCTTTTTTGATCTTCTTCTTCAAGAAGACCCTTCAACATTTCATATAATACTGGTTTGGTAGTGATGACCTCCTCTAGTTTTTTCTTGTCTGTGAAGCTCTTTATCTGTCCTTCAATTCTAAATGATAGCTTTAATTAGATTCTAAATGATATGCAGGGTAGAGTAATCTTAGTTGTAGGTCCCTGCTTTCCATCACTTTGAATATTTTTTCCCACTCCTTTCTGGCCTGCAAAGTTTCTTTTGAGAAATCACCTGACAGTCTTATGGGAGCTCCATTGTAGATAACTAACTACTTTTCTCTTGCTGCTTTTAAGATTCTCTGTTTGTCTTTAACCTTTTGCACTTTGATTATGATGTGTCTTGGTGTAAACCTCTTGGGGTTCATCTTGTTTGGGACTCTCAGTGCTTCTTAGACTTGTATGTCTATTTCCTTCACCAAGTTAGGGAAGTTTTCTGTAATTATTGTTTCGAATGGTTTTTCAATCTCTTGCTCTCTCTCTTCTCTATCCTACACCCCTGTGATATGAATGTTGGTGTGCTTGAAGGCTCCTTACACTATCCTCATTTTTTTTTTTTTTTGGATTAAAAAAAATGTATTTTTATTGATTTTTAAAGAGAGAGGAAGGGAGAAGGAGAAAGATAGAAACATGGATGTGAGAGAGAACCATTGATCAGCTGCCTCCTGCATGCCCCCTACTGGGGATCAAGTCCAAAACCCTGGCCTGTGCCCTGACTGGGAATTGAAGAGGTGACCTCTTGGTACATGGGTCGACGCTCAACAATTGAGCCAATCTGGCTAGGCAGATTCTGGTTTTTCTTTTCTTTCTTTCTTTCTTTCTTTTTTTTTTTTGGCTGTTCTGAATGGATGTTTTTTTGCTTCCTTATATTCCAAATCAATGGTTTGCTTCTTGGCTTCAACTACTCTACTATTGATTCCCTGTAAGTTATTCTTTATTTCAGTTAGTGCATCCTTCATTTCTTACTGGTCCTTTTTTATACTCTTGAGGTCCTCACTAAGTTCCTTGAGCATCCTTATAACCAGTGTTTTGAACACTTTATCTGTTAGATTGCTTATCTCCATTTTATTTAGTTCTTTTCCTAGAGTTTTGTTTTGTTCTTTTATTTGAAACATGTTTCTTTGTTTCCTCATTTTGGCTGCCTCCCTGTGTTTGTTTCTATGTATTAGATAGAGTTGCTATGTCTCCTAGCCTTCCTAGCATGTCCATTGTTGTAGGTATCCTGTAGGATCCAGTGGCACAGCCTCCCTGATCACTGCAGCTGGGCCCTCGAGGTGCACCCCTCATGGGGACTGTATACCCTTCTACTGTATTTGAGTCTTGATTGCTGTTGGCATGTCAATAAGAGGGATTTAATCAGGCGGATCAGTTGTAAGGACTGGCTATGCCCACTGACCACTGACCTCTGACTACCTTGGAGGATTAATTGTCTACCACACAGAGCAAGACTTACTTTAGCAGGGCTCTGGTACCCACTGAGTCCACTCACTGAGTGTGTCACTTGTGGAGGTGGTTGGGTGGTGGTTTTTTGACCTGGTCTGAGGCTGTCCACTAGGTGTGCTGGCTCTGGGACCAGGTCAGCCACTGCCTGTGTTCTACCCAGGGCCACCAGGCATAAGCTACAAAGTGATCTGCAGATGGCTGCTGCTTGTGCTGGGCTTGGAGGTGCCCAGGCAAAACCAAGCTGTGAACCAAGGCTGGCCGCTTCTAGTGCCAGGCCTGGGGCCACTTAATGAGATGTATGGGGCTCGCTGAGACCAGATGCTACTTGTGTGAGAGATTTTAGGAAAATCTGAAGCAGGAGCCAATCCTCTGGTAAAGCCACTGGGAACAGCTCCGGTGGGCCTGAAATTTGGGTGGGGTAGGGCCTCAGGGAGTCACCAGAGCAGGGCAAATAGTGTGATCCAGGTTGCTGGAGTCCCAGATATGGCTGTTGTCTGCTGGCCTCAAGGGGAAAGGGCTCACCAAAGGAACAAAGGCCTCTGACAGCACGTCTGTCGAGGAGAAAGCTGCCCCTCCAACCCTTGTACTGAGGCCAAACAGCTCAGTTCTTCCCGTATGTCTCTGGTGCCCCTGAAGCTGCCTCCCCAATCCTGGAGCCTGGAGGGAGCAAGTCCCAGTAAGTCCGTGCACAGGCCCTTTAAGAGGAGCTGCCTGGGGCTCCAGAAGCTTCAGCCTCTCTGAGCCTCAGTTCCTGCTGGTTTTGCAGCCAGAAGTGATGGGGATTCTCTTCCTGGCACTGGAACCCTGAGCTGGGCGCCTAGTGTGGGATGGGGATCCCTCATTCCTCAGGGAGGACCTTCCCAGCTGAGGTGTCCCTTCTCATTTTTATCGGCCACATGTGGGTGTGGGACCAACCCGTCCGCCTCTGGCCTCCTACCGGTCTCCATGTGGCTGCTGCTTTAATCTCGTAGTTGTAGGACTTCCATCCAGCTCGATGTCAGGCGGTTCTGAATGATTGTGGTTTTGTAGCTGTGATTTTGCTGTGGTTGAGGGTAGAGGTGAGACTGAGTTTACCTACACCGCCAGCTTGACTGAAAGTCTGTTTTTTCTAACATCTCAGGCTGTAACTCCATTTGCAAGCCATAAAAACTACAGAGTGATAATACTGATTACCAAAAATCACCTTATTTGTCCAAATGGGGGTTAATAAAATAAAGCAACTACCTAAACGATGATGATTAATGAGCACTAATGCTTGCTTTGCCCACCATATTGTATACAGTGTTTTTATATATTTTATCAGCCTATTTGGACTTCTCAACAATTCTATGAGTTTGCTGAATAAATCATTAAAATACCTGTTTTTCTGGAAGGAGAATCTATATGTGCAAGGACATGTAAAGAAGAAGTTGTAAAATGGACTTTAGGCCTTTGGTTTCAGATTTCTTGCTCTTTTAACCAATTCACAGGATGATGTGAAAGGAATTTTTTTTTCTTTCTTCCTTTTGGTATTAATAAGTGAGAACTCTGTCCTGGGAATTCAGAAAACACAACCCTTACCCGCAGGATCAGCAATTGACCAGATACATCACCTTGTTCTTTTTGTCATCTGCAAAATGAGGGCTTCGAATTAGATAATTTCAAACACTTTCAGTTTTATAATTTGGTGATGCTATTTAAAATGATTTAAGATGTTTCAGAAAAAATAACATCTGCAATAGTGTATTTTATTTGCTGAGGGTTTCCGAGAATGTTTTCTGAAAAGGTTAAGTTCGTGCATGTAAATATATATTATGCTATAAGAGAATTTTATGAAGAAGTTGGCTTTGGGTAATGCACCGTAAAACAAAATGAAACAGATCTGTTCAATGCACAGTGTCTCCCTCAGTACCAGACCGCGTTGAGTGCGGATGAAACTAGGAGGAAAAGCCTGTAGAATGAACATGTGTAGGATGCATTTCAGGCAGATGTCTGGGAAGTGGAGGCCCAGGGACTGCCCCCTGGGAAGACTTGTCTCAGCCAAACAGGGAGAGATGGTCTACGTCAGCAAGTCATCACGGTGTCTGTCTGCACCCTGCCTCTTTCCAGCTGCTTCTGCGGTGTCTGAGGGCTGTGTGTTTAAAGATGTATCTGGTGAAATAAAATTTAAAGAAAATCCTTACCAAATATAACTACCAACATAAACTTTAGAATGTCTTGATGTCACATCTCCTGCTGGGATCACTTTAGTTCTTCCTTATGACAGTTTAGGATTCTTCGTATTAAGAATCCTTGACTCAGTTTACCTCAGTAGGCTTTTGAGGTTGATTTTTTGATATAAAGCCATTCAGTTAAGTCTTTCAAGGTTGAAATTTTAATCGCCACAAAAATACATCACAGCTGTTGCCTTCAAGATCATTGTAATTATTCTAGGTTGTAGATTTGGTACCCAATCTCCACAACTCCTGAGAATGTATTCTCTTATTACTGAGTTCAGGATAAGAACACTACCAAGCTTATCTGAATGCTTTGTCAGTCACAGGCCTTACGAGACAGCTCTCCAGTAAACCCAACAGGCAGGTTCTCATGCACAGAAAACATAGGTAGACCACAAGAAGGGGACTGTTCAGTTCAGGTTGGGAAAAGATGTATCCTGTTTTTAAACAGAATCATCATGTACCTGCAATACATATAAAAGCATATTTATACATATAAAGGCTCTGTTGATATGTATGTAATTCAGACTTTTTTTTCTTTGTTTCTGACAAATTAATGGGGTTGGGAATTTGTTCTATTGTCGTGTTTCAACTTTTTTTTCCTTTTGATTTTGTTTGTTTGTTCATGTTGGTGGTGAGGTGCATAGAATTGAGTTTCATTTATTTTCAATTTACAGGTTCTATTACAAATGATATTTGCTCCTGTCCTGGAGTTATTTATTCTTCTTATTGTATTTCAAAAATTGCGATGGAGGGAGAATTGAACAGAAGATCTGCTTCTATTTTTTTCCCGTTGTTAATTTTTAAGATTCATATCCCAATTTGCTATATGATAGTAATTCATACAGATGCACCTTGCAATCAGTGGCAAATTTAATTAGACTTTATGTCTTTACTTTGTGTAAAGCAAGGCCTTGAAGACACAGTGGGGATATTTATGTGGCAGACAAGGGAATGGGAAGAGAAGCTTCCCTTGTTTTTATGGTGAGGTGTATATGACATTATTTTAGTTAGGTGCCTTTGATACAGACAGCAAGAGTCTCAAGGTAAGCCATTCACTTATTTTCTGTTTTTTTGTATTTAAAAAGTATTTTCTGATTTTTTTCCAGACTGTGAGGCTGAATAAGACATACACTTCCCAGTTTTCATGAAACCATGTGTGTGTTTGACAAGGACAGGGGAGCTAGGAGTGAATGAACAATGCCGATGAATGTTATGCAGATACTTTTTTTAATGTCATGAAAAAAGGAAAGTGACTTTAACTTGTCCAGGGCAGCCTTTTCTTCAGAGGTAAAAATGAAACTGAAATGTCATTGACGTAAGCAAGTCCAGTGTGTGAAGATGAGGGGAGAGTTCAAGAATCAGTGCCAGGGGAGGTGCCTGTTGGGGAACTGAAGGAGAGGGGCAGGGCACCCCAGGTCCTGAGCACGGGGAGAATTTTAAAGCCAGGAGAGGAGTTACAGGTTGATTCTAAGTAAGGAGAAAGCCTCTGGCAGGTTTTAAGCAAGATTGAAAGATATAATCCACTCGTTTAAAGAGATTACTCTGGATATTATATTTAAGAGGGAATTGTAGGGACAAGAGGGCAGCCCCGAGCCCAGGAGGTGGGCTCTGTTCCAGCGACCCCCGGGGCAGGTGCAATGCTTTGCACTGACGGAAGTACTGATGAGGAAGAATGGACGTATTTTGGACTTTGAGCCCATGATTTAATTTTTTTTCTTTATTGATATTAGTGAGAGAGGGAGAGGAAGAGAGAGAAATATCAATGAAAGAGAACGTCAATTGGCCGCCTCCTGCATGCCCCCCACTGCGGATCAGGCCGGGAACCGAACTGGCGACCTCTTGGTGCCTGTGTTGATGCTCAACCACTGAGCCACACTGGCTGGGCCCACGATTTAATTTTCAGTTGTGGAAAAGCACAGTCATTTCAACCCACCCACTCTGAAGGGGAGGGAGACCGGACTAAGAGGGAAGATCAGTGGGAGTGGAGACTCTCGGAAGGCTATTCCAGAGCAGGGATTTTCAACCTTTTTCATCTCATGGCACAAATAAACTGGTAAAAGTCTGTAGCACAACAAAAAATATAATATTATTTTTCTGACAAAATAAATAGGTACAATTTAGATGCATTCACACCAGATGGCTATTGTTGTGTTGGCTGGTGTCATTTTTTCATTTGACAACCTAAGGGAAAAGAGGTCAGTGCGCCTGACCAAGTAGTCAAGTGTTGTGTGTTTTACCTGAAACTAATATCATATTGTATGTTAACTGTAATTGAAAAATAAAAAAAATTATTTTAAAAAATGTAAAAAAATTTTTTTTTGCGGCACACCAGTTGAAAATCGCTGAACTAGAGGATGAAGTAAGAATGAATTTCAAACCCTATCAGACTCATTACATTAAAACAGGCATACAGCCCGGCTGTGTTGCTCAGTGGATTGAATGTCCTTCCAGGGAGTCCAGGCTTGATGCCCAGTCAAGGCACATGCCCGGATTGTGGGCTCGATCCCCAGTAGGAGGAAGCCGATCGATTTTCTCTCTCACATTAATGCTTTTCTCTCTCTCTCTCTTTTCCTCTCTATCTCTAAAAAAAAAAAAAAAAAAATCAATAAAACAATAAAAACATAGTTAAAAAAAACAGGCATGCATACAGTCAACTGTAAAACATTTTTAGCTCCTTGTACTAAACTCATAATTATTTTAAATGATTTTTTCCAGAAATAAAATAATATCAGTCAAATAAAACCAACAATTAAAAAATGCATAGACTGTACTTTTTTTTCATTCTCACTTTGAATACAGAATCCTACATTTAGAGCCAGAAAGGATCTTGGAAGCTGTTTCAATATAACCCTTAATTTCAGCGAATGAGAATGCTCAGACCCGGAAGGTAACCCAGATCCAAGGCCACTTAGCCAACAGTGGATGGGCTGGGCCAATGGCCTAATCCTCCTGATGCCCAGTCCACTACTAATATTTCAGTTTTTATACTTAATAATTTTTATAGTTTGAAATAAGATTTTTTTCCGAGGGAGTATCGGGTAGGAAAACAGAGCAGAAGAATAGCGGGTGCAGACAGGTCGAGGGGCTGGGCGCTGGGTCTGGCAGGGCTCACGGGAGGGAGAGATGCTCACGGAGACTGCTGGGGACCACTTACCTTTTCTTAGAGGAAGACAAACTAGATACAGCTTCTCCTCTGTCGTCACTTCGCTTGGTCTCTCCCACCACCATGCTTCTCACTATTACCCTTTCCTTCCATGTGTAGCCCAGGCGACGGGCTGATGGTGAGCCTGACACCAAAGACTTCTCTTCCACCCATAGATGCTGAGGTCAGACCTCCCCGGAAATGCAACCGGGCGCGCTAGGCTGTGCAGTGCGGGATTCGTGTGCACTTGTTTCTCCAGCTTTGCCTTTCCTGCGAGATGGTAAATTGTTTGAAGGCAGCACTAGTTTGCAGTAAACTCAGAAGAGTGTCCTGGGTAAGGACACTTTGGTTGAGGCGGTGGCAGAGAGACCATGCCTAGTGTCTGACGCCTCCTCTCCCTGTCCCACTGTTCATGTCATAGGTAGAAAATGGAAAGGGTGGAATTTACATCCAAGATTATTAAAAGGTAAGTTTAGAAGACAAGAAAACACACGCAGCCTCTGAGGTAGAGACATAGTGGAAAGAACACTGCTTTAAAGTGTAGAAGGTCCTGCCCTGGCCAGTTTTGCTCAGTGGTTAGAGCATCGGCCTGCGGACCAGAGTCCCAGGTTCGGTTCCCACTAAACATTTGCAGTTTGTCCCCGGCCCCAGTTGGGGTCGTGTGGGTGGCAACCACTCGATGTGTCTCTCTCACATCCATGTTTCCTTCTCTCTTCTCCCTCTCTCCCTCCCACTCTATCTGAAGATAAAAGCAAAAATCTCTTCAGGTGAGGATTAAAAAAAAGTGTAGAAGGTCCTAAATTTGCTTCCTAGGAAGATAGCATACTAACTTTGTGACCATTGGCAGGTGGACTTCTTTGCACCTTAATGTTAATATCTTCATGACAGGTGATAATAATACATCACGCTACCAAGACACTGGGATGATCATTTGTGTTAATGAACGCGTGCTGCCCCCACATACCGGCTCAGTAACTATTCATTCCTCTCATGTGTAAGCCGCTCATTACCAAGGTTCTGTGGTTTGATGGCAGTGTTTCTCTCGCTCCAGGTCACTTTCATATGCTGTGTCCTCTGCCTAACCTATACTGTTCCTTCTGCCCCTATCCCTCTCCTCGTGTGTCTGTCTCCTTGGGACTCATGCTTTGCTTCTTGGCTTTGGCCGGGGACCCAACCCTTAGCTAGTCTTGGTGACAGTTCGTAGCTGTAACATCATGGACTGTCTCTCCAGATTATAGGCTCCGTGTGGGCAGAGGCCATGCTTGTCCTGTTTATTTTTGCCCTGCGAGCAGAGGCTGCTCAGGACACATTGGCTGAACGTACAATAAGAGAACCAGGCGGTGTCCACACTCCCATTGGCTGAACATTCAATAAGAGAACCAGGCGGTGTCCACACTCCCATTGGCTGAACATTCAATAAGAGAACCAGGCGGTGTCCACACTCCCATTGGCTGAACGTTCAATAAGAGAACCAGGCGGTGTCCACACTCCCATTGGCTGAACGTTCAATAAGAGAACCAGGCGGTGTCCACACTCCCACCTCATGAGTGTGCAAACAGCAGCATGCATGAGTTATTATTAGCTTGTGTGTGTCTGGAGAGAGCCAGGCAGATGCATATGGTGATTATATCTGGAGACGATATCTTTGGGGACGTTTCTGTCCTGTTATAAGGGCTTGCTGTTATAAAACAATCACCAAACCCATATACATGGCACAGCACTTGCTAAGTGTTGCCTGACAGACATACTTCACACTGGACAAGTAGGAGGAGGCCATGAGCCTCCGGAAAAGCAGGGATGAGCAAGTGTAGGGAGAAAGCAAATCAGGAACTTTCTGTTCTTTGGACTAGTTGTTTGGACACAGGCATTTTGCTTTATATTTTCTGGATTATCACCTTAAATTGCCATTTGTCTTTGCTGTTGAACTGTAAACATCATATCAGAGTGTAAATCACCCTCCTCTTTAGAAAATTTTAACCCTTTGTATATATGATAAAACACAAATACAATTTACCATCTTAGCTATTTTTAAGTACAGTTCAGAGTGTTAAGTATATTCATATTGTTGTGCACCGAATCTTCAGAACTCTTTCATCTTTCAAAACTAACACTCTATACCAATTAACTCCCCATGTATCCCTCTCCTTCAGCCCCTAGTAACCAGTATCCTACATTCTGTTTGCATTTGATTTCTTTAGATACTTTTTCCTATATTAATTATGGCCTGCTTACATGTAAAAAATTAAATGTTCGGAGTAGTGACCATTCTCCTATGTACACGCCAGGTCCAGTCACCCAGAGATCCTCATTATTGCCTAAGCCCTGGGCAGACCGAGCCCTTTGTCCTTCCAGTTTATTCGTGGCTGGCACACAGACCCCCGCCCGTCTCTGGTCTCGGACAGTTCTCCCTCAGGCCCCTCACGCTCTCGCAGAGGACGGCTCTGCTCCCTGAGCTTCTGGTCCGCAGCTCGGTCAGCCCTCTGCGGTGTTGTTTCAGGCTCAGCTTGTACTCCCTGATTTTTCCTCCATTAAAAACACGTTATACATTATATTTGGGAGTAGTTAAAACTATTTAATTTCAGGTGTTTATTTGTAAAGTGATTCTGTGGTTTGGACTGGGAAATAACGTTTTAACATGAGCCCGGCCAGTGTGGCTCAGTGGTTGCATCGACCCAATGCACCAAGAGGTCGCTGGTTCGATTCCTGGTCAAGACATGTGCCCAGGTTGTGGGCCTGATTCCCAGTAGGGGGCATGCAGGAGGTGGCCAATCCATGTTTCTATGTCTCTCTCCCTCTTCCTTCCTGTCTCTCTAAAATCAATAAAGAAAATTACTGATTTTACGAGACCAGTGCTCTAACCCCTGAGCTATGGAGCCGAAAATTATTGATTTTAGAAAAAAAATTAAAACATTCTATAGAGAAATGTCTTGCTAAGCCTTTGGAAATATTAAACTTAAATGTTAGTGACTGTTTAATCACAAACTAACACTCTTACAGTTTCTATTGGGTATTTTTTGCTCTTGTTTGAAAAAAACAAGTTAGTGAAGAATTATATTTTCAGTAAAAATGGAGTGAATTCCTGATACATCAGCCTGATTTCTATAACTGCCCATCTGAGCTGGTTATATACATGATAGTGAAAAGCATTTCTGTTGTGTTTAGGGACCTGAAGACGAGACATGTCTCGTCTTTGGTGTCTGACATGTATCTGGGCTGGGTTCCTGATAAATATTGAATTGGGGCTCCTGGTCAGCCAGGGAATTAATCTGGGGAGAAGGAAAAGCCATGTGAGTTAGAAGAGGAAATATCACAGAATAAAAGCAAACAGTGCTGTTTAAAGAAACCTTATGAGTCCTGGCCGGTTTGACTCAGTGTTTGGAACATTGGCCCACTGACCAAAGAGTCTCGGGTTCGATTCTGTTCAAGGGCATGAATCTCGATTGCAGTTCAATTCCCAGCCTTGGTCAGGGTCATGTGGGAGGCAACCAATCAATGTGTCTCTCTCACATCAATGTTTCTCTGTGTCTCTCTCCTTCCCTCCTATTCTATCTGAAAATCAATGGAAAAATTCCTCAGGTGAATATAAAAAAAATAATAATAAAAATAAAGAAACCTTAGAAATAATACTAGAAAAGGCAAGGAAGAAATGGGGAGAGGAACAAATAAACTGGCAGCAGAGATCCCTATGCAAGACTCACAATTAGAAGTGCCAAGTAATACAAACATAAAGAGGAAACACTTGACTCTCATTTGGGTTCAGGTTCAGAAACTTTGTCCACTGACTTACGAGACCAGAAAATTCATTGTTTTGTTTATCCTGAAGGCAGGTGAGACTGGAATGATAAAAAGTCAGACTCTAGGATTTTTAGGTTTGCAGTATTATAATATTTTTTAGGGCATCATTGATTAGAATAGGATGAAAAGATGGACACATATCATTTGTTTTAGTTGGTCTTGTATTGTGGTTAGTTATTTACTTGTCTGCCACTATGTAAATGCAACTTGAGGAAAGAGAGTATGCCACCTTAACTCTATATCTTATTATGGTAAATGGATTCAATTGAATAGCTTTATCTTTTTTGAGGTAATCAATAAAATGCTACTTTTTATAATATATGTGTCTTAAGTTTATCTTTATTGTTTGGGGTGTGGATGTTATTAATCATAGATTTTTGTTAAATAAAATAACTAAAGATACTATAATCTATGGAGAAAATAATAGCTGTAAAAATAAAATTCTTTGGAAAAAAATGAGTTTTGTTTTTAAAATGAACTGGTCCAAAATTTCCTGTCTCCTTTAAGTCAAAGAACACTATCCTTCTGTCACCAATTTCGGTTACCGGCTGGGACCTCGGTTCTTGTCAGCACAGAAAATAATTGAAGGCACATGAAAACAAAAGTAAAGCAAAGTGGAATTTATTGAAAATCCACTTCAAGCGAGGAGTGAGCCAGTCAAGAGAGACGATGGCCCTGAACTCCCTGGGCTGCATGGTTGAATGAGGGACTTTCTGGGTGGAGACTGTCACTTGCACACAGGGATGCCTGACAGAAAAGGGTTATATAACTATATTTCTTCTGTGCATGTCCTTACCCACAAAGCATACAGAAAAACCAAGGGGGAGGGTGAAAACCACAATGCAAATTTTATTATAAGTAGTCTGGGGCCCTAGTAAGGTCACGCTGAGGTCATGCCGTTTTTTTCCTCTGTGCTTGTGCCTGGGAGAACAGACTCAGTCTGAAACTGCGGTTTGGGGGCTGCTTCAGGGCCCCGCAGAGAGATGATCTGAAGGCAGTGTTAGTCTGGCCCCTGTCAGGACCCCAGGGCAAACCCCCACCCCCCAGCCGCTCTTGTCTAATTTCCTATCTAACATTTCCCCCGTCAAGTTATGGGAACCCAATTCTTTGGGGTCTTTTGGCTAAGATTGCTCTGGCTGCTTCAGGTTGACCAGAGTCGACCTGCAGCTTTGGGCTCCCAGACCTGCTGGCTGTCGGCAGAGGGACGTGGCCGCTGCTGTCTGTCCGGGGCCCCAAATAAGGAGTCTGTTCCGAAGGAGAGAGGGCTTGGTATCCTTGAGACAGTACACTTGCAGCTGTGTGGCTGTTTTTGACTAAACTGAGTAACGTGTGTCCAAATATAGTAGGACCATGAAGGTAATTAAGGGCACAGCACAGGGAGATGCGAGGCGGGAGCCAGGGTTCGGCGTTGCAGACGGAGTCCCCAGCGTCTGTGTGCTGCTCGCCCTCTCCAGGACACCGCGTATGTACTGCTGTACCTGCCCCTCTGTTGATGTGCGTGCAACTCTCCTTTCCGGTGTAAACGGGTACCGCCTCTGCTGCTGTGAGGAGGTCAAGCGCCTTCCTGTTCTGAAGGGCAGCGCCAGCTAATAATCAAGTTGCTCTTGTAATATTTTAAGGTTTCTCCTGTCTTAGAGTGACCGATGTTTCTTGGGATAAATGCTGCTGGAGCCCCATTGAAGATCCCCCAGCCGCAGCGCCAGCCACAGCAAGGCCCCCGGGAGGATGGCCAGGGACTGAGAGGTCCTGCTTGGCTATTTAATTGTCCTCTGCAATGGGGAGGGAAAGGGAGATAACTCATCCCAGGCTGTGGAGATGTCAGAGAGGACATGGCCTAGTGAGCAAATACCTCCCCATCCAGGGCGCAAAGCTGGGTAGGCAGGGGATCTGTAAATTCCCGTGGATGGGGGACGTTCTCCAGTTAATTGGGTATCAGTTAGTTGTGCAGGAGTACTTCCCCCTAGGCTGTCTTTCCCTTCTCCTGGAGAATTTGGTTCCCCAGAGTTGGACTCCCTGTGTTGAGAATGTGCCTGCAGTTAGAGGGCCAGTTAGAGGACTTGTAGAGATTGTTTGATTTTTTTCAAGAACTAGGGAGACCCTTTGGGGTCAAAATGAAGGGCATTTTGCCCAGATGGTGTGGTTCAGTGATTGAGCATCGACCCATGCATCAAGAAGTCGCTGGTTCAATTCCCAGTTGGGGCACATGCCCAGGTTGTGGGCCAAATCTCCAGTGGGGGGCATGCAGGAGGTGGCCAATCAATGTTCTCTCTCATCGATGTTTCTATCTTTCTCTCCCTCTCCCTCTAAAAATCAATAAAAGAAAAAAAATGTAAAAAAAATGTAGGGCATTTTGAGAATCATGGACAAGAGTGATACAATTGCTCTTTGACAGGCTTAATAAAAGGTGAATATCCTTCTGAGGCCTCCCTTGGCAATACTGGGGTATTGGGAGGCTCTTGTTTAGGGGTGGGTCTTGTTGATCAGGTCTGAGGGTGTGGGTAACAATGAAGTTCTTTGGGGTAATAGTTCTGTGAATTAGGGATGCTGCAAAGGAGATCCCACCTGCCGTATTGGTTATTAGGGGTGTGAGGATTAAAAAGGTTCGATCGCAGTGAGTTGGCTAAAGTTTTCCTACAAAGGTGCCTCCAGAGTCATTGCTAATGATGCGAAAAGGAAAGTTAGCCTTCAAATGATTAGCCAGGTGAGAGAAGAGGGAGCTTGTGGGCAACTGGCTCGGGTTTTGGATGACAGGGTGAGTGAGAAGACCCAGCAGGGTGGCCTGATGTCTCCTTAGGTTGAAAGAAGAGAGCTAGCCCCATGAATTAGAAAAGCGTGTGTATTGAGGTAGTTCCTCAGGAAGTGTCCCCTGATTACAGGGAGATATAAGTTTTATTTATCCCCAACTGGGAGATGAGAAACAGAGCCAGCAGGTGGCATTGAATTGGAAAGTAGTGGCAGTGACTTTGGCCAATTGATAGGTGCTATCGGAGCAAGTCAGGGTGAAGTAACAAGGGGTGATACTAGTGAGAGACTGCTCAGACTTACCAGCAATATTAGAGGCATTCTGTTCTCTGCAAAAATGGTGTCTGAGGTCCTCTAGCGGCTCACAGGTGTCGGCTGGGTCTGGAGGAATGATGTTGGGTCCTCAGGCTGTATCCAGGGTTTGACCCTTGTATAGTGGGTCCACCTGGAGATCCCTGGAACTTTAATAGCAGCAGGTGAGGATAAGAGAACAGGGTAAGGTCTTTCCATACAGGTTAGAGTTGGGACATAGGGGATTCTGCCTCCAAGCCTTAACCAGGATTTGTGTCCCTGGTGGATATAGAGGTGACCCAGTCTGGAGTGAGGCTTGATGGCTAATCCAAATTTCTCGGGGGCCTGCTAGAACTGGTTAAGGGAGGAAGCATATGCCTGAAGGGCTTGAGGTCCAGATCCATTAGGGTTCTGGTAGAATGGCCTCCCATAAAGAGCTCTGAAGGGACTGAGGTCCCTGGTGACCTTAGGGGTTACTCTGTACAGAGGAGGGCAATAGGTAGAGCCTCTTTCCAGCTCAGGGATGTCTCTTGGGTGATTTTCTTGATGGCCACCTAAGGAATTGGTTGGCTCTTTCTAATCTACCAGAAGACAGAGGCCTCCAGGAGCAGTGGAAGAGGTATTTAATGCCCAAGGCCTTAGAGATACACTGAGTTATAGAGGCGTTGATGGCAAGCCCATTGTTGTGCTGACGTGAAAAGGGAAGGCCAACTCTAGGGATGGTTTATTGTAAGAGCTTTCTTGCTACTTCTGTGGCCCTTGCAATACAGGATGGAAAAGCTTCTATCCAACTGTTAATATCCAACTGTTAACAAAGACTAATGGCTATCTTAATCTATGGAAAGGAGGCATTGGGTAAAATTGACTTGCCAGTCTTCTAGACTAGTTCCTCGACACTATACCAGTTGGACTAAAGGGAGATTTTTTGCACCTGGGTATTGTTAACTGAGCATGTGAAACATGGAGCGGTTATTTGGTGAATAACTTTGGAAAGTCCTTTTCCCTCAAAGGACCTCAAAATTAGGGAGGAGAAAGCCTCGTGGCCCAAATGGGTGCTCTTATGAAGGGTCTTCAGGACCTTCCATTGTAGGTTTTAGGGGAGTAGAAGTCTTTCCTTCCTTTGTAGCCATCCCCAGGATGCAGGCAGGATTCTCTTTGGGAAGTCCAGGCTTTATCCTCCTTAGTGTAATGGGGAATGGCACAGAGAGCGAGTGGATATCAGAGCTCCTTGGAAGGGAGGTTCCAAAGGGGCTGCCTGTCTAGCAGCTGCATTGGCAGCACTGATTCCTTTCATTACCTCGGAGTCCCCTTTCTGTGTCCTCTGCAGTGGACCACCGTTACCTGTGGGGCAGGTGAGTGTCTCCAGGAGCTTTGGGATTTGAGTACCATGCTTTGTGGGGTGTCATTGGAAGTTAGAGACCTACGTTCCTTCCAGATGGCTGCATGGGCATGTAGGACCAAAAAACCATATTTAGAA
This sequence comes from Molossus molossus, assembly GCF_014108415.1. Lineage (NCBI taxonomy): Eukaryota > Metazoa > Chordata > Mammalia > Chiroptera > Molossidae > Molossus > Molossus molossus. Next base: position 6,316,173 of record NW_023425351.1, on the reverse strand, counting down.
TTGGTATAGATTGTGGCTGTTTGGTTCTTTGCCAATTCTAAGGGCTTCATGAGGGCAATACGTCTGCTAGATGGGTAGAGGTGTTAGTTGGCAAAGGATGGGACTCAGTAGCTCCATGTCAGTAACTACAGAGTATCCTGCCTTTTGCTGTCCATCATACACAAAACTACCCTCATCAGTGAACCAGATAAGGTCAGGGTTTTCCAGCAGCTGGTCTGTAAGGTCTACTCTGAGACTAAGGGAAATTGAGAGAATTTTTTTTTTAATCCTCACCCGAGGATACTTTTTTCATTTTATCTTCAGATAGAGTGGGAGAGAGAGAGAATGAAACATTGATGTGAGAGAGACACATTGATTGGTTGCCTCCCACATGACCCCGACCAGGGCTGGGGACCACTCTGCAACCGAGGTATGCGTCCTTGACCACAACTGAACCTGACACTCTTTGGTCCACAGTCCAACGCTCTAACTGCTGAGCCAAACCAACCAGGGCTGGGAGAGTCTCTTGACAGGAATGGAAGAGTAGAGTTTTACCAGGTGAGGGTAAAAGATAGCTGGCTTTAAGGTCCCACAGGCAGAGATGGATATATCAGTGTTTTCTATGAATAAGGCCTGATATTTTAAGAGTCTAGCCTCACAAAATCAATGGTGTCTTTTCTCTTGTAAAAGGGGTGTGACCTGATGATTAGGAAACCTGGATGGAGGCTCCAGTGTGAGTTTGGATACCTTCGTGATGAGGAGGGTGAGGGCACCTGATATTCTTAAGCAGGATGGCCAAGCACTTGCAGTGGGATCTAATCATTTAGAAAGGTATCTCATTTGCTGGTGAACAGGTACCCCACACTATTGTCTGTGTCCATTGGTTATGCTATATGCATAGAAGTTCTTTGGTTTATCTCATCCTGCCCTCCCTCCCCCCTTCCCTTTGAGGTTCATCAGTCTAACAACCAATTTGTACTTCTTAATCCCTTAATCTTTTTCACCCACCCCCCTGGCCCCAACCCATCTGGCAAGCAACAAAAAGTTCTCTGTATCTATGAGTCTGTTTCTTTTCTGCTTGCTCATTTTGTTTGTAGATGTAATTGTTGATAGATATGTATTAATTGCCATTTCATTGTTCATATTTTTGTTCTCCTTGAAGAAGACCCTTCAACATTTCATATAATACTGGTTTGGTGGTGATGAACTCTTTCAGCTTTTTCTTGTCTGGGAAACTCTTGATATGTCCATCGATTCTAAATGATAGCTTTGCAGGATAGAGTAATCATGGTTGTAGGTCATTGCTTTTCATTATATTGAATATCTCTTGCCTCTCCTTTCTGGTCTGCAAAGTTTCTTTGGAAAAATCAGCTCACAGTCTTATGGGAGCTCCTTTGTGGGTAACTAACTGCTTTTCTCTTGCTGCCTTTAAGATTCTCTCTTTGTATTTAACCTTTGGCATTTTGATGATGATGTGTCTTGGTGTGGACCTCTTTGGGTTCATCTTCTTTGGGACTCTCTGTACTTCCTAGACTTGTATGTCTGTTTACTTCATCAAACAGGGAAAATTTCTGTCATTATTTTTTTCAAATAGGTTTTAAATTTCTTGTTCTCTCTCTTCTCCTTCTGGCACCCCCATGACGTGAATGTTGGTATGTTTGAAGTTGTCCCAGAAGCTCCTTACACTATCCTTATTTTGGGGGATTTCTTGATCTGGTTGAGTGTTTTTTGCTCCTTTATATTCCAAATCGATGGTTTGCTTTTTTGGCTTTATTTACTCTACTACTGAATCTGTGTAAATTTTCTTTATTTCAGTTAGTGCACCCTTCATTTCTGACTGGTCCTTTTTTATGTTGTTGATGTTCTCTCTAAGTTCCTTGGAGGTCTCTTTAAGTTCCTTGGAGGTCTCACTAAGTTCCTTGAGCAACCTTATAACCAGTGTTTTGAACTCTGCATCTGATTGATTGCTTATCTCCATTTTGATTAATTCTTTTCCTGGAGTTTTGTTCTTTTCTTTTATTTGGGACATGTTTCTTTGTCTCCTCATTTTGGCTGCTTCCCTGTGATTGTTTCTATGTATTAGGTAGAGTTATTATGTCTCCTAGACTTTGTAGGATGGCCTATTATTGTAGGTATCCTGTAGAATCCAGTGACACAACCTTCCTGATCACCACAGCTGGGCCTTTGAGGTGCACCCCTAGTGTGGACTTTACACATTTCTGTTGTAATTGAGTCTTGATTGCTGTTGGCATGTCAATGGGAGGGATTTACTCAGGCTGGTCAGCTGCAAGAACTGGCTGTGCCCACTGACCACTGGCCTCTGACTACCTTGGAGGATCAGAGCAAGATTTACTTCATCAGGGTTCTAGTTAGTTCATTAGGGCTCTGGTAGCATCCTAATTTTTAAGTTGATAATTTTTTATGGCCCATGAATAATGTTATAAATACCCAATTGGCCCTTGGCAGAAAAATGGTTCCCCACCTTAGTTGGGAATCCAGTCTGCAATATCCAGTAATCCTGAGAAATGCTCTCAACTGTTTTTTTTTGTTTTTTTTTTTTGGGTTTTTTTTGGTGGGATTAGGCAGCTGTAGGATTCCTTGTATCTTCTGGGGATAGACTATGGTTCCCTGGAATAAGGATGACTGCTAGGTAGGTGACCTTTTGTTGGACAAGTTGGGCTTTGGACCTAGAAACTTTAAAACTCTGTGAAGCTAAGAAATTGAGGGTCTGAGTGGCATGCTGGACAGCCTTTTCTCAAGTGGGGAGCAGATGTCATCTACATATTGTAAGATGGTTCACCCCTCAAGTTGTAAATCTTGCTGGTTCTTATTTAATTCTTGGCCAGAAAGATGAGGACTATCTTGTGATGCCTGAGGAAGTACTGTGAATGTAAGTTGTTAATAGAGTCCATTAGGGTAGTTCCGTTCAAAAGCAAAAAGAAATTGAGATGTAGGGTCTAGACTCTAGAGGGATGAAAAAGAAAGTGCCTTTTACATCCAGGGTAAAAAATCAATGGGTCTCAGGGGGAATCAATTGTTCCAAGTAGGACGCATGGGTTGGGTACTGTTGGATGTAGAGGAATTGCAGCCTCATTTATAATTCTTAGATTCTGGACCGGGCAACATGATCCATCCTTTTTCTTGATTGGTAGGATGGGAGTATTACAGAGAAAAATGGTAGAAAATAATAGCCATTGGTGTAGAAATTTTGAAATGATAAATTGTAGTCCTAACTTTGCCTCTAGTTTTACTGGGTATTGTTTTTTTTTTTTTTTGGAAAATGAGTGGGGTTTTTGAGATTAATTGGAACCAGAATAGCAAACTTAGCTCATCCCATGATGACCTGGTCCCAGAATTCAGAATCAACAAGGTCTTCCCAAGGTTTGGTAATGATGGGCTTTCCAGGTCTTCTGACTACAGAAGGAGTTGCAGAGGATGGAGAGCCATAGGCATTCCTCCTAAAATAAGTTTAGTCCCTAATGTGTGTAAAATATCTTGGCCTAATAGGGGGCTGGGACTTTCAAACCTAAGTAGGAAACTCTGGGTAAAGGAATGTCCATTCCACAGGCAGCACAATAGGAGAGTAAAGGATTAGAAACAGAGAGTAAAGGCTTACCCGAGACTCCTAGGATGGTACAGGATCTAGAGGAGAAGGGTCCAGAGAAGGAAGTCAGGACAGAGTAGGTGGCCCCAGTATCCAAGGTGGCCCACAATGGTCCTACCTGTCACATCCATTTGTACCCTTAGCTCCAGTCCAATGATGGATATTTCTTGTTTCGGGGCCAACTGGAGAAAGCTTCTTCAGACCAGGATGACCTACTGCAGGTGGGAGGCCAGTCCCAACCCAAGAGGACCTTTGCCTTGACAGACAGAGGGTAGCCCAGGGAGCTGTTCGCTTGCGTTTGTAACAGGACATCTCAGGCGGCTTTGGGTTAGGACATTCATTTCTCAGCGTAGTGGCCGCTCAGCGGCAGATGATGCACTTAGTGGTATCCTTTGTCGTTGGGAGGGATACGTTAGATAGGGTTTGGCTATAAGGGGCCACTGACATTTGTGCATGCCTAGCTTCTTTCCTTCTCCTGAACCTTGGCTTCTGTCTCCTGGTCACAGTTGTAAAAGTGCAAGGTGGCTGTAGTGAGCATTTTGTCCATAGTTGCCCCAGGCTCCTGAATGACATTTTGGAGCTTGTGCCCAGTGTCCAGGGCACACTGGGTAAGGAACCTGTCCTTTAAGATGACCTGACCCTCATAAGAACTTAAATCTAGATTTGTATGTTTGTTGTTGTTGTTGTTGTTGTTTTTTTAATCCTCACCCGAGGACGTTTTTCCACCTTTTGTTCAGATAGAGTGGGAGAGAGAGAGAGAGAAACATCAATGTAAAAGGGACACATCGAGTGGTTGCCACCCGCACTACCCAACCAGGGACAGGAACAAACTGCAACCAAGGTATGTACCTTTATCAGGAACTGAACCTGAGTCTCTCTGGACTACAGGCCGATGCTCCAACTGCTGAGCCAAACCGGCTGGGGTTAGATTTGTATGCTTATTGAGGGATTCTCATAGCCTTTCCAAGAAGGTTGTAGGATTTTCCTTTTGTCTCTAATTAATTACAGAGACCTTATAATAACTAATGACTTTCTGTCATCAGTTTTTAAGACCAGCCTTAATACAAAACAGAAAGTGATTCGTTTTCCATATGTGATTGGTGTCCTCGTGATCCCATCCGGGGTCTGCAGAGGGTATAGCAGTTTCCCCTGTAGGGAACACGGGATCAGTCAGATGATCGCTATTGGCAAATTTTCTGGCCTCCCTGATGACCCTGTCTTGTTCAGTATCTGACAAAGTTTGGCCCAGGATTATTACTACTTCTCTCCACATTAATTCACAGGCTAAAGATTTACCTTGGAAGGTTTCAATATAGGCATCGGGGTTATCAGAGTAACTCTCATGATCTGCCTTATTTTGTTTTAATTCCACAAGTGAGAGGGGTTATGGCCAAGCAGTGTCCCGCATTCTCCTGGTGCCTCCACCAGGGCCAGGGGAAGGTAGGGGCGGTGTTAGCCTCTCCACCTCCACTGATGGGGTGTTTTCTCCAGGTGTAGGCAACAGAATGGAGGGTGCAGCTGGGGGAATTCTGTGGGTCATTAGCGCAGGGTTGTGAGACAGGGTCTTCGTTTGGTTGTCATGCAGCCGGGGTCATCAATTCCTATTTCTGCAGGAGATCCTCCTGTTTTCGTAACAGGGAAACATGGCTGGACAAAAGGAATTTCTGACCATTTACCCTGTCACTTGCAGGAAAGGTCTAATCGAAGGGTGTCGTTGTGATTAATGCTCCCATTCTGAGGCCATGACTTGCCATTGGGGAGTGTACATTGTGGCCAGACCAAATTACAATAGAAAATTAGTCTTTTCTTTTTTAAAGTCTGGGAGTTGAATTGTGCCCAGTTCGCCAAGATACAGGCCAGGGGACTCCCATTTGGTATAGATCGGTGATTCCCCATCTGAAAGGAAGAAAAGGTTAGGGATTAGAGAGCCCAGCATCCTGGGGACTATTCCGGGGGCTGGTGTCCTGGGGCTCCAGGGCTAGCATCTGACATCTCAGGTGTCCAGCAGGGATGATGAGAGATGAAGGGCACCACATACTCTCACATAGTCTCCGCGGAGGGGGGTAAAACCGTACCAGGTGACGGGTGTCTCTGCAGGCCTGGTTGGAGTGGGATGTGCCTAGGAGTCTGGTAAACAGGCAAGTCTGTTCGACCAGGGCAAAGAGACAGGAAAGGAAAATAGTCAGAGCCAGTGTATCCAGAGGAAATGACAGAGTAAAGGGGTTTTATAGACAGAGGAGAGATTTGCTGAGAGGTTCTTAATGTCAATAAGTCAGTAGTTAGTAAATGGAAGGACTAATGGTTTGAGGTAATTTTAGGTACACTTTACCTCCTAGCTGTTTTGTACTGTGGACTCCTGCATTATATCTTTTTTCTTTTAGTTTTTTTCTCCTTTATTGACTTTAGAGAGAGAAGAAGAGGGAGGAAGAGAGAGAGAAACATTGATGAAAGAGAACATTGATTGGCCGCCTCCTGCATGCCCCCCAATGAGGATCGGACCCACAACCTGAGCATGTGCCCTGACTGGGAATCGAACTGGCAACCTCCTGGTGCAGGGTCAATGCTCAACCACTGAGCCACACCGGCTGGACTCCTGTGTACTATCTTATGATCTGTGTGTCTCCTATTCCTTTGATGATGTTGCTGTCATTTCTGCTGAACCCCTCTAGGATCCACTCTGACAGTGTGGACGCCTACTCTGAGACGTGGTCCCGACTGTGGGAACGCTGTGCCTGCCATAACCCTGGTGCTGGAGAAGTTCTACCACTGTCCCTCCTGCCAAGTGCTGTGAGACGTGACCCGGTGATGGGCAACAGATTTCCCAATAGGCCTGGCGGGAGAAGGACAGATAGGTTTCCCGTTTGAGAGTTGGCCCATGAATGTTGTCTGCCCAGACCCTTCAGGGTTTCCTACAACATAAATGCCTCAGCAGATGGGGGAGGCCTCCAGGCTAAGTAGAAAAGCAGGTAATAAGGACCCTGAGTTATTCCAAACTCTGCCTCATAGTAACAAATTAGACGTCTCCTGTTCCTTCCATCAGTTTGTTCCAGACATCAGGAAAAGGGTTCTGAGGTCATGACGTCAGGATCGGGTAGTCTAGTGAGGGGGCAGTGACCGGCTGCTGTCTCCCAGGTGGCCTGTATCTGCCCGGTGGAGGGAGTGTGCTTTCCTGGGCTCCTCTGAGAGGCTGGAAGCAGCTGGATGGAGAGCTCTCAGATTAGATCCTCTGTTCTTCCCTGCAGAGGATGGGGCATAAACCATCTCCAGAGACAGACTATCGGGTGCCAGTGCTGTTCCCTACAATGTCGTAGGGACAGGTAAGGAGAGGAGGTTCTGTGTTCTGTCCTAGAAAGTGATTTCTGTCCAGTTTTGAACCCAACAACAAATGCAAGGATGTTCCTGGATACAATAGTAGCAAAGAGGCAAGCCAGAGTGTAGGTCAAGCCATAGTGTAGGTCAAGCCAGAGTGCAGGCCAAGCCAGAGTGTAGGTCAAGCCAGAGTGCAGGCCAAGCCAGAGTGTAGGTCAAGCCATAGTGTAGGTCAAGCCAGAGTGTAGGCCAAGCCAGAGTGTAGGTCAAGCCAGAGTGCAGAGTGCAGGCCAAGCCAGAGTGCAGGCCAAGCCGCCTGGGTGGGCGGTGAGGCCTGTTAAACTGTAACAGCACATGGATGCTAGGCTTCTGTGCGGAGAATGTGGGCACCAGAGAGTCATGACTGAGCGAATTCTTGGGGATCAGTGTGGTGGGTCAGAGTGTGCTGTTGGGGGAGGAGGTTCCCAGAGGCCATGAAACCTGCTGATTATCCTCACCTCCCTCACATGTCTCAGTTTTGCTCACTGGTTGTCTAAAACAGCCATGAGAACCAGGAGTGTTGGATGACCAAACCTTATATGTATGCCCCAGACCAGTAAGTTTAATTACAGTTGTATTCTGGAGTGCCTATGAGGCCCCAGGGAGACCCTGCGACACGTCCACCAGGCCCGTCACCTGAGAGTCTGCCTGTGCAGGCCAGAGGGAAGACAGGCGTCGTGTCCCTGCTGCCCATCGTTGCCAGGCGCTCACAGTTCTTTAGTTTCCCGCTCACGGGGCAGTCATACCCCTTAAACTAGGGTCACTGCCTCGCCCCCGTCCTGGACCAGAAGGAAAGGTCAGGCAGCCCTTTCTCCAGCCTCGTGGCCAGAGGACTCCGAGTGTGTGCAGTTCGAGAGGGGCACATACCTTACCATCTGGTATTATCAACTGGGTTTACCAGCTGGGACCTCAGTTCTCCTGTTGCACAGAAAAGAATTTAAGGCCAATGAAAACAGAAGTAAAGCAAAGTGGGATTTATTGAAAATATACTCCAAGCGAGGAGCAGGCCAGGGGAGAGAGACAATGGCCCTGAACTCCCTGGGTTATATGGTATAAAGGAGGGATTTTCTGGGTGGAGATTTTTATTTGCATCCAGGGATGATTGACAGGAAAGAGTTATATAACTAAATTTGTTCTGCACATGTCCTTACCCATAATGCATACAAAAAAACCCAAGGGGGGGTGGGGTTGAGTCAAAATCACAATGCAAATTTTATTATAATTATTCTGGGGTCCTAATAAGGTTGAATTGAGGTCATGTCGTTTTCCTTTGCATCTGCAAAAAGAACCAGCTCTCTCTGAATCCGCCTGCTGATGGTCGGCTGGAGGACAGCTGACTGCAGGGCCGCCCACAGAGAGGTGGTCTGAAGGCCGTGTTGGTCCCACCGGGTCAGGACCCCAGGGCAGGCCCCGCCCCAGCCACTCATGTCTCATTTCCTAACACTTCTAGTTCTACATAAAATCACTGACAAAAGCAAAAGTATATCCATGCGCTGGAGAGTTCTGGATGAATATGTGAGGTGTTTAATCATAGCGTGAACGGGCACCCCAGTGGTATTCAACTGCTCAAATGGTCAGCATTTTAGTCCTTCATTTTGAGATTGAAAATATGTTGTAGGATCAATTTATTTTTATTCATTCAGTAAATTTTTTGGCACAACTGGTATTAGTAGGCACTGTTCTAAGTTCTGGGAATAGGGAAATAGGCAAGAAATTCTGATAGCTGAAAGTTTTTTAATTTAAAAAAATATATTCACATATAATAGATATAGTAGCACACACACATAAATGTGTGTTTATAAATACAAAATATATAACTGAAAAAAGACAAAGGATTGTACTTTATCTTTTATTTACCTGAAATAAATAGATAGCTTAATCCAGTTTAATTTAGATCCTATTTTGTTTTATTGTAGAAATATAATAAAATGCATACTTATCTAGTAATATTTATGTTCACATATTTTCTAGAATTAATATTAGCTCTACATGTTTAACACTTCAGTCACTATTAAACCATAAGTGATGAATAATATGGTTCAATCAATGTAATTCCATTCAATTAATTTCAGTCACTAATTTTTAATAAGCATTAAGTAATAGTATTTTGTGTACTTTCAATGCATTTATTTCAAAGGCTAAAAAGCTTAGTAAAGTAAGACCACCGAACCTTCCTAAAAATAGGTTCCTCTCATGCTTAACCAAAGAGAGAACACAGGAATAGGAGGGTTTATATAAGGCTTATTTCCTGGCCCATAAAACTTCAAACATAGCTACAGTTATGCAATCACTTTGATGCTTGGCAAATTGTCTTTGATAGATAATTATATTTCATGGAACTTAACTGTGACAAGGGAAAAATAATTAACATAGGAACTTTCTGAATTATCTTTGTTAAGACATAATTGTTAATACATCAAGTGTAAAAGCCATTTGATTTGGAATTCTGTGTTCAAATAAGCTTTTTATAAAATTACACATTTAATGTGACTCCTTACATATGAGATAGTTTATTCCGACTTCAATAAAGAAGACCAAGTTCAGCCATTTAATATGAAGAATATGAACTTTTTTTTTTTTTTTTTAGAATACGAACTTTTTATGCTTATATATTTTTCTCCTTGGGATCTCTAAATACACTGTAATCTTGTTTGCCTTTTGCCTGACTGGTGTGGCTCAGTGGTTGAGCATCGACCCATGAACCAAGAGGTCACCGATTCGATTCCTGATCAGGGCACATGCCAGGTTGTGGGTTCGATCCCCAGTGGCTGGCATGCAGGAAGTTGCCAATTAATGTTCTCTCTCATTGATGTTTCTATCTCTCTCCCCCTCTCACTTCCTCTCTCTCTAAAATCAATAAAAAAAAATATTTTTAAAAAATCCTATTTGCCTTTTATAACTGAGAAATTTATATTATATGAACATAAATAACAAAACGAGATAACATATTTAAGAAGACTAGTGTTGTCTGGATGGCCAATAACTTCCTGTCCTTGCTCTCCTACCCCTAACTTACCTGCTGAAGACCCACACAAACCCTTTCATGCAGGAGGAACACCTATAGGAAGTCATAGGAGCCACCAATGGATTATGCTCTCTCTTTGTCCTAGTGCCTTTCAATGGATCACTGGAGAATGAAGTAGGAAAGAGCCACTTATTAGTCTATCTCATTTCTTTGCCACCCCTCGATTGTATGCAAAGAATACTGCCCTACTGAAGATTTGATTGTTTAATATTACTTATGAGAACATTTGCTCACAGTGACACGAATTGAAGGACCACTGCCCTGAAGCCCTGCTGAGCTCCAACTTCTGTGCATGTACAAGTTAAATCTATTTCTAGGAAGCTCAATTCTGCCTATTCTTTCTGGTTCTCTTCTGCACCCATCATTTTTCTGATTCTTTGTAGCAATAGTTTCTTTTGGAGGCATTTTAGATTCCAAGCCATAGATTTAAAAACAAATTGGTTTAGAATAAAGCACAGACATTCTAAAATATAACTCATGCTGTGATCACCTTTTGTTTCTGTTATTTCTAAACCATATATTTCTCTTGGATTGGAAGGAAATAAAATGTAGATTGTTTCTAGAATCATTAAGTGAATGATGTGAGGGGTAAAGTTTTCTCTAATGTCTTAGACATAGACAACTTCTCTTGCAAAATTTTCATGGTTGGTTCTTTTTTTCCACAACCATCATTACCTTGCAGGGAAGTAAATTGAGAAATTGACACTTTGAAATAGGAAGAGATTAACATGCCAAGTATTGTACAGTTTAAGAGTTTCTGCCTAGCTGATTTCATTAATGAAATGGCAAAGTCCCTGCACGGTACCATTAAACACTTTTGCCGGAGGAATGTCATGAAAGGTAGGTTCCTCTGTAACGTGAGGTTCTTGAGCATCTGTAGTGCAAAGCGATCTGTTCTCCTTTCAGAGTATATTTCTAACCTCTGTCCTGTCAATTTTCAAAAGAAAAATTATTTAAAAGGAATTCTTGATTAAATTCTAATGAATTAGCTCTCTTGTGGTGACTCAGATTAAATATCCAAGGAATTAAAACTTCATAATTAGGAACCAAGAATGAAGGTTAAAGAGGAACAAACTGATGGTTGAAATATATTGTAAATGTTATAAAAGTGGAAACAAATATAATACTTTTATTCTACTGAAGTAAATATTGAAATGACAATTCTTTTTAACTTCCTAGAGAACATCAATTTCATTAAATCCTCATAGAATTTTCAATGGGGAGTTTAGGTTTTTAGAGGTAAAAATAAAAATACTTTTTAGACTTACAAACTGAAGGATTTAATGACTCAAAATATTTTATAGAAATTATATAATATACAATATAATTAAATGAAGACTCAATTTATTAAAATTACAAGTTTTGACAATCAAATTAGTTATTTCAAATAACAACAATTTAGTTCTTTGTGGTATTAATTTTTTCTCACCATACATGGTAACAACTCACTTCATCGTTTTTTTTCAACTTTTTACTTTATCTTTTTGATCCTCACCCAAGGATATGCTTAAAGAGAGGAAGGGGGAGCCTTACCCAAGGACATTCTGAGAGAGAGAGAGAGAGAGAGAGAGAGAGAGAGAGAGAGAGAGAGAAGGAAAGAGAGAAGGAGAGAGAAACAGCGATTGATTGCCTTCTGTACGTGCCCAACCGGGGATCAAACCAGCAATCCAGGTACGTGCCCTGACTGAGAATCAAACAATCAACCTTTCAGGGCACGGGGCCATGTTCAGCCAACTAAGCCATTCTGGCAGGGTGACTTTTTACTTTTATAAACAGTTTTTTGTTTGTCACTCTTTCCCAGATGAAAAGGATAATAATATATTTTGTGTTAGTACGCTTGATCTTTCCATTTTATAAGTAAAGTTTTGTGAGAGGTCTCATAAAATTCTATTTATTAAAAACTCAAATAACTTCTAATAACAAAGATCTATGTAAGACAAACTCTGTAGAAAGTGTTCTAATAGGTTCAACTGGTGTTCTAATTAGCCCTAATGGTTCAACTGTTCTTCAGACAATGCTGCACTCTGAGTGTGGTGAAGGTTCAGCTGTTCTTCAGACAATGCTGCACTCTGAGGGTGGTGAGGGTTCAGCTGTTCTTCAGACAATGCTGCACTCTGAGGGTGGTGAGGGTTCAGCTGTTCTTCAGACAATGCTGTACTCTGAGTGTCGGTGTCGTGCTCCTCTAAGACCCTGTCACTCCACTCAGGCTTCTGTAACAAAATCCTTCTTTTCTTTTTAAGTTTCAGAAACACTTTATTTAGAGATGGTATTGTAAATGCTTTCATAAAATAGCATAAGTACTTAATGTAATAAAATAAATAAGGTGAATAATACAAAATAAAAATAATATAGCAAAAGGTCAATATTTATAATTGAACTATATGAATAATTTAAAGATAATATAAGTGGAATAGAAGCTAAAATTTTTCTAAACAACTCCTTACCTTCTACTTCAGTACCCAAACATTAAATAAAAGAGAGAACAATGATAATTGTTTTAACTATTTTTTAAAATGGATTGACCCTGTTTTAATGTTTTATTGATTTCTTCATATCAAATATATCTTTCCATTCATATTCTTTAAAATGTTGTTGAAGTCTGTCTTTATTAGGTAGAATTGAAAAGTTGGCTTTACAAGGAAATAGCTTATTTACTTTGTTTTCATTTAATAAAAATGAGATCCATTGTACATAGACTTTAACTGTTACATCTCCACAGAAAGTATTGTTTGCATCTTTATAACTGGCCTAACAGTACAAGATATTTTAAACCCTGTAAAGTTTTGAAGTGTACTATAAGGTTATATTTTAAACAAATATAGCACAAGATTATTGGAAAAGTTGCAGTTTCAACTGTTCTTGACTGATTGGGTCAATGATCATAGACTGGGTGGCTCACACACAAACGGAAACTTATTTCTCACAGTTCTGAAGGCCATAAGTCCAAGACCAGGGCCCAGCAAAAGCAGGTTCTACTGAAGGCCTTCTTCTGCCTTACATACTGCAGACTTCTCAGTGTCCTCACAGGGAAGGGGCAAAAGATCTCTCTAGGGTCTCTTATAAGAGCAACAGTTAAATTCTTGAGGGCTCCCCTTCCATGACCTAATCCTCTTCTCAAAGCCCTATCCTCTAATATCATTAAATTGGGTATTGAGATTTTAACATGAATTTTAGGGGACAAAATTATTCAAACATAGAATTCTGCCTGTCCACCAAATTTTTATGTCTTTCTTACATGCAAAATGCTTTCATTCTAACCTGGCTGGTGTAGCTTAGTGGTTGAGCATTGATCCATGCACCTAGAGGTTGCCAGTTCGATTTCTGGTCAGGCACATGCCCGGGTTATGGGCCAAATCCTCAGTGAGGGGCATGCCGGACGTGGCCAATTGATGTCGTCTCTCATTGATGTTTCTCTCTGTCTCTCCCTCTCCCTTCCTCTCTTTCTAAAATCAATAAAGAAAACATTTTTAAAAAATGCTTTCATTCCATTCCAGTGACCCCAAAAGTCTTAACTACTAGTTCTAGCATCGAGTCTAAAATCAAAGTCTTATCTAAATATCATCTAAATAAATAAATCGCTACAGTCAAGGTATGATTCATCCTGAAGAAAATTTGTCTCTTAGCTGTGAACTAGTAAAATCAAACAAATAATGTACTTCCAAAATATAATGGTGGAACAGTTCCATTATAAAAGGGAGGAATAGGAAAAAAGGGGGTGACATCTTAAACATGTGCAAAACCCAACAGGGCACAACATATTAAATCTTAAGTCTCTAGAATAATCTATTTAACTGGATCCCTGCTTGCTGGGCCCACTAGGACTGGAGACCTGCCTTCTGGATGAACTGGGACAGCCTGCCCCATTGCTTTGGTGGGTGCAGCCCACACAGCAGCTCTCATGGGTTGGAGTTGTGTGCCTTTACTATTCTGGGATCAAAGGGCAATCTGCTGGTCACTGCCCTAGTGGGGACTCTCTGGAGTGGCTTCGTCCTCACTGTGGCCCTTTACCTGGGTCACATGCCTGAAGCTCTGGGTAGCTCTATCCTTTGAAATCTAGATGGAGGTAGCTACTCTCCCATGTCTCTCCTGGACAGGTATCTGTCCTTCATAGTTTTAGGCAGGAATCATTTGGCCTATTGAAGTCGAGATGATGGCCCCCAGTTTGAAACCAGGAGGCATATCCCTGATGATCTCTGAGTCACTTTTGGTGTCCTTCTTTCCTTGACTTGAATGGAGAAAAATGCACTTTCACAGCCAAGTAACTCTATGGTCTTATGCTGCAATCTCTAAGAAGTCGTACAACCTTACTCCATTCCTTCCTGTCCCCTTCCTTTTTGGTTCAGATTGTCTGTTTTCCTTCTGAGGTAGCCAAGTCTATGGTTTACACACACAATAATCTTCTTTTCAAAGAATTGCTTGGACATATCCTTAGTGTCCTTTTCTAAACATGCTTTCTCTCTCTCTCTCTCTCTCTCTCTCTCTCTCTCTCTCTCTCTCTGTGATATGTATAGGCTAAGAATTTTCCAAATGTTAGTTTTATTTTATTTTTTATTGATACTTTCATCTTTAAGTTATTTCTCTTTTCTTGCATTTACAGTAAGCATTCAAAAAGAACCAATACATACCTTTAAACTTTACTTAGGAATTGCCTTAGCTAAATTTTCAATTTCATCACTTAGAAGTTTTATCTTCCAAAAACCACTAGGACACGGATACAATTCAGCCAAGCTCTGCCACTTTATAAAGGGTATGGCCTGGTCTCTGTTGTCCAGTAACATGTTACTCATTTCTATCTGAGATCTCATTAGAATGGCCTTTACCATCCACACTTCTACCAACATTTAGTTCACAATAACTTAAATATTCTCTAAGATCAAGACTCTCTCTTTTCTTTTTGGGCCCTCACCTATAATTGATTTTAATGGTTTGTTCACAAAAATATAGGCTTTTTCTAGCATGCACTTCAAAACTCTTCCAGCTACTACCCATTATTCACACTCTACACCAAGTACCAATTTTTTGTCTTTTCTATTTCTGTTCAGATTGTTTGAGCTGCTATAAAAAAAAATACCACAGACTGAATAACATAAAAATAGAGATTTTTTTTCTTATAGTTTTGGAGGCTGAAAGTCTGAGATCTGGATGCCACCACAGGTGATTCACGTGAAGGCCCTCTTCTGGTTGGCAGACTGCCATCTTCTCACTATGGCCTCACATGGCAGAAGAGGCAAAATTTTTCTCTGGGGCCTCTTTTATAAAACAAAGCTCTAATCTCATTCATGAGGGCTTCTCCCTTATGACCTAATCACCACCCAAAGTCCCATTCTCCTAATACCAATACATTAGCATTGCGATTTTAATATGTAAATTTGGAGGGATCACAAACATTCAGAATACAGCAGATCCCCTTAATGTATCACTGAGATTCTTATCTTTAATTAAATCAGTTGTGTTTAAGCTAGACACATGATTGGAGCAAATCAATGGCATTGTCTATACTTAATTACTATATGAAATTTTATGTATAACACCTTTTATCAGAACAGTTTTGGTAAGGTACATACTCCAAATTAAATTTAAAAAACACCTGGACAATGGGTATGGGGAAGAAAAGTCTTCAGTAATGGACACTGGAGATTAAAATTCAAGGGTAGCCCCAAATTTCTATTTGAAATAAGGAATTCTACTTGGCCTTAGTTAATATTGGGAAATAAGAAATGGGTTATGTTTGGGAAAATATGATAAATTCCATTTGTGGGATATTAAGTTTTAATAGCATGTTGATGTCCATGAGAAGATAGTTATAATGAAGTTTAAGTGCCTTATTAGACCTCAGGAGAGAACCCGGAAGTCACCTTTATGCAGATGCTGAATATATAAAAAAAGAAAGTATATGAGGATCAATGTAAAATCATGGAAGAGGAGGGAAATGGCGGCAGAGCGAATGGAAGCTACACAGACCGTCTCCCAGGACCAAACTGGAATTACAACTAAAATAAAGATAAGTCATATGAAAAAGCAACTGAAGAACAGCTGAAGTGAACCCTTATAACCAGGAACGTAAAGAGGGCCCCAAACTAAGACTGGTAGGAGGTGGGGAAATGCAAGAGGGCTGTCTGGGTCCCCACAGGCAGCAGCTAAGGGCTGTCTTAGCTGTAAGAATCTTCCTCTGAGAAATTCAGAGTTTAAATCCCCAAGCTGCCTCCCTAGCATAGAGCAGAAATTTAGGGAAAGGCACCCACATAACACTTAGCTGAGAAAATCAACAGAGCAGAGGTTCTGTCCAGCAGGGAGAGACACTGAGAACACCAGCACTTCCCTGAAGGGCCAGTGCACTAAATTACAGCTACAACCACTCACCTTGGGCTCCAGCAGAGGGAGGACAGACTGGACTGGGGCTGTGGGAGGAGAGTTAGGGATTCCTGGCACTCGGGAGAGAGCTTGGAAGGTGGGCCTCAGAAACTCTATGCTGAGTCATGCTCCTCAAGAAGCCCCTCCTACCAGAGTTGATTTAGCCCAGGAAGAAGCAACTGCCCCTCCGTTGGGAATTTAATACCACCCCACCTAGAGAAGTGCAACTTGAGGCTCATTAATAGCCAGAGACTACCAGAAAACCAGTAGGCAGAGACAAGATTCTGAAGGCTTTGAGCCTTGGACCTGGCTCTCAGTGTTGGGTTCTTGCCTCTTTGGACTGAGCTGTGAAGGCTGAGGCCTGGGTCCTTGCACTGAGCCATTTACCCACATGAAGAAATTATTTTCTTCTTAAAGCAACTTTAGCCCAGGGGAAAGCAATTGCCCACCCACTGGAAATCCTCTTAGCCTGACCACCTGTGGGATTTTTTATTTGGCTGAGGACTACAACCTGAGGCTCATTAAGTAACTGAGACTAATGGTCAGCCTGCAGGCAAAAGCTCTCA
Organism: Molossus molossus; assembly: GCF_014108415.1. Classification (NCBI taxonomy): domain Eukaryota; kingdom Metazoa; phylum Chordata; class Mammalia; order Chiroptera; family Molossidae; genus Molossus; species Molossus molossus. The sequence continues at coordinate 6,299,300 of NW_023425351.1, read as the reverse complement.
GCCTATGACTCTATCCAGGAACGTGAGACTAGATATTGATGATCAGCATGGTCCCTTCCATAGTCATCCAAACCTAGCAGAGGGTGCCACAATCAGCAGAAAATCAACACTCACAGGAAAAATTTGGCAGGCTCTAAAACTTGCTGAGACAGCCAAAATGATGAAACAAACACATCCCAAATGAAAGAACAAGATAATTCTACAGAAGAAGGGATAAATGAAATGAAGTTCAGCAAGTATCAGAGGTAGAATTCAGAGTAATGAGTAACAGCATGAGTAAAGATAAAGAAACAATGACAACCGAATGGAAATGAAAAACCACTGAGTGGAAATGAATTAAAGACAAGGAGAGAATCTCAAAGGCAGCAAGAGAAAAACAACAGTTACCTACAAAGGAGCCCCCATAAGGCTATCAGCTGACTTCTCAACAGAAGCACTATAGGCCAGAAGAGAATGTCATGATGTATTCAAGGTAATGAAAAATAAGGATCTGAATCCAAGACTACTCTATCCAGCAAGGCTATCATTCCCAGACCAAAAAAAAAGGAAGAAAAAAAAAAGCCTAAGGGAATATATTACCACCAAACCAGCACTGCAAGAAGTGTTAAAAGGACTGCTGCAATAAGCAGAAGAAATATAGAGAGAAACATAGCCATAATAAATAAAAATGGCAATAAATAACTAAGCAAAACAAGCCAAGAAGAGAAAGACAAATATCATGTGATCTCACTTATTTGTGGAATATAATGAACTAAACAAACTGCTGAACAAAATTAATTCAGAGACATAGAGTGGGGTACAAACTGATAGCCTCAGAGGAGGGGAGGTGTGTGGGGGAAGAGATAAACCATAGAACTTACATGCATGTATGCATGACCAATGAACATAGACAACAAAGCTAGGGATGGGGTGGGGGGAAGGGGAGGAGGGTGTCAATGGGGGAAAAATGAGAAACATCTGTAACAAAAACAAATTAATAAATAATAAAAAAAATTGAAATGGCAATAAATAAATAAGTACCATATCAATAATAACCTTAAATGTAAATGGAGCAAATGCTCCAATGAAAAGACACAAAGTAGCTGAGTGGATAAGAAATCATGATTCATTTATATGTTGTTTGCAAAAGACTCACTTCACAACAAAAGACTTGCACAGGTTGAAAGTGAAGGGATGAAAAATAATTTCCCAAGCAAATGGAAAGGAAAAAAAAATCTGGGTAGTAATACTCCTATCTGATAAAATATAATTCAAAATGAATGTCATAACAGGAGACAAAGGAGGCCACTACATAATATTGAAAGGTTCTATCTAACAGGAAGATATAACCTTGGTAAACATATATGCACCCAATATAGAAGCACCAAAATATATTAAAAATCTTCTGGAGGACTTCAAAGGAGAAATCAACAGTAATACAATCATAGCAGGGGACTTCAACACCCCGCTGACATCACTGGATATATCCTCTAGACAAAAAATTAACAAGGACACAGACTCTAAATGATGCACTAGATAAAATGGATGTAATAGATATTTACAGAAAATTACACCTCAAAACTGCAGAACACACAGTCTTCTCAAGTACACACGGGGTATTTTCAAAGATAGACCACATGTTAGGACACAAACTAAGTCTCTACACGTTCAAGAAGACTGAAATCATATCAAGCATCTTCTCAGATCACAGTGACATAAAACTAGAAATTAATTACAATAAAAACACTCAAAAACATTCAAACACATGGAGGCTAAATAGCATGTTTAAAATAGCATATGTGGGCATCACTGATTTAAAAGTTTGCCCTATCAGGTGAATTGGGGCAGATTTGATTAACAATACTATATATTGTCCCATAGCATTCCCTAGTTGGAAGTTGACAGGTTCTGATTTAAAAACACATATACTGCCCAGCCTGTGTGGCTCAGTGGTTGAACATTGACCCATGCACCAAGAGATCACTGGTTCGATTCCTGGTCGGGGCACATTGTGGTCCAAATCCCTAGTGGGGGCATGCAGGTGGTGGCCAATTGATGTTTTCTCTTATCGATGTTTCTGTCTCTCTCTCTCCCTTCTTCTCTCTCTAAAATCAACAAAGAAAAAAAAAAACAAAAAACAGACATTGATTAGTGATCCCTGACATTTATACAGGAGGTTTATTTAAAGGGAGGAGACAATTAGTTGGGTAGTTAAGAACAAATAAAGTAGCCCCAGGTATTTGTAGGGGCCTTGGTGGCTTCCCTTTTTATGGTAATTTCAACTTCTTCCAGACTGTTAGTGAGGAGGAGGAAAAATGACCTTGGAGCAACCCTAAGCTTGCTTTTGGTTTCTTTTCTAAATCCACTTTTGGTTTCTTATAACCCTTTTTAAGGTAACCTGGCTCTCTGTAATAGAAACACTGTATAGTTTCACAGCAGAACTCATTCAGCAATCCTGTTGCCTTGCTCCCATAAACCAGTAGGTATATTAATTGGAATAGGCCAGAATTACCACCACTATATTCTTTAACAGTAAGTAAAATTCATTTGCAAACCCCTGAGAGTCCCAGAGAAAGAAACTTATTCAATTGCTGTTCCCCTCTTGCCTGAAACCAGCCTTTTAGGTTTTGGTTGCTGTTGTTGTTTGTAATTGATCTGTGCTCCTTCCAGGAGCTTCTAATTTGCAATTAAGATAAGCTTTTCATTTCTATAAGTCTGGAGTGTTCATGCAGGCTGGGAGTTTCTGGTCTTGGAGACACAATCTCCCATGTTGATTTTAATTTTATTTTGAGATCTGTAGAGTCCGAATAAATCTCCAGATCTGTTGTTTACTACATTAAATCACACTGCCTGTGTGCTGAGCTCCAAGTCCACCCAAACCTCCCATGTGTTTCAGCCTTCCCTTTCCTCTACTGCCTAACCTGCCGCTATCTACTCACAGGCATCTGTGATTCTGACCAATTGGCTATAAACTGGAGGTTCCTACAACATCCTCCACAGGTTTACTTGACTTGTTAGAATGGCTCACAGAACTCAGAAAACAAGTTTACTTTTTTAACAGTTTATTATAAAAGGCTTTATAACTCAGGAAGAGCCAGATGGGAGGTGCATAGGACGAGGACATAGAAAGTGGTGCAGAACTTCCATGATTTCTGGGCAAGCCGCTCTCACAGAATCTTCATATGTTCATCAACTTGGAAGTTCTCTGAATCCAGTCCTGGGGGTTTTTATGAAAACATTTTTACATAGGCATGGTTGATTAAATCAATGGCCACCAGTGATTGATTCAAACTCCAGCCCCTCCCCTCCCAGAAGGTCAGGTGATGGAACTGAAAGTTTCAATGTTCCAATGCATGGCTGATTCCTCTGGTAACAAGCCCTGACCTATCCTTAGGTGCTTTCCAATAGTCATCTCATTAAGGTAAACTCAGATGTGGCAGGTTGAAAGGGATTAGTTTTGAGTATCAATATACCTTAATTGCTCTTGTCATAGGAAATTCCAAGGGTTTTAGGAACTTGATGTCAGAAACAAGAACAAAGACCAGTTAATATATTTCTTATTATAAATCACAATATCAGTGTAATTTGGGGGAAGTATTTTTAAATTTATAATATGGTTTGAAAACTATTATTTTATTACATAGACTCTTCTACATAGATTTCCATAATAGTGATTTAAAGCATGTTGACTTTTTTTTGGTACATGCCCCTAGCAGGAACCGAACCTGGGACTCTCTGGTCCGCAGGCCAACGCTTCAACCGCTGAGCCAAACCAGCCAGGGCTAAACATGTTGACTTTTGCATTTGTAATTAATGGAAAGAAGAATTTTGATGGGCAAAAGTCATTAAGTGCACACAGAGAGCTTCAGAAACCTAGTTATCTGGAATCTCCTACAGATCTTCATTGACAAATGGGTAGTGTTGGGAGAAACTTTAAATTGGCTCTCATGATAGGGTTAACATCAGCAATACCATGGAATTTCACATACTTTACTATCCCTATAGGGTAAAAGTGGATTTCCTCTAGTATTAGACCGCTTGACAACAATTGGATTTTTAAAATTTCCTTAACCATTAATTTACAGACATAATTCAAGGTGTAATGCTAAAAATTTATTCTTAGTAAATAAAATGCCCACGAAAATACCAAAATCAGCTTTTTATTAATGCAACTAGTAGTATTTATATTGTGGTTTTGTGTTCACTTGCTTTCTTAGTGACAGCTTAAATATATAAGACAATGGAAACTTGAAATCAGAGTATTATTTTTGCAAGAATATATCATTCATATCTAAGTTTTACATGTCCTAAAGTTGACCTATGTGAGGAAAAATAAAAGTCATTATAGGTATGCTATATGTATATATGTGCATTTAACATTATGTCTTTAAAAAAAATCAAGGAGAATGATATGTGGTCTTTTCATCCTAAGATGAGCATACAACTTTTCCATGGGCTCTGTGTTAAAGAGAATATGGTGTTGATTATGTCAAGTAGACTATCAGATGAACCATCCTATTCCTGTTGAAAGCATCTTTGAATTCTTATACATGTGAATATGTGAGGACATTTTTTCTTCTATAGTCTTTTCTAGGATACTAGTTCTCTAAGATATCCATTATGTAGTTTATAGTTTATTGAATTTTAATATATAACAAATTGTTATAAATGTGTGTGTGTATATATATGTATATATATAAGTATGTATATATACAAGTATATAACGTTATTTTATCATTGTATAAATTTGCTTTGTCTTAGATGGTATGAACAAGGCATGTGAAAAAGTAAATTATTTCTCACTCTCTACCTGGTTAATATTAGGTATGATTCTCAAGATGATGATGACGATGATGATGATTATTTAACAAAGGGACGTGACAGAGAGCTGTGTATTGAATTGGGGTAGCCCAATGAAATAATATTATTCCATAGCTAAAAGAACTGTTAAATCTTATTTAATGTTAGCCACTGAGTTTTGAATAACAATACTCATTTTTTTTCCCTGCGCCTGGAGAATGCTCTGATACAATGAGATGAAAAATGACAGTGTTTCTGGTGGGAATGTCTGGAGTACAAGACACTGAACGGTTTAGAGGAGACATCAAAGATCGGTCATTCATGCAGCAATGCCACCTTCTTGATTTGATTTAGAATCATCCTAGATCTTAAGAAGCTGCAAAGGACACTTGATTACCTCACAGCTCCTAGGTCTATACATTAATAAAATGTAAATGCTCGAAAAGATACAGTAATTGCCTAGCCATGTTACCTCATAATTTAGATAAGAATTTTCAGTTCCCATAGTAAAGTGATTTGAACTTGGTTTCTGTTTTAAGATAGAGGAATCCAGAGATTAAGAAACAGCAACTGACTTGGAGACACTAATAAAACAAGTGGAAAAAAAAATCATGATGGATGAGCTTTCAAAAATCTCAGCATGGAGAAAATCCCAGTCGATGAGAGTTTGACTTTACATTGAACAAGACCACTCAATATAGTGTGAACTGGGAAATGGGGAGCGGGAGGAAGATAGAAGCAGCTATAGGTATAATTCAGTTTGGGGGTGAAATTGGAGGATGTTATATTTAAATAATTTTTTAAAGGAAAATTGAGAATAAGATTATATTTAGAGAATACATTGTGTGGCTACAGCATTCTGAGTTTGAGAATGAAGAAATTTGAAAATACACCTACTAAGGAAGACTGGAGAAAATATCATTATAGAAAGACTAGTGGGCAGAGCTGAGAACCAAGTTGAATCCAGTTGAAACCATAAAAGAAGGGCAGTACTGATGTGTGCGGTTGTGTGATTTTTTTTCAGTAGCATTCAGCAGTTCAGGAATTTTAGAGAGCTGCTGAGAAGCACATTTATCCTGGTGAGGTCCTACCACCCCACCCCTGTACCCTCACATACATGTTACCTGTTCAGTGTGAAAACATACTGTAGTAAAAGTGTTCAGGATACTGATAAAATAGATAGTGGCACCTATGTTCAATACAGAGTGAAAACCCATCTCCAGACTGGAACGTGCTTTGCAGTGTCCTCATAGCGCACCAGCGGGACCTGTACACTCAGACTTCTTTGTCCATCAATCACTGTTTTCGCCTATTACTTGGATACTATTTATTTGGCTTCGCATTAATTGGTGATCAAGATGCATGTCTTCCCGAAACTTGAATTTGTTCTAGACCTAAACCTAATGTCCATTTCTTTCTTCTTCCTTTTTTAAAAATATATTTTATAGTTTTGTTTGTTTGTTTGTTTGTTTGTTTAGAGAAAAAGGAAGAGAGAGAAAGATAGAAACATTCATGTGAGAGAGAAACATCGATGGGCTGCCTCCTGCATGCCCCCTACTGGGGATCGAGCCTGCAACCCGGGCATGTGCCCTGACTGGGAATCAAACCAGGGCCTCTCCGTCCATGGGATGACACTCAACCACTGAGCCACACCAGCTGGGCAAATTCAATTTTTAAAAAAAATTTTTTTCCTTATTAATTTTAGAGAGAGAGGGAGTGAGAGGGACATAGAAACATCAATGAGAGAGAACATCGATTGTCCACCTTCTGCATGCCCCCCACTGGGGATTGGGCCCACAACCTGAGCATGTGCCCTGAATGAAAATCGAACCGGTGACTTCTTGGTGCCTGGGTCGATGCTCAACCACTGAGCCACACTGGCAGGACAAGTTTAATGTTTTAATTAGCATGTTTGGTTTGTTTTATTTTTTTGCCATTTTAGAAAACAAGCCCATTACTACTTTTCATTTCTTTCATCTTCTTATATTCTTAAATTATAAAAATAAAGGAAATAGAAGAATTTGGTTAATATTTTACAAGTGCTTTAGGGTGATAGATTATTTAAGGAAATAAGCATGTGCCAAATTACCTGCAGGGTTACAAATCTGGGAAATAGGGTTTGTATTGCTCATTATTCTTGGATAAATGTATCTAGGTAAAAAGTATGCAGGAGCAGTATCTTTTTTTTTTTTTTTTCCTCCACAGTGTTTGATAAAACAGTCTTTAAATAACAAGCACTTCATATGCCACGACTTTGTCCTTCTCCTTTTCCTTCTGCTTTGATCTTATCTAAGAGACTCACTGCATGTTGGAGAACTGTTTTGTCACAGTTAGGTTTGCAGATGATGGCAAACAAATAAACACAGGATATACCTTCTAAAAGAATAAAACCTGTAAATGAGCTGCAGTACTTTAAAAAATATTAACATTAAAAATACAATTGTACTAATTTTTTATTTTTTTAATCCTCACCCAAGGATATGCTTATTGATTGATTTTAGAGAGAGTGGAAGGGGAGAGAGAAATATCAGTGTGAGAGAGAACATCAAGTAGCTGCCTTTCCTTCGTGTCCCATCCTGGACTGAACCTGCAACCTAGGTATGTGCCCTGACTGGGAATCAAACCTGCAACCTTCTGGTATATGGGACAACACTCCAACCAACTGAGCCACACCAGCCAGGAAAAAATACAATTTTATCTGAAGAAATAATGTAATGATAATCAAAATTTTTATTTAAATTTGGCCCCTGGAAGTGATCAAGATCTACTGTCATGCTTTTTAGTACTCAATACTGTCAGAAAGGTATAGTTCAATAACTAAAAATTTTCAAAACTCTTGAATTTTTAATATCCAGGACCTTTATACGAGCAGGAATCTAAGCTGTCCTCTGTGTAAACTAACACTGGAATGAGAACTCTATATGTTTTATGTATATTTAAACTTAAATTATTCATATGAATATATGTTTACATATATATATAAAAAAACATGTACTCATGAACATATATATCTCCATGGATCTATCTAAAGCCAACTAACCATGAATTTCACTGTTCATGGGCATCAGTCCAGAATTCTCTCTCCTCTTTCTAGGGCCCTCTGAATCCTCGTGCTTAATGAATTATTGCCATAACCATATAGACATATTATTTTTTTCCATCAGAAAAACATTTCAATGGGAGAAAAAAGGAGAATATTTGTAACAAAAATAGATTAATTTAAAAAAGTTACAAGATAACCTTCTTGATTTTCGTGAGCTACCGCTTCTCTGCTTGCTCTCTATTACTCCTCAACGGAACTTGCTTCCTGTCTCCAATTTCTGTCTACCTATTTCATTATGAATTGACTCATCATATTTTTCTCTCTCCTTATTGTTGAAACTTTTCAAGATCACCACTGAGATTTATATTGTCGAAAAATAACCTGTTTTTAGTAGTCATCTTAGGAAGTGTCAGTAAATTACTATTAGCACATATGTCACAGTTGACTGTACCTTTACTCTGGAAGTATGTTATCCCTTGACTTTGAGGAAATACAGAAAAAAACAAACAATATCCTGTTTTCCTCCAATGTCACTAGTTACTTACTCATTCTTAGTTTTTTTCAGAGCAGGGACATCCTTCTTAGCTTCTTGATTTTGAGATCTTGGAGTGCCCCATGGTTTAATCCTTGGATATTTGTTATTTTATCCAGTTTCAGGATTTTAAAAACTATGCTAATTCTGAAATTTCTATCTTTAATAAAGACTTCTCTCCTGAAGTCCAGTCTTAGATACATGCAACCCAGTATAGCTGTGTGGATGTCCAAACTCTGTATTAAAATTAAGAAGTAAAAACCTAATTCTTGATTATTTTTTTCTCAAACCTTCTTTTTTGCAGTTTTAGAAAATTGTGTCCACTTTTCCAGTTGTTGAAACTAAAATCTTTCCTCTTATTTCCTACTGTACAGTTACTGCACTAAGACTGTTTCTCTTCTCTCAAAATATATCAGGACCCAACCATGTCACACTACCTCTGCTATTTCTATTTTATCCAAGTCAACACTCTTCTGCATGGATTATAATTTAGCCTCCCGACTGGGTGTTAGTCCGATGTCAGTGTGCACCCCTCTGTAGTCTATTCTCAACGCATTAGCCAAACTGATCATATTTTCTCTGTGACTTTCTACCTCACCTTGCAAAAAACAAAACTGCCCCAATGGCCCAGTGATGAGTCTAACCACTCACTCTCCGTTGTCTTTTAACACAGCTGCTGCCCCCCCTTCGCTCCCTCCATGTAGCAACACAGACCTCTCTACAGAGGGCTTTACACTTGCTGTTCCAACAGGCCTGGACATCCTTTCCCTAGGTTTTGGCATAGCTCTCTCCTCCACTTCCTCTAAGACTGGCTCAAGCTGTCACAGCCATGTCTTCTCTGCCACTCCTTGTGAGATGAACACCTGATCCTACCTCTTTGCCACTACTTATATTTGCTGCTTTCTTTTCTGCATGGCACTTGTCATCAGCCGACGTACTAAATACACCAAATTATGTGCTTATATTTATTTCCCTCCCCCCACTAGTCTACAAGCTGCAAAATAACTAGGATGGTTCTTTTTCTGTTTTTGTTTCCTGCTGTATTCTCAGAGCTCAGATCATTTTCTGGTGTCACCGATACTGTTGAATTGGTCATCAGTCACTTAATTGTAGCTGGTGTTAATGTCTAATCATTTCACACTACAAGAAAAGTAAAGCTTTATTCTGATATGGGCAGGAGAAAATGTGTTCATTCACTTACCATTTTTATTTCCATTTAGTTCTGACCGTATACTAACACTGCAAAGCCAGTCAAGATGTCATTGTTTCTTATTTCAAGCTCCGTGATCTGCTTCTGTTTCTGTCCCTTGCCATTTGCGTTGCTATGATTGATGACTTGTACCCCAGCTTTTAATATCTACAGTGGAGACTTGTCAGTCCTTTTCTTACTGCCATTATTCCTAGGTCAGATTTTAAGTCCAGTCTCATCAACTATATCCCTAAGAATCTATCAACTACAATTCCTCCCGCGTTTTAAATCACAGAAACACTGAAGGAGCTCTGTGCCCTCTGGAAATGCCTGCTCGTCGCTGCTGCCCTGGGATGTGTTTGTCTCATTTTCTCGTGTTGTGTTTTAGCTCTGCATGTCTTTATCCCGCTCTATGTCTCTGTCGGCTGAGCCGTGACAGCATGAACAGCCTTACATTTTTGTCAAAAGAAAGAAAATTCACTATCAAGCCTGACCTGAGAAAAGCTAGCCCATAATGCAAATGTCCCAGATTCGTGCTGCTTTTCATAAGCAATGTCAGATATGAGGGACTAGAGTCTGTGATTTGTAAATACAGTCAGAAACCACTAGCTCCTGTGAGATTGTGATGTAATTCATTCCAGTATTGCTAATCCGCTATAGATTCGGACAAGAGGTGATCCTCCTGTCAGCAGCAGACCAATTTGTTGATCTTAGCTGACTGGGGGGAAGTATTTCACCTTGCCTGAACTTTGGCCTTTGGAAAGCATCAGAGAATAGTTGCCAAGCAATATAGCTGTCAAAGCAATTTTTATTCTTTGGGGGCTTTTTGTTTGTTTTTGCCTTTCATTTTCTTTCCAGATAGCTTATCATCTAATTTAGTCGATAACTCTGGCTTGTTGATAACTGTGGGTACGTTGAGGCACCCACAGCTCTCAGGGTTTGTGGGTGGTCAGCTCCTTTGTGCACATAAGACAGGCCCCCTATTGCATGCTCGAACAGTCTCGGCGAGAGAGCTAGCTGCACAGCCAGTGTGGAGCCTTATTCTAGACTAATTTCTGTGAATTGCTTAGTGTTTTTGAAAGGCACTGAAAACTTCTCTCTCAAGGTCAGAAAGAATTACCGTGTGCAAGTCATGTGGTTTCTTCAAGGTTAAATGGCTGGGTTGCAGCAAAACATGGTTTATAAAATGTATCAATCCGTTTATTTGACTTATAATACCTCCATGTGAAGAAGGCAGTGAACAGAACTCTATTTCGTAGATAAGAACACTAAGCCTAGAGAAATGAAGTGCTGTCAAAAGTGGCACAAGCAATAAAGCCACAGTCAGGCCAAGCCGAGGTTTTAGGGGTGCCAAGACCAAGTGCTCTTTTCAACTGACACATCATTTCTTACCATGTATATCATGTGTTTGATAGCTCCAACACTAGGATTTTTAAAAAATAAATTTTATTTTTAATTACAGTTGACATACAATATTATATTAGTTTCAGGTGTATACCCTAGTGATTAGACATTTTATAACTTACTAAATGATTATACTAATAAAACTTGTACCCATCTGACACCATACATAATTATTAGAACATTATTGATTATATTCTCTATGCTGTATTTTACATTCCCGTAACTATTCTGTGACAATTTGTTCTTCCCCATCCTTTCATCTTTTTCACCCAAACCTCAACTTCTCTCCCATCAGGCAAGCAGCAAAATGTTCTCTGTATCTGAGTCCATTTCTTCTTTGCTTGTTAGTTTATTTTGTTTTGTTTTTTAGATTTAATTGTTGATAGATATATATATTGCCATTTTATTGTTCATATTTTATCTCCTCCTCCTCTCCTTCCTCCTCCTCCTCCTCCTCTTCCTCCTTCTTCCTCTTTCTCTTTCTCTTCCTTTCAACACCCTTTAACCTTTCATATAATCCTGGTTTAGTGGTAATGAATTCCTTTAGCTTTTTCTTGTCTGGGAAGCTCTTTATATGTCCTTTTATTCAAATAACAACTTTGCTGGTTGGAGTCATTTTGGTTATAGGTGCTTAATTTTCATCATTTTGAATATTTCTTGACAATCCCTTCTGGCCAGTAAAGTATTTTTTTCAGAAATCAGCTGACAGTCTTATGGGAGCTCCCTTGTAGGTAACTGCTTTTCTCTTGATGCTTTAAGATTCTCTCTTTGTCTTTAACCTTTGGCATTTTTATTATGATATGACTTGGTGTGGGTCTCTTTAGGTTCACCTTGTTTGAGACTCTCTGTGCTTCAAGACTTCTTTGTCTATTTCCCTCATCATGTCAGGGAAGTTTTCCATCATTAATTTTGAAATATGTTTTCAATTATTTGCTCTCTCTCTTCTCCTACTGGCAACCTATGATGTGAATGTTGGTAAGCTTGAACTTTTCTCTGAAGTTTATTACACTATCTTAATTTTTAAAAAATCCTCACCTGAAGATTTATTTTTATTTAATTTATTTTAGAGACAGAGGAAGGGAGAGAGAAAAAAACAGCAGAGTGACGTGAGAGAGAAACATTGGTTACTTTCTGTATGCACCTTCACTGGGGACTGAACCCACAAGCTGGGTATGTGTCCCGACCAAGAATCAAACTTGGGACACTTTGGTACACAGGACGATGCTCCAGTCAACTGAGCTATACCTGCCAGGGCACTGTCTTAATTAAAAAAAAAAAATTTTTTGGGGGGGGGGGAAGAGGAAAGGTTTCTGCCACTTAAAGTGCAGGGTTGAAATCCCTCCCTTTATCTGTGGAGCCTCCTGGACTGCGTGTTCTGCGCGGTTATCAGCATGAAAGAGCAGGGCAGATCAGGGACTTTTGGACCCCAATGTAGAGTGTTGAAAGCACAAGCAGAGCTGAAACTCTTGGCCCCAGCTTTGCTGAGACCAGACATGCGAAGAGATTAGGAAATTGCATGGGGCTGATTGGATCTGTGGTATGAGGGTGCCAGTTCCCCACAAAGCTGAGATACTTGGACTGTATTCCCCAGGAAGGCATCTATTCGGGAGACAGCTGAGTGAGTCCTGGGCTTTGTGATTGCATTGTGTGTGGGGAAGCCTATCTGAGCTTCCTGTGAGTTCTGCCAGCCAGTCCCAGGAAGTACAGTAGAGCCTGTCTTACCCTCCTGAAAGCTGGGAACACCACCCCCAACAAGAGACAGTCTGGTTCAGCTCTATGACATCTCAGATGTCCCCACTGGGTGCAGCTGTGTGGAGGACGGGAGAGCAGCTCAGAGCAGGCCATTCCGCATGTGAGGCCTCCAGAGGCTGTTTTCTGGGACCAGGAGAAGTGCTTAGCCCTCTCCTATGGGATGGGACAGCAACATTCTCAACTGGAGAACATTTGATCAATTCCACTGAGACCAGGGCAGCTGAAACTGCTCCTTCAGAGAAAGCTGCAGGCTATACCCAACCTGAACCTACAGCAGACAACCTCAGGGGAAACTGAAGTTGAAGTCTTTGGTAGAGACTGAGAAGTCAGTCTTTGAAGCAGAGATTAATTTTCCCTCATTGAGTGCCTGGCTATTTAATCTGTAAGCAGGGGGCCCACTAGCCTGGTCTAGGCTAGCCTGGGTTCACCTTAAAGAATTGCTATGGTGGCATTGGAGGAAGACTAGGCAACCTCAATGGGGAGGCAGAGTAGCTGACAGGCAGAGGCAGACATCAGAGAGCCTCAGACTGACCACAGATCTGCCCCCAATTCTATGCTAAAATAAGCTATTCCATTTACACAGATTGGTCCCTCCCATGAACACACAGGTCTAGCAGACATAGACACAAACAGTGATTAGAACGGTAACTTCATACAGGCATCCTGAGGTCAGTTACACACAAAGTCTGAGAGTGACCTGCATCTAGAACCCAATCAAAAGAACTCAGAACCATCACAATGAATGGTAGGCCTTAGATCATACCAGTGTTCAACCCAAATGGCACACCCAAAAGTAGATCCTGGTAGGCCCTGGATTCTGCTGAGAACAATCCTGCCTTGGCATGGAGTCCCTGCACAGCATCTCACACATTATAGACACCAAGCCTGAAGTGTTAATGATTGTGCCATTGAGCCCATCAAGTCACCTCAAGACTGCACCTGCACAGCAGATTGCACAACATGGTAGAGGTAGAGCTCCATAGTCAATCATCCTGAGGGTTGACCTTAACTATGAATGAGCCAGTAGCAATCAAGAACCAATTACTACAGGAGGGTCCAAACAAATCATACAAGAGACATTCCTAATGCACCCAGCTCAGGAGACAAAGGAGACTGTGCCTCTGGGAGCCAGAGGACATTTAACAACAGAAGGCCACACTACCAAGACTGGGAGCCATAGAAGTCCTATCTAAAATATAGAAACAAGTAGAAAGAGAAAACCAAAAGTGGAGAGGCAAAGAAAAAGGCCCCAGATGGAAGAACAGGAGAAAACTCTGGAAAAAGAGATCAACGAAATGGAGGCAAGTGATTTATTACATAGAGAATTCAAAGCTATGGTTATAAGGATGACTAATAACTTAGTGAGAGCAACAACATTATGAAGAAGGATATAGAAACCAGGAAAAGTAATCAGACAGAAATGAAGAATGACATATGGGAAATACAGAGTACACTGGAAGGAATAGCCAGCCGACTGGACAAGGCAGAGAATGGAATCAATAAATTAGAAGACAAAATAGGAAAAGAAAATTCACTCAATCAGAACACATACAAAAAAGGACAAAATAATTAAAAAGCATGAGGATATTTTAAGGAAAATTTGGGCCAACAAGAGACATAGCAACATTTGCATCATAGGGATATCAGAAGAAGAAGAAAGCAAGGAAGGGACAGAGAACCTATTTGAAGAAATAATGACAGAAAACTTCCCTAGCCTGTTGAAGAAAAATGTCACACAAGTTCAGGAAGCATAGAGAGTTCCAAGCAAGATAAACATGAATAGACCCACATCAAGATACATCATAATTAAAGTAGCCAAGATTAAACACAAAGAGAGAATCTTAAAAGCAGCAAGAGAAAAACAATTACATACTAGGGAGTTCCCATTAGGCTGTCAGCTGATCTCTCAAGAGAAACACTTCAGACCAGAAGGGACTGGTATGAATTATTTAAAGTAATTAAAAACAAGAACCTGAAACCAAGACTGCTTTATATAGCAAGACTATAAAATCATTTAAAATCAAAGGTAAAATAAAGAGCTTCCCAGACAAAAGAAGACTAAAGTAGTTAATCATCATCAAACCAGCATTTTAAGAAAGGCTAAAGGCACTGCTTTAAGCAGCAGGAAAAAAAAAAAAAAAGATATAGAGAGTGGAATTTAGCATTTAAAATGGCAATAAATAAGTATCTATCAATAATAACATTAAATATAAGTGGATTAAATTCTCCATGAAAAATACATAGAGTAGCTGAATGGATAATAAAACACAACCTATAGATATGCTACCTACAAGAGACCCACATCAGAACAAAATACACACAGTCTGAAAGTGAAGGGATAGAAATA
The DNA here is from genome assembly GCF_014108415.1 of Molossus molossus. Lineage (NCBI taxonomy): Eukaryota > Metazoa > Chordata > Mammalia > Chiroptera > Molossidae > Molossus > Molossus molossus. Next base: position 6,284,254 of record NW_023425351.1, on the reverse strand, counting down.
AAAAGTTCCATGTAAATGAGAATGAAAAAAAGCTGAGGTAGCAATACTTATATCTGACAACAAAGACTTCAAAACAAAGGCCATAACAAGACACAGAGAACAATAAAGGGATCCATCTGACAAGAGTGCATACTCTTATAAACATATATGCACCCAATATAGAGCACCTAAATATATAAAAATATATATATTTTATAGACTTCAGTGGAGATCTCCACAGCAATACAGTCACAGTAGGGGATTTGAACACTCCGCTGTCATTAATGGATAAATCTTCCAGACAAAATATCAACAATATAAACTATATACTACATACTACATCATATTGATTGAATACTTAAACTATATACTACATCATATTGATTGAATTGATATTTACAGAACATTTTATCCCAAAATAGAATATACATTCTTCTCAAATGCACATGGAACATTCTCAAAGATAGATCACATGTTAGGACACAAAAAAAGTCTCAAATTTATGAAGATTGAAATTATATCAAACATCTTGTCTAAGAAAAATGGCATGAAACCAGAAATCAACCATGATAAAAAAGCTGATTTCTTGACGTTAATTTTGTATCCAACATTCCCTAAAAAAAAAAAAGCTGAAAAATGCCCTGGCCAGTTTGGCTCAGCAGTCAGAGCATTGGCCTGCGGTCCAGAGAGACCCAGGTTCGGTTCCTGCTAAGGGCATGTACCTCGGTTGCAGTTTGTTCCCGGCTCTGATTGGTTGTGCGGGAGGCAGCCACTCGATGTGTCCCTTTCACATCGATGTTTCTCTCTCTCTCTCTCTTTCTCCCACTCTATCTGAACAAAAAATGCAAAAATGTCCTTGGGTGAGGATTAAAAAAAGAAAAGAAAAAAGAAAAAGCTGAAAAATGTTTAAACTCATGAAGGCTGAATTGCATGTTAGTGAACAATGAATGGATTACTAATGAGATAAAGGAAGAAATAAAAAATTACCTGGAAACAAATGAAAATGAACACAGAACCACCAAACATCTTTGAGACACAGTGAAAGCAGTCCTGAGAGGGAAGTTCATAGCATTACAGGCCTACCTCAAGAATCAAGAAAAATTTCTAGTAAACAATCTAACCCAACACCTACAAGAATCAGAAAAGAAAACAGAAAAAGCTCAAAGTAGAAGGAAGATAATAATAAAGATCAGAGAAGAAATAAATAACATGGAAACTAAAAAAAAAAAAATACAAAAGATCAATAAAACCAAAAGTTGGTTATCTAAAAGAAGAAATAAACTTGATGAACTTTTAACCAGACTCATCAAAAATCAAAGGGAGCAGACCAAACTATACATATCCAGAAACAAAAGAGGAGAGGTACAACAGATATCACAGACATACAAAAGATTGTAAGAAAATATTACAACTTTATGCCAACAAAATAGGCAATCTGGGTGAAATGGATGCATTCTTAGAAACATACAATTTTCTAAAACGAAGTCAAGTAGAAGCCAAACACCTAAATCAACCAATAACAACCAATGAAGTCAAAGCAGTAATAATAATAAAAAAAATCTTCCAGTAAACAAAAGTCCTGGACCAGATAGCATCACAGGCTAATTTTCCGAAATGTTCAAAGACGAACTCACACCTATTTTCTTTAAACTATTCCCAAAATACAAGAGGTGGAAAGACCTCCCATCTCTTTTTGAGGCCAATGTTATCCTAATACCAAAACCAGGTAAAAATAAAATAAAAAAAGGAAAACTATAGGCTGATATCCTTGATGAACATAGATGCAGAAATCCTGAACAAAATATTAGCAAATTAAACCCAGCAATACATTTAAAAAGTCATACACTGTGATCAAGTGTGATTTATCAGAGGATGCAAGATTGGTACATTATCTGCAAATCAATAAATGTGATACATCATGTAAACAAACTGAAAAATAAAACACACACACACACACACACACCCCCCCACACACACACACACACACACAGATGCAGAAAAAGCATTAGATTAAATCCAGCACCCATTTATGATAAAAACTCTCTGCAAAGTGGTAATAGAGAGAACATACCTCAACATAATAAAGACCATATATAATGAACCGACAGCCAACATCATACTCAATGGACAAAAACTAAAAGCATTTCCCTTAGGATCAGGAACAAGACAGGGATGTCTACTTTCTTCACTCTTACTCAGCATTGTACTGGAAGTTCTAGTTATAGTGATCAGAAAAGAAGAAGGAATCAATAAATGTCATCCAAATTGCAAAGGTGGAAGTAAACTGTCATTATTTGCAGATGGCATGATATTGTACATAGAAAACCCTGAAAACTCCACCAAAAAATTGCAATATCTAATAAATGAATTTGGGAAAGTTGCAGGAAACAAAATCGACATCAGAAATTGATGGCATTTTTATATACAGATAATGAATTCTCAGAAACAGAAACTTGGAAAACAACCCCATTTACTATTGCAACAATAAAAACAACAAAAATAAAATACTTTAGAATAAATTTAACGAAGGAAATAAAAGACCTGTACTCAGAAACTATATGTTATCTAAGAAAGAAATTAAGGAAGATACAAATAAGTGGAAGCATATACCATATTCATAGACTGGAAGAATTAATATAATTAAAATGTCCATACTACCTAAAGCAATTAATAAATTCAATGCAATTGAATACTAAGATACCAATTGCATATTCCACAAAACTAGCAAAAATAATCCAAAAACTTATATGGAACCAAAAAAGACCCCAATTTTTAGAAAGAAGAACAAAGTTGGAGGTATCATAATATTGATTTCAAACTATACTACAAAGCCATTGTAATGAAATCAGCCTGGTACTGGCCTAATAGACATATAGACTAATTGGACAAAATAGAGAGTCAAGAAATCAACCCACACTTCTGTGGTCAATTAATATATGACAAAGGAGGCAAGAGCATACAATGGATTTAAAAGTCTCTTCAATAAATGGTGTTAAGAAAATTGGACAGTCACATGCACAGAAATGAAGCTCATTTATCAACTTACACCTTACTCAATAATAAACTCAAAATAGATAAAAGGCTTAAAAGTAATTCACAAAACCAGAAAAATTCTAGAAGAAAACGTAGGCAGTAAAACTCAGACATCTCTTGTAGCAATATTTTTGCTGATATGTATTCAATGGCAAGGGAAATTCAGGAAAAGATAAACAAATGGGAATAAGTCAAGCTAAAAAGCTTCTGCACACAAAACAAAAACAAAATAAAAAGAGAACCTACTGTAAGGGAGAACATATTTGCCAATGATGTATCTGATAAGGGGTTAATTTCCAAATATATAAAACACGTACACAACTCAACATCAGGAAGACAAACAATTCAATTTAAAAATGGGAAAAAGACCTGAATAGACACTTCTCTAAATGGACATACAGATGGCCAGTAGACACATGAAAAAATGCTCAAGGTCACTAATCATCAGAAAGATGTATATAAAACTACAATCAGAGATCACCTCATACCTGTCATAATGGCTACCATCAATAAATCAACAAACAAGTGCTTGTGAGGTTGTGAAGATAAGGGAACCCCTGTGTACTGTTGGTGGAAATGCAGATTCAATCAGCCACTGTGAAAAACAATGTGAAATTTCCTCAAAAATATTAAAAATCAAACTGCCGTTTGACCCAGTGATCCTACTTCTTGGAATATATCTCAAGAATCCCACAACACTAATCAAAAAGAATATATTCATACCTTTGTTTATAGCAGCGCAGCTTGCAATAGCTAAGATCTGGAAACAGCCCAAGTGCCCACCAGTGGATGAGTGGATCAAAGAGCCATGGAACATTTACACAGTGGAGTACTATGCAGCTATAAGAAAGAAGGAGCTTTTACCATTTGCAACAGTATGGATGGACCTGGAGAGTATTATGCTAAATGAAATAAGCCAGTCAGAGAAAGATAAGTAATGTATAATCTCACTAATATGTGGAATCTAATGAACAAAATAAAACAGAGCCAGAAGCATGGATACATGGAACAGACTGGCTAGTGCCTGAGGGTGGAGGACATGTGTTGCCGGATATAGAAGGTGCAGGGATTAGCTAAAGAACATGTATGCATACCCCATGTAAATGGACAATAGTTTGTTGAAGGCCAAGGGAGTGGGTGGAGATGGGCAAAGTGGAGGGAAAAAGGGACACCTGCAATTGTGTCAGCATTAAATACTAAAAATAAAAAAATTTCATGTAATAATTTGTTTTTTAAGTGTGAAAAATTAAAAAAAAGGATCTTTCTAAGGCTTAAAAAAACAAAAACAAAAAAAACACCTAACTTCACTGTTTTCTCCTCTAAACACAAGAACACAAGGCCTTTACTGTTTATTTCTCAGGATAGTCTGCAGCATTTTCCCTTTTATCTGTCTGTCTCCCCAACCGTACTGTGATTTTTTTTTTTTTATCTTCACCTGAGGATATTTTTCCATTTTTTGTTCAGATAGAGTGGGAGGAAGAGAGAGAGAGAGAGAGAGACATTGACGTGAAAGGTACACATATAGTGTCTTCCACCAGCACAACCCAGCCAGGGCTGGGGACAAACTGCAACCAAGGTATGTGCCCTTAGCAGGAACCAAACCCGGGTCTCTCTGGACCACAGGCCGACACCAACCGCCGAGACAAACTGGCCGGACTGTACTGTGATTTTTGTAGAAGATATGGTTGGTACCTCTTTCTTGTATGCATTACTAATAGTTTATACTTGGTGTATAGTGTGACTAAAGGACATATTATTGTGATGAAATATACTTTTATATTTAAGATTCTCTATAAATGCCTGATAATTTGGAATATGATTCAATGAGAAGATTCATTTTGGGGGGAGATGAGGTGGAGTTAAAATAGTCATAAATTTTAGTAAATATGAAAGAGTACACTGAACTAAAACTTCTTTGAATTGTTAAAGAAAAAGGAAAAAATAAAATGACTTGAAAGTTTATTACTGATCATTTCTGAGGTGATTGGAATATTTTCAACAAAAATGTGGTATTTTTATTATGAATCGTCATTTAAGTTCAACAATAAAAATGTGAACATGCCCAGTTTATGTGCCTTAGTGAGCTGAGTGTCATTCCATGGAATGAGAGGACACCTGTTCGATTCCCACTCAGGGCACATGCCCGAGTTATGGGTTCGATCCCCAGTGGTGGGAGTGCTGGAGGCAGCCTATCGATGTTTCTCTCTCACATCAATGTTTATATATATCTCTCTCTCCCTTCCTCTCTCTCCAAAAAATCAATAAAAACATATAAAAATTTTAAGTATCATAAACATAATTTTAATGTCAGTATATTTTTCCCCTTTGTTTGGAAGGCTACTGGAAGGACTACTCAATTATTCTGTTTATTCACTGTGAGCCTTGTTCAGCTTTCAAATACTTTCAACAATAAAGATACAATTTATTTTATTTTTTTAATTATTTTTTTTCTGATTCGCTTATAGTTTATTTTATTTTTCTTTTTAATTTTATTTTTGTTACAGATGTTTCTCCTTTTTTACCCCATTGACACCTTTCTCCCCATCCTTCCGCCCCTGTCCCTGCCTTGTTGTCCCTGTCCATTGGTTATGCACACATGCATATAAGTTCTGTGGTTTATCTCTTCCCACCCCCTCTTCTGAGGGTTGTCAGTTTGTACCCTACTTCCATATTTCTGGGTCTACCCCATTCCTCAGACTGTTATGTTCATTATATTCCATAAATAAGTGAAATCATGTGATACTTGTCTTATTCTGCTTGGCTTGTTTCACCTAGGATATTACTTTCCAGGTCCCTCCATGTCGTATCAAAGGATAAGAGATCTTTCTTTCTTACAGCTGCATAGTACTCCATTGTGTATATGTACCACTGCTTTTTTATCCATTCATCTACTGATGGACACTTGGGCTATTTTCAGATCTTAGCTATTGTAAATAGTGCTGCTATGAACATGGGGGTACATGTATTCTTTCTGATTGGTGCTTCAGGCTTCTTAGGGTATATTCCTAGAAGTGGGATCACTGGGTCAAATGGAAGTTCAATTTTTAGTTTTTTGAGGTAACACCATATTGTTTTCCATAGTGGCTGCACCAGTCTCTACATTCTCACCAGCAGTGTACCAGAGTCCCCTTTTCTCCACACCCTCGCCAACAGTTGTTGTTTGATGATTTGTTGATGGCGGCCATTCTGACAGGTGTGAGGTGATACCTCACAGTTGTTTTAATGTGCATCTCCCTAATGATTAGTGATGTTGAGCATTTCTTCATATGTCTCTTAGCTATTTGTATGTCCTGTTTGGAGATGTGTCTATTCAGCTCCTCTGCCCATTTTTTAATTGGGTTCTTGGTCTTACTTTTGTTGAGTTGTATGAGTACTCTATATATTTTGGAAATTAACCCCTTATCTGATGTATAATTGGCAATGATGTTCTCCCATACAGTGGGTTGCCTTTCCATTTTGATTGTTGTTTCTTTTGCTATGTAGAAGCTTTGGAGTTTGATGTAGTCCCATGTGTATATTTTCTCCTTTGTTTCTGTTGCCTTATGTGATGTATCAGTAACAATTCTGCTGCGTATGATGTCCGAAATTTTGTTGCCTACATTTTTTTCTAGGATTTTTATGGATTCACGGGTCACATTTAAGTTTTTTCTCCATTTTGAGTTCATTTTTGTGTATGGTCTAAGTTGATGGTGTAGTTTCATTTTTTTTTTTTTTTGCATGTAGCTGTCCAATTTTCCCAACACCATTTATTAAAGAGGCTGTCTTTACTCCACTGTATGCTCTTGCCTTCTTTGTCAAATATTAATTGAGCATAGTGTCTTGGGTCCATTTTATGGTTCTCTGTTCTTTTCCACTGCTCTATATGCCTGTTCTTGTGCCAGTACCAGGCTGTTTTGATTACAGTTGCTTTGTAGTATAACCTGGTATCTGGTATTGTGATCCTACCTACTTTGTCCTTCTTTTTCAAGATTTCTGTGGCTATTCAGGGTCTTTTTGATTTTATATAAACTTTTGAAGTATTTGTTCTAGTTCTGTGAAGTATGTCGTTGGTATTTTGATGGGGATTGCATTGAATTTATACATTGCTTTGGGTATTATGGACATTTTAATGATGTTAATTCTTCCAATTCATGAACAAGGAATGTGCTTCCACTTTTTTATATTTTCCTCTATTTCTTTTTTCAATGTCCTGTAGTTCTCTGCAAATAGGTCCTTTACTTCTTTAAGTTTATTCCTAGGTATCTTAATTTTTTTACCATGATAGTAAATACGATTGTTTTCTCAGTTTCTCTTTCTGTGAGTTCATCATTGGTGTATAAGAATGCCATCGATTTCTTGACATTAATTTAGTATCCTGCTACTTGGTCAAATTCATTTACTACGTCTAGTAGATTTTTGATGGGGTCTTTAGGGTTTTCTATGTATAATATCATGTCATCTGCAAATAATGACAGTTTCACTTCCTCCTTTTCAATTTGGATCCCTTTTATTTTTTCATCATGTCTGATTGCTGTGGCTGAGACTTTCAGTACTATGTTAAATAAGAGTGGCAAAGTGGGCATCCATGTCTTGTTCCTGTTCTTAAGAGAAATGCTTTTAGATTCTGTCCATTGACTATGATGTTGGCTGTAGGTCTTTCATATATTTCCTTTATTATGTCGAGGTATGATCCCTCTATTCCCACATTGCTGAGCAATTTTGTCAGAAATAGATGCTGGATTTTGTCAAATGCTTTTTTAGCATCTATTGATATGATCATGTGGTTTTTATTCTTCATTTTGTTTATGTGGTGTATCACATTTATTGATTTGCAAATATTGTACCAGCCTTGTATCCCTGGGATGAATCCCACTTGGTCATGGTGAATAATTTTTTTGATGTGTTGCTGGATGTGATTTACTAGTATTTTGTTCAGAATTTTGGCATCTATGTTCATCAGGGATATTGGTCTGTAGTTTTCTTTCTTTGTGGTCTCTTTTTCTGGTTTTGGAATTAGAATTATGCTGGCCTCATAAAACAAGTTTGGAAGTCTTCCTTCTTGAATTTTTTGAAATAGTTTGAGGAGAATGGTGTTATTACTTTTTTGAATGTTTGGTCAAACTTCCCCGTGAAGCCATCTGGGCATGAGCTTTTGTTTTCTGGGAGAGTCTTGATTACCTCTTCAGTTTCCTTAGTTGTTATTGGTCTGTTCAAGTTTTCTATCTCTTCCCGGTCCAGTTTGAGAGATTGTGTGTTTCCAGAAATGTGTTCATTTCACTTAGACTGTCGAATTTGTTGTCATATAATTGCTCATAGTAGTTGTTAATGATCTTTTATATTTCTGTGGTGTCAGTTGTTACTTCTCCTCTTTCATTTCTGATTTTGTGTATTTGGGTTCTCTCTCTTTGTTTCTTGGTGAGTCTAGGCAAGGGTCCATCAATCTTGTTTATCTTTTTGAAAAACCAGCTCTTTGTTTTATTGATACTTTGAATTGTTGTTTTGGTGTCTATGTTATTTATTTCTGCTCTGATCTTTACTATTTCCTTTCTTGTACTTGCTCTGGGATTTTCTTTTTGTTTGCTTTCTAATTCTTTAAGTTGTGAGGTTAGATAGTCTATTAGAAATTTTTCTTGTTTCTTGAGGTAGGTCTGTAGTGCTATGAACTTGCCTCCCAGAAGTGCTTTCGCTGTACCGCATAGATTTTGTGTTTTGTGTTCATTTTCACTGGTTTCCCGGAAGTTTTTAATTTCTTCCTTGATCTCCTTGGTAACCAATTCAGTTTAACAACATGTTATTTAGCCTCCATGTGTTCAAATGTCTTTGCATGTTTTGTTACAATTGATTTCTAGTTTCATGCCATTATAATATGAGAAGATACTTGATATGATTTCAATGTTCTTGAACTTGTCGAGATTTAGTTTGTGTCCTATCATGTGGTCTATCTTTGAGAATGTCCCATGTGCACTTGAGAAGAATGTGAATTCTGTAGTTTTGGGTTATAATTCTCTGAAGATATCTATTAAATCCATTTGGTCTAGTACTTCATTTAAAGTATCTGTTTCCTTGCTAATTTTTTGCCTAGAGGATCTATCCAGTAGTGTCAGCAGGGTGTTGAAGTCCCCTGCTATGATTGTATTGCTGTCGATTTCTCTTGAAGTCCTCCAGAAGATTTTAAATATATGTTGGTGCTCTTACATTGGGTGGATATATGATTATCAAGGTTATATCTTCCTGTTGGATAGATCCTTTCAATATTATATAGTGGCCTTCTTTGTCTCTAGTTATGGTCTTCATTTTGAAATCTATTTGATCACATATGAGTATAGCTACCCCAGCTTTTTTTTTCCTTTCCGTTTGCTTGGAAGATTTTTTTCCATCCCTTCACTTTCAATATATGTGAGTGTTTTGTTATGAGGTGGGTCCCTTGTAAAGAAAATATAGATGAGTCATGCTTTCTTATCCAATCAGCTACTCTGTGTCTTTTTTTTTTTTTTTTGAGCATTCAGTCCATTTACATTTAAGGTGATTATTAATATGTACTTATTTATTGCCACTTTTGTTTAGTTTGGTTCTATTTTTCTTCCTATTTCTTCTACTAATTACAGCATTCCTTTTAACATTTCTTGCAGTGCTGGTTTGGTGCTAATGTATTCCCTTGGAGTTTTTTTGTCTGGGAAGCTTTTTATTTGACCTTCTATTTTGAATGATAGCCTTGCTGGGTAGAGTAGTCTTGGATTCAGATCCTTGTTTTTCATGATCTTGATTATGTCATACCATTCCCTTCTGGTTTGTAGTGCTTCTTTTGAGAAGTCAGCAGATTTCCTTTTAGGGGTTCCTTTGTTGGTAACCTGTTGCCTTTCTCTTGCTGCTTTTAGGATTCTCTCTTTGTCTTTAATTTTTGGCATTATAATTACCATGTGTCTTGGTGTGGGCCTATTTAGATTCATTTTAATTGGGGCTCTCTGTGCTTCTTGAACTTGAATGCCTTATTTCTTCACCAAATTAGAGAAGTTTTCTGTCACCATTTCTTTGAATATATTCTCTAACCCTTGCTCATTTTCTTCTTCTTCAGAGACTCCTATTATGTGAATATTATTACGTTTCCAGTTGTTCCACAGTTCTCTTAAGCTGCTTTTCTGTTTTTTAATAGTTTTTTTCCTTTTGGTTTTCTGATTTGTTGATTATTTTTTACCCTGTCTTCTAATTCACTGATCCAGTCCTCCACTTTCTCTACTCTGCTGTTTAGACCTTCTAATGTGTTCTTTATTTCTGCTATATCATTCTTTATTTCTTCTTGGTGGTTTTTAATTTCCAATTCATTGATTTTCAACATTTCTATGTCTTTCTTTACTCATGGTGTTGATGTCCTTACTCATGCTGTTGAGTTTCCTGAAGCTCATGGCTGTGAATTCTAGCTCTGTTAATTTGCTTAACTGCCCCAGATTTATCTCATCTTTGGTTGAGGTCTCTTGTTCTTTCATTTGGCTTTTGTTTCTGTGTTTTCTCATTTTGGCTATCACAGTGGGCTTTGGAGCCTGCTAAATTTTTCCTGTGGGTGTTGGTGTTCTGCTGTTTGTGGCTCCCTCTCCTGGGTTTGGATTAGTGAGGGAGGACCCATGTTAAACACCGTTGTCAAGTCTTACTTTCTTGGTTAGAGTTGCTAGCACAGGAATGGTACAGTTATCCTCTAGCTTTTTGCCTGGAGGCTATCAGTATCAGTTACTTGAAGAACCTTGGGTTCTCAGTGATTGCAAAACTCCCTCAGGTGCTCAACATAAGGGGATTTCCTGAGGGTGGGGGCAGATGCTATGCTGGTTTTTAGTGAGCCTCAATTTGCATTTTAATGAATCTCCGAGGGAGGGGCCGCTGCCTCTCCCAAGATCCCTGGGAAGGAGTAAGATGGCTACCATCCTGTGTCACTGCTACTCAGCAAAATGTCTGAGCCCCCTCCAAATCCAGAGTGTCCCCATGCAGTTCCACTCCAGTTCGCCCTCCCTCTTCTGGAGCCCAAGGTGAGTGTCTGTGGCTATTTTAATGTCTGTCCCAGCTCTGCTCTGTGGAACCACTTGGGAGTTTAACCCAAAGGCACTGCTCACAGCAAAGGCTGCTGCTGTCTGTGGGTTCCCAGCCCCCCTCTTGTGCCTCTGCAATCCTACCACGATCAAGTCAGTGTCCCTGGTTATATGATCCTCGCAAGCTGCTTTTCTGTTGCTTTTTCCTGAAGATTTGTCTTTATTTTCATTGTAATTCCAATTTGGTCCTGGGAGACGATCTGTGTAGCTTCCATTCACTCTGCCGCCATTTTTATATATCGAGATAAATTTTTAAAAAATTATTTAAGAGATTACATCAACACCGTATCTAAATTTCTTGCATTTGAGGTATTTTTGTATAAAAACAGAGTAAAAGTTACCATATGAACCAGCAATTCCACTAATAAGTATATAATCAAGAGAAATGAAAATATATATTCACACAAAACTTGTACAAAATGTTTATAGCACCATCATTAATCATGGACAAACCATATCTCCATCAACAATCTGACGGCAAACAAACTGTGGTATATCCACATAAAACATTATACAGCCATAAAAAGTAATAAATTATTGATATATGCTACACCATGGATAAACCTAGATGTTATGCCACATTAACAAAAGTATTACAAAAGATCACATATTATATGATTCCACTTATATGAAATGCCCAATATAGGCAAATCAGTAAAGTCAGATTATAGAGTAGTGGTTGTCAGGGACTGGTGGGATGGGGAAATGGGGAATGACTGATGAATTGGTATGAGGGTATTTTGCAGGTGATAATTATGTTCTAAATTAGATTGTGGTGATGATTGCACAAATCTGTGACTATACTAAAAAAACACTGAATTAATATACTCTAAAAATGTGAATTTAATTATATATGAATTATATCTTAATGAAGCTATTATGTAAAAAAGATAATGGAATTTTATATTTGTTTAAAATCTATGGCAACAAAGTATTATTTGTATTACTTAAATTATAAATGTTAATTAATATTAATTACCATCACCACACCCCAAATTTATTGCAGTGGTCTTAAAGGAAGAACGTATTCTTTAGGAAAATCTTCATAGAATCTAGCAGATAATTACCATGTTTTCATTAAGTACCTAAACTAAAAATATTTTTTTTTGTACTTAATTTGAAAGAAAAAGTATAGATTCAAGTATAAAACAATACATTTAAAAATATTATTATGAAAATATTTATTTTTCTTTAATTAAAAAGCAAGATTGCTTTGTGAAACCCATTTTTTCATCTTGAAAGAAAATTCTGTATAAAAGATAGCTGTTTTATTGCTGGAATTACTTGATATTTTACTTTATTTCCCCCCACAAGAGAAGCTATCCTTGTACATATTACAAAATTATGCTAATGCCTCCAGGAAGAATAAAAATTATTTGGTGCCCTGGCAAGTTTGGCTCAGCGGTTTGAGTGTCGGCCTGTGGTCCAGGGAGACCCGGGTTTGGTTCCCGCTAAGGGCGCGTGCTTTGGTTGCAGTTTGTCCCTGGCCCTGGTCGGTCGTGCGGGTGTCAACCACTTGATGTGTCCCTTTCACATCGATGTTTCCCTCTTTCTCTTTCCCTCCCACTCTATCTGAACAAAAAATAGAAAAATGTCCTCGAGTGAGAATAAAAAAAATGATTTGGTCATTTTGTTTCTATAAAACATCCAAATTAAATTGCTGGCTCACTTGGCATCATCACTGAGAATTAAGTCATTGCTTCCAGGTGTCTCCATTTTCTTTTCCAGGGTCTGGTCCTCCTCCAGGTAATTTGGTGAAGTGAATTTCATTATGGGTGACCTAGGGTTATTGCTCCACTTAAAAACTTTGCAATGGAGCTAAATTTACGTTAGGATTTTTATTCCTGTTTGATTTTCAAAATTTGCAAAAGGATACATACACATTATTGTAGTGATTAGCAGCATATATATTGAGATCATGTAATTGTCGGGACATTATTTAATGTCTTTTTATCTCATTTTACAGTAATATACATCTACTGTAAATGAGTTTTGTAAAGATTAAATGTACCATTGTATATAAAGCTTTAGCATAGTAACTTAAGTAGTTTCTTTTCTTTTTTTTTTTTTCTCTTTATTGATTTTAGAGAGAGATAGAAACATCAATAAGAGAGAGCATCCATTGGCCTCCTCCCACCGGAGATCAGGCTCACAACCTGAGCATGTGCCCTGACTGGGAATTGAACTGGTGACCTCTTGGTGCATGGGTCAATGCTCAACCACTGAGCCACACCAGCGATGCTAAGTAGTTTCAATAGAGCTAATACAACTGCTTAAATTCTAGCCTTTCTTCTGCCCCATGGATTATATCTATAGGCCAAGTCACTTCAACTAAGTTCCAAAAGATGTTTATTCTGGAATTCCTAGTAAATTTTGGAAATGCAATCACTTTAAATATTTGTAACAAAAGCTAGTAGGTTACCAAATCTCAGCAGGTGAAGGAGGATGGCAAGTCATGGTTTATGAGAATTAAGATTTTTGTCAGAATCCAGATGATCTGCACTTAGTATAATTCTGTGGTGGATATTGTGATTGCCTGGGCAACACCTCCCCCACCCTCTTCCCTTTCCTTATTAAGGCTTCCACACTTCCCACTGCACAACCAATGTACTTTTAAATTAAAAGTAAATATGTTATTTATATTTATATATATATTTTTCCCAATACCATTTATCCCCTCTATGTCTTTTTCTAACTCCACCCCTCTACTACCCCTCCATCGCCACAATGTTGTCCATGTCCATGGGTTCTCTCTCTCTTTTTTTCTGTTCTGCTCAATCCCTCCACCCCCACTAACACCTGCCCTGCAACCCACAGAGCTGTCTGCCTGCTCTCTATCTATGAGTCTATGTCTATTTTGCTCGGTAGTTCAGTTTGTTCATTAAATTCCACATATGAGTGAAGTCATATGGTACTTGACTTTCTCTGACTGGCTTATTTCACTTAGCATCATGTTCTCCAGCTCCATCCATGCTGTTGCAAAGGGTAAATTTTTCCTCCTTTTCATGGCAGAATAGTATTCCATTGTGTAAATGTACTACAGCTTAAAAATTTTTTTTTTTCTTTATTGATTTTAGAGAGAGAGGACGGGACAGAGAAAGAGAGAGAGAAACATCAATGAGAGAGAACATCGATTGGCCGCCTCCTGCACACCCCCCACTGGGGATTTGGCCCACAACCTGGGCATGTGCCCTGACTGGGAATTGAACTGGTGACTTCTTGGTGCACGGGTTGATGCTCAACCACTGAGCCACACTGGCCAGGCTATTACAGTTTTTTTATCCACTCATATACTGATGAACACTTGGGCTGCTTCCAAATCTTGGCTATTGTAAATACCACTGTAATGAACATAGGGGTACATATATTCTTTTGAATTAGTGTTTTGGTTTCTTTTGGATAATTGCCAGAAGTGGAATTGCTGGGTCATAAGGCAGTTCCATTTTTAATTTTTTGAGGTAACTGCATACTGCTTTCCACAGTGGCTGCGCCAGTCTGTATTCCCACCAACAGCACACAACAGCTCCACATCCTCGCCAACACTTGTTGTTGATTTATTGAGGATAACCATTCTGACAGGTGTGAGGTTATAACTCATTGTGGTGTTAATTTGCATTTCTCTGATGATCAGTGACACTGAGCATCTCTTCATATGTCTATTGGCCATCTGCATGTCTTCTTTTGAGAAGAGTCTATTCAGGTCCTTTGCTCATTTTTAATTGGATTGTTTCTTTTTTGGGGTGTTGAGTTTTATAAATTTTAAAATAAATTTTGGATATTAACTCCTTATCAGATTATCTTTGGCGAACATGGTCTCCCATTCAGTTGGTTGTCTTTTTATTCTGTTGATGGTAGCCTTTGCTGTGCAAGAATTCTTAGTCCGATGTAGCCCATTTGTGTGTTTTTTCTTTTGTTTCTGCAGCCCAAAGAGATATATCAGAAAAAAATATTGCTATGAAAAACATCTGAGATTTGTCTGTCTATATTTTCTTGTAGAAGTTTTGTGGTTTTGAGTCTAACATTTAAATCTTGAATCCATTTTGAGTATATTCTTGTGTGTGGTGTAAGAAGGTGGTCTGATTTCATTTTTGTGCATGTATCCATTCAATTTTCTCAACACCATTTACTGAATAGACTATCTTTAGTCCATGGTATATTTTTGCCTCCATTGTCAAATAGTAAATGACTATGAAGGTGTGGATTTATTTCTGGGGCTCTCCATTCTGTTCAATTGATCTATATGTCTGTTTTTGTGCCAGGACCATGTTGTTTTGATTTCTGTGGTCTTGTGTATAGTGGGATGTCAGCTAACTTGATTCCTCTAACATTGTTTTCTTTTCAAGATTGCTGTTGCTATTCGGGGTCTTTTGTGGTTCCATTAGCTTATCTTAGCTATAGAAAAAGACAAATTACTCAGGACTAAGATATATAAAAAACAAATAGTAAAATGACAGATATATACTATCTTATCAGTCCATATATTAAATTTGAATGATTAAACACTCCATTGGTAAGCAGAGATAGGCAGAATAAATAAAAAATAAATATGCTTTTTACAGGAGAAACAATTTACCTTTAAAAAAATAATTTGAAAATAATTAATATTAAAAATACACAATGTGAAGTTTAATATAGAGATATAATGACAGTACTAATATCAGACAAAATATATATTAAAACTAAATTGTTACTATACAAAAGGAAGTGCATTTTATAATTATAAGAATGTTAATTAATCAGGAATATACATAATTATGAACACAGACACACATAAAATTAGATCTTCAAAAATGTGAGCAAAAAAACTGAAAGAATTAAAGAGATAGATAAGTTATCAAGTCAGTTGGATAGTCAATACCTATATTCAATAATGGATAAAACAACTAGCCAGAAAATCAATGAAAAAGTAGATGACTTGAACAACACTATAAAACAACTAGGCTTGACAGGCATCTGTATAGCACAACACCTATGACCTGCAGGTTATATATTTTTCTGAAGTTTACATGGCCCAGTAAAAATACAAAACTTTGTGAAACAAATTGAAGTATTCCTAAACACTTGAAAGAAATGGAAGTATTTCTAAATACATGGACAGACAACTCATTTTCATCAGTCATAACACTTAACATTATTAAGATGGCAATATTTCCTACATTAATCCACAGTTCTCTCTAATCCTCACAAAAATGCTATTAAGTTTGTTATAGAAACTGGAAAGCTGCTTATAAAATTTATATGAAAATGAATTTCGTCCAAATTCTGCAGTGACTCAGAAGAATCAAAATAATTTTAAGAAAGAATATTGTTTAAGGATTCATCTATTCCAATTTCAGAAACTACTGCAGAGCTACGGTAATAAAGACATTGAGGTATTTGCTTAAAGATAGACATATAAATCACTGGAATATAATTGAGAGTCCATAACTCACCTTCACAGTTATGCTCAATTGATTTATGTCAAAAGTGCCAAAATTGCTCAGTGGTAAAAGAAAGCTCAGATGGGGCTGCACAAGTGGATATCCACATGCCAAGTGAGTTTGGACCCCTACGTCTTACAATAGTGAAACTGAAACTCCGGTGGATTATAGACTTCCATGTAGGAGCTAAAGCAGCGAAACTCCTAGAAGGCAGAGGAGTAGACTGGGTGTTAGGCAGTGCTCTTTCACGTGTGACAGTAGACACGAAAACAACAAAGAAAAAACAAGCAAAACAACATCAATTAAAAACTCAAATGTCAAAGGATATCATTAGGAAAGTAAAAAATAATGCACGAATGAAAGAATATATTTTCAAATAATATATCCAGTAAATTTCTAGTACCCAGAATATAAAGAACTCTTATAACTTAACAAATCAACAGTCTCACTTTAAAAATGGGCTAAGGATTTTACTATTTATATGTCAAGAGAAGATATACAAATGACCAATAAGCATGTGAATAGGTGCTCAACATTATTTGTTAAATAAATGTAAATCAAAGCCACAATGAGATACCATGTCACATCCACTAGGATGAGTGTAGTCAAAAAGACAAAAAATAGTAAGTGATGGTCCACATGTGGAGAAATGAGAACCCTTGTATGTTGTTGAGAATGTAACCTGGTTCAAGCCACTGTGGCAATAGTGGATGTTCCTCCCAGTGAAACATGGAATTACTATATATATATATATATATATATATATATATATATGAATATGAATTCATATATATGTATATATATGAATTGAAAACACCTGTTTATACAAAAAGTTGTACCCAAAGATTCCTAGGAGCATTATTCAACATATCCACCAAAGTGAAAACATCGTAAATCTTTCCCAGTGGATGAATAGATTTTTAAAAACATCTTTGGGTGGTACCAGGCAATGGAATAACATTCAGCAATATACAAGACTGAAGTACTGACATGTGCCACAAAATTGATGAAACTTGAAAACATTTTGCTAACTGAAAGAAGCAGTCACATAAGAGTAACTAGTGTACCATTTTATTTATTTTAAGTACCGAGAAGTGCACATATGTTGAGATGGAAAGTAGACTATGCTGATAAAGCTGGGCCTGGGGAGAGAGAGAAAGCAGGAGAGGAATGTCTGCTAATATACATGGCACTGTCTCTGAGGTGCTGACAAGTTCTACAATTATTTTATGGTTGCACAGCCTTTTGAGTAAATAAAAAGGTGAAGTGAATGCTTTAAATGTCTTTCTGATAGATTCAAGAAGACTATGTAAGTTCTCTTATTTGATTAGATACCCAGTTTTCAGAAACGGGTTATAGCGAGAAGCCTATAAACCCAGTAAATACAGACGTGTGTAGAGCTGTGTAAAATGTGTTATATACTTTAAGATGGGGTAAGAACAGTAGTTGTATGCAATCCAGCGAACTTTTTATACTTTTTAATTACTCTCAGCAAAATCTCTTAGAGAACCTTGCTTTCTATATCAGTAAAAAGATTGCCTCCCCATTCATTGATCCCTTCATTATCCATTTACACATCTCTTCATTCATCCTTCCTTCCATGGATCCTTTCAATACACTTTATGAATCTCTTACCTCAAAAAAAGAGAGTCATAATAAAAGTGTACCTCATACATTCAGTAACAATGACAACGAAACCTCCAAAATATACAAGGAAAGGTTAAGAATGAAGAGCAATATGAGGAAAGGGCCGTAAGGCAGGGGGATTTGGAATACACTGATATTTCATTGACAGGTATCCACGTTGTGGCCCCATTGTATGTAAATTTGTATATACAGGGGTTCTATGTATTTCGAGAGAGAGAGGCATTTTCTACACATGGGTGTTATTTTGTCACAAGATAGATGCTATTAAAATAATGTGGTTTATATACGCATGTATGCGTAACCAATGGACATAGACAACAATGCTGGGGATGGGGCGGCGGGGGTGGGGGGATCAGGAAGAGGGTGCCAATGGGGGAAAAAGGAGAAACATCTGTAACAAAAATAAATTTAGAATTTATATCAGAGTTAAAAAAATAAAATAAAATAATGTGGTTGAGATAGTAAAGTAGATGGGAATTTGACAGTAGCATCATGGTCGTGTACATTGCTCATCTGTAAAAAGTACCAGAAGAAATCAGCTGGGTGCTACTGCCCAGCGTCACTGCACGTGAGATTTCCTTCCACATTCGTATTACACAGCAGCTGGGGTGGCCATCTCTCACTGCTCTTTGACCATCTAAAGTCCACAAGAAAAATATTTTGCTTTGCTTTTGTTTTGTTTGTCAGTTTATATTCTTCATTAGATTCCACATATAAGTGAGATCATGTGATTCTTGTCTTTCTCTGACTGACTTATTCTGCTTAGATCCAGAGGGCAGACTGCAGAACCTCGAAGGAAAGGTGGCTGAGGGGCAGGAAGAGGTAAAGCAAAGGGGCTTCTATGCATATATGCATAACCAGTGTACACAGACAGTATGAGGTGAAGGCCAGGGTGGGGAGAGGGGAGGAGCGGGTCAGTGGGGAATAAAAAGGGACATCTGTAATACTTTTCAACAATAAAGATGCATTTTTTAAAAAAAGTATTTTGCCTTGAAGAAAATATATTTTCTTTTGTCTTCTCTTTATTTTTCATTGAATCAGATAAGGTACATTTCTTATAACACAGAGTATATAAAATATTCCACATTCTTCGGGTACTTTTCCATGTATCCTCACTAGGTCCTCGTAAGCAGGAGGCAGAGACAAGGCTTCCCACACAGCTGCCAGCTGCTCTCATTTCACTGTTAAGTCACTGGGTTTAATGCCAGCAAGGCTGATTCCAGTTTATTAATCACCTGAATAACTCTACTATGCACCATGCAGTCATTTGGAGGTAATAAACGTTCAATTATAATTCCTATGAAATATATTTTATCTGTAAATATTTTCTTCTTATAATAATTATCTAATTTACCTAGGCACACCGTTAACCTGCGGGGAGTTTGTTTGTTTGGGTTTTTCAAATCTACATCTTTTCTTAAGAGGATATTTTACGGAATGCAGATGGTAAGATGATATAAAAGGCTATTTTGTGTGGATGGGGGATTTTTATTCTGATAAACTGTGATGGGGAGCAAACTACTAATGCTTCTCTTTCTCAGGGTCTACAGGAAATATTTAGTGCACCTGGGATTTTGACTTTCTGCTTTATGTAGGACAAAAAGGGATTTTCTTTTGTAGACTCTAAGAAATCTGATGGGCATAAAAACTATACATTGGAGGAATAAACTACTTGGATAAAATAAACTTTATTATAAATACATTCTTTATCCTTATCTAAAATTTCAGATACAGGCAAAATCCAGAATTTCTCCAGCTGTGGCTACAGGCCTGTTATCTCAGAGTCACCCAGAATACCTTTGGCAAAGGATATGATTAAGGGCCATCGCTAATCTCTGCAACAGAATCTCCCTTTTGAGGGCAGAAGAGGCTGCATTTTAAACACAGTCCCTGGTATTCCTGTGTCCACAAAAGCTTGAGAAATACAGAAGACCTTGAATAGGCTTTTATCAGAGCTTAACATACTTGGAAATCTGGCTGTGCTAAATCTCTCTAATTCCAGAATTTATTTTCAGGGGAAAGTGTTGTAAATTCTATCTAAAATCTTTCAATAAGATAATGCCCTTTCTACTGACTTTATTAATGCGATCTACATTGTTATCTTCTTTCACCACCTGTATTTGAGTCCTATCATTCTCGTCCCTTCCTTTTTCTTAATGTCCTCTCCAAATTCTCAATGTCTCTCACTGAAGTCACGTACACAGTCAATGACACATTGCTTCAAGTCCTTGTTAGATGAGAACATTCAATTTGATATTTATTTCTCTCATGAAGTTAACTAAACTAATGAAGTTTTCTATAGGTTCAATTAAAGTGGGAATTCTGGGAACTGCAATGGACCTGGAAAGTCGATCCTCTAATCAGTTGGGTGCTGGTGAGTTTTATGGTATTATGTTCATCAGTGATCCCAATCAAGCACCTTCAGATATGCAGGGTTACAAGAAGGAATATAGCATAAAGAAAGTTAATTCTAGGTAGCACAACAATAATAGAAAAAGTCACAGTTTACCTAAAGAAGCATTGTATGTAAGGAACGCACTGATGTCATCACACACTCCATCACTTCCTTGTGTCACAATTAGCAAGACAGAATTTCTACTGGCCTTACTGATGAGGATACTGGATCCCTATTATAGATGTATTTATAGCCTCTTGAGACAACTCTGCAGATAAGTGAGATGATGATGCTAGCAAGTGCTATAATAGAAATTTGTGCAAAATACTTGTGGTTCCAGTGAGTAAATCACCCAATTATGTCTCAAGATGAGTGGAGAATGGTCCAGGACAAGCTTTACCTAGGGAGTTGGTCAAAGCCAATATTACCATAGGAAGCATGTAAATAGCCAATAGTGTAAGACAAAAGGAATGATCAAACTTTGGCAAGTCACAGAAACAAAAACAAGACAGATAATTAAACAAATTCATGTGAGCTGCTTATCCCTTCTAGCACTGATGGGTCTCCTCTACGGAGGTCTGCAACTTGGTCAATACCTTAAACATATATTAAATTAAATGGGCTGAAACTGGATTCAATTAAGTGGAATACATTACCTCTAGCATATGGGAGTTTTTTTTTTTTTTTTAAACTTATCATTGAATGTATTACAGATGTTCCTCCTTTTCCCCTGTTGACGCCCTCCTCCCTACTTCTGACCCCTCCTGTCTTTCCCCACACTATTGTCTGTGTCCATTGGTTGTGCATATATGCATAAAAGTTCTTTAGTTCATTGCTTCCCATCTCCCCTCCTCACTTCTGTTTGAGGTTTGTCAGTTTACCAACCAATTTGTACTTCTTAATCCCTTCACCTTTTTCACCCATTCCCTCAACCCCCCTCTCATTTGGCAACCAACAAAAAGTTCTCTGCATCTGTGAATCAGTTTTGGTTCTGCTTATTCATTTTGTTTGTAGATTCAGTTGTTGATAGATATGTATTTATTACTATTTTATTGTTCATATTAATTATCTTTATCTTCAAGAAGACCCTTCAACATTTCATATAATATTGGTTTGGTGGTGATGAACTCCTTTAGTTTTTTTTTTTTTTTTGTCTAGGAAACTAATTATGGTCATTGAGTCTAAATGATAACTTTGCAGGATAGAGTAATCTTGGTTGTAGGTCCTTGAATATTTCTTGGCATTTCTTTCTGGCCTCCAAAGTTTCTTTTGAAAAATCTCCTGACAGTCTTATGGGAGCTCCCTTGTAGGTAATGAACTGCTTTTCTCTTGCTGCTTTTAAAATTCTTTCTTTGTCTGTAACCTTTTGCATTTTAATTATGATGTGTCTTCATATGGGACTCTTTGGGTTCATCTTGTTTAGGACTCTGTGTTTCTTGGACTTGTATGTCTATTTCCTTCACCAAGTTAGAAAGTTTTCTGTCATTTTCCAAATGGGTTTTCAATTTCTTGCTCTGTCTTTTCTCCTTCTGGCACCCCCATGATGCTAATGTTGGTAGACTTGAAGTTGTCCCAGAGGCTCCTTATGCTATCCTCTTTTTTTCTGCTTTCTTTTTTTCTTTTTGCTGTTCTGATTGGAAGTTTTGATCTTTCTTATATTCCTAATCAATGGTTTGCTTTTTGTCTTTACTAGTCTACTATACTATTGATTTCTTGTAAATTATTCTTTATTTCAATAAGTGAATCCTTCATTTCTGAGTGGTCCTTTTTTATGCTTCTGAAGCCCTCATAAAGTTCATCAAGCATCCTTATAACCAGTGTTTTGAAATCTGTTAGATTGTTTATCTCCATTTTGTTTAGTTCTTTTCCTAGAGTTCTGTTCTTTCATTTGGGACATGTTTCTTTGTCTCCCCATTTTGCTGCCTCCTGTGTTTGTTTCTATGTATTAGGTAGAGTTGCTAAGTCTCCTGGTTTTCCTGGGGTGGCCTATTACAGTAGGTGTCCTGGAAGGTCCAGTGGCATAGCCTCTCTGATCGCCCCAGTTGTGCCCTCAAGGTGCACCCATCAAGTGGACTGTACACCTTCTGTTGTAATTTAGTCTTGATTGCTTTTGCCATGTCAATGGAAGGGATTTACTAAGGTTGATCATCTGCAAGAACTGGCTATTCCCACTGACTGCTGACTACCTTAGAGGATCAGCTATGCAGAAGCCCACCACACAGAGCAAGAATTACTTGAGCAGGGCTCTGGTACCCACTGAGTCCACTCCTAGAGTGTGTTGCTTGTGGAGGTGGTTGGGTAGTGGTGCTTCAATGTGGTCTGAAGCTGTCCACTGGGTGTGCTGGCTCTAGGGCAAGGTCTGCCACTACCCATATTCTCCCTGGGACCACCAGGCATAAGCTACAAAATGATCTGCAGATGGCTGCCCCTTGTACTGAGCTTGGAGGTGTCCAGGAAGAGCCAAATTGTGAACCAAGGTAGGTTGATCCTAGTGCAAGGCCTGGGGCCACTTAGTGAGAGGTATGGGGCTCACTGAGGCCAGATGCTGGTTTGAGAGGATTTAGGAAAATCTGAAGCAGGATCCAAGATGGGCCCATCCTATGGTAAAGCCACAGGAAACACCTTGGGTGGACCCAAAATTTGGTTAGGGAAGAGCCTCAGGGAATCACCAGGGTGGGGCAAACAGTGTGAGCCAGGTTGCTGGAGTCCCAGATATGGTTCCCATCTGACTGCCCTGTGGGGGAAGGGCTCATCCAAAGAACAGTGACCTCTGCCAGCACGTCTGTCTGGGAGAAAGCTGCACTACTGCTCTCACCACAATGCCAAACAACTCAGTTGTTCCCCATATGTCTCTCGTGCCTTTCAAGCTGCTTCCCCAATCCTGGAGCTCAGAGGGAGTGAGTCTGAGTAAGTCCATGTGTGGGCCCTTTAAGAGGAGCTGCCTGGGGCTCCAGAAGGCTCAGCCTCCCTCACTCTTGGTTCCCACTGGTTTTACAGCCAGAAGTGATGGGGATTCTCTTTCTGACACTGGAACCCTGAGCTGGGCACCTGGTGTGGGACAAGGACCCCCTTACTCCTCAGGGAGAACTTTCACAGCTGAGGTATCCCCCTGATTTTTATCTGCTACACGTGGGTGTGGGACCAGCCCTTCTGTACCACCTCCCCTCCTATCTGCCTTGATGTGGCTTCTTTAACTTTGTAGTTGTAGTTCTTCCATTCAGCTCAATGTCAGGAGGTTCTGAAGGATGGTGGTTCTGTAGTTTAGTTGTGATTTTGATATGGTTGTGGGAGGAGGAGATACCAAGGTTACCCACCCACCATCTTGACCGGAAGTCAAATCTCTCAGCGTTTTTCTATTTTTTTCATTAAAAATATTATTTTTGACCCGTTCAGGACGATTAACTGTTTCCAGTCTGTTTTCAGGAAGAGTCATGGTGCCAGAGCATATGTAGAGCTTGGAAATGGACTGGTGTCGCCCATGTTTCCACTGCAGACAATCTCAGACATGCAGTTCCCGTGAGGTGGAGGGATGGGGCAGATCTGACCTTTAGTCCTTCTCACACAGGACACATACTAGTACAGGAAGGAACTAAGGTCTCCAGGGGAAGGGACGAGTTAGCATTTTTCTAATGGGAGGTAAGTATATAATCAATGTGATTTGATTGGCAACAATGAAAAAAGATCTTCAGTTAGTTAATGTTTCCTGTAAATATATGGTAAGAAAACTATCTTAGCAGCAGTCTAAAAATTTGGCTATCAATGGAAAACCAACATGATTAAAAGCAGAAGTATAGTAAAGTAGTTTTATTTAAGCTTGGAAAGAATTTAATTTGTTTGATATCCATCAGGGAGGAGATTGTGTAAAGGGATGGACTGAAGATTTGAGAGGCAGGCAGTGAATCTTCTGAGCAAATGTGGTGATGTTATTAATTAGAATTGGACTAGACAGTATCCCATTACTTAATCATTTTTCTGCAAAATACTGCAGTTAGATGATCTAAGTTTTGGAAGACTCATGGCTATGGGATTAGAGCAGGCAAAGTGGGAGAGGGCATTTTTATATTCTCATCAAGAATGACAGTTTATAATCCTTTTTTTCAAAGTCAAGTACCCACATAAAATGGCACTATTTTGTAGATGATAGCTTTCCAAATGCAATAGAACTGCTTCGGTCACCAGTATGAGGTTCAGAGAACAAAGATTAAAGTACATTTGATGTTTGTCATATACAAAGTTATTTTCAGAAAACTGGATTTCATCCATGGCATTTCACAGCTTTCTAGAGATGTTTCAGCAGTTTAACCATAAACTTAGCTGGCCATCTCTTTCTTGTCTGTCCTGTTCAACCTCTTCATGTCTTCCTCTAAAGACCCTTATGCCCCAGAACAGAGAAAATGCAGTTTTTCTAATGTCCACTATATTCAGTGAGACAATTTTCCTAAAACAAAAAGAATAAATGGCAATAATAACAGCAATGAAGTATGTTTAATCATAAATTTATATGAAAGGCAAATAATTACAATGATGAACAACAGACTGTGTGAGTATCCTGGCCTGCTCCTCCATGGCCAACAGTATGAGCCTTGGTCGGGTTCAGGCTGCAGAACTCAGATCAGCTAGAACGTCAGTTATATTAAGCTGTGGGCATGTGTTTATGGGGATGGGAGGGAATGCACATCAGTTGTAACTGGTTCTATGTTGAGATGATGTCTTTTTCTAGTCCAGATACACAGTTCATACAATGACAAAAAGGAAGGTATTTTCATTTTTACCTCGTGTGTTCGTGTTCCTCATATGGGATCCCTGGACCAGCTTCATCAGCGTCACCCAGTAACTTGCTCGAAATTCAGATTTGGGTTCCCCTCTAGAGCTACTGAATCAGAAACTCTGACAGTATAGCCCAGCAATCTATATTTTAGTGACCTGTCCAGGTGATTTTATTGCACAGTAAGGTCTAAGAACTACTTCTAGGCAAGAAGTATCCAGATCTAGAAAAAGGATGAGTATATAATATCAGAGCAAGGTGGCATAAGACATAAAGGGAACGCAAAAGTCTGAGCACCAGATTTCTCTTAAGAAAGCCTGCTTTTAAATATACAAAAATAACGTCACTCTCTTTAGTCACACTCAGTGGCCCTCTGCTTTGTTTTCTATCCAAAAATCAGTACAGCACTGTGCTTCTTCAGTAATCCCAGTTGTCATTATGGAAATGTAATGTTTTACACATTTCCTTGTCAATGTTTCTTTATAGCAACCAATCTGGGAGCCATGGAAAACTGGGAAAAGACATGTTTCAGGAGCATTTTTAAATATAAAAATATATTCACTGGGGCTTCCCTGGCACAAAGTAGAATACTATTTTACATTAAAAATGTATATTCAGCCCTGGCTGGTTTGGCTCAGTGGTTAGAGCATTGGCCTGCGGTCCATACAGACCTGGGTTTGGTTCCTGCTAAGGCCACGTACCTGGGTTGCAGTTTGTCCCCAGCCCTGGTTGGGTTGTGTGGGTGGCAGCCACTTGGTGTATCCCTTTCATGTTGATGTTTCTCTCTCCCCCCCCCCCCACTTTATCTGAACAAAAAATGGAAAAATGTCCTCGGGTGAGGATTAAAAAAAAAAGTGTATTCATTAATTTTTGCATCTATTATAAGTTATTTTATCATTTAATCCTAATTTATCAAAAATTCTAATTACTAGGTATTTTTATATACTAATTTTATCATGAATTCAACTGTCTAACTGTTAACTAGTTTAGAGTGATACATTTGTCTGCCCTAAAATTCATGGAAGGTGAGAAGTCCAGTTTTACAAGATAATGTAATATCCAACATGTGAGAAATGTACTGTTAAAATGATAGTCACAGACATAATAAATCAAAGAGAAGAACTATTAAATGAGAACATTTAATGAAGGTATGTGGGAAAAGAAATGACTATGGTAACTCCCACAGTAAGAAAAAGCAATGTTACTATTTTTTTAAGCCTTTCGGTACCAACCCATGATTTCAGATATTGAGGAAAACCTCATATTTTAATAAAACTTTCCTTATTTGGAATAATATGTGGAAATGTCAGCATCCTATAAAACAGAAGAACCAATCTAAAATTCTTCTTTTACTTTCCCTTAAAAAATACCTTCCTAATTGCTACATTGCAATTTTTTTCTTTCATTGTTGCAAGTTGCTACACAGAGTGCATCCCACAGAAGACAGTGAAGCAAATGATGCTGCTTCCCACATTCCTGAACACTAGACTAGTGGTTACATACATGAGCTTGTATCTGGCCAGCAATCCTCCCTGGAGCTCCCTATTCAGGTCGCTGGCCCAGATTTTCTCCACCATTTAGGCTGATGTATATTTAGAGTAGAATACAAATGCATTTCTGGAGAGCATAAATTATCTAAAATTGTTCTCTACTGCAAAAATGTCCAAATGTTTATTTGTAGAACTTTTCTGTGATCGCTTGTCTACTGTTTTTGATAAACATACATTCTGCTTCTGATACACTATAAAAGTGGTATTATATTGTCAACACATCAAGGTTTCAGATTATTTATTCAGTCTCTCTCTATATGAGATATATATGTCTTTTCAATAATTATTTTGCTCTATTTCTAGGATTAAGAATGTCTTTGAACATGTATAGAATTTTAGGCCTCTTGTTCTGGAAAAGCTTTGCTATCTGAATTCTACATTGTCTTGGACTACTTGGTATGTGCATGTACATAATAGCTTAATGACTTTTTCTTGCTTTAATTGTAAAGCAAGAATTTGAGCATAACAGTGGTTGAGCAAGAATACAAAAACACAAGTAGAAAACTGGCAAAAATTAAGAAATCCCAGTTGATTACATCTTCATTCAAAAATTACATTATGTATCTCTATATACCTATATATATCTGTATATGTAAGAAACTGGGTAGTTAAAAAAATAGAACATTATTTTTTCCTAGTTATTAAGGCTAAGGTCACAGCAGTCCAAAGAAGATATTATACTGTCCAACACAATTCATTGTATATAATGGGTGCTCAGAGTGTAGAATAACTTTTATTTTTGTCTTTAGACCTTACTCTCTGAATTCAACCTTTCTCTTAATTGGTTACTAATTTTAATACTTTTTATTTTGAAATAAATATAAATTTACTGAGGGTTGTAAAGATGGTACAGAGACTTCCAATTAACCCTTCACCCAGCTCTCCCCAATGGTTATATTGTACATAATTAAGGTACAATATTGAAAGTAGAAAACTGGTTTATACCTCTAGATCATTTTATTACATACATAGATGTCTATTAACAACACCACAATCAAGAAGCAATGTTATTCCAACACTACCAAGATTCTATAAATATATAAATCACCAACGATATGCAATTTTCTTTTATTCTAAAATATGTATATATAATTATACCCTCCATGTAGCTCTAAAAACAGCATATTCTCTTTCCATATAATCTTGTCATTTAAAGAATATTATTTGTATACAATTATACCATGTGTGACATTAGAGGTTAGTTTCTACATTCAGCATAATGACCTTGAGATCCATAAAAGATATTGTGCTTATATCAATAGTTAATTCATTTTTATTGTTGAGTAAGAGTCTATGGTATGGATGTACCACAGCTTGCTGAACCATTCACTTCTGAGACACTGGGTTGTTTCCAGTTTTAGGTGATTACAAATAAAACTATTATAAACAATTGCGTACATATGTTTGTATGAACATAAAGTTTCATTTTCGTGGCATAAATCCCACACGTACAGTTGCATGTTTATTTATTTATATATTTTTAAGAAATTGGCAAAATAGTTTCATAGTGACTGTACCACTTTGATTTTTCACCAGCAATATATGAGAAATTCAGTTTCTTTCAGTTTATGTCAGAATTTTATATATATATATATATATATTTTAAATTATTATTTAAAAAAAAATTTAGCTATTCTAATAGTTAAATGTGTCATGATATATCCTTGTGTTCTTAATTTCCATTTATTTCCCTAGTGGCTATAGATTTTGAATATGTTTTCATGAACTTCATTTTTATGTAGAGATTCTCTTTAGGGAAATGTCTACTCTTATTGTTTGCCCATTTTCTAATTGGATAAAAAATTTAAGATCTTTATAGGTTGCAAGTATGTGTTTTCTCAGATATGTGACCTGCAAATATTTTCTCTATGTCTATAGCTTATATTTTGATCCTTTTAACATTATCTTTTGTGATGCAAATTTTTAAAAGTTTTGATAAATTCCAATTTCTCACATTTTTTCTTTAATGTGTGTGCTTTTGGTTTTATGTCTAAGAACCCTTTACCTAGCCATAGTTCCCTCAGAGCCCTAGGTTTTCTCTTAAGTTTTAGTCTCAAGCATATAGTTACAATTTTACATTTCATTTAATTTTTATTGATTTTTTAGAGAGAGAGGAAGAAGAGAGAGAGAAACATCAACGTGAGAAAGAAACATCAAGTGGCTGCCTCCTGCACGCTCCTTACTAATGACCAAACCTACAGCCTGGGCATGTGCCCTGACTAGGAATCAAACTGGGACCTCTCAATCCATGTGATGCCACTCAATCCACTGAGCCACCCCGGCCGGGTAAATTTTACGTTTTCATCCATGATTCAGTTTGAATTATTTTTTGTATATGGTGTAAGGTTCAGTGACTGGTCTATATTTTTGCCAATGGATATCCAATTGTTCCAATGCTTTATTAAATAGACGATACCTTCTCCATTGAATTGCTTCTTTTTCTCTTGTCAAATATCAGTCGTCAATACTTGCATTGGTCTGTTTCTGGATTCTCTGTTTAGCTCCATTGATCTGTGTGGAGATAAATTCCTCCACCAGTACCATACAGTCATTAGTGTATAATAATTCCCGAAATTGGGTGGAGTGGTTTCTCCCATTTTGTTCTTTTTGAATAGTTTTAACCATTTCTGTTCCCTTGTTTTTCCACATATATTTTAGAATAGTTTTGCTTTGATCTCCTTTAAAAGTGGTAGGATCTTGGTAAGAAATGTGTTGCACCTGTATATAAATTACCAGAGAACTGATAACTTTACTAGATTGACTGTCCTAGTCCAGAGACATGCATTTATATATTTAGATCTTTGTTCTCCCCACCCACCCCCCGCAGTCTTTTGTAGTTTTAACACATAACTCCTCTACAAGTTTTGTTAGATTTGCTCTTACAAATCTTATTTTAGCAACTGTAAAATGGTACTGTTTTACATTTGTTCATCACTAACATATAGAAATGCAATTAATTTTTCTGTCGGTCATTTATCTTGTGACCTTGCTTAACTTACTTATGATTTTGGGGTCTTTTTGAGTAGATTGCTGAGATTTTCTACATATCCTGTTATGTCACTGGCAAATAAGGACTATTCCATTGCTCCCTTTAGTGCTCTGGCTGTAATTTTCAGTACTATATTGAATTAGTAGTAGTGAAAATAAATTTTCTTTTCTTGGTACCAATGTTACAAGAAAACAGTATTTTAATGTATTAGCTGTAATTATCATTATTATCATATTATTATTTAGTGTCCTTTATCAATTTGAGAAAGTTATTCCCCTATTTCTACTTTACTGAGAGTTTTTTTTTTTTTTTTTTAATAAATAAATATTGACCCCGGCCAGTGTGACACAGTGCTTGAGCATTGACCCATGCATCAAGAGGTTGCCGGCTCAATTCCCAGTCAGGGCACATGCCCAGGTTGTGGGCCAAATCCCCAGTGACAGGCATGCAGAAGGCAGCCAATTGATGTTCTCTCTCATCAATGTTTCTATCTCTCTCTCTCATCCTCTCTCTCTCAAATCAATAAAGAAAAAAATTAGAGTCAATTCATCGTTATCTTTAAAAAAATATTGAATTTTAGCAAATGCCTTTTCTGTATCAATGGATATAATCATTAATTTTTTTTTTTAGTCTTGAGATGTTGAAGTATATTGATTGATTTTTAATGCTAAATCATATTTTTGCATTTCTAGAATAAACTATACTTGATCTGGTCATGGTGTGTAATTCTCTTTATATATTGATTAATTTTTTTTTTTTTAATCCTCACCCAAGGACATTTTTGCATTTATCTTCAGATAGAGTGGGAGGGAGAGAGGGGAGGAGAGAGAGAGAGAGAGATACATTGATATAGGAGAGACACATTGACTGGTCCCACACGACCCCAACAGGGGCCAGGGACAAACTGCAACTGAGGTATGTGCCCTGAGCGGGAACCAAACCCAGGACTCTCTGGTTCGCAGGCCGACACTCTCTAACTACTGAGCCAAAGCAGCCAGGGCTTATGGATGAATTTTATTCACTGATATTTTTATTAAGAATTAAAAAAAAATTTTTTTTTTCCTTTACTGATTTTAGCGAGAAGGAAGGGAGAGGGAGAGAGATAGAAACATCCATGAGAGAGAACATCAATTGGCCACGTCCTGCATGCCCCCACTGGAAATTTGGCCCACCACCTGGGCATGTGCCCTGACTGGGAATCAAACCAGCAACCTCCTGATGCATGGGTCTACTACACTCAACCACTGAGCTACACCAGCCTGGATTCTTTGTCTACTTATGAATGAGAATAATACTGGCGTCATAGAATGAGTTGAGAAGTGTGACTTTATTTATTGTTAGGAGGAAATTTTATGTTAATCTTTGACTATTTGCTATAATTCCTTATGGAAATTTTTTAGAAGTTTTTTAATCACAACTTTAACTTCCTTGATCATTATAGTTTATTGAAATTATCCATTTCAACTTACTTGAATTTTGATAATGTAACTTTCCAAGAATTTGTCCATTTGTCTCATTTGTCAAATTAATGTGTTTAGAGTTATTTCTAGTAATACAGTTTTATTCTTTTAATGTCTACATAATAGCAATGCCCCTATATCATTCCTACTGTTCCCAACTTGTAACTTATTATTTTATTTTTTATTTGTCAGTCTTGATAGAAGCATGTGAATTATATTATTTTTTCACAGGACAAATATTTGTTTCAGATATTTTCTTTTCTTAAATTTTAGTGTTAATGTTCTGTGCTCTCTTTATTCCTTTTTGCCTGCTTGGAGTTTATTTTTGTCTTCTTCTTCTAATTGCTCACAGTGGGAGCTTAGATGACCAATTTGAGTACTGCCTTTTTCCTAAGTAAATGTTTAGTACTATAAATTTTCCTCAGCACCTCTTTATCTGTGCCTCAAAAATTTCTTGTTTGTTTTTATTTTTATTCAGTTTGCCTTATGAATTATTTTGATGTCTGTTTAGGTTCCAAGTGCTGGAGATAGTCCTATTGTTTTTCTGTTATTGATTTATGCCTTCATTCTATTCTAGTCAAATAACATTCTCCATATGATTTCATTTTTTAAAAAGGTCCCGGATGGTTCCTGTCTGGTATATGTTCTACAGGGTTCTCAGAGAGCGTCGCTGGCTGGGATGTCTTACAGATGTGCATCAGGTGCTTACAGTTGATGTGGATGAGTTCTTCTGCCTTTTGTTCTGTTAATAAGTGAAGAGGTGTGTTTTAGTCTCCATACATAATTTTGGATGTGTCATTTTTACCAGTTTTCTTCACATATTTTAGATCTCTTTTATTCGGTATTTACCCACTTAGGAATGCCATGTTGTCTTGACTCTTATTTAATGTCCTCTGTCGTTGGTAATTTTATTTGCTCTAAAGTCTGCTTTATCTGATAGTAACATAGCCATTGTGGCTTATTTGGACTACTGTTTAAATGATATATATTTTTTCATTGTTTAACTTTATTTGAACTGAGTTTCTTGTAGTCAGAGTATAATTTTGTAACTTTATTATTATTTTTAATTTATACTGTCAATTTATCTTCTAATTAATGTGTTTAGAAATTACATTTATATCAGTATTGATACTTTGAAGCTTGTCAGCCATTTAAGTTGAGCTTCTCGCTTTTATCATTTTTCTGCTTATTTTTTCCACCTTCCTGTTGGCTATTTGAGCGATATTAATATTTCTTATGTTACTTTGAGCTTTTTCTTTTTTATTTCCCTACACCCACAGGCATTCCAGGTGACTGGCTAACCAGGGTCTAGCCATTGTCAGGTTCCTGGCAGGGCTGCCTTCCTCTACAGTTTACAGTGTTTATGTCTTCTTCTTTAAAAACTCATCTTTATTGTTTACTGTATTACAGATGTTCCCCTGTTTTTTTCCCCATTGACCCCTCCTCCCAATCCCACCCTCCTCCTGTCTTCCCCACATTATTGTCTGTGCCCACTGGTTGTGCATATATGCATAGAAGTTCTTCAGTTTATCTCATCCCACCCTCCCTCCCCCCTTCCCTTTGAGGTTCATCAGTCTAACAACCAATGTGTACTTCTTAATTCCTTTATCTTTTTCACCCATTTCCCCAGCCACAACCCATCTGGCAAACAACGAAAAGTTCTCTGTATCTATGAGTCTGTTTCTGTTCTACTTGCTCATTTTGTTTGTAGATTCAATTGTTGATAGATATGTATTAACTGCCATTTTATTGTTCATGTTTTTGTTCTTCAAGAAGACCCTTCAATATATCATATAATACTGGTTTGGTGGTGATGAACTCCTTTAGCTTTTTCTTGTCTGAGAAATTCTTGATATATCCATCGATTCTAAATGATAGTTTTGCAGAATAGAGTAATTTTGGTTGTAGGTCATTGCTTTTCATTACCTTTAATATCTCTTGCCACTTCTTTCTGGCCTGTAAAGTTTCTTTGGAGAAATTAGCTGACAGTCTTATGGGAGCTCCTTTGTAGGTAACAAACTGCTTTTCTATTGCTGCTTTTAAGATTCTCTCTCTGTCTTTAACCTTTGGCATTTTGATGATGATGTGTCTTGGTATGGACCTCTTTGGGTTCATCTTGTTTGAGACTCTCTGTGCTTCCTGGACTTGTATGTCTGTTTACTTCATCAAGTTAGGGAAATTTTCTGTCATTATTATTTCAAATAGGTTTTCAATTTCTTGTTCGCTCTCTTCTCCTTCTGGCACCCCTATGATGCAAATGTTGGCATGCTTACAGTTGTCCCAGACACTCCTTACACTATCCTTATTTTTTGGATTCTTTTTTCTTTTTGCTGTTGTGATAGGTGTTCTTTGCTACCTTATATTCCAATTCAATGGTTTGCATTTTGACTTTACCTACTCTACTATTGATTTTCTGTAAGTTATTCTTTATTTCAGTTAGTGTATCCTTAATTTCTGACTGGTCCTTTTTTCATGTTGTCTAACTGGTCCTTTTTTCATGTTGTTGATGTCCTCACTAAATTCCTTGGAGGTCTCCTTAAGTTCCCTGAAGGTCTCACTAAGTTCCTTGAATGTCTCACCAAGTTCCCTGAGCAACCTTATTGCCAGTGTTTTGAACTCTGCATCTGGTTGATTGCTTATCTCCATTTTGTTTAGTTCTTTTCCTGGAGTTTTGTTCTTTTCTTTCATTTGGGACATGTTTCTTTCTCTCCTCATTTTGGCTGCTTTCTTGTGGTTGTTTCTATGTTTTGGGCAGAGTTGCTATGTCTCCTAGGCTTCGTAGGTTGGCCTATTGTTGTAGGTGTCCTGTAGGATCCAGTGGCACAGTCTCTCTAATCACCCCAGCTGGGTCCTTGAGGTGCACCCCTAGTGTGGACTTTACACCATTCTGTTGTAATTGAGTCTTGCTTGCTGTTGGCATGTCAATGAGAGGGATTTACTCAGGCTAATCAGCTCCAAGGGCTGGCTGTGCCCACTGACCACTGGCCTCTGACTACCTTGGAGGATCAGCTGCATAGGGACCCACCACACAGAGCAACACTTACTTCATCAGGGCTCTGGTACCCACTGAGTCCGCTTACTGAGAGTGTCACTTGTGCAGGTGGTTGGGTGGTGGTGTTTCCATGTGGTCTGAAACTGTATACTGAGTATACTGGCTCTTGGGCAATGTCAGTCATTGCCTGCCTGTGTTCTATCCAGGGCCACCCAGCATAAGCTACAAAGTGATCTGCAGATGGCTGCTTCTTGTGCTGGGCTTGGAGGTGTCCAGGAAAAGCCAAGTTGTGAACCAAGGCTGGCTGCTTCTAGAGACAGGCCGGGGGTCACTTAACAAGAGGTATGGGGCTTGCTGAGACCACATGTTGCTTGTTTGAGAGATTTTAGGAAACTCTGAAGCAGGATCCAAGACAGGCCATTCCTATCGTAAAGCAACTAGGAACAGTTGAGGCGACCCGAAAGTTGGGTGGGGGTGTGGGGCAGGACATCAGGGAATCACCAGGGTGGGGCCAACAATGTGGAACAGGTTGCTGTGATTCCAGATATGTTGGCCGTCTGACTGCCCTGTGGGGAAGGGCTCACCAGAGGAACATCAGCCTCTGCCAGCATGTCTGTCCAGGAGAAAGCTGCCCCTCCACCCCTCGTTCCGAGGCCAAACAGCTCAGTTCTTCCCTGTATGTCTCTGGTGCCCCTTGAGGTGCCTCCCCTTTGAACTCAGAAGTAGCGAGTTTGAGTAAGTCTGTGTGCGGGCCCTTTAAGAGGAGCTGCCTAGCACTCTAGAAGCCTCAGCCTCCCTCAGCCTCAGTTCCCACTGGTTTTATAGCCAGAAGTGATGGGGATTGTCTTCCTGGAACTGGGGCCCTGAGTTGGGCTCCTGGTGTGGGACAGGGACCTCTCACTCCTCAGGGAGGACCTTCCCAGATGAGGTGTCCCTCCTGATTTTTATCTGCCACACATGGGTGTGGAACCAGCCCGTCCACCTCCACTCTCCTACCAGTCTCAGTGTGGTGGCTGCTTTAATCTGGTAGTTGTAGGACTTCCATTCAGCTTGATGTCAGGCAGTTCTGAATGACAGTTGTTCTGTAGTTTAGTTGTAACTTTGCTGTGGTTGTGGGAGGAGGCAAGACCGTGGTTACCTACCTGCCATCCTGACCCCAAGTCTACTCTTCCTTTCTTAAATGGAATGTCTAGAGTTCATAGAATTAGAAAAGGTACACGTACTTTATTTTCTAGGAGGAAAAGTTGATTATTTGATTAATCTTTTGTTTGTTTGTTGTGTTAATCCTCACCCAAGAATATTTTTCCATTAATTTTTAGATAGAGAGAAAGGGAGGAAGGGAGAGAGAGGGAGAGAAACATCAATGTGAGAGAGACACATAGATTGGTTCCCCCTTGCCCAACCCCAACCAGGACGATATGGCTTCAACCCAGGTACATGCCCTTGACTGGAATTGAACCCATGAGCCTTCCATCTGCAGGTAGTGCTCTAACTGCTGAGCCAAAACGGCCAGGGCTGGTTAACCTTTAATAATGCATCTTTCATATTACTTATCTGCTTGAAATCCCAGGTACCAACTACTAATTAACGAACACAATAAAAATTTGTCAGCCTGGAATTTAAGGTCACTAGTAATCTGGTCTTATCCTATAAAATCATATTTCAATAATGTTTATTCTTTTTTAGATAATTGAAACAACATTCCTTACAAACATTTTACTGGTTCACAGATTAGTTTTTCATCTGCTCATTTTAGATAATTAAATGTGATGTTGCAGATGAAACATTTTTTAAAACAGTCTTGCATAGTGCTAGGTAAAAGTAATTTGTTTGTCTTAATAATCATAGTGGAAATGTACCTAATAACCCTCATATCATTTGGAATGTAGAAGATGCTGAGTAATCTCTTGAATTATTAAAAGTCATGGATGGGAAAGGTAAGCAGTAAAAAAGAGAAAATGAACTTTCAGCAACAACTCTTTTGACTATGTTAAATGTATTCAATTATTCGTATTGCTTAGTGGTGGAAGTCATATTTCAATACAGAAGAGGGGGAAAAGGATAAAAAATGTTCTTCTGTTAAGAAAGTTAGCATAGAAATCCGGAGCAGTTGGACACACATTTCCCTAAGGATGTGGACTTTGGAAGAAAGTAGACTGTTTTCCTTCTCAATTTAAATAAATGCAGCATGGGGTCATCAAAGTCATTGACAGAATCTTTACAATGAATTGAAAGTAAGCTTCAAAACAGGCCTGAGGAGTCATAACAAAATCACACTCGTATATTCATTTCATTGGAAGGAAAAAGTGATGCCCTGTGGATGAAACTGTTTTAGACTTGGTATCTACTCTATAAAACAAACAAGTTTGTTCAAGCTGCTAGAAGTGCTGACTGTTTTTCTGCTTAAAAGGTTTCAAATACAAAGCTAATGTCAGCATTTTTAAAGCAAAGAGAATTATTTTATTTGAAATTACTAGAGCGGTAAGAGCATAGGTTACTGAACGGGGTGAAGTTGGAGCAGGGGGAACTCAGTAGTCACTTGGAGTGGGGTCTGCGCATAGCCTGGGATATCATGCCATCCTGGACAGCCTGGTGACTTAGGCATTAGTGTTATATTCTGAAAGCGACATTCGTGAGTGTTAGATTATCATTATGTAGTTTGGGGGGGTCATCCATCAGCATGCCGATTTCTAGTGACTGAGGGGACTTCCTTGTGTACAGCCACCTGCACTCCTGGCTGTGTGATGCTCCCGTGGCTTTCTGCTAGAAGTGATTTGCTTTCCTTTCCTACTTTGCTGATTTAGGATTTTCTCTGTACATGTTCCTTTCTTTGCACTCAATACACCAAAAGTCTAATTTGAGCCTTGTCGACCCCTCTAAGCAGCACTGGGCTTTCTGCCACATTTCCTGCTCTCAGAGTTTGTGTTATTTGTTAAGTAAATCAGGCCATTTGTCCCTTCTCAATTCTCTTGCTAACCTTAGGAACAATTTTTCACTAACACGTTCCATCTCTGTGGCTTCTCTCTATTCTTTTTCTAAAACGTCTCATGTTATCCCCTCTCTGAGAGGAAACTGCTTACCTTTTCACTTTCTTGGTCTGTGACATTCTTCTTCTATTTTTATGATATATAGTTTAGATCTGCATAGTCGTTTTCCCCTGAGTCCATTTTTCCCAGGAGTGGCACATGAATAAATGTGTGAAACTCTTAGAAAAGTACAAGTCACAGATTTTGGGAGTTGTTAGAATTCTTCCCTTAGTAATATAAAAGATAGGCACTGTATTTCAAGAAAATCCTGGAATGTCCTCTTATTTTTAATGCGATTGAACTTTAAGTCACTTGTTAGTTGGGATTCCAAAATTCAGGCGAAGCAAATCACTGTGGTCTGTTCACCATGTCACATGTCTTCATGGAAAGCTGCCCAGTACTTACAGTCTCCACAGGTTCTGAACAGGCACGTCTAAGGCACAGTGAGATTACACTGGGCATCTCTGGCTAGACAAGAAACTGCAGACTGACATCGGAGAGGGCCGGACGAAGTTCCTCTGAAAAATGCCTGGTTTAATTATTGGGATAGATGTCTAAGCATGGCCCGTGTTTGTCATACTCAAACCAAAGAACAGTTGGTGAAGGCCAGTTTTGGATTTATATCAGAGATATAGTGTGAAAAAAAAGCAAGGGAGAGAGAGAGAGCCATAAACTATCAACTTTGAACAGTTAAAAATTGTGGTCTCTCTAGACCTCGCTTTCTCATCAGAAAGTATCTAATCAAGATGATACAAGATGGTTGAAAGTGGTGTAAAATGCATAGAGATATGAACGAAAATTAGACGTTTCGTACGAATAGGCAATGATATGATTTACATATGTCATATGTCATAGGCATGTTTTTACAA
This sequence comes from Molossus molossus, assembly GCF_014108415.1. NCBI lineage: Eukaryota > Metazoa > Chordata > Mammalia > Chiroptera > Molossidae > Molossus > Molossus molossus. The sequence goes on along the minus strand of NW_023425351.1, from coordinate 6,246,078 downwards.
AATCTGTCTTGCACACTTAGAAAAGTACATAAATACTATTGTATTGATGGAAAAAAGAAAGTTGTGGTTATTTCTCTGCAGCCTTTGCAATGTGTTCCATTCTGTAAGGTATTCCTCCGCTCAGGGCTTGCTTCCTTCACTGAAAAATATCTGTTTTCCTTCCTGGCTCTCATTGGGTTCATGCTTACTCATTCATTAAGCTTTATGCTAGATTTAATTTTCTCCAGGATGCCTCCATAGTCTGGATGAGTTATTTTCATAAATATTTTCCCTACACACACTTATACTCCATCAACATGGCCTGTTTCCGTTCCATCTCACCAGATGGGAATTCCCTTCGGACAGGGGTGCCTCATTTGTTAAGAGATCCTCAGCTTGTAGAACTGTGCCTAGTCCGCCACAGACAGATAATAATGCTTGTAGAATGAATAAATGAGATAGCTAATTATTTATTAAGTGTATTTAATATGCTAAAACCCAGCTTCTTTTCCTCAGCCATTCTGTGCAAGTTTGGAAGAACATGGTTTCATTTCCTCAAAAATATCATTTCATCCTTTATTTTGCCTAAAATTGTGTTCTAACAATAAGTATTGTTCGCTAGCAACAGACTCTTCTGGGACTACACACTTGTGAAATATACAAGAAGTAATTTAGGAACAAAAAGCTAAGATTATATAACCTGCAATCTTGAGAAGTGACTACCTGTGTAAATTTCAACTATGCAAGTAGTCTGTGTACTGGATACTTATAACTTCTTCATTGAAACGTTAGATGTATAATCATTTGGTAACTACCTTGTCAGCATTCTGTGGTCCTGACTTTTCTCCTAACTGAGTTCACGTGACGCCAGGGTGAGGGGAAGCACATTTATTTTCGAAGGTTAGGGAATCGTCAGTGTTGTTTCCATTTTCACACTTTAACTTGTCAGTTTTAACTTGTTACTATTTTAACAAAGGTTATGTCTGTGTTTTTTTATGAGTGTATAATCAGTGCTTCTCTAATTTTATTCCACATGAACTCTCCTGGGATTTTGTTAAACGGAGATTCACTTTCAGCAGGTCTGGGATAAGGCCTGAGGTTCTGCATTTTTAACGAGTTTTCTGTGCTGACCTGTGTACCAGCCCATGGACCAAGCCTCAAAGTAGGAGTTCTTATCTGTTTCATTCAAGCTTCACAGTGTTCAAATGGAATTAATAGTAAGTTTAATAAAAACAGTACAACAGATGAATAGTTAGAATATCGATGCTTTGTATTTATTTATTTATTTTTATCCTCACCCGAGGATATTTTTCCATTTTTTGTACAGATAGAGTGGGAGGGAGAGAGAGGAACGGAGAGAGAGAGAAACACTGACGTGAAAGGGACACATCAAGTGTCTGCCACTCGCACGACCAACCACGGCTGGGGACAAACTGCAACCGAAGTACGTGCCCTTAGCGGGAACCGAACCCGGGTCTCTCCAGACCGCAGGCCGACGCTCTAACCGCTGAGCCAAACTGGCCAGGGCGATGCTTTGTATTTTTAATTAATATAAATTACTTTTATTCTGTTTCTCCTAATACCCATTTATTTCTAAAAGATCCTAAGTAGCATGAATTTTAAAGCAAAATTTCCAGGATATGACTTCAAGGTCATCGCTTCAATTGTAGTTGTCCTTGGAAAAATGCGTTAATTATCTCATCAACTTACTAACTAATGTTGGGCTAGGTACCAAACATAACACACCTTATCTGGGGATTTTGAGAAAAATGGCAATTTTCCTCAAAATTCACATAAAATGGCAATAAGCGTGGAATATAGTCATTATAATAGTAAACTCCCTTTAGAACCTGATGAAAGAATGATCAAATTTTAGAGATGCGAGAGACATTATGGTCATCTAACTCAAACAAACCTTCATTTGACATTTGAACCCCTCTGATACATGACACCCCTCCTCCACCAAGAGGCTGAGAACCCATTGCTTTTGTTCTTAATTTAATCACAGAAACGTCGACACCAGAGTTTCAATCTACTTTCCTTGAACTTCCACTTCTGGGACACATTCTTTCCTATAGATTTATACAGAAATGACTCATCCTTTCTCCATGTGCTGGCAACAGCTCAGAGCAAGCACCCGCATGGACAAGGGTTCCTCGTGGAGCTCCTGTGTGAGCACTGATGTCTCAGTCTGGCCTGAGACAGAAGGTACCCCCACCGTTTGATTCAGATAGAAATAAAGGTCTTTTGCACCCAAAATGAAAAGTAATCACATTTACTTCTACATCTTAAGTTTTGTTAGAATTGTATTTTTCAAATATTGTTAGAAATGAGCGAGTCATGAAAGTTTTTTTTTTTTTTACTATGAAACTTCCAGCATTTTTTTTTCTTTTCTGTTATTAGGCATCCATTGTCTTATTAGCATGTATAATCGGTATAATTTCATTACAGTATAGGTCTTAATTTGTTACTGGTCACTTGGAATGCATTTAACTTATAACACTTAAAATCTATTCAAGAAGAGGAATTCATGATTAAGCTATTTAGGAATTATTGAGTATTTATAAGGATGTAATCAGGCAAATTCGGATTGCGGATACTCTACAGGACAGGAAATGCTATTTCTCCAACTATTAAATGGCCTGGGAGAAAAAGAGGAGAGCATTACAAATGAAAAAGATTTGAGACAAGAAGATAAATGCAACATGTAAACCTTGTTTAGAACTTGCTTAAACAAAGCCATGTTGAAAAAGAAATCTATGAGACTTTTAGGAAAAAAATTAAAAATGAATTAGATATTACTTAGTATTAAACAGTTATTACTAATTTTACTAGGTGTTTTCATGGCATTTTTTGTTCTTCAAAAATCTTATCTGTGAGACATGCAGAAAGAGATACTGACAGTTGAAATATGGTGCTACAGAGTTGATTTAAAATTGAGAAAAAATAAAAGAAGGATATTAATAGTAAAAGTGGGCAATGTTGATAGTTGCTGGAAGTGGATAGTGGGTAAATGCATGGTCATTACACCACTCTCTCTAGTTTTAGAAAGTTTTGAAAATTTTCATAATAAAATGTATATGATAAATTAACAGGAAGACTATTACTAAAGGCTTTAGACATTTTATATTCTAAAATTAATGACCTTTAAAACTCAGGGTTTCTGGTGATGATAAATAGATCAACAAGTCTCCGTGACATGGTGAAATCGGCCAGGTTAAGAGACGAGAATGAGAATTGTGATTACTACTGCATTTTAAGGTAGTTATACTTCAGTAATATGTGCCTTCTTTGTTCAGGCCCCAGGGGGTTAGTAAGGGACTGTGGGACCATATTTGTTTTCCAGCTAAAAGCAACAGCTTCCACTCTTGATTCACACTTGTCTGTTATGAGATTAGTTCCTGGATTTAGTATTTGATTATTTTTCTTATGTAGACATTGGGAGTCGATTTTTTCCTCCAGATGAGTTTGGCCAAGTTTCTAGTAAAAACTCCTCATTCTTTCCTGAAGGAGGAGCCTTTGCTCCTAACCCAGGTGCCCTTGAACTTCACACCTGCACTTGTATCCTGCCTCATCTCTGGCCCACGTTTGAGTATCTATAACTTGTCCTCTGTTTCCAATCTTTTCCTCTAGCTCTTTGTTATATGCATTTATACATGAGTAAGTTTTTCTAATCTTAGATTTTCTTTGCCTTCAATGTACAACAATTATATATAATTTTACCACCCAATTCTCTCTGGGATCTATTGCCCTCTCTAGCTATTCCTCTCACCCCACTATCTTTTCTGTGGGTAAATATGAACATGTCACAAATCTTAGAGCTTCCAAACATATATTTTTTAAAATATTAAGTGCTATTTTTCCAGTTTTATTGGGAAATAATTGACATACATCACAGAATAAGATTAAGGCATACAGCATAATGCTTTGATATACATTATTGTGAAATGATTATCAAAGTAGGTTCAGCTAACATGTGTCATCACATACAGACAAGAAAGATAAAAAGAGACAAGAAAAATGGGAAAAAAATATGATGAGAGCTCTTAGGATTTACCCTCTTAACTTTCCTATATATCATAGAGCAGTGTTAACTACAGTGATCGTGTAATACATTATACATTATACTTACTTATCTCATACCTTTGAAGTTTGTACATTTTGACCAACTTCCTCCAGTCTCCTCCTTTCCCCACACTTCACCTCTGGTAACCACATCTCTGTGATTAATTTTGTTTGTTTGTTTTTAGATTCAACATATAAGTAATATGCATCACACTGTATTTGCCTGACTTTCTCTGCCTGATTTTTTTTCACTTAGTATAATTCCTTAAAGGTCCATCCATGCTGAAACAAATGGTAGAGTTTCTTCATTTTGTATGACTAAATAATATTATATATATTTATGTATGTATCCATCAATGAACACGTAGGTTCTTTCCATGTCTTGGCTATTGTAAGTAATGCTTCTGTGACCTTGAGGGTGCAGATATATTTTTGAGTTAGTGTTTTGTTTTCATTTTTTTGCATATAGTCTAAGAAGTAGAATCGCTGGATCATAAGTAGCTCTATTTTTAAGTTTTTGAGAATCCTCCAAATGGTTTTTTATAGTGGCCATACCGATTTACAATCCCACCAACAGTGGACAACTGTTCCATAGTCTTCACATCTATGCTGGCTTTGGTTATCTCTTGAACTTTTGATGATGACCTTTCTAACAGGCGCAAAGTGTTATTTTATTGTGGTTTTAATTTGCACTTCCCTAATGATTAGTAGTGATGAACATCTTTTTATGGACCAGTTGGCATTTTAAATATTTTTCATGGAAAAATGTATATTCCAGTCATTTGCCCATTTGTTTTTTATTGGGTTACATATGTTTTTTGCTCTTGAGTTGTGTTAGTTCTTTATATATTTTGAATTTTAACCTCTTATGAGATATATTTTTCCCTCACTTTATTGTAGGTTTCTTTTGATATACAGGAGCTTTTTAATCTGATGTAGCCCAACTTGTTTATTTTTAATTTTATTCCTGTGCTTTAGATGTCATATCCAAAAAACTCATTACTAAAAACCATGGTAATATAATATATTCCTATGTTTTCTTCTAGAAGTTTAATGGTTTCACATCTTGCATTTGAGTCTCTAATCCATTTGAAGTTAATTTTTCTGAAATGGGTAAAATTGGGATGCAGTTTTATTCTTTCATATGTGAATGTCCAGTTGTCCCAGCACTGTAGATTAAAGAGACTATCTTTTCTCCATTGAGTATTCTTGGCTTTCTTGACATAATTTTTAAAAAATATGTTTTTATTGATTTTTGGGGGGAGAGTGAGAGAAAGAGAAACATCGATGCAAGAGAGAAACATCTATCAGCTACCTCCTGCATGCCCCCTACTGGGGATCTAGCCCGCAACTTGGGCATGTGCCCTGACCAGGAATTGAGCCAAGACCTCTCAGTCCATGGGAGGGCACTCAGTCCGCCAAGCCACACCAGCTGGGCTCCCTTGCCAAATATTAATTATGCTTGGTTTTATTTCTTGACTCTTGATGCTGTTTATTTGGTCTATCAGTCTGTATTTATGCCAATACTGTAATATTGTATTTACTGTATCTATGTAGCATAGCTTCAAATTGGGAAATACTATAATGAGTCCTGCTTTGTTCTCCTTTTTCAGGATTTGTTTGGCTTTTCAGCATCTTTTGAGGTTTTATATAAATGTTAGTAGTTTTTTTCTACTTCTGATAATAATTGCATTGTATCTATAGGTGACTTTTGGTAATGTTGATATTTTAACAATATTAATAATTTCAATCAGTGAACACAGGATACCTTTTCATTTATTTGAGTCTTTTTCCATTTCTTTTATCAATGTCTTGTGTTTTTCAGAGTAGAGATGTTTTACCTCATTGACTACATTTATTCATAAAGATATTTTGTTTTATTTTTGATGCTATTGTAAATGGGATACATTTCTTTTTTTAGAAAACTTATTGTTAATATATAAAAACACTATTAATTTTTAAATTTATATTTTTAATTTTATATCCAGCAATCTGACTAAATTCATTGGTTGGATCTAAGTTTTACAGTTGAGTCTTTAGGATTGCCTACATATAAAATCATATCATCTGCCAATAACAACAATTTTACTTATTCCTTTACAATTCTGATGTTATTTATCGATTTAGCCTGATTGCTCTAACTAGAATTTTCAGTGCTATGTTGAATAGGAGTGGTAAAAGTAGGTATCCTTGTCTTGTTCCTGATCTTGGAGGAAAGTGTCTAAACTTTCACCATTGAGTAGGGTATTAGCTGTGTATTTGTCACACATGGCCTTTATTATGTTGATCTGTTTCTTCTATGTCTAATCCATTGAGTTCTTATCATGAATGGATGTTGAATTTTTATAAATACAAATACTTTTTCTGCTTTTATTGAGATGACTGAATTTTATGTATTATATTGACTTATTTCTGTATGTTGAACCCAGGTATTAATCTCATTTCATCGTGGTTAATAATATTTTTAATGTTATGCTATATTCAGTTTCCCATTGATTTATTGAGAATTTTTATGTATATTCTTAAGAAATATTGACTTATAGTTTTTTTTTGTTTGTTTGTTTGTTTTTTTTTATCCTCACCTGAGGATATTTTTCCATTTTTTGTACAGATAGAGTGGGAGGGAGAGAGAGGAAGGGAGAGAGAGAGAGAAACATCGATGTGAAGGGACACATCGAGTGGCTGCCACCCGCACGACCAACCAGAGCCGGGGACAAACTGCAACCGAAGTACGTGCCCTTAGCGGGAACCGAACCCGGGCCTCTCCAGACCGCAGGCCGACGCTCTAATCGCTGAGCCAAACTGGCCAGGGCGACTTATAGTTTTTTTATCCAGTGATGTCCTTTTCTGGTTTTGGTATGAGGATAATGTTGGCTACATAAAATTAGTTTTGGAGTGTTCTCTCCTTTTCAAGTTTTTGGTAACTTTGAAAAAGATTAATAGTAATTTTTAAATGTATGGCAGCAATCACCCATGAAGCAATCTGGTCCTGGGCTTTTCATATTTGGCGAATTTTCATTACTGATTCAGATCTCTTTACCAGTAATCGGTCTATTCAGAATTATTATTTCTTTCTTATTCAGTGTTGGTAAGTTGTACGTTTCTAAGAATTATTGCTTTTTTTTTTTTTTTAGCTATCCAGTTTTTTTGTCCTATAGTTGTTCATAGTAACCTCTTCTGAATCTTTGCATTTCCTGTGGTATCAGTTGTAATATCTTTATTTTTCATTTATAATTTTGTTTATTTGAGTCCTCTCACTTTTTTTTGTGGTTAGTCTAAAGATTTGTCAATTTTGTTTATCTTTCTTTTTTTTCCCCCAAACCACCCAATTATTTATTGATTGATTTACTTTTATTTTTATTTTTTTATTGAATTTATTGGGGTAACATTAGTTAATAAAATTAAATAGGTTTAAGTCATTATATTTTCAAACTTTCTAAGTATGAAATATATAATTAACAAAATGTAATATTTGTGCCTCCTTATCTTAAAATATAAATAGAAAACTGAACATAGAGCCCTGGCTGGCTTGGCTCAGTGTTTGGAGCTTCGGCCTGCAGACCAGAGAGTCCCGGGTTTGGTTCCTGTTAGGGACACATACCAAAAAAGAAAAGAAAAAGAAAACTGAACATAGAAAAAAATTATATAGGTTTCAGGTATACAATTCTATAATACATCATCTGTATATTGTATTGTGTGTTCACCACCCCAAGTCAAGACGTTAAGACTCCTTCCATCACCATTTATTCCCCCTTTTGCTCTCTCTACCTTGCCACACCCTTTTTCTTCATTTTTATTTTTTTGTTAATCCTCACCAAAGGACATCTTCCTTCCTTCCTTCCTTCCTTCCTTCCTTCCTTCCTTCCTTCCTTCCTTCCTTCCTTCCTTCCTTCCTTCCTCCCTCCTTCCTTCCCTCCCTCCCTCCCTTCCTTCCTTCCTTCCTTCCTTCCTTCCTTCCTCTCTTTCTTGATTTTTGTTACAGATGTTTCTCCTTTTCCTCCCATTGACACCCTCCTCCAGTTCCCGCCCTCCACCCCCCAGCATTGTTGTCTATGTCCATTGGTTATGCTTTTATGTGTAAGTTCTTTGGTTTATCTCTTTTGTCCTACCCGACCCCTTCCTCTGAAGTTTGTCACCCTACTTCTATGTCTCTGGGTCTATTTTGTTTATCACCTTATTTTGTTCATTATATTCTAGCAGTAAGTGAGATCATGTGGTACTTGTCTTTCTCTGATAGGCTTATTTCGCTTAGCATAATACTATCCCAGTCCCTCCATGTTGTCTCAAAAGATAAGAGATCTTTCTTTCTTACAGCTGCATAGTACTCCATTGTGTATATGTACCACAGCTTTTTTTATCCACTCATCTATTGATGAATACCTGGGCTGTTTCCAGACTTTAGCTGTTGTAAATAGTGCTTCTACAAACATGGGGATACATATATTCTTTCTGATTGGTGTTTTAGGCTTCTTAGGATATAGTCCTAGAAGTGGAATCACTGGGTCAAATGGCAGTTCAATTTTTAATTTTTTGAGGAAATGCCATATTGGTTTCCATAGTGGCTGCATCAGTCAGCATTTCCACCAGCAGTGTACTAGACTCCCCTTTTCTCCACAACCTTGCCAGCGCTTGTTTGATGATTTGTTGATGTCAGGCATTCTGGCAGGTGTGAGGTGATGCCTCATAGTCATTTTAATTTGCATCAGAGGATATTTTTCCATTGATTTTTAAATAGAATGGAAGGGAGGGACAGAGGGACAGAGGAAGGGAGGGGGAGAGAAGGAGACCGATGTGAGTCACATTGATTGATTGCCTCCTGCACAACGGCAACTCAGGCCAGGGATGGAACCTGCGAACCAGTTATGTGCCCTTGAACAGGAATCTTACCGAAAACCCTTCAGTTCTTGGGTTGATACTCTAACTGCTGAGCTAAACTGGACAGGTTCCCCCGTCCCTCTTTGAATCATCATACTGTTGTTTGTGTCTATAGGTCTTTTTTTTTTTCCTCTTTGCTTAATCCCTTCACCTTGTCCATCCAGCTTACAACCCCTTTCCCTTCTGACAGCTATCATTCTGTTCTCTGTGTCTATGAGTCTGTATCTGGTTTGTTTGTTTATTTTCTTCATAGATACCACATATAAGTGAAATCATATGCTATTTGTCTTTCTCTGATTGGCTTATTTCACTAAGCATAACAGTCTCCAGATCCATTTATGTTGTCACAAAAGATAAGATTTCCTTTTTTTTAATGGCTGAGTAGTACTCCATTGTGTAAATGTATCACAGTTTTTTTATCCACTCATCTATTGTTGGGCACCTGGGCTGTTTCCATATCTTTGCTATTTTAAAGAATGCTTCAGTGAACATAGGCATGCATTTATTCTCTCAACGTAGTGTTTTGGGTTTCTTTGGATATATTCCCAAAAGTGGAGTTCCTGGGTCAAAAGGCAGTTCCATTTTTAATGTTTTGAGGTAATTCCAGACTGCTTTCCACAGTGGCTGCACCAGTCTGCATTCCCACCAATAGCATACACGCGTTTCCTTTTCTTCACATCCCCGTCAGTACTCGTTTTTTGTTGTTGATTTATTGATGATAGACATTCTGACAGGTGTGAGATGATATCTCATTGTGGTTTTAATTTGCATTTCTTTGATGGTTAGTAACACTGAGCATCTTTTCATATGTCTAATGGCCATCTATATGTCTTTGGAGAAGTATCTGTTCAGGTTCTTTTTCCATTTCTTAATTTGATTTTTTTGTTTGTTTTTTTTGATGTTGAGTTTTAAATGTTCCTAATAAATTTTGGATATTAAGTACTTATCAGATGTATTGGTAAATATGTTCATCCATTCAATAGGTTGTTTTTTCATTTTATTGATGATTTATTTTGTGTGCAAAATCTTTTTAGTTTGATATAGTTGTTTGTTTGTTTCCCTCCCCCAAGGTGATATATCAGAAAAAAATATTGCTATGGGAAATATCTGAGATTTTACTGCCTATGTTTTCTTCTAGGATTTTTATGGTTTTGAATCTAACATTTAAGTCTTTCATTCGTTTTGACTTTATTCTTGTGTCTGGTGTAAGAAGGTGGTCTAGTTTCAATTTTTGGTACATATCTGTCCAGTTTTCCCAGCATCATTTTTGAACACACTATCTTTGCCCCACTGTATGTTTTTACCTCTTTTATCAAGTATTAATTGATTGTAAAGGTATGGATTTATTTCTGGGCTCTCTACTTTGCTCCATTGATCTATATGTTTGTTTTTATGCCAGTACCATGCAGCTTTGTTTACTATGACCTTGCAGGATAGTTTATATCATTTAGGATGTTTCTTCCCACTTTGTTATTTTCAAGAACTATTTGGTTAATTTTTTTTTATGGTTTTTTCTTTTCCCCTTTTTACTTATTCATGCTTTAATCTTTAATATTTTCTTTCTTCTGCTGTCTTTGGGCTCAAATTTTCTTTCTTTCTCTAGTTTGGTAAGGCAGAGAGATTCTTTATTTTGGAGATTTTTTGCTTCTTCTTCTTCTTTTTTTATCCTCACCCGAGGACATTTTTCCATTTTTTGTTTGGATAGAGTGGGAGGAAGGGAGGGAGGGAGGGAGAGAGAGAGAGAGAGACATCGATGTGAAAGGGACACATCGAGTGGCTGCCACCCACACAACCCAACCAGGGCTGGGGACAAACTGCAACCGAAGTAGATGCCCTTAGCGGGGACCAAACCCGGATCTCTCTGGACCACAGGCCGACACTCTAACTGCTGAGCCAAACTGGCCAGGGCAATTTTTTGCTTCTTAATGTGGTGTTTATTGCTATGAAGTTCCCTTTTAGGACTAATTTTGCTGCATCGCATTAGTTCTGCTGTATTGTGTTTTCATTTTAGTTTTTCTCAAATTTTTTGATTTCCCTTTTATTTCTCTTGATTTATTGGATGTTGAGGAGAGTGTTGTTTAATGTCCTTGAATTCATAAAATTTTCAGTTTTTCTCTTGTTGTTGGTTTCTAGTTTCATGCCACTGTGGTCAGAGAAGATACCTGGTGTGATTTCAGTATTCCTGAATTTGCCAACACTTGGTTTTTGGCCTAACATGTGGTCTATCCTAGAAAATGGTCCATGTGCACTTTCAAAGAATGTATATTGTGCTGTTGTTGGAGAGAATGTTCTAATGTTAGTGTTAGGTCCATTAAGTGTATAGTGTTCAAATCTACTGTTTTCTTATAGATTATCTGTCTAGATGAACTATCTATTGTTGAGTGTTGGGTATTAAAGCCCTAACTATTATTCTACTACTGTTTATTTCTCCTTTTAGCTTTGTTGCTTTTTTTTGTTTTATATTTTTATGTACTCCAATATTGGATGCATAAGTATTAACAATGTGTTATATCTTTCTGATGGGTTGAACCTTTTATCATTACGCAATGACCTTCTGTGTCTCTTTTCACCCGTTTTCAGTTCAAGTCCATTTGTTCTAAATATAGGTACCCATGCTTTCTTTTGTTGTTTTTAAAATTTGCTTAAAATGACTTTTTCTACCCCATTTACTCTCAGTCTATGTGTGTCTTTAAGGCAAAAGTGAATCTCTTATTTATAGCATATTATTGGATATTTTGACTGGAGAATTTAATCTGATATGTTAAAGCAGTTATTGATTGATAGGTAAGTACTTACTATTGCCATTTGTTCATTGTTTTCAGAATGTTTTGTAGATCCATTGTTCCTTGTTTCTTAATCTCCATTTTGCTTTATGTCTTTTGGTATCAGTGTGTTTAGTCTTCCTTATTATGTTCTGTTTATTCACTACAGTTTTTCTCCCTCATGGTTACCAAGTGGCATGAAACATTTTAACATTAAAAAACCCTATTTTAAGCTGATAACTTACTTCAATAGAGTTTAATACTTTACATTTTTACTTGTCTTTCCTCTCACATTTTAGGTTATTGCTGTTACAATTTGCGTGTTTTTTTGTGTAACAAATAGCAGATTATTATAGCATGGTTATTTTTACCACACTCACTTTTTTAACTTTTCAACCTGAATTGTAAGTGAATTATACACCACCATTACCAAATTACAGAATCTTACCATCATACCAGTGTGTCTTATACATATTTTTTATGTTTTTATAATGTTAGCATCTTTTTCTTTTTACCCAAATAAGTCCTTTTAGCATTGCTTATACGGCAGGTCGCTGGCAATGAATTCCCTCAGCTGTCGTTTGGGAAAACCTCTATCCCCACTTCATTTCTGGGCAGCTCTGCTGAATCCAGTGTTCTTGACAGATTGTTTTTGTGTTTTTTGTATTTTTTTTTCTTTTGATAATTAGAATATGTCATCCCAGTCTCTCCTGGCCTAAAATTTTTCTCTTTATAAATCTGCCCACAATCTTCTTTGGACAACTTAATTTCAGTGTATCTCCATATAGCCCCTTTTGGATTCAGCTTATTTTGGGTCCTTTTAGCCTCATGAATATGAATGTTCATTTCTCTCCACAGGTTCAGAAAGTTTTTAGCTATTATTGTTTTAAATATACCTTCTGTCCCTGCCTCTTTCTCTTCTCCTCCTAGAATTTCCATAATATATCTTATTTACTTTCACTGTTTCCCATAAGTCTCATAAGCTTTCTTTAATTATTTTAATTTCCTTTTCTTTTTGCTCTTCTTACAAGATAATTTCAAATGTCCTATCCTCCAAGTCACAGATTCTTTCTTTTGCATGGTTGAGTATGCTTTTGAAAATCTATTGAATTTTTCAGTTCAGTTATTATATATATTTTTAATATTTTTAAATTATTCTTATTGATTTTTTTTTTCACAGAGAGAGGAAGGGGGAAAGAGATGGAAAGATCATAGTGAGAGAAACATTGATCACGTGAGAGAAACATTGATTGGCTGCCTCCTGCACACCCCCTACTGTGTATCGAGCCTGAAACCCAGGCATATGCCCTGGCCCAGAACTGAACCGGGGCCTCTCAGTCCATGGGACGGTGCTCAATCCACTGAGGTACACTGGCCGAGCTAGCTATTATATTTTTTAACTAGGGTTTCTGCTTATCTTTTTTATTGATTGTTTCTGCAAAATTCTCATATTGTCTTTGTATTACTTTTCTACTTGTCTGTGTGTCCCTGTAGTTCACTAAACTAATTTAAAAGGGTTATTTTGTATTCTCTAAGAGTTCATTGTTCTCCATTTCTTTCTTTTTTAAAAAAATATTTACACAATGGAGTACTACGCAGCGGTAAGAAAGAAAGATCTCTTATCCTTTGAGACTACATGGAGGGACCTTGAAAGTATCATCCTAAGTGAAACAAGCCAAACAGAGAAAGACAAGTTTCATATGATCACACTTATTTGTGGAATATAATGAACATAACAGTTTGAGGAACGGGGTAGTCCCAGAGACACGGAAGCGGGGTACAGACTGACAATCCCCTAAGGAGTGGGGAGGTGGGGGAGGGATGAACCACAGAACTTACACGCATGTATGCATGAACAGTGGACATGGACAACAATCTGGGGAAGGGGCAGGGAGGGAGGGGGAGGGGGGAATCAGTGGGGGGAAAAGGAGAAACATCTGTAACAAAAACTAATCAATAAAAAATAAATAAAAATAAAAAATAAAAATATTTTTTCTCTATTGGTTTTAGAGAGAGAGAGGAAAGAAGAAAGAAAGAAAGATAGAAACATAAATGAGAGAGAACATCAATCTGCCATCTCCTGCATGGCCCCTACTGGGGATTGGGCCCCAAACCTTGGCATGTGCCAGACCAGGAATCGAACCAGTGACCTCTTGGTGCATGGGTAGATGCTCAACCACTGAGCCACACCTGCCTGGAGATCTCCACTTTGTTACAATCAGTCATCAGAGCTTTATTAGTTTTCTCTGGTGGGGTCATATTTACCTGGCTGTTCAGTCCTTGATAATTTACATTGGTATCTGCTTATGTGACTAATTGGGTTTCTTTTCCAGATTTACAGGTTTGTTTGGCAGAGATACATCTTCACTAGCCAGCTTAGTTTGGATTTCTTAGCCTGCTGGTAATGTCCTTGGGCAGGTGGGGCTGGCTAGTATTTTGTGCAAGGCAGCTATGTGAGGTCTGAATTTGAGGACGGAGGTTGGACCACTGGCTAAGAAGAGTTGGGTAGGGCTGTTGGCTTGGTTCCTTACTCAAGTGAAACTATAGAATGAGCTCTTTGTTTGCCTTGATTCTATGGTCAGATTTACTAGTGGTTGGGACTAGGTATTATATTCAGTAGTATATATACTTATGAGTTACTTTCCCTGCCCTGGCAGGACATTAGGATGAGACTCAGGGCCTTTACAGCTGTTTAATTTGGCAAAAGTGTGCACTGAATTCCCAGGTCAGGTATGGCCATCACTTTTACCCTGAAGACAGAAAGCCATGGGCTGATCTCTTTGTTCACGTGTTACTATAAGCAGGACTGCTGAATGAGCTACCCAGCTTTCTGTGAGCTCTGGTGAGTTTCCCTGGTTAGTCAGAGTGGAGGCTGCATACAGCAATGAGCAGGACTGTCAATTCATGTCCCTGCCCCAAATGCAATGGGAGAAGCAATGCTAAGACCATACAGCTCTTTTTTTGTTGTCTTACCTCGAGCCAACTTGCACCTCAAGTTCCCTGGTCAAAAATATCCATTTTCTACACTCTTCAAACTATTGCTTGCCCTTCTCTTGGCTGAAGGACTGCCGGGCAACACAACTTCCAGGTGAGCTATCCAGCCCTTCTGGTCAGGTGGGGCAATTTCTCAGCTCCTTATTAGGGAGGAAAGGGAATGCATCCCTCCATCCCTCCAGGCAACTCTAATTTCCCAAACAGGCTATCTGGTTGTGAGGAGCCAGGGGCTAGCCTTAGCCCTGGCTATGAATCAATGCCCCTGGCTAAGTACAGCAGTGGATCCTTGCCCAGCACTGGCTTTGTTCTGGGGACAGTCAGCTCTGCTGGCCCACCTCAGTGTAAGCACTGCCACACAGCTTCCAGGCATACTCACTAATTCTTTTGGTCACATGGGGCTGGGAGTCACAGTGCTGAGGCTTTGCTCAGCTTCATGCCCAGACTTGGTCAAACCAGGCTCTAGGGCCAGCAAAACTCCCTGTTTGAGGATATGAACCAGGTAGACCTGCAACATCCTGAGTTACTTGGTCCAGATGGGCCACCAACTTGGTTCTGTAGATGAGCAAAACCGTTGGTTAGGATTATTAAACTCTGCAGGTGTGAACTCAGTCTGCAAAGACTTGTGTGCTAGTTGTTGCAAGCCCCTTGCTCCATCTGGATTTCCAGTGGTTGAGTCCCACAGAGTCTCCATTAGTACCCATGGGGAAATATAATGATTAAGGAATCCCACAGTGCTTGGGCGGGTACCCCTGAGTTTCCTTTCTCCCTCTGCATGGTGCTGCACTGACCTGGGGGCATGGCGATGCATTCGACATGAAACCACCTCTCCTCGCCTTCTCATGCAGTCTGTCTCGGTGCCTGTGTGCTTCAGGCTCGCTGCTGCATTCTAGGGTTATCATGGTGGTGTCTTGTTTTTGAATAGTTGTAATTTGCTCTGATTGCGAGGGGAGTGAAGTCACCACCTTGATGTCATTCCTTCCGATGTATTCTTCACATTGCATGTAGAAAGAACTTACAAAAACAAATTACATCCATAACTCCATTGACTTATAACACTTCAGTGTTGTCCTTTTTCCAATTGTTAAAGTTTGATCTTTCATAGTGGTGCTATCAGCTGAATTATGTCTTCTCAAAATTGATATGTTTGAGTTCGAACCTCTAGGACCTCAGATGTGACTGTATTTGGAGGTAGGGTCTTTATAGAGTTAATTAAGTTAACATTACATTCTCAAACGTCTCCTATCTCGAACAATTTGGTTCTTGACCAAGTTTTTCATGAAAAAAGTATCTCATTGTGAAACAAAACTTTGGTTTTCTACCTGACAACCCTTTCATGCTGATACCTCAGCAGAACAAAAAGCGTCTCTCAGACAACAAACAAAGGGTAGGATGCTTTTGTTGCAGTCGGACATCAATGATTAGCACAATTTTAAAACAAAAACGTGCAGCAAGAGTGTTACTGTGCTAAGGGTATGAAAGTGATCACAAACAACAATCACAGGCAACTGAAGGGGTAGAAAAACTGTTGTTGATTTGGGTAAATTAAAAGCAGTTGGCCAGTGACAGCATTTTGGAGGCAGTGATATGTGGAAAAGCAAAGATGCTGCACCCTGACCTCCTGACAGATACCTTGAAACGAGCGCTGACAGAGATTTGTTTAAGGCTAGGAGGGGGTTCGATAAATATAAGTGTTTGTTAATAGACTAAACAGTACATTACACATGTACTGCATATAAGAAAGGTTAAAACAGGGAATCAGTTGTAGGTCTGGAACTGATGAATTCAATTTACATTATTTCTAATGGAAAAAAAAGATTCAGTTTTTGACCAAATTACTACTTGAACAGCCTTCCGGAATGAATTAAGTTCGAGAACTGAGGTCCACTGTAGTCACTGGGGGTGGACCCTGTTCTAATATGACTGGTATCTTTATAAAAAGTAGAATTAGCCCTGGCCGGTTTGGCTCAGTGGTTAGAGCGTTGGACCTCGGACCAAAGGGTCGCAGGTTCGATTCTGGTCAAGGGCACATACCTCAGTTGTGGTTCGGTCCCTGACCCTGTCATGTGGGAGGAGGCTGGTGTGGCTCAGTGGATTGAGCATTGGCCCATGGACTGAGAGGTCACTGGTTTGATTCCTGGTCAGGTCACATGCCCTGGTTTGGGCTTGATCCCCAGTGGGGGCATGCAGGAGGAAGCCCATCATGTTTCTCAGATGGACATTTCTACCTTTCTCTCCCTTTCTCTCTAAAAAATCAATAAAAACATTACAAAACAAAAACAAGAGGAATTAAGCGATAGACAGAGATAGATACCCAACATCTGCACAGAAGGACATAGGAAGGGGGGAGCCATCTTCAAGCCAGAACGAGGCTTCCGAAGAAACCAATCTGCACACACCTTGATCTCAGATTTCTAGCCGCCAGAACTATGAGAAAATGAATTTTTGTTAAGTAACCTGGTCTGTGATACTTTGATGTGGCAGCCCTAGCAAAGGAGTGCATATGGTTTTTCATGTTTTGACCAATTACCATTCAACTTCTTTTCTTGTTACAGTCCTTCTTACCTATTATGCTTCAGTTTTAATTCTGACAATATTTTCAAGCTGCCTCGTTGTTATTCTTAGTCTCTGCACCTTTTTACATGCCCTTCTAAAACATTCTTCTTCCCCTAATTACTTTGTTTATCTCTCAGGCCTTTGTTTAAGTCATAATTTATTGGGAAATTTGTTCTCATTTGTAATTTTTTTACTGTAGCATGATCAATCCTCTGTATCGTCATGTGAGCCGTGTGTTTCAGAGTGATGATTTAAATAATGGCTGTTCCTTTGGAAAGTTCGATGAGATCAACGCCTACATATTTTAGAATTACTGTTGGAGATCTATATGTAAGAGACTTATATCTACCAAAATTACACAAAACTATTAGAAGTTTATGGGGGAAGAAAACCCAGAACTTACTAAATGCTTGAAGTAATTATATTTATTTTTAAGAAAACAATAAAAATTCAAGAAGTTGGTGATAGTACTTATCTGAAGAGAACCTTTCTTGTGTCAGTTCTTTGCACCTTGTGAGAAAATATTATTTCTCAGATATGTGGCATTTTATCACGTAACTGAAGACCCATGTAATTTCAACTAATAACTAACTTGATAAGAATATGTCAGAATTAAGAAATTGGAAAAGTAAATAAAGAATGTGTCTATTTTTACTTTATAATCCCTACAATGATTTATGGATAAACTAATACAAACAATACTACGATAGTTTTTATGTGCTTACTTTGGTTTGTGACCACACATGTATCACCTATTGGTTCATAAAACAAAACACACAGTGCACTCTCTCTGTCACAGAGATGGCCCTCGCCTGGCAGAACAGCATCTCGGACACGTCAAAAAAAGATCTTTGTTCCTAAAATAATGAAAGAAAAGTCTTGAGAGATATTCTAAACAAGTTCAAGATTTTTCCAAATATTGCAAAAAGTCTGGAAACCTTATGATAGTAAAATGCCAGAAAGAAAATTCTGCATTGGAAGGATGTCTAATGGGTTTCTACAATTATCCTGCCATTTTTGAGAGTGTGAAATGGAACACCTGAAGGGAAGGGAGGAATTCAGAAACACTGGAATTGCTACTAAGAAAAGGCTATAGAAGCTCCCAACAGGCATGTGGGCAAATATTCAAATGATCCTCAGTAACTACTCATGGAAACCACAATTACTTAAAATAATGTACTCAAGAAGCTTTGTTTCCTTTATCCTAAATTATGGAAATATTCATTTTATCTGAAAAAATTTGTAATTAAAAAATAATAACAGATTACTCAATATTTTGATTTTTAGAAATCATTATACCTTAAAGATTACTGGCTTTATCTTTTGTTTCTTTGCCCTTTTATTATTTTTTTATACTCTTGAATAAAGATAGCACAACTTTTTGTACTTTCTCAGATATTAATATGCCAGTAGTCATTTAGAAATAATTTATTAATATATAAATTTTCATTTTCAACAAAGATTCTATACTAGCAAATCTGAAGTGAAGCATAGAATCTGAATTTTTATAAACACAGAGAATGATTTGAATAGTGGCCACTTAAAGAGACTCTAGTAACTTCTGAAATAACTTCCCTATGCGCAGGATGTTAAATTAGAACTTTTTGAATAAAGCACAAATATATAATATGTAAGGCATACTGACATGGCTAAGATGAAAATTTTAAGAAGAAGGAAATAAAAATTATCCCTGGCATCTTCTTCCATGAAACTTAAAGCAGCAGTCTGACCAATGAAGTGATCTGTAAGCGTGTGTCTGGAGAGAGCTGCTGGAGTGACCTGTGCGCCCCTCGCCTACAGCTGTGCGGTGGTTCTTAGAGCCACTCTCAGTCCGCTGTGTGAAGGCACCTGAAAGGCAGCAGTGGACAGCTGTCTGACTTGTCTGCTGACGGTCCAGAAGCTGAGTCACTGGGTGGCTCCTACTTTAATGGCAGAATTAAGACTGCATGTGAGCTAACTGTGTTCCCAGTATGTCATGGACTGCTTCTAAGTGACCGATGAGACTGCAACATAGGGCCCTGGACGGGCTTGTTCAGTGGTTAGAACGTTGGCCTGTGGACCAGAGAGTCCTGGGTTTGGTTCCTGCTAAGGGCACGTACCTTGGTTGCAGTTTGCCCTGGCCCTGGTTGGGGTTGCGTGTGTGGCAACCAGTTGATGTGTCTTTCTCACATCGATGTTTCTCTCTTTCTCTCTTCCTCCCTCTCTCCCTCCTGCTCTATCTGAAGATAAATGCAAAAAATGTCTTTGGGTGAGGGTAAAAAAAAAAAAAAAGAAAAGACTGCAACATAGGGATACACACACACCAAAAATGCCAACATATGCTAAGGAGACAAGCCCACATCCTGAGTAAAATGCATTACTCTCATCTGAGTAACTCTAGAGGAAGATATTATCATCTTATGATAACATCAGTCACATAACAACTTTACTATCTTTTTGACATTTTCCTGCACGTTGCTACCTCATAGAACACTGAAAAGATGTTTAAAGTCACAATTTGCAACCTTGAGGCAGATAAAAGAACAGAGGGACCATATTTTCCTCTGTCCCTTATAAAAGTCTCAATTAGGGGGTAGGGAAAGAAGATACAAATTTAAATGAAGTTCATTGCTGTGTCAGGTGTATTTGATCATAAAACTGAGAATGTATTTCTAAGTTAAAGTAACTATGGGATTTTTAACCAAGAATTATCAGATAAGTCATAAGCTGGTCAACATTTTTATCCAAGAGCAGAGGAAGAATCATAAATGCTGTTTGTTAAATATACCAGTTACAACTCCTAAGTGTTTTAAATTATTCCCTGTTTGCTACAATTTAACCTGGTTTGAAAAATCATATAAAAGTAAAATTGAACTCAATTATGACATTAATGTCCTCTAATAGTGGAATGAGCTCAGAAACAGATCATTCTCTATTGGGCATATGAATGTTATCATTGCTTTGAACATTTCATATCCTGATATCTCCCAGAGGCTGCGATTCAGAGATTCTGTGGTATGCAGCCAAGAACTTGTACTCTGTAATTTGCAGATAATAGTTCTGCAAATTATCTGAAACGCACTGTAGTTTAAGAACTATAAGTTTATATAGAGATCTCTGGTTTGTGTGGCCTTGATTTTCCTTTTGCTTTCCTAATGCAAATCATTTCTATAAACATATATCTAAAATTTTTAAGTTAACTAACAAGTTGTTTTATTCAATTGAATCCAGGCAGCAGTGTTCAGGTCCACGTTCATTGTCCTGCATAATTGAAGAATGCATTCATGGACAAAGGGGTAAGCAAAAGGAAAGTTTATTTGAAAGATAGACTTTCCATAGTAGGGAGAGGACCCAACTGGGTTGCCAGTGAAAATCCTTTGTCTAGAGGTAAATATATGCCTTGCTAACCTCTGATTGGTCCTTTCAAGGAATTCTGCCTTAGCAACATCCATACATTTTAAAGCTTGTGTTTTCTGCCTGACTAGGTTCAGCCCTAGGTCATCTATAGGAGCCTTAGTGGCTTCCCTTTTTTGATAATTTCAACTTCTTCCAGACTATTAGTGAGGAGGAGGGGAGACACCCTTGGAGGAACCCTATTCTTGCTTTTGGTTTCTCCCCTAAATCCAACCTTGGTTTTCTATAATCCTTTCTAAGGTGACCTGGATTTCTGCAATAGAAACACACTCTATACTTTTGCAGCAGAACTCATCCAGCAATCCTGTTGCCTTGCCTGAAACCAGCCTTCTTGTTTTTGTTGTAGTTGTTGTTATATAGTTGACTTGTGCTCCTTCCAGGAGCTTCTAATTTTCATTTCTATAAATAGGGGCTAGGAGTTTCTGGCCTTGGAGGCACAAATTTCCATGTTGATTTTAGTTTTATTTTGAAATCTGTAGTGTCTGAATAAACCTCCAGATATACTGTGTACTGGGTTGCTTGCCTGTGTGCTGAGCTCCAAGTCCTTGCAAAGTTCCTTACATGTCTCAGCCTTTCCTTCCCATGGTCCCATCCCTCACTGCCTAACCTGCCTCTATCTCCTCACAATTAGCCATTGAACAATCTTGTTCTGGACAGGAAGCAAGATCACATTACTGATTCTCACAAAATTCTAGATACAAGGACTTAAGAGCTGGTTATGTGATTACAAAGATCTTTTCCAAATTTTCCAGGGGTAAAATATTTGCAAATCACTTAATATAATGTCTCAAATATAAGAGGCACTATGTTGGTTTACAAGAAAAGATAATAGATATATAGAAAGAAGATAGATAGATGATAGAAGATAGATAGATAGACAGATAGATAGATGATAGATACATAGATAGATGATAGATATAGATAGATAGATAGATAGATAGATAGATAGATAGATAGATAGATAGATAATAGATAGACAGAGGGAACAAATTTATATGTTTAATGGTCAAATTAGATACATAATTTACTTCACAATATGACTGACACATAGTAGGATAAATATTGGGTAACTTTCAACCTCTAAACTCCCTTTAGATACTAAATCCTATGCGTATATGATTTCATTTGGGCAGAAGAGTTTCAGGGAGGTAGTGGTACATATGGAAAGACCCAGTGACAGTCAGGATACCCGGGCTCTCTCTGACTTTCTGCTATGAACCATTCACAGGATCTTAAACAAGTAATCAAAGCCCTAAAAATCTCCTCCTTGTGTGAAGCACAGTTCAATTAGATAAGGGGTTAGCAGACTTTTCTGTAAAGAACCACAGAGTCAAGAGTTTAGGCTTTGAGCCCTGGCCTGTTTGGCTCAGCGGTTAGAGCGTCGGCCTGCAGTCCAGAGAGACCCGGGTCGGTTCCCACTAAGGGCACGTACTTTGGTTGCAGTTTGTCCCCGGCCCTGGTTGGTCGTGCGGTGGCAGCCACTCGATGTGTCCCTTTCACATCGATGTTTCTCTCTCTCTATCTCTTCCTTTCTCTCCCTCCCACTCTATCTGTAAAAAAAATAAAATAAAAAATGAAAAAATGTCCTCGGGTGAGGATAAAAAAAAAAAAAAAAAAAGAGTTTAGGCTTTCAGGGGCTCTATGTAATCTATTGAAACTACTCAACTCTGCCATTTTATCAAGCAAGCAGTCATAGACAACACTTACACAAACAATCCTGTGCCTGTGATCCAAGAAAACTGTTCATAGATACTGAAATTTGAATGTCATTTTCACTATAAAGTATTTTTTTACTATTGTCGGTGTTCAAAATGTAAAAATTATTCTTAACTTGTGGACCATAAAAAAGAGGAGACAGACTGGATTAGGGCTAGCATCAAAATTTTCTGACCCTAAGTTAGATAATTTTCAAGCCTTTAATACTCTCAAGTTCTTGAGTCTGTAATTATAATGACTGTGTCTTTTTAATCTGTTTAGTCATTCCCCTACTCACATCCTATTACTGCCTATCTACCAGCTGTTTCTTTCAATAATTCCCTTATAAGCTGCAGGCTCATAATATTTCAACAGCAGTTACAAATAAAGACATTGCATTTTTTTCTCTATTTAACTTATCTTTATTCACCAAATGATAAGTATTTTACTCTCTTTCAGAAATATTCCTCTGAAATTTATAATGATAGCCAACTTAAGTGAATATAGACATTACAAAGAATTGGGCCAAGAGTAATCATTCATTAAAATGAAAGCAATTAAATAAATTTAAAAGAAACCTATTTTATTCCCATCTAGGAATCAAAGATAAATAATCACTTCATTTTATTGATATCTGTATATTAATGTTTATTTAAATAAAAGAAGTGATATTTTGCTGCCACAAATGTTGATGGTTCTATATTTGTATCATTTAAAAATTTTTTTTTCTTTATTGATTTTAGAGAAAGAGGGAGAGAGAGATAGAAACATCGATGAGAGAGAATATCAATTGCCTGCCTCCTGCATGCCCCCCACTGGGGATTTGGTCTACAACTTGGGCATGTGCTCTGACTGGGAATTGAACCAGCGACCTTTTGGTGCAGGGGTTGACACTCAATCATTGAGCCATATCAGCCGGGCTATTTTTGTATCATTTTAAATATTCCTATGTTTCTAGTTCTTTTGATGTGTTATAGTATATTGTCCTTCTACTTTTACCTACCTAGTGTAGTTGCTGCTTCACAATTAAATATTGAATTATTTTAATAACTTTAGGATTATTTACACATATTAATTTTATTCTGGTCTTACTTTAGTATTTTAAAAATTGGGTCATTTTTTTATGAGAATAACTGAGTTTACTTGAGTGTCCTAAGTACAAGGTTTTTTATTCACATTCTAATTTTTAGAAGTATTACCTTTTGGTAGAATATATGATAAAAGGCTAAAAGACACATATTTTAGTTCATATAGAATTATAAACATAATTTATCTATATGCAGATCAACTTTAAAATGATGAGTTATTAATCTTTTTAAGTTAAAGAATTCACTTTATATTCAATCTAAAATATAAAGTTTAGACCTTAGGAAAGATGCAAAATTGAGAGATATAGGTCATTATAAAAAGCTATTCAGTCAAATGATGAGAACTTTTGGGGTGTACAACTTGTGGCAAAATGATGGGATAAATAATTGCCATTTTAGGAAATCTTCTCATCTAAAGATTTTAACCAAATAATCTAACCAATTTTTTAATATATCTTAATAGGCTAACCATAAAGTTTCCTCCCTCCCCTCCCCCCCACCTCAGAGAAGTGATGATATCAAAGCTTATCTAATGTTTTTTCACACTTGTCTGTCACAGTAACCTTGGTAACATGTTAAATTAACTATATAATCATTTTCCTGACCTTGAAGATTCTAGAAGATAGGCCAAGGAATATATATTTCAGCAAGTAGCTGAGATTTTTTTTATTATTATTATTAAATCAGTTTGGAAAAATCTCTTGATTAGTGGTTAAGATTTAAGGATTCAAGACTTAATTTCTTCTGCTTTAAATTGGATGGTTATACCATTTTCAAAGTATTGATATATTCAGAGTCTGGAACAGAAAAAATAACCAATAAATGGTTCTAACCAATATAATAAATTGCTTTCATTTTGGCATTCACAAGTAAGTGTATTGCAGATGTATTATTGTACATGTAACATGGGATAATTTAGGATAATTTTCCTTTTTAAAAAAATTTTTGTTACAGATGTTTCTCCTTTTTTTACCATTGACACCCTCCTCCCCATCCCCCCCACCCCATCCCCAGCTTTATTGCCTATGTCCATTGGTTATACGTACAGACATATAAGTTCTGTAGTTTATCTCTTCCCTCCCCCCACCACCCCTTTTCTGAGGGTTGTCAGACTGTACCCTACTTCCAGGTCTTTGGGTCTACCCTATAACTCAGACTGTTATGTTCATTATATTCCACAAATAAGTGAGCTTATGTGGTATTTGTCCTTTTCTGCTTCGCTTATTTTGCTTAGAATAATACTTTCTAGGTCCCTCCATGTCGTCCCAAAGGATAAGAGATCTTTCTTATGGCTGCATAGTACTCCATTGTGTACATGTACCACAGCTTTTTTACTTGTTCGTCTACTGATGGACACTTGGGCGGTTTCCAGATCTTAGCTATTGTAAATAGTGCTACTCTGAACATGGGGGTACATATATTCTTCCTGATTGGTGCTTCAGGTTTCTTAGGGTATATTCCTAGAAGTGGGATCACTGGGTCAAATGGCAGTTCAGTTTTAAATTTTTTGAGGTAACACCATAGTGTCTTCCATAGTGGCTGTGCCAGTGTGCATTCCCACCAGCAGTGTACTAGAGTCCCCTTTTCTCCACACCCTCGCCAACACTTGTTGTTTGATGATTTGTTGATGGCAGCCATTCTGACAGGTGTGAGGTGATACCTCATTGTTATTTTAATTTGCATCTCTCTGATGATTAGTGATGTTGAGCATTTCTTCATATGTCTCTTAGCCATTTGTATGTCCTGTTTGGAGAGGTGTCTATTTAGTTCCTCTGTGCATTTTTTAATTGGGTTCTTTTTCTTTTGTTGAGTTGTGTGAGCACTCTCTATCTATTGGAAATTAACCCCTTATCTGATATATCATTGGCAATGATGTTCTCCCATACAGTAGGTTGCCTTTCCATTTTGATGATTGTTTCTTTTGCTGTGCAGAAGCTTTGGAGTTTGATGTAGTCCCATGTGTTCATTTGTTTCTTTTGTTCATTTGTTCTTTGTTTCTGTTGCCTTAGGTGATGTATCAGTGAAAATTTTGCTGCATATGATGTCTGAAATTTTGTTGCCTACATTTTCTTCTAGGATTTTTATGGATTCATGGGTCATATTGAAGTTTTCTTTTCATTTTGAGTTTATTTTTGTGTATAGTGTAAGTTGATGGTCTAGTTATATTTTTTTGCAGGTAGCTGTCTAATTTTCCCAACACCATTTATTAAATAGGCTGTCTTTACTCCACTGTATGTGCTTGCCACCTTTGTCAAATATTAATTGAGCATATGTCTTGGGTCCATTTCTGTGTTCTCTGTTCTGTTCCACTGGTCTATATGCCTTTTCTTGTGCGAGTACCAGGCTGTTTTGATTAGAGTAACTTTGTAGTATAACCTGATATCCAGTATTGTAATCCCACCTACCTTGTCCTTCTTTTTCAAGATTGCTTTGGCTATTCAGGGTCTTTTTGGTTCCATATGAACTTTTGAAGTATTTGTTCTAGTTCTGTGAAATATGTCGTTGGCAATTTCATGGGGATTGCATTGAATATATACATAGCTTTGGGTAATAGAGATATTTTATTGATGTTAATTCTTCCAGTCCATGAACAAGGTATGTGCTTCCACTTTTTTATATCTTCCTCTATTTTTTTTTTTTTCAATGACCTGTAATTTTCTGCAAATAGATCCTTTACTTCTTTGGTTAATTTTATTCCTAGGTATCTTAATTTTTTTTTGCCACGATGGTAAATACAATTGTTTTCTCGGTTTCTCTTTCTGTGACTTCATTATTGGTGTATAAGAATGCCATCGATATCTTGACGTTAATTTTGTATCCTGCTACTTTGGCAAATTCATTTATTAAGTCTAGTAGATTTCTAATGGAGTCTATAAGGTTTTCTATGTATAATATCATGTCATCTGCAAATAATGACAGTTTCACTTTCTCCTTTCCAATTTGAATCCCTTTTATTTTTACTTCAAGTCTGATTGCTATGGCTAAGACTTCCAGTACTATGTTAAATAAGAGTGGAGAAAGTGGGCATCCCTGTCTTGTTGCTGTTCTTAAGGGAAATGCTTTTAGTTTCTGTCCATTGAGTATGATGTAGGCTGTAGGCCTTTATATATGTCCTTTATAATGTCGAGATATGATCCCCCTATTCCCAGATTGCTGAGCGTTTTTATCAGAAATGGATGCTGGATTTTGTCGAATGCTTTTTCAGCATCTATTGATATGATCATGTGGTTTTTATTCTTCATTTTATTTATTTGGTGTATCATAACGTTTATTGATTTGTGAATATTGTACCAGCCTTGCATCCCTGGGATGAATCCAACTTGGTTATGGTGAATAATTTTTTTGATGTATTGCTAGATCTGATTTGCTAGTATTTTATTCAGGATTTTGGCATCTATGTTAATCAGGGATATTGGCCTGTAGTTTTCTTTCTTTGTAGTGTCTTTTTCTTGTTTTGGAATTAGGATTATGCTGGCCTCATAAAATGTGTTTGGAAGTATTTCTTCTTGAATTTTTTGAAATAGGAGAATGGGTGTTAGTTCTACTTTGAATGTTTAATAAAATTCCCTCATGAAGCCTTCCTGGTCTGGACTTTTGTTTGCTGTGAGAGTCTTGATTATATCTTCAATTTCCTTAGTTGTTATTGGTCTGTTCAAGTTTTCTATCTCCTCCCGGTTCAGTTTTGGGAGACTATGTGTTTCTAGAAATTGGTCCATTTCGCTTAGATTGTCTAATTTGTTGTTGAATAATTGTTCATAATAGTTGTTAATGATCTTTTGTATTTCTGTGGTGTCAGTTGTTACTTCTCCTCTTTCATTTCTGATTTTGTATATTTGGGTTCTCTCTCTTTGTTTCTTGGTGAGTCTAGCTAAGGGTCCATCAATCTTGTTTATCTTTTCAAAGAACCAGCTCTTTGTTTCATTGATCCTTTGAATTGTTTTTTTTGGTCTCCATGTCATTTATTTCTGCTCTGATCTTTACTATTTTCTTCCTACTACTTGCTCTGGGGTTTTCTTTTTGTTTGTTCTATTTCTTTAAGTTGTGAGGTTAGATAGTCTATTAGAAAATTTTCTTGCTTCTTGAGTTAGGCCTGTAGTGCTATGAATTTCCTTTTTAGAACTGCTTTTGCTTCACCCCATAGATTTTGTGTTGTTGTGTGTTCATTTTCATTGGTTTCCAGGAAGTTTTTAATTTCTTCCTTGATCTCCTCGGTAACCCATTCATTGTTTCATAACATGCAATTGAGCCTCCATGTGTTCAAATGTCTGCATGTTTTTGTTGCAATTGCTTTCTAGTTTCATGCCATTGTGATCTGAGAAGATGCTTGATATGATTTCAATCTTCTTGAACTTGTAGAGACTTAGTTTGTGCCCTAACATGTGGTCTATCTTTGAGAATATCCCACAGGAAATTTCTAGGTTTGGGGTGTAATTCTCTGTAGAAATCTTTTAAATCCATTTGGTCTAGTGCTTCATTTAGAGTCTCTGTTTCCTTGCTAATTTTTTGTCTAGAGGATCTATCCAGTGGTGTCAGCAGAGTGTTGAAATCCCCTGCTATGATTGTATTGCTGTCGATTTCTCCTTTCAAGTCCTCCAGAAGATTTTTAATGTATTTTGGTGTTTCTATATTGGGTGCATATATGTTTATCAAGGTTATCTCTTCCTGTTGGATAGATCCTTTCAATATTATGTAGTGGCCTTCTTTGTCTGTAGTTATGGCCTTCATTTTGAAATCTATTTCATCAGGTATGAGTATTCCTACCCCGGTTTTTTGTTGTTGTTGTTGTTTTTGCTTTCTGTTTGCTTGGAGGATTTTTTTCCATCTCTTCACTTTCAACCTGTGTGAGTCTTTTGTTGTGAGGTGGGTCTCTTGTAAACAACACATAGATGAGTCCTGCTTTCTTATCCAATCAGCTACTCTATGTCTTTTTAGTGGAGCATTTAATCCATTTATATTTAAGGTGATTATTGATATATACTTATCTATTGCCATTTTTGTTTAGTGTGGTTCCATTTTTCTTCCTATTTCTCCTGCTAATTACAGCAGTCCTTTTAAAATTTCTTGCAGTGCTGGTTTGGTGCTAATGTATTCCCTTAGCTTTTTTTTTTGATCTGGGAAGCTCTTTATTTGACCTTCTATTTTGAATGATAGCCTTGCTGGGTAGAGTAGTCTTAGATTCAGATCCTTGTTTTTCATGACCTTGATTACTTCATGCCATTCCCTTCTTGCCTGTAGTGTTTCTGGTGAGAAATCAGCAGATAGCCTTATTGGGGTTCCTTTGTAAGTAACCTGTTGCTTTTCTCTTGCTGTCTTTAGGATTCTTTTTTTGTCTTTAATTTTTGGCATTTTAATTACTATGTTTCTTGGTGTGCACCTGTATGGGTTCTTTTTAGTTGGGGCTCTCTGTGCTTCTTGAACTTGAATACCTTCTTCCTTCACCAAATTAGGGAAGTTTTCCGTCACTATTTCTTCAAATATGTTCTCTAAGACTTGCTCATTCTCTTCTTCTTCGGGGACTCCTAAGATGCAAATATTATTACGTTCCAGTTTTCCCCCAGTTCTCTTAAGCTGTCTTCTTGATTTTTAATTGTTTTTACTTTTTGGTTTTCTGATTGGTTGATTTTTTTCTACCCTGTCTTCTAATTCACTCATCCAGTCCTCAGCTTCCTCCACTCTGCTGTTTAGGCCTTCCAATATGTTCTTTATTTCTGCTATGTCATTCTTCATTTCTTCTTGGTGGTTTTTAATTTCCAGTTCATTGATTTTCAACATTTCTATGTCCTTACTCATGCTGTTGAGTTTCCTAAAGATCATGGCTCTGAATTCTAGCTCTGTTAACTTGCTTAACTGCTCCTCATTTATCTAATCTTCAGTAGAGGTCTCTTGTTATTTCATTTAGCATTTGTTTTCTTGTTTCACCATTTTGGATATCTCAGTGGGCTTTGGTGTCTGCCATATTTTCCCTGTGGGTGTTGGTGTTCTGCTGTTTGTGGCTCCCTCTACTTGGTTTGGGTGAGTGTGGGAGGACCCAAATTAAACACTACTGTCAAGTCTTACTCTCTTGGGTAGATTTTCAAGCCCAGGAATGGTTCAGTTATTCTCTAGCTTATTTGGCCTGGAGGTTATTAGTTGTGGTTACTTGAAGAGCCTTGGGTTCTCAGTTGAATGAAAAACTTCCTCAGGTGTTCAGTGTAAGGGAATTTCCCAAGGATGGGGCAGATGCTGGTTGTTAATGTTCCTCAGTTTGCATTTCAGTGGCCCCTGGGTGGGGTTGAATCTCTGAGTGGGGGTGCCACCTCTCCCCAGAGCCCTGGGAAGGAGTAAGATGGCCACCATCCTACGTGGCCGCAACTTTGCTAAAGCTCTGAGCACCCTCCAAATTCCAAGTGATCCAACACAATTCCAGTTTGGTCCAGTCTCACTCTGCTGGAGCCCAAGGTGAGTGGCTGTGACTATTTTAGCATCTGTCTCGGGTCTGCGCTGTGGAGCTGGTTGGGAGTTTAACCCCCAGGGCACTGTCACAGATAAGACCTCTGCAGTCCGTGTGCTCCCAACCCCCCTCTCATGCCTCCACCATCCTACCAGGATGGGTTCAGTGTCCGTGGTTATATGGGCCTTGCAAGCTGCTTTTCTGTTGCTTTTTTTCCGACTATTTGTCTTCATTTTGGTTGTAATTCGTTTGGTTCTGGGAGATGATCTATGTAGCTTCCATTCACTCTGCCATCATTTTGGAATTCCTCGGGATAATTTTTCTTAAACAATCAGCTAAGATGCTTCAGGTAATGTTTTTAACTTGTCTGAATTTTAGCTTATTTTCTTCAAAACCAAAGGATTGAAATATATTCTAAACTATTGGCATTGAGGAAAATTTGAAGCCTTGAAGATAATTACACTGAAACAAGCAAAATGAAGAGTTATATAATTGCACACATGAAATAAGAACCCTGACTTTCCATTTTTCAGATCACTGCTATTCTCCATGTAAAGAGCAGTACAACATTAGAAAACCCACTCTACTTGAGTGCAGTGTTGCTTTACTGTGCCTCACCTCTACTTTCCTTTAAAAAATTAATCTGTTAAGCCCTGGTGGTGTGGATTGACCATCATCCCATAGAATGACAGGTCCTGGTTCAATTCACCATCAGGGCACTTGCCTGGGTTGTAGGCTTTATCCCCAATAGGGGGCATGCAGGACCCAGCCAATTGATGTTTCTCTTTCACATTGATGTTTCTATTTCTCTCTCCCTTTCTCTCTAAACACACACACACACACACACACACACACACACACACACACGTATATACATATACTGTTAATATCTTTTCTCCTTTTAATCAATTGAAAATTTAAGATATTTTAAAGTTTAGCTCACTTGTTTTTCAACCCTATATTTGTCATAAAGTACAAAGAGTATTCACTCCTAATTTTTAAAAGGCAAATATTAAATGATAATAAATTCTATATTTTTTGAGTTATAGTTCTGTATTTGTAGCTATTGGCTCATCTATTTAACATTATGTAGATTAAAAAAAAAGACAACAACAATATGATAAATCTCTGGCGTTTTTTGTATGTTTGACCTTGATATTTCATTTCTGACTTAAAATCAGTTTAGCATTGTTATAGATGTTGACAACTGTCAACTAAAATTTGCTCTAATAGCACTCTTTTACATTTATATTTAATTATTCTTTACATTGTAATATTTATTCTCTGTTTTTTTACAGTTTGCCATTTAATCTTCTTGAAGTGTAGAGCTATATCACATGAATCAACAGTGCTTTAACATTTGTTAAATAAATTAATGCATGAATGTTGCTCCTATATATCTGTGTATGTGTGTGTATGTGTGTGTGTGTGTAGTAGTTTGTTTGTGGATTTCATGTTTGTGAAATTTTACTGTTTTACTTTGCATTGGTCACTGCTACTTTCTAACCGAAATTACCATTATTTATGATGTGCCTTATTGCCCGTACAAGAACATATCATTGTTTTGAGTTTGACAGCTGTTTTCTTATTTTCCTTCTATCACCCAGGTATTCCCATCTCAAGAAGTCCTGTGATTTTTTTAAAAATGTAGACTTCTTAGCTAATAATAAATTTAGAGAATATACAAAACTATACTCTTCTTCAGAAGATACTTCAGGGGTAGTCATTATTTTACAAAGAATAATCAATGTGCATTGACCATTCATAGAATATTTATTTAATTATATGTTATGCTATAAAAATACAAGATAAGGCAAATCTCTATTGTAAAGGAATTTATAGTTTTGGGGTAGACTAACCCACACAGAAACAGAAGTAACACAAAATGATTAAGGTCCTGCAAGATAAGTATTTATATAACATAGTGGGGCACAGAAGATGAAATAATAATTTTTTTCTGTGGATTTCAAACAAGTTTTCTCTAAGGAGGTTACACAGACCTGGCAATTTTCTCATACACACACACACACACACACACACACACACACACACACACACACATATATATACGTATATAAATTGTATATAAATTCTCACCTGAGGATATGTTTCTATTGATTTTAGAGAGAGAGAGAAATATCTGTGTCAGAGGAAAACATCAATCCCTTGCCTCTTGCAACCTAGGAATATCTACGTATATTCCCTAACTGGGAATTGAATCCACAGCCTTTTGTAGTACACAACAATGTTCCAACCAGCTGAGGCATGAAGATACAGCTGCCTAAGTTTAACTTGTATAAGTATATAATATACATATTAGAGAGTTATACATATCTATATATAAATTATATATGTAATGTGGAGAGAATATATGTAATTGATTTGATTTGCAATATAAATTATTAAATATTATTTGATGTATATATTAAATATCAAATCATTAAATCTATTGTTAGTATGTTAAATTTAACATCAAATATAATATAAATATATAATATATAAAGAAATTATATAAAAGGAATATATAAAAAATATATATAACAAAGTATAATATAAAAGTACTTCTAAAATGGCAAAACAAGAATCTGTGAAACATCCATTCCCTCATAAAAGATACAGAGAATAGAGAGAACTGGCCAAAATTGTCAAAATCAACTTTTTTTAAGTCTAAAAATTAAACAGTGGCTTACAACAATCCAAAGAGCATATATTCATGTAAAATGACTAATTCTTAGTAAGAGCAGTAAGCTTTCTGGCACATTATCTTGCTCTATTTTCATTCCCTATTCCAACTTTCACACTAATCTTGGAAACCAGTAGCATCAAACACATGATAAATATGAAAATTAGCAGCATAGATTATCATTGAATGGAAGAAAACATATTTGTGAAAGCCCAATCTACAGATAATTGTCACTATATGATTTACCTGATTGCTCTCCAGAAAAAAAAAAAAAAATCCTTTCACATGACCTATACCTGACTCAAAACTCATGCGGTGGAAAGGCTCTGTACCCAGGTTGTTTGTTGAAAACAATTAGTGACAGCTGTTTAACACTAAAACTGCACATACCTTAAATACCAGTGGGACAAACAAGAGACTACTAAAAAATAAATATAAATAAATAAATTAGAAAATCTTATAGAGAATATCTGGGAAATGGGAAGTCCATAAATATCTGTGCAAAATATTCATATATGGAGGGCAGTGCATTTACCAGGAAAGTCCTAGAAGATAGACCTATCTCTCATCTCTGACTGACCATGGCTCTGCACAAGCCAAAAGGGAAAGCTATACATAATTTGAAACTGCCATAGCATTGGAAGCACACTACACTACAAATGTACATGCACGCGCACACACACATGCACAGTGAGCAGAGACATCAGTGGCCTTACTTAACAAAGAATACAGATGTTGATTTAGTAAAGGTTATGGATTATGAGAAAGCTACACTGACCTGCTCTCTGGAACATACTGAAATTAAAACTAAAATATAGAAAAATCATCCTTAATAACCAGCTGAAGAAGCCTTATAACCAAGGACATAAAGGGGAAGTCATATCAAGACTGATAGGAAGTACAGAGGATCAAGAGGGCTGGCTGGGCTTCCAGAGTCAACAACTGAAGTTCTGGAGGGATATCTCAAGTGAGGTGGGTTCTCTCTGAAAATTCTGGGGTCCAAACACTAAGTTGGGCTCCCCAGACCACAGTAATAGAATCAGAAAAGATGTCCACATAACATCTGGCTGTGAAAAGCATAGCAGGGAGAGGTGGTTAGAAAAACAGGCATGCTCTTAAAAGGCCAACCCACTAATTTTAGTTTGGAGCAACTCACCTTGGGCTCTGGTAGAGGGAAGGTGGAGAGGACTACAGCTCTGTGGGGAGAGTCTGGCATTAGTTGCTATGTATAGAGAGCTGAGAGGACAGCCATCAGAATCCCTGTGCTGAGTCATTCCTCCAAGCTGCAGAAGCCATCTTTCTCAGGCAGAGTTTTATCATCAATTCAGCTTTTGGTTGCAGGAAGCAATAGCCCCACTGATAGAAAAACCTCTCACCCCACTATATGGAGTTTATGCCCTCCTGAACTATAACCTGAGGCCTATTAAGTGACTAAAACTTACCTGCGGGTAGAGGTGGATTTCTGAGTGCTTTGAGTCTTTACTTGACCTGCTCCTGGGACCAGAACTAGCAAAAACTGACCTTGGTGTGCAGCTTGG
This sequence comes from Molossus molossus, assembly GCF_014108415.1. NCBI lineage: Eukaryota > Metazoa > Chordata > Mammalia > Chiroptera > Molossidae > Molossus > Molossus molossus. The sequence continues at coordinate 6,212,023 of NW_023425351.1, read as the reverse complement.
TCCATTCCACATGCGCCCCGCCCCAACGGAGGGAGCCACACGATGTGGATCGCTGGTTGCTCCAAACAGGGTACTCAGGGCATGTCACAAACACTGTCTAACATTGTTCTGTACCTCAGAACCTCTGAGGAGGCCCATAATCAATTAACCCAGTGACCAGCTTCAGACAACAAAAGAGCAGGTTTCATAAGCTTCAAAAGCAGTATATCCATAGGAAGATATTGGCAGGCTCCAAACCTTGCTGTCATAAATTCTGATTCATGTGATAAGCACCTGTCAAGCAGCCTGCATGCTAAGTTGGGGGTTGAACCTCACTGTCAGCCAGCCAGAGGGTTGAGCCCATGCATGAATGGGCCAATAACAATAAAGACTCAATAACAATAGGAGGACCAACACAGTTCACAAGGAACATTATTAAAGCACGCAGGTCTGGTGATCAGGGAGACTGCACCACTGAGTCCCACAAGTCATCTACTATAGAAAGCTACCCTACCAAGACTGGGAGTCATAGAATTTACACCTAATACATAGTAATAATTCCAAATAAGCAGCCAAAATAGGGAGACAAAGAAACAAGCACCAAAATGAAGAACACGCAGATTCCCCAGAAGAAGAGCTAACTGAAATGAAGATAAGCAATTTATAAGATATAGAGTTCAGAGTAATGCTTATCAGGCTGCTCCACAACCTGGAAAAAGATATGGAAACTATGAAAAACAACCATTTGGAAATCATGAGTGACATAGCAGATATAAAGAATATGCTGTAAGGAATAAACAACAAGCTGAGATTCAGATCAATGAATTAGAAGACAGGGTAGAAAAAAAATCACACAATCAGAGAAGAGAAAATAAAAAATATCATATATAGGAAGACAGTTTAAGGGAGCTGTGGGACAAATGAAATATGACAATATCTGAATCATGGGAAGACTAGAAGCAGAAGGACATGAGCGAGGAACAGAGAAACTATTTGAAGAAACAGTGGCAGAAAACTTCCCTAAGATGGTTAAGGAAAAAGTCCCAGAAGTTCAGGAAGCACAGAGATACCAAGCAAGAGAAAATGAAAGAGGCCCATGCCAAAAACATTATAATTAAAATGGCAAAACTAAAGACAAAGAGAGAATCTTGAAGGCAGTAAGAGAAAAGCAATTTGTTAACTACAAAAATGCTCCCATAAGGCTGTCAGATAATTTCTCAACAGAAACACTACAGGCCAGAAGGGCCTGAAGTATTCATGGTCATGAGAAGAAGGAATCTGAAACAAAGACTACTCTATATAGCAAGGCTATCATTCAAACTTGAAGTTGAAATAAAAAGCTTCCCAGACAAAAGAAAAAAGTTAAAGAAGATTATTACCACCCAACCAGCATTCCAGTAATGTTAAAGGGACTGCTGTAATAATAATAAGAAATATATATACAGAGAGAGAAATATAGGCATAAAAAATAAAATGGAAATAAGTTCCTATCAATAATAACCTTAAGTCTAAATGGATTAAATGCTCCAACCAAAAGACATAGGTCAGCTGAAAGAATAAGAAACATGACCCATATATATGCTGTATACAAGAGACCCACCTCAGAGCAAATGACTCACACAGAATGAAAGTAAAGGGATGGAAAAAAAGTTTAATGCAAATGAAAACAAATAAAGAAGCAAACAAAACAGAGGTAGCAATACTTATATCTGACAAAATAGCCTTAAAGCCAAAGCCATATCAAGGAACAAAAGAAGGTTTCTACATAATACTAAAAGTATCTATTTAATAAGAGGATATAACCTTGATAAACATGTATGCACCCAATAAAGGAGTGCCTAAATATATTAAAACAAATGCAAAAACAACTGTTTGAGGACTTTAAGGGAGAGATCTACAGCAATACAGTCACAGTAGGGGACTTTAACACCCCACTGACTTCACTGTTACCAGAATGTCCATTCTCATTAGAGTGTTGCTCAGTATCTTCCATATTCCAGGGAAATGTTTATGTTTCTTAACATGGTTTAAAAATAACCTGCCCCCTACCAGCCTTCCCAGACTCAGTTGTTTTAATTTCTCTCATGCCTTATTGCTGAATCACACTGACCTTTCTTAAATTCTTCAAATGGCCTGTAATCCTCCAGTCATTCCAAACCTGTCTGTAATTCAGACTCACTCTTTCCGCATACGGACCTCAGCTGCTTCCATGAACCCAACTAATATCTACTGAATAGAATAGTCAAAATTTGACAGGGCTGCTACTGCTTCTATGAGTCTTTTCCTGGTCTCCCCCAACTTTGTGTCTTTCCTGTAATACCCTCTAATATTTATTGTAATTATTTGTTCAATTATTTCTGCACCCTATACAGTCATATCTGGGAAACCAGGAATCACTTCTATTTCATTATTGTTCACTTTGGAAAATAACCTCGTGCTCAATAGATATTTTTAAATAAATTAGTGGAATACTATTTGAAAGATATCTTCCAGGCCTTCAATAAACTTTTTAAAAAAGAAACACATGTCAATGCTTTTGTTTCTGTTTCTTCCTGTCCGACAGTCATGTCAGGAGGCTTCATAGGGCTAAAAAGTGAGTGGCAGAGAGAAAACCATGCTTTTTCTTGTGTGTACAAGTTTACTGACATCTCTAAATCTCACTCCCTCATCTGTAAAAGGCATGATCATATCTCAGAGTACTGATTTGGGGTAAAAATAAATGTGTCGAAAGCATGTCAACTTAGTAGGTAATTCTTTTCTTTCCCATTTCTGCTCCCCAGTCTTGAGAAAAGATCACTGAAGTGTGTCACAACTCACAACACTTTCCAAGCAAGTGACAGAAAACAAATCAATGTATTTTGTAACTTTACAAAATTATTTTTATGCAGATTTGATAGAGCCTGTTATTCTTAGAAAATACATTTTGCCATATTTTTCTTGAAAACAATAGAAAATGTGCCATGGCACACAATTCCGCTTGCACCATTTTTCTAACCTTTCTGGTTTTACAGGCTTGAAAGGAGTTCCAAAGAGAAGGGAAGACGTGAATCATTGCCTTTCTGTACATGCATTTTGGATTGTCAAATTTATATGAAAATAGCCTTGCATTGGCTCACTTCAAAATAGACAAAGCATTGGTTTCATCAGCTGCATAACCTTTTTGGTTCCCTGTGTACTTCTACTTTTTAATTTCCGGATTCTCTGTCCTTAATCTTGAATAAATTAGGACCTAGTTAGAGAAAGATCATATGTCCAACTGTGCTCTACATATAAGACATTGAGTTCAACCACTAAGGATAAAGTGAAGTAAGCACGGAGATTTTGGACCAAAGGCAAGTGTTAGGTGCTTTTGTCTGAAAGTGAAGAGTAGTCCCTTATCTGAGGCTCATCAGCTTTCTCCTCCTCCTGCTATGGAAATCTCTCTCAGTCTCTCTCTCTCTCTCTCTCTCTCTCTCTCTCTCTCTCTCTCTCCTCTGTTCAAACATTTGGACAATTATGTGACGGCACAGAAAAACATTCGAGAATACCGAAGTAAGAAATTGGGATCCGTCTTTCAAAATATGTGGCCTAGGGGCTAAATTTGTAGACTCTGCTGTCTAAATACTTGGGTTCAAATATGTTTACAAACATATATGGCAGAATTCTGAACTTCTCATTGCAAATGTTCCCATCAGTGGTTGAGCCTCAACCCATGCACCAAGAGGTCGCCAGTTCAATTCCTGGTCAAGGCCCAGGCCCAGGTTGTGGGCCCGATCCCCCGTGGGGAACATGAAGGAGGCAACTGATCAATGTTCTCTCTCATTGATGTTTCTATCTCTGTCTCACTCTCCCTTCCTCTCTCTCTAAAATCAATAAAACATAAAAACTAAAAAAATAATAGTATTTTCTAACTAGGTTGTTGTATGGATTATCATAAGTAACATTTTCTGGCTAAGATCACAATCAATGTTAGCTATTAATTTTTCTTTTTTCTTTATTGATTTTAGAGAGAGGAAGGGAGAAGGAGACATAGAAATATCAATGAGAGAAAACATCGATTGGCCACCTCCTGCATACCCCTCACTGGGGATCGGGCCCACAACTTGGGCATGTATAATATTAGCTGTTGTTATTAAGTATTACCTTCCAACAATGTCAAATATGACAAATGATTGAATAAGCCCAATATGTTGGTGGCAGAATTAGACCTCAGTCCTTGAGTTCATCTAAAAAAGAATTTAGAGCCAAGAACTCTAGTGAAAGAGACACTTCTTTAGAAAATCACAGAGATAGGAGAAATGAACCAGCTGGGCTGAATGGACTCAGGGAGGAAATAAGTTACAGAAGCAAACAAAGGGCCCTTGGAGCATCAGAGAAAAAAACAAAACAAAACCAAGCCTAAGGAAAGAAGAGGTGAGAGGTGCTGGTTTGAAAGAGATGGGGGAAGGGGAGAGGGAGAAGGTGAGGGAGAGAGAGCACTGGGTTCTTGTCTTAAAGATTTTTAGCTCTTTTCTAAAGGCAGGAATTTTAGAGGCAGTTTTAGGTGAGGATCTTAAAAGACTACTCATCAGCTTTTCAGGTGTTCCCTTTCAGGGTCATGGTCTCTGCTGAATGGTCAGCACTAGGATAGGAGGTCATTGGACATTGCATCAGGTCCTGAGGTCAGCCATGACAATGCTTCATCTGGTTTTGCTGTTTTTCTGGGCCTGGAGCTGAAACACAACTGAGGCCTAGGTGTGATCTCTAGTTTGACCACAGTCCTGTCTCTGTGGTCAACAGACAGTTTGTAAGAATTTTTTGATGTTGACTAGAACCCCACTGTCCGGAGGGCTCGGCCTGGGCATTTTAGTGGCTTTAGTTTAAAAGTCCCTCTCTTTTTACCTTTATAAAGGGAGCAGTGGCTTCTCCTTGCAGCTTTTGTAGTCTGTGTAAGTGCACTGCTTTATTTTCTGTCCTGTGAACCCTTAAGGAGACTGGAAGGAGGTGGGGGAAGGTATCAGGCCTGGGCTGATTCCCAGGACTTCGGTGGTCCCCAGGCCTCCAGTAGCTTCGATGTAATCGTACCACATTCTTTCTTCTACAGGGGGAGTGGCCCCCTCCTTGTGGCTTCTGCAGCCTGTGCAAGGACGCTGCTGCAGCTCTGGCCTCTAGGAGGAGAATCTGGAGCATTTCACTGAATCACTTTTATTTATTTTCTATTACTAGCTTTGTTTACCCTGAAATTTAGACTAGGTGAGGTATCCCTCCCTAATAGGATGAGGCATCTAGGATTTATAAGAAAGACATGACTGAAAGTGAGATTCCTAAGGCTGCCACCAAGGGGTTGAGTGACATAGTAGCATTGAGGACGCCCATTCAACCAGGTTTGGGAAGAAAGAGGCCTTGCTGAGTCAGAGCAGAGCAAGCGATCCCCATGTCTAACAACAATGTGATGGGCTTCCTGCCACATCAAGGGTCATTCTTTGATCTGTCTTTTCAATGATACTATTCTTAGTGGAAGGGCCAACTAGAGGTTGGGCCCCATTAGTTCAAGGCCATTGTGTGGGTAGGTTGTGGTGCGGGGACTCTCCAGCCCCTGAGACAGAACCAAACTTGTGACAGAGGGTGCCCAGCCCTTGAGGAAGCCCCTTCCCAGGGCACTCCCTTTCCCAGTGTCCCTCTTGTCCACAGGAATAACATCGGCCTTTGATGTCCCTGGTATCCTAGGAGTCGGATGCCCTTGAGGGGATGTATGGCTTAAAACTGAACCATTTCTTTTTATGGGCTGGCTTTCTTGCTCTTTCTCAGTAATAAACACTGAAAGGAATTTCTACCAGTTGCTCAGTGGGGGTCTGAGGTCCTAAGGCCAGTTTTTGGTAACTTTTCCTAATGTCTGGAGCTGTCTGTTGGATAAGATACATGCTCTGACCTTAACTGAAGCAATAAAGGGCCAGGCCAGACATAGAAAAGGGAACGTACACCCGAACAACTTCTTTAACAGGCTTTCTATTTATTATTTTCCTAGGATCTGGGTGATAATGAGCTTTGCTCCTGGCAGTGGCCAGGCTTTTAACAGGCGTCTGCAGTTGGTAGCAAAGGACAGGCCAAGCAGAGGCAGCTGCGCTTTGGGCGGGAGAGTGAGCCCAGAAGCAGGCTGTCTGCTTTGGGAGAGGCAGGCCTTCTGCGGGACGAGGAGGAAGATGTTCTTTAATTCATTTGATACTGTGGCATTATTGGCTCTGCCTCTGCAAGGCAGCGGTGAGCTGGGCCTGCCATTTCATTTGCGTATTTCCTTTTCCAAAGCCCCCTCTTCCTCCTCTTTATTCCTGTTGTAAAATACTGAGGATGCTACTTTACCATCTCTTCCAGGGGGGTAACTGGTTGCACTCCTAACTTCTGCTTTATTTACACTCCTGTGTGTAAGTTTTTTTAAAAAAATTCTCTACCAGATTTCTTGGTACAGATGAACCCTGAAGGTCTCCCTTTTTCTTTGTTATGGCTTTTCCATAGTTTATGGGAAGCACTAGGCAATTAAATTCCAACTGCTGGCTTTCTGTTTAAATAGTGGGGTGAGATGAGGCTGCCCCCCTTTCTCCTGCATTCTCCAGTGAGAGGAGGTTCTCACTTTTTGTTCTCAAGATAAGGTCATGCCTCAAGTGGCCTGAAAAACTTTTGCTTTGTTTAATTTTCCTGCCTCAGTTTTCCTATTCCACTTCTCCCAGAATTTTCCAGCTTTTCATTGTCCTGTAACAAAATGACTTCACAAACAGGATCATGTCCTCTCTACAACTCTCTCAAATTTTTAATGAAAACTTTTATTTTGAGATGATTGTAGGCTGACATGAAGTTATGACAAATAATATAAATTATTCTGTATATTCTTTATCCAGTTCCCTGCAAACATTTCAAGTTACAGTATAATACAAAGGCAGGATATTGACATTGAAGATATTTTGAACATATTTTCATATGATTATTGCACATTTAAGTATGTTCTTTAAACAAATATCTATTCATATCATTTGCTCACTGTAAAAAAAAATGGGTTATTTGTCTAAACTATTGAATAGAAATTGCTCTTTATGTATTTTAGATACATATGCTTTATCAGATATATGATTTGCAAACATTTCTCTCTCGTTCTTTAGGTTATAACTTCATTTTTTTTGTGTTCTTTGAAGTAAAAAGTTTTAAAATTTTTATAATGGTCAGTTTATTTGGTCTTTTGGGGTTTGTGCTTTTTGTGGCACATCTAAGAAACCATTGCTTATCAAAGTCACAGTTTTATACCTGTTTTCTTCCACGAGCTTGACGAGGGGAAAATCCCCGCTGTAAACTAAGTGAGAGCGGCCAGAGAGGGAAGGAGCAAAACTGTTCATGGCGCCGGGCTAGCCCGCGAAAGCTGCTCACATTTCTGTGCCTGTTTGTGGGAATTTTGGATTCTTTTCCAGGTGACGATTTTGTAGATTATTTAAGCCATCAAACTCTAGGAACCTCTGCTTCTTGTCTACGTGTGGGTTTCCTGGACGGCTGTCCACCACCATCCACAGGAGTGGACATTTCCTTTTTGTGGACCTTATACATCTACCAGACTTGGCTCTGCTTCAGTTTACTCCACTCGTGTAAGTTCTTTCAGTACCTTGCATCCTTTTCTCCCCTTTACCTCCTGCTGTGTGAGAACACCTGTACACTGCTGGACGGCACGCTGTCTTCTCCTCCTGGCCGTGCAGCTGGAGGTCAAGACTCCGTGCCCGCCTAGGCTTCCTTTTAACCGCCTTGCGGCTCCGTGAAACCTTACTTACAAAAAGTCTTTCCACCACGGGAACGAATCCTTTCTGTTTTTATTTTACACGTTTCATTATTTCAGCTCTAACATGTAAGTCTTGGACCCATTTTTAGTTAAGATTTTGATGCTATGAGATAGGTGTCTTTCTTTTTCTCTCCTCTTTTTTTTTCTTCTTTTTTGCAGAGGCTTGAATTTAGGACTTCACTGACTGTTGAATTAAAGGGCTGAGAAGAGACACCCTCACCTGTTCTTCATTTTAGGGAGAGGGACTAGGTCTTTCACCTTTAGGTATATTGCTATGTGTGAGATTTTATAAATTTTCTTCTCTACTTGAAGTGTTTCCCTCTGTTTCTAGATTGCTAGGAGTTTCCCCCTCTCCCTTAAATGGATGTATGTTGAGTTTCAAATACTTTTTTTTATGTCAGTTGATATAATCACATAGTTTTTAAAATTCTGTCTATATGGTTGATTACATTGACTGAATGTTGTATGTTGGATTAGCTTTCTGTACTTAAAGTAAATCCTACATGATCATAGTGTATAATTTTTATATATTGTTGCATTCAATTGACTAATGTTTGGTTGATGCCTATGTCTGTAAGTTCAGGAGTAGTATTTAAAAATAGAATTTATTTTTGGTCCGTCTTTGTCTCATTTGCTGTCTGTGTAATACCGGCTTTAAAAAATTAGGTGGGAAGTGTTTCCTCTTATTTCATGAAGGATAGTGCATGAAATAGTTAATTCTCTAAGAGTTTCTGGTAGATCCCAAAGTAAAAACAATTGTGCCTAGAGATTTTATAAGGGGGGCATTTAAATTATGTTTTAAATTTATTTAATGGTTACAAAACTATTTAAGTTAGCTACTCGTTTTGGTTGCATTTTTACAGTTTGTAGTTTACAAAGCATTGGCACATTTCTTCTAAATGTGGGCATCAAGTTGCTGACAGTGTTCTATTATTACCCTTTTGATGTTCTCAGGATTTGTGGAGATAAACCCTGTTTCAATCCTGCTATGGTCATTTGTGTCTTCTCTATGTTTATCTTTCTTAGTTTTGCTAGTGGTTCATTATTGCTTTTTAAAATTACTTTTGGAAACCAGCTATTTGTTTCATAAATTTTACTATATTGGTTTTCTGTTTTCAATTTCATTTTCTCCTGTTTTGATCTTTCTTCTTTAACATATTATGCTTGATTTATCCCCCCCCCCCACTTTTCAAGGTATGCATTTCTATTACCAATTTAAAATATATTTTAAAATATATTTTTATTGTTGACAGTATTATAAATGTTTCCCATTTTCTGCCCTTTAAACCTCTCTGCCCAGCCCCAGCCCCCCAGCCCACTATTGCTGTGTCCAGGGGCTCTGCATATAAGTATATACGGTCTTTGGTTTATCTCTTTTAATCTGCCCCCTGCCCCCAACCCCCTGCTCTGTCAGATATGTCAGTCTGTTCTGTGCTTCCATACCTTGGGACTTTGTTGGTCAATTAATTTTGTTCATTTAAAATATTTTTATTTCTCTCTCTCTCTTTTATTTATTTATTTTTTGTTAATCTTTACCCAAAGGTATTTTATGCATTGATTTTTAGGGTGAATGAAAGGGAGGGAGTGCCAGGGAGAGAGAGAGACCCTCAATGTGAGAGAGACACACCAATTGGTTGCCTCCCACATGTACCCCAACTGGGGCCAGGGTTTGAACCTGCAGCTCAGGTATGTGCCCTTGCATGGGAATCAAACCTGTGACCCTTCCATGTGTGGGCTGATGCTCTAAACACTGATCCACACTAGCCAGGGCAAAAATATTTTTATTTTTCTAATGCAAGCATCTGGTGGTATACAATTTTCTCTCATCGTTGATTTGACTCAGCATCATTCACCCGTGTGCTGTAAGAGAGGTTGGTGTGCTGCAAGGATTTCTGAGGCATGCAGAGCTGACTGCTCGTCAGGGCACTGACCTCTTCTCCTTAGTCTGTCAAATGAAGAAACAACAATGGGCAACAACAATAGCCGTTGGGTGTGAGTAGATCAAAATTGTTCTTTTTTTTGTCAGATTGGCAAAGAATATATTTTGTGTGTGCCGCAGAATTTTATTAATCAATTTATGTGTGCCATAAGATAAATAGGTTGAAAAATCACTGCTTATATATTTTAATATGTTTTAACTTTTCATTAATCCAGTTGTATTTAATTTTTATTTTCTTTTAAGATTTTCTTTATCACCATAATATGATGTTTCATTTTCAAGTTTTTGTTTTTTCTTTGTATTATTGATTTCTAGTTTGATTTTACGACTGTCAGAGAATTTCAATTCTGTTAAATTCTTTGAGGTTTGTTTCATGGCCCTGGATATAGTCCCTTTAGTGAATGTTTTATTCCCATTTGAAAAATAAATGTGGGTTCTGGCCAGCATGGCTCAGTGTGTAGAGTGTCAGTCAGGTCTCAGGTTTCATCCCCAGATCAAGGCACATGCGGGAGGTAACCAATCGATGAGTCTTACCTTGATGGTTCTCTCTCTCTCCCTCTCCCCTCTCTTTTCCCCCTCCCTTCCACTCTCTTCAAAAAAAACAATGGAAAAAAATCCTCTGGTGAGGATTAAGCAATAAATAAATAAACAAATAGATAATATGTATTCTATTATTTAGTAGAATAAGTCATATAAATTAATGAAATCTTTTTGATTGATTGTGTTGTTGACATTTATATCAGCTGATTTACTGCTGTTTTTTTCTTTTTATACTCAACTTTATTGCTGAATGTATTACAGTTGTGTCCTCTACTTTCCCCCCACTAAGCCCCTCTTCCCCACTCTTGACCCTCCACCTTCCCCACATTATTGTCTGTCCATTGGTCATGCATATATGCATAACAGTTCTTTGGTTTGTCTTTCTCCTCCCTCCCACCCCCTTCCCTTTGAGCTTCATCAGTCTAACAACCAATTTGTCCTTCTTAATTCCTTCATCTTTTTCACCCATCCTCCCAGCCCCCTCCCATCTGGCAACCAACAAAAAATTCTCTCTATGAGTCTGTTTCTGTTCTGCTTACTCATTTTGTTTGTGTATTTAATTGTTGATAGATATGTATTTATTGCTGTTTTATTTTTCATATTTTTTGTTCTTCTTCTTCAAGAAGATCTGTCAAGCCCTGGCCGGTTTGGTTCAGCGGTTAGAGCATCGGCCTGCGGTCCTGAGAGACCCAGGTTCAGTTCCTGCTAAGGGCGCGTACCTCGGTTGCAGTTTGTCCTTGGCCCTGGTCGGTTGTGCGGGTGGCAGCCACTCGATGTGTTCCTTTCACATCGATGTTTTTCTCTCTCTCTCTGTTCTTCTCTTTCCCTCCCACTCTACCTGAACAAAAAATGGAAAAATGTCCTCGGGTGAGGATAAAAAAAAAAAAGATCTGTCAACATTTCATATAATATTGGTTTGGTGGTGATGAACTCCCTTCGCTTTTTCATGTCTGGGAAACTCTTGATATGTCCATCGATTCTAAATGATAGCTTTGCAAGATAGAGTAACCTTGGTTGTAGGTTGTTGCTTTTCATCACCTTGAATATCTCTTTCCACTCCTTTCTGGCCTGCAAAGTTTCTTTGGAGAAATCAGCTGACAGTCTTATGGGAGCTCCTTTGTAGGTAACTAACTACTTTTGTCTTGCTGCTTTTAAGATTCTCTCTTTGTCTTTAATCTTTTGCATTTTGATGGTGATGTGCCTTGGTGTGGGCCTCTTTGAGTTCATCTTGTTTGGGACTCTGTGCTTCCTGGACTTGTATGCATGTTTACTTCACTAAGCTAGGGAAGTTTTCTGTCATTATTTTTCAAATAGGTTTTCAATTTCTTGTTCTCTCTTCTCCTTCTGGCACCTCCATGATGTGAATGTTGGTATGCTTAAAGTTGTCCCAGAGGCTCCTTACACTATCCTCATTCTATCCTCATTTTCTTTTTTTTTTAATTCCTTGATCTGATTGGGTGTGTTTTGCTTCCTCATAGTCCAAATTGATGGTTTGCTTCTTAGCTTCACTTACTCTACTATTGATCCCCTGTAAATTATTCTTTATTTCAGTTAGTGCATCCTTCATTTCTGACTTGTCCTTTTTTATGCTCTTGAGGTTCTCACTAAGTTCCTTGACATTCTCACTAAGGTTCTTGAAATTCTCACAAACTTTATTGAGCGTCCTTAGGAACCAGTGTTTTGAACTCTGCATCTGTTAGTTGTATCCATTTCATTTAATTCTTTTCCTGGAGCTTTGCTCTGTTCTTTCATTTGGGACATGTTTCCTTATCTCCTCATTTTGGCTGCCACCCAGTGTTTGTTTCTATGTATTAGGTAGAGTTGCTATGTCTTCTAGGCTTCATGGGGTTGCCTATTGTATTAGGTGTCCTGTGGGTCCAGTGGCACAACCTCCCTGGTCACCCCAGCTGGGCCCTTGAGGTGCACCCCTCATGTGGATTGTACACCCTTCTGTTGTAATTGAGTCTTGATTGCTGTTGGTACATCAAAGGGAGAGATTGACTGAGGGTGATCAGCTGTAAGCACTGGCTGTGCCCACTGACGCCTGACCTCTGACTACATTGGAGGATCAGCTGTGCAGGGCCCACCACACAGCAAGACTTACTTCAGCAGGGCTCCGGTACCCACTGAGTCCCCTCCTTGAGTGTGTCACTTGTGGAGGTGGTTGGGTGGTGGTGCTTTTTCATGGTCTGAAGCTGTCCACTGTGTGTGCTGCTCTGGGGCAAGGCCAGCCTCTGCCTGTGTTCTACCTGGGACCACCCGGCATAAGCTACAAAGTGATCTACATATGGCTGCTCCTTGTGTTGGGCTTGGTTGTGCCCAGGCAAAGCCAAGTAGTACCAAGGGTAGCTTCTTCCAGTGCTGGGCCTGGGGCCAGTTAGCTAGGGGTATGGGGCTCGCTTATACCAAGTGATGTTTGTTTCAGAGAATTTAGGAAAATCTAAAGCAAGAGCCAAGAGAAGACAATCCCATTGTAAACAGCTTGTGTTGGCCTGAAAGTTGAGTGGGGCAGGGCCTCAGGGAATCACCAGGGTGGGGCTAACAGTGTGAACCAGTTTGCTGGAGTCTCAGATATGGTGCTCATCTGCCTAACCTGTGGGGAAAGTGCTCACAAAGGGAACAACTGCCTCCGCCAGCACATCTGTCAGTGAAAACTGCCCTATAGCTCTCACCCCAATGCCAAACAAATCAGTTCTTCCCCATATGTCTCTGGTGCCCCTCAAGCTGCCTCCCCACACTGGAATCTGGAGGATCCAGTCTGAGTAAGTACATGTGTGGGCCCTTTAAGAGAGCGACCTGGGACTCTAGAAAACTCAGCCTCCCTCAGCCTTAGTTCCTATTGATTTTACAGCCAGAAGTGATGGAGACACTCTTCCTGGCATTGGAACCCTGAGCTGGGTGCCTGGTGTGGGACGGGGACCCCTCACACCTCAGGGAGGATCTTCCCAGCCGATGTGTCCTCCTGATTTTTATCTGCCAAACATGGGTGTGGGACCAGCCGGTCCACCTTCACCCTCCTACCTTTAATCTCTTAGTTGTAGGACTTCCATTCAGCTCGATATCAGGCAGTTCTGAATGATGGTTGTTCTGTAGTTTAGTTGTAATTTTGATGTGGTTGTGGGAGGACACGATACTATGTTTACGTACCGCCATTTTTGCTCATTTACTGTTTAATAACTGGTTATATTAGTTGCTGAGAAGAGAGTTGCCATCTCTGACTCTATGGATTTGTTAGTGTTTTCTTTCCATTCTATCAGTTTTTGCTTTATGCATTTTGTGGCTTTGTTGCTTGATGCATACACAGTTAAGATTGTTATGTTTTACTGCTTAATTCATCATTTTATCATTATATAATGCCCTCCCCTTTTTTACCACTAGCAAGCTTCTTTGTTCAGAAATTTATTTTTTCTGATACTGATATTGCCATTCCTTTATTTTATTAATGTTTTCATATTATATATTTTTCCATTATTTTGCTTTCAACTTACTTGTGTCTTTGAATTTGAAATGAATTTCTTGTATTTATAAAAATATGATTTATCTCAACTAGGATTGGATTTTTTTTCTTCAACAATAAATTATGAGAATTTTGGAAAATTATTGGCTCACAAACATTGGTTTAATGCATAAATCTATCATAAATGTGATTGAAATTTGCACATATTTTATATATTCAACATATTATATTGTTTGCATATGTTGTATATTTATGTTTAACCAAGATTTTATCTAATTGCTTGGTGAATTTAGTCAAGTGTAAGGAAACCATATATTAAATATAAACAAAGCATTACTTAACTACAGATATATTAATGATCTGATGATGTCAGGCTTTGACTTAATGCTCTCATCAAGATAGGCAAATTTGCAAGGTGCTTTAGATATATGCATTCATATTAAGTGCCATGGTGACATTAGAGAAACTTATTTTATTTTCTAGGGAAAAGATTATCAGTTTTCTAAGAGGCATTAGGGTGAAGTAATATTAGTGTTGTGAATATAGACATGTGACCCATATTGATGTTTTGGTCAGTGATGAACCACATAAGGTTATATTGGAGCTGAAGAATCCCTATTGCCTGTGATGTCATAGCTGTTATAATGTTGTAGTGTAATGCATTACTCAAGTGTTTGTGGTGATTCTCGTGCAAACAAATCTACCACACTGCTAGTCTTAGAAAAGTTTATCACATACATATTATGTACAGTACATAATACCTGATAATGATAATACATGAATATGATACTGTTTTATGTATTTTACTATATTATACTTTTTAATATTTTAATGTTTTTTTTCTACTTATTAAAATAAAAGTTAGCCATAAAACAGTATGTTCTTTTACCCCAGCAGCAGCCTCATACATTTAATTTGTACCAGTACTGTGGATTGCTTTACTTTCTCCTGTGCTTCATTTAATTTCATATTGTTTTGTACAGTAACATGCTGCATACACTTATAGCCTAGGTGCAATAGGCCTTACCATCTAGTTTGAAGTTAGTACACTCTGTGGTATTTGCATGACAATAAATTGCCTAATAACACTTTTTTTTTTTTCTCAGAAAATGTTCTAGTTGTTAAGTAGCTCATGATTGAATGTTATAATCTGGAGTTGGTCCCTCAGATTTATAATCTCAGATATGCATTTTTATCAGCAAAATGAGAATGGTACACTTTATAAAGGTCAGCCCACAGTAACAAAACTTAAATGAATGTTCATTAAATTTCATCAGCAATGAAAATTCTGAGGACTTCCAAAGCATCAAGAATACTCGTGTGTACGTGACCATACATTTGCGTATTTATGATGACAATTCAGTGTAATCTGTCATATCAGCAAAAAATAAAAATAATGATTCATGAAGAAAAGAGGGAAGTAAATTAGATAATTTAGATGTTAAATTACATCAGTCTACAAAATAACAGCATTGTTACTATGATCAGGATGTTTGAATGCTTTGCCAGTGACCTTTGTATTTTATGTTTTTTATTTTATTTTATTGAATTTATTGGAGTGACATTGGTTAATAAAATTATATAGGTTTCAGGGATACAGTTCTATAACACATCATCTGTATATTGGATTGTGTGTTCACCATCCTGAGTCAAGTCTCCTTCTATCACCACTTTTCCTACTACATTTCTCTGATTTTTAGTGACATTGAGCATCTTTTCATATGTCTATTGGCCATCTGTATGCCCTTTTTAGAAAAGTTTCTATTTAGGTCCTCTGCCCATTTTTTAACTGAATTTTTTTTTTTTTCTGGGGTTGAGTTTTTTTATAAATTTTGGATAAGAACCCCTTATCAGATATATCATTGGTGAATATGTTCTCCCATTCACTGAATTGTCTTTTCATTTAGTTGATGGTTTTCTTTGCTGTTCAAAACATTTTCCAGGCATTTTTCTGGTATGATTTATCACAGTTACTAGGTTCCATTTGCAACCATTAAGAAAAATATGTGAGCAACCATGTTTTTTGTGTGTGGTTTTAATTGGAACTTATAGGGTCTTATAAAATCCCTTTTAAAAGGTTGTCTTGGGAAGTATTGTAGACATATTCAGAATAATAACAGGACATTGATTATTGGATTAATTGGTCTTTGTGCATTTTGTTATATGTAATGTCATAGTTTGGTTGATTAACATGAGCTGAAATGCTTAAACCTGCTGTTTTATCGATCTGTGGTATTTGAACATTATAGTTTCACTATGTATCTTGTAAGATAACCCCATATTATATCTTGAGGTCATACTGTTAGACCTGTCATATTACCTAGTCACAATGCATATATATATATATATATATATATATATATATATATATGATAAATCTATTGCCTTTTAAAAATGTTCAAGGTACATATGTCTCCCAGGATGCTTTGATCAGAAGTATTAGGTCTATGGAATCCAGTTTGTCATTATTCTTTCTTAGCTTATAATGACCTCCACATGAAACTGGCTGTTTATTTTATTATTTTATTTTAAAAATTTTTTTTATCCTTACTGAGGACATTTTTCGATGTTTTGTTCAGATAGAGTGGGAGGGAGAGAGAGAGAGAGAAACATCGACGTGAAAGGGATACATTTTGTGGTTGCCACCCACACGACCCAACCAAGGCCAGGGACAAACTGCAACTGAGGTACGTGCCCTTAGCGGGAACCAAACCCAGGTCTCTCCAGACTGTAGGCCTATGCTCTAACTGCTGAGCCAAACCAGCCAGGGCCTGGCTGTCCATTTTATGGGATTTTTAAAAAATTCTGTGGAAACGTTTTGAGAAAAAAGGCTTGTAATAATAGTTATAATTACAATGCAATGACAACTTAAAAATAATTGACTAAACTCCTTTCTTTTTCTTTCTTCTTATAAAAGTTGTTTGTTTCTATTCATGCTATAACAATGAGAATGTTTCCAGGCATAAATTAGTTCAGACCTGGAAGTGAGTACATAATTCTTTTTCCTATGTTCTCAATCTGTTCTGAAAGGTAAACAGAAACTGCTTTAGTGATAGTGCTTAAAATAAGAAAGGATATAAGGGAAGTATTCTAATTGCATCTTGTATCTTGAAAGGTAACTGCCACTATATGTCAACATTACACTGTTACACCTGCCACACTTCCTGCCGCCCATGGTTTGTATCACCTGCTAACCTAGTCACTGAAACGTCCTTGAATGGAAAACAAAACATCGTAAAGAAAATGTGCTTTTGTCCAACAAATACATTTCCCTCTAATCTTCTAGGTTCTTTCAGCTGGACTAAAATTCAAATTGATATGCGGCAGATTAGTAAGAGAAGATAACCCAACTTAATCACACATGTATGTAACGGATCCCCACATACATGCAAGGGTCCAAGACAGAAAGGCAAAATGAGGTATATGTGACCTCTGGACCACAGGTCGACGCTCTAACCACTGAGAAAACTGTCCAGGGTGGTATACGTGACCTTCTGAGGTTAAGTACTTGAGGCTTCAGAAGGGAGCTGTGACCTTGGCAGATGGATAAGAAGAGCAGATGTTCAGTAATTAGAAGTTTGTCCTGTCCTATAGATAAGCCATAAAAAGTTATCTCTGTTGATATATCTTTAATGGGCAAGTTCCCCAATTAGATTCATTTAGGTAGTTAAGAGAGGGACAGCTGTGTCTGTTGAAACTTCAGGGTCTCACTTGCTCTCAGCTCAAAATAATCCATATGACAAAGCAGCATATCTTGGGAGGCCAGTACTGATCATATTTATATCCCAATGTAGAAAACACTGGAAGAAATAGGACTACAAATTTTATTTTAGCAGTAAATGCATATAATATTTTTAATTATTATTTCATCAATTCTTTTTAAAAAAAACACATAGAGATATTCTGCTGTCAACCACATTTATCTTATTTTTTTTTTAGAAAAATTTTTTTCCCTTTATTGGTTTTCTAGAGAGGAGGGGAGAAAGAGATAGAAACATGGATGAGAGAGAACATCAATTGGCTGCCCCCTACATGCCCCCCACTAGGGATCAGGCCCACAACCTGGGCATGTACCCTGACCAGGAATTAAACCAGCAACCTCTTGGTACATGGGTCAACATTCAACCATTGAGCCACCTCAGTCAGACACATTTATCTTACTTTTGCTTTGTCTTAAATGTGCCTCCTCCTAAAAGGCTTTTGGTGCTACATCATGTTGTGTTTAGTATTGCTGGTTTCTTCCTTTCATGAGTTTGCTTGTTGCATTTTGGTGCAAGCAACTTTAACAAAGTTTTCCAAAGTTAAAAGCATTTTTATTTTGTACAAATGTGGTTTTCATCAGTTTATTTCAAAATCCAAACTAATGCTATTACTCTAAACATTGAACTACTAATTAACACACCATTTAACTTCCAATTGCATTCTGAACCTAATTTAACTTTAAATTCACCTTTAAGTCATTAAGAAAATAAGATTAGTTGAAAAACAATCACAGGCCATATGGTTGTTTCAGGTCTTTCCATTTCTGATGTGGAATTTCATGTCAAATGGGCTTGTTTACTTAGCTCAGTTTAAAACTAATCTTGTTGATCAACCCTTGAGTTTTTAAAATTTGTTAAATATCGCAGGTCTTCTCTTTAAAAATGTGTAATTTCTTTTAATTTCCAAAATATATTTTCTTATTGTTAACTCTTGTATTATCTTAATGAGATAAAAATCTGAAGTTGTACAACTTTTCCTTTTTGTCCAAGTTTGAGGATGCACAGTGGTTTTGATGTCCTTGGCCTGCTGTTTGTAGGACGCACCTTTGGAGATGCTGTTCCCCTAATGCTTTGCCTGCTCAGTCTTATCTCAGGAGACTTTGGACGATGCTGGATATGTGCCCATTTGTCCTCTGTTTTCAATATCTGGGCATACGGGGATGTCAACACTGGTCACAGGGCAGGATCTCAGTCAATAATTGCTACATGAATGATTGTAAGAATCTATAAGACATACTTAGATGGTCTCAAAAGATCCGGCTAAGAGTGTCTAATTACTTACTATATATCATTTCCATGCACACCAAAGCATTCAAAAAATAGTCAAATACCTAGAAAAACATAAAATAAGTACGAGTCCTAGTCCCAACTCCCTTAGTTATATATTATTTTCAGTAGCACAAAGCACTTTTTAACATATTATATTCCACTGATTGATCTTATTTATTATCTATCTCCCTCACTAGACTGAATGCTCACTTATAGTAAGAATTTGTTTTCTGTTTGTTCACTACTGCATTAGTAGTGCCTAAAACAATCTCTAATAAATAGCACATACTCAATAAATATTTGTTCAATGGGTGTGCTGTTTTTGAATAATTAGTAGATTGTTTTGTTCTTGCCCAGATAAAGTTAACTCTCCATTGTAATTATCTCCCCACATGTCTTCCTAAATCTACTCACACTTACTCTTAAGTAAACGTTTAGTTATATCAAGTGCACAAAGTGGTTTATTAAATGATTAAGTCTAATCTCTTCATTGCCGTTTTTAAAAAATTAGAAAAACAAGCAAAAATTGTGGCTTGCCCATGATTTACATTGATCTGTTTTCCCCAGGTCATTGTTCATTGTCGATACCCCTTACAGAGTTTAAACCAGTATTTTTTCCTTTCGGAACCAAAGGCCAGAGTGGCATATTTTGTTTGTAAAGAGAAATACATAGGAATTAAGTAAGTGTCCAACAAGAGAAAAGAAAAGATAACGTTTAGTCTAGCTATGCAGTTGAAAATAAACTCAGTGAAATGTCAGAGATGATTTACACAGCTTATAAAAGCCATTCTGTGTGTTTTTTTCCAAAGCTACATTTATTGACATCATATTGGAAGCTTGAAATTGGCCAGAGTGAGAATATTTACAAAACAAAAATGTTCCAGTGGTGTGTTTTTTTTTTCTCTCTCTAGAATGCTGTTAGACATTTACTTCAACACTTACCAGCACACCAGTAAAAGTAATCAAGTAACAAACCAAAAGAGAGACTATCTGAATAGGTCTATATCTATTAGAGATTTAATCTGTAATTAATAACCTTATAAAACAGAAGGAACTAGGTACAGATGGATTCACTGGTAATTCTACCAAACATTTAATGAAGTACTTATGCCAATTCTCTACAATATCTTTTTAGAAAATAGAGAAAGAGGAAATACTTTCTAACTCATTCTATGAGGCCTAACCACCAAAACCAGGAAAAGGAATTACAATAAAAGTATAAACCAATAACTTTCATAAATATAGATGCCAAACCACAACAAAATATGGGTAAGTCAAATTAAATTATGTTTAAAAAGAATTATACACCAAAGCCAAGTGAGTTTTTTTCTCAGGTTTGTAAGCCTGGTTTGATATTCTAAAATCAATGTATGTAATATATAATAAAAATAGGCTAGAAAAGAAAAATCATATGATTATATCAATGAATGCACAAAAGCATTGACAAAACCCAATACCTGGTCATGATAAAAATTCTCAGTAAATGGAGACTGGAAAAAACTTCATTTTGATACAGAATATCCACCAAAGAACTAATAGATAACATATTTCATCATGAGAAACTCAAACCTTTCTCGCTATGATCAGGTACAAGGTAAGGATGTCCCCATTCACCACTCTTTTCAACATTATATTGAAAATTCTAGCTAATGCAATAAAACAAGAAAATGTATATAAATTGGAAAAGAAGAAATAAAACTGTATTCACAGATAACATAATCATCTATGTAGAAAATCTACAAAAATTCACCAAAAAGTCCTGGAACTAATAAGTGATTATAGCAAGGGCACAGGATACAAAGTTAACATACAAAGTCAATTGATTCCCCATATTTAAGCAGTGGACAAGTAAAAATTAAAAAATAAAACCAAAGTATTGCTTATGCTAGCATACAAAAATAAAAAAAAATAGGTTGAACTCTAACAAAATACATACAAGGAAAAATATATAAGGAAAAACTATGTATGTATTTATAAAACTATAGTACTCTTATGATATTGAAGTTAGAGAAACAAATAAATTTTGTAATTTCCTGTTCATGGACAGGTAGACTCAATATTGTTAAAAATCTCATTTTTGCTTAAGTTGATCTATAGATTTAATGAAATCCCATTAAAAATCCCAGCAAGTTCAAGTTATATTGAGCAGGCAGACACACTGATTTTAAAGTTTATATGGAGAGGCAAGAGGGCAAGAATAGCCAATACATTATTGAAGGAAAAGAAGTTGGAGGACTGATCCTTCCTGATTTTAAGACTTACAAAGTAACAGTAATCAAGATAGCGATATATTGGTGACAGAATATTGAAAGAGGTCAGTGGGACAGACTTTGGGTGGTAAACAGTAAATATACTGATGATATGTGTTCAGCACTGTAAATCTGAAACCTGTATAATGTTATTAATCAGTGGTACCCCAGTAAATTCAATAAAAATAATTTTTTTTTAAATGAGCCTTCAAGTCATAAAAATGCATATGGGAATTTTAAATGCATAATACCAGTGACAGAGGCCAATCTGAAAAGTGTACATACTGTAAAATTCCAACTATGTGACATTCTGGACAAGACAAAACTATGAACATGATAAAAAGATTAGTGACTGCCAGCAGTTGGTGGGAGGTGGGGGAACGAACAGGCACAGCAAAGAGCCCCTGTAAGTCAGTGAAAATACCATGTGGTTACTATGACAATGGACACATGTCATTGTACATTCCTCCAAACTCAGAGACTGTACCAAGAATGCACTATCACGCAGACAATGAGCTTTGAGTGATTATACTACATCAGTGTAGGTTCACCAGTGGTAACAAGGGTACCACTTGATTGGGGGATGTTGACACTGAGGGAAGCTATACATGCATAAAGGTAAGAGGTACATGTGAAATCTCTGTATCTTCCCTTCAATTTTCATGTAAACTTTAATCTAAAAAACATCTTAATTAGAAATAATAATTCAGTAATTATAAAGTTATTTTCCCTAGACTATATCCCGACATGAGAAAATACAATTAAAAATGCTATACAAAATTATTCAGTACTAAAAATTAGATATTGAAACGATACTGAAAATAAATACTTTAATATAGTATTTGTTTGTTTAACAATTTTTTTTTCTTTATTGATTTTACAGAGAGGAAGGGAGAGGGAGAGAGAGATAGAAACATCAATGAGAGAGGACATCGACTGGCCACCTCCTGCATGCCCCCCACTGGGGATCAGACCCACAGCCTGGGCATGTGCCCTGACCGGGAATCAAACCAGCGACCTCTGGTATGTGGGTCAACACTCAACCACTGAGCCACACCAGCCCGACTAATATAGTATTTGTAATTATCTCTGGGTGGTGGGATTGAGAGTATATATTTTTCTCCAGTTTAGAATATACAGTCTCAATGTCAGAAAGTCTTTACTTTCCAAGTCCCCAGTGTGTCCCTCCTCCACCTGCCTCGTTTCCATGGTACTCACAGCGCATGTCTGATGTGATTTCTCTTTTTTCCTTCTTTCCTGCCACTTGCCCTTTCTCCGTTTGGTGCACAATTTCTGTCCCCCCAAAAAAGCACAGAATCCCAGAGTTGGACAGTAGTTAAAATGATAAAAGCAGATTCTAATCGGAAATATTGCAGTAGGAGAAAAGAAATCTTGGTATAGAGCTGGGCTCAGTTCCAAATACAATAAGGACAAGTGGAGATTTATAGCCAATGACCAGAGTGAGGGGTTTGTAGATGAAAAATGACTAAAAGGAAGCATCAAGGGAACAGGGGATTCTGGCTGAATTGATTTGACGAAATAGCAGTGACCAGCTGACAGATACCCTGACTGGCACTTTGAATACTTCTGGTGACGGCATATATATCAGTGTTACAGTCATGGTTATTACTTGAAGTAGAGCATGAAAATGTCCAGCTCCAACTCAGGGGTTTTGTTAGATAATCCAAATAAAACTCTGAGGCGTCAGGTTTCAGTTCTCAGTGACACTAAGTGAGGGGAAAGTAAAATGGAAACATTAGTTTCAGAGAGCTGCAGCCACACCGTGGAGGAACCTGGAAAAATGGAAAACCCGCAGAATTTGCTATAGTTCTCCATTCAAATATAAAATTTCTTTCCACAGTCACCACCCCCCTTCCCTTGGATTTTGTTCACAAAATCAATCTGGTCTCATTCCATTTGGCCTGGTTGTTTACATAAGTGCAGGAAGAGAGGTAACTAAGCACACTGGCCGTTTTCAGTCCGCTTTGCTGACATTTCCAACATCAGGTGGTTGGTTTTGGAGGATCCTGAGTTCCTTGAGAGATTTTGATGAGGGGTAGTGTAGACAGAGGGGAGAGGGGGGCTGTGAAGGATTCAAGAGTACCCGAGGGAAGACTGAAGGCGGACACAGGAAGTAGGAGAAATAGAGGGTTAGGGAGCAGATCTTCGAGGAGCCACCTTGGGAATATCTGAAGATTTCCTAAGAGATCACTGATTTTCCCTGTTATTGTTAGTCAAGTTAAACAAACAAGAAAGAAAACAGACCGAGCTGGCAGAGCACATGGTAAACAGGCTTGAGAATACTATAAGAATCATTCTTGACTAATGATTTTTTTGCTTATGAACAGAGAAACTTGGGATTCCGAGCTAGTTACTTTCTCTTACGGAGAATAGCCTCTTCCAGATAGAGAAGCTTAGGACTCTAATCCAGCTCTTTGTCTAAGATTCTAAGGCAGCTTGAGCATATAGTAAGAATTTTATGATTAAAATCAGTTTTACTGTGTATTAATGAACTGCCCACTTGGAATCCTGGGTGGTATGATGACCCTGATTCTACCAGAGTCATGGGCACCACAACTTGACAAAGAAAAATAGAGGTGGGGGGTAAGTGATAGAATACAGATTTTACTCAGGAACTATTTTAATAGAAGAAAAGAAACCTTAGTATAGAACTGGGGCCCTATTCAAATACAACATGGAGAAGTGGGAATTTATAGTTAAGGAACAAGGTGGAGCACGGTGGATAAGAACTCACCATGAGGAAACATTCCAGAAAAAAAGATTTTTGCCGAAATTAGTTTGACAGGATTTTTGCTAAAGGCAGGCTAGAGTAAGTCAGATCCATCTGGGGATGTTGGGGTATGATGAGTTTGATCAGATACACAGAGTGATCAGATTTTTAAAATGAAGGTTCTCATCCAGCCAATGTGGCTCAGTGGTTGAGCATCGACCCTGCACCAAGAGGTCACCAGTTTGATTACCAGTCAGGACACATGCCCAGGTTGTGGGCCAATCCCTAGTGGGGGACATGCAGGAGGCAGCCAATCAATGTTCTCTCTCATCGATGTTTCTAAATCTCTATTTCTCTTCTTCATTCTCTAAAATAAAAAAATAAAAAAATAATAAGAATGAATAGGCATAATGATAGTAAAAGTATAATCATTACAATAGTTAATAAGGTGTCTTATGAAATTCATTCTTTATATAAAATCTAAAACAAAACATAACAATTGTTTCCTGGGGAATATCAAAACTATATCTTTGCTTTATAAAGGTTATCCAAATATGGGAAACATTTTCGGCACCGTTTTTGGAAAACTTTGTGTTTTTCTATTTTTTTTTAATCAAAATAAGAATAAACTAATCATTTTTTTTACTGTTGCTTCGACTGTTTGAAAATGAAAAATACCTTTTATTTTGTTTTTATAACTTTTTAGTAATTTTAAAAATTGTAGTAAAAATTTACCGTGCACCATTATATATATATATATATTTCCTGTTAGGAATAAAACCATTATATCAGACAACATACATGGTTACACTCCTGAAATTTACTGGTCAGACCAAACACGTCTCGTCGGCCACCGTATGTGAAAGCTCCATGTGAGAGGTTCAGATGGAAGCCAGAAGATGGAAATGGCTTCAGTGCCATTCTGCAAGACACATTGGAGCATCTTGCTCATGTTATCTCTTGCTTTATAACAAATTACCCTTCAATTCTACTGCTTTAAAACAGCCATTCAGAACTTCAGGTGGAGCTCGGCTGGGTAACTCTTCTGGCCTACCTGCTATCAGTTATGATCACAGAGTGTTCAGCTGGTGGTGGGGTGATCTAGAGAGTCAAAAACTACTACTCACACGCTTGATGCCGTTCTAGACCTGGCTGAAGGCTAGAACCCCTTTCTCCCTCTTTTCATGGATACTAAAATATATAGTCCTCTAGCTGAGTAGTTGTTGTTCTTACATAAAACCTTAGGACTCCAAGGGAGACTAGAACTCGGTACTATGAGTGCTTTAGGGTCTGAATGCAGAAATGAGCCAAATGTACTTTCTCTGTTGCCCCAAGTAGTCATAGAAGTTGCCCAGATTCAAATGGAGCGACATGGAACCCCATTCCTACAGGAAGAATGTGGCAATCTTTAATCCACCACTTAAGCAACACATTTATTTTAAGAAGTAATGACTTTTATGTATAGTTAAGAGAACATACTGGTCTTAATAAAACTTTGAGGAATTACTCATCCATATAGGTAAAATATCACTTGATAAATTTTGTGCCATCCAATTAGACCAGCAATTTTCAACTGGAGTGCTGGAATTTTTTAAAACATGCAATGCCTGACTATTTAGTCAGGAGCACAGACCTCTTTTTTATTATACTGTCAAATAAAATAATGACAGCAGCCAACACAATAATAACCATTTGGTGTGAATGAATAAAAATTATACCATTTTTTTGTCATATTGGAAAAAAAATATTTTGGTGTGCCACCGAATTTTAGTAATTGGCTTATGTGTGCCATGAGATGAAAAAGGTTGAAAATTGCTGAATTAGTTAAAAGTCAATGATAAAATATAAAAATGACAAAAGCTAATTTATGTTTTATTCCATTAAATGATGATATTATTTTATTAATACTTACATGATTCCTGGAAACTTAAATTATAAAGTATAGCAAAATGGGCCCCTAAATCTTATTTGTATGAATTTGTTACTGAAAGTGAATGTACTTTTGTAAATTAAATATCAGAAAATTAAACAACAGATTACAATTTAGCATCATGTTTAAAAGCTGGAACTGTGGATTCCAACAGACATGGGCTGATTTCCTTAGGTGAAGTCAGTTATCTTTTGCAATCTTCCATTACAGTAGTGAGAGAAAACAGTAACTGCTGTAGAGAATGACTGCTTATTAAGTGAGTATGTATATGAATTTCGTAGTATAGTGCTGAGATATACAGGTACTAAGATAACATTATTTTTACAAGATATAGAGGGAAGTTTTTTTCTAAAAGTTATAGGACTAAGAGACTAAAGAAAGTTATAAAATTTTAATAATTTCTTCAAGTTCAGTTTTTTTTTTTGAAATGAAAAATAATAATTTAGGCATCTTTCCTTTTTGTGAGTTAACTGCCATATTACTTACATAGGGTCACAGCAACAAAGTACAACACATTTGGTGCATTGAAACAAGAGAACTTTATTCTCCCACAGTCCTGGAAGACCGAAGTCCAGACTCATGGTGTCACCAGGGCCTTGCTCCTTCTGAGACTCGTGGTAGAATCCTTCCTCGCTTCTGGTCTCGGCCTTCAATCCTGTATATTCTCTGCTCTGCAGCTGGCTCACTCCAATATCTGCTTCTGTCATTATGTGTTGTTTTTCCTCTGTGCCTCTGTCATCACATGGCATTTTTCTCATCTTACAAAGATACCAGTCATATTAAATTAGGCATACCTAATGACATTATCTTAATTTGATTACATTTGCAAGGCTCTATTTCCAAAAGTCACATTCACAGGTAGTGGGGTTATCGCTTTAATATAATTTTTGCGGGAGATAAATAAAACCATAACTGTCTATATTCTCACTCCCCAAATTTATGTCTTTCACCTATCCAGACATCCCCAAAACTCTTAACCAAATCCAGCCTCAACTCTAAGTCCTAAAATGTCACCTATATATAATAAACTCAGAAAGTCTCAAATCTTACTTTCTAAAGCATCTTAATTGTTTCCTAGTGAGGCCTGGTATATGACTTACCCTGGGCAATATAACTTTCTATTAGTGAACCTGTGAAACCAGGTAAGTTATCTGCTTCCAAAATGGAATGGTGGGAAAGACATAGGGTATTGGTATTCATTCCCATTCCATCCACCAATTTACACTCAGTGACCTATTTTAACATATTTTTTAGAATGCATATGTGAGAAAATATGCATATATAATCTTTGCCCACTTTTTACTCAAAGGTTAGCATATTTAATTATATATACTGTTTTGTACCTTGATTTTCTTACTTTATTTGTGGGAATATTTTTATATCAGAAGATCAATAGTTTGCTTATTTTTTTACTTTTTATTTTACAGCTTAATGTTATTCCATCATTTGAACGTACCACAATTTTTTCAACTAGCCACCTCCTAGTAGACATTTGGGCTATTTCCACTCTTTTAATATTATAGGGCACGGTTCATAAACTTTTATATGCATTATTCCTCACCTATATCAGCATTTCTATTTTTAAAATATTTTTTAAATATATAGGATAAATATTCTAAAAAACTGCAGGGTCACAGAGTATATGCATTAGAATTTTGTATGATTTTCTCTCTTTGGCAGTTTTATCAATTTACACCTACACTCAGTATATGACAGTTTGATTTCCATCTCAAAAAAAAACAGTGAGTCATTCAGATTTTTAATTTTTACATAATAGTTCTGGTTTTTGTTTTTTAGTTCTTGTCTTAATTCTTTCTGTTCTTATTTTTAATATTATTTTTCAATTAAAGTTTACATTCAGTATTATATTGAAATGGTTTCAATGTACACCAGCGTATTAGACAATCATATACTTTGCAAAGTATTCCTCCCACTATTTCCAGTGCCCACCTGGCACCATACATAGTTATGACAATATTGCTGACAGTATCATGTACTTAGGATCCCTATAACTTTTCCATAACTACCAATTTGTACTTCTCATTCCCTTCATCATTTTTACCCTATTTCCCGCCCCTCATCATCTCTGGCAACAATCAGTGTGTACTCTGTGTCTACTACTCTGTTTGAAATTAGTCTGCTTATTTTGTACTTTATAGTCCACATACAAATAAAAGCATATGGTATTTTTCTGTTTATTTTTTCTTGTTTAAAAAAATAAATTTTAAAATTTATTTATTATTAAATTTAATAAAAGTTTTATTAATTTATTTTTGTTACAGATGTTTCTTCTTTTTCCCCCATTGACACCTTCCTCCCAATGCCCCATACCCACAGCATTGTTGTCTATGTACGTTGGTTATGCATACAAGCATACAAGTTCTTTGGTTTATCTCTTCCCTATCCCCATCCCCCACTTCTGAGGTTTGTCAGTCTGTCCCTACTAGTATGTCTCTGGGTCTATTTTGTTCATCAGTTTGTTTTGTTCATTATATTCCACAAATTAGTGAGATCATGTGATATTTGTCTTTCTCTGATTGGTTTATTTCACTTAGCATAATACTCTCCAGGTCCTTTCATGTTGTCTCAAAAGAAGAGATCTTTCATACTAACAGCTGCATAGTATACCATTGTGTATATGTGCCACAGCTTTTTTATCCACTCATCTTTTGATGGACACTTGAGCTATTTCAGGATCTTAGCAATTGTAAATAGTGCTGCTATGAACATAGGGGTACATATATTCTTTCTGATTGGTGTTTCAGACTTTTTAGAGTATATTCCTAGAAGTGGAATTACTGGGTCAAATGGCAGTTCAATTTTTAATTTTTTGAGAAAACACCATATTGTTTTCCATAGTGGCTGCACCAGTCTGCATTCCTACCAGCAGTGTACTAGAGTCCCCTTTTCTCCACACCCTCACCAGTACTTGTTTGATGATTTGCTGATGGCAGCCATTCTGACAGGTGTGAAGTGATACCTTATAGTCGTTTTAATTTGCATCTCTCTGATGATTAGTGATGTTGAGCATTTCTTCATATGTCTCTTGGCCGTTTGTTTGTCCTGTTTTAAGAGGTGTCTTATTTAGGTCCCCTGCCCATTTTTTAATTGGGTTCTTTGTCTTTCTTTTGTTGAGATGTATGAGTACTCTATATGTTTTGAAAATTAACCATTTATCTGATGTATCATTGGCAATGATTCTCTCCCATATATTGGATTCCCTTTCCATTTTGATACTTGTTTCCTTTGCTGTGCAGAAACTTTTTAGTTTGATGTATTTCCAATGCATTTATTTTTTCCTTTGTTTCTCTTGCCTTCCAGTGGTTCTCAATCTTCCTAATGCCACCACTCTTTAATACAGTTCCTCATGTTGTGATGAGCCCCAACCATAAAATTATTTTTGTTGCTACTTCATAACTGTAATTTTGCTACTGTTATGTCTTAGGCAACCCCTGTGAAAGAGTTGTTCGACCCCCCAAACGGGTCACAACCCACAGTTTGAGAACCGCTGCCTTAGGAATTAAGTCAGTGAAAATTCTAATGTGTGTGATGTCTGAAATTTTGTTGCCTACATTTTCTTCTAAGGTTTTTTGGATTCACGAGTCACACTTAAGTCTTTTATTCATTTTGAGTTTATTCTTGTTTATGTTTTAAGCTGGTGGTCTAGTTTCATTTTTATGTATGTAGCTGACCAATTTTCCCAGCACAATTTATTCAGGCTGTCTTTACTTTATTGTATGCTCTTGCCACATTTGTCAAATATTAATTGAGCGTAATGTCTTGGGTCTATTTCCAGGTTCTCTGTTCTGTTCCATTGATCTATACGCCTATTTGTGCCAGTACCAGGGTGTTTTGATCACAGTGGCTTTGTAGTATAACCTGATATCCAGTATCGTAATTCCCTCCTACTTTGTTCATCTTTTTCAAGAGTGGCGAAAGCAGGCATCCTTGTCTTGTACCTGTTCTTAAGGGAAATGCTTTTAGTTTTTGCCCATTGAGTATGATATTGCCTGTAAATTTTTCATAAATGGCCATTATTGTGTTGAGATATGATCCTGCCATTCAACACATTGCTGAGCATTTTTATCAGAAATGGATGCTGGATTTTGTCAAACGCTTTTTCTGCGTCCATTGATATCATATGGTTCTCATCTTTCATTTTGTGTATTTGGTGTATCACAATTATAGATTTGCAGATATTGTACCAGCCTTGCATTCCTGGGATGAATCCGACTTGGTCATGGTGAATAATTTTTTTGATGTATTGCTGGATATGATTTAGTAATATTTTGTTCAGAATTTTGGCATCCGTGTTATCAAGGATTTAGCATATACTTTTCTTTCTTTGTAGTGTCTTTATCTGTTTTTGGAATTAGAATTATGCTGGCCTCCTAACATGAGTTTGTTTCTTCTTGTATTTTTTGGAATAGTTTTAGGAGAATGGGTATTAGATCCTCTTTGAATATTCAGTAAAATTTCCTCAAGAAGCGATTTGGTCCTAGACTTTTGTTTGCTGGGAGTTTTTTATTATGTCTTCAATTTCCTCATTTGTTATTGGTCTGTTCAAGCGAGTGTATTTAGAAATTTTTTCATTTCACCTAAATTGTCCAATTTGTTCATGTATAATTAATTATTCATGTATTTTTTAATGATTGTATTTCTGTGGTGTCAGTTATTACTTCTCCTCTATCATTTCTGATTTTGTTTATTTGGGTTCTCTTTTTGTTTCTTGGTGAGGCTAGTTGAGTTTCCATCAATATTGTTTATCTTTTCAAAGAACCAACTCTTTGTGTCATTGATCTTTTGAATTGTTTTTTTTTTTTAGTTTCTATACCATTTATTTCTGCTCTGACCTTCACTATTTTTTTCCTTATACTTGCTCTGGGTTTTTCTTTTTGTTTACTTTCTAGATCTTTAAGATGTAGGGTTAGAAAGTCGATTAGAAATTATTCTTCGTTCTTTTATTTTTAACATCTTTATTGTTGAATATATTACTATTGTCCCTTTTTTTTTTTTTTTTTTGCTCCATTGACTCCCTCCTCTCCAACCTGCCCCCCTTCTGCCTTCCCCACATTATTGGTTGTGTCCATTGTTTATCTATATATTCATAAAGTTCTTTGGTTGATCTACTCCTGTCCTCTCTGTCCTTTTCCCTTTTAGGTTCATCAGTGTAACAACCAATTTGTACTTCTTAATTCCTTCATTTTTTTCACCCATCCCCCCAGATCCCTTCTATCTGGCAAGCAACAAAAAGTTCTCTATTAGTGAGTCTGTTTCTGTTCTGCTTTCTCATTGTTTGTGGATTCAGTTGTTTATAGATATGTATTTATTGCCATTTTATTGTTCATATTTTTGTTCTTCTTTTCCTCCAAGAAGACCCTTCAACAGTTCATATAATACTGATTTGGTGGCGATGAAATATTTTAGCTTTTTATTGTCTGGGACATTATTTATATGTCCATTGATTCTAAATGATAGCTTTACAGGATAGTGTAATCTTGGTTGTAGGTCCTTGCTTTTCATCACTTTGAATATCTCTTGCCATTTCTGGCCTGCAAAGTTTCTTTTGAGAAATCAGCTGACAGTCTTATGGGAGTTCTTTTGTAGGTAACAAACGGCTTTCTCTTGATGCTTTAAAGATTCTCCCTTTGTCTTTAACCTTTGGCATTTTGATGATAATATGTTGGTGTGGTCCTCTTTGGGTTCATCATGTTTGTGACTCTCTATGCTTCCAGGACTTGTAACCAAGTTAGTGAAATTTTCTGTCATTATTTTTTTCAAATACGTTTTCAATTTCTCGGTCTCTCTCTTCTTCTTCTTCCACACCCATGATACAAATATTGATATGCTTGAAGTTGTCTCAGAGGCTCCTTACACTGTCCTCATTTTTTTGGATTCTTTTTCTTTTTACTGTTCTGATTGCGTGTTTTTTGCTTTCTTATATTCTAATTCAATGGTTTGCCTCTTCACTTCACCTACTCTATTATTGATTCCCTGTAAATTATTCTTTATTTCAGTTAGTGCATCCTTCATTTCTGACTGTTCCTTTTTTATGTTGTTGATGTTCTCACTAAGTTCCTTGAAGTTCTCCTTAAGTTCCTTGAAGGTCTTACTAAGTTCCTTGAGCATCTTTCTAACCAGTGTTTTGAACTCTGCATCTGTTAGATTGTTTGTCTCCATGTTGATTAGTTCTTTTCCTAGAATTTTATTCTATTCTTTCACTTGGGACATGTTTTTTTGTCTCCTAATTTTAGCTGCTTCCCTGTGATTGTTTCTATGTATTAGATAGAATTGCTGTCTCTCCTATGCATTTTAGGGTATCTCATTGTTGTACATGTTCTATAGGGTCCAGTGGCAAAGCCTCCCTGATCACCCCAGCTGGACACATGAGGTGTATCACTCATGTGGACTGTCTACCCTTCTGTTGTAATTGAGACTTGATTGCTGTTGGCACCTCAATGGGAGCCATTTACTCAGACTGATCAGCTGCAAGGACTGGCTGTTCCCACTGACCACTGGCCTCTGACTCCCTTGGAGGATCAGCAGTGTAGGGGCCAAACACAGAGCAAGGTTTACCTCAGCAGATCTCTAGTACCCACTGAGTCTACTCATTGAGTGTGCCACTTGAAGAGGTGGTTGGGTGGTGGTATTTTGATGTGGCCTGAAGCTGTCCACTCAGTGAGCTGGCTCTGGCACAAGGTCAGCCTCTGCCTGTGTTCTATCTGGAGCCAACCAGGCATAAGCTACAAAAGGATCTGCAGATGGTGATTTTTGTGTTGGGCTTAGAGGTGCCCGGGAAAAGTCAAGTTGTGAACCAAAGTTGGCTGTTTCTAGTGCTTGGCCTGGGGCCACTTAATGAGGGGTATGTGGCTCGCTGAGACCAGATGCTTGTTTGAGAAATTTTAGGAAAATCTGAAGTAGGATCCAAGACAGGCCAATCCTATGGTAAAGCCACAGGAAACAGCTTGTGTGGGCCCAAATATTGGTTGGGGCAGGGTCTCAGGGAATTACCAGGGCAGAGCAAATAGTGTGAGCCAGGTTGCTGGAGTCCCAGATATCACTGCCATCTGTTGTTCCAGGGAAGGGTTCACCAAAGGAACAACGGCCTCCCACAGCAAGTTAGTCCAGGAGAAAGCTGCCCCTCCAGCTCTCGCCCTAATGCTGAACAATTCAGTTCTCCCCTGTATGTCCCTCTATCTTTCAAGTTGCCTCCCCACGCTGGAGCCCAGAAGGAGTGAGTGTGAATATGTCCGTGTGTGGGCCCTTTAAGAGGAGCTCCTTGGGGTTCCAGCTGCCTCAGCCTCCTTCAGCCTCAGTTCCTGCTGGTTTTTACAGCCAGAACTGATGGGGACTTCTCTTCCTGGCACTGGAACCCTAAGCTGGGGGTCTGGTGTGGGACAGGGACCCCTCACTCCTCAGGGAGGACCTTCACAGCAAAGGTATCTCTCCTGATTTTTATCTCCCACATGTTGGTGTGGGACCAGCCTGTCCACACCTTTGCCCCTCATACCAGTCTCGATGTGGCTTCTTCTATAATTTCATAGTTGGAGGATTTCCGTTTAGCTCAATGTCAGGCAGTTCTGAATGATTGTTATTCTGTGACTTAGTTGTAATTTTGATATGGTTGTGGGAAGAGGTGAGTACTCGTTCACCTACACCACCATCTTGACCGGAAGTCATCTTGTTTCTTTAGGTAGGCCTATAGTGCTATAAACTTCCCTCTCAGGACTGCTTTTGCTGCATCCCATAGATTTTGTGTTGTGTGTTTATTTTCATTCATTTCCAGAAAGTTTTTAATTTCTTCCTTGATCCCCTTAGTAATCCATTTATTGTTTAATAACATGCTATTTAGCCTCCATGTGTTTGAATATTTTTGCATGTTTTTATTGTAACTGATTTTTAGTTTCATGCCATTGTGATCTGAGAAGATGCTTGATATGATTTCTATCTTCTTGAACTTGTAAAGACTTAGTTTATGTCCTAACATATGGTCTGTCTTTGAGAATGTCCTATGTGCACTTGAGAAGAATGTGAAATCTTCAGTTTTGGGGTGTAATTCTCTGATCTAGTGAATCATTTAGAATCTCTGTTTCCTTGTTAACTTTTTGTCTAGAGGATCTATCCAGTGATGTCAGCGGGGTGTAGAAGTCCCCTGCTATGATTGTATTGCTGTTGATTTGTCCTTTGAAATCCTCCAGAAGTTTTGAAATTTATTTTGCTGCTCCTATATTGGGTGCATATATGTTTACCAATGTTATGACTTCCTGTTGGATAGATCCTTTCAATATTATGTAGGGGTCTTCTTTGTCTCTAGTACGCCTTTATTTTGAAGTCTATTTATCGGATATGAGTATTGATACCCCAGCTCTTTTATTCCTACCTGTTTGCTTGGAACATTTTTTTCCATTCCTTCATATTCAACCTATGTGAGTCTTTTTTGTGAGCTGGGTTTCTTGTAAACAAAATATATATGAGTAATGCTTTCTTATTTATTCAGCTACTCTGTGTCTTTTGATCAGGTCATTTAATCCATTCATGTTTAAGGTTATTATTGATATGTATGTATTTATTGCCATTTTTGTTCATTATGGTTATGCTTCTCTTACTATTTCTTCTGGTTATTAAAGCAGTCCTTTTAATATTTCTTGGAGTGCTGGTCTCATGCTAATATACTCTCTCTTTTTTTTTTTTTAAATCTGGGAAGCTCTTTAGTTTACCAGTAGTCTTGGATTCAGATCCTTGTTTTTCATGACCTTGGTTACTTCATGCCATTCCCTTCTAGCTTATAGTGTTTCTGTTGAGAAGTCAGCTGATAGTCTTATGGGGTTTCCTTTGTAGGTAACCTGTTGCTTATCTCTTGGTGCCTTTAGGATTCTCTCTTTGCCTTTGATTTTTGGCAATTTAATTATTATGTGTCTTTGTGTGGGCCTGTTTAGATACTTCTTACTTGGGTCTCTCAGTGCTTCTTGAACTTGTATGCCTTTTTTTCTTTATCAAGGTAGGGAAGTTTTCTGTCAATATTTCTTCAAATCTCTTCTCTAACTCTTGCTCATTTTTTTCTTCTTCTGGCACTCCTATTATGTGGATGCTGTTACATTTCATATTTGCCACAATTCTCTTAGGCTGTCTTCCTGTTCTTCTTTCTTTCTTTCTTTCTTTCTTTCTTTCTTTCTTTCTTTCTTTCTTTCTCTTCCTTCCTTCCTCCTTCCTTCCTTCCTTCCTTCCTTCTCTTCCTTCCTTCCTTCCTTCCTTCCTTTCTTCTTTCTTTCTTCTTTCTTTCTTTCTTTCTTTCTTTCTTCTTTCTTTCTTTCTTTTCTGGTATTTGCCCCCAGCAGGAAATGAACCCAGAACTGTCTGATCCACTGGCCGATGCTCCAACTACTGATCCAAACCAGCCAGGGCATGTCTTCCTGTTTTTTAATTGTTTTTTTTTCTTTTTGTTTTCTGATTGGATCATTTTTTTCTACCCCTCTTCTAATTCACTGATCTTGTCCTTGACTTCTTCTACTCTGCTGGTTATTCCTTCCAATGTGTTTTTTTATTTCTGCTGTGTCATTCTTCATTTCCAATTGGTTGGTTTTCAGTGTTTCTATATCTTTAGTCATGCTGTTGAGATTCCTCATAATTATTGCTCTGAACTCTCCCTCTAATATCTTGGTTAATTCTTTGTCATTTATTTCTTCTCCTGAAAAATTATCTTGTTCTTTCATTTGGAATTTGTTCTTTGTTTCACCATTTTGGCTCTCTCAGTGGGTTTTGGAGCCTGCCAAATTTTTCCTGTGGGTGTTAGTGTTTTGCTGATTGTGGCTTCCTGTAGTACAGTGGTTCTCAACCTGTGGGTCATGGCCCCTTTGGGGATCGAACAACCCTTTCACAGGGGTCGCCTAAGACCATTGGAGAACACATATTTCCTACGGTCTTAGGAACTGAGACACCGCTCCTCTATTCGTCTCCAGGCGGGTCTGCTAACATGCAGATATGTCCACATATGACACAAGGACCTGTATTAAAAGGTTGCAGCATTAGGAAGCTTGAGAACCACTGCTCTAGTGGGTTTAAATGAGTGTGGGAGGACCCACATTGAACACCACTGTCAAGTTTTATTTTCCTGTGTAGATTTGCAGGCCAATCAAGGTTTAGTTGAATTATTGATGGTAAACATTATGACAGATGTGAGGTAATATCACATTGCAGTTTTAATTTGCATTTCTCTGATGATTAGTTATGCTGAGCATTTTTTATATACCTAATTGTCATCTGTATGCCCTCTTTAAAATATTGTTTATTCATGTCCTCTGCCTATTTTTTAATTTAATTTCTTGTATCTTTGGTGATTATAAATGGGATTATTTTTTTTTAGTTTTCTTCTTGGGTAGTTCAGTATTGGTGTATATACATGCAACTTATTCCTTAATATTTACTTTGTATCCCTCATTTTACTGAATTCACTTATCAGTTTTAGCATTTTTTTGGAGGAATCTTAAGGGTTCTCTATGTACAGTATCATGTCATCTTCAAATAATGATAATTTTACTACCTTCTTTCAAATTTGGATGTTTCTCTCTCTCTCTTTTCCTCTCTCTCCCTCCCACTCTATCTGAACAAAAAATGGAAAAATGTCCTTGGGTGAGAATAAAAAAATTAATCAATAAAATTAAAAAAACCTATTACATATTATATTAAATAGTAAAGACTTACGGTGTAGGTTTTAAAAGAAGTAATGGTAAAATTTTAGGTAATTGTAGTAGTGGAATGAAAGTGTTCTAAAATTGAAATAAGCAGTGTTTTAGGATACCTTTCTTTTGGTTTTGTTTTTTTAATCCTCATCTGAGGATATTTTCCCATTTATCTTCAATAGAATGGGAGGGAGGGAGAGGGAGAGAGACATATCAATATGAGAGAGACACATCTACTGATTGCCTCCATCATGACCTGACCAGGGTCAGGGATGAACCGCAACTGAGGTAGGTGCCCTAGACCGGAATCAAACTCAAGACTCATTGGTCCGTGGACCTATGCTCTAACCGCTGAACAAAATCGGCCAGGGCCAGGATAACTTTTTTAAGGTATGTTCTGTCATTTGTAATATTCTAAGGAAGGACAATCATTCTTTCAGTTGTTGATATAATATTTTTCTCAGTTATTATGATCTGGGAATTCTGGCTTCCTCTTAAAGGGTCAAATTTGTCTTTGTTTATAACACGATTGTTGCTCAGTTTCTCAGAATTTAACATCTCAAAAAAAAAGAGTTTGCACAGTTCTAGACAGCCTGCAATTCTTTTTTTGTTTAATCCTCACCTGAGGCTATTTTTCTATTTAGCTTCAGATAGAGTGGGAGGGTGAGAAAGGGAGAGAGGGAGAGAGAGAAACATTGACAAGAGAGAAACACATTGATTGCTTGCCTCCTGCATGACCCCGACCAGGGCTGGAGACAAGCTGCAACCAAGGTACGTGTTCATGACCAGAATCAAACCCACGACTTATTGGTCTACGGGCTGACACTCTACCACTGAACCAAACCAGCCAGGGTTGAAATTCTTAGTAATATAGTATATAGTGTATTATTTTACTGGGTCATGTAGAAATGTCTACTTTCAATAATTTCAGTTATGATTATATGCTATCAAAATAGCAATAGAAATCTTGTCTTCTATTGCTTACCTTTTCTTCCATTTCCCTTTTGCTTCTAAAATATTTTATGTTCATTCATGTAAAAGAATTCCTTATGGAATCAAAGCATGTAATAGTCACCTTGTGGCTCAGTGGTTGAGCATTTACCCATGCACCAGGAGGTTGCCAGTTTAATTCCCAATCAGGGCATATGCCCAGGTTGTGGGCCTGATCTCCATTGGGGGGCATGCAGGAGGCGCCCAGTTGATGTTCTCCCTCATCGATGTTTCCATCTCTCTTTTCTTCCCCCTTCCTCTCTCTCTAAAATCAATAAAGAAAAAAAAAAAAGCATGTAGTAGTCTATGGATGAATTCTACTTAGCTTAGTGAGTATTGTTGATCAAAATATAAATTTGATCATTGTTCCTATTGCAGTATATGTGTGGATAATATTCATTGTTAAACATAAATAAAAACTACTCAACAAACAACCGTGGCAACCATGAAAAGTCTTAGGATACTTAAAAAAATAGAAAGTATTTTAGGAGAAAGACATTTTAATATCAAAGTGATTGTATGATAGCATAATATGGCAATAAATGTTCTTCAACTAATAAATGAAATTAAACAGAGCAAAACAGTGCTAAATAAATTGGATGAACATCAACTAATACATTGCCATTCTTCCACTTCCTCTGAATGACTAGTAAAAGGTCCCTGACAGCAAATGTGGAATAAGCTAGCTCATCAAAGAAAGCTATTTAAATAATCACAACCACGCAGGACATCAGTTTCTTCCAATATGGAAATAAAGGATTAGAAATAGTATCATTCTTGTCTAAATTTAGACAATATCTTCCCCTTCACAGAATGCCCTAGTTTAATTTTCTGCCTGATGAAACTCTTACTCATACTTTGAAAGACAACAGAAATACCACTTCCTTTGGGAAGTATTTTTAATTTCTCAGGACATTTCTATTACTTCCTCTCCTGTGCTGCTTACCAGACAATACCAATGTACCTACATCATGGCATCTTCATAATGTTTTACTGTAGTGTGAAGACTCTGTTTCTCCTTAAATACTGTAATGTTTCTGAGCCATTATTTTAATTTTATTCATTTTGTATAATACTCAGGTTTGCAGGTGGTAAAAATCAAGTCCTAAAATGGCTTAAGCAGGAAAGGAAATGTTTGGCTTGTAACTTGTAACTGAAGACATGAGGATAGTGCTGGATCCAGTCTCCTCTTAATTGAGGGTCTCAAAAGAGATCACTGGGATCTGCTTTTGCTCTATGCATTTCTCATCTTCTCTTTTCCTGAGTCAGTTTCTATATGACACATGCCCTTCCCTCAATTCAAAAAGCAGTAGATTTTAAGAAGCTTACTTTCAGAAACTCCTCTACACATCCTGGAATTGACTCTGAAATGCCCAGCATGGCTCAAGGTATACCTCTTTCAGTTAGCACTGGGTCCTGTACCATGGAAACTCACCTCCAGGTTATGCTGAGTCAGAGTAAAAAAGGGTTATGCAGGACCTAAAGAATGTGTGGGGGTGACTGTGGGAGCACTGCCCCTCCCCACCCTCCCTGGGCCCGGGTTCTGTGTAGGGCACAGCCTCTCTGTGACTCCTGAAGTCATGTAGTAGGTCAACATTTAAAAATAAATGGTCCAAGAAAAATCAAAGGCTGTTGACAAAGAATGAGCAATGATGGACGCGAGGCAGACATCAACCAACTAGAAAGAGC
Source organism: Molossus molossus (assembly GCF_014108415.1). Lineage (NCBI taxonomy): Eukaryota > Metazoa > Chordata > Mammalia > Chiroptera > Molossidae > Molossus > Molossus molossus. The sequence goes on along the minus strand of NW_023425351.1, from coordinate 6,173,045 downwards.
CATTATATTGTTGTACAAGTCACACTGGTTAGAACCTAGAGTGTATAATGACACAAAGAGTATCTGGAGAAATGAAGTATATTAAAGTCAGGAAAAATGAACGAAAGAAGGATGGCAAGATAGCCCTACTAGAATTAAGGCAAATACAAGATCCTCTCTAGAATTATGCTATTGAGAGCTTTATTTTTTTAAAAAATTGTATATTTAAAATGTTCAAAGCATATATAGAAATGAAAAGTGCTCATGTAAATTTTTATGGACTAAAATAATGTATTTTTTAAAAATTTTAGTTCTTTGTAAGTAAATAAAAACATTGGTATGGATAATGAAAAGGTTGGTAAAAAGAAATATTTTTTCTTGATTTGTAATTACAGAAAAGGAAGATTATACATTATTTCTTAAATATGTTTTACTTAAGATGATAATGTTGTCTTTATTTAATGTACTCCAGTTGATGAATTCCTGAAGGATGGTTGATGGAAAATTGAGATCTAGACAGTCGATTAGAAGGATGACAAACAGATAACCAGCTTTTAAAAAGGATTTTAAAATTTCTTTACGGCCTCTGGCAGCTTCACATAGGAACTCTTGGACTAGATAAAAAATCTCCAATACATTTTTTCTTCTCCAAGGAGAATATCATAAAGCAATTATTCTTTGGTGTGGCATTTAAAATTATAATTAATAATTTATTTGGATCTATTTATTGTTTGATGTCCTTCAGCTTTGATAATCTGTCTACCTGGTTAAGTACTATTTTTTTATACAAGGACAAAGAAAACACTTTATGAATCATACGGAATCAATGTCAAGTGAAGAGAATTCTATTCTGTGTTTGCTCTAAAACTGTGATTTCTATTGGCTGCTCTCACTGTTGACTTTTTTTTTTTTTAATTATTGGGTTAAGGCCAAATTTTCCCAAAATTTAGAAAAGCAGAAACATGGAAAGCAGTCAGTTCTTATAGCCTTTATTGTTAAAAATCACTCTTGATTATTTCTCTCCTGTGAAGTATCAGGATCCAAGTTTCACTTTCTGCCTCATTTCTCTGTATTTATACTTACATAAATTTTTATGTAAATATGTATTAGTATAATATTTACATATACTATAAAAAGAGTATTAACAGTTATATAATACATATTCAGGAATCATAAGTTGGCCTATATAGAAAAACCCAAAAAACAAGTGTAACTTTATTATCATCAATACCATTAGCAGTCCTGTAAAGACCACCAAACAAAATGGATTTTGAGTTCAATACCTGCATAGGTACACAGGCCTTGACGAGGTCTTGGGTAGCTGTCTACCTCTGGTGTTGGCAGCTTCTTCTCCTCAAGGTGTCTTTAATGTCTGTAGACAGGAGTAGATGTCCATTAACAGTTAAGTTCCTAATAAGGTCCTTTCCAGTGAGTTAGGAAATTGCCTTTTATTTGATGTCCTTTCCAATAATCAAATCTCCAGGTTGCAGTCAAATGATTATTAAAGTTTTGTATGCTGCAAGCTTGCTATAAAAAGAAGCAGTCATCCACTTGGCATTTTCTTTAAATGGCTCTATCAAACCCTGGCAGTAGTGGAGGATATCACTTTTAATAACACCATCTCCTCATGTGCTCTGATGAGGCCAGGAAGCAAAGCGGAAACAAGCGGTCATCTGGGTTTTCCCATGGTCCCGACTGTTTGTTTAATTTAAAATCATTGTTTACCCATAAAATATATCCTAGAAGTTTTTTCTTCACTTATTTTACAGTGCTTCCCATTAAGTCTCTAATCTTTTGAGGTGTTCTAAGGGCCTTTTAGAAACACCACAGATATTCCTACATATATTGAGATTTTAACTGTTAAAACCTTAAGGTCTAATGAAATCTAAGAAGTAATAAATTGTTATTTTAAGGTAAATACATTTTGTAACCTCTAGAAATATTTTTATAGACATAAAAGTCAATTATTAACATGGACTTACTTTATTAAAACCCAGGTAAAATAAAAACATGCCTATTTTACTTAAGCCAGCAAACCTAAGCTGACTTTTATTTATGAAGAATTAATCTTAGATCACATGAACCTGAAAAGTATCTGAGTTAGTCTCTATAGTTCTGAGAATTTTAGAATACTCAATTTTTACCAACTTGCCTTTAAATTAATTTTAACAATACCATCTGGAGGTAGAAAATGATCTCACATTTAATATTTATATCTATACCTACACACACACACACACACACACACACACACACAGAAATAGAGAACAGCGTATCCAAATTTTGTTTTAGAAGCTTTTACAATTTGTATCTGTCCTTGACACCTCAAGTTTCTCCCCTTTTAAAATATAGACACTTTTTATTCCTCAAAGAATTTACCCCTAACTGACATTTTATGTTGATCTGTTTTTCTAAATTCACTTTTGAAAGATTTGAGAGACCAATTAAATATGCTTTCCATTCTTTCCTGCCTAATTTTATAGTGGGCCTTTTCTAATTGTGTGTGCGATGAGATTAATTGCAAAGTATCAAAGGATCTTCAGCTCAGCCAGCTTCCGCAGCTACCTGTAGGGCTTGTCAGCCTCTGAGGCACAAGGTCTATTTGAATTTTAAGATCTGTAGTCTGAACTAACTGCTGGGGAAAACCAGATCTTACCTGCTGGTCTCCAGATGAACCAAGCATCCCAGTCGGTGGACATCCCAACAGAGTTGCTTTATGCCTTAGAGGAAATTCTCCCTTAGGCAACACCACAAAGCTTCTTAGTCACTTCAGAAAACCCAAGCACCACAGCGAGAGCTTGCAGATGTTGCTGGAACCAAGATGACTCCCAGTAATAGGTTCTGAGGATGCATCCTCAGGACCTGTTCCTTCCCAAATGTCCCAGCTCTCAATACCATGACATTGGGGTAGACTTTCAACATATGAATTTGGGGGAGACCTAAACACTCAGTATGGGGCACAAAAATAATTAAATTGCATTTTAGTATGATTAAACATAGTAAAATAAATTTCTGTGCAATTTTTATGATCTAGTACTTACTTAACTGGGGTTCTTTTGTCCTTTTAAAAATTTTGTCATCCAACAAATTATTTCTTAGATTTAGGTACTGCTAATCAAGATAATAATTTATGGTATTATAGTACTTTCCACATTTTAAAATAACTTGCATATATTAGTTCTTTTGACTCTTACTACACACATATGAAATAGACTGATGCTCATTTAGAAAGTGGTAAAAACAGGACCCAGAAAGAAAAGTTTCTGTTTCCTTTATATACCTTTCAATCTTTGTTCCCTTGTGAAACTTAGTACTGTTGTCTCAGCATTTTGTATTGCCTTGCTTTTTTAAAAAAAAGAAATTGTAACCCAAAGATATGTTTTTCTTTAAAAAAAAAAATGATTTTAGAGAGAGAAGAAGGGGAGAGAGAAACAGCGATGTGAGAAAGAAACATCAATCAGTTGCATCCCATACACACCTTGACCTGCAGTCTTTTGGAGTCTGGAATGATGCTCCAACCGAGACACTTGGCTGTCTGTCCTTCCTTTAACTACTTCAGTCCAATAATCTAATTATACCCATGATTTCAGTTAAAATCTAGGCAACACTGGTAAGTCATAATCTTTAATCCTATATGTCAACATTCTATTAAATATATCAATAAATAAAAAATCTAATACATAAACGAAGGCCTTTCATTTCACTTTGTCCTACCTCAAATAGCATTTTCATTTCAAGTCGCCTAAGCTAGAATCCTGGCTTTCAACCAGGGCTCTTCTTTCTCCCACATCTTTTATCTGAATTCTCACAAAATACTATCTGTCTTTCTACTTTGTTTTCCCTTCTTAATCTAATTGCAAATACATTATTTGAGCCTTAACAATCATTGTCTTGGTTGCTAGACAATCCCTCTAATTAGCTTCCAGAGGGATTTACAATTATTCTCAGTTTTTAAAATTTACCTTCTAGCCTTTTGACAGATGACTTTTCTTCAATGGCTATTAATTACGTCTCTTTGTGTTTTAACATTGTTTGATGGCTCTTCATGATCTTCAGATTAAAACTCCAAATCCTATGTGGAACATTAGCTTTTTGAGATTTGATCACAGTACACTTTCATCTTAGTCTACAATCTCTAAATTTTGTTTGGCAGGTGAGCTAAACAGCTTAAAGTTCCTTAAAGAGACCACATTCTTTCACACGTAGTATCTTGGTACATGATGCTTTCTCCAAGAGACATTAATCAAACCCAACTGATACCTTCTCCATCTTCAAAACTGAACCCATTTCACCTCCTCTGAGCCAACTTCTTTGAGATTTTCCTATAATCCACTTTCACACATTTACCTAAATGCCAGCAAACACTACGTGAAAACCTCAGATAGGACGGACGCCTAGCCCTGCCTTGAAGCCAGACCCATACCGTACTTCAGTTTTTACTTGAATTGGCCTTGCAGAAACCATTCCAGTGTGGGATAGTGTTCCAGGTAATTAGACACCAGCTTTTACCAGACTCTTGGCACTTTGTCATTTCAGATGTAGTCTGCGTGACTTTGTCAGATAGTAGATAGGGCTGCCCAACTCTGAGCGTGCTCGATACCACTGACTTGTACACTCCAAAGAGCATGTTTACAGCATGTAAATAACATTTCAAGAAAACTGTTACTGAAAATATAGGTGGCCTCAGGCCTCTTCCAGACCTATGATTTTTCATAAGCCTTCCGGTTGTTTGTGTGAGATATATGTAGTGCTGTAAGGGCCATAGGGACTCACAAGCCCTTAGGAGAAATCACAGAGAACTGCTCACCACGGAGCGGTCCTGACAGTCAGGGATGTTTGCTCCTCAACTAAGATCTATGCTTTGCCTGATTATCTTTATACAGGTAAGTGTTTATAGGTTTTGACATTAAGAATTCTCCTTCAACTATATCCATTGGTACATTTCCATTATTCACATTTCTTTTGCTTTTGTGCTAAATCCCTATAACATGAATCACGTTTACTGTATTGCAATTATTCTTTCTCACAATACAGTAAGATTTTGTTACTATAAATAAATAGACTGTATTAACTGTCTATTTGTATCTTTGTATTTCCAGGCTCTAGCCTGGTAACATCATACTCCACACACATTGTCAATAGTAAAAGCGTTTTTTAGTGAAGCGTGATAAGTTAGTGCAGATCCTCTGAACAGAAAATGCCAAGATGGGATTCAACTGACAAACACTTTATTAGGGAATATGTCTGTGAAAGAAAACAGAGACAGAACCTGGATGTCTGGCCCATCGGGCCGTGATGCAAGGCTCACCTGGAGGGAAGACAGGGATGCAGGTGCGTTCCCTGAACGGCCACGCAGGCAGAGTCAGGTGCCGCAGAGCCTGCTGCAGAGCCTGGCGTCCGCCCCTGCGACATCTCACACCTTCGGAAGGGGCCTGCCTTTTCTCATCAACAGACAGCTGAGAGGGAGCATTTGAGATCTTGTCACTCGGCACATATTATTATTAGTTTGACTCAAATAAACTCATTACAATTTTCTACAGGTCTGGACATTTCTTACGTCAGCATTGACCCAGGACCACACTGGGGACAAGCAGGGACTCATTGTGTCTCGCCAGCTCTCTGCTTCACAGTGGGGAGTGTGGGCACCTCTCTCAGAACTGTGGGCCTCTTGTTCTAAGGAGCGGGCCATGACTTTATTTGAGCTGTTCTTTGAAAATCCTCAAGGTGAATAAAGAGAGATAACCAAGGGAAAGGGGGGGGGGGAGTGGATTGTTGCCTTTCATTTCAGCTTTTTCATTGAATGGCTTACTGAAAGTCTGAACCAAATCTTTGCTGGTTAAATAAGAAATTGAACTCTTTTTTGCTCTAAAGGAAAAGGACACTTTCTTCCCCAACCCAAATACCAGTGAGGAGAGAGCAGCTGTCCAGGACAATGGCCTCTAAGCGGGGGATCGGGCATCAGGAGTGCAGTGATAGCTACTTCTGGCTGATCCCGAGGAAGCGGCGGGAGCCCTGGGGAGAAGGGCAGGTCACCCTGGAACGGGTTTACTCTGAGCAAGGAGCCCGAAAGTCATCCTGCCCAGTGAGGGGCATGCAGAGGTGGCCAATTGATGTTCTCTCTCTTTCTGCCTTCCTCTTTCTCTCTCGAATCAATAATAAAAAAAAATGTTAAAAAAAGAAGAGGCCCAGAAAACCAGCCATCTCTCCTTCTACCGTGTGACAATAAAAGCAGTCAGCAGTGTGCAGCCCAGAAGAGAGCTGTCACAAATACTGACCGCGCTGAGCTGTCACACGGAGCTCAGTCTCAGAGCCTCCAGAACTGGGAAAAATATTTTCTTAGTTGTGTAAACAAGTTTATTTGTAAATTTAATCAATATACATTATTGACCTAAAAACTTAAAAAAGGATAAATTTTAAAACCACTTGGAAGGCCAGCGCTATAAAAGAATTGTCCCAGCCCTGGGTGGTTTGGCTCAGCAGTTAGAGCGTTGGCCCACAGACCAAAGGGTCACAGGTTCGATGCCCTGTGAAGGGCCTGTACCTGGGTTTCAGGTTCTAGCCCCAGCCCTGGTCAGTGTTATGTGGGAAGTGGCCAAAGTGTCTCTCTCACATAGATGTTTCTCACTCTCTCTCTCTCTCCCACCCTCCCACTCTATCAAAAAAAAAATCAATGGAAAAATATCCTTGGGTGAGGATTAACAAAAACAATAATAATTGTCCCAGGACTGTAACCTAGATGCAGCCTAACCTGACACCATGTTAACTAGCAGAGGTTCTGTAGACGAGCCACGTGCCTCTTCCCCACAGAAAATTTACTCTCGGGGTTAGTAAAGTATGATCTCCACAAGGAGGTTAAGTCCCATACTGTTTCCTCTTGGTAAAGATAAACCTGGTTTGGAGACCAACAACATCACCTAGTGTTTATGAGCCACCCAGTCTGTGGAACTTCGAATATTCCAAACTAAGACGTGGCCTCTCCAAGGTCAAATAGCTAGAAGCTGAGCCCAAGGATAAGATTAAATTTCTACCCATGCCAATATCCATTCCACTCAACCACACTTCTTGAAAATGCTGAATTTGAGGGTTAGATTAAATAGAAGAGAAAGAACAGTAACATATACAGTTGTGGAGGATTTGAGCAGAGTTTGTAAATACAATAGTTCAAACGTGGTCCACTGAGTTTTCTCACCGAGGTTTAACTCTGGAAATCTTTGAGCTTTTGTAAAACTGAAAGAAGCCTCTAGGCCAAAAGAGATTATTGTAGTTGTAATGGAGACCTTGGGAGGTTTATCAATGTAAACAGTGAGATCCAAATGAGTTTGCCTTTGAAGTAAAAAAGTTTCCAGAATAATTGTAATTATACTGAAAACTGGAACAGTTTTTGTTTGTTTATAATATGACCCACAATCAGTGGAAATCTTAAACTATGCATTAAAATGTGGCAAGATGTCATACCATAGAAGATACATATTGAAAAATAAGAACTTATTTTTTATGTTTTTCTAAAAGAGCCATTAGGAGTTTGTGTTTATTTTTGGAACAGCACATAGAGAAGAAGGCTTGGTGGGATGGTCCACGGTAGTTAAGAATGGGTTGTATTGACTTTTGAGCCAGAGGCTGTAGTCATATTCCAAGTAGTCATTAGCATATATACATGAATATATCTCCTTAAGCATTTATGTATGAAGAAGAAAATTATAGTAACAGTGTTGCCCAAGTTAATGGCATAGAAGTCACTGCTGGAAAACGTGAAACACTAAATTCTTACTATAACTTACTATACATTGTCGATGTAATATTCAACTAAAAATTGAACTATACATATAGTCATGAATTTGCTATACTCCATGTTGAAGAATTAGTTTCTGCTGGGACACAATAGTTTCAGGAAGAATGTGACATTACCAGAAGTTTGAAGTTGAAATAGAGTCATGTGCCCTTTAATGACTGGGATACATTTTGAGAAATTTAAAATTGGGATTTTTGTCATTGAACAAAGATCACAGAGTATACTTACACAAACCTAGACAATAGCCTGCTACACATCTAAGCTTATGGCATAGCCTATCGCTACTAGCTGACAGGCCTGTACTATACAAACAACAGGAAAATAAGCCAACACAAGAGAAAATAATGTAATCAAGAGAAATGATACACATGAGTTGCATGAGACTGCCGCTGGTGTAACAGGATATACTAGGTAACAACAAACTTTTTTTATGAGTAGAGCGAGAACACTCTAAAATAGCATTAAGTATAGTATAGTAAATATATAAACCAGCAACATATTTATTATTAGTATCAACGATCACGTACTGCACACAGTGCATGTAACATACATTTATACACTTTGCAGCTCAGTAGGTTTTTACAGAAGCCACCACAAACACTTGAGCAATGAATGCCCCCCATACAGTGTTAGGTTGGCACTGGTGTCACTAGGAGATAGGGACTTTTCAGCCCCATTATAATCTCATGGGACCACCATCGTATATATAGAAAATTGACGACTGAAACATGGTTGTGCACTGCATGACTCTAACCTCTTTCTTATATTCTGCCTTTAGAGTAGTTTAAACTAGTTTAAACCGTATAGTCACAAAGCCCTTGTCTTCAGTATTTCTTAGTTCCAAAGATAAATTATGACTTGATGGTAAGAAATATCCTTTCTTTTCTCAGCCAATTCTAAAGCTATGAATAGTTATAAGTACAGTATATACTTATATATACTTACAGACTATTTTAAAAGTTTCTTTTAATCTAATTCAGATTTCTAAATTTAATTTAAAAAATTTTCACTCATCAAGAATTTTGGTAGTTACCAGAGTCAAAAGTAACTTTTACGTAAGGTAGGTATTTGTTTTAGTGTGTTATATTTTGTTCAGATTTGTTTATGCCACAGTTGTTATTCTAATGACTATTTTTGGCATACATAAACTTATATATAATTTTTCTATAAATATTTTGAAAGGTGTAAATATTAAGGTTTGATGTGTGAAAAACACTGGAACTCTTTTTTTTCCCTCCCAAATCATATAATTGCCATCCTGTTTCTTTTGGAGTAGTAATTTCAAATTAATTAAAATACAGCATTAACCCTAGGCAGAATAAGATATGGACAAATTTATTGGCATTGTCTCCTGATTTGCCCTGCCCGGGTGATTTCCTGAGACACCGCTATATCCAGCTTGAGGGCCCAGCCAAGCCATTTCAGGTGGCTTTTTCATACAACTGGCCTCTCTTGCCTTATGACTTGGACTTTCCTAAAATCTCTCAAATGAGCAGCATCGTCTGCTATATACCCTACCTCTTGCTAAGTGGCCTGAAGCCTGGCACTAGCAGTATGCAGGCTTGGTTCACAGCTTGGTCTCTCCAGAGAACTTCCAAGCTCAACACAAGTAGCACCCATCTTCAGCTCACTCTGTAGCGTGGATGGCTTCAGACCACACCAGATCAAAACCCTACCACCTCCGCAAGAAACATGCTCAGGGGCAGACTCTGAGCACCACTAAGGCAAGTACTGCTCCATAGGGTTGACTCCTGTATAGCTGCTCTTCTGATGTAGTCTCAGCTGATCCTCACAGCTGATTGGCCTTGGGATCAGTCACTCCAGTGATGCCAATAGTAATCAAGGCTCAACTACAATAGGACAGTGCACACAGCCCACAAAAGTGTGCACCTGGAGAGCCCAGCTCAGGTAACTGGTGAGGCTATGCCACTGGGACCTACAGGACACCAACTACACAAGACCACTTTATATCCTTTGTACCAAGTTTTGGAGAAAAAAAAACAGCTCTACCTAATACATAGAAACAAACACAAGGAAGCAGCCAAAATGAGGAGACAAATAACATGTCCCAAATAAAAGAACAGGAGAAATCTCTAGAAAAAGGAGTAAAGGAAATAGAGGAAAGCAAACTACCAGATACAGAGTTCAAAATGATGGTTATAAATATGTTCAAGGAACTTAGCAAGAAATTCAAGAAACTTAGCGAGTACTTCAACAGCATGAAGAAGGACATAGGAACCATAAAAAAAAAAAAAAAAAAAAAGAACCAGTCAGAAATAAAGAATACCCTAACTGAAATAAAGAATAATTGACAGGGAATTAATAGTGCAGTAGAGGATACTGAGAATTAAATAAGTGATTGGGAATATAAGAAGGCACAAAGCAACCAGCCAGAACAGCAGAAAGAAAAAAGAATCCAAAATATGAAGATAGTGTAACGAGCCTCCAGGATAACTTCAATCATACCAACATCCTCATCATGGAGGTGCCAGAAGGACAGGAGAGTGAGCAAGAAATTGAAAACTCCAGTGAATAAATAATGACAGAAATCTTCCCTTACTTAGTGAAAGAAATAGACATATAAGTCCAAGAAGTGTTAGAGAGTCCCAAACAAGATGAACCCAAAGAGGCCCATACAAAGACAGATCATAATTAAGATGCCAAATGTTAAAGACAAAGAGAGAATCTTAAAAGCAGCAGGAGAGCCTGGCCCATGTGGCTCAGTGATTGAGCATCAATCCATGCACCAAGAGGTTGCTGGTTCAATTTCTGGTCTGGGCACATGCCCAAGTAGTGGGCAAAATCCCCAGTGGGGGGACATGCAGGAGGTGGCCAATTGATGTTTCTATCTCTCTCTCCTTCTCTCTTCCTATCTCTCTAAAGTCAATAAAGAAAAAAAATAAAATAAAAGCAGCAAGAGAAAAGCAGTTAGTTACCTACAACAGAGCTCCCATCAGTGTCAGATTTCTCAACAGAAACTTTTCAAGCCAGAAGAGAGTGGCTAGAAATATTCAAAGTGATAAAAAGCAAGGATCTACAACCTAGATTACTCTAGCCTGCAATGCTATCATTTAGAATTGAAGGTCAGACAAAGAGCTTCCCAGACAAGAAAAAGCTAAATGAGTTCCTCGCCAAGAAACCAGTATTACATGAAATGTTTAAGGATCTTTATAAAGAAGATGAAGGAAAAAAAAAAAAAAAAGATCAAGTGGTCAAATATATAAACAATAAAATAGTAATAAATACATATCTATCGAAAACTGAATCTAAAAATCAAAATAAATGAGCAAAGAGACCAGAAACAGACTCACAGATACTGAGAACATTTTGACAGTTGCCAAATGAGAGTGGGGTGAGGGTAGGTGAAAAGGTGAAGGGATTTAGAAATATAAATTAGTAGTTACACAGTAGTCATCAGGGTATAAAGTACAGCATGGAAAATATAGGCAATAATGTTCTAATAACTAGGTATGATGTCAGATGAATATGAGATTTTTCACAATGATCTCTTAGTAAGATTTATAATGTCTATTTACTGGGTTGTATACCTGAAAATAATATAATATTGTATGTTAATTGTAACTAAAATTTTTAAAATTATTTTTTTAAAAAGTTGTGAAAGTGGGCATCTCTGTCTTGTTCCTGAACTTAAGAAAAACACTTTTAGTTTTTCTCTATTGAGTATGATGTTGGCTGTGGGTTTGTCATATATGGCCTTTATTATATTGAGATATATTCCCTCTATTCACAATTTTCTGAGAGTTTTTATCATAAATGGGTACTAGATTTTGTCAAGTGATATTTCTTTATCTTTTGATATAATATGACTTTACTCTTTATGTGTTGGATCACATTAATTGATTTGAAAATATTCAATCAACCCTGCATCCCAGGAATAAGACCTACTTGATCATAGTATATGACTTTTTAAAATGCATTGCTGGATTTGCTTTGCTAATATTTTGTTAATTTTTAAATCTATTTTCATCAGGGATGTTGTGCTATAATTTTCTTTCTTTGTAATGTCTTTATCTTGTTTTGGAATTAGGAAAGGTCTGGCCTCGTAAAATAAGTGTGTCTTCCCTTCTCTCTCTCTCTGTCTCTCTCTCTCTCTTTTTTAACTCATCTTTATTGTTGAATGTGTTACAGATATTTCTCCCTTTTTTGCCCATTGGCCCCCTCCTCTCCAATCCTGCCCCACTCCTGCCTTCCCCACACTATTGTCAGTGTCCATTTGTTATGCATATATGCATAGAAGTTCTTTGGTTTATCTCATCCTGCCCTCCTTCCCCGCTTCCCTTTAAGGTTCATCAGTCTAACAACCGATTTGTACTTCTTAATTCCTCCATCTTTTTCACCCATCCCCCCAACCCCCATCTATCTGGCAACAAAAAGTTCCCTGTATCTATGAGTCTATTTCTGTTCTGCTTGCTCATTTTGTTTGTAGATTCAGTTGTTGATACATATGTATTCATTACCTTTTATTGTTTATATTTTTGTTCTTATTCTCTTTCAAGAAGAGCCTTCAACATTTCATGTAATGCTGGTTTGATTGTGATGAATTTCTTTAGCTTTTTCTTGTCTGGGAAACTCTTGATAAGTTCATGGATTCTAAATGATAGCTTTGCAGGATAGAGTAATCCTGGTTGTTGCTTTTCATTGCCTTGAATATCTCTTGCCACTTCTTTCTGGCCTGCAAAGTTTCTTTTAAGAAATTAGCTGACAGTCTTATGGGAGCTCCTTTGTAGGTAACATACTGCTTTTCTATTGCTGCTTTTAAGATTCTCTCTTTGTTTTTAACCTTTGGAATTTTGTTGATGATGTGTCTTGGTGTGGACCTCTTTGGGTTCATTTTCTTGGGGGGACTCTCTGTGCTTCCTAAACTTGTATGTCTGTTTTCTTCACCAGCTTATGGAAGTTTTCTGTCATTATTTTTTCAAATACGTTTTCAATTTCTTGCTCTCTCTCTTCTCCTTCAGTCATCCCTGTGATTCAAATGTTGGCCCACTTGAAGTTGTCCCAGAAGCTTCTTACACTATCCTCATTTTTGTGGATTCTTTTTTCTTTTTGCTGTTCTTGTTGAGTGTTTTCTGCTTTCCTATATTCCAACTTGTTGGTTTGCTTCTTGGCTTTACCTACTCTACTATTGACTCCCTGTAAATCATTCTTTATTTCAGTTAGTGCATCCTTTATTTCTGACTGGTCATTTTTTATGTTGTTGATGTTCTCACTAAGTTTCTCAGAGGTCTTCTTAAGTTCCTTAAAGTTCTCACTAAGTCCCTTGAATGTCCCACCAAGTTCCTTGAGCATCCTTAAAACCTGTTTTGAACTCTGCATCTAATTGATTGCTCATCTCCATTTTGTTTAGTTCTTTTCCTGGGGTTTTGTTCTTTTTTTTTTATTTTTTATTTGGGACATATTTCTTTGTCTCCTCATTTTGGCTGCTTCCCTGTGATTGATTTTATATATTAGGCAGAGTTGCTATGTCTCCTAGGCTTTGTAGAGTGGCCTATTGTTGTAGGTGTCCTGTAGGATCCATTGGCACAGTCTCCCTCATGACTCTAGCTGAGTCTTCAAGGTGCACCCCACATGTGGACTGTACACCCTTCTGTTGTATTTGAGTCTTGATTGCTATTGGCATGTCAATGGGAGGGATTTATTTAGGCTGATCAGCTGCAAGGACTGGCTGTGCTTACTAGCCACTGGCCTCTGACTACCTTGGAGGATCAGCTGTGTAGGGACCCACCCCACACAGAACAAGACTTACTTCATCAGGGCTCTTGTACCCACTGAGTCCACTCCTTGAGTGTGTCACTTGTGAAGGTGGTTGGGTGGTGGTGCTTTGGGTGTGCTGGCTCTGGGGCAAGGTCAACTACTGCCTGTGTTCCTCTCTGGAACCAACCAGGCATAAGCTACAAAGCGATCTGCAGATGGGTGCTTCTTGTGCTGGGCTTGGAGATGTCCAGGAAAAGCCAAGTTGTAAACCGAGGCTGGCTGTTTCTAGTGCCAGGCCTAGGGTCACTTAATGAGAGTTATGGGGCTCGCTGAGACCAGATGCTGCTTGTTTGAGAGATTTTAGGAAACTCTGAAGCAGGATCCAAGACAGGCCAATCCTATGGTAAAGCCTTTGGATACAGCTTGGGTGGGCCCTAAGGTTGGGTGGGGCAGGGCCTCAGGAAATCACCAGAGTGGGGTAAACAGTGTGAGCCAGGTTGGTAGAGTCCCAGATATGGTGGACATGTGCCGCCCCAGGGAAGGGCTCACCAAAGGAACATCAGCCTCCGTGAGCACATCTGTCCAGGAGAAAGCTACCCCTCCAGGCCTTGTCCCAAGGCCAAAGAACTCAGTTTTTCTCTGTTCTCTGGTGCCCCTCAATCTGCCTCCCCTCAGAGCTTAGAGGGAGCAAGTTCATGTGTGGGCCCTTTAAAAACTGCCTGGGGCTCCAGGAGCCTCAGCCTCCCTCAGCCTCATTTCCCCCTGGTTTTACAGCCAGAAGTGATGGGAATTCTCTTCCTGGCACTGGAACTCTGAGCTGGGCACCTGGTATAGGACGAGGATCCCTCACTCCTCAGGGAGGACCTTCCCAGCTGAGGTGTCCTCCTGATTTTTATCCACCACACGTGGGTGTGGGACCAGCCCGTCCGCCTCCACCCCTCCTACCAGTCTCCGTGTGGCTGCTGTTTTAATCTTGTAGTTGTAGGACTTCCATTCAGCTTGATGTCAGATGGTTCTGAATGATGGTTATTCTGAGTTTAGTTGTAATTTTGATGTGGTTGTGGGAGACGGTGAGACTGCAGTTGCCTACCTGCCATCTGGACTGGAAGTCCTCTTCCCTCCTCCTGAATGTTTCTGGAATAGTTCACGAAGGATAGGTGTTAGTTTTTTTGTTTTTGTTTTTAATGTTTGGCAGAATATACCTGTGAAAGCATCCAGGATATTTAGTTATATTTAGAAGAAAAATGAGTCAAAACTATCTGTACTGGAATCAGAAAGAGTATAACTTTGGAAATGGCTTTGTTCTAAAACTTATTTTAATGTATAATGTGATTTATATATTTTATCATTTATTATTTATATGTAAATTATATTACATTTATACAATTATGTTTATTTAATTCTAATTCTCTTTGGAAAGTTCGTCACATAATTAAAACATTTAGTGCTTTCATCACCAGTAGATTTGACATATTAACATATCTGTGTTAGTGCCTGAAGAACTGAGGCATTCATGAACGATCTTTCCAACTGCCCATGTTGCCTTATACCTACTCCGTCTTCCTTGCCACAGTTGCCTAGTAGGAAGTGTAAACAATGAAGTTGCCAGTGGCTTTGTGCATAGCCAACTTTTGAATAAATCACTTTTGAATATTCTTCATGATGGACTTATGCAATCGTCAATGTGGGAAACATTTTAAAGCCCAAATTACCATCAGAAGATGTGAACTCTAGTCCTGACAGTGGTGTAAAGTGTGGCTCTGAGCATGTTGTCCCCACCCTCTGGGCTTCAAATTCTTGTTCTTTTTGAAGAAATTTATCTATAATATAATTACCTATGGCTAAACATACTCATGGAAAAAAATTGTAGTTCAAAAGGAATCAAAGATTAATCCCCCTAGCTTAGTCCTGGGGTCATGTAAAATATGCCATTATGCAGCATAAAAAAGTAGCATTAATTATTTATTATGCTCCTGGCACATTTAAGTATGTTTACATGTCTTTACATTTCATCATTTATGAGATATGTATTATTTTTTCCATTGATTTTCTTTTTCATGAATGGGAGAGAGAAAGCGTGGGAGGGAGGGAGGGAGAGAGAGAGAAAGAGAAAGAGAGAGAAACATTGATGTGAGAAAGACACATCAACTGGTTGCCTTCTGCATAACCCCAACTGGGGCCAGGGATCGAACCTGCAACCCTTTGGTGCCTGGGCTGATGCACTAACCACTGAAAAGAACTGGCAAGGGCGATATGTACCATTTTTATCCTTATAAACATTAAAATAATACAATATGTGTAAATATTAGTAACAGAATTGCTATTAAATGTTCGAATTTAGGAGGTTGCATTCTATGATCTTCACCATAACAACTACTGTCTAGAATTTTACACTACACAAATGACTTTTTTCTATTTAATATAATTCTTATCATGACTCATAGAAGTAGGATTTGCTCCTCAATTCCAGAACAAGAAGATTGGATAGATGATGCCTCCAAATCAAGTTTAGCATATAATTAGTCCTTCTTTTGTCTTCCCACTGGCTATGGCTTTTTCCCATCTCCACTCTTAGGTCTTTTATTTCTGTGACTCTTAATTTGTCTCTTTGTTTACTTTGCTTGTCTTTTTGAGGAATTATTGACTTTGTGTTGGAAAGGAATGTGTGTTTGTGTGTGTGTATAAAATCACATTTTTACCCACTTCTACATTCTCAATCACTATCCACCTCACTCTGAGCTTATAAATTTATAGGAAATTTGAATGTGCACCCTCTTAGTATTCACTTAGATGCCTATTAGAAGCATGCCTCTATGAAGTTTTATGTTTTAAAGCCTATCCCTTCCTCTGATTGGTTACATTAGTTTGTTAATATGCCAAAATGTTTTATTATAAACTCATTTTCTATGAACATTTAGTTATGATGCTTGTGGTTTCTGTCACTCTCATTTCTTCACTAATGCAGAAGTTATATTTTAATAACCTCCCAAGTTTTATTGTATTCATTCTGAAAATTTACATATGACTCTACCTGGTCATACTATTAGCATAACAATCTTCGAAACTGTGAAAAATAGTCATAAACTACTTCAACATATTAAATGAAATATTTTATATTTCTCTTACAGAAGACTAGTACTGTCGAACATTTCAAATTCTTTTTATGCTAGAACATATTTTCATGAGGCATGAAACAGCGTAAAGAAAATTATATTTGATAATTTTATCATCAAGTTTTTTTGTAAAACATATTTTAGTAATACTGAAAACAACATCTTGTATTCTTTCTGTCGACAAAGCTAATCACTTAGCTGAATGAGAAGCACTGTTTGTCACTGTGTTCCATAAGCATGCAGTATTTATATCCCTTTCTAGACATGATTTCAGAGTGTGTATACAAAATTTGGATTTATAGTATATAAACAATTTAATCTTAGAACAGATGCAATTTATTATAGTAAATTTTGAACCCAATATTGTATTCTCGCATAGCATAATATCCACAGACTAAACTTATTTACATTGTATGATTAAAATGTACATAATTCTTCAGATTTTCAGAACAGTGGGAAAAAATAAAATAGAAAGAATTACTCTTTATCGAGGACTAATTTATAACATCAGTACATGATATGTTATTACTTTTTTCCTTATAGATAACATAAAATGCAATGGGTTTCATTCACACAGAAAAGAACTGTATCTTCACTGGATTATTGTCTGAATCTTATAATTTATTTTTTTAAATTATTTTTAAAATCACTTCAATTTAGCATCAGATAAAACTCTTACCGACATTCCAGGATTCTTCACCTTATACCATATGGCCCCCAGAAAATCCTGGAAGTTTGAAAGAAGAAAGGGCAGAATATTATTTAAAAACAAATAGCAGCTTTCTTTATTTTTTCTTTGTAATTTATAAAATTGAAATTCATTCTTAAATTCTACAGATACTAATTTTTCATTCCAAAGAGTAGATATCATACTTTGTCATGTTGATAATAAAAATTAAACTATTTAAATTAAAGGAACTAGAAGCAGAATATGAAATCTAGAACTGTGTGCATCAGTCTTAAGTAGAAAAGCGCCGTGTTCTGGATAAGGGGCAGAATTCTACATGTTATATCTCAGGAATATACCGGGCTCATGAAAAGTAGTGCATGTTTAAGCCCCCAAACAGCTGGGCCTCAGAAACAACTGGAACAAATACAAAATAAAATTTAAAAAAACCTAGATGAATTGTTTTTAAAATTTATTATTGCTGTTTTTTGCTCCTGAATTGGACGTTTTTTCCCCCCTCTCACAGCGTTCTCTGCATGGGGGAAGACATAGCCAGTGAACGTGCCAGTTTATACTTGATCATAGTTACCACTGGGAGAAGACTGATTCTCTTCTGTGGTCACAGTTTTTAAAATGTGGGGACAGCACTCAGGTTGGCATTGTTGGGCAGTGGCCTCCTGGGCTAACTGAGGGTATGAGAGACACATGCATTCACAGGAGCCATTTAGATGTGGCCAGTAGCCTTCCACTTCTAAATCATAGAACTCATCTGAAACCTACTTTGCCACTTTTTATCTAGGCATTAAAGAGCTTTACATAATAAAGACTATAATGTGGCCCAGCTGCTGTGGCTCAGTGGATTGAGCGTCTTTCCATGGACTGAGAGGTCCCTGTTCCATTCCCAGTCAGGGCACGAGCCGGGGTTGCAAGCTCCATCCCCAGAAGGGGGCACGCAAGAGGCAGCCGATCGATGTTGCTCTCTCTCATTGATGTTTCTATCTCTTTCCCTTCCTCTCTCTCTAAAATATCAGTAAAAACATACTTTAAAAAAACTATAAGCTAATGGCAATAATTGTACTGCTCAGTGCTGCAACATATATGTACACTGATGACTAAAAGTGTAGATACGGAAATTGTCAGGCGGTCAATTTAAGAAATGAATGTGTTTGCTGCTTTCTGTGTTCCTGCAAGGGGGGGCTGGTGTGCTTTCGGGTCTCGTGCAAATTTCTACCACTGGGTAGATGGACCAGTTTTACAATGGTGGGAATATGATACAGTTAAACTTAGCTAAAATCTCTTTATGGTTTTATTCACTACTGCCAAAAATATACAGAGGTCACGTATTTAAGAATATCTTTATTTAAGAAATTAAAAGTGTGATATTTTCTCATATATATTTTAAATGATGAAATTCCATATTGCTAGGAGATTTCTCTTATAGTCCTTATTAATTCTCACAATTTTCACACAAAAATATCCTTTAGGAAGAAAATTTACCTTTTGGTTAAGGTCCAAAGCACTTTTTTTTTTTTAACTGGGAAACAGTGGCATCATAAAAACCAAAGGAAGACAAACGTTCAAGAAAGCGAGGTAAAAATCTTAAAGATAAATATTAATAGTCATAATAGTGGTGACTATGGTCATGATAATGACGATTGTTCTTAATATTCACGAACACTTACCACAGCACTTTATCGAAATGGACAATGAAGGCACAAATCCAACTGAGGGCAGTGTCCAGACCAGAGAGGACGTTTACTGGGGTTCTGCTGTCTTTCCTGTTCAGAACCACCAGAGCATTTCATTTGTTAAATATCAAGTCTTGGGCACCCACCAAGATTAGTGAGTCAGGAAACTCTGAGAAGGGATTTCCACACTTTATAGATGATAACCTCCCACCCCAGCACTATTAATTAGGATATTTTGAGAAACAGCTTCTTTAGGGGTAGTAACTTATAAGGAGTCCTGTGTGACAAATAGCTATGTACCCTGTTCAGAATGCTCCAAGGCCACCACATACTTGCTTCAAATAATTTGTTTAAGGCCACACAGGTAGTAAGCAGTAGAACTTGGATGCAAACCTATATATCCCATTTACAAAAGCAGTTTTATTTTCAACACAATTGAGTATGAGAAAATATAATTCAGGTGTGTGTGTGTGTGTGTGTGTGTGTGTGTGTGTGCGGTGTCCTAGCATAAGGAAATACCCTTTAATTCTGGGCTGAATTTTATGTCCCCAAAATTCATACGTTGAAGTCCCAATTCCTGGTAGCTCAGAATGTGACTATATTTGCAGACAGTGATTAAGGATGTAACTGAATTAAAAAGAGGACATTAGAGAGAGCCCTAATCCAAGGGGATTAGAACTTGGACACACATAGAGGGAAGACCTTCAGAAGACACGGGCGAATCTGGCCATCTATGAACCACGGAAAAGGCCTCCAGAGAAACCAACCCTGCTGACACCTTGACTGTGACCTATAGCCTCCACAGCTGTGAGAAAATGTATGTTTTCTTAAGCCACCAGTCTGTGGTACTTTGTTATGGCTGCTCTAATATCTTCCTGGTATGTGAATAGCATTTCTGCTAATGGATGAGTGTAACAAGTCATTGTTTAGAAATTTCTTATAGATTGTGTAAATTGATATCAGTCTGATGTTTCTAAAAGACAAAAAATATAGGAAAATACATATTAATGCACTGCAATAGAAACATAAGACACAAGAAAGCTATATGGCCCTTACTACATAAATGAAACCAACATTGCAGCTTTATATTTAATCATCTGCTTATAAATTATTGACATACCTTCAAATACTTAGTAAATATGGCAGAAACATGCCAAATTACTTCCAAGGGGCTTTTGTCCCTTTCATGTGTGCTGGCAGCAATGGAGAAAATTGTTAGATTCCTAAAGAATGTGGGCCTCTGTTTCAGCATATTGCCCAGATTGGAGTGGCAGGCTGAAGGAAGTCTGAAAAGGGAATTTATTCTTATGGGATCAAATACTGCACTGAATTTGTCAACTATATTTTTGGTCAAAGTGTTTGTAACTGGATTACATATTCTTCCTCGTATGTGGTTGCCTGCACTGAACATAAGTTATCTTATTTTCATGGCATACATTCTCATGAATGATACTAAACATAATCATTCATCTACTGATATGCTCATACCTGAGCATGCTCAGAGTGCTGTGGTCACTGTACAAGGGTCCAGCTGCCTGTTTGGGAGGTCATATTTTGCTTTTGGCTTGGCATTCTTAAAGGAGGTCATGTGATTAGAAGTGGCTTGCAGAGTGCTCTCTGTCACGGTTGGTGAACTAGTCAGTAAGCGTCTGTACTTCCAATGGCAGGAACTCTGTAATCAAGTTCTTTTTGTAACTGAAATTAAATCCTCACTCAGAATCTAAGCTCTCATCTGACCACTTATGTGTAAAATGCTAAATATAGGTGTCACAATCTCTTGTTTTTCCATCCTTTAAACAATCTGGAAATGACTTAGGTATTATTACAAAAAATTCATTAACTGAAATGAAGAAGGTTAATTTGATCTAGTATCATTATCGCTCATTTTTGTTTCCTTAAGTAGGTATCAGGTTAATGTCTTTATTTTTGAGTGTGTCATCACTCAAATATTTATTTAATCAGTGTCTAGTAATAGAACGTGTACTTATTAGTGAAAAACACATAAAATGTAAAGTTTTATTTTTTAATTTACTAAGACAACTATTATACTAAGTATTCTACTATGTAATTTACTTTCTGTAGTACATACTATGGATAGATAGATAACATAAAGTTGCTGTTGTGGCATTCATGTTTGGTCTAACAAAAAGGTACATTTGTGTGATGTACTGTATCCTCTGTACCCTTCATACGATGTGCTGCATACTTATGGTAAAGTGTGCTAAGTGTTCATGGTATGACATACAGAATGCCCATCGTACGGCATGCTAGGTAACCACTATGTAGTGTGCTGAGTGTCCATCCTACACTGTGCTGTGCCCACCATGCAGCACACAAAACACCTGTTCAATGCTATCCTAGGTTTTTGTACACTGTGCTCATTGCCCATTATATGTCATGCCAAACGTCAATCATAAAGTATGTTAAGTGCAACATACAGTGTGCCCAGTGTCAATTATATATGCATGCTAAATGCCTGGTATATGGTGTTCTAACTGTCCATCAGACAGCTTTAGGGTGACTTCCTATGGAATGCTGTGTCTGGAGTTCCAAGAAGGATGAGGCATATTTATTTTGGGGGGATTAAGAAATATTTCAACGAGGGAGTAATATTATACCTGTCACTTAAAAAATAAAATTAAAGCACAGACAAAAATTTAAACAAACCCAAGTTGATTCTCAGTTTTTAAAATTTGTTTAGTCCTCACCCGAGGACATTTTTTTTTTTTTTTTTGCATTTATCTTCAGATAGAGCAGGAGGGAAAGAGGGAGGAAGAGAGAGAAAAGCATCGATGTGAGAGAGACACATAGAGTGGCTTCCACCGCACGACCCCAATTGGGGCCAGGGACAAACTGCAACTGAGTTAGGTGCCCTTAGCAGGGACCGAGGCCGGGACTCTCATCTGTACGCCGACGCTCTAACTGCTGAGCCAAACCGACCAGGGCAATTCTCAGTTCTGCATATCAGTAGCTGTGATGTTGCTCAAAATATTTAATATCTATGAATTACTATTTCCTGAACTGTGAAATGGGGTTATACTATAAAATTTATATTTTGAGAATGAAATGAAATACTTAAAATTTGGCTACAGTGATAGGCTGTGGTTTGATTTAGAATCTATACCCTATATCTGCTTGCTGGTAACCTAGAACAGATGACATGAATTCTTTGTAGATGAGTTTCCCATATATAAATGGAAAACACCAGTTTATACTCTCAGAGTTTACATTAAATGATCACATTCAAATATATAGTCTTCATAATTTTCTTCACACATGAGCATATTAAAGAGGGCATAGGATATAATTTTTGTCATCACAATAATATTCAATGATTTTTATTTTTCCTTAGCCAGTTTTTACTATGCCAACTTTGGAGGACATGGAAATTATATATTGAAATCACATTTTAGCAGATACTTTTTAAATTGAAACATTTTCCTTTCTGGTTCTTAACTAGCCAAGCCTTCCACTGCACCACTGTTGATGTCACCTGTGATGTCCCGAGGGTACTGGTCAGCATCACTGCAGCCCACAGACTGGGCAGTTCCTAGGATCTCTCCAATGGTTTCAGAGAGTTCTCTAGCTAAAGATCTGTGCTGCACCTGCCAGGCAATGCTGATAATCCCATCAAAAGCAACATGTCCACTGTGCTTAAATTATTTTGCTTCTTTCTGTCTCTTGGCAGATCTTTGAGGGCAGAGCAGAAGGTACCACTTCAATCTGGGTATGTCTGTTTGGAACGGTCAGTTTCACTGTGATCCTCAGGCCCTTCCAATCACCAGTTCCTTTGACAATGTCATCACCACCCTTTCTGGCAGATAGATGGCAGGGGGCCGATCTTGTGGGCCAGAGCAGGTGTGGCACTGAATGCCCACCAGGGCACCTGACGTATGACTGATCTCGTAGGGCATCTAACTTTGGTGACATGGTGGAACCAACTGGTGTAAGATGAACCCAGATTCTGGATGACTGATGAAACTGCACCTAAGCGTCCTCCAAACTGAAAGCGGAAAAATAGAAAGAAAAAAAACAACAACAACTAGCAGATACTTTTAAATGCCTATTCAACAATTACCCCTCACCCGACTCAAATGCATTTCACTTTACTAATAGAAATCCTCTGCCGGTTTATACGGCAGTGACCTCAACTTAGCGAATACAAGAGTAATCAGGTCATTTTTAGTTCCTTACACGAGTGATTGCTCTGGATGAGGACATCTGACTCAGTTCTGGCCAATAAGAAATGTTAAAGAGCAGATGATCTTGAGGACTGTCTCTGGCTGTCTGGATGGCACTTTGCTGTCATCCTTTGAGCTCCATTTTGTGAGGCCCTGATGGCTGGTTCTGCAGCCGACTCCTTGGGTCAATACACCGAAGGACAAATGGCCACATGCTGAGAAAGGTGCAAGTGAAAGGGCAGTAACAGAGGGCAGGAATGTCCAGGGATGTCACACATTACTCAGAAATAAAAATAGTGATTTTTAACTTAAAACAGTCAAGTGACTAAATCTCTAAGTCTAAATGTCTATACTCCTTGGATTCAAAATGGACAAGTTAATAGGACTACATCAGACAAAAAGTTTTGTGAGGGGAGTTACAATGCTAACATATGCCAGAGAAGAAACAGATTTGAAGGAGAATAAAATGAGTCTTTTTTAGAATTATTCATTAGAATGTACATAACTTTGGTTATAATAAGTTAGTAGTAATCACCTAAACAACAGTAGGAAATTAGATTAGTATATATCATTTCAAAAATGTTAATATAGATGGAAAAGAAATGGCTAGATGTTAACTTGAGAAGATCGGGGTTTAAGAAACTCGAAAAAAAAAAAAAAAAAAAAAAGAAGCCAGGGAAAGGACCTGCAGGTCCACCTGCTGCTCACCACCATGAAAGCCAAACTCCTGAGACAGGTGCTTATGAGAAGGAAAGTGTGTGTGTGTGTGTGTGTGTGTGTGTGTGTGTGTGTGTGCAGGGGGCTCCTCCTGGCCTCAAAAAACTCACCTTAATATCTTTGGTTGAGCCAGCAATTGTTCTAGAGAGTTGGTGGGAAATTGGGAGGTGAAAAATTCTTAGGGGGAAGGTGAGCAGATCTGCCATTTTTCTTGAGAAAAGAAAGTGGGAGTAAGGGGAGGTGGGAATTAAGGAGAGTCATGCAGCTCCTTCTCATGCTCACTCCCCAGTTCCCTCTTGATATTATCTTTTTCTTGTTAATCTTTACCTGAGGGTATTTTTTTTTCCACTGATTTATTTATTTATTTTTAATCCTCACCTGAGGATATTTTTCTATTGATCTCCAGATAGAGTGGGAGGGAGGGAGAAAAAGAGAAACATTGATGTGAGAGGGACACATCGACTGGCTGCCTCCTGCACAACTCCAGCCAGGGCTGGGGACAAACGCAACCAAGGTACATGCCCTTGACCAGAATCGAGCCTGTGACTCAAAGGTCTACGGGCCAGCACTCTAACTACTGGAGCCAAACTGGCCAGGGCTCCGCTGATTATTTTTAGAGAGAGTGGAAAGGAGGGAGGGAGAGAGAGAAACGTCATTGTGAGAGAGACACAGAGATTGGTTGCCTCCTGCACATACCCCGACTGGACCAAAGATTGAATCTGCAACCCAGTTACATGCCCTTGAATGGGAACTGAACCCCTGACCCTTCTGTGCATGGGCTGAGACTCTACTGAGCCACAGCTACTAGGCCCGACGTTACTTTTATTCAAACAGACATCTGTGGATTTATGGTGGACGCCTGTGGTTTGACAGCCAGCACCAGCAGTCCTTCCCCTAAACAGGCTGCTCTCAGCTGCACTGAGAACTTGGCCCGAGGTGAAAGCATAGGATTGAGTTGCAGAGTTAAAGAAAAAACAAAAACACTGGGTTGTCTCTACTCTTTGAGGAAACACATAATACATAACTTTGAATACTTAATTGGTGAAGTTAAAATGTTAAATCATGGTTAGGAAAATACACAGACCTCAATTTTGGTCATCATCAAGATGGTATTGTGGATTAAGTTCTGGGAATCAGCATTATTAGTGAAGAAAATGTTGAAACATCGTTCAAAATAATATTCAGGTTAGACAGACAGAGAGATTGGTGAGAACAAAAGAAAGTCCATGAGCTATGAAGGGTAGAAAAGCCCCAAGTCCATGATGAGGTTGAAAACAGGTTCCACAAAGTGATAAAATACAAGTTTTGTCTTCAAGAGGATGAAGTACCAAGTTAGCATGCTATTAAATTTATAACCATATCAAGAAAGTTAAGGAAGTTTAAGATGTGTGTTGTCAGGAATAGGAAGAGGGAAGTTAAGTTTCCTGGTAAAGAAGGACAGAATGGTGAAGATGGAGAACTTTGCTATGCACTGTCGGGGACTGTGTCCCGAGTAGGTAAATTATAGGTTCTTTACAAACAAAGAAAACAATTCCTGAGAGATGCTGGAGCAGCAATTCTCTAGACAGAGTTGGAAACTGAGGCTGGTGGCTTTTCTTCAGACTGCGATGCTTGGTCTATATGAGAGGGACCTTACAAGCAGTTATTGTTGCTTTTAACAACAGAAGGTAGTACTAGTATTGTGTTAAAATACATTTTTAGAGCGCTAGAGGGAATATAAAGTCATAATAAACTTACAGGCTTAATTAGTAATACTAAAAATAAAGCAAATCAGACTTAATTGTCCTGAATGGCAGGCTAAGGATTAATAGAATAAGTGATTATTGTAGGTCTTTTTCATCAGAAGGCTTTGGTCTGCAGACAAGGAGGTGGATGGTTCAGGAATAAGCGTCTCCAAGGCTTTGTCTGGGTCTGAATCCGCGTGTAGCTGGCCGTGTCTCAGGGCCTGGCAATCGTCTTCTTAAAATCTTCAGAGAAACTTCCTGGTCCAGACATGGCTTTGACCAGATTGAAACATTTAAGATATACAGTGAGTTTTCTATCACTTTTAAAGTTATTTTGATTCACTTTTAATAATGCTTCATACCAAAATGCCCAAACCTGATATCTTTATATTTCTAGTATCACCTAAACCTATCTGTCCAGCAAAGAAAATGTTATCTCAATTTATTTTTATTAGATTACCTTTAACTATGTTTTGTCAGTCTAATTGTTTTGATTATCTGTGGCTACCTCTGTATGACCACATACCACCACATCCAAACACAGCTTCCAATGTCACATCTGTATTCAGCAGGTGGCTTGTGAAGTTAGGTGCAGCATCGTCATGCTAAACTGATCACTAGACTGGACGAAGAGCCTAAAGAAATCTCTTTACTGCAAACCAACACGACAGATCCAATTTTAAATTGCATAGACTGGACAGTACTGCATGGTAGTTTGGAAGGTGAAACTCTAATAACCCTCTAGTGAGGAATCCTAACTCAATAAAGCAACTGAAATATTGGGGGAAAAGATTTACATAGAGAAACTATTTGCTTATCTCAGTATCCATACCAAGTGTATCCCCCTCTAATAAATACTGTGAATGGGAAAAAATTGATGCTTATGATTAAGGGGTAAGCAAGGAAATACCTTGCTGTATTTAAATGTGTCACTCAGACCAAGAACGTCTGTCTTTAGATATGAGCCCATAGAAAGAGGCTGTAAATTTATAAGATCACTTTGTATAATTTAAAAGCACTTTGAAGGATGCCATCATGCATATAGCAAATGTGCTAAAAATCACAGGTCCTAAAAGCAATAACAATAAGTACTTACCATTTTTCTAAAACGTCTGCACAATGTTCATATAAATAAGTAAAATACAGATTGCTCCCAGTATTTTATCCTAGGCTCAAAACACAGCACCATGACTACATAGTGTTATGAATTTGGGGGCAACACAAACCCATCCATCATAGCAAGGGCCTAAGTAAATTGGAAATGAAGCTTCAGTTTAAATTCAAGACTCTGAAAAATTCAGAAATGCAGTCAGGAAATAATATCAGCAAGATGTCTGCAAAACTTGAGAATATGAGACTATGACTCTCTTGGCCTGGGTTCTGTGTGGGGCATTAGATGTTACTAGCAACCATTTTCCCCACAGACTTGCCCTCACCGGAGCCAGTGGTTTCAATTTGTACTATCTTAGGTGTAGACATATTTCAAGCTTGAAAACTCTGTCACTTGTATTTTGGAGAAACTGTCCTCAACTCACATATAAAAGTTTCTCTAGATTAAGAACAACTGAAAATTATTTCACATGTTCACATAATCAACAATGACAAATTATAGCAGGTAACAAACATCTTTTATTAAAGATCAGTTAAAAACTTACCTAAAGCAACTCTGTGTGTGAAGAGTTCCACCCACAATGCCCGGCAACCACCGTTTTACTCGCGCTCTGTGTGTCGGACCTTTTCAGATTTCACATATGCATTAGATCATACATTTGTCTTTCTCTGTTGGACTTACTTCACTCAGCGTAATGTCCTCCAGGTTAATCAAATTTTCACATATAATATCATCTCCTTACTTTTGACGAATGAATAGTAATCTGTTGTGTGGATGCACCGCGTTTTCAGTGTCATTCCTCCGCTGAGCCCGTGGGTGTTTCCACCTTGGCTAGCAGGTACGCTGCCGTGAACGCAGGTGTGCTCACGTCTCGCTGACGTCTCCTTTCATTTTCTTTGGCTATAAAAAAACTAAAAGTGAGATTTCTGGATCATATATTATTTTTATTTTTAATTTAAAATATAACCTCTAGCCTTGGCCAGTTTGGCTCAGCGGTTAGAGCTTTGACCCACAGACCAAAGAATCACAGGTTCGATTCCGGTCAAGGGCACGGACCTTGGTTGCGGTTCCTTCGCTGGCCCTGGCTGGGGTCCTGCAGGAGGCAACCAGTCGATGTGTCTGTTTCACATGGATGTTTCTCTCCCTCTCTTCCTCCCACTCTGTCTGAAAAAATGGAAAAATACCCTCAGCTGAGGATATAAATAAATAAATAAATAAATAAATAAATAAATAAATAAATAATATGACCTCCATACATACTGTTTTTTTTGTATATAATGGCTGTACCAATATACACTTACCACTAGTGTATAAGAATTCCCTTTTCACCCTAACCAATATTTGTTTTTGCTTCTCTTTTGTAGAATAGCCAGGTGTGAGGTCATAGTTCAGTGTGGATTGACTTGTATTTTCCTGAAGATTAGTTATGTTGAAGGCTTTTTCATATACCTGCTGGCCATCTCTATGTTGCTGTTTGGGAAAAAAAACAAAAACGTATATGCAGGTTCTTTGCTCATTTTTTATTTTATTTTGTTTTTTGATATGAAATTATATGAATCCATTATATATTTTGGATATTTGGGTAACCCTTATTAGACTATGTTTGGAAATATTTTCTCCTATTCCGTGGTGGCCTTTTAATTTTTTCTTTTCTGGGCAGAAGTTTACTAGTCTTTCTTTCTTTCTTTCTTTCTTTCTTTCTTTCTTTCTTTCTTTGTTTCTTTCTTAACTTTTGTTACCTGTACTTTTGATGTCAAATCCAAAAAGTTATTGTCATGACCAATATCAAGTTTTATACTTCCAGGGCTTACGTATGTCTTTAGTCCATTTTGATTTAATTTTTGCTTATGGTATTGGGTCCAAGTTTATTCTATTTCTGTTGAGTGTGGATATTCAGTTTTCCTATCATCATTTATTGAGATTGTCCTTTTCTTAGTGTGTATTCCTGGCACCTAGTTCAAGATTAGCTTTATTGAGGGTTGGAGAAAGTGCTGGTCAAGAGTACAAATTTTCCGTTATAAGATGCAGAAGTGATATATAAAAAAGGTCCGGCAGACTCGCTATAGGTAATAGTAGTGTATTGTACACTTGAAATTTGCTAAGAGGAGAAGGTCTTAATGTTCTCACCACACCTAAAAATAGTGTATGAGGTGATGGCTATGCTAATTAGACTGCTTATGATAATCATTTATTAATGTACATATATTACATCTTCAGATTCAGGAACAATAAATATTAAGAAAGATAAATAAAAG
Source organism: Molossus molossus (assembly GCF_014108415.1). NCBI lineage: Eukaryota > Metazoa > Chordata > Mammalia > Chiroptera > Molossidae > Molossus > Molossus molossus. The sequence goes on along the minus strand of NW_023425351.1, from coordinate 6,144,106 downwards.
TACATGTATAGAGTATTATATGGTAGATTCCAGATGCCAAAAGAAAAGGAAAAAGTTTATAAATAGCAAGAGAAAAGAAAAAGACCATACATTTTATAATCATAATAATGGAAACCAGAAGCAAAAACTAATACCTTTAAAATATGAAGAGAAAGTAAATGTCTAAGTAATAGTTCTGAGTACACACTTTTCCTTATAAAAATAATGAAACTAAGAAAGTTTTTTTTTTTTACAAAATCATTCAAGTTTACCATTTAGAATGACCAATAAATGAATTTACAAAAACATAGGAAAAAAATAATTCTGCAAGAATATTTAGAGATTCAAAGATTAATAATAAACAAAATATATTAAATATTAGAATAAATCTAAACACACACTGACTACATAAAACTAGTAATTATTGAAGGGTAAGAAAACAAGGGATATCTTAGGTACTCGACAATAATATAGTCTAAAATAGGTAGATGATGACTTCAATCAACATTTAAGGTCTTTGTATTGTTTAGGAAAGATATTCATTCACTTTCAATTTAAAATTTTGGTATGCTTCTTAATGTAATGTAAGCCCAGAAAGTTGTAAATATAGACCAGTTTATGTTCTGGAACAAATTAAAATGAAAATAGCATATTTAATTAAAAAAAAAAATAGAGGGTAGAAAAACCTCAGAGAAAAGGCAGGACAAATAAGGTAATACAAAGCTACCAGTGGATATATTTAGTGAGTCTTTTTAAATTTATTGTTTTATTGATTTTAGAAAGAGAGAAAGACAGAGGGAGAGATAGAAACATCCTTGGCCACATTCTGCATGGCCCCCACTGGGGATCGGGCCCACAACCTGGGCATGCGTGTTGACCAAGAATCGAACCGGGGACCCCCTGGTGCATGGGTCGATGCTCAACCACTGAGCCACACTGGCCAGGCTTTAGTGAACTATTTTTTAAATTAGAACATAAAAATCTTCAGCAAATGTCAGACATTTATGTTGTAGTTTTTAAGTATTCACATGTATAGTATAAACAGAAATGTATGGGAATTATAAATCAAGAAGTTTATGATACTATTTGCCTCCAGAGTGAAGGCTAGCAATAAGATCAGGGAAGCATTTACAAAGAACTTCAACTATATCAGTAAATTTTACATTTTGACCTGGAAAATAGGCACTTGGATATTCTCTGCATTCTTATCATCACCATCACCATCATATAATCATCATCATCATCACCATCCTCAAAATGTATTTACCTCATCCCAACCGCCTCAAAAATGCAACAATTCTAGCATTGGCTCTAAATCAAAAATCCTATCTACATATCATTACTTCAAAAAGCCCCGAATCTCATCATCTGAAGAATTTAAATGAGTTATGAATGAATCTAGGGGATGATTTATCCTGGGGAATAACCTGTCCTTCTGGGGACCTGTGAAAATAGAAAGCAAGGTATCTGCTTCCAAAATACAATGGTGGGACAAGACATGAGATAGTCCCATTTCAAAGAATGGCCTGGAAGGCAAAAGGGGGCATGGACCACAGGCAAGTACAAAATTCCATTTATAAATTTCAAGATGAGAATGATCCTCTGTGGCTTGATACTCTGCCCTCTGGGTTTTTCAGGGTGGTATGTCTGCCCTCTTAGCTTGAGAAAGTCTTGTTGGGCTAGGCCTCTGCACCTGTGGCTTTGCTCTTAGATTCATTCTTCCTTGTTTATCTTATCTCTGTGTCTTTCAGTCCATGCTGGCAGTGTTTCTACTAGTATAAAATTCTCAAAACCTATTCATCTCCAATACAGTTAATGAAGTTCAGACTATGAGATGAAGAAATCCTTCACAGATCATGCCTGGATAACTATATCTCTATTTCTCACTTCTGTGAAGATGCTTGATTGGATCCACAAGTCATGCATCTAATCTTTCTTTTTTAAAATTTTCACTGACAGATATGTTTATTGTTTTTTGTTTGTTTGTTTGTTTGTTTGTTTGTTTTGAGAGAGAGAGACATCAATGAGAAAGAAATATCCAGAGGTTGCCTCCCATATCTCCCTGACTGGGGATAGAACCCATAACCTAGGTATGTGCCCTGACTGAGGATCGGACCCGTAACCATTGTGGTGTACAGGAGGACACTGCAATTAACTGAGCCACCCAGCTGGTGTCTAACCTTTTATAAGCAGTTGTCCAGCCACACCCTTGGCTCTTTCTCCTGAGCAAACTTTCTGGATAGGCTGAGAATCTCTGAAACCATCAAGTGCTAGTTCTTTTTTGCTGATCAATTACTTTATAAATGCATCTCTTACTTCTCACATTTTACACATTTTATTATTAACAATAAAGATAAACCAATTTGTACCTTGCACACTTTGTTTAGACTTCTCCTCACCTAAATGTGCAAATTCATGGCTTATGAGGTCTATTTTCCACTCCACTCTAGGATGTATTCCAGTCGTTCCCTGACACTTGCTAACAAGGATGGCATTTCCTCTACTGTGCAATAACATGGTTATCATTTCCTTCTAAGCCCTCAACAAAAGCCCCTTGAATGTCCATATTTATAACAACAGTTTCTTCAAAACAATTCAGACTTTTTCTGTTAAGCACCTCAAACTTTCCCCAACCTCTCCAGTGAGCCAATTCCAAAACCTTCCCACACCTTTAGTCACTTGTTCCAGCAGGGCCTTACTTCCCAGTAACAAAATCTGTATTTGTTTCTTGGGCGGCCATAACAATGCACTTCGAAACCACAGAAACGTATTCTTTCAAAGTTCTGGAGGCCAGAGGACCAAGAGCAAGATGTCAACAGGAACAAACTCCCTTTGAGACTCTGAGTCGTAAAATTCTTCCTTGCCCCTTCCAGGCTTCTGGTGGTGGCTATCAACCCTCGCCACTCCTTGGCTTGCAATTGCATCACTCTAATTTCTACCTCCATTGTCACAGGGTGTTCTCCTTGAGTATCTCTTCTCTTCTTCTAAATACCAGTCATACTGAATTAGGGTTCTCTCTACTCCAGTATGACTTTATCTTAGCTCTATCTGCAATGACCCTGTTTCTAAATAAAGTTACATTTTGAAGTACTGTGGTTAGGATTTTACCAAAACATTTCGGAGGACACAGTTCAACCCATTAAAAGGAACTTACAGATAATAAAGGAAATAATGAGAGAAGAGGACAAGAACAGCTATTTCAAAATGGAATGCACAGAAAGACCATACCTCAGGAGATGCTACTTAAAGGGTTAGGTTGTAGAGTAGAACTTTTGTAAGGTGAAAATAAAAGAAATAAGTGTTTTTCCTATCTATAGGAACAACAGATTATATGAAATATATAAAACTCAACTTGTACTGCTGGCAGTAGATTAAAATAAGGCTGTTTTTCAGAGAAGATCATATTCTTGAATGGGGGAGACATATAACGTTGTTCTGGCAGTTATTATAAGATAGTTATAGTTGAACACTAGCAGTGACTAAACTACCCAGGTTAATCAGGTATTCATGGGTAAGTGGAGAAGGGAGAATGGACATTACCAACATCCATGGAACGAGCACAGGAACAGGAGCTTTCAAAAGGGACTTAGACTGTAAGATGGGATAATGAGAAGGAAAATGGCAAAGCTGACCAAGGAGCACTGGGCCAGCTGTGAATTGTACAAAGGGATTCAGCAAAGGAAGGACATGCCTGTGCCCAGTGGGTCTGGTACATATGCTCTCATGATGTATGCAAAAGCTCTTTCAGTGGACTTTTGGGGAATTTCAGTCACCAAGTATAGACAACATTTTGAAGAATGCTTGCTGTCGTGGGAAAGAGAGAGATGGGTGGTCGAATGTATAGCTTTATTTTTTTAAAATAAAAAACTGTGGTATTTTTATGTAGTTAAGGAGAAAAGAATAGTTGAAATTGTAAAGATAGCAGAAAAAAAAAGAAATATTTTTACTCTCTTATTTTAAAAGTTATCTTTATTGCTGAAAGTATCCACTCTTTTCCCTAATTAACCCATTCCACCTTCTCTTGCCTACCCCCTACCCCAAGGCCTTCATCACAATATTGCCTGTGTCCATGGGCTATGCAAATATGCATATAAGTACTTTAGTTAATCTCTTCCCAACACCCTCCCACTTCCCTCTGACATCCCTTAGTCTGTTCCATGTTTTCATGTCTCCAGATCTATTTTGTTCATCAGTTCATTTTGTTCACTAGGTTGCACATACAAGTGAGATCATGTGACACTTATCTTTCCCTGACTGGCCTATTTTGCTTAGCATAATCATCTCCAGGTCTCTCCATGCTTTCTCAAAGGGTACAATGTCCTTTGTTTTTAGAGTTGCATAATATTCCATTGTGTATATGTAGTACAGCTTTTTTATCCACTCATCTACTGATGGACACTTAGGCTGCTTCTAGATCTTACCAATTAACATAATGCTGCTATGAACATAGGGGTGCATTTATTCTTCCTGATTGGTGTTTCAAACTTCTTAGGGTATATTCCTAGAAGTGGAATCACTGGGTCAAATGGCAGTTTCATTTTTAATTTTTGGAGGAGATGCCATATGGTTTTCCACAATAGATGCACCAGTCAGCATTCCCAATAGCAGTGTGCTGGAGTCCACTTTTCTCTACATCCTTACCAGCACTTTCTTTGTTGTTGTTTATTTTTTGTGAATCCTCACCCGAGGATATTTTTCTTTTTTTTTTTCTTTTTTTAAATCTTTATTGTTGGATGTAAAATGTATTACAGATGTTCCACATTTTCCCCCCATTGACCCCCTCCTCCCCACTCCCGCCCCCCTCCCACCTTTTCCCACACTATTGTCTGTGTCCATTGGTTATGCATATAAGTTCTTTGGTTTATTTCTTTCCACCCCCCAACCCCTTTCCCTTTGTGGTTTGTCAGTCTAGGAATGAATTTGTACTTCTTAATCCCTTCACCTTTTTCACCTATTCCCCCAACCCCCCTCCCAGCTGGCAACCAACAAAATGTTCTCTGTATCTATGAGAATGTTTCTGTTCTACCTGTTCATTTTGTTTGTAGATTCCATTGTTGATAGATATGTATTCATTGCTATTTTGTTTGTTCATATATTTTATCTTTTTCTTCAAAAAGACCCTTCCTCATTTCATATAATAACGGTTTGGTGGTGATGAACTCCTTTAACTTTTTCTTGTCTGGGAAAGTTTTTATGTGTCCATCGCTTCTAAATGACAGCTTTGCAGGATAGAGTAATCTTGGTTGTAGGTTCTTGCTTTTCATCACTCTGAATATTTCTTGCCACTCCTTTCTGGCCTGCAAAGTTTCTTTTGAGAAATCAGCTGACAGCCTAATGGGAACTCCCTTGTAGGTAACTAGCTTCCTTTCTCTTGCTGCTTTTAAGATTCTCTCTTTGTCTTGAACCTTTTGCATTTTGATGATGATGTGTCTTGGTGTGGGCCTCTTGGGGTTCATCTTGTTTGGGACTCTCTGTGCTTCCTGGTTTTGTATGTCTGTTTCCTTCACCAAGTTAGGAAAGTTTTCTGCCTTTATTGTTTCAAACAGGTTTTCGATTTCTTGTTCTCACTCTTCTCCTTCTGGCACCCCCAAGATGTGAATGTTGGCACGCTTGAAGTTGTCCCAGAGGCTCCTTACACTATCCTCATTTTTTTGGATTCTTTTTTCTTTTTGTGGTTCTGACTGGGCATTTTTTGCTTTCTTATATTCCAAATCGATGGTTTGCTCCTTGGATTTACATAATCTATTATTGAAGCTGTATAAATTATTCTTTATTTCAGTCAATGCCTCCTTCAATTCTAACTGTGTATCCATGATTTCTAACTGGTCCTTTTTTATGCTCTTGAGGCCCTCCCTAAGTTCACTGAGGTTCTCACTAAGTTCATTGAGCATCCTTATAAGCAGTATTTTGAACTCAGTTTCTGTTAGGTTGCTTATCTCCATTTCGCTTAGTTCTTTTATTGGGGTTTTGTTCTGTTCTTTCATTTGGGATCTGTTTCTCTGTCTCCTCATTTTGGCTGCCTCCCAGTGTTTGTTTCAGTGTATTACTTAATGAGAGGTATGGGGCTCGCTGAGACCAGATGCTGTTCGTTTGAAAGAATTTAGGAAAAACCTGAAGCAGGATCCAAGACAGGCCAATCCTATGGTTAAGCAAGTGGCAACAGCTTGGGTGGGCTTGAAAGTTGGGTGGGGCTGGGCGGGGCCACCAGTGTGAGCCAGGTTGGTGGAGTCCCAGATATGGCGACTGTCTGCCGCCCCAGGGAAGGGCTCACCAAAGGAACAAAGGCCTCTTACAGCACGTTTGTCCCAGAGAAAGCCCCCTCTCCAGCACTCGCTCCAGTGCCAAACAGCTCAGTTCTTCCTGTATGTCTCTGGTGCCCGTGGAGCTGCCTCCCCTCCAAGCTTAGAGGGAGAGAGTCTGATAAGTCTGTGCGCGGGCCCTTTAAGGAGCTGCCTGGGGCTCCAGCCGCGTCAGCTTCCCTGAGCCTCAGTTCCCGCTGGTTTTTCCAGCCAGAAGTTATGGGGCCTTCTCTTCCTGGCACTGGAACCCTGAACGGGGCACCTGGTATGGGACAGGGACCCCTAAGTCCTCAGGAAGGACCTTCCCAGCCGAGGTATCCTCCTGATTTTTATCCGCCACACTTGGGTGCGGGACCAGCCCGTCGTGCCGCCGCCACCTCAGCCCCTCGTGCCTCCGCCCCTCCTACCAGTCTGGATGTGGCTGCTGCTTTAATTTCGTAGTTGTAGGACTTCCATTCAGCTTGATTTCAGGCAGTTTTGAATGATGGTTGTTTTGTAGTTTAGTTGTTACTTTGATGTGTTTGTGGGAGGACGCGATACCGCGTTTACCTAGCCGCCATCTTGACCGGAAGTCCCCTGTTTATTTGTTGATGGTAATTGTTCTGGCAGGTGTGAGGTGATACCTCACTGTCATTCTAATTTGCATCTCTCTGATGATTAGTGATGTTGAGCATTTTTTCATATGTCTCTTGGACATCTATATGTCCTCTTTGAAGAAGTATCTATTTAGGTCCTTTACCCATTTTTTAGTTGGATTGTTTATCTTTCTTTTGTTAAGTTGCATGAATTCTTTATATATATATATATATTTTTATCCTCACCCGAGGACATTTTTTTTTTTTTCATTTTTTGTTCAGATAGAGTGGGAGGGAGAGAGAGTAAGAGAGAGAGAGAGAGAAACATCGATGTGAAGGGACACATCGAGTGGCTGCCACCCGCATGACCAACCAGGGCAGGGGACAAACTGCAACCGAGGTACGTGCCCTTAGCGGGAACCGAACCCGGGTCTCTCTGTACCGCAGGCCGTTGCTCCAACCTCTGAGCCAAACCGGCCAGGACTCTTTATATATTTTTTAAATTAAGCCCTTATCAGCGGTATCGTTGGCAAATATATTCTCCCATATAGTGGGATCACTTTTCATTTTGTTTATGGTTTCTTTTGCTGTGTAGAGCATTTTATTTTGATATAGTCCATTTGTTTATTTTTTCCTTAGTTTCTCTGGCACTGGGTGATATATCAGTGAAACTTCTGCTATATGAGATGTCTGAGATTTTTCTGCCTATGGATTCTTCTAGGAATTTTATGGTTTTGTGACTTACACTTAAGTTTTTTTTATCTACTTTGTGTTCATTCTTGTGTATGTTGTAAGTTGGTGATCCAATTTCATTTTTTTATATGTACCTGTCCAATTTTCCCAACACCATTTATTGAAAAGACTGTCTTTACTCCATCACATTCTCTTGCCTTCTTTTTCAAATATTAATTAAGCATAATGGCTTAGGTTGATTTCAGAGTTCTCTGTTCCGTTCAATTGATTATATGTCTGTTCTTGTGCCAGAACAAGGCTGTTTTGTTTACAGTGACTTTGTAGTATAATTTGATATCTGGTATTGTGATCCTTCCTACTTTGTTCTTAATTCTCAAGATTGCTGCATCTATTTGGTGTCTTTTTTTGGTTCCATATACATTTTTGGAGAATTTGTTCTAGATCTGTGAAATATGCCATTGATATTTTAATGGGGATTGCATTGATTCTATAGATTGCTTTTGGGTAGTATGGATATTTTAATGATGTTAATTCTTCTAATCCATGAACATGGTGTATGCTTCAACATGTTTGTATCTTCCTCTATTACCTTTTTCAATGTCCTGTAGTTTTATGAGTACAGGTCTTTTATCTTGGTTAAGTTTATTCCTAGGTATCTTAAATTTTTTTGTTGCAGTTGTAAATGGAATTTTTTTTTTTTTTTTTTTTTTAGTTTCTCTTTTTGAGAGTTTATTACTAGTGTATAAAAGTGACATTAATTTCTGGATGTTAGTTTTGTATCCTGCTACTTTGCCAAATTCATTTATTAAATGTAGTATTTTTTGATAGATCTTTAGAGTTTTTTATGTACAATATCATGTCATCTGTGAATACTGACTGTTTTACTTCTCCTTTACAATTTGGATGCTATTTAGTTTTTATTCTTGTCTGATTGCTGTGGCTTAGATTTCCAGTACTATGATGAATAAGAGTGGTGAAAGCAGACATTTATGTCTTGTGTCTGTTCTTAAGAGAAATGCTTTTATCTTTTATCTATTGAGTATGATCTTGGCTGTAGGTTTTTTATATATAGACTTTATTATGTTGAGGTATGATTCCTCTTTTCCTACTTTGTTGAGACTTTTTATCAAAATTGCATGCTGGATTTCATGAAATGCTTTTTTTGCATCTATTGATATGATCATATGATTTTTATTTTCATTTTGTTTGTGTGGTATATAATATCAATTGTATTGTGGATATTGTCCCAGGAATAAATCCCACTTGATCATGGTCTATGATCTTTTAATGTATTTATGAATTAGATTTGCTAATATTTTGTTGATTATTTTTTCAATTGTGTTTATCAGGAATCTTGGCATATAATTTTATTTCTTTTAAATGTCTTTGTCTAGTTGTATTATTAAGATAATTGAATTAAATGCTCTAATAAAATTAATACAGTGGCTGAATGGATAAGAAAAAGAGACCCATGTTATGCTGCTTTCAAGAGACCAACTGCAGATTGAAAGACATACACAGACTGAATGAAAAGCATTGTAAAAAGATATATCATGCAAAAGGAGACAATATATGATATGATATCAGTGCAAAACAATCTTTAAAATACAGACTATAACAGAAGACAAAGAAGGATATTTCTTAATAATAAAGAAATATATTTAACAAGGATATATGCTTTGTAAAAATTTACACCCCAATGTAAGAGTACCTAAATATATAAAACAATATGGATGTATATGAAAGGAATGATTGACAGTGATAAAATCATAGTAGGGAAAGCAACACCACATTAACACCAATGTACAGGTCATACAGACAGAAAATCCTCAGGAAAACAATGGCCTTTAATGATATGTAAGACAAGATGCACTAAAAGAAGCATAATATACATTCTTTGCAAGGGCACATGGAATATGTACCAGGATAGATCACATTTTAGGCTAAAAACCAAGTCTCAATAAATTTAGGAAGGTAAAAATCATTAAGCATATTTTCTGATCACAGTGTTATGAAAGTAGACATCACTTAAAGAAGAAAAGAGAAAAACATGTGAGGGCTAAATAGCATGGTAACAATAAATTATTTTACAATAAGATCAAGGAAGAAATCAAAATATACCTTGAGACAAATGAAAATAAAAACATAACAACATAAAATATGTGGGACACAGCCAAAGCAGTCCTAAGAGGGAAATTCATAGCAATACTGGTGTGCTTCAAGAAACAAGAAATATTTTATTTAAACATGCTGATCCAATACCTAAAATATCTACTAAGAAGAGTATAAACAACACCAAAATGAGTAACAGGAGGAAAATAATAAAAATCAGAGTAGAAAGAAAGAAAAGAAAGTTTAAAAAATATATAAAGTATTAGTGAAACCAAAAGCTAGTTCTTTGGAAAGATAAACACAATTGATAAATCTGTAGCCAGATTCTCAAGAAAAAAAGAAATAAATACAATCAGAAATGAAAGAGAAGTTGCAACAGTAACTACAGAGAGAAGAAAGGATTATAAGAAAATACTACAATTACATGCCATGAAATTCAATAACTTGGAAGAATTGGATAAATTTCTAGAAACATAAACTTCTGTGACTGAATCAAGAAGAAATTGAAATTCTGAACAGATCAATAACTAATAACCAAATCAAATCACTAATCAGAAAACTCCCAACACACAAAATTTCTGGTCCAGATGGCTTCATGCGTGAATTTTAATAAAACCTCCAAATTAGAATTAATATACCTTCTTCTCAAACTATTAAAAAAACTAAATATTAAGGAAAGCTCCAAAGCTCATTTTACAACACCAACATTACTTTGATTCCAACATCATAAAAATTATTTTATTTACCATTTGTTTGTAACTTTAATTGTGTTCAAATTTTTCTTTTATTTTTAGAGTCTGGTTTAATAGATATTAGGGTTGTTTAAAAATATTACGTGTGTATTACTGCCTCATCCACTATGAGCCATATATCTGTATAAGGTTAGTGTTCATCATTGAAATATGAATATGGAAGTAGGTTTACTCCAATGCACATTTACACTATTCTCCCTTTTCTGTACTTTTCACTAAAGAACAATCAGATAGTAATCAACAGCAGGAGTTCAAGAACTTCAATTTTACTGTGATGCACCTATACCATGAGCAACAAAATACTCTGTTGTTTTAAGTCAATGAGATTTAATGGAAAGGGTGTTTTTACCCCAGAATAACCTGACCTATCCTTACTGATAATCTTAGATTTAATATGATTTTTGGGTGGGGCAGATATTTGTGTTTACCTCTGCTGTGTTCCTTTAGAAACTTTACATTGAAATATTACCTTTGAATTTTTGACATAACAGAGAGTATGAATTGCAGCTCCAGTTCCAGGTATTGTAGAATTACATGTAGATATTCTCAGAACACATTTTGTTTTGTTGTTAATTTTCCATATCCAGAACCATGACTGAGACATTTCTATTCAATATCATATGTAAAGGATATTGATTTTATTGAGTTCACCAACTGTGGGTATTGTTCTGAAGATATTAAGGAATTATTTTCAGGTCTTTGTTCAAAAAACATTTTAGGGTAAACTTTAGGTGTATTTGTGTTGCCCTGCATACACTGTGAATTAAAATCCTGGTTCTAACCTAACTGGTCTTGGCACAAACCTGTCAAGCGCATGCCCATTCATGATTGTATGTGACTATTAACTTTTACGTTTCTTATTTCTCTTAAGAATATTCATTTAACTTGTATATTTTTAAATCAACTTAACCTTTATATTTTATCCAGCATTTTAATTAAGATGCACGAGGAAGAGATTTTCTGAATGATTTTGTCTCAATTGAGTTTCATGGCTTTGACATTATGAACTGCATTTCCATTAAACAGTATGTTCTATAAGGAGATGGTAACTATTGAAACAAATGGATGAAGTTAATAGCAATATAAACAGATTTTGCTGCAATATCCTCAAGTATATTGCCTTCAATTAAAAAAGTGATTTTGATTTGTTTTTAAATTTGTTCTTTTGCTGAATTTCTTTTCTTTTAATTCATGTCTTGGATAATACTTGCTTCTGATACATGTTTTGATATAGTAATTTTTATAGTTTCTAAAATATATGAAGCTATAATCATGCCATTATATTGAGTTGTGCATACCAAATGCTATATTCCTTTACACAACTGAAGTTTATGCTTTTATCAAATATAATGTATTTTAAATTATTATGCTCAGTTGTCTGCTTCATTCTTATGCTCACAACATTTCTGGGAAAATGCTTTCCCCCCTTGTTAAATATCTACAATTTAAATAAAACTAGTATTAAGTATAGCAAACAAAATCAAGTTAATAATTAAGTGACTCCAAATAGCTACATATGTGTATTTTATTTTGTCCCGCTTTATGGAGGTATAATTGACATGTAATATGTTTAAGTTTAAAATGTAAGTGAATTTAAAATGTGTGTATGGCAAAATACTAACCACAATAATGTTAATTAACTCAACCATCACCTCAGATTTTACCTTTCTTATGTGTGTGGTTAGAACTTTTATGATCTAGTCTTATAGCAACTTCCAAGTATACAATACAGTATTGTTAACCATCGTCAGTGCGCTCTACATTGGATCCCCAAAGGTTATTCGCTGTATAACTGGATGTTTATACTTTGTTTGTTTCATCCTCACCTGAGGATATTTTTTCATTGATTTTTAGAGTGATAAGGACAGAGGGAGAGAGAGAGAGGGAAATGTCGATGTGAGAGAAAACCATCCACTTATTGCTCCTTGCACGACCCTGACTGGGGCTGGGGATCAACCTGCAACCACGGTCCATGGTCTTGACTAGGAATTGAACCCATGACCCTTTGTTCTGAAGACTGATGCTCTAACTGCTAAGCCAAACCAGCCATGCTGTTTATACTTTTTCACCACCTTCACCCATTTCCATTCTTCTCCTCTGGCCCTGGCAACCAGCAATGTCGTCTCTGCTTCTGTGATTTTATTTGTTTTCTAACTTTAGATCTCACATATGAATGGGATTATACATATTTTTGTCTTTCATTGTCTGACTTACTTTACTAGGCATAATAATCTTGAGATCATATATATAATTTTTTTTATTCATCTATTAATAAACACTTAGGGTTTTTCTGTCTTGGGTATTATGATTAATGCGGCAGTGAACACGGAGGTGCAAGTATCTCTTTGATATAGTAATATTATTTCCTTTGGATAGATACCAAGAACTGGAATTGCTGGAGCATATGGCAGTTCTATTTTTAACTTTGGAAAGCACTTCTGACTGTTTTCCATAGTGCTTATACCAGTTTACATTCCCACCAGCAGTTCACAAGGGTGATCTCTTCTCCACATCCTTGTGAACACTTTTTCTCTGTGGTCTTTATGATAACAACTATTCTAACAAGTATGACATGATATATAGACCTGATGGTTTCCCTTTGCATTTCCCTAAGGTGTAGTGGTGTTGAGCACCTTTTCAGGTGCCTGCTGGCAATTTGCATGGCTTTGGGGGTGGGGGGGATGTCTATTCAATTTATTTGCCCATTTTTAACTAGATTATTTTTGGAAGTTTGCTACTGAGTTGTATGGGTTCCTTATATATATTTTTAATATAAATACCTTATCAGATAGATGGTTTGCAAATATTTTTTCCATTAAGTAGGTTGTCTCTTCGTTTTAGTGATTCTTTCTTTTGCTATGCAGAACCTTTTAGTTTGCAACAGTCAAATTTCTTTATTTTTCCTTCTGTTGTTTGTGTTTCAGGTGTCTCATTCAAAAATTGTTGCCAAGACCAGTCTGAAGGTGCTTTTTATCTTATGTTTTCTTTTAGAAATTTAATGAATTCAGGTCTCACATTTAGATTTTAAATCCATTTTGAGTTAATTGTTTTGAGTGATAAGGTAAGGTTCCAATTTCATTCTTTGGCATGTGACTACCCAGTTTCCCAACACCATTGATTAAAAAAAAAAATTATCCATTCTTTATTGAGTATTCTTGTCAAATATTTGTTGTCAAATATTAGTTGGTCATGTTTATATAGGTCTATCCCTGGGATCTTGATTCTGTTCTACTGGCCTATAAGCCTGTTTCTATTCCATTATCATGCTGTTTGGGTTACTGCAACTTTACATTGGAGTTTGAAGTCAGAAAGGGTGATACTGCAATTTTGTTTTTGGTTTTTCAAGATTGCATTGGCTATTCATGTCCTTTTGTGGTTCCACTCATATTTTAGGAATCTTTTTTTCTGTTTCTATGAAAAATTCCATTTTGATCTTGATAGAGATTGCATTTAATATGTAAACGAATTTGGGTAGTATATGTATTTTAAAAATATTAATTCTTCTTCAATTTTTAAAAAAATTAATTTAGTTTTGTTACAGATAATTTTCCCTTCCCCCCCCAGACACCCTCCTCCCGATCCTGGTCCACACCCAGTATTGTTGTCTGTGTATATTGGTTATACATATAGGCATTTTAGTTGTTTGGTTTCTCTCATCAATCCCCCTGCCGCCCCTCCTCTGAGGTTCGCCAGTCTGAACTGTACTCTTTTCTATGTCTCTGGGTCTATTTTGTTCATCAGCTTATTTAGTTCATTATATTCCACAAATAAGTGAGATCGTGTGATATTTGTCTTTCTCTGATTGGCTTATTTTGCTTAGCATAATACTCTCCAGGTTCCTCCATGTGGTCTCAAAGGATAAGAGATATTTCTTACAGCTGCATAGTGTTCCATTGTGTATATGTCCCACTGCCTTTTTATCCACTCATCTGTTGATGGACACGTGGGCTGTTTCCAGATCTTAGCAATTGTAAATAGTGCTGCTATGAACATAAGGGTACATATATTGTTTCTTTTCTTTTTTATTTTATTTTATTTTTTTTGTGGTATGTGCCCCTAGCAGGAACTGAACCCAGGACTCCCTGGTCCACAGGCTGACACTCAGCCGCTGAGCCAAACTGGCCAGGGCCATATATTGTTTCTGATTGCTGTTTCAGGATTCTTAGGATATATTCCTAGAAGTGGGATCACTGGGTAAATGGCAGTTTTATTTTTAATTTGTTGAGGAAACACCACACTGTTTTCCATAGTGGCTGCACCAGTCTGCGTTCCCACCAGCAGTGTACCAGAGTCCCCTTTTCTCCACACTCTCGCCAGCACTTGTTGTTTGATGATTTGTTGTTGATGGTGGCCATTCTGACAGGTGTGAGGTGATACCTCATAGTAATATTAATTTGCAACTCTCTGATGATTAGTGATTTTGACTATTTTTTCATATGTTTCTTGGTCATTTGATTTTTTTTGTTTGTTTTTTATCCTCATTCGAGGACATTTTTTTGTTGTTCAGATAGAGTGGGAGGGAAAGAGAGGAAGAGAGAGAGAGAGAGAGAGAGAAACATCGATGTGAAAGGGACACATCGAGTGGTTGCCACCCGCACGACCCAACCAGGGCCAGGGACAAACTGCAACCAAGGTACGTGCCCTTAGCGGGAACTGAACCCTAGTCTCTCTGGACTGCAGGCCGACGTTCTAACCACTGAGCAAAACTGGCCACGGCTCTCTTGGTCATTTGTATGTCCTGTTTGGAGAGGTGTCTATTTAGGTCCTCTGTCCAATTTAATTGGAATATTTGTCTTTCTTTTGTTGAGTTGTATGAATATTCTATATATTTTATAAATTAACTGTTTATCTGATGTATTGTTGGCAATGATGCTGTCCTATATTTTGGCTTCCCTTTCCATTTTGATGCCTGTTATTTTGCTGTGCAGAGGGTTTTAGTTTGATGTAGTCCCATGTATTAATGTTTTCCTTTGATTCTCTTGCCTTAGGCATATCAGTGAAAATTCTGCTACATGTTATGTCAGAAATTTTGTTGCCTACATTTTCTTCTAGGATTTTTATGGATTCACGAATCACATTTAAGTCTTTTGTCCATTTTGAGTTTATTCTTGTGTATAGTGTAAGTTTGTGGCCTAGTGCCATTTTTTATTTTTATTTTTTTGCATGTTGCTGTCCAATTTTCTCAATACCGTTTATTAAAGGGGCTGTCTTTACTCCATTGTATGTTCTTGCCACCTTTGTCAAATATTAATTGAGCATAATGACTTGGGTCAATTTCTGGGTTCTCTGTTCTGTTCCATTGATCTACATGCCTGTTCTTGTGCCAGTACCAGGCTGTTTTTATTACAATGGCTTTGTAGTATAACCTGATATGTAGTATTGTGATCCCTCCTATTTTGTTCTTCTTTTTAAAGATTGCTGTGGCTATTCAGGGTCTTTTTATATAAACTTTTTGAGTATTTGTTCTATGTCTATAAAATATGTTGTTGGTATTTTAATGGGGATTGCATTGAATCTATAGAGTAGTTTAGGTAGTATAGACATTTTAATGATGTCAATTCTTGCAATCCCTGAATGAGGTATATGCTTCTACTATTTTCTATCTTCCTCTATTACTTTTTTCAATGTCATGTATTTTTCTGTTAATAGGTCCTTTACTTCTTTGGTTAAGTTTATTCCTAAATATCTTAATTTCTTTGCTGCAATGGTAAATGGAATTTTTTTCTTAGTTCTCTTTTTGTAAATTCATTATTGATGTAAATGAATGCCGTCAATCTCTTGATGTTAATTTTGTACCTGCTACTTTGCCAAATTAATTTATTAGCTATACTGTATTAGGTTTTTGATGGAGTCCTTAGGTTTTTCTATGTACAAGGTCATGTCATCTGCAAATAATGACAGTTTCACTTCCTCCTTTCTGATTTGGATCCCTTTCATTTTTTTTTTTTTTTTTTTTATGTCTAATTACCGTGGCTAAGACTTCCAGTACTATGTTAAATAAGAGTGGTGAAAGTGGGCATTCCTGTCTTTTTCCTGTTTGTAAGGGAAATGCTTTTAGTTTCTCCCCATTGAATATTATGTTGGCTGTAGGTTTTTTATATATGGCTTTTATTATGTTGACATATGATCCCTCTATTCCCACATTGCTGAGCATTTTTATCAGAAATGGGTGCTGGATTTTATCAAATGCTTTTTCAGCATCTATTGATTTGATCATATGGTTTTTATCTTTCCTTTTGTGTATTGATTTGCAAATATTGTACCAGCCTTGCATCCCTGGGATGAATCCAACCTGGCCATGATGAATCATTTTCTTAATATATTGCTGGATCTAATTTGCTAATATTTTGTTAAGGATTTTGGCATCTATGTTCGTCAGGGATATTGGACTTTAGTTTTATTTCTTTGTTGTGTTTTTATCTGGTTTTGGAATTATAATTATGTTGGCCTCTTAAAATGAGTTTGGAACTCTTCCTTCTTCCTAATTTTTTTGGAATAGTTTGAGAAAAACGGGTGTTAATTCTTTGAATGTTCGGTAAAACTCCCCTATAAAGCCATCTGGGCCTGGCTTTTATTTGCTGGAAGTTTCTTGATTACATCTTCAATTTTCTCAGTTGTTATTGGTCTGTTCAAATTTTCTATCTCTTCCCTATTCATTGTTGGGAGACTATGTGATTCTAGAAATTTGTCCATTTTGCCTAGATTGCCCAATTTTTTGGTATATAATTTTTTATAGTATTTTGTAATGATCCTTTTATTTCTGTGGTGTCAATTGTTACTTCTCTTCTTTCATTTCTGATTTTGTGTATTTGGGTCCTCTCTCTTTGGTTCTTAGGTTCTTCTTCCTTAAGGCTCTCTGTGCTTCTTGAAATTTTATGACTTTTTCCTTCACCAAGTTGGGGATATTTTCTGTCATTATTTCTTCAAATATATTCTCTAATCCTTTCTAATTTCCCTCTTTTTCTGAAACTCCTATGATGTGGATGTTGTTATGTTTCATATTGTCCCATTGTTCTCTTAAGGTGCCTTCTTGTTTTTAAATGTTTCCTTTCGTGTTCTCCGATTGCGTGATTATTTTTATAGCCTGTCTTCTAATTCACTGATCCTATCCTTGGCTTTCTCTACTCTGCTGGTTATTCCTTTTAATGTCTTCTTTATTTCTGCTATGTAATTCTTCATTGTCGCTTGGTAGTTTTTTTATTTCCAATTGGTTGATATTCAATGTCTCATGCTGTTGAGCTCTTTACATATGCTGTTGAGCTTCCTCATTATCATCACTCTGAACTCTACCTCTGAACTTGCTTAACTGTATTTCATTTATCTCTTCTTTGGTAGAGTTCTCTCGTTCTTTCATTTGGAATTTGTTTCTTTGTTTTACCATTTTGGCTGTCTCAGTGGGTTTTGAAGCCTGAAAAATTTTTCCTGTCAGTGTTGGTGTTTGACTGTGGCTCCCTCTACTGGGTGTGGATGAGTGTGGGAATCACCCTCATTAAACACCACTTTTAAGTCTTACTTTTCTGGGTATATTTGCAGACCAAGGAATGGTTCAGTTTTTTTCTACCTTTTGCCAGGTAGCTATTTGTCTCAGTTACTTGATGAGCCTTGGGTTGTAGCCCTCACCTGAATGAAAAATTTCCTCTGGTGTCAGGGTAAGAGGATTTCCAGTGGGTGGGCAGATGCATGCCTGGGGTCTCTAGCTGTTAATCAGCTTCAATTCACATTTCTCTGACCTGGCCAGGAGATGTAAAATTCCTGAAAGAGGGGCTATTGGTTCTTCCAAGAATTCTGAGAAGAAGCTCTTTGAGTAAGATGGCTTCTGTGTAGGCTCGATTTGGTGTCCTCTTTTCATTCCTGGTAATATGGATTCTCTCCAGCTGCTGTTCTATTGATTGTTCCCAGTGATTTATCTTTATTTTAGTTGTAATTCCAGTTTGGTTCTGGGGGACAGTCTCTGTAGCTACCATCCACTCCGCTGCCATTTTAGAATTTTTTTTTCAATTTTTAATTCAACATATAGTTCAATGCACAAATCTCTTTCACCTTCTTGCTTAAATTTTTTTCTAAGCATTTTATAGTTCTTGCTAGTAAATTGTGTTGCTTTATTTCTTTAATATAATTTATTGTTAGTGTATAGAAGTGCAAGTAATTTTTGTATGTTGGTTTTGTATCCTGCAAGTTTACTGAATTTATTTATTTTTTCCATGATTTTGCTGGACTTTTAAGGTTTTCTATATGTTAAATTATGTTATCTGCAAACAGAGATATTTTGAGTTCTTTCTTTCTGATTTGGATGACTTTTATTTATTTTCCTTGCCCAATTTCTGTGGCTAAAACACCTTTAAATTAAAGCAGTAAGAATGGGAACCCTTGTCTTATCTTGATCTTAGATTTCTTTTTTATTATAGAGTATGATGTTTGAAGTGGGTTTGCAATATAGTAACCTTATTAGTTGAAGGCTTTTTTCACAAAAGGGTGTTGAATTTTGTTAAACACTTTATAAAATTTACTGGTAAGACTATATGATTTTTATCTTTTTGTTCTATTAATGTAATATATCATATTTATTGATGTGTGTATGTTTAATCATCCTTGCATCCTAGGCAGAAATCCTACAGGATCATGGTATATGATCCTTTTAATGTGTTATTGAAGAAGGTTTGCTAGAATTTTTTTTGTGCATTTTTGCATCTATATTCTTCAGAGAGAGGGGCTTCTGAGTATCTTTTTTTTGCAGTGCCTTAACTGGATTTCATACCAGGGTAATACTGGCTTTATAATATGAGCTTTGTAGGGTTCCCTACTCCTTAACTTTTAAAGAAAAGTTTGAGAAGGATTGGTATTAATTATTTAATTTTTGTTTGGTTATTTTAGAAAGAGAGGAAGGGAGAGCTAGAGAGAGAGAAACATCGATGAAGAAAGGACATGAATTTACCACCTCCTGTATCCCCCCCACTGGGGATTGGGCCCACAACCTGGGCATGTGCCCTGACTGGGAATCAAACTGGCAACCTTTTGGTGCCTGGATTGATGCTCAACCACTAAGCCACACAGGCAGGGTTTTAGTTTTTTGGTTTTTTTTTTTCATCCAACTGTTAAACCATGTGGTTCTGAGCCTCTCTTTGTTGGGAGGTTTTTCATTACTGCTTCAATTTTATTCAGGTTAATACGCCCATTTACCAATATGAAATACATATTAGCATAGATTTCTATGTTTTGTGTCAAAAATGAAGGCTATACATAACTAGCCATGTCCCAAATGAATGACTTTAATGTTTTTGAGCTCAACTTTCAAAATAACTTTGAACCTTTAGCAATGGTAATAGAATAAACTAAACTAGAATATGGTCATATGGAATTAGTGGTTTGAGTTGATTTAGTGAAAAGTTGAGCAGAAACAAGTTCTTGGATTCTGCTGCTGCAGGGTATGTTGAGCCATACAGTATCTATATCAGTTACAATGATGTCCCTGATTTTCAGTTCATATACCATGTACTTTCTCATTTTCCTATGTTTCATCCTCTAATTTCTCTTTGGAGTATAAGTTCCTGAATCTCCTAATTGCAAAACATTAACTACAGTAAAAGGGCTTTTCCAGAGCCATATGAGAAAGATAATTTAACCTACCCTCTAATTCCATGAGCACTTAGGACTTCCATGTTATTTCTTACTTTCTGGTGTGCACCATATGTAGATGAGATTTTTCTTTTTTACTTGCTAATATGTTCATTTGTATCTGACTCCATTTTAACAGTAGTTGTCAAGGCGGTGTCCACAGAACTTGGGAGGATCAATGTCTGAGATCATTTCAGTAAATCTGAGAGGTCAAAACTATGTTTGTAAGAATACTGTTGTAAATTGCTGATTGCATTGCATTTATACTTCATCAATGGTACAAAAGCAATGGTGAATAAATCTGCTGGTGCCCTAGCATGAACCAAGGCAGTAGCCTCACAACATAGGGTATTCGTGGTGTTCTTCACTGCCACATACTCATAACTAAAAAGGAATTCCATTCATATCTAAAACTGCCATTGACAAAGTAGAAAAATATGATTGTATTAAATCTCTAGTCTTGAATACATATTCTTTTAATATACTGTGTGAAGATATGGCAAGTATGTATACAACCCTCACAGCCTACCAAATGCAATGGACATAGTAGGAAAAATACTTGAGAGATTTAATTAAGGTCTGAATAGTCCCCTCCCCGCCCTCCCCAAAACTCCATTATCACTTGAAAGTATGATTGAAAACTGAAATATCATTATTCAGGCTTTTGGATTTGGCAGACATTTTCTCAAAAAATGAATGAAGTGAGTTAATTCAAAGAAAACCAGTAGCAGTTTTGGTTGTCAATTATAAAGTTCAAGCATGGCTGGTTGTGGCTCACTAATTTAGCATCAACCCATTCACTGGAAGGTTGCTGGTTCAATTCCTGTCCAGGGCACATGCCCAAGTTGTTGGCCCAATCCCCAATGGGAGGCATGCAGGAGACAGCCAATTGATGATCTCTCTCATCAATGTTTCTATTTCTCTCTTCCTCTCCCTTCTTCTCTCTAAAATCAATTTAAAAAAAGTAAAATATCTGTATTAAAAAAAATTCAACTTTTCAAAATAAAATTGGATTGAACATAGGGGTACGTACATTCTTTCTGATTGGTGTTTCAGGCTTCTTAGGGTATATTCCTACAAGCGGGATCACTGGGTCAAATGGCAGTTCAATTTTTAACTTTTTGAGGTAACACTATAGCGTTTTCCATAGTGGCTGTACCAGGTCTGCATTCCCACCAGCAGTGTACTAGAGTCCCCTTTTCTCCACACCCTCGCCACCACTTGTTGTTTGATGGATAGAGAGGAGGGTGTAAATGGGGAAAAAAGGAGAAACATCTGTAACAAAAACAAATTAATAAAAATGAAATAAAATAAAATTGGAGTTGGAGAAACTTGTATATACTTCATCAACTTCATTCAAAGGAACTTATTTATCACTACCGATATAATGCAGAAACAAATGGAATGATTTGACTGTTGTTTCCTAAAGTATACATTAAAGATATCTACAAACAAACAAACAAACAAACAGAAAATATATATAAAACAATAACACTATTCTCAGTAATTTATTTTCTATGAAAAATAGTTATTTTATAAGAATATGTTATGTTATGATTATGATATGAATATGATTATTTTAAAATAATTGATTTATATATATTTTATTTTTTCAGTTTAATTTCTGATACAAATTGATAGAAGTGACCCTTGTATACAAAACTTCTTAGGTTCTAAATAGTTTTGAAAGTAGGAAGTGGTCCTGAGAACACTGCTTGAGAGCACCGGACAGATTCTGGTGATTGCCAATACTCAGAGGATGCTGTTACGAAAGTCCTATTTAGCAAGTTAATAGAATTAAAAAAAATGTAAAATAGAAAGTCAAAAGTTTTTAAATTTTATTAACTGTGTAATCATTGAGTATCTAAGCGTGTTTCCAAATTTTCTGTGTTATTTAATGTAGCTGCAGGTAATTAATTTTCACTGTTGTAACCAAACTTTTATTTACAGTAATAATGCACAGTTTTTGCATTCTATTCTTTTTTTCCTGTGGACATATCTTTATTTTTCTTAAGATTTGCAATTATAAGCTTTTGGCAACAAACATTCTGGTACATGTATAAGGTTTTTTGTTTTGTTTTGTTTTTGGTTTTAAATAGTTATGTATCTGATAATAAAATGCGTAGAACTTCAGATATAGACATCTTCCATTTTAATAAATATTACTATTTTCCATAGTGATTTTACCAATTTGTGTCTCTATTAGAGTGTAAAACTCAGTTGCTCCATTTAGTCATAAACTTTTAATTGAATTTATTGGGGTGATATTGGTCCATGAAACCATATAGGTTTCAAGTGTAAAACTCAACAAATCATCATCTGCACACTGCACCATGTGCCCATTGACCAAAGTCAAGTTTCTTTCTGTCCCCGTTTACCCCCCTTTTGCCAGCCTCTGCCTCCACCCACCCATTTTCCTCTGGCTATTACCACACTGTTATATGTGTCTATATATATAATAATTTTTTTTTTTTTGCTTAATCTGTTCACCTTCTTTCATCCAGGCTTTCAATCCCCTTCCCCTATGACAGTTGTCATAGGCATTTATTATCTGACTGATTTTCAATTTAATAGTTGTGAGTGACATTGTATTATGAATATAATTTGTCTTTTTCTGATTACCCATAAGCATGAGTGTTATTTGATATGATTACTGGACATTTGAGTTACTTCTGTAAAATTCCTGTGCCTGTCCTATGTGCATTTTTGTAGTGGGTTATTTGTCTTTATCTTATTGATTTCTTACATACTTTAAATATTCTTTTTTTTTTAGTTGAATTTTGTTGCGAATATGTTTTATGAGTTTTTGACTCAACTCTTTATGTATCCCAAATCAGTCTTCTTATTTTCAGTCCCACTGTGGCAATTCTTTCAGATTTGCCTAGTTTCTAGATTTCCTAGCTTTACTGGAATTCTGCAATATAAATTGTTTTATTTATATTTGCCAACTTCTGGCTTAGGGAAGATTTAAGCATTCTTTGGCCTTCAAAGAAGGGTACTCATCATCCATCTGATTTGTAACATCCAACATTTTGAATGCTTTCATAATCTCTGAAATTTTTTATTTACGTTTTTTCTATTATCTTTACTGTAAACTCATTGATGAAAATGTCTTTTGTCCATTGTTATTCCATGTTTAACTAAAGAAATTTCCAATATTTTATATGTGAGTAAAAAAGTGAATGAAATGGTCTTATAATTTTGAATTTTTATGAAAATAAAAGCCATCCATCTACACTTGTTTATTTGACCCTATTCATCATTTCTATTCAGTAGCAATCTCGTGTGTGTCTGTGACACCTTCACAGACATTCTCATATTCTCTCTCAAATTTATCATGCCTAACCAAGTCTCACTAATTTCAAAGTACATACAAAGGAACCACCACTCAGAGGCCTTTGTTACCTTGATCAGGAATACCACTGTTAAGATAGAATGAGAAATTAAGCCAACTTTTTTCTGAATCTATCTGCAGCTTCCTCTGCCCGGTTACTTTAAAATAAGCATTTGCCTAATATACTTAAGATGAGGAATTAGCTGGAATCAATTTTAATTCAAAACACAAAAAATGTGGAAAGCTCTGCACGGGCGACATTTATACAGCACTGATAGCCCAAGGAAAACATGCTGCTGAGTCTGGTACTTAATTTCCGATGCAGTTCGCTACATACACTTGAGAAAATTTTAGGGTTGAGGACTGTTTCTAGGTAGTCCTCATTTAGAACCATACAAGATTGAATTCCATTTCTGACACATAGATTTTGCCACAGCAAATTGATTTTTAATTATATCTAAAATTTTTGTGTGAATATATGCTATAAACAATGGCTATTCTAATAGTTACTAGTAATCTTTTGTTGATTTTCAAGATGAATTTCAAAGGGAAAATGTTGATTTTATCAAACAATTAACCTCTTTCCAAGAAGAACATGTTTCTGGTTTCTTAAGGGTCATGGAGATTGCTCACGATTTACCCTGGTCACTGACAGGCTCTAACATGTTTTCCTTGTTGTACTTTGATTTTATATTACTGACTAGAGTGCTGTTTGTTTTACATTTCATCATGAATGAAATGTAAGTAAAATAGAATAGTGTTATTAAATTTCTCTGAGTAGCAAAATGTATAGTTGTTATCTTCCTGAATAACAATATGTGTATGAAACTCCTGAGTAACCATTTGCATAGCTTGTAATCACATTAGGCATTTGGAAGCTGACTTTCATTTACATATATATTCAGTTACTTGGCACTGGGCTCCTGTGGAACCACAGGCGAGGCACAGTACTTGCTTGTGATTCAGAATGATAACTTTTAGCAGCAAGGGATGGGGAGAATCGTGTATGAGACACCATGTGATATTGCTATTGGCATAGAAATCTGAGCATGCCATGATAACAGAATAAACTGAAATAGTGGCTAAACAAGGTAGCAAAACTTAGGGAATGTGTAAGTTTGAGAAGTAATTAGGAAGAAATTTTCATAGGACTTAATGACCCACTGAATTTGTGAAGGACCAAGGTAAAGAGGAAGAAAAATCAAATATAAAGTTTAGCTCCTTGGTTTAGGAGATTGCCATATAAAGGCACCATTTGATGAGACAGGATATGTGGAAAGATGGGAGTGTTTGGGGATGGAGAGCTGGACTTGACTGCCACTCACTCGGGAGGACAAAACAACTTAGAAGGCTGTCAGGTCAGAGTATTAGTCACCCTGCTTTTTACCCGGGAAGCTCAGTGAGTTACCTTCGTGTGGGAAAGCAGCGTAACAAAGCCAGAGGAAAATGAGGTGTCGCCAGGGGTTGACCCTGAAGTCCACTGGTTACCACAGGAACCATGTGGTTGGTAGAACTTCACCTTCATTATCCTTATCTGCCCTCAATCTTTTAGGGCTCTTTCTTACCTAAGGAGCTGGCTAGAAAGGGAACCTTGTGCCCTATATGCGAAGCCAAATCATTCAGTTCTGATCTAAGTGGGCTCGCATAATTGCATAGCCTCTGAGTCTGCTCCTGCCATGACTGCCCCCGGAATTCCGCCAGGAAGACATGTTCCCGACTGCACTCACTTCAGTGGCTGCTTCCTTTGCTTGAACACACGTATTTTCTCTCAAACTCCACTGCAAGGCACAGCTGAGATCATCTTGAAACACATAGGAAGACCTCTTTAAGAGTTCAAGAAAAATGAAAGGAAATTACTAGCATTATATTTTAGCTACTTTTGGGACAAATAGTTTCAGCCTTTAATAACCACCTGCTTCCAGATTCAACTGGCCGGATTCGTCATTGCCTAGGTCCTAGCTTCCCCTTTGGAAGAGGCCCTGTTCCTGGCTATCCAGCAATACCCTCTTTTCATCAAATTCTTTGTAGGTCATGTCAACAGGGAAGAAAACATCTCTCCTAAACACAGTCACTTCAAAAAATACTCATTTCAACTATAGCCAGTGTCTCATATTTTTTAGTTTTAAATCTTGACAAATATCTACCTAATTATAATATATACAACATTGATTAAAGAACAGTTTGTCTTTTACTGTTGTTTCTCAGTATACCAAAACATAGTATTTGCGAAATTTGACTCTTCCTATTTCTTCATGTTTGTTAAAGAAAACTTAGGAATTAAGTTTCTTCTCAGGATTTTTTTTAAAACTTATCTTTATTGTTGAATATATTACAGATGTTCCTCCTTTTCCCTCCATTGACCCCTCCTCCGCACTCCCGCCCCCCTCCTGCCTTTCTCCTCACTGTTATCTGTGTCCATTGGTTATGCATCTATACATATAAGTTCTTTGGTTTATTTCTTCTCATCCCCCCCACCTGCCTTCCCTTTGATATTTGTCAGTCTAACAACTAATTTGTACTTCTTAATCTCTTCACCTTTTTCATCCATTCCCCTAACCCCCTTCCCATCTGGCAACCAACAAAATGTTCTCGGTATCTATGAGAATGTTTCTGTTTTGTTTATTTTGTTTGTAGATTCAATTGTTGATGGATATGTATTTATTGCCATTTTGTTTGTTCATATTTTTTATCTTCTTTTTCTTCAAGAAGACCCTTCAACATTTCATATAATACTGGTTTGGTGGTGATGAACTCCTTTAGCTTTTTCTTGTCTGGGAAACTCTTTATATGGCCATCGATTCTAAATGATAGCTTTGCAGGATGGAGTAATCTTGGCTGTAGGTTGCTGCTTTTCATCACTCTGAATATCTCCTGCCACCCCTTGTGGCCTGCAAAGTGTCTTTCGAGAAATCAGCTGACAGTCTTATGGGAACTCCTTTGTAGGCAACTAACTACTTTTCTCTTGCTGCTTTTAAGATTCTCTCTTTGTCTTTAACCTTTAGCATTTTGATGAGGATGTGTCTTGGTATGAGCCTCTTGGGATTCATCTTGTTTGAGACTCTCTCTGCTTCCTGGTCTTGTATGTCTGTTTCCTTCATCAAGTTAGGGAAGTTTTCTGTCATTATTGATTCAAATAGGGAAGTTTTCTGTCATTATTGATTCAAATAGGTATTCAATTTCTTGTTCTCTCTCTTCTCCTTCTGGCACCCCTAAGATGTGAATGTTGGCATGCTTGAAGTTGTCCCAGAGGCACCTTACACTATCCTCATTTTTGTGGATTCTTTTTTCCTTATGCTGTTCTGATTGGGTGTTTTTTGCTTCCTTATATTCCAAATCGTTTGCTTCTTGGCTTTACCTACTCTACTATTGAATCTCTGTACATTATTCTTTATTTCAGTTAGTGCCTCCTTCATTTCTGACTGGTCTTTTTTTATGCTCTTGAGGCCCTCACTAAGTTCATTGAGGTTCTCACTAAGTTCATTGAGCATCCTTATAAGCAGTGTTTTGAACTCTGCATCTGTTAGGTTGCTTATCTCCATTTTGCTTAGGTTTTTTTCCCTGGAGTTTTGTGCTGTTCTTTCATTTGGGACCTGTTTCTTTGTCTCCTCATTTTTGCTGCTTCCCTGTGTTTGTTTCTATGTATTAGGTAGAGTTGCTATGTCTCTGGGGCTTCCTAGGGTGGCCTATTATAGTAGGTGTCTTGTAGGTCCAGTGTCACAGCCTCCCTGATTTCCCAGCTGGTGCCTCTAGGTACACCGCTCACATAGAGTTTACACCCTTCTGTTGTAATCGAGTCTTGATTGCTGTTGGCACATCAATAAGAGGGTTTTGCTCAGGCTGATCAGCTATGCCCACTGACCACTGACCTCTGACTACTGTAGATGATCAGCTGTGCAGGGGCCCACCACACAGAGCAAGACTTACTTGAGCAGGGTTCTGATACCCACTGAGTCCATTCCTTGAGAGTGCCATTTGTGGCAGTGGTTGGGTGGTGGTGATTTGATGCAGTCTGAAGCTGTCTACTGGGTGTGCTGGCTTTGGGGCAAGGTCAGCCACTGCCTGTGTTCTACCCGGGGCCACCAGGCGTAACTACAAAGCAGTCTGCAGATGGCTGATTCTTGTGCCGAGCTTAGAGATGCCCAGAAAAAGCCAAATTGTGAACCAAGGCTGGCTGCTTCTAGTGTGAGGCCTGGGGCCATTTAACAAAATGTGTGGGGCTCTTTGAGACCAGATGCTGCTTGTTTGAAAGAATTTAGGAAAATCTTAAGCAGGATCCGAGACAAGCCATTCTTTTGGTAAAGCCACTGGGAACAGCTTAGGTGGGCCTGAAAATAGGATGGGGCTTGGCCTCAGGGAATCACCAGGGTGGGGCCAACAGTGTGAGCCAGGTTGCTGGAGTCCCAGATATGGCGGCTGTCTGCCTGCCTCTTGGGGGGAGGGCTCACCAAAGGAGCAAAGGCCTCTGACAGCACATCTGTCCAGGAGAAAACTGCCTCTCCAGCCCTCGCCCCAATGCCAAACAGCTCAGTTCTTCCCTGTCTGTCTCTGGTGCCTTTCAAGCTGCCTCCCCCACACTGGAGCCTGGAGGGTACGAGTCTGGTAAGTCCATGCGCCGACCCTTTAAGAGGAGCTGCCTGGGGCTCCAGCAGCCTCAGCCTCCCTCAGCCTCCCCCAGCCTCAGTTCCCACTGTTTTTACAGCCAGAAGTATTAAGAATTATCTTCCTGGCACTGGAATCCTGAGCTGAGTGACTGGTGTGGGACGGGGACCCCTCAGTCCTCAGGGAGGACCTTCCCAGCCGACGTGTCCTCCTGATTTTTATCCACCACATGTGTGTGTGGGACCAGCCCGTCCACCTCCACCCTCCTACCAGTCTCGTTGCAGCTTCTTCTTTAATTCCATAGTTGTAGGATTTCCATTCTGCTCAGTGTCAGGTGGTTTTGAATGATGGTTGTTCTGTAGTTTAGTTTTAACTTTGATGTGGTTGTGGGAGGACACAATACCGCGCTAACCTACCCACCACCTGGACTGGAAGTTCAGAAATTTTTTTAAATTAATTTTTCAAATGTGGCTATATATTTAAGCTTTGGTAATACTAGATTATTGTAACTATAGTTGAAACATCAAAAGTCCAAAATAAAAAAAGTTGAGAATTCAAATATCATTTACTGAATTTTACCTTTTCAAGATAATAACGGCATCATCACAATTGCAGCCATTAACACTACAAATTACTGAACTGAAAGATATAAAATTGTGTGGTTAATCTTACGTTTGCTTATTTAAAAAATTTTTCTTTTTACCCATTTTAACGTTCTTGATCTCAGAGACCTTGATAGAAAGATAGAGATTCTTCCTTGTGCTCTATATCACTATGAGCTTAAATCATAAATATGTTTAAAATGTGATCATAAGTAAAATTAACAAAAAGCAACTTCTTCCTTTTTTATATATAAATTTAAAATGGTCAAGGAAAATACAATATTACTCTGCTGCTATGCAGATGATTTACCATGGTTTATATGATATGATGAACAATTACAAAGAACTTTGCATATAAACATATTCTGTTTTAGTATCAAAGGTATTACTTTTTATTAGAGAGTACATAGTTCTAAATTGATGGGAATGAATAGTAGATGATATGGCAAATCACATTTACTGGTTGGTACTTATCAGTTTAAAAACATAACTATCAGACATTTCTCTGAAATGACAGTGGTGTTTATTTTGATAGTTTAATTCTAAAAATAAAACGTTATTTAAAAGTTGATAGGTTTTTATTTTATTTCTTTTGATTTTGTCTTTACTGATTTTAGAGAGAAAGGAAGGGAGAAGGGGAGAGATATAGAAACAATTGACGAGAGAGAACATCGATTGGCCTCCTCCTGCATGCCCCTCACTGAGCATTTGGCCCACAACCTGGGCATATGCCCAGATTAAGAACTGAACCAGCAAACTTCTGGTGTGTGGGTTGATGCTCAACCACTAAACCACACCAGCTGAATGAAACTAAATAAGTTCTTTTTCTTTTTTTTAAATAGGTTCTTAAATAAGACAGAGAGACACTTTTTAAATTACTAGGGGATATTTGGTTGCAATATTTTTAGTGTACATAACAGATCACATTTTATATAAATTTTATTTATTTACTTGTGCATTGTGTGTTTTCTTTTTCTTTCTTCTTTTTTTTTTTTTTTGATGGCACGAATGATTTATTTATTTATTATTTATTTATTTATTTATTTATTTTTGTTACAGATATTTCTCCTTTTTTACCCCATTGACACCCTCCTCCCCATCCCCCCCTACCCTGTCCCCGGCTTTGTTTTCCATGTCCATTGGTCATGCATACATGCATATAAGTTCTGTGGTTTATCTCTTCCCACCCCCACCACTTATTCTGAGGGATGTCAGTCTGTGCCCTACTTCCATGTTTCTGGGTCTACTGTATTCCTCAGACTGTTATGTTCATTATATTCTGTATATAAGTGAGATCATGTGGTATTTGTCTTTTTCTGCTTGGCTTATTTCACTTAGGATAATACTATCCACGTCCCTCCATGTCATCTCAAAGGATAAGAGATCTTTCTTTCTTACAGCTGCATAGTACACCATTGTGTATATGTACCACTGCTTTTTTATCCATTCATCTACTGATGCACACGTGAGCTGTTTCCAGATCTTAGCTATTGTAAATAGTGCTGCTATGAACATGGGGGTATGTATATTCTTCCTGATTGGTGTTTCAGGCTTCTTAGGGTATATTCCTAGAAGTGGAATCACTGAGTCAAATAGAAGTTCAATTTTTAGTTTTTTGAGGAAACACCATATTGTTTTTCATAGTGGTTGCACCAGTCTGCTTTTCCACCAGCAGTGTACAAGAGTCCCCTTTTCTCCACACCCTCGCCAACACTTGTTGTTTGATGATTTGTTGATGGTGGCCAATGATATATCAGATAAGGGGTTAATTCCCAATATATGTAGAGTGTTTATACAACTCAAAATGAAGACAAAGAACCCAATTAAAAAATGGTTTCTTTCTCTTCTGCATTCAAAGATCCTAGAAAAGTACTGGGTTTCTAGTAGGCACTGAAATATTTGGTGGATATATAAGCAGAATGAGCCTTTGAAATATATAACCCTTAGTCAGCAGATAGAAATATTAGACTTTCTGGCCATCTTAAAAACTATGGATATACAACATCAGGGATAAAGTTTATTATTCTAAATATTTCTCTAACATTCTGGTAAAAAAAATGAGTCATTCCTTATTTTCATGTATTTAAATTTGCCTTTAGTGTATTTTATGTGTCATGAATTAAGAAAATAGCAACTATTTTACCCACAGACATTAAGCTTTACTTACCCCCTAAGCAAAAAAATTATATATATGTGTTTTTTTTTTTTCATTTTTAAGACAGTCTTGAACTATGTGTCAGGCGGTTTTCATTATCAGAGTAGGGCAGTGTTGCATTCCACGTGCTGAGCTCATAGGCCAGCTTTGTTTGCTGAGAGGAGTACAAACGGCTTAGTATTGCGATCTAATTTAAGTGAAGTCCATTTAATTTAAAGATTAGTTTCCATTCCTTGTTCGCCTTGTTATAGCAAATTATCTACTTGAAGAGATTAACATGTCATATTACAGTGCAGTCAGTGATGGATGAGGCTTAGCAAACTGGTGTATAAATGTATTGAGAACATTTCACAATCTAGTGATCTATTCAAGGCAAAGACCAAGATAAGCATGCTGGTCAAAATACATCTGTGCCCTGTATATATTGATGTATTCTGTTGTATCTTGTCCTTGTACTTACTTCTAGATAGAGCTTTTTTAACTGGTAAAAGTACAATGGACTTAATATTGCTTAATTTAAGTGAAGTAATTAAACTTAGGTAATCATTTATGCCCAGCCTGGGACACCTATCTGGCTTGCACTAACATATTATCTTCCAATCCATTAACATGGTATGTCATCCATTTAATTAAATCTTCTTAAAATTATTTCATCAGCATTTTGTAGCTCTCATTATGCAGGTGCTAAGCATGTTTGTTGTATTTATGTCTAAATATTTATGGGGGGAGGTAATGGTAAGTAGTGTTGCATTGTTTATTTTGGTTTCTGCTTGTTTAATATTAGTGTTTAGACATACAGTTGAATTTTGTACATTGATCATGTATGCTGTAACTTGACTGAACTTATTAGTTATAGGAGGTTTTTTAGAATGTTAATGAAGTCCACTTTGTCATTTTTTTTTTTTAATTTACTGACTATGCATATGGTGTTGCATTCAAGAAATCATCATAAAATACAGAATTGTGAAGTTTTTTGCCTGTGTTCTTCTAAGAATTTTATTGTGTTAGGTCTTCCATTAAAAGAGTTAGGTCTTTGACCCATTTTTATGTAATGTTTGCATATGGTGTTAGGAAAAGGTCCAACTTCATTATTTTGAATGTAAATATCCAGTTTTCCCAACACCACATGTTGTCCTTTTCCCATTAAATAATTTTGGCACTCTTGATAAAATTCAGTTAACCATATAATATTTTGACCCTTTATTGCTAGTTTTCCTATTCAATTCCATTGGTCTATATATCTGCCTGTCTTTAAGCCACTACCAGACAGACTGCTTTGCTTATTGTAGTTCTGTAGTAAGTGTTGAAATCAGGATGTGTGAGTTTTTCAGCTTTCTTCTTCTTCTTCATTCAAAATAGTTTTGACTATTTTGGATACCGTGTGATTTCATGTGGATTTTAGGATTGAATTTTCTATTTTCTCAAAAAAAAAAAATGCCATTTAGGTTTTTAGATGGATTGAATTGAATCTGTAGCTCACCTTAGCATTATTAAATGTTCAAATTCATGAACACAGGAAGTACTTATGTCTTCCTTAATTTTTACTTTTGTACTTTTCATTGTCTAAGTCTCCAACTCTATGGCTAAGTTTATTCCCAAGTATTTCATTCTTTTGATACCCTTTAAATAAAATTGCTTCTATAATATTTTACTTAGAATGTTAACTTTTAGTGTATAGAAATGCAAGTTATTTTTTTGTGTTCACTTTATATCATGTCAATTTGCAGAATAGATTTATTAGTTTTAAGTATTTTTGTGTGGAATTTTTAGGGTTATCTACATATAACATCATCTGCAAACAGAGGGAAATTTAGATTACTTTTTATTCCTGTTTTCTTGCCTAATCTCCCTTTCTAGAACATCTAGGACTATGTTGAGTAGAACTGGGAACATAATGTATCCCTGGCTTGTTCTATATCTTAGAGGAGAAGCTTTTCATCTTTCAACGTTCTGTATGATATTTGTTTTAACAACATAGGGACTTTATTTTGTTGATAGTTTGCTTTATATTACTACTTTCTTGAGTATTTTTATCATAACAGTGTGTTAACACATTGCGTACCGCATAGAAATATCTAAGACATACGCCATGGACTGCACGTTTTGGGCAAACTGCACGTTAGGTTCTGAGCTGCATTCATTTGAACCAGCAGATATCCATTCCCTAGCTACTTCATGACTGTAGAAGCATGTGCTATTTTTCGAACTTTAGCCCTCAGGGCAAAGAGTCACAAATACAATAATCCTATATTACCCTGAGTTTCAAAAACTGAAATAGCTAATGCAAGTGCAAACCCGAGTTAACTTGTGTGCAGTCTGCAACGTTTGGGCAGGAAATCACGAGTTAACTCGTGAGCAGTCAAAAATGTGTTAAATTTTGTTAAATGCTTTTTTTGCACCAATTGAGATGATTGTAGAATTTTTATTCTCTTTATTTTGTTAATGTACCTTATTAAATAAATTGATTTATATTGCTTAAATCATCTTTTCATTCATGAATAAATCCTCTTTTCATGTTTTAAAATCTTTGTAATGTGCTGATGAATTTGGTTTGCTATTATTTATTATTTTTTAATGATTTTGCATTACTGTTCATAAGTGATATTGGTCTGTAGTTTTCTTTTGTTAAAATGTTTTTGTTTGGCTTTGGTAGCAAGGTAATGCTGGCTCATGAATTTGAAAGTATTCCTTCCACTTCAGTGTTTGGAAATGTTTGAGAAGTATTGGTAGTTTTTTCTTAAATGTTTGGTAGAAATTATCAGTGAAGGTCCAAAGAATTTTTACTAGTGATCTAATCACTTTATAGTCTATCCAGATTTTATCTTTTTAAATTACATTTAGACTAAAAGAGAAAACCAAAACAGTTGATCCATTTCTCCCACATATCACCCCTGGTTGATGGCAATCACTAATCTATTCTCTAGATCAATCTTTATTTATATACCTATCTATATCTATATCTGTATCATCTATATCTATATTTATTAATATAATCTATCATCTATATCTCTATCTATCAATTAGATTCAAACTATAAGAGAGACCATATGATTTTTACGCAATTTGTCTTTATCTTATTTATATATATATATAAAGAGAGAGAGACTGATTTATAAATATTATTATAAATCTGACAAACACACACATATTACAATTACTACTTATTTATTTATTTTTTATTAATCCACACCAAATATTTTTCCATTGAGTTTTAGATAGAGGGAGGGAGAGAGATATGAAGAGAGAAACATCAATGTGAGAGAGACACATTGATTGGTTGCCTCCTGCACAACCCTGACCAGGGCTAGGAATTGAACCTACAACCCAGGTATGTACCCTTGACCAGGAATTGAACCTGTGACACTCTTGGTCCAGCAGCTGACACTCTAACCACTGAACCAAATTGGCCAGGGCTGCAGTTTGTTTTCTTTAAATATTTTTTTTATTCAATATTTTTTGGGGAGAGAGAAATAGAAACATCTGTGTGAGAGAGACACATCGATTGGCTGCCTCCTGCATGACCCCTATTGGGAATAGAGCCTGCAACCCGGACATGTGCCCTGACTGGGAATTGAACTGGGACCTCTCAGTCCATGAGAGAGGTCAATCCACTGAGCCACACCAGCTGGGTGGGCTGTAGTTTCTTTATCCGTTCATCCATTGATAGATACTTACATGGTTTTACTATCTTGGATAATTTTTTAAAATGCTTTAATAAACATGAACATGCGTGTATCTTTTTGACTTAGTGTTTTTGTTTTCTTCAGAAAAATACCCAGAAGTGGAATTACCAGATCATATGGTAGTTCTCTTTTTAATTTTTTGAAAAGAAACTCTGTACTATATTCCATAGTGGTTGTACCACTTAACCTGCCCACCAATAGTGTACAATGGTTCCTTTTCCTCCATACCCTCACCACATTTGCTTTTGGTGTTAGATTTAAAATATCATCGCCAACACCAATGTCAAGAAGTTTATTGCATATATTTTCTCATAGGGATTTTATTATAGTCAGATCTCACATGCTAGTCTTTAATTCATTTTGAGTTCATTTTTGTGTATGGTGTAAGATACTGACCCAGTTTTATTTCTTGGCATTTGGCTGTATAATAAAAAGACTCTCCTTCCTTTTTTTCTTAGTCTTTATTGTTGAGATTAACACAGATGTCCCTGCCCCTTCTTTCTCCCCATTGATCTCCTCCACCCAATTCCTGCCCCAGCTCAGGCCTTTACCACCCTATTGTCTGTGTCCATGGTATTGCATATATGCATATAAGTTCTTGGGTTAATCTCTTTGCACCCACCCACCCTTCCTCTGATTCATAATTCTGTTTCATGTTTCTATGCCTCTGGATCTATTTAATTCATCAGTTTATGTTCTTCATTAGATTGTACATATAAGCGAGATCATGTGATAATTGTCTTTCCCTAACTGGCTCAATTCATTTAGAATAATCATCTCTAGGTCCATCCATGCTTTCTCAAGGGGAATCAACAATGGAATACTGCTGCCTAGTACTCCATTGTGTAAATGTACCACAGCTTTTTTATCCACTCATCTACTGATAGGCAATTGGGCTGTTTCCAGATCTTAGCTATTGTAAATACCACTGCTATGAACATATGGGTGCAAATATTCTTTCTCATTGGTGTTTTGGGATTCTTAGAATATATTCCTAGAGGTGGGATTACTGGGTCAAATGGCAGTGCCATTTTTAATTTTTTGAGAAAATCCCATACTGTTTTCCATAGTGGCTATTCCAGTCTGCATTTCCACCAGCAGTGTATTAGAGTTCCCTTTTCTCCACAACCTTGATAGCACTTATTATTTGTTGATTTATTGATGGCAGTCATTCTGGCAGGCGTTAGTGATACTTCATTATTGTTTTACTTTGCATCACTCTGATTAGTGACTGAGCATTTTTTTATATGTCTCGTAGATGTTTGTATGTCCTCTTTGGAGACGTGTTAATTCAGGTCCTGTGTTCATTTTTAATTGGATTTTGCCTTCCTTTTGTTTAGTTGTATGAGTACTTAACATGTTTTTGAAATTAACTCCTTATCAGAATTATTATTGGCAAAGACTGTCCTTTCTCTACTGTATATTCTTGGCTCCTTTGTTATACATTAACCATAGATGTAAGAGTTTAATTCGTGTATTCTATTTCACTGATTTATGTGCGTGTTTATGACAATACCATGTTATTTTGATTTATATAAATTTGTAATCTAGTGTGAAATCAGGGACTTTTATGGGTCCTGATTTTCTTTTTCTTTGTGATTCGCCTTAGTCAGTTTTATATGTCTAGGAATTTGTCAATTTGTTCATTTTGTTGGCATATGATTATTCATAGTACTGTCTTTTCCTCTCTTTATGTTCTGTATATTTGGCAGTATAATGTTTATTATGTCCTTCTGCTAGGTTTGGGTGTAGTTTGTGTTACTCTTTATAGTTCCTTAAGTATTCTTTTTTCTTTTCCTTTATTGATTTTAGAGAGAAAGAAAGGGAGAGGGAGAAAGAGATAGAAACATCGATGAGAGAGAACATCGACTGGCTGCCTCCTACATGCCCCCCCCCCCACTGGGTATTTTGCCTACAACCTGGGCATGTGCCCTGACTGAGAATCGATCCAGCCACCTCTTGGTGCATGGGTCGATGCTCAACCACTGAGTCATACCAGCCAGGCTAGTTCCTTAAGTTTTACATTTAGGCTATTGATTTGAGATTTTTGTTATTTTTTATATTTATAGTTAGCAACTATAAATTTCCTCCTTAACATGATTGTTCGGGGGTTTCATAAATTTTGATGTTTTGTGTTTTTATTCATCTCTATGTATTTTCTAATTATCCTTGTAATTCTCTGAAGTATTAGGTTTTACAAATATGTTGTTTAATTTTCACAAAAATATACTTTAAAAAATTTTCTTATTATTGATTTCTAAAGTCATTTCATGTAGCCACAGAAAATGCTTTTTATGATAACTATCTTTCAAAATCATGTTTGACCTAGTATATGATCTGTCCTTGAAAATACCTCATGTGCATTAGAGAAAATGTATATACTACTTTTTTGTTTTTGTGGGTTTTTAAAAAGATTTATTTTTTATATATTTTTACCTGTACATTTCTTATTTTCATTTTATTTTATTTATTTTTTGAAGAAAAAAGCTATTTTATTATTATTTTTTAAATTAATTTTTGTTACAGATGTTTATCCTTTTTTCCCCCCACTGATTCCCCCCTCCCCCTCCCTCCCTGCCCCTTCCCCAGATTGTTGTCCATGTCCACTGTTCATGCATACATGCATGTAAGTTCTGTGGTTCATCCCTCCCCCACCACTCCACTTTTTTCTTTATTTATTTGTTATAGATGTTTCTCCTTTTTTACCACATTGGCACCCCCTTCCCCATTCCCCCCCACCCCATCCCCGGCTTTGTTGTTCATGTCCATTGGTTATGCATACATGTATATAAGATCTGTGGTTTATCTCTTCCCACCCCCACCACCCCCTTTTCTGAGGGTTGTCAGTCTGTGCCCTATTTCCATGTTTCTGGGTCTACTGTATTCCTCAGACTGTTATGTTCATTATAAGTGAGATCATGTATTTGTCTTTCTCTGCTTGGCTTGTTTCGCTTACCATAATACCCTCCAGGTCCTTCCATGCCATCTCAAAGGATAAGAGATCTTTCTTTCTTACAGCTGCATAGTACTCCATTGTGTATATGTACCACTGCTTTTTTATCCATTCGTCTACTGATGGACACTTGAGCTGTTTCCAGATCTTAGCTATTGTAAATAGTGCTGCTATGAACATGGTGGTACATATATTCTTCCTGGTTGGTGTTTCAGGCTTCTTAGGGTATATTCCTAGAAGCAGGATCACTGGGTCAAATGGAAGTTCAATTTTTAGTTTTTTGAGGTAACACCATATTGTTTTCCATAGTGGCTGCACCAGTCTGCATTCCCACCACCAGTGTACTAGAGTCCCCTTTTCTCCACACCCTCACCAACACTTGTTTGATGATTTATTGATGGCGGCCATTCTGACAGGTGTGAGGTGATACCTCATTGTTGTTTTAATTTTCATCTCTCTGATGATTAGTGATGTTGAGCATTTCTTCATATGTCTCGTAGCCATTTGTATGTCATGTTTGGAGAGGTTTCTATTCAGATCCTCTGCCCATTTTTTAATTGGGTTCTTGGTCTTCCTTTTGTTGAGTTGTATGAGTACTCTGTATATTTTGAAAATTAACCCCTTATCTGATGTATCATTGGCAATGATGTTCTCCCATAAAGTGGGTTGCCTTTCCATTTTGATGATTGTTTCTTCCTATGCAGAAGCTTTTTAGTTTGATGTAGTCCCATGTGTTCATTTTTTCCTTTGTTTCTGTTGCCTTAGGTGATGTATCAGTGAAAATTCTGCTGTGTATGATGTCCAAAATTTTGATGCCTACATTTTATTCTAGAATTTTTATGGATTCACGGGTCACATTTAAGACTTTTATCCATTTTGAGTTTTTTCTTGGTTATGATGTAAGTTGATGGTCTAGTTTCTTTTTTTTTGCATGTAGCTGTCCAATTTTCCCAACACCATTTATTACAGAGGCTGTCTTTACTCCACTGTATGTTCTTGCCACCTTTGTCAGATATTAATTGAGCATATTGCCTTGGGTTCGTTTCTGGGTTCTCAGTTCTGTTCCACTGGTCTACATGCATGTTCTTGTGCCAGTACCAGGCTATTTTGATTACAGTCGCTTTGTAGTATAACCTGATATCTGGTATTGTGATCCCATCTACTTTGTCCTTCTTTTTCAAAATTGCTGTGGCTATTTGGGGACTTTTTTGGTTCCATATGAACTTTTGAAATATTTTTTGTAGTTCTGTGAAATATGTCATTGGTATTTTGATGGGGATTGCATTGAATCTATAGATTGCTTTGGGTAGTATGGACATTTTAATGATGTTAATTCTTCCAATCCATGAACAAGTTATGTGCTTCCACTTTTTTATATCTTCCTCTATTTCTTTTTTCAATGTCCTGTAGTTTTCTGCAAATAGGTCCTTTACTTGTTTGGTTAAGTTTATTCCTAGGTATCTTAATGTTTTGCCATGATAGTAAATGGGATCACAAAAGATCATTAACAGCTACTATGAACAACTATATGTCAACAAATTCGACAATCTAAGTGGAATGGACAAATTTCTAAAAACACACAGTCTCCAAAAACTGGACTGGGAAGAGATAGAAATTTTGAACAGACCAATAACAACTAAGGAAATTGAAGAGGTAATCAAGACTCTCCCAGGAAACAAAAGCCCAGGCGCAGATGGCTTCACGGTGGAGTTTTACCGAACATTCAAAAAAGAACTAACACCCATTCTCCTCAAACTATTTCAAAAAATTCAAAAAGAAGAAAGACTTCCAAACTTGTTCTATGAGGCCATCATAATTCTAATTCCAAAACCAGAAAAAGACACTACAAAGAACGAAAACTACAGACCAATATTCCTGATGAACATAGATGCCAAAATCCTGAACAAAATACTAGCAAATTGAATCCAGCAATACATCAAAAAAATTATTCACCATGACCAAGTGGGATTCATCCCAGGGATGCAAGGCTGGTACAATATTCGCAAATCAATAAATGTGATACACCCCATAAACAAAATGAAGAATAAAAACCACATGATTATATCAATAGATGCTGAAAAAGCATTCGACAAAATCCAGCATCCATTTTGATAAAAACGCTCAGCAATGTGGGAATAGAGGGATCAGATCTTGACATAATAAAGGCCATATATGAAAGACCTACAGCCAACATCATACTCAATGGGCAGAAACTAAAAACATTTTCATTAATAATAGGAACAAGACAGGGATGTCCACTTTCACCACTATTATTTAACATAGTACTGGAAGTCTTAGCCACAGCAATCAGACATGAAGAAAATAATGAAAGGGATCCAAATTGGAAAGGAGGAAGTGAAACTGTCATTATTTGCAGATGACATGATATTATATATAGAAAACCCTTAAGATTTTAACAAAAATCTACTAGACTTTATAAATGAATTTGGCAAGGTAGCAGGACACAAAATTAACGTCAAGAAATCGACGGCATTTGTATACACCAATGATGAACTCACGAAAGAAAAACTAAAAAAACAATCCCATTTATTATATTTTTTTATAAAAAATTTTAATGTTAACATAATTTCAAGTGTCTCCCTTTTTTCTCCAATTTGCCCATCTCCACCCACTCCTGCCTACTTCACCAGACTCATCACTGTTTCCTACTGTGGCTTACGAATTTGATTACCACCAACAGTGCACATCCTCACCAGTAGTTGTTTGTTGGTTTATTAATGGTAGTCATTCTGACAGGTGTGAAGTGATACCTCATTATAGTTTTGATTTGCATCTCTCTGATGATTAGTGACCTTAAGAATTATTTCATATATCTATTGGCCATTTGTATGTTCTCTTTGGAAAAGTATTTATTCAGGTTCTTAGTCCATTATTTAAATGGATTATCTGTCTTCCTGGTTTTGAATTGTACAAGTGTTATATATATATATTGGAAATTACCTCCTTATCAGATATATCACTGGTGAATATGTTCTTCCATACAGTGAGTTCTTTAGTTTTGGGTTTGTTTGTTTGTTTGTTCTTTATCATTTCTCTTGCTTTGTAGAAGCTGTTTAGTTTGCTGTAGTCTCATTTGTTTATCTTTTCCTGAGTTTCCTTTGTACTCGGAGACATATCAGCAAAAGTATTGTTGCAAGAGATGTCTGAGATTTTACTGCCTATATTTTCTTCTAGAATTTTTATGATTTTGCTGCTTACACTTAAATTATTCATCCATTTTAAGCTCATTCTTTTCTATGGTGTAAGTTGGTGGGATAATTTTATTTTTTATGTGTGTGCCTGTCCAATTTTTCCTACACCATTTATTGAACAGACTCTCTTTATTACATTGTTTGCTCTTGCCTCCTTTGTAAATTTTAATTGACCTTAGAGGGGTAGGTTGATTCCTGGGCTCTCTGTTGTATTCCATTGGTCGCTTTGCCCTGTTTTTATGCCAGGACCAGGTTTTTTAGATTACACTGGCCTTGTAGTATAGTTCAGTATCCTGTATCGTGATACCTCCAACTTTGTTCTTCTTTCTCCAGATTGCTGAGTCTATTTGGAATCTATTTTGGTTCCAGATAAATTCTTGGGATACTTTTTCTAGTTCTCTTGTTGAATCTATAGATTACTTTAGATAATATGGACATTTTAATTATGTTAATTCTCTCAATCAATGCCCATGATATATGTTTTCACTTATTTATCTTTCTTAATTTCTTTCTTCAATGTCATATAATTCTCTGAGTACAGGTATTTTATCTCCTTGCTTAAATTTATTCCTAGGTGCCTTAATTTTTGTTGTTGTTACAAAAGTAAATGTGTTAGTTTTCTTAGTTTCTCTTTCTGATAGTTCATTATTGGTCTATACAAATACAATTGATTTCTGGATGTTGATTTTG
Source organism: Molossus molossus (assembly GCF_014108415.1). Lineage (NCBI taxonomy): Eukaryota > Metazoa > Chordata > Mammalia > Chiroptera > Molossidae > Molossus > Molossus molossus. The sequence goes on along the minus strand of NW_023425351.1, from coordinate 6,102,856 downwards.
TATTCTACAACATTTTGAAATTCTTTTATTAGATCTAGGAGTTTTTTGATGGAGTCTTTAGTATTTTATATATACAATATCATGTCATCTGCAAATAATTACAAGATTTACTTCTTCCTTACCAACTTGGATGATTTTTATTTCTTCTTGTCTGATTGCTATGGCTAGGCCTTCTAGTATTATGTTGAAATATAGTGGTGCAAGTGGTTATCCCTGTCTTGTTCCTAATCTCAAGGGAAATGCTTTTAGTTTTTGCCCACTGAATATGATGTTGGTTGTAGATTTTAATATGTGGTTTTTATTATGTTGAGGTCTGATACTTCTATTTCCACTTTGCTGAGAGTTTTTATCATAAATGGGTGATGAATTTTATTAAATGCTTTCCTGCATCTATTAATCATGTGATTTTTATCTTTCTTTAGGTTATATGATGTTTCACATTCACTGATTTGCATATAATGTATCAACCTTGCATCCCTGGAATAAATTCCACTTGATTATAGTATATAATTATTTTAATGTATTTCTGGATCCAATTTGTTAATGTTTTGTGGAGGATTTTAGCATATATGTTTATCTGAAATATTGGGCTCTAATTTTCTTTCTTGTATTTTTATCTAGTTTTAGTACAGTTAGCCCTCGTTTATCACGGTTAATCAGTTCCAGACTCTACCACAATAAATTAATTTCCATGAAGTAGGATTCTTTATTTATAAATCAAATATTTTCACAATTAGAGCATAGAAAACCTATTTATGACCTTCCAAATATGTTTTTTAATATTATTAGAGCCTTCTAGATATGAAGTATCACCACTTAGTCACCATTACACTTGTATTACCCAATATATTAGACAAAATAAGAGAAAATAAGACATATTAGACATTACAAATATTATATTATTATTATTGTACATTTAATACACACACACAGTTCTTACACACAACCACTAACCTATGAAAATAGTGCAACTTGTTTGATGATGAAGTGATGAAGATGAAGAGATGTGCTGCACAGCAAAGAAGAGCAAGGTTACTGCTCCTCTGAAGGCATGACCTCAGTAAGAGAGTCTTCAGGTGGTGCAGTATCTTCAGCAGGTGCATCATCGTCTTCTTCCACTGAAGGAGCACTAGGAGTAGGGAGTGGGTGTCTGGGTGCATGACTGAAGAACATTGTGATAGGCAGTTGCTGGCACTCTCTTTTAATATGTGTGAGGAGGCTTTTGTAGGGTTCTATTGTTCCATCAAGTGCATTAAAGAACCACAATGCATGCATCATTTGTGGGTCCCATTTGCCCATCATGTCCTGTACTACCTTAATAGTTCTCATGACTTGCGAGAGATGCTCAAGTGTAAGGCCAACTTCCTCCTCCTGACCCCCAAAAACCTCTGACTGCTCAGTCATCTTCACCAGATCTTCATCAGTTAGTCATCTCCACCAGATCCTCATCAGTTAAGGGATCTGAATGTGTCTCCAGCAACTCATCAATGTGTTCTGGATGATACTCGCCCTCCTCAAGGATCTTCTGGAACATGTTGTCCACATAGTCATCTACTGCAGACTGGTTAGCAGAGGCAGCTTCTCCATGGGGAATGACACTCTTCAGATGATAACTCTTTTGGAACTTCTTGAACTAATCCTTGCTTGCCGTGAAATCCATGAACATTGCAGAAGAGTGTCCTGGTTGAGGTTCGTCTGCTGTAAAGCACTGATAGAGTTACCTCGCCTTCTCCTGGATGACCAGATAATCCGACAGAATTTTTTTCTTGGGGCTATCACTGATTCAAACAGCTAGGGCAGACTTTGTTTTTACTATGAACTTATTACAACTTGTCACAACGCATTTTGCTTCCTTGTTGAAAGAGACAGTAGTCATTGCATGGATGTTCTTTTCATCTTTACGGATGGAGTGAACAGTAGACTCATTCAAGTTGTAATGGCGGACAACTGCCATGATTTTCTTGCCATCTTTGAGCATATCCAAGAGTTTCACCTTCTCCTGGATGGTAAGCATCTCCCTCCAGCACTTAGTTTCATCATCAGAAGGCTTAGAAGAAGCAACATGTTTAGGAGCCATCATGGGGCTTAGATAAAAGTTCTCATAAATCACAAACACTTACAAGAGCAAAGATGCTTCCAATGCATAGCAACGTAGAAGCGTGTATGAGAGAAACTAACTTGCTTGAGGCTGAGCCAATAAATGGCCAGGATAGGAAGAGGATAGGATAGCCAATCAGTGAACAGTGTGGTCTGATTGGCTTGGTTTCACCACACTCAATTTTTTGAAAAAATGTTATTACCCACAAACAAGGAGTGGTCAAGCGATTTCATCTGGTGTTGAAGGATTTGCAGGGGTGTCGAATACATAGGCCTACAGTCCGTACGTACAGTCATTTTAATTTTAATTGTAATACAAGGGTGTATAATTGACTCAGACAACTGAGCATGCACTGTATCATTTTCACTGTCTCGATTAACATTTTAATGAATATATTTGAAAAAAACAAAATGAAGCCGCGAAAGTCGAAGCACCAAGTGGAGAGGGATGACTGTATTAAGATAATATTGGCCTTAGAAAACAAGCTTGGAATTCTTTCTTCCTCTTTAATGTTTTGGAATAGTTTAAGGAGGATAGATGTTAGTTCTTTAAATGTTTGGTAAAATTTGCTTGTGAAACCATCCTGTCTAGGGCTTTTGTTTGCTAGAAGTTTTTAGATAGCTACTATGATATCATTAGTTGTTACTGGTCTATTTGGGTCTTCTGCTTCTTCCTGATTCAGTTTTTTTTTTTAAATGGGTTATTGATTTTTTAAAAGAGAGAGTAAGGGAAAGAGAGGGGGATATAGAAACGTTGATGAGAAAGAAACATTGATTGGCTGCCTGCTGCATGCCCCCCAATGGGGAACAAGCCTGCAACTGAGGCATGTGCCCTGACTTGGAATTGAACTGATAACCTCTTGATGCATTGGTATTGATGCTCAATCCACTGAAGCACACTGGCTGGGATTATTCATTCAGTTTTGAAAGATTGCATGTTTCCAGATTTTTGTCTTTTTTATCCAGGTTGTCTATTTTGTTGGCATATAGTTATTCATAATATTTTCTTACAATCAATTAAATCCATCTGCTCTAGTGTGTCATGTAAGGTTGGTGTTTCCTTCTTATTATTTTGTTAGAAGTTTTATCCATTGATGACATTGGGGTGTTAAAGTCCATAATATGACTGTATTGCTCTCCATATCTCCTCTGAAGTCCACCAAATTTTTAATGTATTTAGATGCTTTTATATTAGGTTCATATATGTTTATAAGGGTTATACCCTCTTGTTGGATTGATCCCTTTTTAATTTTGTAATAACCTTGTTTGTCTCTTGTAATGGCCTTTGTTTTAAAGCCTGTTTTGTCAGATATAAATGTTGCTACTCAGGATTTTTTTTTTTTTTTCTATTTGTATGGAATATTTTTTGTCATCCCTTCACTTTCAGCCTCTATGTATTTTTTATTCTGTGGTCAGTCTCTTGTAGACAGCATAACTATGTCTTTTGATTGTAATATTTAATTTATTTGCATTTAAGGTTATTATTGTTGGGTACTTATTTATTGCCATTTTATTTTCTGGTATGTTCCTCTCTTTCTATATTCCTTCTTCTCCTTAGAGCAGTCCCTTTAACATTTCTGGTAATGCTGTTTGGTGGTAATTAATTTCTTGTGTCTTTTTTTTTTTTTTTTTTTTTGGTCTGGGAAGCTCTTTATTTAGCCTTCAATTTTAAATGAAAACCTTGCTGTATGGAGCAGTCTTGGTTACGTGTTCTTGTTTTGGCTACTTCACGGTGATCCTTTCTGGCCTGAAGTATTTCTGCTGATAGATCAGCTGTCGGACTTATGGGGACTCTCTTTTAGATAACTGACTGTTTCTCTCTTGCTGCCTTTAAGCTTCTCTCTTTGAATTTTATCTTGGCCTTTTTTTTTTTTTTTAATTTTTTATTAATTTATTTTTGTTACAGATGTTTATTCTCCCATTCCCAACACCTTCTTCCCCATCTCATTGCCCTTCCCCCCAGCATTGTTGTCTATGTCCATTGGTTACTCATACATGCATATAAGTTCTTTGGTTTATCTCATCCATCCCCCCACCCACCTCCTCTGAGGTTTGTCAGTCTGAACCATACGCCTTTCTATGTCTCTGTTTTTTTTTTAAACTTTAATGTTTATTTTGTTGTTGTTAATACTCATGTTATTATATTTATTTAATTGATTCTTGAGAGAGTGGAAAGAGGAAAAAAGAAAGAGAGAAAGAGAGATGTGAGAGAGACACATCTATTTGTTGCCTCCTGCATGCAACCTGACTGGGGCCAGGGTTTAAACATGCAACCCAGGTACATGCCCTTCACCAGGAAGCAAATCCTCAACACTTCCATGTATGGGACAACACTCTAACCACTAAGCAACACTAGCCAGGCTTGGTCATTATAATTATGATGTATTTTGGTGTGGGTCTCTTTGTGTTTATCTTGTTTGAAAATCTATATGCTTCCTGAATTTGAGTGACATTTCCTTCACCAAGCTATGAAAGCTTTGTGTCATTATATCTTCAGTGAGGTTTTCTATCACTTGCACACGTATTCTCCTTCTGGTACCCGTAGGATGTTTATGTTGTTACATTTCATATTGTCCCAAAGTTCCCTTAAACCATCATCCTGCTTTTTAATTATTTTGTATTTATTTTTGTTCTGATTGAGTGATTTTTTTTGTTTTTTGTTTTTCTATTTTGTCTTTTGATTTATTAATTTGATCCTCTGCCTCATCCAGTTGGCTAGCAATTTCTTTCAGTGTGTTTGTATTTTAGATATGTCATTCTTCATTTCTGACTGGTTGTTTTTCATGGTTTCTATATCCCTCTTCATGCTTTTTTTGTTCTAATTTCCTTGAGAATCCTTATAACCATTACTTTGAATTCTCCATCTGATAACTTGTTTGTCTCCATTTTATTTGGCTCTTTTTCTGGAATTTCCTTCTGTTCTTTAATTTGGGGACTGTTTCTCTGTCTCCCCATTTTGGCTGTCTTTTTGTGTTTGATTCTATGTTTCAGATAGGGCTCTATTACTCCCTGTCTTGGTGGGGTGATCTTGTCTTGCAGGTGTCTTGTGGTTCCTTATGGTACTGTTTCCTTGATCTCCTGAGCTGGGTGTTCTAGGAATGTCTGTTATGTGGGTCGTTTGGACCCTTTTGGTGTAATTGGGTGTTGATTACTGATGGCCCATTCTGGGTTGAAATCAACCCTCAAACTGATTGACTAGGAGGCTCAACCTTGACCATAGCTGTGCAAATTGCTATGCAGGTGCAATCTAAAGGTGTCCTGATAGGCTCAATGGTACAATCTTGAATCCTTCAGGATGGATGTCTACAGTGATGAACCTTTATGTATGAGACCCTGTACAGGGGCTTCCTACAAGGCAGGGTTGTTCTCAGGGGGTTCTGGGGCCTGCTGGGATCCACCTTGAGATGTGCTGTTTGTCTAATAGTTGAGTAGAGCTCTTGTGTGCTCTGAGGCCCACCACTTATTGTGATGGTTCTTGTACTTTTGAGTCTGTTTGGGTGGATTTCAGATGCAGATCACTTTCAGATGTTGTATGTAATTGTTCTTGGCCTGGCTGTGTGTAATTTCCACTCTGTTCACTGATTCTGCATCTGGTAAACCTGTGTGTTCATGGGAGTAACCAATCTGTGTAAATGAGTTGGCTTCTTTTAGCTTAGAGCTGGGGGTATATCTTGGGTTGGACTGCGGCTCCGTGAGGTCTACCTCCACCTGTCAGCCACTCGACTTCCTTGCTGATGTTTCCTGGTTTTCCTTCAGTGCCTTCCAAAGGGAGTGTGTAGTATGAATCCAGGGTACTCTACCTTGGGCTAGTAGGCAACCTGCTTAGATATTACAGAGTCAGGCACTCAATAAGGGAAAATTAGTGTCTGCTTCAAAGCTAAACTCCTCAGTCTCTACCAGAGACTCCAACTCTAGTTCTCCCTAAGGAGCTTGTTGCAGGCTCTGGTTGGGTGCAACCCACAGTCTTCTGTGCAAGAGCAGGGTCAGCTGCCCTGGGCTCAGGTGGATTGATTAAGAGTTGCCAGTTGAGAACGTTGCTATCTCAGCTGACAGGAGAGGGATTGCATTTCCTCTGGGTCTCAAACAATAGCCTCTGAGGGTTGTACACTTGGAATGTCTCACTTCGAGCAGCTGTTTCCTACCCTTCTAACTGCACCCAGTGGGGTTATCCAGGACTTCACAGAGCTGAACCAAACTGTCACCTGTTGGAGATGGTATTCATAGCCTGCAGGAGGGGGAGACAGGCTCTAATTCTCCCTCCTGTGACTGCCTCTTTGAACTCATGGGCAGCTCAGACCAGCCTCCCTACAATGTAGTCACAAAGCTTAGTGCTTACTCATCTGTCTCTCTCATAGCAGCTTTCCAGAGAGACACAGTCCAACAATCAATCTCTGTGCAAAACTGGCACCCTCATGCACAGGGCCAACCAGTAGGGGTTCACAAAATCAGCCCCATTAGGACTCTGATCTCTCTGCATGGCTGATCTCAGCAAAGTGAGGCTGAACTTCCCAGCTCTATTTATGCTCCCAACTCTCTGCAGTGTTGACCAAGAATCCCTGACCTGTCCTGTTCCTCTTCGGTGGGGCTGTTAACAATAGGAGCCATAGGAGCCACTCCTTCACTGGGAAGGTGTGGTCCTAGTCTCTCCGGATTCCCTGTTCCCCATGCTACAAGGGTTCTTCTTCTAGTCTCTGCTGCTCTAAGTTTGGGGTCTCTATGTGGGGTTGAGAAACCACACTCCTAAGGTGAGGGAGCTTTGCATCCAATATCACTTGGTTTCTCTGCTGTGCATCCGCCCCTGGGGAGCTCCCCCTTTCTGTGACTCCCCTCCTCCTACCAGTCTTTATGGTTCTTCAGTGCTCCTTAGATGTAATATGTCCAATCAGCTACACTTCTCTTGGTTTTTCAAGTTGATAGCACAGTATTTTACCTGTAAATCCAGTCCCTGGGTGGGAGCAAGGGCACACAGCCTCTGGATATTCTACAGCCATCTTGCTTCCCCTGGTTGTATGTTTTTAGTAGAGTTCTGTATACAACTGTTAATCTACTTAGTTTATTATGTTGTTCAAGTCCCCTGTTTCTGTACCAATCTTTAATTTGGTTTCCAATCCATTATTGAGAGTAGATTGTAGACCTTGTATTTCTCCCTTCTGTGAATTTTTGCTTTATATATTTTGATGTATACTAGGTACATACAATTTTATAATTATTATATCTTGGTGTATTAAATGAACCTATTATTACTATATAAAGTACTTTTTCCCTGTTATAAACTTGTTTGACTTAAGTTCTATTTTTTTCTGATAATATGGTACCTACAATTGCACTCTTTGGGTTACTATTTACATGAAATAACTTTTTTCTATCCTTTTACTTTCAAACTCTTTGTGTCTTGATCTTAAATTGGTCTCTTATAGATAGCACATGGCTGAACTATAAATTTTTAACTTTTCTGTTGATCTCTGTTTATTGAAGAATTTAATTCACTTGCATTTAAATTAAAGACCCTTAAGAGATATATTTTCATCATTTTCTATTTATTTTCAATGCATGGGTGGGCAAAAGTAGGTTTACAGTTGTGAGTAAATGAAATAGTGTATTTTTATGTTATTATTTATTAATTATTGTATTATTTTTCAAATGAACAACTGCATATCCACCCCGTATGCATTATAAGATTTTTTGTCCCTCATTTCTTACATTACTTTCTGATTATGGGATTAGTTTATGTTTTTTCATGAAGTCTTTAAATTTTTTCTTATTAACTTTTATATGTATTTTATAGCTACTTTATTTGTGATTTTCATTAAGATCACATTTAACATTCTAAAGCTATAACACTCTAATTTGAATTTATGCTAACTTAACTTCAGTAACAAACAAAAAAATCTGCTTCTTTATACCTCTGCCTTTACTACTTTTGGGTATTGATATCATGAAATTATATCTTTATATATTTAACTCCCGCCAGACATAAATTGATAATTATTTTAAATGCATTAGCCTCTTACATTAGAAAAAAGCAAAATGTGGTCTTGCAGACCAAAGTTACAATAATACTAACTTTTAGACAAATAATTGTTAGAAATGTTTTAGTCTTTTAAATCATATAAACAACAAAAGTACAGTTATGAACTGTACCTGCAATAATACAAGCTTTTATAATTGCCCATGTATTTATCTTTATTGAGAATTTTTTTACATAACTTCACGTTACTGTCTAATGTCCTCTCATTTTACTTTGCAGAACTCCTTCGAACATTTTGTAAAGGGCAGATCTAGTGGTAATAAACTTCCTTGGTTTTTGTTTCTTTACAAATATTTAATTTCCCCCTCACTTTTGAAGGACAGTTTTGCCAGCTATGGAATTTTTAGTTTAGAGATTTTTGTTGTTTATTTTTTATTTTAGTAAGTTAAATATATTGCTTACTGCTTTCTAGCCTCCAACGTTTCTGATGAGAAGTCTTTCTGTATTCTTAATGAGGATATCTTGTATATTATGTGTCCGTTTTTCTTGCTGCTTTCAAGATTTTCTCTTTGTCTTTTATTAGTTTGAATGAAATATGTCTAAGGGTGGGTCTCTTTGATTTCATTTTTCTTGGACTTTGTTGAGCTTCTTGAATGGTTATGCTGATGTCTTTTATTAAATGTGGGAAATTCTAAGACAATATTTCTTCAGATGTTTTCTCTTCTTCTTTCTCTATTTCTTCTCCTTCTGCAATTACCACAATGCTTATATGGGTTTATGTTTAGTACTCCATAAGGCCCTTGGCTTATTTGTTTTGCTTCAGTCTTTGTTTTTCTGTACTTCAGACTCAATAATGTTCATTGTTCCATATTCAAAATTACTGATTCTTTCTTTTGTCTGCTCAAATCTGCCTTTATATCATGCTTCTTAACTTTTTATGTATTGTGCTTCTCAGCTCCATAAATTTTTGTTTGTTCCTTTACTCTTTACTGAGAGTTTCATTTTGTCCATACATTATTTTCTTGAGTTTCTCCATATCTTCGTTAAGTTCTTAAGCATCTTTAAGTCAGTTGTCATTTCTCCTTATCTCTATTATGTGAAGCTGACTCTCACAAATCAGCTGATTGCCTTGGTACAGTATTTTTATGAAATGTATTCTGAAATGTAAGGAAGACAATAAAACAGTATTTTCTATAAATATTATGAAAATACTTATTGAAATGTGGTTGTTGTTTTTTTTTTGGTTTTTTTTTTTGGCATTCTTGTAGAAAAACATTCAAAGTAGCACCAGTAATATTCCAACCTTGCTCTTTTAGAGTGTAATTTATATATATATATATATATATATATATATATATATATATATATATAACATGCAACTTGAACACAAATCTTGACTCCTATGTTTATAGCATGCTTCTATAAGTGTTTTTATCTACTTCTGGGAAGTCTACTTTGAGGTTGTCACTCTGCTAAAACACACTTTATTTTGTAACAAAATACTCTAATGTTAGGAAGACATAACATATTTTCTTAAGTATAACAGGTGCTACAGTGAGTTTGGTAAGAAGAAAGCTTACTGTTAATTTTTCTGACATCAATTTTATGAGCTGTTTGTTTGTTTTAACTATATTTTTGTGACACCAAAGCTGATAGCATCTTTTAAAATTATGACAAAAGTTCTATTTAACAAAGCTCAGGCAATGAAATAAAATTAATAAAAAATAAAAATAAAAACAAAAAAGACAGAAAGCTCAGTGTGTGAAATTCTTGTTTACAAAATTAAAAAATAGTTTTAAAAACACATCAAAATTAACTCCTCAGTTGAATAATGACGATTTTGTCTCATTCAGTCTATGCTAAATCTTATGTTAAAACCTGAGTAGGATTTTAATAATGTCCTGCCTTATTAAATAATATGGCAAGCAGAATTATTGTTTTAAGTTTCTATATAGAGAATAGTATCCAAAATATTTTAAATTTTATTTATTTAATTTTTACATATTTATGTTTAAATTTGCTTTCATTGGTGATATTTTTGCTACAGTGTTTTCAGTGAAAATCCAAAATAGGGCATATAGATAATGCATCTATATTAAATTACTCACTCTGAATAAATGAAGTCAGGAATGTATTTGTTATGTCACATGTTTACTCTTCAATTTGAATTTTATTTATTCATTTCTTCTTTTTAAATGTATCTTTATTGTTAAATGTGTTACAGATGTCCACTCTTTTTCCTCCTTGAGCCCCTCCTCTGCATTCCCATTCCCCTCCTGCCTTCCCTACACTGTTATCTGTGTTCATTGATTATGTATATATGCATATAAGTTATTTGGTTTATCTTTTTCTCTCTCCTCTTTTCCCTTTGAGGTTTGTCAGTCTAACAACTAATTTGTACTTCTTAATCCTTTCGCCTTTTTCACCCATTGCCCCAACCCCCCTCCCATCTGGCAACCAACAAACTGTTCTCAGTATCTATGAGTCTGTTTCTGTTCTGCTTGCTCATTTTTCTTGTAGATTCAATTGTTGCTAGATATGTGTTTATTGCCATTTTATTGTTTATATATTTTATCATTATTTTCGAGAAGATCCTTCAAAACTTCATATAATACTGATTTGGTGGTGATGAACGCCTTTAGTTTTTCCTTGTCTGGTAAACTCTTTATATGTCCATTGATTCTAAATGATAGCTTTTCAGGATAGAGTAATCTTGGTTGTAGGCCCTTGCTTTTCATCACTTTAAATATCTCTTGCCCCTCCTTTCTGGCCTGCAAAGTTTCTTTTGAGAAATCGACTGACAGTCTTATAGGAGCTCCCTTGTAGGTAACTAACTGCTTTTCTCTTGCTGCTTTTAAGATTCTCTCTTTGTCTTTAACCTTTTGCATTTTGATTATAATGGGTCTTGGTGTGGGCCCTTGGGGTTCATCTTATTTGGGACTCTGTGCTTCCTTGACTTATATGTCTGTTCCCTTCACCACGTTAGGGAAGTTTTCTGTCATTATTTTTTTAAAATAGTTTTTCAATTTTTTCTTTCTCTCTTCTCCTTCTGGTACCCCCATGATATGAATGTTGGTATACCTGAAGTTGTCCCAGAGGCTCCTTACACTATCCTCATTTTTTTGGATTCTTTTTTCTTTTTTCTGTTCTAATTGGATGTCTTTTGCTTCCTTATATCCAAAATTGATGGTTTTTTTCTTGGCTTCACCTACTCTACTATTCATTTCCTGTAAATTATTTTTTTATTTCAGTTAGTGCATCCTCTATTTCTGATTTGTCCTTTTTAATGCTCTTGAGGTCCTCACTATCTTCCTTGATGTTCTCACTAAGTTCATGGAGCATCCTTATAGGCAGTGTTTTGAACTCTGCATCTATTAGATTGTTTATATCCGTTTTGGTTAGTTTTTTTTTTTTTCCTGGAGTTTTGTTCTGTTTTTTCATTTGGGACATGTTTTTTTGTCTCCTCATTTTGGCTGCTTCCCTGTGTTTTTTTTTTTTTTTTTGTATTAGGTGGAGTTGCTATGTCTCCTCAGCTTCCCAAGGTGGCCTATTGTAGTAGGTGTGTTGTAGGGTCCAGTGGGACAGTCTCCCTGTTTATCCCAGCTGGGTCCATGTGGACTCTACCCTCTTCTGTTGTAATTGAATCTTGATTGCAGTCTTGATGCTTCCTCTTTAATTTTGTAGTTGTAGGACTTCCATTCAGCTCAATTTCAGGTGGTTCTGAACGATGGTTGTTCTGTGTTTAGTTGTAATTTTGATGTGGTTCCTTCAATTTGATTTTTAAAATTCCTAAACCAAAAAATGGAGTGATTTATGGTTCTTAACAAATTGGAGTAGAGTAAGTTTCACCTGTTTATTCTACTTAAGTACAACTTAACACCCTGGACCTGATATATAAAACATACACATTAGGACGAGAGAGGCAGAGGTAGGAAAACAGATCAGCCGGGGGACTCAGAGCCTGGAATTTCTTTTTTGGCCTCTTATATTCTGACTGGCAAACACTTTTAATCCCTTTTTTCTTCTATTTTCTTAAGTAATCAATTAATGAACCTAACTTCTTTAGATGTCTCTTGAATAGCTCTAGCAAATTTTGGGGGGGATATCTGTTATTTGGGGCCTTTAGTTTTTTATTTGGCTTCTTTGTTTTTCTCACAGTGTTAAGTTAAAGTCTTTGCTAAGGTACCAACTGTTATTTGAAAGTAAAAATCAATGGGTGATTGTGAAATGAAGCTGGTAAGTATGTGAACAAAATATACAGAAACAGACATGTAGCCATCAAGTTTCCTTTCTGTTTTTTCTTTTCATACTTGGTACTGCTTTCACCAGGGAATGTAAAAATGAACACTTTGGACATTGTAAGCAATTTTTAATATTTGCTCCCCTCTGTACCCATAGAAACCAGGTGTGAGCCTGTCTGAGTAAGGACAGTACTTTGTGCTCTAAGGGGATGCATGTCTTCCTTATGGATAAAATGGATACATTTCAGTGTATAGGTTGTATTGAATCTATTTTGAATGTTCACAACATTTTTTATTTTTGCTTTCTGTATCTAGATTATTCTCCAGAATGTTGAAATTGCCAAAGAAGTGACTTCTGATAAAAGGAAAATACTGCTCTTCCTAAACTCAAGTAAGCTCATTACTCTTCAATATGTCATTGTGAATAAGTTTATAAAAAACAAAAACACCTCGCTACATTTTGATGAGAGTAATTTCTTCAATGTTAAGCTTTATGAAACTTCTTTATGAGTTCTAAAACAATATCGACCTTTTAAAAACAAACCCTGGTGTGGCGAGGGTAGCCACATTTCAAATACATACCAATGTTTATTAGATTGTCTTTGGACATATCTTCCAACTGTATTACTTAAACCACTATATTGGATTTTTTGCTACTTTAATGAGCATCATTCAGAGGAATGACCGATGTTAATCAGTTTTCAAAAGCTCACTCTGTGGTAGGGTTCCACAACTCCTTATCATGATGAGAACTTGTGTCGCACATTTCAGTGAATGCTGGACTCCTGGGAAAAGGGTAGATATGTAATAACCCAGAGGGGACCTTGACAAAGTATTTCTTAAAATGCTTCGCCATACTAGAGCCTAGGGGACTATCACATCCACTTTTGGTTATTATTCAGAACAGAGGATGAAAAGTGTAAATTGCAAAATAAATACAATGTTACTGCAGAAAGGGAGCGTGAGTCAGCGTAGTGGAGTCAGGCGGAAGATGAATATCATCTGTGACATTGGTGCTGGGATGCGCCTTCCTTTCAGAAGACTCCAACCTCTATTTGCTATAAAGACCAGAACCCGGCTGCCAAAGTTTTGAATTAAAATCATGAAATCTATTTTCCTAAAAAATTCTTACCATATTTCTCAGTGTTTATTTTCAGGCAGAACAAGGATTTCCAATGTGGTTTTAGTGAAAATCATAAACTCATTGCCATCTATTATATTGAATGCTAACATTTAAAAGTGTATTGTGTACATATTGTTGTATTAAATCATACTTAAATGTAATATGAAATGACAAGAATTCTTCAGTATGTTGATCTCTGTGTTATAAAAATCATAGAGTTCTAAGACTGATGTATCATTGCAGAAAGCTTATTATTGGCTTTCCTTTACTGGATTCTCAAAGATTCTGACAGGGTTCAGAGACATTTGGGATTACAAACAATTACATTTGTTCTTATTACTAAATATTGTTAGATATAAAAGCTATATTGTACTATATTGTCATAATAACACCCAGATAGATATGGGTTGCTAATAGATTGATTGCTATTTCCTCAACTAATCCTGATCCCTGCCCACCTGAATCCAGGTAGCATTTACCTCATCATTAAATTAAACACTGTATTCTCATTATTTAAATAAATTTAAAAAATTCTAATGAATGGTTTTCTAGGAAGCAACAAGACCACATTCTTGTACACCAAATAATACTGGGCTATATCCACGGTTTTCAAATAATTTTTCATAAGTAGGCCTTTTTTATAGTTATACCTTTAATTAAAATACCATAGAAAAGCTTGATAGATAACACAGAGAGGAGAATAACATTTTTAAAAATTGAGACAGGGGTGGGTGCTCTAGAATTACCTATTCTCTCTACCATTGCCTTTTCTTACCTCGGAATCTGTTCTTCATTCCTTCATCCCTTCAAACCGATGGACATTTATGATTCCTGGAAACCTGTGATTCCTTGCTTTCTCAGCCTTTCGTTTTGAGGCCCATATGAAAGAATGAACTTAGCAGGAACAGAGGGCAAAGTACATAGGTGGAAACTATCCAAATTACAATATGCTCGCCACGGGGGCAACATTATTGCTCTGCAAGAGATGGGCGTTTGTTACGCACGGAGAATTTCCCAGCATCACAGGCTGTGCGTTCACTGGGCCGCTGCGCTAAGGACCCTGCACGGTGAGCCCTAACTGCGTCCCAAGGAAGGTTACTGTAAGTGAAGACAGCCAGAAGGCACTTGTGAGTTATGACATTTCATTTGAGGATGACTATTTTCATCCTCAAAGCACCTTCTTCCACAGTCACGAAGAATAAATATGTTTTAATTTAAAATACATCTGGAGGCATTTCAAACATTTTTTCCTCTTCTTAGGTTTGTCTTTGCCTCCCATTTTTTTTCTTAAGAGTTCAACATACTTTATGTAGGAGCAAGAAGTTTGAATTGCTGTTGTTTTGAGAGAGGATGAGTAAAGAGGAGGAATAATAAACAGTCTTAAAATGCATAGCCGGCCCACATGGACTATTTTCTTACACTTTGCACATAAGAAATATTTAAAAACTGCATGCCTTAACCTGCACTATGAGTGGATTTTTATAATCTCCTATCTGACCTGTCGAATTGTACTTATGCCTCCATGTTTTATTCATGCTCAAAATTTGACTACATTTAAAGCTGGTCTGGCTTCACATCTTAATGGAAAACAGCCCACGAGCCAGAGCGAGCCGGGCTACATTGTGAGCAGACGACCAGCCGCTTGCCCTCCGCTGCTTTGCGCTTGCTCGCCTGCGCGCTCGGCTGGAGGACCCTCTGTCTCCCTGGACGTGTTCTTACTGCAAACAAAATTATTGTCATACAAATACTGGATATTTGCACAGGAAACTTAGTGCTATTGCTGCTTTTCTGTGCTGTGAGAATGTTTGAGGCAGCTGACCTTGTACTTTGATTAGTCTTTTCAGGGTCACACTGCAGCTGTGCACAGGATAGAGCTTCCGCTGGGCCACTTACCACCAGAATGGTTACTCACATTCCCAGTATTTCAGGCAAATTTGAGATGGTAGAGCCACTGGCTCCATTAGTAAACATTTATTTTGGGTCGAGAGGGTGGAGTAGGTAGACATTTTGCTTGCCTCCTCCCAGGACCACATCAGAATTACAACCAAACTACACAATAACCATCATTGAGAACTGCCTGAACTCTAACTGAACAACAGAAGTACTATAGCTAAGGATATACAGAAGCATCCACGTTGAGAATGATAGGAGGGGTGCAGACATGGAGCAAGCTGGTCCCACACCTACATGTGGCATTCAAAATCTGGAGGAACATCTCAGCTGCAGAGGCCCCCCTGAGAAACAGGGATCTCAGCCCCGCACCATGTTCCCCAGCTCAGGGTTTCAGTTCTGGAAAGAGAAGTCTGCATAACTTTGGACTGTGAAAACCAACAGGGACTGTGGCTGAGTGAGACCTAGGCAATTGTCTTAAGGCCCCCCCCCCCCCCCCAGATTTACTTGTTGATGGACTAGCTTGCTCTAGGGCAACTGCTCAAAAAGCAGCCAGGGGCATGCAGAAGAGAAACTGAATTGTGTGACTTCTAGGTGCAGATTGGAGGGGCAGCTTTCCCCCAGACAGAATTGCTACCCCCCCCCCCCCCCCAGCCTGCAGGAGTAGGCAGGCACCATATCTGAGTCTCCATCGACTTTAGCTAACACTGTTCACCCTGCACTGGTGATTCCTTCTGACCTTGCCTCACCCGACTTGTGGGCCTACCCACGATGCTTCCAGTGATTTTTCACATGTTGGTGGTGCTGCAGACTCTCCTAAAATCTCTTATAGTTTCACAAACCCCATATAAGGAGCATGTGTCTCAACATGCCCGGAACATCTTGCTAAGCAGCCCCAAGCCTGGCACAAGTGGCAGCCAGCCAGCCACAGTTTGCAACTTAGCCTTGACTAGGCACCTGCAAGCCCATTACAAGTGACAACTATCTGCAGATCAGTTTGAAGCTCATAGCAGGATGGGCACCAACAGTGCTGGTCTTGGCTCACCCAAAGCCCCTCTTAAGAGGCTCCAGAATCTATGCACCCAGTTGCCAACTACAGACCACACCAGACACCACCTCATCATTTCCACATGCCCAGAGCAGATTCAGTGGCCCAGCCATGCTACGTCAGCTTTGCTCAGTGGGACCAGTCCTTGCACAACAGTGTCTCCACATAGTCATGGCCAGTCCTTCCTGCAATCAGCCTGAGGGTCATTCCCTCCCACTGACATGCCAACGCAGTCAAGGCTCAACTACAACAGGGGTTTGTACAGCCCACATGGGAGGGCACACCTGGAGTGCCCAACTCGAGTGAACAGAGAGGCTGTGCCACTGGACCCTACAGGATACCTACTATGTTAAGCCATTCTACCAAGCCTAGGAAACATAGCAGGTCTACCTAATACATAGAAACAAAAATGAGGAGGCAGCCAAAATGAGGAGACAAAGAAACATATCTTAAATAAAAGAACAAAAACTTCAGAAAATGAATTAAACAAAATGGAGACAAGCATTCTACCAGATTCAGAATTCAAAATACTGGTTGTAAGGATGCTCAAGGAACTTAGGGGAAGAATTGATGGTCTCGGTGAGAACCATGAGAAAGAGATAGGAAACATAAAAATGGAGGTAAAAAAAAACCAAAAACATAAAAAAGAACCCACCAGAAATGAAGACAAGAATAACTAAAATGAAGAATACATTAAAGATTAGATGAAGTAGAGAAACAAATCAGCATTTTGGAAGAAAAAGTAGCAGAAAAATTTGAACAGTAAAATGAAAAAAGAATAAGGATAATTTAAGGAACGTCTGGAACAACTTCACGCATACCAACATTTGCATCATAGGTGTACCAGAGGGAGAAGAGAGAGAACAAGGAACTGAAAACCTGTTTGAAGAAATAATGCCAGAAAACTTCCCAATTCTGGTGAAGAAAATAGATGTACAAGTTCAGGAAGTACAGATTTCCAAACAAGATGAACCCAAAGAGACTCATACTAAGACACATCATAATTAAAATGTCAACGTTAAAGTCGAACAGAGAATCCTAAAAGCAGTTAGTTACCTACAAGGTAAATTCCATAATGTCATCAGCTGATTTTCAAAAAGAAATCTTACAA
Organism: Molossus molossus; assembly: GCF_014108415.1. NCBI lineage: Eukaryota > Metazoa > Chordata > Mammalia > Chiroptera > Molossidae > Molossus > Molossus molossus. Next base: position 6,085,378 of record NW_023425351.1, on the reverse strand, counting down.
GCCAGAAGGATTGGCACAAAATATTCCTAGTGATGACAAGCATGGACCTACAACCAAAATTACACTGCTCAGCAAAGCTATTGTTTAGAATTGAAGGACAGGTAAAGAACTTTACCACCAAACCAGTATTGAACTTCTTTAAGAAGATGAAAAAAGAAAATGTCAACGATATGAATAGTAAAATGGCAATAATTGCATACCAGTAACAAATATTTTGAATGGATTACTTGCTCCAAACAAAAAGCAGTGCGGCTGAATGGATAAGGAAACAAGGCCCATACGGATGCCACCTACAAGAGACCCACTTCAGATCAAAGACACACAGACTGAAAGTAAAGGGAAGAAAAAAATGCAACTGGAAACAAACCAACAAACAAAAATAGCTGTGGTATACTTACATGAGACAAAATGGACTTTAAAGCAAAGCCTTTAACAAGAGACAAAGAAGCATTAAGCAATCCCACTTCTGGGTATTTATCTGAAGAAACCCAGAACACAAATTTTAAAAGACATATGCATCCATGTGTTTATTGAAACATTTTTTATAAAGGCCAAGATATGGAAAAAACCTAAGTGTTCATTGATGTGTGAATGGATGGAGATGAGGTGCTACCTACATACAATGGAATATTAAATACTGCTCAGTCACAAAAAGAATGAAATCTTGCCATCTGCAACAACTTGGTTGGACCTAGAAGATATGCTGAGTGAAATGTGGAATTTAAAAAACAAAATAAATGAGTAAACAAAACAGAAATAAACATAGATACAGAGTACATTTTGATGGTTGCCAGATAGGAAGGGGATTGGGCGAAATAGGTGAAAAGGGAAAAGCATTAAGAAGTGAAAAATGGCCCTAGCTGGTTTGGCTCAGCGGAAGAAGTGAAAAATGCCAGTTATTAAAGTAGTCACCAGGATGTAAGTTACAGCATGGAAGATATAGTCCATAATATTGTAATGACTATGCATGATGTCTCATGCGTAGTGTTCTTATCAGGCTGATCACTTTTTAAGTTATATAATATCCAATCACTATGTTGTATACCTGAAACTAATATTACATTGTATGTCAACTGTAATTGAAAAACAAAAAAAGTATTTAAAAATTTTTATTTCCAGTTTTGTGCACCATGTCTATCCTGATTGTGTTATCTAGCATGGATAAAATGACACATTTGGAAAAGGCAAAAATCCTCACCTTGAGCTCAAGACTGGCTTCCTATTCTGGACAACATTTTAATGTTTTCTGACTTTGAACCACTCTCTGTCTGTCTTGCGTATGGGCATCTGCATGTACTACCACTCTCCCTTTTCCCCCTTCTGGAAATTTCCAATTAACATGAGACATCATGGATTCCAAAAGTGCTATATAATCAATAATCCACAGTCATATTTGCCTCCTGGGGCACTAGGGCCAGTGATGCATTCCCTCCCTCCTTCCTCCCAGGCACTGTCTTAAGAAGCAGCATTCACAGGGGCTTCATCTTTGCCCATTTTGTTGTAACCCTTAATCTGACTGAGTCCTCCACCCTTTCCTGATTCTCCTGAGCCCTCCAAATACTCTTTGTACTACTTACCTGTTGCCATCAGGTACTATGAATATTCATGTCACCGTCTTGCCCTAATTCAAACTTCGAAATACCCTGGGCGGCAATACTTCCTCTCCAGCCTCCTCAAATGTGGCTGCCTCCTCTACAACTGAAAAACACTAGCCCAACAGGTGGCTCCGTGGTTGAGCGTCGACAATGCACCAAGAGGTCTCAGGTTCAATTCCCTGTAGGGGCACATGCCCAGGTTGTGGGCCAAATCCCCAGTGGGGAACATGCAGGAGGCAGCCAGTCGATGTTATCTTTCATCGATGTTTCTATATCTCTCTCTCTCCCCCTTCGTCTCTCTCTAAAATCAATACAGAAAACAAAACAAAACACTGGCTGAAAAGGTACACATGGGTTCATCTTGCTCCTCTTTGCTTATTGTGTATCCAAATCTTCTATTTTGTTTTTCATAAAGTGCTATTCCTTTGAAATGCATTCCATCAGATGTTTCTGCCCATACACATACTTGATGACATAATCTGCTTAAACGTGGTCACTGTTGCTCATACATTAAAGATTTTACATCTAATTAACAGCGTTTCTCTACATTATTCATGCACTTACTATGCTTCAATATTCATGTAGAAGATTCCACAGTACATTGTTTTATTGACATTTACTGTACTATTGATGAAATCTTAGTTGTTTTTTACTCTATATTCCATCTTTTCAATTTACTTACTCTAGTTATTCTACTGCAGTTTGTCCATCAATGTCCATAAGCTTTCTGACTTCATGTCCTTCTTAGATGACATGGATTGATGATACATCAGTTTAATCGCTATCATGATTATCATAAATATCCTCACTTTCTTTCTTGCCCTTTTTCTCTTTTCCTAATACCTATAAAAACCTTAACCAGGGTTAAAACATATTTCTCTCTGCTTACCAAGTAGCAGAATATGACTCCAGACCTCAATCAGGTTGTAACTATTACTTGTCTGTAATTGTTTGTCTAACATGGTTATTTGTATTTTCAGTTTTCTCAAAACATTTTCCTTGTCGTTATATCTAAATCTTGTTTTTACTTTACTACAATAGAAGCAATAAGAAGTTATTTATCTGTTCCCTACAAATCTACCAAACTACCTACATCTCTACCCATATCCTTCTTATTACTCTGAATGAAATGTATATATTCCCATCGTAGCCAAAATTCTTCACTGCTATATTGGATTCCATCTTTCCTCATCAGCCTAAGCACTTTCCTCCTAAAATCATACCTTATTTATCCAAGTATCACCAATTTATTTCTCCCTATTCTATTTGTTTATTTCCATTAGAACATAAGCATTGTATCTTAAAATAAATTTTCTCCTTTAATTTCAACTATTTCTCTAATATCAGCCTGGAATTTTTGCTTACTATATACCAGACTTTTGAAAATGGTTGTAAACATTCCATGTTTACAAACCTTTACCTTTTATTTACTTATTAAACTATTACAAACAGGTTTTTACCCATCATTCCACTGAAACCACTCTTACCCAGGGGGCCAGTGGCTCTCTAGTACTGCGTCCTCCGCTTTACTCCAAGTGTAATACATCTGCCTCCAAAGATCTTCATTCAATGTCATTTATGTTGTGGTTTTGTACAATAGTGTTTGCTACTTTTTAAAATGGAAACATACTTGACATGTGTATATAATGTGTTTATTTGATACATTTCCATATTGTAATATGATTGTCATTGTAGTGATAACACCTCTGTCACATCACATGATTATCATTTTTTCTTGTAGCTGGAATAATTAAAAGCTAGTGCTTTCCAAGTTTGGTGATTATAAGATAGTGTTGTCCATGTCCACTGTACTGTACTTAGACTTGTAAAACGTATGTCTTCCTATTTACCTTTTGTAACTTCATACAGCACCTCTCCTGTTCCCACACCTTCGAGACCCTGGTGAGAAGTAGTTTACCCCATGTGTTTGAGGTTGCCTTTTTTAGATTTCACACGTCACTGATAGCATATGGTTTTTTGTTTCCCCATCTGACTTAATGGTGTGTAAATAATATATACTGGAGCTGCAAATGTAAAAATATTGTGCTTGATATTTTTTTGAGAAAAATTATTATAAATATTCCCAGTTTAAGTAAAAATATATTTTGATGGAATTTAGGAATCATTTTTTATGGAAATTATTTATTCTCACAAAAATTCTCAAACATTTTCCTAATATTTAAAAACTATTGTGTTTATTATTAACAAAACAAAGAACAATATGATATTTAAAAATATTTTTTTCTTTATTTACTTTAGAGAGAGAGGAATGGAGAGGGAGAGAGAGATAGAAACACTGATGAAAGAGGACATCGTTTGGCCACCTTCCACATGCCCCCCACTGGGGATCGGGCCCACAACCTGGGCATGTGCCCTGACCGGGAATTGAACCGATGACCTTTTGTTGCATGGATGGACGCTAAACTACTGACATTAATTTCTCTAAGGACAATGAATACCTTTTATTGGGTGATGAGTTTCAATAGTAAGCTTCCAAAATATATATGCAGGGTTTGTTAATAGTCATAGCTCTAAAATTAGACTGCTGAGGTAAAAAAAAATTGGGGCATCATTCACTAGCTATGAGACCTTTGACACATAAATCATAGTGGTATAGAAATAATAAATGGACAATACAAGTAAAGTGTGTAATGTGATGTCTATCAAATAAGCAAATAAGTTATTTAAAATAGCAAATTCTTATTTTACTTTAAAGTCCACAAATGTCTTTGGAAAATGTTATATTTAATTTTTTATTTAATCTTTGCAGTAGCTTTGTTAAGGAGATTATATTCTGGGATCATTGTTTGACTGATAAAAACTATCAAATTGTACAAAGTCATATAGCTGTAATATCATCTCAGGACACAATTGTTGCAGAGAATTTATGAGCATGAAACAATTACTACACTTTTTTGCTATGAGATGAACGCTGTGGTCAGAAGCGATGCTGCACAATGTTTGAAAGAGCATTTTATGACTTCCCACATGGCAATTTTGACAAATCCCTGTAATCAGAGAAAACCAATAGTAGGTATTCCGCTAAGAACAAAATGCTGTCCCTTCCCTGATGGAAGTGGCCAGTGTAACAGCCTGCCACTAGGCAGCTGGTTGCTCACCCTGGGACGCGGTGCCTTAGTAGCAGTGACTGTCCTGTTTAGCCTGAGTGAAAGCTGTGTTTCTCACGCCATGGACACCATTCCTCACTGCCACCACAGCCATTGAGATATGACAGTAGGGCTGGGGAAAGAAACTGACCGACACTACAGAATGGGTCATCCTGTCCTCATTACTGAAATATTTCGCTGCCTAGGTCATTAGTTGGCCATAATTCATATATGATGCAAGCGTCTTCACGTTCTGTGCAGGTGTGGGGTGGAACAGCCTCCTCCCTCTTTCATAGGCATCACTGTCACCCATACTCCACTCACATTTCTTTACAGTCTTAGCCATTTAGCCATAACTTCAACTCATGTATCAAGCAGCTGGTGAAAGTCTCCTTCCAGGCAAAGTAAAGGAGCAGGTCTCTGAGCCAAGCTCTGTCCGCTGGGAGCATTGCCCTTCCAAGTGTCTTCAGGACTGTCCTGGAGTGAGGCTGCACAGTGAGTAGCCATCGACCTGTAGGCAGTTTCTACGTGTCCTGTGACTATATCCTACACATAAAGCAATCTCAGTTGTTTTGTCTTCGGTCAGCTAGTCACGGGAGCTCCGTCAGGCCACGGCTGTTGTAGCGGTGACCGCGGGCCATTTGATAATGAGCGCGAATGTGTACACTCAGTGTCATGATGTCCTGGGGCTATGGGCCTCAGGTCATCATGTGTGCGTGATGTGGCCGTGGTTAAATGTGTACCTCTTCTAAGTCCCCATAACAGACCCCGAGCTGCTTCCTCAAAGAAGAGCCAATGGCACTGTGGAAGGTAGAACATTGATCCAGAAGCCTCGGGCCGGGGCTATAATTCACACAGAGGGGCCTGCTGAACACAGACGTCCTCCCTGTCCGCCCCTGGCGCTCCGGGAACTCGGATCCGCGGCACCGTCGAGGCGGAGCCGCCTGCACAGCCGTGGGGACCCAAGGCCCAGCCCTCCCGTCCAAGTTCCGTTCACAGCCAGCAGCTTCCCCGGAGGACGCATAGATCTCCTCCCAACCCGAAGCTGGCCGCAGGGGCAGGATAAGGGGACGGGAGCAAACGTGTCCCTCACCTTCGGAGGGATATGTTGACAACCTCTGGAGCCTAGAAACTTGGAAAGTGACATAATTAAGCCAAAGAGAGCCTATGAATTTAAGGATAAAATCCATAGGATGAAAATACTTGCTTAATGTTACCCCGTGGCTTTATCACATTTTGTCAGTCCCTGTAGGTAACATGGAGTAGCGGTTCCCGAAACAGAGAGTACATCAAGGTCACCAGAGCGCTTACTGAGGAAGTCCCGGGCCGAGCACAGTCCCTGCTTCTGTATGTCGGGACGGAGCCCGGGTGTGCATTCCTAGCACGTTTCTAGGCGTTGCTGGTGCAGGGTCCACACTTTGAGAACCTTTAGAGATGGCAACAGATGATTTATATCAGAAAGCAAGTTATCAGTTGACGCCACTGTGATTCTTCACTGATCACGGTGTTGTATTTCTGAATGTGTTCTGGGGGTGAGAGATCACAGCTCTAGCTAGAAGACAGGCTGATGACATGCAGGCTGCAGGGTACCAAGTACAGTGAGACCACGAGGGAACACATGTTAACCTGCTGCATTTAGGTACTGTGTGCCATTCATACAGCACAACTGAACACAATATATTGTAGAGAAGAAAATTCTAAGTATGGATATTGAATATTCTCTATATAACATATGGTGTCTTTACAAAAATGCACAAAATAAAAGGACAGAGGATTTAAATTGATCTCAGTAGATCTAAGAATTTAATTTCTTTGAAACTAATTCTAAATTCTAATTTAAGTTGAATTCCTCTAGAGCACATTTGTGTGAATGTTATTTTGTGAACTGTGGAAATACATTTGATCATGTTATGGGTATTCTCTATTTTCTATGATAAAATTAAATTATCCATAACAGTTATTTGGCAGTTTTCATTCATTTATTTATCTACTCCACAAGTGTGTGTTGAATATTCACTCTATACTAGGTTTGTTGTTAACCATGGGGATGCAAAGATGGAAATGTTATAAATGCTGCCTTTGTAAAGCTCCAGTCTAGGGATTTGCAACTGCATCTTTACAGAAGGCCAGAATTCTGCCTCTGATTCTTCCTAGAATGATTTTATGTTTCATTATATAAGTTGGCATGCCCAGTGAAAATTCAGCTGTTAATTGTATTCTGTAGTCCCCACCTCCCTCAACTGAGGAGATCAGTCAGAAAAAAAAAATCAGCATAGATTAAGTTCCACGTTTTCTTGGGATTACATTCAGATTTACTTTTATTCAGTGTGTCAAATTTTAAAAAAAGAAATAGAGTTCAGGAATATTTTGAATGATCTCCAATAGATATTTTTCTGTGCCACAAACTCAAATGACTACTATCGCGTCCTACCTGCTCTACTAAACTAAAAGGCAGCAAGTAGGTATAATTAACACAGCGAGTGAGGTCTGCTGTTGACTGCATTGGCAACACCAGCAGGGGAAGGCTAATTCCAATCAGTCTGCGATGCAGAGCTCCCATAAACTTCAATTATTTCCCTTTGAGAAAAGAAATAAAGAATTGCCTCTAATTAACTGGCAAGTCGTAAATCAAATGGATTTTTTTTCCCATTTGAAAACCTTAGAAAGGTATAGTCCCAGCAAGTACTGTTTTTCCTTTAAACATTTGCCAGTGTCTTTTACAGATGTATTGTTTCAACAAAGCTTCATGCACATGCTTATAGAAGATTTGTAGGCCATTTGAACACTTCCTGTCGCTAAACACAGCAAGATTCTGCACAGATCACATAGTGGAGTGACTTGCCTGGTCGCTTGGGACATGTGCTATTGTTAGCAAGGTGGTGTAACAGGCTCCACACGGGGAGGCAGCCACCTGTTCGCTCTCCCGGTAGGCGAAGCAGGGCAGCTAGACTATCTGCAGGAAGACGTCAAATGACAAGATAATAAGAGTCAATTGGGCATAGATGGAATGGTGCAATTACACCACGAACAGCTTGCCTGGCATTGCCAGCAGTCTGCTGGGTTCGACTGTTTCCTACATGAGCAGTTTGTTATTTTTTCTTGTACTGCTCTTTTAAAATTTTACCATTTCAGCATTTTTTGTTTTCATCTGTATAGCCATATATCATAAATACTTATTCTTTTTAAAGCTCCATGGCTTATTTTTACTTTAGGATAGGAAATACATCTAAAAATGAGATAAAATGCTGAGGCCAAACTGAGTGATATAAATTATATAGTTTCATATGAACTGCTCTAGGATAATAAAATGATGCAAATCAGAATTTCAAAAATAAACGACTTGGAGCCTTGCCTGGGGTGGTGAACACATGCCCGTGTACAGGCAATGCGTAGAACTGTGCACCTGAAAATGGTAAACTTTTGTTAACCAGTGTCACCTCAATACAGCCAATAAAAAAGAAAAGAATACCAATACCAAATATATATATATACATATATATATATATATAAAATAATGACTTGTGGTTTAAATGTTTCCCTTGTCCATGTTTACCAGTGGGATGCCCGCTGTGTCCCCATGTGCTACCATGGGAGTGGAGCAAGGAAAGGGTTTTCCTGAGTCTCACGTGGAGGATGAATGACCTTTGATTCCAAGTAATTCAACCCCTGGGTTCCAAAGCCACATTCCCTCTGTCTTGCCATGGAAGTCCATTCTTGTCTTCGGCAGGGCTAGAATTAAGGCCACCGACAGAGCCCCACTCCACAGTAAAGCACAGTCCAGTCTAGTATCTGACTAACTTAATTTGTTTCAAAGCCGCAGGTCATTGCGTATGGCATCTGCGTGGTCATGGGCCATGTTGCTGCTCAAGGCCATGTGGCTGGTGAGTGTGGGTCATGGAGCAAGATCACCAGACACAAGAGCAAGACAAGAGCTAAGAACACTTTGTCTGGGCATTATAACCAGAAGCTTAAACTCTTAGCCTTTCAGTGGCTTCACCCCCCTTACCCAATTATCTTTATCCCAGCTGTACTGCATATGCGCCCCTTTTCCCCTTTGTTGGACCCCTTCCCCTAGTGATCGGCAGGGAATGGACCTGTGGTTGCCTGGGGAGTGTGAAGCTACAACTTTCGGTGAAGCTGCCCAGGTGATGAAACACTGTGTAATTCTCCGGTGTGTTTCCCTGAGGCACCACAGTGTGTTCCTTTGTAGAGCTTTAACTATTTGAGCAAAGCTCCTAGAATCCCGAAGCATATAAAATATGATTAGACTTATATTCTTAATTTATTATATTATATTCTTAAATTATTAGAATAAACTATACATTTATTGATAGTATATAAATACTGTCAAAAATGAGGAGAAAACAATCATCCTCAGGAACACCATGCTCAAAGAACACCTCTGTCGTATAAATATACCTGTTGAATTAGAAAAATGCTTCCTCCAGAGATTAACCTTTGGTTCTCAGGAGAATCTAATTCCATGTGTAAAAAGGGACTTTTTCTAAACTTGGCTTCTAAATCATGGCTTTGTTTTATGTTAGTGTTAATGTAGTTCTCAGTGACTATAGAAAGAAGTCATTCAGGGATTCTGGATCCGTTGTTGCATCTGAATAAACAGATTTTCTATTTGAGAACAGGGTCTTATGTGTTGCATGTGTTCTGTCTACTTAACCTATGACTGAGTTGGCTGCTGTGTACAGTATTCTGAGGCCAGGAAAATAAATACTTTCTTTCTGAGCAATGCATTATTTACCTTTGTGTTTTTTTCCCAAAGGAGCTATGAGGAACACAATATTTCTAAACTTAGTTTCCTCTCTAGAATATTAATCTAGAGCTATTACCTTAGTGTGCAGTGACATTTTTACAATTTAATCTTTAGACTGAATTATTTTTGTCTTGAAGAATAATTTATTTTAATGGGCACATAACTGTGAATTTAAGGTAAACAATGTGATGATTTGATTCATTTATATATTGCAATATAGCATATACTAACACACACACACATTATATCATAATTATCATGTATTTTGTTGTGGTAAGAGCATTTAAGATTTAGTTTCTTGTAACTTTGAGGTATATTACAGTATTGTTAACTATAAACACGATACTATGCATTTTATCTTCAGAATTTATTCATAATCTAATAGTAAATTTGTACCTTTGATCCATATCTTTCCAATTTTTATATCCCTAGACCCTGGTAACCACTATTCTGTTGCCTGTTCCTATGAGTTTACTTTTTGTTAGATCCTACGTGTAAGTGATATCTTATAGTATTTGTTTTTCTTTGACTTATCTCCCTTAGTATAATGCCCTCATTGACCATCCATGTTGTTGCAAATAGCAGGATGTCCTTCTTTCTTGTGGCTGAATAATATTTTTTTGTGTATAGATGTAAACTATATTCAATCCATTCATCCATTGGTGGACACAAGTTGTTTACATATTTTTTTAAAATATGATTTTATTGATTTTTAGAGAGAAAGGGAGAGGGAGAGAAACATCGATTGGCTGCCTCCTGCATGTCCCCTACCAGGGATCAACCTGGGCATGTGCCCTGAGCAGGACTCCAGCAGGTGACCTCTCAGTCCATGGGTCAATGCTCAACCACTGAGCAACACTGACCAAGCTGTTTACAATTTTGACTTTGTGTATATACCCAGAAGTGGGATTGCTGGATCATATTGTACTTCAATATCTAAGTTTTTTAGGAAACTCCATACTGTTTTCCATAGTGGCTGATCCAAGTTACATTCCCACCAGCAGTGCACAAGAATTCCCTTTTCCCCATGTCTTTTCCCACACTTGTTATCGCATGTCTTTTTAACCATAGCCTTTTCAACAGGTTGAGGTGACATTTTTGTAATTTTGATTTGCATTTACAAAATGATAAGTGATGTTAAGTTCTTTTTCATGTACCTGTTGACTATTTGTGTTTCTTCTTGGAAAAATGTTTACTCACTCTGCCCATTTTTAAATCAGATTTTTTTTTTTTTTTTTGCCATTGAATTATGGGAGATAGATATTGACTACTTTTCTGATATAAGGTTGCACACATTTTCCCCAGTTCCATAAGTTGCTTTTTCCTTTTTTTGGTTGTTTCTTTTGCTGTATGGAAATTTTTGGCTTGATGTCGTCCCACCTGTTTATGTGTGCTTTTGATCTCATATCCAAACATTTTTGCCAAAACTAAGGCCAAAGAGCATTTTTTTCTATTAAAAGTTTTTAAGGTTCAGGTCTTATATTGACATCTTTAATTCATTCTTAGTTAACTTCTGTGAGATAGTGGAGCACTTCCTTTTTCTGCCTGTGGATATCCAGTTTTCCCAACACCATTTTTTAAAGAGACTATTTTTCTCCATTTGATATCTTGGCTCCATTCTCCAATGTTCATTGGCCAAATATGCATATTATTTTTACTGGGCTCTCTGTTCTGTCCCATTCATCTCGGGGTCTATTCTTCTGCCAGGGCCACTGTTTTGATGGCGAGAGCTTTGCAGGGCCTTTTCAGATCAGGAGGTGAGATGCCCCAGCTTTCTGCTTCTTCCGCAGGATTCTTTTGCTATTTGGGATTTTGCAGTTCTGTAAAATTTTAGAATTATTTTTCTATTTCTTTGAAAAACGCCATTGGGATTTTGATAGGAGTTTCATTGATTCTGCAGATAACTTTAGTGAGCATGAACAGTTCAACAATATTAATTTTTGTGATCCACGAACATGGAACATTGGTGTCTTCAATTGTATTTTCATCAACATCTTATAGTTTATATTAAACAGATATTTCATTTACTTGGTTAAATTAATTCCTAAGGATGTTATTGTTTTTGAGGCTGTTGTGAATGGGATTTTTTTTTTTTATTATTTCTTTGTCAGACATTTTGTTGTTAGTACATAGAAAACAACTGATTTCTCTGTGTTAATTTTATATTCTGCAATTTTACTGAATTGTAGATTTGTTCTAACAGTTTTTGTTTGAGTCTTTAGAATTATATGATTATGTAATTTCCAAATAAAGACAACTTTTCTCCTTTCTTTCTAATTTGGATGTCTTCTATTTCTTTATCTTGCCAAATTTCACCTAAGGATTCCAGTATTTTGTAACATAAGAGCGGTATTAGACAACTTGTTTTGTTCTTGACCTTGGAAGATAATCTTTTGACCTTTCACTAATGAGTATGATTTCTATAGTTTTCTTAAAAATGACCTTTATTATGTCTATGTATTCTTCTTTGATTTTTATGGTTTTTATCATGAGATGATATTGTATTTTATCAAATGGTTTTTCTGCATCTATTGAGATGATCATATGATTTTTATATTTTATTCAATTCATGTAGTGTGTAACATGTATTGATTTGTTAATGTTAAATCATTCTTATATCCTAGATATAAATCCCACTTTATCATCTTGTATGATTTAATTAATGAATTATTGAATTTGTTTTGCTAATATTTTGTTGAAAATTATTGCATCTATATTCATTGGGGATATTGTTCTATAGTTTTCTAGTAGTGTCTTTATCTGACTTTGGTATTTAGATAATGCTGGCCTCATAAAGTAAGTTTGGGAGTATTCCCTCCTTTTTAGGAGAAGGATTGTTATTAATTTTCAATTAAATATTTGGTATAACTCACAAGGGAAACTGATCCTGCGTTTTTCTATGTTGGGAGTTTATGATTATTATTATATTAATTTCTTACTCATTACTAATCTCCAGATTTTCTACTTCTTCAAGATTCAGTCTTGATAAGTTGTATGTTTCTGAAAATTTATTTATTTCTTCTAAGTTATACAATATGTTGGCATATAATTGTTCATAGTATTTTCTTGTGATTTTATATATTTTTGCAGTATCAATTCTGATCTAATATATTCATTTTTTATTTTATTTGAATATTCTGTTTTTCTTTGTTAGTCTAGCTACAAGTTTGACAATTTTGTTTATTTTTCAAAACCCATTTCTTAGTTTTGTTGTTTTCTATTCTAGTCTTTTATTCATTTTTTTTTTTTTGCCTCTGATCTTTGTTATTTCTTTCCTTCTACTAACCATAGACTTAGTTTACTCTTTTTCTGATTCTTTGATGTATAAAAGTAAATCATTTAAATGAGATTATTTTTCTTAAAATATGTATTTTTTTCAGTATAAACTTCTGTCTTAAAACTGGTTTTGCAGCATCTCATCAATTTTAGTAGATTGTGGTATACCATTTTTGTTTGTTTCAATATGTATTTTTTATTACTCTTTTGTCTTCCTTTTTGACCCATTAGTTATTCATAATTTTATTATTTAGCTTAAATGGTTGTGGTTTATTCACCTTCCTTCCTGCTGTAAACTTTTTTTAGTTTTATAGCATTGTGGTCAGGAAAAATACTTGGCTTGATTTCATTGTTCTCCAATTTGTTGAAACTTGTTTTGTGGACTATCATTTGATCTATCCTAGAGAACATTCTGTGTGCACTTGAGAAGGGTGTGTATTCTCCTGTTATTGATTATAAAGTTCTATAAATGTCTGTTAGATTCATTTGGTATAAAGTATGACTCAAGTCCAAAGATTCTCTGTTAAAGCTATTCATTGTTGAAAGTTGGACATTGAAATCCCCTACTATTATTTTATTGTTTATTTCTCTCTTTAGATATTTAATATTTGCTTTATATATTTAGTTGATCCAATAATATATTTTACGTATTTTAATTGTTTAGGTATTCATAATTATTTATATATTTGTAACTGTTATAGCCTCTTGACATGCCTACCCCTTTATTATTATAAAGTGACCTTCTTTATATTGTTACTATTTTTTACTTAAAATCTATTTACTCTGATATTAGTATAGCTCCCCACAGTTTCTTTTAGTTTCCCCTTGTACGAAATGTCTTTTTCCTTCCTTCACTTTGAGCCTATGTGTGCACTTGACGCTGAGCGTGTCTCTGGTAGGCAGCATGTAGTTGGGTTTTGTTTTTTATCCATTCATCAATCCCACTTTTTGATTGTAGAAGTCAATCAAATTACATTTAAAGTCATTATTGACAAGTAAGGAATAAGAAATATTTTATTATTTCTAAAATGTTTTCTAGTTCAAATGTTCCTTTATTTCTTTCATACTGCCTACCTTTGTTGTTTGGTGATTTTCCACATGGGTACTTGAAATTAACTTATATTTTAAAATGCCTTGAGTCACTGAGAAATACACACACACACACACACACACACACACACACACAGCTATATAGCTATATTTGCTGAAGCAGGCTTTCTGTTCATTTCTATTTTTTTAAGAAAATATACTTAGTCGTATACTTGTAGCATCTTTCAGATTAGAGATACCTCTCTCTTAATCACTCTCTCCTAATTATATATGTATCAAGCTTTAAAATCTACTTGCAAACTATGTCCCCCAAATCTTGTCTCCTTCTTCTTCATGCTATTTTACATTGAATGAAACTTAAAAAATGAAACAGAAGATATATTGATCTAAATAATTCCTAAGAGGGAATGGTTACATTTTCAACCATCCAGGCTTGGGCGGTAGTGGAAGTAGAGGTAACTCAAATAAGAGGAGAAATAGCTTGAAAGCTGCTTTTAGAAATGTTCTCGATTGACCATTCCCTGTCATGTTGTTGTCATTTCAGATTGCTGTAGCTGGTGCCACGGTACTTGTAAATTGCTTCATTAAAGTCTTAGAACAACTCACCTAAGTTGGCCAGGCTCCTCGAGAGGTTTTGGCTTAGTGTCAAGGAAAAAGCACTACCACAGTAGCTGAAGGCCATGACAGAAACTTGATTTGCTCTTTATAGCTAACAACTGAATAGCTAACCATTTATTTATGCAATCGATTCTTCTGAAAGCCTAGTGATACAGTTTATGGAAAATGAAATGCACAAAGGTTAAAAAATAAATAAATGCAGCTAAATCACCTTCATATACTTAGATAGATAAAGATCAGCATGCAAGCTACTGATGTTAAATTTTCATTTCAAGATGTAGGTCCACTACACTCTTCTTCAAATTAATGTTTTATTTATTTTTAAATTGTTTTTCTTAATTAATTAATTTCTGTTACAGATGTTTCTCCTTTTCCCTCCATTGATTAAGACACCTAGGAGCCTGACCAGTGTGGCTCAGTGGTTGAGTGTTGACCCATGTACCAAGAGGTCGATGGTTTGGTTCCTGGTCAGGACACATGCTCAGGTTGTGGACCAAATCCCCAGTGAGGAGCATGCAGGAAGCAGCCAGTCAATGTTCTCTTTCATCAATTTCTCTCTCTCTCTCTCTCTCTCTCTCTCTCTCTCTCTCTCTCTCTCCCTTCCTCTCTCTCTCAAAAAAAAACAAACAAACAAAAAAAAAAACGACCTAGGAATAAACTTAACCAAAGAAGTAAAGGACCTGTTCTCAGAAAACTATAGGACATTGAAAATAGTATTAGAGGAAAATATGAAAAGGTGGAAGCATAAAGCATATACCCTGTTCATGGATTGGAATAATTAACATTATTAAAATGTTTATATTACCCAAAACAATCTATAGATTCAATGCAATCTTTATCAAAATACCAATGACATATTTCACAGAACTAGAACAAATACTCCAAAAGTTTATATGGAACCAAAAAAGACCTCAAATAGCCACAGCTATCTTGAAAAAGAAGAACAAAGTAGGAGGAATGACAATACCAGATATCAGATTATACTACAAATCCATTGTAATCAAAACAGCCTGGTACTGGCACAAGAACAGGCATATAGATCAATGGAGCAGAACAGAGAACCCAGAAATGGACCCAAGACATTATGCTCACTTAATATTTGACAAAGGTGGCAAGAGCCTACAGTGGAGTAAAGACAGCCTCTTTAATAAATGGTGTTGGGAAAATTGGACAGCTACATGCAAAAAAAAAGAAACTAGACCACCAACTTATACCATACACAAGAATAAACTCAATATTTTAATGAAATGTTTCAGTTGGTAAATTCTGGGCATTCAGAAAAAATTATGCATTTTCTCTACATATGCTTTGGTTTTAATTGGGTTATAATCTGATTTGCATATTTTCCTTACACCTTCATTATTATGGATTTTAGAAACTGAACATGTTAATTAAAAATCTGCAGGAGCATGTAAAGAACAGCTGTTTATTCGGTGGAACTAGGAGAGGAAAATAGATGACATGATGAGTATCGCTTTCCTAACTCCAATTTGACTTGACTTTGAAGTTTTTTTAGGAATGCAAATAATTTTACTCAATCAGTTTGTCTATTTAAATACCATGGGAAAATGGGGAAGACATATACTATGATTTATTTCAAATTGAAATTTAGTGTGTTTTCATCATTTAAAGAAACTTAGATATATCCTTTCAATTAGTCATTTGCATTTTATCTCTGATATAAATCATTAAGTCAAAAAATCTCACGTACAAAAACGATCCCTGTGTGAGCATATCTTTGGAATTTTTATCAAGGATCACACACCTTGTCCTAAGGCTTGAGCATACAGAATTAGATTTTGTATTGCTAGATTACTCTCCAGAATGGCACACTGACCTGTCACTGAGGGAAATAAAAATATTCTACTCATCTCCTATTATCTTTACCAGTTTATGTTCCACATTTAGGTCGTTAATACATCTGCTTTCAAGCTTTGAACATGGAGTTATATGGAGATTCAGTTTTAAGTTTCTCCTGAGTAGTAGAACAGTTCCTAATAATATCTGCTACACAATTGATTTTTCCCATTGATTTCAGTGGCATTTTATTGTGTATTTAGTTGCCATTTATAAATTTATAAAACTCCTATGTGTCCTTTTAGTTTCAATAGCCCTACTACCACTGTATTTATTTTATGGCTTTGTAGTATACCTGCACGTTTGTTTTCTGTTTGAAATGAGCACCCCACCACACACACACACACACACACACACACACACACACACACACACAGCAGAGCACTGTGGGGCTCACTCCCACTTGCTGCCCCTGGACCAGGCAAGGCTCATGGCAGTAACTGATTCAGGCTGTCCGAGGGAAACAGATTGGGAGGGAGCGATCTGGGAGGACGGAGTCTCCTAGTTTTAATCTGCCAACTCTACAGGAGGGGAGAGAGAGGAGATAAATGTGCATTAGCAGCTCCTCGTGCCAGCAATTATTTTTCGGTGTTCTGATTTTATCATGCCACTCTATTGGCCTGAGCTGCTAGTGATTATTTTTCTAGAAATTCAAACAGACAATTTTACAAGATAAGACGAGACAAGTAGAACCTAATTAGAAACTTTTTGCATCCTCGACATAATCTTGAGCTAATTGCAGAGCCCATTCTGCGCACAGGTTTGCAGGCCTTTTGCAGACTTGTGCTCCCTTCTTCTTCCAGTTCCACGAGGTAAATATGAGTGTGGTCCCAGCCCTTCAGCTGGTGTGTGACAGATAAGAGATATTAAGAAAGTGTTTATAATGGAAAAAGACAGAATTATAGCCAGAAACATTAACATCATCAGCAAAGTACAATAAAGCAGCCATTTCTTCTTTTATTTGTCATATTTGCTTTTAATTAACAATGGAAACCTTGGCCCTGGCCAGTTTGGCTCAGCAGTTAGAGCGTCGGCCTGTGGTCCAGAGAGACCCGGGTTCGGTTCCTGCTAAGGGCACATACTTCGGTTGCAGTTTGTCCCCGGCCCTGGTTGGTCGTGCGGGTGGCAACCACTCGATGTGTCCCTTCACATCGATGTTTCTCTCTCTCTCTCCCTTCCTCTCTCTCCCTCCCTTCCTCTCTCTCCCTCCCACTCTATCTGTACAAAAAAATGGAAAAATATCCTCGGGTGAGGATAAAAAACAACAACAACAACAACAAAAAAACAATGGAAACCTTGTATAATTTTGTTATAGGTTGAGAAGATAGTATCAGTAGGTATTCATGCTAACATTGAAGGGAACAAAATGTAGTTAGTTCTATGATCATTTACTCACCTTGTAGTCCAAGTATTTCTAAGTTTGGATTTTCTGGTATCACATCATGGGGAGGTTCAAATCTTTTGGCAGAAGATAAAGTATATAGTAATTTAATAAAAGGATGTCAAAGCTAAACTGTCTGAGTCAAAGTCTATTTTCAACACTTGCTCAATGTGACCCCAGCAAATTAATTTAATTTTTGGTAAAATTTCATATGAAATGCTTCATAGAGAGTTTTCTTGTTGGGAATTTGGGATCAAAAGAAATGTAGCTGCCCTGGCTGGTTTGGCTCAGCGGTTAGAGCGTCAGCCCATGGACTGGAGAGTCCCGGGTTCAGTTCCCGCTAAGGGCACATACTTCAGTTGCAGTTTGTCCCGGGCCCCGGTTGGGGTTGTGTAGGTGGCAACCACTCGATGTGTCTCTCTCAGATTGATGTTTCTTTCTCTCTTCCCCACTCCCTCCTGCTCTATCTGAAGATAAATGCAAGAATGTCCTTGGGTGAGGATAAAAAATTAAATTAAAAAAAATGTATTCATGTTTAGGTTGGAATACTCTCTGGGACAAGAAGGAAGGAAACAAATTCTACTCAGTAGAAGTTTTTGTTTTTACCTTCCAGTGTTAAAAAAATCAGTTTTACTTTTGAGTAGATGAAACCGTTGCACGTACTAGGACATAAATCCTGATGTGTTCCTAGAAAGGAAAGTCACCTAATTAGGAGTTGAGCACACAATACTTCCTAAGTAATGCAGTTCTGATCTGGCCCAAGAACATGTGATTACAGATTCTGAGAAAGTACTACAGTAATGAAGGCAGGTTGCCTGTTGCCCTGTTGTAATCTGTTGGTCTTATCTGCGAGGGATCTGTAAACTGTGGTGAGGAGAGAGCTGGTCTGCCCACACCCCTTCCAGTTCTCCAGTGTGCCCCTTGTAATTAGAGCGAAGAGGAGAAAGCGAAATACAGTTCCTAGAATCCTTGTGATTTGTATGTCATCAGTCACATGCATTTGTGGGGGAACGCTTACTCTGAACTAAATTACATAGATAAAGAAACAAGGTTGGGGGAATTTGGGTTGCTGGTGTAGGTTTAAGCAAAAGAGATCAGGTGAATAATAGAGGGATAGGCAATCCAACTATTTCTTTTTGGTTTACCAGTCTCAAAGAAAATTGACTTTTTTTCATTGTAAGGTCTGAACGATATAAAAACTTATGGCTGTATTAGAAAGAAAGGTGTATATAACATAATAGCATTTTTTTTTCTAGCCCCCACTGTACTAAGAACTTTATATAAATTGACCCATTTAGTACTCAGATCACCCTGTGCATTAATAATGTCCCATTATTATCTCCAGTTTACAATAAAAAAACTAAGTCACCAGATGTGAAAGTAATTTTCCCAGGGTCACAAGGAGAAAGTATTGCAAATAGACTTTATCTCAGGCAAGTTAGCTTTGAAGTTCCTTGTTTTAAACACTAGACTGTTAATCCTCTGTTATAACATTTGAACCTCCTAATGACTGGGATACCAGAAAATCCAATGTCATAATGACTTGGGCTACAGAGAATGTAAGTGTCCACAGTAGAACACTTTGATTCCTTGATTTGTAGTACTAAAGCTGTAGGCTCAGTCCCCAGACTAGCTAAAACTTGGGAAATGTAGCAAGTAGAAACACTTCCTATGTGATCAGATGAGCAACTGGGATTCTCTGGTATTTCTTGAAATTGGACCTGGTCCATCCCGGCATTTATTAAGCAGTATGCCTTCTAAGTCAGAGATTCAACTCTTTAGTCTATTTGTAGTCACCACAAGCATAATAGGAGCAAATGTTGAAGGCATTTGGGCTAGCAAATGTGAATTGATGAAAGACAATTTCAGGATGAATCAAAAGAAATGAGGACTAAATAGGTGTACGAAGAAGGAAGGGGAATGATCCATGCATTGTTTAATGGAGACTTTGTGTAGATGATATATAAGCCGACCAGGGCTGGAGGAAACAAAACAAACAGAAACCCTAAAATACACCTGGATTGCATTTGATACAATATGTCTACTCTTCATGGTGGGTACCACTATGAACATGATGTGCATACACATGATTTCCCCTGAATCGGAGAAAGGGCTCATATTTGTAATGCTTCCTTGTTCATTATCTATTTGACTTTTCATTTTAAGCCTTAGCATTTTCTCTAATGCCATGGGCTACACTGAGGTATACTAGGATACTTCAGGAAGAAAGGTAGATGGAAACAGTATATCAGTTCCCTCTGAAATAGGAAACTGGAGATTTAAAACAGCTAATAGATGCCTTAAGGCCATAAGCCCAAGGTCTGACAATAAATAATTAGTTTAAAGATTTCTCATTTCTGGATCATTCCCATAATATATTTTGTTATAATTAAGTGGCAGATCTTCTTTTTCTTAAAAAAAAAAAAATTTGAAAATAAATGAATGGCGGTTTCAAATAGAATTTAGAATGATTGATCTAACTTAATGTTTATGAATTAGAAGGAAAAGTAAGTGTTATTCAGGTTAGAATTGGGCATCCATAATGTTTATTTTATTCCTTTTACTGTGATTTTTAATTAAACTTTAATATTTAGAACCATTTTAGATTTGCAGAAAAATGGAGAAGGTGATAACAGGGAGCTACCATGTACCCCTACATCCAATCTCCCTTGTCATTAGTATATTATTAGTAGTATAATTCACTTGTCATAATAACAAACTAATTAATATTAACTAATATTAATTATTTTACTTGAAGTCTATAGTATATTCAGATTTTATTTAGTTTTTAAATAATGTATTTTTTTTTCTGTTCCAGGATCTCATAGTACTTTAGCCTCCTGTCTCCTTAATCTTTTCTTGTCTGTGACATTTTCTCAGACTTCTTTTGATTTTGATTACCTTAACAGTTTTGAGGAGTAGTCTTTAGGTGTTTTATAGAATGCCCCTCAATTTGGATTTTTCTAATGTTTGCTTTTTTTTGTTTTGTTCTTCAATTCTGATTATACTAGCTTCTTGAAAAGAAGATGACAGGTCTCTAAGTATCATTTTCATCACATTACTTGTAGAGCACATGCTACCAACACGCTTTATGACCTTTGATGTTGACCTTAATGACTTAGCAAAAGTAGTTTCCCATGAAAAAGTTACTCCCCGCCTCGTTCTACGTGGTGCTCTTTGGGAAGAAGCTGCTGTGCACAGCCCCCCTTGAGGAGTACGGAGTCATACTCCCTTTTGCTTAGGGTAGAGCATCTGCAAAGATTATTTGGAATTTTTCAGCAAGGGGATTTATCTCTTCTCTCTCATTTATTAATTTATTCAATCATTTTTGGTATCAGTATAAAACATGTATGAGTGTTTATTTTTTACTTTGCATTTTAACCCAATATTACTTTAGTGATTTGTAGTACACATTGCTTCAGCGTTTAGTTGGAAGCATCTGCAGATAGCGCCTGTAACTCTGTGGCACACCACTGTCATGTAAGGTTTCTACTCTTGTTTAGTTCCATGTTTGGAGCACTTTGTTACATTCTGGCACTACAAGATACTTCAGGATTATGTTGTATATTTCCTGCCCAAATTCAGGAATCAGGCATTTCTCCAAAGAGCTCTGATTTCGTTTATTGTAGAATGATATTGGAAAACAAGATCTATTACTTGGATGTCATTTCTTTATGGCACTCTTAGCTGACAGAGCACAAAATATATATCTATGTATACTGACACCTGTATAAACACACACACACGAATCTGTATTCATATTTATACTAATTACCCCAAATCTATTACCTCATGGATTATTTTTTTTATTTCTCCCTTATCTATAAAGTCTTACTCCAATTTTTGAAAAATACCTCCCATCATTTACTGAAATATTGAATTTCAGAATACAAGCACAGCAATACCAGGACTCTTAACCGATAACCAACCATACTGCTGTCTGTGTCCGGCAGTATTCTGCTGCTCATCCTAGAACTTTCATCTGTCCACATGAATTTTAGAAGTTGTTCATAACTATGTACAGAGCAGGTTACTGAGATTTTAATAACATTGTTTTGAATCTGTAAATAAATATGGAAGAGCTGACATCCTAACAATATTCAGCCTTTTAATCCACAAATACAGAGTTTTGTAGTTTTCCATATATAGATTGGGACACATTGGCCAGAATTATTTCTATGTATTTAATTTTGGAGTAATTTATTAAATGATATTTTTAATTTTAAAATTTTAATTCATATAAAAGAGTAATCAAAATTTTATATTAACCTTGTTTTCTGTGACTTTGCCCTACTCATTGATTATAGGAGATATATATGTTTTGTCAGTTCTTATCAATTATTATTTAGGACTTGCTATGTAAATAATCACCATCTGCAAATACAAACTATTTTATATCTTCCTAATTAGTATATCTTTGATTTCCTTTTCTTGTCTTACTGCATTAGCTAATACTTACATTAAGCCGTCAAGTAACTAACAGTGGTGGGAAAAAACCTCAATGCTTTTTCCTCCAGTATTAGTGAAAAGGGCCTAATTTATTACCATTAAGCATGATTAAGTTTTCATCTCTTTTGGGTAAATACCAAGGAGCACAGTTCTAGGTCTTATGATAAGAGTATGTTTGTCTTAGTGAGAAAATAGCAAAGTGTCTTCTAACGTGGCTGGAACATTTTTCATTCCACCAGCTGTTTGCCCCACATCCTTGTCAATGTTTGGTATAGTCAGCGTGCTGTGTTTTGACCATTTCAATATGTGTGTAATGCCATCTCATTTTTGTTTTAATTTAAATATCCCTGTTCTATCTCTGTGTTTTTTTTTAAATTGGCATATTTATATATTCAAATATGCTGATTAATAAAAACTTTCAAATTTAAAGTGACTATTGACAAATTTGGTTTAATATATAATGTGTTTAACTGTTTACTATGTATTCACCTTTCTCTCTCTCTCTCTCATTTGCAACAAGAGAACACATGCACACGGAATAGTAAGTTTGGTGTGGCATAATTTTTAAAAGTTTTCAGCCACTATTTCTTCAAGTCATTCTTATGCTCCATTCTCTTTTCTTATGGGATCCCTGTTACACAAATTGCCCCATAATTCTTGCATATTCTTTTATATATATATATATATATATATATATATATATATATATAATTTCCTTTGTACAATATAATGTAACATCATACACTGCAGGGTGTTCACCCCAAAAGCCCATTATCCATCACAGTACAGCTTCTGCATGCCCCCCAATGGGGATCGAGCCCACAACCTAGACATGTGCCCTGACTGGGAATTGAACTGGCGACCTCTTGGTGCAGAGGTTGACACTCAACCACTGAGCCACACCAGCTGGGCTAGATTCATTTTTTATATTTTAAATTCACTATACATAGATCTGTACTAGACAGCTTTTTTTTCTTTTCTAATTGATGTGGCACTGAAATGAATCAAGTCAGCACTGGATTATCTGGGAGTAAATTGTTTTCACAGTAGCTTCGCTCCTTTCTCCTCCCTGAAACCTCTTTCCCCTGGTAAACATCTGTTCTCTGTATGTATGGATTTATTTATTATTAATTTGCTTGTCTGTTTGTTTTTTACTAGGTATCACATATAATTCAGAAAGTCCATCCATACTGTTGAAAATGACAGGTTTCATTTTTTTTTTTATGGCTGATTTGTATTCCATTGTGTGGCTATATATAAGCTTTATATATTCTTTATCCACTCAAGCATCTAGGAACACTTAGATTGTTTTCATATCTTGTCTATTCTAATAATGCTGCAATAAACAGTAGGTGTGGATATATATTTTTAACTTAGTCTATTTTATTCTTCAGATAAATAATTCAGAAGTGGAATAGCTAGACCATATAATAGTTATATTCTTCATTTTATAAAGAATTCTGTACTATTTTCCATAGTAGCTATACAAATTTCTAGTCCCACCAACAGAGTAAAAGTGTTCCTTTTTCTTCAATACTAGTTATTTACTTTCTTTTTAATAATAATCAATAATCATTCCAACAGATGTGACATATTATCTCATTGCGATTTTGATTTGCATTTCCAACTACTGATATTGAACATCTTTTCATGTGTCTGTTGGCCCTCTGTATGTCTTCTTTAGAAAAATGAATATTCAGATATTTTTAAATTGGTTTTTTTAAAAAGATAAACAAAATAGACAAAATTTAGCTAGACTCACCAAAAAAGAGGGCAAGTGATAGAGAGAGAGAGAATCATAAATGAAAGAGAAGTTACAACTTTTCACACATAAATCAAAAGGTAATAAGAAAATACTATGCACAATTATACACCAGTAAATTGGGCAACCTAGAAGAAATGTACAAGTTCTTATAAACATGCAATCTTCCAAAACCAAATCATAAAGAAACAGAAAACGCGAATGCATCAATTACCAGCAGGAAGACTGAATCATTAATCAAAAAGCTCCCAAAACACAAAGTCTAGGACCAGACCTCTTTCTTCATGAGTGAATCCTTCCAAATACTCACAGAAGATTTAATACATACACTTCTCAAACTCTTCGCAAAAATTAATGAGAAAGGAACACTGGCAAATATCTTTTTATGAGGCCAGCATTACCCTGATTCCAAAATTAGACAAGAACTCCACACACAAAACATTACAGGCAATATCCTTGATGAACATAGATGCAAAAATCCTAAACAAAATATTAGCAAACCAAATTCAACAAAATTTCATCTAAATTTAACAATAATGCATTAAAGCCGGGACAGGTGTTTGCTATCTTCATGTCTGGATGGATGAAAGTCTAGGTATTTATCTTGCAAATCTCAAATATATCTGAAAGTAAGATTTTTTAAATATCCATTTTATTGGTTTTTTTAGAGAGAGAAGAAGGGAGAGAGAGATACAAACATTGATGTGAAAGAGACACATCAATCAGCCACTTCCTGCATGCCCCCCAATGGGGATTGAGCTCACAACCTAGACATGTGCCCTGACTAGGAATCGAACTGGCGACCTCTTGGTGCAGGGGTTGACACTCAACCACTGAGCCACACCAACTGGGCCAGATTTATTTTTTATATTTTAAATTTACTATACATATATCTGTACTAGACAGCTTTTTTTTTTTTTTCTAATTTCTAATTGATGTGGCACTGAAATGAATCAAGTCATTACTGGATTATCTGGGAATAAATTGTTTTCACAGTAGCTTATCCTGAGAGTGCTTTTTTGTCTTTTCCTCATCAGGCAACATTTTTCTGGCCCAGATATCTTCCAAGTAAACTGCAAATACACTCCTTATAAATAGTAACCTAGGAATGACATGAATATAAAAATAAATCTGTTGGAAATCAATGCAATTAATTCTGTGATCAAATAGAAATAATTTAATGGTAGTGCCTTCACGGGTAAATGGAGTTGGACTATGATTAAGTAATAAAGTGATTTTCACCACTTGATTTGTAACACTCATGAATTTATTCAAATATCTCAAGGGGGTGTTGCAAGAATACCAACACAAATTTTAAAAGGATTTGTTTCATGGTTCTTTAATTCTTAGAAGTGGTAGAGTGAAAAATGAACCAGAATAAAAGCTAGTCCAAATTGTACATTAACTTTATACTAATTAACTTTGCTTTTAGCCAAGTCATGTAAATGTTTAAGCAATGCATTTTACTCTATTCCATACATGCAATCTATAAAATGAAAACTGTTGCTTACATTTGAATTGACTTTGATAAACATCTTTATAATCAGGGAACTTTAGAGAAATAAAATAATTATCAAAAATGAGCTATAAGACTAAAACTATTCTTTTTAAAATTGTTTTATTTTCATGAAAAATGTTACAATTACAAATATAAAGTCATTTTATTTTAATGGTATAAAATAATTTACACAAGACATTGTATCAGATCTCCAGTCTCAAAATTTATTTTCTTGTTATTTTATGTCTCTTGACAATCTACTGTGTGAGTTGACTTCTGTGAACAAGGATTCTTCTCTCAAGATGGTCACATTTCTAAAGGGGAAATAGAAAATAAACGAGTAAAAATAAGTGACAGACTGAATTTGTGAAGTTCAGTGAACTTCTGTATTTCTTTAGAGATTTTAATAATTATTAATAAATATAAATATATTATTATTAGAAAACACAAACAACATTGAAAGAAGTCCTGGAATATCTTTTATTTAAAAGTAGTAAATTTTTTCCTTATTCTCTTTATCGTCACCCTTATTCATATAAACTTAGTAATTTCTTGAACGTTGTTATGTATTTTTTAACTTCCATTGTGGTAATAAGAAAGCTTTTCAAACAAAGCAGGTCTGTTGCCTGGGCAAGACTTTTCTTTCCTAGATTCTTCTGGTTCCAGATAAGGAACCATTTAATCGCCAGTAAAAAATATGCAGACTAGATCCCCGAATGAATGATAGGGATTCTGTCCAACCTGATTAATGAAGTTCCCTTGTAGGAGAAATGCTTCTCTGTGAAACAATGTAAACCTTAGTGTTGAGACGCAAGATTATGTGGAGGCTGTAATATAATCTCTCATTACCTACTGGGCACTCATTAGGGGAACATTCTTTGAGCATATAAAGTATAAATATAAACTACATAGCCTTTGCCCTCCCAGAAAGCATGGGCTAGTAGAAAACACAGATTAAAAAAGCCCTGGCCGGTTTGGCTCAGTGGTTAGAGCGTCGGCCTGCAGTCCGGAGAGACCCGGGTTCAGTTCCCGCTAAGGGCACGTACCTTGGTTGCAGTTTGTCCCCGGCCCTGGTTGGGTCGTGTGGGTGACAACCACTCGATGTGTCGCTCTCACATCGATGTTTCTCTCTCTCTCTCTCCCTCTCACTCTATCTGAACAAAATATCGAAAAATGTCCTCGGGTGAGGATAAAAAAAAAAAAAAATATTTCACCATAAAAGAGAAGTATTCTGTTTTTCAATTGTAAGTTGTCACAGTGGTATAGCTGATTCACAGCTCTGCCATGTTGTCTACTCACTGACATATATATATATCCTCAGAGCAGAAAAATTCAAATTCTTAACTGCTGAATGGAGCACATCAGACATGGTTTGTCCATGAAGGAGTGTGATTGGCAGGAATTCAAAAGTACCATTTACTTCCTCTGAGCAGCTGTGTTTTAAGATCAAGCTAAGCAATTTGAATAGAAGATTCGGTTTGAATATTCTGTGAACTGCTCTGTCAGGGAATGTCTGAACGCAGCTACAGCACCATTTAAATCTGCCTGGTGATGGTGAACAATGGTTCAGCTATGCCTCTTCCCATAACCTCCATTTGGAAGCAACCTTTCTTCTCCCTCCAAACTACTATTGTAATTTATTGCCCAGCCTGGTTATGAGGACCCGGTTAGAATTTCCTCTGTCTTTGTAGTGGACATAGATACCATCTTTCCTATCAAAGTACAGCTACATACACATCTTTGCTATGCAAAATGATCAAACATGCTTGCTTATGCATAAGAGACATTTAATAAATATTTCTATAAGGCAATAAATCAGTGTGTGTGTGTGTGTGTGTGTGTGTGTGTAAATTGCAACATCTTAACATCTAAACAGGGATTTCTCAATGAAGTGTTTTGTACAGTCATTTCTTTCAAATGGCCCTACTTTACCAAATTGTACCCCTCTGGTTAAACACTGAGCAGGAAAGCACACCCAGAGGGAGTGGGAGTGGTATGATGAAGTCACTTACAAATGATGTAGGCGTGATGTACCATGTATCACTTTTTGGGGAGAATAGCAGGAATGTTTTTGACATAAGTCTACATAGCTGTAAGTTGAACTGAAAATAATCTAAAGTGTTTTTCTTTACTACTGTTGAAAGAGTGAAATATCACCCTTCACATACTCTCCATGATGTCTCAAGAAGACCTTGTTTGACTTCCCTAGTGGTACTTCTGGTGGCTTTGTGCCAGGGAAAAGGAAGGAAGGAGGAAGGAAGGCAGGAAGGAAGGAAGGAAGGAAGGAAGGAAGGAAGGAAGGAAGGGAGGGAGGGAGGGAGGGAGGGAGGGAGGGAGGGAGGGAGGGAGGGAGGGAGGGAAAGGGAAAAAACCTATCTACATTCTATTTATAGAAATCAGAAAGCAGTTATCTGGATTTTATTTTCAGTTATAGCATTAAAAAATACAAATTCTATATTATCTCTCTTTATATGAATTAGAAAAAATTGATATCACTTTAGACAGGAAAGTGCAACAGTTTTGGGAGTAGAGGTAAACATGTGATTCTATTATATAGGTAAAACTGAGGTCAAAATAATACCTTCTGGGCAATCTCTGCAGTTTTGTGTGTTCTGCCCCTGAAGATTTTGTTGGTTTTGTTTATGCAGTGAAATTAGCCTGACCTGAATCAAAATTAAGACTATATCTCTAAGAGTTTGATTTGGGGGCAAGCAAAGCTTTTTCATTTGTCCACTTAACTCTTTGGCACAGAATAAAAAATGAGAGGAAATGGATAGTAACAGTGTAAACAAAGCATGTGTGAGGTGGTTTCAGCACCATAGCCTGACAAAGACGAGGAAACAATAGAAAAGTGAAAATCCTAGCTGGTGGGAATGCAGACTGGTGCAGCCACTGTGGAAAACAGTATGGAGTTTCCTCAAAATATTAAAAATGGAACTGACATTTGACCTAGCAATCCCACTTCTGGGAATATATTCTAAAAATCCCAAAACACCAATCAGAAAACATATATGCAACCTTATGTTCACAGCAGCACTATTTACAATAGCTAAGATCTGGAAACAGCCCAACTGCCCATCAATAGATAAGTAGATAAAAAAGCTGTGGTACATTTACACAATGGACTACTATGTGGCTGTAAGTAAGAAGGACAAATATCACATGATCTCACTTATGTGTAGACTCCAATGAACAAAATAAACTAACAAATAAAGTAAGTCCAGAGATATGAATGTATGGAACAGAAAACAGACCTCAGTGGGTAACGTAGGTCACAGGAAGAGATTAACCAAAGAACTTATGTGCATATGTGCACAACCAGAGGGCACAGATAATAGTGTGGGGAAGGCCTGGTGTGGGGTGGGAGGGTTTGGTGAAAAAGGACAAAAAGGGAAAAAAAATGGGAGACATCTGTAATATTGTCAATAATTTTAAAAAAGGGCCTGGCCGGTGTGGCTCAGTGGTTGAGCATCAACCCATGCACCAGGAGGTACCCGGATTCATTCCCAGCCAGGGCACATGCCCAGATTGTGGGCCTGATCTCTCCAGTGGAGAGCATGCAGGAGGTGGCCAATCAATGTTCTTTCTCATTGATGTTTCTCTCTCTCTCTCTCTCTCTCTCTCTCTCTCTCTCTCTCGTCTCTCTCTCTCCCCTTTCTTCTCTCTCCAAAATCAATAAAGGGAAAAAAAAATTTTTAATTAAAGAAAAGTGATTATCTTAGAAGCAAGGGGAAATTATCACCCTTCATATACCCTCCATGATGTCTCAAGAAGACTTTGTTTGACTTTCCTAGTGGTACTTCCAGTGGCTATGTGTCAGGGAAAAGGAAGGAAGGAAGGAAGGGAGGGAGGGAGGGAGGGAGGGAGGGAGGGAGGGAGGGAGGGAGGGAGGAAGGAAAAACATGTGTCTACATTCTATTTATGGAAATCAGAAAGCAGTTGTCTGGATTTGCTCTAAGGCTTTCTGCACCCTGACCATCAGTGGCGTCCCTGGGAACCAGCCAGGAAGGGGCCTCGTCTCCATGGAAGCGATCTTTCAAGACAGGGCTAACCAGGCTTTTCTTGATTAGAACACTAGTGTGTATCAAAAGAGAAAAACAGAATAATTAGTTAAGAATTTTATAGGAGAGTAGATTTGTGATTATGAGATTCCCTTTTTTATATAAAAGTTAAAATACTTTATCCATTTTTTTAAAAAAATTAAATGATATTTGATGTAGCATTTGTAATGCATTTGGCTCCACTTAACTAAATATATTTTGTAAATTGATCTAAATTTATATAGTTTTTCATTTGTACTGCATATTACAAATGAATCAATATATTAATGTTTTATCATAATAAACTAGGCCATTCTATAAGATACCTTAAAGTACTCAGTAGGATTAAATTATTTGTGTATATTTTATATATGTATATCAACATAGGGAACATTATATATAGAAAGATACATAAAACATTGATCAGTGGTTAAAGGATTGACAAAGAGTAAAGAGAGAAATACATTTTTTTCCTCTATATGCTTTTATTTGGCACTACAAATAAAGCAAAGTTAACCATATAAAATGCATTACATGATATATCACATTGTTACTAAGTTTATTTTTCATTTTGCTGACACTGACACTTTAGTGGAAGATAATTAAATATAAATTATGTTATAAAATAATCAGCGAAAACAAAATAATTTATCTAAAAGTGGCAATTCTTTGTTACATTGTGCCTTTTTCCTAAGGCTTAGGGTTGCTAGGATTAAATTCCTGCTTAAATTTGTCATCTGTGATTGGGCACAGATAGAGGGTTGTGGTTGTTTTATGATATCCTAAAATTTTATAACTGGTATTCAAAGTAAAAATGATGAGGATCGATGAAATTCATAAAAGAGAAGATAAAGTGTAGATTTATTTTTAAGAAGTTAAAAAGTGTTATCAATCCAGATAAATATTAATTGTAAAATCAATGGTTTTTTTAAAGAGCAAAATCAGAGAATTTCTCTCTCATTCAGGAAAATGGCACAGATGTGTCTTTCCTTCTGACAAATTTCTAAATGTTTGCTGCTAACAGATGGCAAGGTTGTCCATCATTCTGCTGATTGCTTTCAATGGGCCACCTGATGTGACTTGTTGTGATATCAGCCTAAATAGCTAGTTATTAATATTAATAATAGGATGGCCAGAAATGATAAGCATGATCATCGGGGCAGCGCACCAGGAAGCTAGAACTTCATGCTCCCCAGAGAATCACGGGTCCATTCCCTGCAGATCACTGGCGGAAGGGATCAAACAAAGTGGGAGATGGACGCATGCACAGGGAAGTCAGGGTGATAGCAGGAAGATGCTCGACACTCTGTCTAGCCTCAGGGAAGTGAATTGGCTGGGAGGGAGATATCAATGCAAGCCTGTGGAAATTTGGGACTACATCATCTCCAGACAAAGAGTTCCTCTTTCTTGTTGGACTCTTGTGCTCTGGTGCTCCTGCTCTGTGACCTGCAGCAGAAGCCGCATGGCCCATGGGTGTGGGGACCCCCATAGGCAATAGACTGCAGCTGGGAACACAAGTTAAGCTCCCCAGATGATGTACTGAACTGTGCTTTAGTATAAAGTGGAGTCTCTGGATCCTGATTCTAGCCCTGCTGAAGACAAGATTGGACTTTTTCCATGGGGGGACAGAGGAAAACGCCACATTGGAAACCCAGGGGTTTAATACAATGGATATAGAAATCATTCATCCTCCCAAATGAGTATCAGAAAATTCCTCTCCTTGTGACATTATAGAACTGTACAACCACTGGAAAGAGATGGGGGTACAGAGCGCATCCCACTGACTACAGCTGGGCTGATGTTCTATTTTCTTATCTTTTCATTTAACTGTCTTTCAAAGATGTAAATGGACAAGAACAGTTTTAAATCACCCCTTTATTTATTTTTTTAAATAATGTTTATTAATTTATTTTTGTTACAGATGTTTCTCCTTTTCTCCCCCATTGACACCCTCCTCCCAATCTCATCCCCCTGCCCAGCATTATTGTCTATGTCCTTGTTTATGCATGCATGAGTATAAGTTCTGTGGTTTATCTCCTCCCTCCCCCCATGTCCACCTCTTCTAAGGTTTGTCAAGATGCACCCAACTTTGATGTCTCTGGGTCTACTTTGTTCCTCAGCTTGTTTGTTCATTATATTCCATGAATCAGTGAGATCATGTGATATTTGTCTTTCTCTGATTGGCGTGTTTTGCTTAGAATAATACTCTCCATGTCCCTCCATGTTGTCTCAAAGGATAAGAGATCTTTCTTTCTTACAGCTGCATAGTATTTCATTGTGTATATGTACAACTGCTTTTTTATCCACTCATCTACTGATGGATACTTGGGCTGTTTCCAGATCTTAGCTATTGTAAATCATGCTGCTATAAACATAGGGGTACATGTATTCTTTCTAATTGGTGTTTCAGGTTTCTTAAGGTATATTTCTAGAAGTGGGATCACTGGGTCAATGGTCGTTCCATTTTTAATTTTTTGAGGAAACACCATATTGTTTTCCATAGTGGCTGCACCAGTCTGCATTCCCACCAGCAGTGCACTAGAGTCCCCTTTTCTCCACACCCTTGCCAGCACTTGTTGTTTGATGATTTGTTGATGGCAGCCATTCTGACAGATGTGAGGTGATACCTCTTTGTTATTTTAATTTGCATCTCTCTGATGATTAGTGACATTGAGTATTTTGTCATATGTCTCTTGGCCATTTGTATGTGCATTTTGGAGAGGTGTCTATTGAGGTCCTCTGCCCATTTTTTTAAT
Source organism: Molossus molossus (assembly GCF_014108415.1). Classification (NCBI taxonomy): domain Eukaryota; kingdom Metazoa; phylum Chordata; class Mammalia; order Chiroptera; family Molossidae; genus Molossus; species Molossus molossus. The sequence goes on along the minus strand of NW_023425351.1, from coordinate 6,053,221 downwards.
TGGGTTCATTTTCTTCCTTTTGATGAGTTGTATAAGTACTCTATAAATTTTGTAAATTAACCTTTTATCTGATGTATCATTGGCAATTATACTCTCCCATATAGTGGGTTCCCTTTCCATTTTGATGGTTGTTTCTTTTGCTGTGCAGAAGCTTTTTAGTTTGATGTTGTCCCATATGTTCATTTTTTCCTTTGTTTCTATTGCCTTAGGCATTGTAGCAGTGAAAATTCTGCTGCCTGTGATGTCTGAAATATTGTTGCCTGCATTTGCTTCTAGGATTTTTATGGATTCATGAGTCACATTTAAGTCTCATATCCATTTTGAGTTTATTCTTGTGTATGGTATAAGTTGGTGGACTAGCTTCATTTTATTGCATGTAGCTGTCCAATTTTCCCCACACCATTTACTGAAGAGTTTGTCTTTTCTTCATTATATGCTCTAGCCACCTTTGTTAAATATTAATTGAGCATAATGACTTGGGTCAATTTCTGGGTTTTCTGTTCTGATCCATTGATCTACATGCCTGTTCTTATGCCAGTGCCTTACTATTTTGATTACTATGGCTTTGTAGTATAACCTGATATCTGGTGTTGTGATCCCTCCTACTTTTTTTTTTTTTTTCAAGATTGCTCTGGTTATTCAGGTCTTTTTTGGTTCTATATAAATTTTGAAGTATTTGTTCTAGTTCTGTGAAGTATGTCGTTGGTATTTTGATGGGGATTGCATTGAATTTATAGATTGCTTTGGGTAGTATGGATATTTTAACAATGTTAATTCTTCCAATCCATGAACAAGATATGTGCTTCAACTTTTTTTTCTTTTTTCAGTGACCTGTAGTTTTCTGCAAATAGGTCCTTAACTTTTTTGGTTAAGTTTATTTCTAAGTATCTTAATGTTTTATTTTATTTATTTTTTGCTGCAATTGTTAATGGCATTGCTTTCTTGGTTTCTATATCATTGAGTTCTTTGTTGGTGTACAAGAATGCTGTCGATTTCTTGATGTTAATTTTGTATCCTGCTACATTGCCAATTCATTTATTAAATCTAGTAGATTTTTGATGGAGTCTTTAGGGTTTTCTATGTACAGTATCATATCATCTGCATATAATGACAGTTTTACTTCTTCCTTTCCAATATAGATCCCTTTTATTTTTTCTTCATGTCTAATTGCTGTGGCTAAGACATCTAGTACTATATTAAATAAGGGTGGCAAGAGTGGGAACAATAACTTGTTTCTGTGCTTAAGGGAAATACTTGTAGTTTCTTCCCATTGAGTATGATGGTGGCTGTACATTTTTCATATATTGCCTTTATTATGTCAAGATATGATCCCTCTATCCCACATTGCTGAGCATTTTTATCAGAAACCGGTGCTGGATTTTGTTGAATGCTTCTTCAGCATGTATACATATGATCATATGGTTTTTATCTTTCATTTTGTTTATGTGGTGTAGCACATTTATTGATTTGCAGATATTGTACCACCCTTGCATCTCTATGATGAATCTCACTTGGTCATGATGAATAATTTATTTGATATATTGGTGTATCTGATTTGCTAATATTTTGTTAAGAATTCTGACATCTGTGTTCACCAGGGATATTGGCCTATAGTTTTCTCTCTGTATAGTGTCTTTATCTGGTTTTGGAATTAGAATTATGTTGGCCTCATAAAATGAGTTTGGACATCTTTCATCTTCTTAGTTTTTTTGGAATAGTTTGAGGAGAATGGGTGTTAAATTTTCTTTAAATGTTTGGTACAACTCCCCCGTGAAGCCGTCCAGTCCTGGGCTTTTGTTTACTGGGAGTTGCTTGATTACATCTTTAATTTCATTAGCTATTATTGGTCCATTTAAGTTTTCTGTCTCTTCCTGGTTCAGTTTTGAGAGACTTTGTGTTTCTAGAAATTTTTCCATTTAGCCTACGTTGTCTAATTTGTTGGCATATAATTGTTTGTAGTATAATTTAATGATCCTTTGTATTTCTGTGGTGTCAGTTGTTACTTCTCCTCTTTGGTTTCTGATTATATTTGGGTCTTCTCTTTTTGTTTCCTGGTGAGTCTGGCTAAAGGTCCATCAATCTTGTTTATCTTTTCAAAGAACCAGCTCTTTCTTTCATTGATCTTTTAAATTGTCTTTTTAGTTTCTATGTCAATTATTTCTGCTTTGATCTTCACTATTTTTTTTTCTTCTACTTGCTCTGGGTTTTTCTTTCTGTTTACTTTCTAGTTTTTTGAGTTGTAGGGTTAGAAAGTCAATTAGAATTTTTTTTTTTTTTCTTGAGGTAGGCCTGTAGTGCTATGAATTTCCCTCTCAGGACTGCTTTCACAGCATCCCATGGATTTTGTGTTGTTATGGTTTCATTTTCATTGGTTTCTAGGAATTTTTTAATATCTTTCTTGATCTTGGTAACCCATTCATTGTTTAATAACATGCTATTTAGCCTCCGTGTGTTTGAATGTTTTTGCACATTTTTGTTGTCGTTGATTTCTAGTTTCATGCCACAATGATCTGAGAAGATGCTTGAATTTATAGAGATTTCATGCCACTCCCTTCTGGCCTGCAGTGTTTCTACTGAGAAATCAGCTGACAGTCTAAAGGGAGCTCCTTTGTAGGTAACTTTCTGTCTCTTTCTTGCTTCCTTTAAGATTCTTTCTTTGTCCTTAATGTTTGCTATTTTAATTATGATGTGTCTAGCTGTGGGTCTTTTTGGGTTCATCTTCCGTGGGACTCTCTGTGTTTCCTGTACTTGTGTGAATTTTTTCTTCACCAAATTAAGGATTTCTGACATTATTTCTTCAAACAGGATTTCTATTCCTTTCTCTGATTCTTCTCCTTCTGGTACCCCTATGATGTGAATGTTGTTACATTTTGTGTTGTCCCAAAGCTTTCCTCCTGTTTTTTTTAATTTTTCCCCATTTGCTGCTCTGTTTGGGTGTTTTTTCTGCCTTGTCTTTTAACTCACTGATTCATCTTCAGCTTCTTCTAATCTACTATTGAATCCTTCTGAGCTATTTTTCATATCAGCTATGTCATTCTTTAATTCCTCTTGGTTTTTTATTTATAGCTCTTACCTCTTTTTTTAAGCTGATATAATTCCTACTGAACTTTTTATAATTCTCATTAAGTTGCTTGTAGTTCTCATTGAATTGTTTAAACACCCTTAAAATCATTGCTTTGAATTCTTTATCTAACAAATTGCTGTCTTCCATTTCATATAGTTCTTTTTCTGATGATTCCCTTTTCTTTCATTTGTGTGTTGTTTCTTTGTCTCACAGTTTTAGCAGTCTGGTAGTTCTAGACACAGTGAGGGATGTTGGAATGTGTTTATATCAAATAAAGCTGCTGTGCTTTCCAGACTGTTCTGGTGTGTGGCTCCTCTTGCTTGCTGTGGGTCCTGGAGGATTGACTACTGGTGGCTGGTATTGGTCTGTCCTGGTAGGTGCTTCTGCTGGAACGATGGGCCCCACCAGTGCCACATGCTTCTAGATTGTGTGTGCCCCACTGGAGCCTTGAGCCGCTGGTCCCACCACTGGTGGCTGGAGAGTGCTACTGCCTGATGGGGCTCAGCTCTTGCTCTACCTCTGCTGATGCTGTTGGGGATGGGTTTCAGTTGCTTATCTGTGCTGCTGCTACCTTGGGATGGATGTCTCTCCTGAGCTTCAGTTGCTGGGGATGTGTTTCAACTTTGATCAGGCTGCTGCTGTGGAGGATGGTGCTCAGCTCCCAGCTGCTTGTGCCTTACACAGCAGGCACTTTGACAGTGGCACTACTGTGCACTGGTCTGTGTTGTCACATTGGAGTTCACTGGTTCGATGGTGTGAGGTGCACTGGTGTGCTCAGGTCGCTTGGCCCTTGATGCTCCTGCTACCTCTTCCCAGAGAAGACCAGAGATCTTCCAAAATGGTAGGGCCTCCCAACCACACAGGGAGAAGCTCCCTGATGAGCCACTTATCACAGTAGCTTCCTCCCGATCCACAGCACCTTCTGTCCTATGTTTCTGCACTGCTCAATGTTGCTCACCCACACTCACGTCCACTCACACTCTCACACTCATTTAAATTCTCACACTTACCCTCGCTCTGGTCCTGCCTGCCACCATCTGGGTTCTTAAATCACCTCTTTGGATACTATTGATGTTTTATTTATTTTTTACCTTCTATAGCATTTATTATTTCTGGATCAACATCTGTAGTTATATGTCTTTTTTTTAACTGTTTTCAAATATGGAACTCCCATCTCTTCAATACGACAGTCAGTCCATTACTAAAGGAAAGACAGTATGGTACTTATTTTGACAATAACCGTATGTTAGGCTTTTATAATAACCTAGGCCCTGGCCGGTTTGGCTCAGCGGTTAGAGCGTTGACCTGTGGTCTGGAGAGACCCGGGTTCGGTTCCCGCTAAGGGCACGTACCTCGGTTGCAGTTTGTCCCCAGCCCTGGTTGGGTCGTGTGGGTGGCAACCACTTGATGTGTCCCTTTTACGTCAATGTTTCTCTCTCTGTCTCTTCCTCTCTCACCCTCCCACTCTATCTGAACAAAAAATGGAAAAAATGTCCTCAGGTAAGGATTAAAAAATATATATATATGTATATATATATATATATATATGTATGTATACATATATATACATATATATACATATATATGTATATATATATGAGAAAAATAAGGAAATTCAAAAAGTTCATACTTTGAAGACAGTGATAGACTTGGAAGAAGGAGGTAGTTGCCACTTATCTATGATATGTCCATTGTAAATTACCCAGAAATATTTATTCTGATTTTATCTGAGGATATGGACTTCAGTGTGATTAAAGGGGTTATTTGTCTAGGTCTAGAACATAATAATTACAGCTCTTTGACAATTAAAAAGTGTACATGCAAGAATCATTTGAATGTTCAATTATATGAAATGTTTAGTGTTTTTGGATCATTTTAATAAGTGGAGTAATGTTTTTAAAAGTTTAGGTCAACAATTAACCAGAATATGTAGAAAAATGTGAATGACTTTAGAGATTTTTTTTTTTACCCCAGAATATGTGCCAGAATAGCATTTGGAGTATTAGTTCCACGCACTCTGTTGTAGCAGAGACTGGTTAACCACCAGATGTTCTCCTAATATTCAACAGAAATGGGAAACTACTTTATTGAGCTTGGGGGAAAATACTTCAAGGATAAAAGCATAAAATATTTGTAAAGCTTATTAATATTGAATATTAATGAAATAAATGTGCCATTATCTAAGGGAACTTGTTTTTTTAAGCCTGTAATTCAAGTTGGCCCAGATATATTAATTAATAAAAATTTAACTTCATCATAATATGAATGTTTACATATTTAAATGTTACTAATTTAAGTATGATTTGCATATTAATATGTATATATTATAATTCATTTTATGTTGCTCAAATATATTCATATATAGGAAAAGTCTAATGAAAATCATATTAGCTTATGATGAGTGTTGTATAAATGGAGTAGTAATAGACTTTTTTTCAGTCACTAGGAATGTGGACCAGAGGGCTAAGGAAATTAACACCTATTATATATCAGAATTTTAAAATTACTGTTTCCTGATTTGGACAATAAAATTTAGTTGCCCATGTGCATTGCTATTCAACACCTTCATAATAGGTAATGACTGTATAATAATTTCCTTATCTTATTTCAATAGTTAAAAATGCCAACAGTAGATTCAATAGAAAGAAGTTGAGTGGAAACACCCAAGGCCAATTCTGTTTTATCAACTATTTAATTCTTGGATCTAGAATAGACTATGCCATTAAAAACCCATCACTTTGAATATCCCTTAATATTTTACAAGGCACTGCTTCCACATTAGTAGAACACTACAAATTATGACAACACTACAAATTATGAAACTGAGCTCGACTACCTGATTTTCAAATGCCTCCGAGAGTGATGGAGAAGTTATTCAGACCCTATTCTGATATCCAGCTCTCTGCTCTGCCACATAATTAACCCAGTGGAGGACCCTCCAGAATGGCACTACAGCAATTCATGCTTTGTGCTTTGCCACATTTTCCTCTGTAGTTTCCAATGTGGAAGGAATTTCACAGCTCGTGGCACTATAGGGATAGTAATTTGAAGGTAGGACTTACCGGGTGTTAGGAACTAGAAAAAACACATTAAAAGTAAGAATAAACCTGAAGTGGAAAGTTCCTCACCAGGGCATGTTGCTCAGCCTAAAGTGACGTAATGCCAAAGTTAGTTTACATAGTCCTGGAATGCAAGCCCTCCAGGTGATTCTGGGAGCAGATTACGTCATCCTACACTGTAAATGATTTCTGCGAATACCCTTTCAAATGCAATGTTCTGCATAAGATAAAGATTAATAACCAATAGGATGACTAGGCAAATATACATGAAAGAAAATTGCAGACAAATAAATATCCATTAGAAATAAATCACCAGGGGCTTCAGAAATTAGTGTTATCAAAAGCAGATCCTTAAGCACTTACTAGCAGTAATTTTTTTTTAATTTATTTATTTTTTATTAATTAATTTTTGTTACAGATGTTTCTCCTTTTCCCCCCACTGATTCCCCCCTCCCCCTCCCTCCCAGCCCTTTCCACAGTTTGTTGTCTATATCCACTGTTCATGCATCCATGCATATAAATTCTGTGGTTTATCTCTTCCCCACCACTCCCCTATTTAGGGGATTGTCAGTCTGTATCCCACTTCTACATCTCTGGGACTACCCCCTTCCTCAGATTGTTGTGTTCATTATATTCCACAAATAAGTGAGATCATATGAAACTTGTCTTTCTCTGTTTGGCTTCTTTCACTTAGGATGATACTTTCCAGGTCCCTCCATGTAGTCTCAAAAGAGGTGTTTCTTTCTTACAGCTGCACAGTACTCTATTGTGTATATGCACCACAGCTTTTTTATCCATTCGTCTACTGATGGACACTTGGGCTGTTTCCAGATCTTAGCTATTGTAAATAGTGCTGCTACAAACATAAGGGTACATGTATTCTTTCTGGTTGGTGTTTCAGGCTTCTTAGGATATATTCCTAGAAGTGGGATCACTGGGTCAAATGGAAGTTCAATTTTTAATTTTTTGAGGTAACACCATATTGTTTTCCATAGTGGCTGCACCAGTCTGCATTCCCACCAGCAGTGTACTAGCGTCCCCTTTTCTCCACACCCTCGCCAACACTTGTTGTTTGATGATTTATTAATGGCGGCCATTCTGACAGGTGTGAGGTTTTACCTCATTGTTGTTTTAATTTGCATCTCTCTGATGATTATTGATGATGAGCATTTCTTCATGTTTCTTAGCCATTTGTATGTCCTGTTTAGAGAGGTGTCTATTCAGTTCCTCTGCCCATTTTTTAATTGGATTCTTTGTCTTCCTTTTGTGGAGTTGTATGAGCACTCTATATGTACTGGAAATTAACCCCTTGTCTGATATATCGTTGGCAATTATGCTCTCCCATACAGTGGGTAGCCTTTCCATTTTGATGATTGTATCTTTCGCTGTGCACAAGCTTTTTAGTTTGATGGAGTCCCATGTGTTCATTTTCTCCTTTGTTTCTATTGCCTTAGGTGATGTGTCAGTAAAAATTCTGCTACGTATGATGTCTGAAATTTTGTTGCCTACAGTCTCTTCTAGTATTTTTATGGATTCATGAGTTACATTTAAGTCTTTTATCCATTTTGAGTTTATTCTCATGTAGAGTGAAAGTTGATGGTCTAGTTTCATTTTTTTGCAAGTAGCTGACCAGTTTTCCCAGCACCATTTATTAAAGAGGCTGTCCTTACTCCACTGTATGCTCTTGCCACCTTTGTCAAATATTAATTGAGCATATTTCCTTGGGTCCATTTCTGGGTTCTCTGTTCTGTTCCACTGGTCTATATGCCTGTTCTTGTGCCAGTACCAGGCTGTTTTGATTACAGTGGCTTTGTAGTATAACCTGAAATCTGGTATTGTGATCCCTCCAACTTTGTTCTTCCTTTTCAAGATTGCTGTGGCTATTCGAGGCCTTTTTTGGTTCCATATGAACTGTTGAAATAATTGTTCTAGTTCTGTGAAGTATGCTGTTGATATTTTGATGGGGATTGTGTTGAACTATAGATTGCTTTGGGTAATATGGACATTTTAATGATGTTAATTCTCCCAATCCATGAACAAGGTATGTGCTTCCACTTTTTTATATCTTCCTCTATTTCTTTTTTCAATGACCTGTAGTTTTCTGTGAATAGGTCCTTTATTTCTTTGGTTAAGTTTATTCCCAGGTATCTTAATTTTTTTGCCGCAATGGTAAATGGGATAGTTTGCTTAGTTTCTCTTTCTGTGAGTTCATCATTGGTGTATAAGAATGCCATCGATTTCTTGACGTTAATTTTGTATCCTGCTACTTTGCCAAATTCATTTATTAAGTCTAGTAAACTTTTGATGGAGTCTTTGGGGTCTTCTATGTACAGTATCATGTCATCTGCAAACAATGACAATTTCACTTCCTCCTTTCCAATTTGGATCCCTTTTATTTTTTCTTCATGTCTGATTGCTGTGGCTAAGACTTCTAGTACTATGTGAAATAGGAGTGGTGAAAGTTGGCATCCTTGCCTTGTTCCTGTTCTTAAGGAAAATGCTTTTAGTTTTTGCCCATTGAGTATTATGTTGGCTGTAGGTCTTTCATATATGGCCTTTATTATGTCTAGATATGATTCCTCTATTCCCACACTGCTGAGCGTTTTTATCAGAAATGGATGCTGGATTTTTGTCGAAGGCTTTTTCAGCATCTATTGATATGATCATGTGGTTTTTATTCTTTATTTTATTTATGTGGTGTATCATGTTTATGGATTTGAGAATATTGTACCAGCCTTGCATCCCTGGGATGAATCCCACTTGGTTTTGGTGGATAATTTTTTTGGTGTATTGCTGGATCTGATTTGCTAGTATTTTGTTCAGGATTTTGGCATCTATGTTCATCAGGGATATTGGCCTGTAGTTTTCTTTCTTTGTAGTGTGTTTATCTGGTTTTGGAATTAGACTTATGCTGGCCTCATAAAATGAGTTTGAAAGTCTTCCTTCTTCTTAAATTTTTTGGAATAATTTGAGGAGAAAGGGTGTTAGTTCTTCTTTGAATGTTTGGTAGAACTCCCCCGTGAAGCCATCTGGGCCTGGGCTTTTGTTTGCTGGGAGAGTCTTGATTACATCTTCAATTTTCTTAGTTATTATTCAAGTTTTCTATCTCTTCCTGGTTGAGTTTTGGAGAGTATGCATTTCTAGAAATTTGTCCATTTTACTTAGATTGTCCAATTTGTTGCCATATAATTGTTCACAGTATTTGTTGACAATACTTTGTATTTTTGTGGTTTCAGTTATTATTTCTCCTCTTTCACTTCTGATTTTATGTATTTGAGTTCTCTCTGTTTCTTGGTGATCTAGCTAAGGGTCCATCAATCTTGTTTATCTTTTCAAAGAACCAGCTCTTCGTTTCATTGATCTTTTGAATTTTTTTTTTTGTTTGTTTGTTTGTTTATTTGGTCTCTATGTCATTTATTTCTGCTCTGATCTTTACTATTTCTTTCCTTCTACTTGCTCTGGGGTTTTCTTTTTGTTTGCTTCTAGTTCTGTAAGTTGTGAGGTTAGATAGTCAATTATAAATTTTTCTTGTTTCTTTAGGTAGGCCTGTAGTGCTATGAACTTCCCTCTCAGAACTGCTTTCACTGCATCCCATAGAATTTGTGTTGTTGTTTGTTCATTTTCGTTGGTTTCCAGGAATTTTTAAATTTCTTTTTCTTTCTTTTGAAAATTTATTTATTTATTTATTTATTTATTTTTTGGAAATTTTTTTATTTATTTATTTTTTTGTTACAGATATTTTACCTTTTTACCCCATTGGCACCCCCCACCCCACCCCCCCTCCACCCTGTCCCCGGCTTAGTTGTCCATGTCCATTGGTCATGCATACATGCATATAAGTTCTGTGGTTTATCTCTTCCCACCCCCCCACCCCCCATCTCCTCTTCTGAGGGATGTCAGTCTGTGCCCCACTTCCATGTGTCTGGGTCTACTGTATTCCTCAGACTGTTATGTTCATTATATTCCGTATATAAGTGAGATCATGTGGTATTTGTCCTTCTCTGCTTGGCTTCTTTCACTTAGGATAATACTTTCCAGGTCCCTCCATGTCGTCTCAAAGGATGAGAGATCTTTCTTTCTTACCGCTGCATAGTACTCCATTGTGTACATGTACCCAGCTTTTTGATCCATTCGTCTACTGGTGGACACTTGGACTGTTTCCAGATCTTAGCTATTGTAAATAGTGCTGCTATGAACATGGGGGTACATATTTTCTTCCTGATTGGTGTTTCAGGCTTCCTAGGGTATATTCCCAGCAGTGGGATCACTGGGTCAAATGGAAGTTCAATTTTTAATTTTTTGAGGTAGCACCATATTGTTTTCCATAGCGGCTGCACCAGTCTGCATTCCCACCAGCAGTGTATTAGAGTCCCCTTTTCTCCACATCCTCGCCAACACTTGTTGTTTGATGATTTGTTGATGGCGGCCATTCTGACAGGTGTGAGGTGATACCTCATTGTTGTTTTAATTTGCATCTCTCTGATGATTAGTGATGTTGAGCATTTCTTCATATGTCTCTTGGCCATTTGTATGTCCTGTTTGGAGAGGTGTCTATTCAGCTCCTCTGCCCATTTTTTAATTGGGTTTTTTGTCTTCCTTTTGTGGAGTTGTATGAGCACTCTGTATATATTGGAAATTAACCCCTTATCTGATACATCATTGGCAATGATGTTCTCCCATACAGTGGGTTGCCTTTCCATTTTGATGATTGTTTCTTTTGCTGTGCAGAAGCTTTTTAGTTTGATGTAGTCCCATGTGTTCATTTTCTCCTTTATTTCTGTTGCCTTAGGTGATGTATCAGTGAAAATTCTGCTCTGTATGATGTCCGAAATTTTGTTGCCTACATTTTCTTCTAGAATTTTTATGGATTCACGGGTCACATTTAAGTCTTTTATCCATTTTGAGTTTATTTTTGTGTATGGTGTAAGTTGATGGTCAAGTTTCATTTTTTTGCATGTAGCTGTCCAATTTTCCCAACACCATTTATTAAAGAGGCTGTCTTTACTGCACTGTATGCTCTTGCCACCTTTGTCAAATATTAATTGAGCGTATTGCCTTGGGTCCATTTCTGGGTTTTCAGTTCTGTTCCACTGGTCTATATGCCTGTTCTTGTGCCAGTACCAGGCTGTTTTGGTTACAGTCGCTTTGTAGTATAACCTGATATCTGGTATTGTGATCCCTCCAACTTTGTTCTTCTTTTTCAAGATTGCTGTGGCTATTCGGGGTCTTTTTTGGTTCCATATGAACTTTTGAAGTATTTGTTCTAGTTCTATGAAATATGTCGTTGGTATTTTGATGGGGATTGCATTGAATCTATAGATTGCTTTGGGTAGTATGGACATTTTAATTATGTTAATTCTTCCAATCCATGAACAGGGTATGTGCTTCCACTTTTTTATATCTTCCTCTATTTCTTTTCTCAATGACCTGTAGTTTTCTGCAAATAGGTCCTTTACTTTGTTGGTTAAGTTTATTCCTAGGTATCGTAATTTTTTTGGAGCGATGGTAAATGGGATTGTTTTTTCAGTTTCTCTTTCTGTGAGTTCATCATTGATGTACAAGAATGCCGTCGATTTCTTGACGTTAATTTTGTATCCTGCTACTTTGCCAAATTCATTTATTAAGTCTAATAGATTTTTGATGGAGTCTTTAGGGTTTTCTATGTACAATATCATGTCTTCTGCAAATAATGACAGTTTCACTTCCTCCTTTCCAATTTGGATCCCTTTTATTTTTTCTTCATGTCTGATTGCTGTGGCTAAGACTTCCAGTACAATGTTAAATAAGAGTGGCGAAAGTGGACATCCCTGTCTTGTTCCTGTTCTTAATGGAAATGTTTTTAGTTTCTGTCCATTGAGTATGATGTTGGCTGTAGGTCTTTCATATATGGCCTTTATTATGTTGAGATATGATCCCTCTATTCCTACATTGCTGAGCGTTTTTATCAGAAATGGATGCTGGATTTTGTCGAATGCTTTTTCAGCATCTATTGATATGATCATGTGGTTTTTATTCTTCATTTTGTTTATGTGGTGTATCACGTTTATTGATTTGCGAATATTGTACCAGCCTTGCATCCCTGGAATGAATCCCACTTGGTCGTGGTGAATAATTTTTTTGATGTATTTCTGGATCTGATTTGCTAGTATTTTGTTCAGGATTTTGGCTTCTATGTTCATCAGGGATATTGGCCTGTAGTTTTCTTTCTTCGTAGTGTCTTTTTCTGGTTTTGGAATTAGAATTATGCTGGCCTCATAGAATGTGGTTGGAAGTCTTCCTTCTTCTTGAATTTTTTGAAATAGTTTGAGGAGAATGGGTGTTAGTTCTTTTTTGAATGTTCGGTAAAACTCCCCTGTGAAACCATCTGGGCCTGGGCTTTTGTTTGCTGGGAGAGTCTTGATCACCTCTTCAATTTCCTTAGTTGTTATTGGTCTGTTCAAGTTTTCTATCTCTTCTGGGAATAGTTTTGGGAGACTGTGTGTTTCTAGAAATTTGTCCATTTCGCTGAGATTGTCGAATTTGTTGCCATATAGTTGTTCATAGTAGTTGTTAACGATCTTTTGTATTTCCGTAGTGTTGTTTGTTACTTCTCCTCTTCATTTCTGATTTTGTGTATTTGGGTTCTCTCTCTTTGTTTCTTGGTGAGTCTAGCTAAGGGTCCATCTATCTTGTTTATCTTTTCGAAAAACCAGCTCTTTGTTTCATTGACCCTTTGAATTGTTTTTTTGGTCTCTATGTCATTTATTTCTGCTCTGATCTTTACTATTTCCTTCCTTCTACTTGCTCTGGGGTTTTCTTTTTGTTTGCTTTCTAATTCTTTAAGCTGTGAGGTTAGACAGTCAATTAGAAATTTTTCTTGTTTTTTGAGGTAGGCCTGTAGTGCTATGAACTTCCCTCTCAGAACTGCTTTCGCTGCATCCCATAGATTTTGTGTTGTTGTGTGTTCATTTTCGTTGGTTTCCAGGAAGTTTTTAATTTCTTCCTTGATCTCCTCGGTGACCCATTCATTGTTTAATAACATGCTATTTAGCCTCCATGTGTTGAAATGTCTTTGCATGTTCTTGTTGCAATTGATTTCTAGTTTCATGCCATTGTGATCTGAGAAGATGCTTGATATGATTTCAATCTTCTTGAACTTGTAGAGATTTAGTTTGTGTCCTATCATGTGGTCTATCTTTGAGAATGTTCCATGTGCACTTGAGAAGAATGTGTATTCTGTAGTTTTGGGGTATAATTCTCTGTAGATATCTATTAAATCCATTTGGTCTAGTGCTTCATTTAGAGTCTCTGTTTCCTTGCTAATTTTTTGCCTAGAGGATCTATCCAGTGCTGTCAACGGGGTATTGAAGTCCCCTGCTATGATTGTATTGTTGTCGATTTCTCCTTGGAAGTCCTCCAGAAGATTTTTAATATATTTTGGTGCTCCTATATTGGGTGCATATATGTTTATCAAGCTTATATCTTCCTGTTGGATAGATCCTTTCAATATTATGTAGTGGCCATCTTTGTCTCTAGTTATGGTCTTCATTTTGAAATCTATTTTATCAGATATGAGAATTGCTACCCCAGCTTTTTTTTTGCTTTCCATTTGCTTGGAAAATTTTTTTCCATCCCTTCACTTTCAACCTATGTGAGTCTTTTGTTGAGAGGTGGGTCTCTTGTAAACAACATATAGATGAGTCATGCTTTCTTATCCAATCAGCTACTCTGTGTCTCTATATGGGAGCATTCAATCCATTTACGTTTAAGGTGATTATTGATATGTACTTATTTATTGCCATTTTTGTTTAGTGTGGTTCTATTTTTCTTCCCATTTCTACTGCTAATTACAGCAGTCCTTTTAACATTTCTTGCAGTGCTGGTTTGGTGCTAATGTATTCCCTTAGCTTTTTTTTGTCTGGGAAGCTCTTTATTTGATCTTCTATTTTGAATGATAGCCTTGCTGGGTAGAGTAGTCTTGGATTCAGATTCTTGTTTTTCATGACTTTGATTACTTCATGCCATTCTCTTCTGGCCTGTAGTGTTTCTTGTGAGAAGTCAGCTGAGAGCCTTATGGGGTTCCCTTTGTAGGTAACCTGTTGCTTATCTCTTGCTGCTTTTAGGATTCTCTCTTTGTCTTTAATTTGTGGCATTTTAATTACTATGTTTCTTGGTGTGGGCCTGTTTGGGTTCTTCTTCCTTGGGACTCTCTGTGCTTCTTGAACTTGAATGCCTTCTTCCTTCACCAAATTAGGGAAGTTTTCTCTCACTATTTTTTTGAATATATTCTCTATCCCTTGCTCCTTTTCTTCTTCTTCGGGGACTCCTATGATGCGAATATTATTACGTTTCCAGTTGTCCCATAGTTCTCTTAAGCTGTCTTCCTGTTTTTTAATAGTTTTTTCCTTTTGTTTTTCTGATTGGTTGATTTTTTCTACCCTGTCTTCTAATTCACTGATCCGGTCCTCAGCTTCCCCTACTCTGCTTTTTAAACCTTCCAATGTGTTTTTCATTTCGGATATGTCATTTTTTATCTCTTCTTGTTGGTTTTTAATTTCCATTTGGCTTATTTTCAGTGTCTCTATGTCCTTACTCATGCTGTTCAGCTTCCTCAAGATCATGGCTCTGAATTCTAGCTCTGTTAACATGCCTAATTGCTCCACATTGATCTCATCTTCAGTGGAGGTGTCTTGCTCTTTCATTTGGCTTCTGTTTCTGTGTTTCACCATTTTAGCTATCACTGTGGGCTTTGGAGCCTGTCAAGTTCTCCCTGTGGGTGCTGGTGTTCTGCTGTTTGTGGCTCCCTCTCCTGTGTTTAGATGAGCGAGGGAGGACCGGCGTTGAACACCACTATCAAATCTTACTTTCCTGGTTAAAGTTGCCAGCCCAGGAAACGTACTGTTATCCTCTAGCTTTTTGCCTGGAGGCTAGCAGTCTAGGTTAATTGATCAGTTTTGGGTTGTCAGTTGATTGAAAAACTCCCTCTGGTGCTCAGCCAAGGGGCTTTCAGGAGGGTGGGGCAGATGCTGGTCGTTAGTGAGCCTCAATTAGCACTTCAATGGCCCACAGGGTGGGGTTGGATCTCCGAGGGAGGGGCTGCTGCCTCTCTCAGAGCCCTGGGAAGGAGCAATGTGGCCACAGTCCTGAGTGGCTGCACTCGGCCAAACCTCTGAGCGCCCTCCAAACCCCGAGTGTCCCGACACAGTTCCAGTCCAGTCCGCCCTCCCTCCGCCGGAGCCCAAGGTGAGTGGCTGTGGCTGTTTCAGCCTCTGTCCCGGCTGCGCTGCGGGGCCGCCTGGGAGTGTAACCCGCGGGCGCCGCTTATAGCTAAGGCCACTGCCGAGCTGCCGACCGTGCGCTCCCAGCCCCGTCTAGCGCCTTAGCAAGCCTACAGGGATCGAGTCAGTGTCCCTCGTTGTATGGTCCTCGCAAGCTTTTCTGTTGCTTTTTCCTGTCGATTTGTCTGTGTTATAGTTGTAATTCCAGTTTGGTTCTGGGAGACGGTCTTTGTAGCTCCGTTCACTCCGCCGCCATTTTTCGGTCCCCTAAATCTCTTCCTTGATCTTTTTGGTAACCCATATATTTTCAGTTTTTGAGGAAAACTGTTTTGAGGAAAACTCCATACTGTTTTCTCTAATGACTTTACCAATTTACTTTTTTTTTGGTATGTGCCCCTCATGGGAACCAAACCTAGGACTCTCTGGTCCACGGGCCTATGCTCCAACCACTGTGTCAAACCAGCCAGGGCCCAATTTACATTTCTACCAACAGTGCACAATGGTTTGCTTTTCTCCACATCCTCACCAGCACTTGTTATTTCTTGTGTTTTGATCATAGCCATTCTAAAGGGGTGAGGTATTAACTCATTGTTGTTTTGATTTGCATTGTCATAGTAATTGATGTTGAGCATCTTTCAATGTACATTTTTGGCCACTTGAATGTCTTCTTTGAGAAAATAGTCAGATCCTTTGACTATTTTTTAATCATACCATTCATTTTATTATGTTGTGCATGTACTTTTTACATTTTGTATATTAACCCAATATCAGATATATGGTTTGTAAATATTTTCTCTCATCCTGTAGCTTGCCTTTTCTTTCTTGATCATTTCTTTCGCTGCACAGAATCATGTTTGATATAGTGCACCCTGTGTATTTTCATTTTTGCCTCTTTTTGCTGTCAAAATATCAATAAAAATATTGTCAGAACATATTTAAAGAGTTATGTCCTGTATTCTTCTAGGAATCTCAAAATTTCAAGTATTACATTTAAGTTCTTAATCAATTTTGAGTTCATTTTTGTGAGTACTGTTCAGTAGGTTTTAATTTTATTATTTTCAATATAAATATCTAGTTTCCCAGCACTATTTATTGAAGAGAGCATCCTGTCCTCATTGAGTATTCTTGGTTATTTTGATCATATTTTTATGGATATTTATTTCTGGACTTTCTATTCTGTTCCATTGATCCTTTTGTGTGTTTTATTGCCTGTTCAATATGTTTTGATTATTATAGCTTTGTAACAGTGTTTAAAATAGGGAAGTCTAGTGCTTCTAATTTTGTCCTTTCTCAAGATTGTTTTTGTCTTTTGTGGTTTCATACAAAGTTTAGAATAGCATTTTTTTCTATTTTTGTGAAAAATGTCTTTGAGATTTTTGTGGGGATTTCATCAACTCTAGATGGCTTTGGGTAGGATGTACATTTTAACAATAATAAATTCTCGAAGCCATAAACATAGCATATTTTTTCATTTGTTATTCGGTCAATTATTTTACTCAATGTCATGTTTTCCAGTGTGCAGATTTTTCACCTTTTTGGTTATATTTATTCTTAAATATTTTGACACTATTATAAATGGCATTTTTTGTCATTTTTGTTTGGTTTACTTTTTTAGGTAGTTTATTGTTAAGACATAGAAAGAAAACATATTTTTGTATGTTGAGTTTGCATTCTGAAATGTTAATGAATTTTTAAATTGTTTTATATATTCATCTTCTGGAAACAAGAAAAATTTTATGTTTTCCTTTCTAATATAAATGCCTTTTATTTCTTTATCTTGTCTAATTTCTCTAGGTAGGACTTCCAGTACTATGTTAAATAGAAATGGTGAGAGTGAGTAGCCTTTTTTGCTCCTGATTTTAGGGGAAAATCTTTCAAGTTTTCACCATTGAGTATGATGTTGGCTTTGGGCTTGTATAGATGGCCTTTATTACACTGAGATATGTTTCTACAATATATACTTTGTAGTGATTTTATTTATTTTTTAAATTAATGTTGGCATATAATATTATATTGGTTTCAGGTATACAACATCATGATTAGACATTTATATACCTTATGAAATGATCACCCCATACATTTAGTACCCATCTTTTGCCTTACATAGGCATTACAATATATTTTACTATATTTGCTATGCTGTAAAGTCTAGAGATTTCTTATGAGGAGAAGATATTTAATTTTTTCAAGGAATTTTTTGCATCATTGAGATGATCATATAATTTTTATTTTTATTCTATTAATATGGAGTGTCACGTTTACTAATTTGAGTGTATTGAAACATATTTGCTTCCCAGGGATTAATTCCACTTGATCATGGTGTATGAACTTTTTAATGTACTATTGAATTCAGTTTTCTAGTGTTTTATAAGATCATTTTCACCTATAGTCACTGGGGATATCGGCCAGCAGCCTTCTTTTTGTAGTGTTCTTTTCTAACTTTGTATTTTGGGCAATACTGTCCTTGTTAAAGTAATTTAGAAATACTCCAATCTTTTCAACTTTTCGTAGAATTTGAAAGGGAATGGTTTTAATATATATTTAAAAAATTTTTATGATTATACCTATGAAATCATCTATTTTCAGAGAGGTTTTTCATTAGTGATTTGATCTTATTTGTTATTGGTTTGCTCAGATTTTCTGTTTCTTCATGATTCAGTTTTGGTAGGTTGTATTGTTTTAGTAATTCATCTATTAATCATAGATTTTCCAATTTGTTGGCTTAAATTGTTTATTGTAATGTCTTATGATTCTTTGTATTTCTGTGGTATCAATTGTGATGTCTTCTCTTTTATTTTTAACTTTATTGAATCACTGTTTTTTTTTTTGTTGTTTGTTTAGTAAATCTAGTTAAAGATTCATCAACCAAGTGGAGGGGGCCAATGGGGAAATATCTGTAATAGTCTCAACAATAAAGATAAAAACTCTTAGTTTTCTTGATTTCTATTATTCTCCATTTCATTTATTTTTATTCTATTGTTATCTTCTTTCTTGTGCTAACTTTGTGTTTAGTTCTTTTTTTTTTATTTTTCCTAGTTTCTCAATATATAAAATTAGGTCATTTATTTGAGATCTTCATTTTTTTTTAAAATGTAGGCATTTATTAATATAAACTTACATTTTAAACCTCTTTTGCTACATTTCATATGTTTTGATGTATTGTGTTTTCATTTTCATTTGTTTCAAAATATTTTAAAATTTCCCTTTTGATTTCTTTCTTGACCTCTTGATTATTCAGAGGAATGTGTTTAATTTCTACATATTCGTGAAATTTTTAGCTTTATTCCTATTATTGATTTTTAATTTCAAACTCTTCTAGTCAGAAAAAAATACTTAGCATGATTTGAAATTTTTATTGTTGCTCATGCAACAATAAAAACGTAAGCAACTTCATATTGTTTTATGAAGTAACATATGATATATCATGAGTAATGTTTCATGTGTTTAGAAGAATGTATATTCTGCATTTGAAGGAATGTTTCATTTATGTCTGTTAGTTTCATTTGACATAAAATATACTTCAGGGTCAAAGTTTCCTTATTGATTTTCTGTCTGGATGATCTGTCAATTGTTGAAAGTGAGGTTTAGAAACCCCCACTAATATTTTCCTGTTGTCTCTTTCTCCATTCATGTTCGTTAGTACTTGCTTAATATATTTAGGTGCTCTGATGTTGATTGCATGTATATTTACAATCATTATATCCTCTTGATGAGTCAGCTCCTTTATCGTTATATAATGATCTTCTTCATTCCATGTTATTATTTTAGCTTAAAGTTATTTTGTCTGTTATGAGCACAGCAATTCATGTTGCCTTTGTTTTGTTTTTTTTGTTTTTAATATGTGTAGCATATCTTTTTCATTTATTCGCTATGAGTCTACCTGTGCTCTTAAAGCTGAAGTCTGTCTCTTGCATCCAGCATATAGTCGGGGCTTGTTTTATATTCACGCAGCTAATCTACGACTTTAGATTGGAGAATGTGATCAATTTATATTTAAAGTAATTATTGATAGGTGAGGACTAGCAAATGTCATGTTATTAATTGTTTTCTGTCTGTTTGTAGTTCCCTTATTAATTTCTTCCTCTCTTGGTACCTTTGTTTGTGATTTTATGATGTTCTTTATTGTTATGCTTGGATTCTTTTGTCTCTATTTTTTTTAAATCTAGCTATAGACTGCTGTGGTAGCAGGGCTGTGTCTGGGCCACAAATAAGAGTGGGGGCCTTGGCAACAGGTTGCACTCACACCTCTGCAGGAGCTGGGCAAGGGTGCGAAGGCCGCAGAGGTGGGTGGTGACAGTCATCCAGCTATACAGCAGCATGTCCTTCAAAAGTGTAAGAGACATAAAGACTTTATTCGACAACCAAAAACCTGAGGGGATTCATTACCAGCAGACATGCCCTGATAGAAATGCTGAAAAAAGATCCTCAGGGAGGAGGAAAATGATCTAACTCTGAAACGGAAATCAATAGAGATTGATTGAAACAAAGAACACAGGAAGAGGAATAAATAAAGTACAATAAATGTTTTATTTTTCTTATTTTTAATTGAAAACATAACTACTTAAAACATTAACAGAATAATTAACAATGTGATTGTATTATGTGGATAAATTAAATGAATGACACTGTCAGAAGGGATGAAGGGAATGTTTGGCTAGTGAATCAGTATAATGTTTCTTTTTTGAAGATAAACAGAATAGTGAAAATTATATACTGTATACTCTCAGGCAATTACTAATTTAAAATATATAGTAAATATGATTAGAAAGGAGATACAAATGGAATCACAAAAAAATTTAATTAAAACTAGTAAAGGCAAAAAAATAGGAAAAAATAATTGGAAAACAAATTGAAAATGGGTAAGTGTGGTAAATATCAATCTAATAATTATTATGAATACAAGTTGTCTAAATATATCAATTAATAAACAGGGATTCAGAATGAAAAAAATAAAGACCTAATTCTATGTTTTTCTTTTGTCTACCAGTAGTACTTTAAATACCAAAAATCAAATAGATTAAACTAAAAGTATAGAGAAAGATATAATATGCTAACACTAATAAGAAGAAACCTGGAGTAACTATCTAAATTTCAGAAAAAAAAAAAGCAGAAAAAAAGGAAGATTATCAAGAAAAATGAATAGTTTTATAAGATCTTGCAATCTTTCATATGTACACAACTAAAACAAGTGTCAAAATATATGATACAAAAACTGATAGTCCTGATGGAAAAAAATACACAAATACATGAGTATGTCTATAGACTTTACTACCCATTTTTCAGTCTTTGACATCTCAAATAGGCAGAAATTTAGTACAGTTGATCTATCTTAACACTATAAATCAACTTGTTCTGATTGACATTTTTAAAATTACTTATCCAATGTCAGCAGAATATTTTCCCATGCTCACATGAAACAGTTACCAAGATATATCACATTGTGGGGAATAAAGCACACCTGAGACACCTAAAGTAATAGATACCTTACAAAACATGTGCTCAGAATACAATAGAATCAAACTGAAATAACAGAGAGCTAGAAAATCCATCTCCTTAGTATTTGATGATTAAGCAACATGCTTTTAAATAACACATGGGCCAAAAAAGAAGTCTCAAAAGTAATTAAAAATACTTTAATTTAAATAAAGATGAATATATAATTTAGCAAAAGAAATATGGGGAATCAGTATTACTATTATGTATTATATAAAATTATATATTATATATGGATATCTCTCTATAATATATATGGAGAGAGAGATCTAAAATAATGAAAAATAATGTATGTTTCCAACTTAAGAAACCAGAAAAAAGTTAATTAGAAAAAACAATGCAAAATTAAAGAAGAAATCATTAAAGTTGAAATCAGGAAAATAATAGAGAAAATCAGCAAAAATAATAAAGATATAAATTTCAAATATTACTATAGAAAAGAAAATTATACTGTTGACCCTGCAGAAATAAAATAATATTAAGTGACTAACACTATACAGAACCCTACATGTAAATTGACGTATTTTATATCGTTAATAAATATTTTTTAAAAAGACAAACTACCATAACTAATTTGGTATCAAATGGATAATTTGAGTAGATTTATAACTATTTAGAGTATAAAAATTATAAGACAAAAACTTATTAAAAAGAACACTATAGAATACAATAATTTCATTTGTGAATTCTACTGAGCATTCAGAGAAAAATTAACATTAATTCAGTACAATCTTTTCCAGAAAGTGGAGGAGGAAACACCAATTTATTTGAGTGAAGTTTTTATTACCTTGATTCCCAAACTAGCAAAGATATATATTAAAAAAAAACCTCCAATAATATACATGCAAAACTGTTTTTGAAATTGTAAGCAAAATTAATATATATATATATCTTAAGATACATACACACACACACACACACACACATATATACATATATGTATGTATATATTATAGCCATAACCAAAAAGGTCTATTTCGATGATGCAAAGATGGTTCAATATTTTAAAAGCAGTCAATAAAATTCACATATTTCTGGCTAAAAACAAATATCACTTTATGAAGTATTTGAGAAAATACAATATACTTTTGTGATAAATACTCTCAGAAAATTAGCAGTAGTAAACAAAGGACTTCCTTATTTTAATAAAGACCTACGGGTTATCTAATACTTATTTGTGAAAAATTGAATCTTTTTTCTTTAAGTTTGGGAACAAGGGAAAAATGTTTGTTTTCCTTATTCTTAGTGAAAATATTACTGGAAGTATTAACCAGTGAAATAAGATGGGGAAAAATGCATACAGAGCTGAAAACAGAAACAATATTGACTCTGATTGTTAATGGCATGATTGTCTACTTAGAAAAGCCCAAGGGATGTGTCTTCCCCAAAGAAGCCTCCTAGAGCTAATAAGTGCGTTCAGAAAGGTCACAAGAATTCACAATCAATATTCCAAAATCTCTTTATATTTCTGTACACTAGCAACAACACATGGAACCTGGAATAAAAATGCAACACACTTGCAATTGCTCAAAATAATGAAATGTTTGGTAAAAACTTAAAACATCTACAGAACTTCTGAGCTAAAAATCAAGAATCCTGATAAAAGAAGTTGAAGAAGAGCTGAATTAATCGAGATATATGTTTATTGATTATAACACTCAAAATAGAGACAATGTCAATCCTCAAATTGGTATGTAGGCTTAATGCAATTCTTTGCAAAGTTTCAGCAAAATATTTTGTGGATAAAGACATGATTGTCTAAAATCCACATGGAAAATCCAATAACTCTAATAGCAAAAAAAAAAACTTTGAAAAGGGAGATAAAGTGGGATGGATGATGATACCTGATTTCAAGATTTGTTTCAGAGCCGCAGCAATCAAACCCCGTGCTGTTGGCAGAGGCACAGACAACACGTCAAAGGAACAGTATAAATATCCCAAAATGCACACACAAATGTAGCCAACTGGTTTTGATAAAGGTGCAAAAGCAATAAAATGTAAGAAGCATATATATATATATATATATATATATATATATATATATTTATTTAATTGTGCTGGAGTGACTGACTATCTGTTAGTAAGAGCGAATCTTGATCTAAAACTCACTCCTCATAAAAAAAAAAATTCACTCAAAATGAATCATAAATTTAATAATGACTATAAAACTATACAACCATTCGAATAAAATATAAGATAAAGTGTTAGGTTGGTGAAGACTTCTTAGACATGACATGAAAATCTGGGTTATTAAAGAAAAAAATCTGTAAGTTGTTCGTCAAAATTAAAATACTTGATTTATAAAATTCCCTGTCAAGAAGATTAAAAGAAAAGCTATAGACTGGCAGAAAACATCTGCAAACCATAAAACTTATAAGGGGCTCATATGTAGAATTCATAAAGAATTCTCAAAATTTAACAGTAGAAACAAACAAACAAACTCTAATGAGAAATCAGGAAAAATACATAAAGACAATTTTACTGAAGAGGATATTAGCATGGCCAATGAACACATAAAGGTACATCCAACTTTATTAACCTTCAGGTAAATGAAAATTAAATGCACAATATAATATCACTACATTTCTATTAGTACAGCTGAAAAAATTAACAAGTCCAACTGCTGGCATGGATATAGAGAAACTGGATTTCTCTTATATTTTTCTGGAAAACATATAATTACATGGCCAATGTGGAAAATAGTTTGGGAGTTTCTTATAAAACTAAATGGAAAGTTACCATATGACCTTGAAATTGCACCCTTGGGCATATATCCCAGAGACACAGAAATTTATATCCATATAAAACCCATACACAATTATTCATAGAAGTTTTATTTTTTAGCCAAAGACTGCAAACAACTAAATGTTCCTCAATAAGTAAATTATTAGACAAACTTTTGTACATCTATACCATACTATACTACTCAGCAATAAGTAAGAATAAGTCCGGCCAGTGTGGCTCAGTGGTTGAGTGTTGACCCATGTACCAAGAGGTTGCTGATTCGATTCCTAGTCAGTGCACATGCAGAGGCTGTGGGTCTGATCCCCAATGGGGGGGGGGGGCATGCAGAAGGCGGCCAATTGATGTTCTCTCTCATCGATGTTTCTATCTCTCCTTCTCATTTCCTCTCTCTCTAAAATCAGTAAAGAAAAAAAAAATTAAAAAATAAGTAAAATTAAAATATTGATATATTTCACAACTTGAATAGACCTCAGTTATGCAAAGTAAAAAAAAAAAAGTCACTATCAAACTGCCCCATACTGTATAATTCCATTTATATAACATTCTTGAAATGACAAAATTATTGAAATTGGGCACAGATAAGTAGTTCACATGGGTTAGGGGTGAGTGTGAATATAATGGGAGCCAAGAGAGATTCCTGTGTTAGTGGGACAGTTCTTCACCTTCCTTTGGTGTTAGTTAACAAAACTAAACATGTGATTCAATGCCCTATACACACTCTTCATACCATCTCAGTTTCTGCATTATTATTTTACTTTAGTTAACTGAGTTGTGACCATTGGGAGAAATGCTGAATGGAACATGAAAACAGTACTGTCTTTGGAACTTCTTGTAAATCTATACAAATTTCAATTTAAAAAGTTCAAATACATATTAAAAATTTAAAACCATACCTGAACTATTAATAGTACATACATTTAAATATAACAACAGAACCCCAAATAAAATAACCTCAAAGTGACTAAAAGTTGACATCACACAATGACTCAAATCTTTTAAATGCTCCTTCAGGTCCTCCCCACCCCCCCACATAGATAATATCAGAACCAAAGAGAAGAAGAAAACAAAAGAAGAAAATATCTAGCTGTTATAAGCTGTTATTAAATGTAGAAAGTGGCTAGGTTTGGCAGAAATAATCATAAGAATGAAACAGATAAAAGAAATATGAGGAAAGCTGCAGGTACATTTGAAAATCTCAGTAAAAAAATGATAAATTAGAGTTTAGTGAAGATAGCGAGTAGGTGGACACTACTCACCTCCTCTCATAAGCACACCAAAATTGTAAATAAATTATAAAACAGTCCACCTGAAGAACAATCTGAAGACCTGCTGAACAGAAGATGAAGCCATGTCAGGATTGATAGGAGGAGCAGAGACAGGAAACAAGCTGGCCCCACATCTATCTCTGGTGGTTGAAATCAGAGGGGTATTTCAGCTGCAGAGGTCCTTCACGCAGACTGAGGGTCTCTCAAGCCCACCCAGGTTTCCCAGCTTGGAACACCAGTGCTAGAAAGAGAAATCCACATGACATCTGGCTGTGCAAGTCATGGGGATTCCTCTGTCTATCCTGGTGAGATGGAAGGGTGCGAGAAATTCAAGCATCATCTTGTAGGACCAGTGCACACATCTCACTCCCAGGCACTTGCTCTGGGTTTCAGAGGAGGGATGATGGCTAGGAGGGGCACCAGATAGATACAAGGAGACACTGACTTGTGGGACATTGTTGCAAGGGCTGAAGGGATGGCTGCCACTGTCCCTGTGTTGAGTCTCCTCCTGCACTGCCAGTGGGCACAATCTTTTCTGTGTCAGGCCCTCCCCCAACAGCCAAATCTAAATCTACATTTGCCAGATGAACTAAGCTCCACCCTGATGACTCCCTGAGACCCTGCCCCACCCAGTTTGCCCAGGCCTGTGGTTATCTTGGGGACAATCAGCCTAGGCCTGCATTGTAGTTTTTCTTAAAAAACTCTTGAGGAATTCCGGTGATGTAAGAGGAAAGTGAGAGATATGCAAGGAGAGGCTGAGTTGTATAGCTTCTGGGTGGGGGCTGTAGATAGGACTCCCATTGCCCCTGTGTTGAATCCTCCTCCAGCTTGACTGATGGGCACCATCTTTCCTGTGTTGATATCTCCTCCTAGCACCCAATCTGAACCTGCATTAGCCTGGTGAACTCTGCTAGTTACACCCTGATGATTTCTTGAGTCTCCCCC
The DNA here is from genome assembly GCF_014108415.1 of Molossus molossus. Taxonomy (NCBI): domain Eukaryota; kingdom Metazoa; phylum Chordata; class Mammalia; order Chiroptera; family Molossidae; genus Molossus; species Molossus molossus. The sequence continues at coordinate 6,027,393 of NW_023425351.1, read as the reverse complement.
GCCCCACCCAACTTGCCCACAGCTTGAGGCTCCTTCAGGGGCAACCCACCTGGGCCTGAGTTGCAGTCTTTTTATAAAACTCTGGGGATTCCAGAGACATACAGGGAGAAACTGAACTGTGTGACTTCAGGGTGAGAGATGGTGGCCACTGTCCCTTTATTGAGTTCTCCCCTGACATGGCCACACCTGATTTTGCATTATCCTAGTGAACTTCATTAGCTGCATGCTGATGACTCACTGAGATCCTGTATCACCCAGCACACATTCTACATGTGGCTCTTTCAGCAGCTGAGCCTTATGGGCAGCTGGCAGGTGATGGTAGGTCTCTGGGTACCTTGTGCCTTTTGCTAACCTGCCACAGGCTGGGTACCAGTGGCAGCTCACCTCTGTTTGCATCATGGCTCCTCCCACGTGCATCCAGGCCCAGCACAGGCAGCTACCAACCACAGATCACTTTGTAGTTATGGACAGGTAGTTCCAGGCTGGTCACAGGCAGAATTTGACATTTACCTGTATAAGAGTACCTCCCAACTGAGCCCAGAACCAACACACCTGGTGGCCATCTTCAGACCATAGGAGAACACCACCTGATTACCTCTACAAGTAGCACAACCAAGCGAGGTAAAAGCAGACACCAGACCCCACTGAAGTGAATCTTGTTCCAAGGGCTCAGACACTGCACAGCAGCTCACACACTGTAGTCATGGTCAATACTTATAGCCAATGAGCTCAAGGGTCAACTCCACCCACTGATGTGTAAATAGCAATCAAGTTTAAACTATAACAGGAGGGCACACACAACCCACACTGGGGACATTCCTGGAGAATCCAGCTCAGGAGACTGAACAACTGGGCCCCACAGGACACAAAAAACTGCAACTCAGGCCCAGGTGGGTTGCCCCTGAAGGAGCCTCAAGCTGTGGGCAAGTTGGGTGGGGCGGGGGAGACTCAAGAAATCACCAGGGTGTCACTAGCAGAGTTCACCAGGCTAATGCAGGCCAAGCTGCAAAGGCTGGAAAAAGTAGTAGATCTGCCTAATACACAGAAACAAGCACAGAGAGGCAGCCAAATGGGGAGATTAGAAAAACAAACACAAAACAAAAACATGTCCCAAATGAAAGACGCAAAGAAATCCACAGAAAAAGAGCTAAGTGAAAAGGAGGTAAGACTTTACCAGATAGAGTTCAAAAACAATGATTATAGGATGCTTAAGGAACTTAATAAGAACTTCAATAAAGAGATATCAAGCATAAATTAAGACTTAGAAACAATAAAAAATAGAAATGAAGAGTAGAATAACTGAAATGAAAAATAAACTTGATCAAATTTACAGCAGACTAGATGAAGCAGTAGATTGACTCAGCAATTTAGAAGACAAAGTAGCAGAAAACACCCATTCAGAACAGCAAAACTAACAACTAAATAAATAAATAAATAGAAATGAGGGTAATTTAGGGGACCTCTAAGATATATCAGTCATAACAACATTCACGCCATATGGTTAGCAGAAGATCACAAGAGAGAGTCAGGGAAGGGAAACATATTTCAAAAAATAATGACTAAAAATTTCCATAACTTGGTGAAGGAAATAGACATGCAAATCCAGGACGTGCAGTGATTCTCAAACCAGATGAAACCAAAGTGGCCCACACCAAGACACATTATAATTAAAATGGCAATCGTTAAAGACAAAGAGAATCTTAAAAGCAGAAAGGCAAAAGCAGTTACCTACAAGGGTGTCCCATGACTGTCAGCTGATTTCTCAACAGAAACATTTCAGGCCACCCTGAGTGGCCTGAAATGTTCAAAGTGATGAAAAGAAAGGGCATACAACCAAGGCTACTCTACCCAGCAAGGCTATTACTTAAAATTGAAAGAGAGATATAGAACTTCCCAGATAAGTAAAACCTAAAGGAGTTCATCATCAATAAACCAATATTGCAAGAAATGTTAAAGGGTCTCCTTGAAGAAAAATATGGGGGGGAGGAGTGACATAAATATGAACCAGCAAATAGCAATAACTACACACCTATTAATAATGACTTTAAATGCAAATAGATTAAGTGTTCTAATCAAAGGATACAGAGGTAGCTGAATGGATAAGAAAACAGGGCCCATACATATGCTATCTACAAAAGATTTACTTCAGATCAAAAGACACACACACAGACTGAAGGTAAAGGGAAGAAATATAGTATTTCATGCAAATGGAAACAAACAAAAAGCTAGGGTAGCAATACTTATTAATCTTTAAAAGACAAGCTATAATAAGAGACAAAGAAGTACATTGCATAATTGTAAATATATCAATCCAACAAGAGGATATAATCCCTTGTAAACATTTATGGAACCAACATAGGAGCACCTAAATTTATAAAGAAAATAGTGATGGACATGGAGGGAAGACTGACAGTAATACAGTCAGAGTAGGAGACTTTAATATTACATTTATATCAAAGAGTAGATATTCCAGACAGAATATCTAGGAAAAGTAGCCTTAAAGGACAGATAAATTTAGACCTAGAGATTGTTAATGCACATGTCCTGACTGGGGCCGGGGATCAAACCTGCAACCCAGGTACATGTCCTTGGCTGGGTATCGAACCTGAGACCCTTTGGACCTAGGGCTGACGCTCTGACCACTGAGCTCAACAGCCAGGTAAAATGAGACCTATGTCATATCAACCCGACTTAGTTGTGGACTAGAGCTAGCAAAGCCCATCTTTAGCTGCTGTGTTAGGATTAACTTGCTACAGGTTTTATATTGAGTGAGGGGACTAAGCTGTAAGATGAGATCAATGCCGATTATATGTCTCCTGCTCCCAGCCCTATCAGAATGGTTCCTGTTTCTCTATTCCACCTATTCTGCAGAACTTGCGGTGCCACCCAGGGGCAGCTGCCCGTGGTGTTAGGTTCCCTTGCAAATACATTGCGTTTGTGAGTATACTTTGTCAATATTTTAAATGTTGCCCATGTTTTTTTATGCTCCTTTTTTGTTAGGTTTCTTGGTTTACCCTACTTGCTCTGTTTTTTCATTTTTTATTTAGGGTTTGGGAGAGAGTTGAAAATAGGGAAGTCTGTAAATCCATCAATAACTTTGAGTAGTTAGAACACTATCAAGTAAAAAGATTCCAACTTTTTCTGATATGGGAACAAACAATAATTTCTTTTACATCTTAAAAGTATAAATTATAAGTAATTTTAATATTTTGACTTCTAATGGGTGAAAATTTGGGAGAATAGATGTAGGACAGTTCCTAAGAAGGGCCGGCGGGGTTAATGGGAGAACAACAGAGAGCTCCTGGGGTTGCGGAGACCGCTCACTAAAGGCCTGGGAGGGTTTGCAGCAGACAGACCCGCCACAGCAGGAATGCTGAATCCATTCCTTTAAAGTATAAACCGACCTTTGCATAGTGTGTATTTTAACAGTGATCCAAAGCACTTTTTCTTTATCATACTGGTTGCACTCTTGATTTCAGCAGAAGGTGGTGACATCCTGAACTGCTTTTCCAAATACCAAAAGTCATACTTCCTTTTTTTAAGACATGTGTGGAATAAGTAACATTTACTTCGCTACAAGAAACAAAATCCATGCCCTGGTCGTGTTTGGAGCATCATCCCAAATACCATAAGGTTGCAAGTTTGATTCAGATCAGGGTGCATACCTAGGTTATGGGCAGGATCCCTCGTGAAGGCACATGCAGAAGGCAACCCTCTCCCTCCCCCGCCCCTCCCCTCCTCCTCCCCCTCCCCCCTCCCCTCCCCCTCCTCTTCCCATCTCCTCCCCTTCCTCCTCCCCTCCCCCCTTCCCTCTGATGCAAGCAGTGCTTTCACACTCTGCATGTACACAGTTTCCTATAAATCGCTTGTCATGAGGAACCCCAAATGCTCGTGATTGGGGTTGGCACCTAGGCCCTTCCTTGGAGGACGAGGCCCACGACAGCGATCGCACAGAAACCAACACAGGCGGCCAGGATGCGCGGCACCTTGATCCGCGCAGGTGTATCTCGAGGCCTGCAATAATCGGCGCCAATCTCCTCCATCAGTTCATCACACAGTGTCCACGTAGCAGTAACAGAGTCTCCAGGTGAAGCAGTCTCTGGGTCCCAGCTCCATAGGCGTGAGTGAGCGCAGAGTCGGGCAGGGGTTGAGTCCAGTCCCCAGGGCTCCCGGGAGTGGTCGCAGTCAGCGGCTCCCCTCTGGCCGCTGGTCCGGCTCCTCTTGCACAGGAGCCAGATGGTCTCTGGTAGGGGCGGTGGACAGCGGGAGTGCCCGCAGGGGCTGCCATCACCGATGGGACAGGGAGGCCCTGACGCTCTGTGGCCTCCTCACCAGACACAGGGTATGGCAGGCTGCAAAGTCCTCTTCATCCACCTTCGCTTATATGCTTCTTGGTAGTTTTTGCAGGGTCCTCAGCGTTTCAGGTAAACACGGCTACAACTTGTCTGCCACGTCGCTGGGAAGCACCTGCCACTTGACAGGGCGGCGCACACCTGCTACTGTTCTTGTTTACCTTTCCTCTGAAGATGCTGTTACCTATTCCAGATGGAATCGCTTCTATCAGCCTGACGGTGCTCTCCACACAGGCCTCTCCCTGACTTGTGATGGCCATGTTCTCCCTGGATCTCCTTGCAGGGTGTCTTCTCTCCCTGCATGTCTGCCGGGCTGGGAACGCCCCAGCCTTCTGAGGATGCCAGTGATGCTGGATTAGGGCCCGCCCTAATGACGTCCTTTTAACATGGTCACCTTTATAAAGACCCCATCTCCACATTAGGTCACATTATGAGGTACTGCGTGTTAGAACTTCAACATACAATTTTGGGGGGAGCATGATTCAATCTATGAGACATTCTAGTTGAAAAACACAGTCCTAAAATCAAAGTTCCTTATGATAGCTATACATCCTTCTTGGGTTCATGTCAAATAAAACTACCAAGGCCTCAATTAAGATTCAACTTTCAAATTCTTTTTAGTTGTGCTATCAAAAACCGAATTTTCCCAAGGACAAATTTGCCCTTGTATAATTCTGCATTTCCAAATGTTGGCTTCCTTTTTCCCCAAAGTTTTCACCTTCACAAATTTCCTCATCCTTCAGGACTTGGTCAGACTAACAATTTTCCTGTAAAGCTTTATCCCAAATTTTCCCCCCGCCTTGCCAATGGTAAATTCTTCAGAATCTTCAGAACCTTCCTGGTAATGGGTTTATGCACTTTAAAATAAAGAAACCTTTTTTATTCATCTATGTCTACATATTTAATGGGCATAACAAAAGAAAAAGAAAGAAATAAAAAGATACACAAACAGTATCAACCATTCAATTCGGATTAAAAGAACAAATAAAAATGTAAAAGAAATTTGGAAATAAAGATAGTGGTAATGCTGGTCATAATATTAGCAATACCTTATATTTATTTTATATTTACCATGTGCCATATATCTATTGTTTTAAATTTCTATTCTCATTTTACAAATAAAAATATGAAACAATGTGGTTAAATAACATGTCCCAGCTTATAAAATCATTAACAGGGGATGCAGAATTGGAACCACGATGATGAACATCAAAGACTGTATTCTCAACCAGTACAAAATATTGTTACCAAAAAAATATAAGCCACGGGAGATTGTTGTGCTAGATAGTACAGTTATTTTGCAGAATGTACCCTCATCTGGTTGCCCTTCAGAAATTATTAAAAGTAGCTCTGAAATCTCATCATCAAGCTTCTCTGTATACCCTGGGTTGTGATTAGCATGGAAACTCCTAGGTAATTTCCTACAGCTTCTTCTCCTGCTGAGTCTTAGATTTCCTCCCAGTGGTTTCCAGATTTGAAAGGGCTGAATGAGAAATAGAGCGAAAGATAAACTGAGTACTTCTACTCTGTAAGACTTCTATTTTTAGGCAACTATTCTCACTATTTTTGCTCTAAAAATTTTTGTCAACTTCTAGTAATTTTTATTAAATTTACTTCAGTTTGTATTGTAGTCTTTTTGATATGATTCATCTCTATAACTTTATTTGTTATAGCTTATGTGTGGCTTCTGACATTTTAGTTGACCTTTTTAGATCTGAGCTCATCATAGAGCAGAGAGCTATCTCTGCACCCACAAATGTTTTTTAGAAATCCTTGCTTTTCTTTCTTATCAGGAACATTTGTGATTATAATGTCAGATTTATTTTTAGAATAGAGCCTAGGCATTTACCTTGTTTAGCCATGATTATTATTCTTATCACTTAACTGGTTTTCTTACCACTAAAATATTTCCTCTCTCTACTCACTCTATACGTATATCATTCCTATTGTTTTGAATTATATTCTAAAGGACATTATAGCACTTTCTAATCTGCACAGTCATCATGTTCCACAGTATCACAAATTGGATGACTTGAGCAACAGAAATGTATGTCCTCACAGTTCTGTTGACAAGAAGTCCAAAATCAGGGTGTCAGGAGAAATCTGTCCCATGCCTCTTTCCTTGGTTCTGGTGTTTTGCTGGCAAGTTTTGTTGTTCTTTGGCTTATAGAAAAACGAGTCCAATCTGTGCCCTTCTCTTCACAGGACGTTCTCTTGGTGTGTATTTCTCTTGAATTTCCTCTTTGTGTTAGAACATTAGCTATACACAATTAGGGGCCTAGTCTACTTCACTGATTACATCTGTAATGTTTCTATGCCCCCAAAAGTTCACATTCTGAAGTACTTTGGGCTAGGACTTCAACATACAAATTTGGAAGCGATGCAATTCAACCTACATGATGTCACTTTATACTGCAAAACCATCTATCTTTGTCGCTATCCTATAGGATATGGTAAACTCTACCTTGCCTTTAAGACTTGTCACAAATCTGATACTTAACTGTCCTGTGATCTACTGCTTCCCTGCATTAACTGTCCTGCTAAATACTGGTCTGTTTGCCAACTACAAAGCATGTTATCTACATCTGCTATTTCTGTGCTGTTCTCTACTTTTCCCAGTGGTTAATTACATCACCAGGATTTCCTTTTCCATGAATCTCGTATAGAATTTCATGACCACAGTACTCATTTAGTATTTAAATATACTCCATAAATTATCTCTTGGAACACACTGACATGTATCCTTCAAATTCTGAGCATCAAAAAGAGAGAGTCCAGGACTCTCATGTCTTTCTCACACTCACAGAACTCACCTTAGTATCTGAAACATACTGGGTGCCCTTATACTTTTTTCTTTAAAATATTGAGAATAAGGAAGAATAGAAGGACTAATCATTGTATTGAATTAACTAATGAATTTCATAACCTACAATAAAATATTTAATTTGTAAGAATGTTTAACATTTAAATATTTAAAATATTGTAAGCCTAGAGGCCTTATTAATTATGACATTCATTTACTTATTTATTTATAAACTGTATAAACATGAACAAAACACTTTTTTTTTTCTCTTGGCTTTCTTTTTTTTTTTTATGAATTTTTATTTATTTTTTTGTTACAGATATTTTACCTTTTTACCCCATTGGCACCCCCCACCCCACCCCCCCTCCACCCTGTCCCCGGCTTAGTTGTCCATGTCCATTGGTCATGCATACATGCATATAAGTTCTGTGTGATGGGCCACAAAACACATTTTTAAGTGGCTTATAAATTGAGGAAATAGTCAAAACATAAGGAAATAGCAAAGTTGAAGAAAGTAATTAATATTTAATGTGGCAAAAAAAGATTTTGATTGAAAAAAATAAAATAAGAGGAAAGCACAGTAACAAAGAATTTGGAGGGGTCCTGACTTCCCAAATGGGACTGTGAAACCATTAGACCCTCTCCACAATTATTTAACTACTTAAAAGGAGAAAATAGTCTGTGTGTGTGTGTGTGTGTGTGTGTGTGTGTATGTATGTATGTTCTGGACATTATCTTAATGTTATATACATAATGAAGAACCATTTATTCAAGAAAAACTACTCAATCTTAATCAGAATAGCAAAAATTGTAGCATGTGAGTCAAAATTACTGTCATAGTTATGCCTACTTCCATAGAGTGGGAGACCTAGTTTTTGGGTAAATATGGTTTACCCAAAAAGACAGGACTTCTTCACAGATCTTTCTTATGGGTACAGTTTAATCCCAGCAAGGCTAAGCACATCAGTATTCTCACTAACTTCTGTTCCAACTTCTGGCATGAGAATGGAAAGCAGCCCTGAGCATTCTATTTTTAACAACACATTCCCTCAAAAGCAACTATTTGATTAAAACCTAACAGACTGGATTTTTACCACAATCTAATTGAATTGGGGGAAGGAAAATATCCAACTCCAGGCTCCTCTGGCTTTTAATGTGGATAAATGGAAATACTTAATTGCAACCAGCTCTATCCTCTCGAACAGAGGAAGGAGAATACCCAGCTGCAGTGTTGTCCAGCTATTTACCTAACGGAGTGAGGTGATGAGAGGGCTTGTAAAGTCACATCCAGGAGCAGAGCAATAAAAGAATGGGCCAATCAAGCACTATAGAACATTTCACGTCCTCCCACACCTAACAGCACCTCCATGCAGGCTAGTTTAATTAAGCTTGTTTTCCTCAGGATAACATGCCCAGATTTTACAAAAATATAAAAATAAAAATTACAAAGCACAATAAAAGGCAAAACATACTGTTTAATGAGAAATGAGACCAGAGTCTAATTCTGATATGTCAATAATGCTGGGATTGTCAGGCTGAAATTTTAACATAACTATAATAATATGCCAGTAGTTATGTGATAGTTAATTTTATGTGTCAGTTGAATGAACTAAGGGATGCGCTTATAGCTGGCAACAGTACTTCTGGGTGTTTCTAGAAGACATTAGCATTCCCTAGACAGTAAGAGATCCATTCCCCCCAGTGTGAGCAGACCCATTCGGTCCCTTGAGTGACCATGTAGAACAAAAAGGCAAAAAAATGGGGAATGTCCTCACTTTTTCCTTGAGCTAGGTCATTCCATTATTCCTGCACTTCTACATAAGGGCTCCCGAGACTTTGGCCGGTGGCCTACAGGTGCTAGGCATTTGGGAGTTATGCTATTTCCTTCCCTAGTTCTCAAGCATTTGGACTTTGATTATTATTATATTACTGCCTTTTCTGGTTTTCAAGATTACAGATGATAATCTTGTGAGATTTTTTGGCCTCCATAAATATATAAGCAAATTCCTATAATAAATCTCCACTAATATCTATCTATCTTATCTATCATCTCCCATTGGCTCTCTGTCTCTGGGGAACTATGCCTAATAGCTTTTAGTGAGAAACCAGATGACATGCAAAAACAGATGGATAACATCAGATAAATGAAAATTCTAAAAAAGAATAAAAAAGAAGTGTAGGAAATCAAAGATACTGTAAAGGAAAAGAAAAGAAACAGGTTCATTAGCAGAATGAACATGTCTATGGAAAGCATCAGTGAACTGGAAGATATGTCAATAGAAACTTCCAAAACTGAAATTCAAAGATAAAAAAATTAAACTTGAAAAATATTAGCAGAATATTCCAAGAATGCCAGGTTAATCACAGCATTTGTAAAATATGGATTGTGTGAGTACCAGAAATAGAAAAAGGAGAAGAAACATTCAAAACAATAATGACAGAATTTTTCATAACTAATGACATACACCACTCTTGTCATGAGCAAGGGAGCATCCCTGAAAGGAGTCACTCATACACATTTGTGTCTTTCCACAATGCCAGGTTTGGTAGGGAAGACCTCCCCAATAAGCCAATAGATTCACATGCAGGTTAACACAGAGAAGGGGAGCTACGTGATAGAAGTTAGCAGGGCAAGTGTCCAGTGTGAAGTCCCCATCACTGGTGGCATCCACAGATGGGAAGGTAAACATAGGTCTTAAGAAAGGTGGCTACAGTGGTGACATGTGTGAAGTCTGGTTTGGTTTTCAGTGTGACCCATGTTATAGCCAAGCTCCAGCATCAAATAGTAGAAGCTCTGAGTTTTTATAGCCCACAGTGGGAGGTGGTCTCACTCATATTAGTTTCAGATCGAGTCTTTATCTGAGTGTATAGGCCCCTCCCAAGGGCATTCCTGTTACACCTCCTTACTTCACTTCTTGGCATCATGCTACTTGGTATAACTGTGATGGCTGACAGTGACTCTGTATTGAATTGTCAAAGGTGTCCGAAAAGACTTCTGTGTTCTTGCTCTACACAAAACTGCAGATCCTGGAAATTCAGAGAACTCTAAGCATATAAATTCCAAATAGATCAACGGGTAGGCATGTAACAGAATATAAATATCCTCTTTCTTTTTTTTTTTTTTTATCCTCACCTGAGGACATTTTTTTCCATTTTTTGTTCAGATAGAGTGAAAGGGAGAGAGGAAGAGAGAGAAAGAAACATCGATGTGAAAGGAACACATCGAGTGGTTGCCACCCGCACGAACCAACCAGGGCCAGGGACAAACTGCAACCGAGGTACATGCCCTTAGCAGGAACCAAACCCAGGTCTCTCTGGACTGCAGGCCAAGGCTCTAACCATTCAGCCAAACCAGTCAGGGCTTAACTTCCACTTTCTAATGGCCTGCAGACTAATATCCTGCTATAAATATGCTAATTAACCAGAGGGATTCTGCTTGAGGCTTGAGCAGCAGGCTTATCAGCAAAGAGGTTGGGAAACATACACAGAGTAATGACTGTTTTCAGATTCACAGGAATCTCCATAAAGGAACTCTGATCAGCAGGAGTCAACAGACCAACCAGGAACAAAGGGAATTTAGAACTCTGTTGGATTCCTTTTGACATCTACCTGTCTATAGCCAACACCCACTACTTGCCTTATCCTTGCTCCCTTCCCTTAATAATAAAAGGTGCCTGGATTCCAGACTCCCTTAAAATGGGGTTGAAAATTAGTCCTCCCATCTTCTGGAACTAGGCCTTTTCAGTCAATAATCCTCTCCTTGCTCAAAACTCTGATCTAGTGAATATTGGCCTTTCTTTTGAAGCATCAAGCAAACAAACCTTTGTTCTGTAACAGGCATACCATATTCCAACTGTAGAAATTCAACATAGATTTTTTAAAAAACTTTTTTAAAAATGAGGGGAGAATAAAAGTACCTATAAAAGAGCAACAATAAGCCCTGGTCAGTTTGTCTCAGCGGTTAGAGCGTCCGCCTGCAGTCCAGAGAGAGACCTGGGTTCGGTTCCCAATAAGGGCATGTACCTCTGTTGCAATTTGTCCCTGGCCCTGCCTGGTTGGGTCCTGCAGGTGGCAACCACTCGATGTGTCCCTTTCACTTGGATGTTTCTCTTTCTCTCTCTCTCTCTCTCTCCCCCCCCCACTCCATCTGAACAAAAAACTAAAAAAAAAAAAAGAGCAAAAATAAGAGTATATGAGACTTGTCTTCAGAATTTATGTAAGCAAGAGAAGGGTAGAATAAATTACATAAAGTGTTGTCTGAAGGCTCCCTGAGCCTTGGACGGTTTGGCTCAGCGGTTAGAGCATCAGCCTGAGGTCCAGAGAGACCCGGGTTCGGTTCCCGCTAAGGGCACGTGCCTCGGTTGCAGTTTGTCCCCGGCCCTGGTTGGGTTGTGCGGGTGGCAGCCACTCGATGTGTCCCTTTCACGTGGATGTTTCTCTCTCTCTCTCCCTCCCACTCTATCTGAACGAAAAATGGAAAAGGTGTCCTTGGGTAAAGATTTAAAAAAAAAAGGTTTCCCTGAAATCTTTCTTCGCTGAAAGTCTCAGAGTGGAGGTAAGGTATAGAGGAGTGGGGAGGTCTTATTTTTCTTTATTGTTTAGAGTATTCCAGATGTCCCCTCTCCATCCCCCATTGTCCCCCTCCTCTGGGTTCCTTCCCCACCCCAGGCCTTTACCACCCTGTTGTCTGTGTCCACGGGCAGTGTCCACGGGCAGTGCATATATGCATATAAGTTCTTTGTTAATATCTTCCCACCGCCCACACCCCTTCCCTCTGAGATTTGTCAGTCTGTTTCATGTTTCCTTACCTCTGGTTCTATTTTATTCATCAGATTATTTGTTTATTAGATTCCACACATAAGTGAGGTCATGTGATACTTGTTTCTCTACTGCCTTATGTCACTTAGCATAATACTCTCCAGGCCCTTCCATGTAGTCTCAAAGGGTAAGACCCTTCTTTTTTACAGCTGCATAATAGTTCTTTATGTAAATATACCACAGCTTTGTATCCACTCATCTACTATTGGGCATTTGGGCTATTTCCAGATCTTAGCTATTGTGAATAGTGCTGCTACGAACATAAGGGTGCATATATTTTTTCCGATTAGTGTTTCAGGGTCTTAGGATATATTCCTAGAAGTGAGATCACTGGGTCAAATGGCAGTTCCATTTTTAATTTTTTGAGGACATTGTATACTGTTTTCCATAGTATTGGTACCAGTCTGCATTCCCAGCAGCAGTGAAGTAGGGTGCCCTTTTCTCCACATCCTCGCCAGCACTTCTTATTTGTTGATTTATTGATGGTAGCCATTCTGGTCAGTGTGAGGCGGTATCTTGTTATAATCTCTCTGATGATTAGTGACTTTGAGCATTTTATTTTATATGTCCCAGCCATTTCTATGTTCTGTTTGAAGAAGTATCTATTGACGTCCTCTGCCCATTTTTCAGTTGAATCATTAGTTTTTATTTTGTTGAATTGTATGAATACTTTATTTATTTTTTATAGTAACCCCTAATCCGATATCACTGGCAAATATGTTCTCCCAAAGAGTGGTTTCCCTCTTCATTTTTATGCTGGTTTTTTTGCTGTGCAGAAAGTTTTTAGTTTCATGTAGTTACATCTGTTTATTTTTCCTTTGTTTCTCTTTCCCTAGGCAATGTATCAGAGAACATCCTGCTATGTGACATGTTTGAAATATTGCTACTTATGTTTTCTTCTAGGATTTTTATGGCTTAACAACTTACATTTACGTATTTTATACATTGTGACTTTATTCTTGTGTATAGTGTAAGTTGGTGGTCTAATTTTATTTTTTTGCATGTACCTATCTAATTTTTTCAGCACCATTTATTGAAGAGACTGTATTTGTGCTATTGTATGCTCTTGTCTACTTTGTCTAATATTAATTGAGCATAATGGCTTGGGTCGATTTCTGGGTTCTGTGTTCTGTTCCACTAACCTCTATGCCTGTACTTGTGCCATTACCAGGCTGTTTTGAATACAGTGGCTTTACAGTATTACTTGATATCTGGTATTGTAATCTCTCCCACTTAATTCTTCTTTCTCAAGATTTCTATGGCTAATTTGAGTCATTTTTGATTCCATATAAATTTTTGGACTATTTTTTTTAGTTCTGTGAAATATGTTGTTAATATTTTAATAGGGATTGCATTGAATCTATAGATTATTTTGGATTGAATAGACATTTTAATGATGTTAATTTTTCCATTCCATGACACAGTATATAGTCTTCCACTTGTTTATACCTTCCTCTACCTTTCTTCGATGTCCTGTAGTTTTCTGAGAACAGGTCCTTTACTTCTTTGAGTAAGTTTATTCCTAAGTACCTTAATGTTTTTGTTGAAATGATAAATGGGATTGTTTTTTTCATTACGATTTCTGATAGTTCACCATAGGTGTATAAAAATGGCATCAATTTCTGAATGTTAATTTTACACCCTGGTACATTGCTAAATTCATTTATTAAAACTAGTTATTTTTTGGTGGTGTCTTTAGGATTTTCTATGTACAATATATGTCATCTGCAAATAATGACAGTTTTACTTCCTCCTTTCCTATTTGAACACCTTAGATTTTTTCTTCTCATCTTACAGCTGTGGCTAGGATTTCCAGTGCTATGTCGAAGAAGAGTGGTGAAAGCAGATATCTGTCTTGTTCCTGTTCTTGGGGGAAATGAATTTAGATTTTCCAATTGCGATGTTGACTGTAGGTTTTTCATACATAGCCTTTATTATGTTGAGGTATGATCCCTTTATTTTCACTTTGCAGAGAGTTTTTGTCAAAAATAGGTATTGTTGCCCTGTCTAGATTGACTCAGAGGTTACAGCATTGGACTACGGACCGTAGAGTCATGAGAGTGATTCTTGGTCAAGGGCATGTACCTCTGTTGCAGGTTCAGTCCATGGCCGTGGTCAGAGTTGTACAGTGGGCAGCCAATCAATGTGTCCCTCTCACTTTGATGTTTTTCTCTCTCCCCCTCCCACTCTATCTAAAAATTGATGGTAAAGTATTCTCAGGTGAGGATTAAAAAAATGGGTGTTGGATTTTATCAAATGCTTTTTCTGCATCTATTGATATGATCATGTGATTTTTATCTTTCAGTTTGTTTCTGTGATGCATTACATTTATTGTTTTGTGAATATTGTAACAGCCTTGCATCCCTGGAATTAATCCCACTTGGTCATGGTGCATGATCTTTTATGTACTGCTGCATCCAATTAGCTAATTATTTTGTTGAGAATTTTAGCATCTATGTTCATCAGGGATATTGTCCTGTAATTATCTTTCTTTGTAGTATCTTTATCTGGTTTTGGAATTAGGATAATGCTGGCCTCATAAAAAGAGCTTGGCAGTCATCCACTCTCTTGAGAAGAACTGAGAGAGGATACGTATTAGTTATTCATTAAAAGTTTAGAAAATTCTCCTGTGTATCCATCCAGACCAGATATTTTGTTTTGGGAGTTTATTGATTACTATTTCAATTTCATTAGTTGTTATTGGTCTGTTTAAATTTTCTGATTTTTCCTCGTTGAGTGTTAGAAGATTGTATAATTCTAGGAATGTGTCCATGTCACCTACGTTCTCCAATTGGTTGTCATATAATTGTTCATATTCTTTCTTTCTTTCTTTTTTTTTTCCCCCTTATTGATTTTTAGAGAGAGAGGAAGCGAGAGGGAGAGAGAGATAGAAACATCGATGACAGAGAACATTGGCTGGTCACCTACAACATGTCCCCCACTGGGGATTTGGCCCACAACCTGGGTATGTGTCCTGACCAGGAATTGAACCGGCGACCTCTTGGTGCATGGGTTGATGCTCAACCACTGAGCCACACCAGCCGGGCATAGTATTTCTTACAATTGATTGTATTTCTATGTTGTTAGTTGTTACTTCACCTCTTTAGTTTCTGATTTTGTTTATTTGGGTTCTCTTTGTTTCTGATGAGTCTGGCTTAAGGTTCATCAATCCTGTTTATCTTTTCAAAGAACTCTCTCCTTGTTTCATTTATCTTTTTTCTTGTTCTCTTTCCTTTTTTTTTTTTTTAATCCACACCTGAGGATATTTTTCCATCTATCTTCAGATAGAGTGGAAAGAGAAGGAGAAAAAGGAAGAGAGAAACATCGAGTGAGAGGGACACATCGACTGGCTGCTTCCCACACAACCCAACCAGGGCTAGGGATGAACTGCATCTGAGGTACGTGCCCTTGGCAGGAATCGAACCTTGACTCATTGGTCCATGGGCTGACACTGTACCACTGAGCCAAACCAGCCAGGGCTTTCTTGTTTTCTCTAATTCTTTAAATTGTACAGTTAGATAGCTTATTAGAACTTTTTCTTGTTTCTTGAGGTAGGACTGCTTTCTTTGTGTCCTGTAGATTTTGTGTTGTGTGTTCATATTCATTAGTTTCCAGGAAGTTTTTTTATTTCTTCCTTGATCTCCTTGGTAACCCATTCATAGTTTAATAACATGGTATTTAGCCTCCATGTGTTGAAATGTTTTTGAGTGTTTTTATTGTAGTTGATTTCTAGTTGCATGCCATTGTGATCCAAAAGATGCTTGAAAATATTTCAATCATCTTGAACTTGTAGAGACTTGGTTTGTGTCCTACATGTGGTCTATCATGAGAATGTTCCCTGTGTGCTTGAGAATAATGTATATTCTGTAGCTTTGCAGTCAATGTTCTGTAAATGTCAATTTAATCCATCTGATCTAGTGTGTCATTTAAGGTAATTGTTTTCTTGTTGATTTTTTGTCTAGAGGATCAATCTAGTAATGTTACTGAGATGTTAAGATGTCCTACTATGACTATATTGTTGTTGATCTCTCCCTTAAAGTTCCCCAGAAGTTTTTTTTTTTTTTTCTTTCATATATTTGGGTGCGCCTCTATTGGATTTGCATATATGTTGACCATGGTTATATCCTCTTGTATCAATCCCTTCAGTATTATGAAGTGAATTTCATTGTCTCATCTATGGCATTTATTTTGAAGTCTATTTTGTCAGTTATGAGTATTGCTACCTCAGATTTCTTTTCATTTCAATTTGCATGGAAATATTTTTTCCATCTCTTCACTTTCATCCTGTGTGATTGTTTTGTTCTGAGGTGGATCTTTTATAGACAGCATATATATATGGGTCATGTTTTCTTTTCCATTCAGCTGCCCTATGTTTTGATTGGAGCATTTATTCATTTATTTTCTTGTTTTAAAAAATATATGTTTTTTGTTGTTATTAATTTTTTTAGAGAGAGAGGGAAAGAGAGATAGAAACATCAATGTGAGAATCATTGATTAGTTGCCTGTATGCCCCCAAAGGGGATTGAGCCCACAACCTGGGCATGTGCCTTTAATTCTGAATCAAACCAGTGACCTTTTGGTGCATGGGACAATGCTCAATCCACTGAGCCTCACCAGCCAGACTGATTGGAGCATTTAATCAATTTCCATTTAAGGATATTATTGATAAGTACTTGTTGCCATTTATTCTTCATGCCTGTGCCTCCCCCCACCCACCACCACCCTCATTCTTCACTTCTTACAACAGTCCCTTTAACATTTCTTGCAGTGCTGGTTTGGTGGTTATGAACTCTTTGAGCTTTTTTTTTTTTTGGTCTACAAAACTCTTCATTTCACCTTCAATTTTGAAAGATAACTTTGCCAGATAGAATAGTCTTGGATTCAGTCCTTTGCTTTTCATTACTTTGTATCCTTCATGCCACTCTCTTCTAGCCTGAAGTGTTTCTATTGAAAAGTTAGCTGAAAGTCTAATGGGAGCTCTCTTGTGGTTAACTTTCTTTCTCTCTTGCTGCTTATAAGATTCTTTCTTTGTCTTTAATATTTGTCATTTTAATTGTGATGTGTGTAGGTGTGAGTTCTCCTTGATTGAGATTCTCTGTGTTTCTTGGACTTGTGTGACTTTTTCCTTCACCATGTTAGGGAAATTTTCTGTCATTATTTCTTCACTTTTTCTTTCCTTGCTCAGTTTCTTCTTCTTCTGGTACCCCTGTGATTGGGTGTTGCCACATTTTATATTTTCCCATAGCTCCCTTTAACTATCCTCCTGCTTTTTCATTTTTTTTCCAATTTCTGCTCTTAGTGGGTGTTTTTTTTCCACCATATCTTCTAATTCACTGATTTGTTCTTCAAATTCTTCTAATGCACTGTTATTTCTTTCCAGGGTATTCTTTATTTCATCTATGTCATTCTTCATTTTTGATCGACTCGCATTCATGGTTTCTATATCTTTTTTCATGCTGATGTAGTTTCTACTAATTTCCTTATAGTTATCATTAACTTGCTTGTAGTTCTCACTAAGTTGTTTGAGAACCCTTATAACCACTACTTTGTATTGTTTATCTGACAAAAT
Source organism: Molossus molossus (assembly GCF_014108415.1). Classification (NCBI taxonomy): domain Eukaryota; kingdom Metazoa; phylum Chordata; class Mammalia; order Chiroptera; family Molossidae; genus Molossus; species Molossus molossus. The sequence goes on along the minus strand of NW_023425351.1, from coordinate 6,009,851 downwards.
GTTTTTCTCTATTTAATTTAGTTCTTTCTCTGGCTATTCCTCCCTTTATTTAGGGATTGTTTCTTTGTATCTCCATTTTAGTAGTTTGACAGTACAGGGTGATGGGTGAGGCAGGCTAGGTCTTGACGCCAGGTCCATGTATCTTGGCATGTAGGGTCACACATGTTCACAGAGGTTGTGGCCCCTTTACTCTGTGAGATTGTACCTGCAGGGAGTTGCAGGTGGGGCTTGGAGGAATAGATCAAGACTGCCCTCTCGATTTGGGGTGGTGTCAGCCCTTGGCAGGGAAGAGAGCTTGTTGCCCCCTTCTATCTCTACAGTTCACTGCCAGAGGCCCTGCAGGAGGTCTCCAAGGGGGTGGCTTCAAATGTCCCAGTTTTGATTTGCATTTCCTTTCACCTGTGGGACTGCACTTGGCAGTTTGTGCCAGTATATTTGGGGAATACAAATTCACTCAGCCATGTTTGGGGGTGGTGCAAACCCTTAGCCCTCATGAAGGGAGCTAGATGCTCACTTTCTAGCTCAGCATTGCCTGGCCAGAGCTCCTGAAGGGAGGCTCCAATGGGGTCACCCCATAATTCCCAGTTTTGAGTTGTGACCCCTTTACCCTGTGAGGCTTCACTTCCAGGGAGGTACAGTGGGGCTTGGAGAAATAGACCAAGGCTTTCCCATATGCTTGGGTGGGGCTGGCTTTTGGAAGAGGATAGGGCTTCCTCCCCTCCCCCTTCTATCTCTGCAGCTTACTGCTAGAGGCCCTGAAGGAGGCCTCCAAGTGGGTCACTTCAATTGTCCTAGTTCTGATTTTTACTTCTTCCCCCCTGTGGGACTGCATTTGTCTGGTGGTGTTGGCAATTTGGGGACTGCAAATCCAAGCAGACCTTTGTTGGGAGGTGGTGCTGGCCCTGAGCTAGGTAGTTAGCCCCTGGCTTTCTAGCTGGGTGATGTCATGCTCATGGAACTACTTGGCTTGTGGTGCTGGCAGATTTGGGGAATGCAAATCCAGACAGCCCTTTGTTGGGGCTGGCACAGGCTCTGGTCCAGAAATTTGCTGCTCACTTTCTAACTTGGGGGCACCCTGCCTGAGATCCTGAAGGGAGGCTTGCAAGTGCATACCTCCCCCTAGCTCTGCAGCTCCATGAGGCCTGAACCAGGGCACCCTCCACTGGGGATGGCACCTGCTTAACCCATGGAAAGGAGGAAAGTTTGGCCTTTATTTCCAAGCTACTCAGTTCAATTTTTATCTAAGACCATGTATAGCTTCTCCAGAAAAACAGCACAGCTCAGGTTCATTTTGGGTACAACCAATAGTCCTTTATGCCAGGCTCGAGCTTGGCAGGGTGGTGTCACCAGTATTTGAAGGACAGGGTTACTGCACTTTCTCCAGCGGTGCCATAAGAATAGAAGTGCTGGACCCTGGGAAATGACCTCCGAGGGCGGTGTGGGATGTCGGCTCAGAACGGGGACCTCAGAAGCCTACCCTCATGATCTCCAGTGCTGTGCCACCCAGACCTTCTCCTATGGCTTCCTCATGCCCTGTGTCTCCTTCCCTCTGCCAGGGCCGTGGGTGAGTGCCTGAGAGCAAGTCCCTACCCCTTATCCCTTAAGATCACCCAGGATTCAAGAAGACTCCTTTCTCTTTCCAGTGGACAGAGTCCCTGCTTATTTTGCTGCCAAATGTTATGCAGGCTCTTCTTCCCGGCTCTAGTGTTCTGGGTTGGGAGTCCCAGTGTGGGACCGAGACCCCACTTTCCCACGAGGAGGTTTTGTGCAGCTACAACATTTCTGTGGCTTCACAGCCACTGCCCCTGGGCGCAGGGACCAGCCCTTTACGTATCTCTGCCCTTCTTGCCAGTGTCTGTGTAGCTTCTTGTTTCCAGTCCTTGTATGTAATAGTCCTGTTGTTAATTCAGGTTAATTGTTCTAAATTTTAGCTATAACTCAAGTTGAGTGCCAAAAGGAGGCGTGTGCTGCTTTCAATGATTGTGCCACGATCTTTCTTCTCCAAAATAAGTTCTTTAGAAAGATGGAAATAATACAAGGCAGGGCTTTGATCAAAGTAAAGAAAGAAACATTAGAAAATAAGTAAGTGAAAGTAAAATAAAAACTTTAAAATATTTATTGAGGTATATTTGACATACTACGACATATTAGTTTTAGATGTAAAATATAACAATTCAGTATTTATGGGTATTGTGAAATGATTACCACAATAACTCTAGTTAACACTCATCACCATACATAGTTATAATATCATTAAAGAATTTATTTTTCTTGTGTAGGAACATTTAAGGTTTACTTTCTTAGCAGCTTGCAAATATACAATACAGTATTAACTAGAGTTGCCTCTGGCAAACACAGATCTCTTCTTTGTATCAATGGGCTTGTTCTTATTAAAGATTCCACATATAAGTGAAATCATATAGTATTTGTCTTTCTTTGACTTACTTCACTTACTTAATGCCCTCAAGGTTCACCCATCTTATTGCAAATGTCAAGATTTTATTTTGTTTTTGTTTTTATGGCAGAAGAATACTCCACTGTGTCTATAAAACATTATTTATTTATCCATTCATCCATCAGTGGATCTTTGGTTGTTTCCATATCTTGGCTATTGTAAATATGGCTGTAATTAACATGGTTGTGCATACATGTTTTCAAGATAGTGTTTTCATTTTCTTTGGGTAAATACCCAGAAGAGGGGTTGCCACATCATATACTTGTTCTGATTTTGTTTGTTTGTTTGTTTTGTTTTTTTAATTTCTTTGAGGAAACCATAGTATTTTTCATAGTGGTTGCACCAACTTATATTTCTATGAACAGTACACAAGGCTTTCCTTTTCTATATGTCCTTTCCAGCACTGACTATCTTTTGCCTTTTGGGTAATAGCAATTTTAACAGGTGTGAGGTGAAATCTCATTGTGGTTTTGATTTACATGTCCTTGATGATTAGTGATATTATGCACCTTTTCATGTACCAGTTGGCCACCTGTATAAATTTTCTTTTTTTTGCAAAAATGTCTATTCAGATTCTCTATTTTTAAACTTTTTTTTTTTTTTTTAATCCTCACCTGAGGACATTTTTTGCATTTATCTTTAGATAGAGAGGGAGGGAGAAAGGGATGGAGAGACAGAGAGAGAGAGAGAGAGAAACATCAATGTGAGAGAGACACAGAGTGGTCGCCACCCACATGACCCCAACTGGGGCCTGAGACAAACTGCAACCGAGGTGGTGCCCTTAGCAAGATCTGAACCCGGGACCATCTGGTCCACGGGCCGATGCTCCAACCACTGAGCCAAACCGGCCAGGGCTAAACTGTTTTTTAAATTACTGAATTGTATGATGATTTCTTTATGTACTTTATGTATTAATCTCTAATCAGATATTTGATTTTCAAATACTTTGTCCTATTCAGTAGATTGCTCTTTCATATTGTTGATGGTTTCTTTTGCTGTGCAGAAGCTTTTTTTTTTTTAGTTTGTTACAAAACCACTCATTTATTTTTGCTTTTGTTGCTTTTACTTTTGGTGTCAGATTACAGAAAGCATCTCCAAGACAGTTGTCAAAGAGCTTATAACTTATCTTTTCTTCTAAACATTTTAATATTTCAATATTTATTGCAGTTTGAGTTCATTGTTGTGTGTGGAGTAAGATAGTGGTCTAGTTTTATTCTTTTGCATGTGGCTCCCAGTTTTCACAACATCATTTACTGAAGAAACTTCTTTTATCCATTGTATATGTTTTACTTCTTTGTTGTAAATTAACTGACTATATTTGTAGGTTTATTTCTGGGCTCTGTGTTCTGTCCCATTGATCTATGTGTCTGGTTTTACACTAATGCCATACTGTTTTGATTACTATAGTTTTGTAATAGTTTTTAATCAGGGAACCCAGTACCTCAGACTTTGTTCTTTCTCATGATTGCTTTGGCTATTTCTGATTGTATACAAATTATAGAATTATTTTATTGATTTTTCTTTGTAATAGTTTGTTATTAGTGTGCACGAACACAACAGTCCTTTGTGTGTTGAATTTGTATCCTGCAATTTGAATTAATTTGTTTATTAGTTCTAAGAGTTTATTTGGTAAAATTTTCATGGATGGATACACACACACACACACACACACACACACATATTAAGCATATATAAATATTATGTCATCTGCAAATGAAGACAGTTTTACTTTTTCCTTTCTAATTCGGATGCTTTTTATTTCTTTCTCTTGTTTAATTGCCCTGGCTTAAACATAAAATATTATGTTAAATAAAAGTGGAAAGAGTCAGCCTTCTTGTCTTGTTTCTCATCTTAGAGAAAATGCTTTCAAATTTTCACAGTTGAGGATAATATTATTGGTGTCCCTGTTTCCTGTTTTTATATTTGTCTTTCACTCTTCTTCTGCCTTCTTAGTTTTAATTGAACATATTATAAAATTACAAAATTTCTCTTTTCTCAACATATTAGTTATACTCTTCTATTGGGGGAGATGGAAGGCTATCTTATGATTTTAAAATACATTTACATGTAAAAAAAAAGTCCACTTTTAATTAACTGTAGGCTAATACATGAGTAGTGGAGGAAATTGTAGCCCAACTCCCTGCTTTCATCCCTTCTCTTCTTCTGTCCTCGTTTCACTCGCCCATAAGCTATGTCCACTGAGTACATTATGGCTGTAATTATTTTGAGAAAATAATTATTTGTTAGATTACTTAAGAATTATAAAGTTTTCTAACCTAGAAGTAATGATCAATTCAGTCAATTTGCATGATACAAAATCAATAAACAGAATCTGTTGTTTTTCTACAGAATACTAATAAAGTGCAAGAAAAAGATGAAAAAACAATCTCATTTATAATTGCATCAAAAAGAAGTAAATTTAGTCAAAAAGGTGACAGATCTACACTGATACTATAAGACTCGATAAAAGAAATTGAAAAAGTCACAAATAAATAGGAATATATTTTTTTGTTTATGAATTGGAAGAATATTGATAAAATGCTTATATTACCTGAAGCAACCTACAGATTTAATGCAATCCCCATCAAAATTCCAATAGTATTTTTCACAGAAATAGAACAAATAATTCTAAAATTTGTATGTAATCAGAAAAAAATCTAAATAGCCAAAGCAATCTTGATTTAACAAAACAATTTAGAATGGAGTACTATGCAGCTGTAAGAAAGAAAGATCTCTTATCCTTTGAGACGACATGGAGGGATCTGGAGAATATTATGCTAAGCAAAACAAGCCAAGCAGAAAAAGACAAATACCACATGGTCTCACTTATTTGTGGAATATAATGAACATAACAGTCTGAGGAATAGGGTAGACTCAGAGACGTGGAAGTAGGGTACAGACTAACATTCCTCAGAAGAGGGGGTGATGGGGAGAAGGAAGAGAGAGAAATACATACATACATACATACATACATACATAAACAAACAATTTTGGGCCTGGCCAGTGTAGCTCAGTGGTTGAGTGTTGACCCATGCACCGAGAGGGCGCTAATTCCAATTCCCAGTCTGAGCACATGCCCAGGTTGTAGGCCAAATTTCCAGTGGGGGGGGGGAGGGGCATGTAGGAGGTGACCAATTGATATTCTCTCTCATTGATATTTCTCTCTCTCTCTCTCTCCTTTCCTCTCTCTCTTAATCAATAAAGAACAAAAATATATTTAAAAAAAGAACTATTTTGGAGGCATAGTGTTTCCTGATTTCAAACAATATTTCAAAACTATAATATTTACATGAAAAAGCAGACATATAGATCAATGGAACAGAACAAGAACTGAGAAATAAACCTATACTTATGTGGTAAATTATTTTACAACACAGAAACCAGGTATATACAAGGGAGAAAAGATAGTCTGCTAAATAAATTATGTGGAAAAACTAGATAGCCACAGGTATGAAAAATAAAACTAGACCCCTATCTTATACCATATACATAAATAAACTAAAAGGGGAAGAAAGAAACAAATGAATGAATAGAGAATAACAAATATGGCAAATATTAATTCAAATATATCAATAATCACTTTAAATGTCAATATTCTACATACACCAATTAAAATCCTGAGACTAGCCTGGCTGGGGTGGCTCAGTGTCTGAGCGTCAACCCATCACCAAGAGGTTGCCCGTTGGATTCCCAGTCTGGGCACAGGCCTAGGTTGTGGGCCTGATCCCCAGGGGGTGGCATGCAGGAGGAGGCCGATCAATTTTCTCTGTCATTGATATCTTTATCTCTCTCCCTCTCCCTTCCTCTCTCTCTAAAATCAATAAAGAAAAATTAAAATATATATATATATATATGTAGATTGTTGGAGTGGATTAAATAACGTCTCTACCATAGACCCACTTTAAACATGTAAAGGGATGGAAAAAAGATGTACAATACTAACACTAATAATGAAAAAAAGCTGTAGTGGCTAACAGTAATTTTAGACAAAGGAAACTTCAGAATACAAAAAATTATCAAGTTTGCAGAAGAGTATTACATAATAAAAAAGGGATCAATTCTCCAAAAAGACATAATCTTTAGTGTATAAGCACCTAATAAGTGATTGTCAAAACACATGAGACAAACACTGATAGAACTGCAAGGAGAATTAGATAAATCAATTACTGTGGTTGCACACTTCAACACCCCTCTATCAGTAAGTAACATGCTGATCTAGCAGACAGAAAATCAGTGAGAACACAGTTAACTCAGCAGCACTATCAGTCAACAGGATGTACTTCACATTCATGGAATATTTCATCTAAAATAACAGAATGTAATTCTCCTTAAGCTCACATAGAACATTCACTAAGATATACCATATCCTGGGTAATTTTGTTAAATTCAATTAAAATTTCATAAAAAATCTTCTGGCACACCAGTGTGCAGCGACACACTTGTTGAGAATCACTAATCTAAACATTAAATTATAAGACACATTTTTTGTTCATAAAATCATCTGCAGTCCCTGTTTCTTAAAATCATGACTGTTTCACTGTATAATGCTAACTTATATTCCTTACTGATAGGTACAGAAGATATTTGATATTACCTTTAGTGCTTAAAAAGGTTTACATTTTGATAGTTAATATTTTTATCAATTGAAACAGATACATTGGTTAACTCAGAAGCTTTTGAAACCTTATTAAGAAGATACAAAAATTATTAATTTTTGCTGGGTATGTTTTCTTGCAGGGTATAGAGATTAGTGACTAGAATCAATGGAGGTAAAAGTTGAGTTTGTAATCGGAGTCAGTGATCTCTGTTACCAGTGTCTTTGAAAGGGTTCAAAAATATTATGTTGTCAGTAGATACATTACGTCAAACTTATTCATAGATTTAGTAATAATATTGTTTAGTCACATACTTTCTCAATAAATTACTGCATGATTATAAGAAAATAATCTACATAGTTACAAGCCCCCCGCCAAAAAAACTGAACAACTAGAAGTCATACGATGTTTGCTCTCAGACCACAATAAAATTAAAACAGAAGTGAATTACTAGAAGATAGAAAATCTTCAAACATGGCGATCTGAACAATTTTTTTTCCAAATGACACATAGGTCTAAGAAGAATGGAGATATTAAAAACATTTTTAACTGCATGAAAATACAACTTCTCAAAGTATGAAGAATGCAGTGAACACAGTGCTTAGAGAAATGTATAATGTTAAATACATATATCAAAAAAGAAGAAAGATGTAAAATAATCAAAAGAACCACCTTAAAATATTAGAAAAAGTTAATTAAATCCCAAGTAGAAGGAAAAAATGATATAAATTATATCAGAAATAAATAAAATTTAAGACAATCAATAGAAAAAATAAATAAAAACAAAAAGCTGATTTTGTCAAAACATCAGTAAAATTGGTAAACTTCTTGCCAGTCCAACTATATAAAACAAGTGATATAATATAAATCACTAACAAAAAATTAAAGAGAGGTCATTATTAATAATTCTGTTAAAAGGGTAATAAAATGAATAGTATGATCACGTCCATGTCCTCAAAGTTGATAACAAAGATGAAATTGGTCTACAGACTAATATCTAATTAATCTGATTAGGCCTATATGTGTTAAAGATAATTGATCAATTATTAATAACCTTCCAAAAAGAGGCACCAGACTGATAAGTTCACTGCTGGAAACTCTTTTAGAAAACAGAAGTAGATGGAATAATTTTACACTCTTTCAATGAGACCCAGCAAAATCACACAAAGAAATTACAAGGAAATAAAACTATAGACCAGTATCTCTCATGAACATGGAACATTCCTAAAATATTAGCAAATCAAATCCAACAATGCATAAAAGAAATTATACACACTGAGTAGAATTTTTTCAAGGTATACAAATTTGACTTAATATTAAAAAATTAAATATTACAATCAATCACATGAACAGCATACTAAACAAATTCAACACCCATTCATGATTTAAACAAACAAAAAAAGTCTCTAGAAATATAAGTAAACTCCTCAACTTGATAAAAAAAACATATAGAAAGCCCTACTGATAACTTTGTACTTAATAGTGAGAAACTAGATGCATTCCCAGTAAGATCAGTAGCAAGACAGAGATGTTTGTTCTCATCATTCTTATTTAGTATCATACTAGAAGTTCTAAATAACACAGTAAGAAGAGAAGAAAAAAGAATACAAATAGAAAATAAAATAAATCATTGTTCACATGACTGTCTAAGTGGACTATCCCAAAACATCAACCAAAAAAACACCTGAACTATTACAGCAAGGTTGCAAAACAAAAGGTAATATAAAAATGTTAATTGCATTCTGATATAACAATAATAAACAATTGAAATTGAAATTAAGAAACACAATACTTATTTACATTAGTACCCCAAAATCAAATACTTATGTATAAAGGTAACAAAGTTTGTACAGGGTCTCTAGGAAGAAAACCACAAAACTCACATAATGAAATAAAAAAGAACAAAAGATGGAGAAAAATGTGATGTGTATGACTACTAGTTCTCCCCAAATTGATCTATAGCCTCAATGCTATCTCAATCAAATTTGTGTTATTTTTTGATAATCTACAAACTGATTTTAAAGTTTATATGAAAAGCAAAAAATAAAAAACCAGAATAGCCAGCACAATATTGAGGAAGAACAAATTTGGAAGACTGACACTATTTGACATTCTCTAAACATTATCAGACCTTTCTATAAAATTACAGTAATCAAGACAGTGTGGTGCAGCATATGGAAAATAACATGGTGTTTCCTCAAAAAATTAAAAATAAAACTGCCATTTGACCCAGTGATTCCATTACTAGGAATATATCCTAAGAAGCCTGAAACACCAATCAGGAAATATATATGCATCCCAATCTTCATAGCAGAGTTTTTACAATAGCTATTATCTGGAAACAGCCCAAGTGCCCATCAGTAGATGAGTGGATAAAAAAACTCTGGTACATTTAAACAATGGAGTACTATGCAGCTGTTAAAAGAAAGATCTCTTACCCTTTGAGATGACATTGAGGGACCTGCAGAGTATTACGCTAAGCAAAATAAACAAGTCAGAGAAAGACAAGTATCACATGAACTTATTTGTGTAATATAATGAACAAAATAAGCTGATGAGCAAAATGGATTCAGAAACATGGAAGTAGGAAACAGACAAACTCAGAGGGAAGGGAGTTGCTAGGTAGGGATGAGATAAACCAAAGAACTGATATGCATATATGCATAACCAAGGGACACAGACAATAGTGTGGTGATGAAGGTATGGGAGGGGAGGGGAGGGGAGCAGGGAGGAGGGTGTCAATGGGGGAAAAAAGGAGGGACATCTATAATACTTTTAACAATAAAGACAATTTAAAAAGAGAGAGAGGAAAAAAAATAAAAACAGTATGGTTTGATTAAAAAATAGGCAAGCAGATTAGTGGAACAGGCAAGAGAGCCCAGAAATAGATCTATACTAATATAGTCAATTGATCTTTGACAAAAAAGCTAAGGCAATCTAATGTCAAAAGTATAGTCTTTTCAACAAAAATATGATGGAATAATGACATCAACATAAAAAAAATAATAGAGACCATATACCCTGCATTTTATTGACCGAAATTTAAAATATAAAACTATAAAAGTCCTAAAAGACAAAATAGGAAAAATATCTAGGTTACCTTATGTATGGCAATGACCTGTTAGATACCACACCAAAAATTACTACACATAAAAGACAAAACAATTGTATGTTGTACTTATTTAAATTAATGAGTTCTACTATGCAAAGGCCACTGTAAGAGAATGAGAGACAAGCTACAGACTTGGAGAAAATATTTTCAAAAAACATCTGATAAGACTATTTTTTAAAATATAAAAAGAAATCTTAAAAATCAACAGTAGGTGCCCGGCCTGTGTGGCTCAGTGGACTGAGTGTTGTCCCATGGACTGAGAGGTCCCAGTTCGATTCCTTATTAAGGCACATGCCAAGGTTGCAGGCCAGATCCCCAGTAGGGGGCATGCAGGAGGCAGCCAATCGATATTTCTCTATCCCTTCATCTCTCTCTAAAAAAATCAATAAAAACATAAATAAAAATAAACAAATAAAAAGCAACATACAGAATGAGAGAAAATATTTTAAGTCATACAAATCTAAAAGTTGTATCCAAAACGTGTAACTATTCTTATATCCCAGTAATAAAAATACAAATAACCCAATTAAAAACAAGTGAACATTTTGAATAGATATTTCGCAGTGATAATATACAATTGGCCAAGAAACATATGAAAAGATGATTAACATCAGTATTAATTAGGAAAATTCAATTCCAACCACAATGTGATGCACTCACCACCCACTGGCATAGCTGCATCCCAGGAGACAGACAATAACGCGTGAATGTGAACATGTGAAGGAATTAGAATGCTCATACTTGTTCTGAAAGTGGGAAATGGTGCAGTCGTGGAGAAAATGATTTAGCAGTTCCTAAAATTGTTAAATATCAAGTCCCTCCTATATGAATAAGCAAGGCTTGCTTAATATTCAGAATCAATCTATGTCATCTACCATACTAATGTGGTAAAATATATATGTAGTTGTATCAATTGATGCAGAAGACCTATCTGACAAAATCCAACATTCACTTTTTACAAAACTCTCAACAATTTAAGAATAAATATAAACTACCTCATTTTTTTTTTTTTTTTTTGTAGAGAACATCTACAAAAACCAAACATGCAGCTAAGATCATACATCTAGTGATACAATTGATGATATCCCCTAAGAGAATAAACAAGGCCTAATGCCCACTCCCATCACTCTTATTCAACTCAGGACCAGAAAATAAAGTTATATACAATGAAAAGGAAGAAATAAAACAGTTTGTATTTGTTAATGACACAATTTATTTTGCATAAATTCACAATAAATGTGCCAAAAATTTATAGAAATAATATGTGAGTTTAGAAGATACAGGGCACAGGATACATGTGGAAATTCATTTGCATTTTCATAAACAAACAATAAACATGAAGAAGCAAAAATTTATGGCAATATCACACAAAATTCTCTCCAACAAAATGAAATAGTATGGTCAACATTTAAAAAAAATATATACAGAATCTGGATGCTAGAAATCACAAGAGACTGCAAAATAAAAACAAGGGTGATTTAAACGCATGGAAAGATATACCATAACCATGGATTCGTGGATTTTCTGGGTCATGGAAAAGTCAGCATAGTAAAGAGGGCATTTTTGCCCAAATTGACCTATGGATTTAATGTCTATAAAAACCCCAGCCTTTTTAAATAGGCATACAAGAAATTATTCTAAAGTTTATATATAAAAGCTCTGGTGTTAGATTAACCAAAACAATCATGAAAAAAATAAAAACGGAATAAAATGGGAAGAATCTCTGTTTGTAATATTCAGCCATAATATTTAACTACAATATTCAAGAGAGTGTAAGCATTGACTCAGGGAGAGATACAAAGATTAATGGGACACAGTACAATAGAAAATCCAGGAATAAATACTCATATGCCCAACTTATTCTGAAAAAAGTGAAAAGCAATTTATTTAAGATAAGATAACATTTTTGTGAATTCACATTTAAGCAAGTGGATATGAACAAGCAAAAATAAACACTGGGCTAACCTCACACCTTACCTATGTCACGAACTTGAACATCAAATGTGAAACTATGCAACTTAAAACTAAAAATGGGAGCATATATTTGAGATCTAAAATTGGACCAAGAATTCTTAGTCCAGATACCAAAACTGTGATTCATAACAGAAGGAATATATAAATTAAGCCTCATAAAAACTCAAGGAACTATGCAAAATACATTAGAGGATGAAAAGACCAACTAAAGACTGAAAAAAATTCTGCTAAGAAATAGTATGACATATAGAACACATGAAAAACTCTTCAACCTAACATTAAAAACAAACAATTCAAGTGTAACATGAATAAGAGATATGAAGAGACACTTTACCAAAGAGGATATACAGATAACAAGTAAGCTCATGTAAAGATGTTCGATGTCATTAGCCATTAGGGAAATGAAAAATGAAATCATAATGATGACGATGTAGCATTACACACCTCTCAGAATGGCTAAAATAAACAATAGTGACAACATCAAATGCTGGTCAGGATTAAGAAAAACAAGATCACCCATAAATTACTGACAGAAATGTAAAATAGTACAGTACAGTGGAACCTTAGTTCTCAAACTAGATTTTTTGCAGAAGGCTGTTCAAGAAGCAATTTGTTCGAAAACCGAATCACTTTTTTTCCATTACAAATAATGTGAATTGAATTAATTTATTCCAGACCCCTAAATGATTTCCTGTTTTAACCTTTCTTATATATACTACATGTCTAATGTACTGTTTAATACATAAACAAACCCTTCCTTTCTTAATGTATTGATCCACCCTCCATTAGCCTTAAACAAATCACTTTTACATTCATTCTAGGGGTGTCTTTCTGGAGGCCAGAATGCAGCATCTTAGCTTTTTCACATATTGTTGCCTCTGAAATGCTATTATAGTTTAACTTCTTTTTGTTTATCCAAATCAACAACAATTTTCCCTTCTCTTTCCTGAGAGGTTAACAAGGCAAGGTATGGCTGAAGCCTGACTCACTCTTTCATTCTCTCCTTTGTTTGTGTCCTGAGTGACACTTTTAGTCATGCTGATGTATCCCCATGGAAGGATTGTCACATCTAGAACTGAAATTTGTTCCACAACTGACACATTGTTTTCATGATCACCTTGGTCAAGAACCAAATTGTTCGAGACGGGAGACATTCGAAAACTGAGGTTTGACTGCAATTCTGGAAAGCAGTTCAGGAGTTTTTCATAAAGCTAAACATACAACAGATATGACCCCCAATATTGCATTCTTGAGTATTTATCCCAGAGAAATGTAAAATGTACAGAAAAACCTGTTAACAAATGGTCAGAGCAGCTTTCTTTCTCTGTGACAGTCTACCCGAGAAACAACCTAGATGTCCTTTAATGGGTGAAGAGTTATCATGAATACTAGTTGGCAAGAAAAAGAAATGAAATATTGAAACACAACAAAATGGGTGAAACACCAGGGAATTATACTGTGTAAAAAATAGGTCACATATTATATGATTCCCATTATATAATATTCTTAAAATGACAAAATTATAGAAATTGAGGACATTAGGGGTTGTTACTTGTTTGTTAGCAGGGGGTGGGGTGGGTGTGGGAGGAGAAATCAGTTATTATAAAAGGGCAACAGGAAGGATCCTTATCTGATGGAACTTCTGTATCTTTTTTTTAATTAATAAATTTATTTTTGTTACAGATGTTTCTCTTTTTTCCCCCACTGATTCCCCCCTCCTCCTCCCTCCCTGCCCTGCCCCCAGCTTTGTCATCCATTTCTATTGTTCATGCACACATGCACATAATTTCTGTAGTTTCTTTCTCTCCCACCCCCTCTTCTGGGGATTGTCAGTCTGTACCCCACTTCCATGTCTCTGGTACTGTCCCATTCCTCAGACTGTTATATTCATTATATTCCACAGATAAGTGAGATCATATGATTCTTGTCTTTCTCTGTTTGGCTTGTTTTGCTTAGGATAATACTTTCCAGGTTCCTCCATGTAGTCTCAAAGGATAAGAGATCTTTCTTTGGAACTTCTGCATCTTGAATGTACTTGTGGATATACAAATCTACACATGATAATATTGCATATAATTAAATATATGCAGATACAAATTGGTGCAAATATAACTGAGAAAAATGCAAATAAAATTGGTGGGTTGTACTAATGTCATAAAACCGGCTGTGATATTGTACTAGTTTTTTAAATTGTTACCATTGAGAGAAATTGTGTAAAGGTATGCTGGATCTCTCCACAGAGATCCAACTAACACTGGATCTCTCTGTGTTAATTCTTATAGTGCATGGAAGAATTGACAATCATTTCACTGAATATTTAATTTACTAAAATTTTACTCAAAATGAAAGTTTTTAAAACATAAAACCAGTCAAATTCAAGTAAATTACATTTGAACATCCCTCAGGGTGGTCTTAAAGTATGGCACTCATATTTATGTGCACACTCTGTACTGCAAATATGTATAATATGTATGTGCAAAATTATAGTATTTTACCGTGTATAGTAGCTTGCACATGGGAAAACATAATTTAACAGAGAAAGAATGTGAGAAAAAAATATACATACATAGTTATTGCCTTCAAGGACTCTGTAAATTAGTAAAAAAAAAATAAGAGAGAGAGAACGAGAGAGAGATACAAATGACTCTGGTGTAAGGCAGTATGTGGTAAATTAAATTTTTTTAAAAGTGAGCAGTGGAGGGAAACAGAAATATATTTTTGAAAAGTCCATGAAACAAATGGATTTAATTTTTTTTTTATCTTACCTAGTAAGCTTATTATAATTCCTAACATAAAATATATAATCAGTGCCCAGATTTCTCTAGTTGTCTCAGAATACTTTTCATTGAAGAGTGCCACCCTAATTTGTCTCTCCCCTGCAATGACTTGTCAAATTATGCTTACCACATTCTTGATGCTATTGGTTCCCTGGTATCTGCCAAAAATGACCAGCAAGAGCAGCCACAAGGAGCATTATGAATTCAAACAGCCATGGTGTGTTCTGGTGTATGGTGTCTTCATCCACACCATGCTCAACTGTCCTGTCGTTGGCTGGAGCCTCTTCAAGATGACCCTGGTAATAACTGCAGCAAGACCTCCTCATCTTTGCAACCGCCCTGCTTTCTGGTAGCATGAGATGCACCAGGCATATCATGTACATCTCCTGCTTCAGACCTGGAGGCAGTCATTACTCCAAGGAGGCTGAGTCCTCTCCGGGGAAACCGTGCACTGAGGTACTCACTACACCTCTCAGCATCACATCAGTCAAGGCCTTTCTAGTCTAACAGGGCCACAGGGACAAAGACAGGGTCCAGCAGCAATCCCCAGGGCACCTCTTCCTATGGGTATGGTCATTCACCTATTAAATTCCAACTACACCTGCATGGCCAGAGCAGGGCACTGTCACAAACACTGCAGGCGATACTGGTTGTTGGAACTGTGAGAGCCCATCCAGGTGCCAATCCAGGATGAGAAAGCTGTGCTGGTCAGAGAAGACAGCTCTTGTAGTGCCCACTGTTGGCAGAATCATTCAGGGGCGTGTCATTGTCCAGGCCGGTGGTGTTCACCTCTGCACCTGCAGCCAGCAGCTGTTTGGCCACATCTAGTAGCCCCGGTTACATACCTCGTGCAGCGCTGTCCAGCCTGCAAAGGGAACAGATGGCTTTTGTAGTAATATTTAAGGACAAAAAGGTTTTTTTTAGAACATAAGTTAGTATAGGGGTAAATTCATGGTGACAGAAATAGCTTGAATAAGGATGTCAAAGAAAAAATATGATATGGCAAAATACAATCAATCCATTTCTTTAAATCAAAAGTTCTATGTGATGATGTTATCAGAAAAAAATACAAGACAGATTTTGTTTTAGAAGGCATTGAATTCCAGGTTAAGAATATTATATTTGGCCCTGGCCAGTTTTGCTCAGTGGTTAGAGCACTGTCCATGGACCAAAGAGTCTCGGGTTCGATTCCTGGTCAAGGGCACATAGCTCAGTTGCAGGTTCTGTCCTCGACCTGGTCGTGTTTGTGTGGGAAGCAACTGGTCGATGTGTCTCTCTCATCAATGTTTCTCTTTCTCTCTGTCTCTCCCTTCCTCACTCCCTTCCACTCTAAAAAAAAAAAAAAAATATCCTCAGGTGAGGATTAAACAAAGAAATGAATATTATATTTGTCCTATAGATGGGTAGAATTGTTATAGGTATGCCAATAAGGCCATACAGATATAAAACAGGGAATCTGATTTTTTAAAAATTCATGAATAAAAACATTTAGTTTTATCCTAAATTAAACAAAAAGAAACAAAAAATATAAAAAAGCAAAAGTTATTTTAACCAATTACTCTGAGGTCTTCTTAATAAAGCTGTGGAAATAGTCCAGTCCAGAGAAACAGAGATTTGCCTTCTCTTTGAAAGAACGAGTATAAGAGATGGATTCCAGAGCACTTCTATTCTGTAAACTCAATGAGTAAAGGAACCATATCCCTGTTCAGGGCTTTTTGCTCAGTTTTTTGCACTGCTTGGAGCATAACAACAGAACAGTATGTGTTTTAAATGAAGTATGTGTGCATACATGCATGAGATAGAAAGTCTAGGCTTAACACATACTGATTTTGTGTGTCAAAAAGAAAGGAAGATATAAAATCAAATAACTGTTCAAGCACTGGTGTCTTACGAGGAAAAAGACCTTAAAGACAGGAAATCATAGCTCATGAGTGATGAGATAATCACAGCTCAGCGTTTGCAGTGCTTTGGGGCATATTTAGAATACAGTGACAGTTCCTCTAAATATGCTCTCGCTGCCTCTGTTATTGTCACTTAGAAACACTCAGAGTAAAAGAACTAGAGGAAACTGGTTATTTGTTCTGAGAGAGAACCTGAGGTACCGTTCTAGCAAATTCAAGTCAACAATGAGTGCTTCGATGATGGGTGACTAAATGGAATAACAACATCCCTAGCAAACATGAATAGAGGAAAAGAATACAGACTCATGTAAGATACGCAAAATATTATTAAAGATATTGGCATCAGCTATAACCCTTCCTGAAGATCCATTATATGCTAAGACATTATAAAAATAATGATGGCAACATTTGTAGAAATATTACTGACAGTATAAATTTCCATTTTAATGTGCCATACTTCTTATGCTTATCCATAACTCAGAAAGTTTTTATGTTTATATTCGAAATCACAGTGAGTTTTTTCCACTTTATGAAAAAAGTCACTAATAAATATTTTCTTTTGGCCTTTGCTTTACATCTGAAATTCTTTGAGGCTTTCTGGTACTGAATGGGCAGTGACATCATTTTACTCAGTTCTAAAATTTTGAGCTGTTTATGTTTCTGATTATATTTATAAGGGTTTGTTTTATATCTACATAAATTTCTTATAGAAATTTTCTTTCCAATAATTAAATTGTAGGCTATACTATGAACAACTATATGCCAACAAAATGGACAACCTGGATGAAATGTGCAAATTCCTATAAAAATACAACCTTCCGAAACCCAATCAGGAAGAATCAGATAACCTGAATAGGCAGATAACAACCGGAGAAATCGAAGCAGCGATGAAAAACACTCCCAGGAAACCAAAGTCCTTTACCAGATGGCTTCATGGGCGAGTTTCACCAAACAGTCAAAGAACTGATACCTATTTTCTTCAAACTATTTCAAAATATCCAAGAGTAAGGAACAATTCCAAGCTCTTTTTATAAGGCCAGTATCATCCTAATTCCAAAACCAGACAAAGACACTACAAAGAAAGACAATTATAGGCCAATATTCCTGAGGAACATAGATGCCAAAAATGTCAACAAAATATTAGCAAGTGGGATCCAGCAATACATTAAGATCATACACCATGACCAAGTGGGATTTATTCTGGGGATGCAAGGCTGGTACAATATTTGCAAATCAATAGATGCAATACATCTCGTAAAAAAGTAAAGGATAAAAATCACATAATTATATCAATAAATGCAAAAAAAAAGCATTCAACAAAATTCAGCATCCATTTTGATAAAAACTCTCAGCAAAGCAGGAATAGAGGAATCACACCTCAATAAAGGCCGTATATGATAAATCTACAGCCAACATTACACTCAATGGGCAAAAACTAAAAGTCTTTTCCTTAAGAACAGAAGCAAGTCAGGGATGTTTGCTGTGACCACTCTTATGCAACATAGTGCTGGAACCACAATGATCAGAAAAGGAGAAAAAAATCAAAAGCATAGAAATTGAAAAGGAGGAACTAAAGCAGTCATTATTCACAGATGACATGATATTGTACACAGAAAAACATAAAGACCCCACCAAAAAATTACTAGATTTAATAAATGATTTCAGCAAAGTAACAAGATACAAAATCAACATAAAGAAATTGATGGCATTTTTATACACCAATAATGAACTCTCAGAAAGAGAATCTAAAGAAATCAATCCCATTTTTCACTGCAAAAAATAAGATAACTTGGAATAAACTTAACCAAGGAGGTAAATGACCAGTATTCAGAAAACTACAGGACATTAAAAAAGGAAATAGAGGAAGATACAAACAAGTGGAAGCATATACCATGTTCATAGATTAGAAGAATCAACATCATTAAAAGGTTCATACTATCCAAAGCAATCTATAGATTCTATGCAATTCCTATTAAAATACCAATGGCATATTTAACAGATCTAGAAGAAATATTGGAAAATTTTACATGGAATCAAAAAAGGCCCCAAATAGTCACAGCAATTGGGAGAAAGAAGAATAAAGTTGGAGGGATCACAATACTAGATATCAAGTTGTACTAGCAAGCCACTGTAATCAAAACCACTGGTACTGGCCCAAGAATAGGCATATAGATCAATGGAACAGAACCAAGTTCCCAGAAATCAACCCACAACCTATTGTCAATTAATATTTGACAAAAGAAGAAAGAACATACAATGAAGTAAAGGCAGTCTCTTAAATAAATGGTGCTGGAAAGATTGGACAGAAACATGCAAAAAATGAAAGTAGACCACCAACTTACACCGTACAAAAGAATAAACTCAAAACACATAAAAGACTTAAATGTAAGTCAAGAAACCATTAAAATTCAGTGGGACTACTACATCAAACTAAAAAGCTTCTGCATAGCAAAAGAAACTATCATCAAAGTGAAAAGTGAACCCACTATTTGGGAGAACATGTTTGCCAATAACACATGTGATAGGGGTTAATTTCACAAAAATATAAAGGACTCATATATCTCAGCAAAAGGGAGACAAATAACCCAATTGAAAAACGGGAGCAGGGCCTGAACAGGCACTTCTCCAAAATGGACATACAGCTGGCCAATAGACTTATGAAAAAATGCTCAAAGTCACTAATCATCAGAGAGATGCAAATTAAAATGACAGTGAGGTATCACCGCACACCTGCCAGAATAGCTGCCATCAACAAATCATCAAACAACAAGAGCTAGTGAGAATATGGAGAAAAGTGAACCCTAGTGCGGTGTTGGTGGGAATGCAAACTGGTGCAGCCACTGTGGAAAGCAGTATAAAGTTTTCCTCAAAGAATTAAAAATGGAACTACCATTTGACCCTGTGATCCCACCAATCAGAAGGAATATGTGTACCTCTATGTTCATAGCAGTGCTATTTACAATAGCTAAGATCTGGAAATAGCCCAAGTGCCTGTCAGTAGATGAGTGGATAAAATAGCTGTGATACATTTATAAAGTGGAATACTATAGTGCTGTAAAAAGTAAAGGCGTGAAAGTGTGGAACAGACTGATATATTTCAGAGGATGGGGGGCAAGGAGACAGGAAGAGATTAACCAAAGAACTTATATACATATATGCATAACCAATGGACAGAGACAATGGTGTGGTAATGATCTTAGGTGGGGCAGGGGCTAGAAGGATGGGGGACGTCTGTAAGTCTATCAACATAATAAAAAAAAATTATGTCCTAAGAGAAAAATGAAGAGGAATAGAATGAGGGAGAGAGAGATGGAGAGGGAGGTGGAAGAAAGGAGGAGGGATAAAGGGGGAGAGAACATAATTACCAGTTTAGAGCTCAAGGAATGGATAAGGCCATCGCAAAAGTCTATGAGTTCTAGGCCCAAGAAGAGAGTTATAAAAAGAAAACTGACTTAGAAATTATATTTAAAAGATTTTAGGATTAATTAACCAATAGAAAGAGAAATTTTTGAGAACCTGAAACTATCTCATCTAATAAAATTCTCTCAAATAAAAAAAAAATGTAGGCTAAAAAATTAAAAGGTTAATTCAGTTTTGTTTTTTTATCATCAGTATTACTCAACAGGGCTTAACTGAAGAGTTAGCCAGTATATTTGTATGAGTTTAATTTCTAAATATTTTGACCCAGAAAATTCTATAGCTAAGATTCCTTGGGGGAGCTGATTGTGTTTAAGGTAAGGTATATGGTATGCATACTTATTTCTAATATTGTCTATTTGTTAATTAACTGCTAATTGTGTCTTTCTCAAATATTTACTTTGCTAAGCTATACTGCATTTCCCAGAATTCTCCTTCCTATGTCTTCTGGTTAGGGTGGGCCACAAGAAATGTTCCTTTGAGAGATTTTGGAGGAAGAGGTGAAGCCACAGCTATTGTGTCGGTCCCACATGTGTTTCCTCCCCTGCTGGCTGACTTCCTTCTCCTGAGTCAGCAGCTGGGCCTGCACCTGCCATCTGCCCCTGGATCCTCCTTTACTGTCTTTATATCCTTACCCAGGTGTGTATACTTAGCTCCTTAACAAAGAGCCCAGCTTCTGCAAGGTCCCCATAACATCAGGGTCACAGACCACAAGAACACATTTCAGTTCCTCCTGTGGTGTCCAGCTCATGCTTGGCAGTTAACAGCCTGTCCTTGCTCTCTTTTCCTTTTTGTCCATCTTGCCTCCCTTCGCCTGTCTGTGGACGTTTAAGTGCTTACAATAGACACAAAGACAAAAAACCTTGAGCCTTGACCAGTAAAGGGATTATGTGTGTTGTGTGACATTTAGGCCATACCTTGTAATTATGTACATTTAAAAATTTTTGTTTATTCAGATTTTCCATAATGAGGACTAAAAAATTATCTCAAATTCTTCTTCGAATAGATAGAATCAATATGAAGGATGACTAGTACTTAAATGTAGGATATTTAATGACTAATTCTTAGATGGTCTTACGTTATATGGGCTTTCAGGGAGATAAAAGCATTCACAATACAATTTTATAGTTTTATATTGAGAGTCTTGGTCAAATACTAATCCAAAATGGTTCAAATAGTTTCTGAAGAACACAATCATGATAGAAATTCTGCAGAAAAACCACATACCTGGCCATTGCTTCATTTTAGCTCCTCCATTCAACACATTTACATGGTACCAGGCACTGATCTTGATTCTGAGATACTTCAAAGGCCAAAATGGAAAAATGCTTTAACACTTGCCCTTATATTCAGGCAAGGCAGAAAACAAACTCTAGCTGCAATAACAAAACAATATGTAGTTTGTTAAATTATGCTAAGTGTTGTGTGTTAAATTGAACGTTGATAGGTGTCATGAGGATTGGGAGGCTTGGGAGTGCTCAGTAGTGACAGATGAACTGTTCAATTCCCAGTAGGAGGGTCAGTGTATTGATGTCCTGGAGCTGACATTTAAACAAAAACTTGAAGAGAATGAGAGGGTTAGCGATGCTGATGAAGAATATTTAATTTACTGGGAATGAATAGCCATGACAAGGCACTAAAGTGAGTTGATGAACAGTATGTTTGAGCCATGGGAAGGAAGCCAGAATAGAGAAATCAAGGAAGAAGAATGATGAGAGAGGAAATCAGAAATTGAATGAGAGAACTACTAGGAAGCGTGTTATGTAAGGACTTGGGAATCATCTGAGGGACTTGGGTGTCTCCATCTAGGGCTTTAGCCTGGCTTGTAGTGGAGGGGATGGGAGCCATCCCTAGGTTTGAACAGAGGATTAACATGGTCAGATAAAAACATTTTCAAAAGTTTGTTCTGGCTGCTGCAGGAGGATTGATTGGTAGGGAAAAGCCCAGTCTTGAAGGCCAGTAAGAGGTTTATATAGTAATCCAGGTGAACATTTATAATGACTCCTGACCAGGAAGATAGCATGTAAGATGGTGAGAAGAGGTGATTTTATTGAAGTGTTTATAAAGTTGAGGCAATGGCATTTTTTTTTTTTTAATTTTAATCATTTTTTTTTTTTTTTTTTTTTTTTAGAGAGGAAGGAAGGGGAGAAGGAGAGAGGCAGAAACATCAGTGAGAAAGAAACATTCATTGGGCTGCCCCCTGCATATCCCCTACTGGGAATCGAGCCTGCAACCTGGGCATGTGTCCTGAATGGGAAATGAACCAGTGACCTCTTGGTCCATGGGTCCACGCTCAACCACTGAGCCACCCCAGTTGGGCGCAAGAGCATTTCTTGATGGATTAAGTGTGGAGTGTGGTTGAGAGAGGAGTCATGATGACTATGTAGCTTTAGCAGTGAAGATCAGGAAACATGATGCTGTCCCTGGCGATGAGGAAAGCCATGAGTGTAACCTATTTTGGCAATAATATCAGATGTTTATATTTGTATAGGTTGAATTGGAAATGCTAGTAGATATCCAAGAACAAGTTTCCAATAGCTATAGAATGTTAGTTATAAAAGGTGTTAAGCTTGGAAAGGCTGCATCAGAATACACAGAGGCTCTGAGAACTCTGATATACAGTCTTTCAGATGTGTATAAGCAGAAGGATTGCTAAATTACTTGGTTAAAGCATTCTTTAAAACTATGGGCAAGTAATGCCTATTATTCACTCATAAAGTTGTTCAATGGAAAAATGTGTCATCTATCTATCTATCTATCTATCTATCTATCTATCTATCTATCTATGATGTACCTATCTAATCATCTATCCAATCTACTTACTTATCTATCATTCATATATATAATAAGTAAAGCAGATATAGGGAAATTCACATTTACAAAATTAATAGAGAACAATTATATGTTGGAAAGTGTGATTTAAAGAATTCAGAAGCCGGCCTGGCTGGTATCGCTCAGTGGTTAAGCATCGTCCCATGCACCAAGAGGTCATCGGTTCAATTCCCAGTCAGGGCACACATGTTTGGGTTGCAGGCTCAATCCCCAGTGGGGGGCATGCAGGAGGCAGCTAACTCTCTCTCTCTCTCTCTCTCTCTCTCTCTCTCTCTCCCCCCCCTTCTTCTCTCTCTAAAAATTAATAAAAACATATTGAAAGAATTCACAAGCCCTAATTTATTAGGGTAGGTTTTTTCATGATTAAACAAAATTTTTTAAGAATGTATCTATTGCATGGAGGAAAGCATTCCTGTGTATTATAGTACTGCTTTCTTAGTAGATTCATGTGTTATGGAACCAGATTGTTCGTATCTCTCTGTCATTCTCCCCCTCCTTTCCTCCTAAACATGTAAACATACCCAGGAAAAGTTCATTCATCAGTGAACCAACACTGCCAGGCATTGCTCCACAGCAGCGGTTCTCAACCTGTAGGTCGTGACCCCTTTGGGGGTTGAATGACCCTTTCACAGGGGTCACCAAAGACATAGCAGTAGCAAAATTACAGTTATGAAGTAGCAATGAAAATAATTTTATGGTTGGGGGTCACCACAACATGAGGAATTGTATTAAAGGGTCGCGGCATCAGGAAGGTTGAGAACCACTGCACTAGAGGCTGAGAGAAAAGCAGTGTGGCTGGGAGCTTGCATACCAGTGAAAAGGGACTGATAATGAACACATAAACTGGAGTTAAATAGATTGTCTTTGCTGGAAAATAGAATGAAATGGGTAAGAGGGTAGAGAATAACCGATGATGTGATGCACTGTTTTACATAAGAAAAAATAAGAGTATCTCAGTTCCATGAAGAAAATTAATAATTGCTAGGAAAGGATTTTTTCTTTTGAAAACAAGTAGTTTTCAAGAAGCAATATGGTCATGGCCCATATGGAGCAGACGGGTGGAAAAGGGTGTTATTTATTTAGTCCGACATTCCTGACTTCTCCTGACATCCCCCACCATCAACTAATAGACTTTATTTTTAAGAACAGCATTAGATTGAACAGATAGTACAGAAAATTCCCACACACTCCCTTCTGCCTCAGAGTTTACCTTAATATTAGCAAATTGTATTAACAGAATACATTTGTTAACATTAGAAAGCCAGTACATTATTAACCAGAGTCCATAGTTTAAAATTTAAAAAAACACTTCTTTTGTTGTATAGGTCTATGGATTTTGAAAAAGAATAATGTATGTACCATTACAGTGTAATGCTGAATAATTTTAGCACCCCCAAAATGCACTGTGCTTCACCTATTCATTTCCCCCCTAAACCCTGGGCAAGCATTGATCTTATTTTCTCAGAAGTATTGCCTTTACAGGATTCCTTGGGATTAGGATTCCTCAGTCTTACAGTGAGACTGTGTCTGGCTTAGTAAGAAATTGTCAAATTGTCTTCCAAAGTGGCGGTACCGTTTTGGATCCCCACTGTCAATGAATGAAACTCCTGTTACAGTGCCTCCTCATCAGTGTGTTGTGTTGTCAGTTTCACTGGATTTTAATGGGCGTGTTGTGTTGTCTCATTGTGTGTTTAATTTACATTCTCTGTTTTGGGCTCTCTCTTCTCGTCCATTGATCTGTTTGACCATTCTTGCACCCATAGCACACACAGCTTTACAGTGGAGTTACATAGTGTGAGTGTCTAATTTTGTTTTTCAATGTTGTTTTGGTTAATCTTGGTATTTTGTGTTTTTATGAAAACTTTATTATTTTTTGTCTGTGAAAGAGACCTTATTTTAATTATTCTATAGGTGAGGAAACTGAGGCTGAGGTGGGTAAAATAACTTTCCCAAGGCTGTCTGACTTCAAGGAAAATGCTCTTCCCACCACACAAGTCTTTCTCTTCAATGTTCCTCATGGTTAAATGTCCCTACACTCTGTGTTTTTAAAATTTATTTGTAATTATAGTTGATATACAAAATCATTTTAGTGATTCAACATATAGACTTAGAAAGTGATCCCCACAAACATCTAGTAACCATCTGTAAGCATACATAGTTATTATCATATTATTGACTTTATTTCATATGTTACATCCCCATGTCTTATTTTACAACTAGTATTTGATACTTCTTAATCCTTCCCCTTCTTTTACCCAACCCACCCTCCTCTTTATCTACCTTCAGTTTTTCCTCTGTATCTCTGAGTTTGCTTCTGGTTCATTTTTTTTTTTCTTGTTATTTCAGATTCCGCATGTAAGTATAAATATACGGTATTTGTCTTTCTCTGTCTGACATTTCACTGAGTGTAATTTTCTCATGGATATTCCTATCCATGTTGTAGCAAATGAAAAGAGTTTACTCTTTTCTGTGACAGCAATATTCCATTGTATATATATACTATATCTTCTTTATCCATTGATCTACTGATATACAGCTAGGTTGCTTTCATATTTTGGTTATTATAAATAATGCTGAAATAAACACAAGGGTGCATATATCATTTTGAATTACAGTATTCTTTTGTTTTCTTCAGATAAACACCTACATGTAGAATTGCAGGGGCAATAACATAGTTCTGGTTTGAGCTTTTTGAAGAATCTCCATAGTGTTTCCATAGTGACTGCACTACTTTGCAATTTCACCAACAGTGCACCAGGATTCTCTTTTCTCCACACCCTCACCAACAGTTATTATTTATTGTTACTTTGATAATAGACATTTGACAATTGTAAGGTGATAGTTCCCTGTGGTTTTGATTTGCATTTTCCAGATTATTAGTGATGTTGAACATCTTTTCATGTGTCTGTTGGTCATCTATATGTCTTCTTTGGGGAAATGCTTAGTCCTCTGCCCATTTTTAATTAGATTGTTTGTTCTTTGATTGACTGTTAGTGAGTTGTATGAGTTTTTAATAAGTATTTTTTATTTTAACCCCTTATCTGATATATCATTTGTAAATATCTTCTCCCATTCGTAGGTTGCCTTTTCATCTTATTAATGATATTCTTTGCAGTGCAAAAATGTTTCAGTTTAACCACGGTCTATTTGTTTATTTTTGCTTTTGCTGCCTTTGTGAGGAGAAATATAAAAAAAATATTGCATATCAAAGAGTTAGTGCTTATGTTTTAGGAATTTTATGGTTTCAGGTCTTAGATTTAAGTCTTGAATCTGTTTTAAGTTTATTTTTGTATATGGTAAAAGAGATTAGTTTAGTTTCAATTTTTAAAATGTATGTTATTTTCCCATAATTTATTGAAGATACTACTTTGTCTCCATTTTATGTTCTTACCTAATTTGTCATGGATTAGTTGACCATGTAAGTATATTTATTTCTGGGTCTCTATTCTGTTCCATTGTGTATTTATCTGTGTTTGTGCCAGTACAGTATTGTTTTGGTTAGGATAGCATTGCAATAGAGTTTAAAATCAGGAAGCATGAAACCTCCAACTTTGCTCTTTCTCAATATTGCTTTGGCTAATTGGGGTCTTTTGTGTTTTATATACATTCTAAAATTATTTGTTCTAGCTCTGTGAAAATGGCCATTGGTATTTTGATAGGGATTGCTTTGAATCTGTAGATTGCTTTGGGTAATATGGACATTTTAATGATATTAATTCTTCTAATTCACTAGCATAGTATATCCTTGTATTTGTTTGCATCTTCTTAAATTTTTTTCATCAATGTGTTATTGTTTCAGAGTCCAGGTTTTTTACCTCCTTAGTTAAATGTATTTCTATGTATTTTATGCTCTTTAATGCAATAGTAAATGGAATTATTTTCTTAATTTCTCTTTTGGTTCGTTTGTTATTTGTGTATAGGAATAACAGATATCAGAGTAATAATTTTATATCTGGCAAGTTTACTAAATTAATTTATTAGTTCTAATAATATTTTGGTGAAATCATTAGGGTTTTATATCTATATCTATATTTATCTATATCGATCATATATATGACATGAATCTGCTAATAGTGACAATTTTACTTCTTTCTTTCTAATTTGGATACCTTTTATTTATTTTTCTTTTCTGATCACTGTGGCTAGGCATTCCAATACTATGTTGAATAAGGTTCATGTGAGTGGGCAATCTTGTCTTATTCCTGATCTTAGAGAAAAAGCTTTCAGCCTGTCACTGTTGTGTATGTTAGCTGCGCCTTTGTCACATACAGCCTTTATCATGCTGATGTTTCTCACTTCTGTACACACTTTGTTGAGTTTTTGTCAAAAATGAATGTTGAATTTTGTTGAATGCTTTTTGTGCATCTACTGAAATAATCATATGAACTTTTATCCTTCATTTTGTTTATGTGGTGTATCACATTGATTGATTTGCAGATATTGAACCAATCTTACATCTCAGGAATAAATCCCACTCAATTGTGGTACATGGTCTTATTAATATATTGCTGAATTTGGTTGGCTAATATTTTGTTGAAGATTTTTGCATCTAAGTTCATCAGAGATATTGGCCTTTAATTTTTTTTTTTCTTTTTTCTTCTTTTTCTTGTAGTGTCTTTATAAGGTTTTCCTTTTAGGGCAATGCCAGCTTTGTAGAAAAAAATTGAAAGCTTTTCCTCTTCAATTTTTCGGGATATTTTGAGAAGAATGGGTATTAATTCTTCTTGAATGCTTGGTAAAATTTATAAAACTCTCTAGTCCTGGACTTTTGATTTGGTGTGAGTTTTTGATTGCTGATTCAATTTAATTTCTAGTAATCAATTGGTTCTGATTTTCTGTTGCTTCTTGATTCAATCTTGGAAGATTATGAAATATATTTCTAGGGATTTATTCATATCTTCTAGTGTGTTGGTATATAACTGTTCATAGTATTCTTTTGCAATCTTTTGCATTTCTGTAATCTCTGTTGTTACTTCTCTTTTATTTTTTTATTTTTTTATTTGGGCCTTCTCATATTTTTTTCTTGATGGGTCTGGCTACAGGTTTATATTTTTTATCTTTTCAAAGAACCATCTTTTAGTTACATTATCTTTTCTCTCTCTTTTTTTTTTTTAAGTTTCTGTTTCATTTATTTCTACTCTGATCTTTATCTTTATCTTCCTTCTATCCACCTTTGGCTTTTCCTGTTTTCTAGTTTCTTTCGTGTAAGTTTAGATTGTTTATTGTGATTTTCCTTGTGGTTTAAAGTAAGCCTGTATCACCATAAATTTGTTCTTAGAACTTTTTTGCTGTATCCCAAAGATTTTGTATTGTTGGGTTGGCAGTTTCATTTGTCTCAGTATATATTTGGCTTTTTTCTTGTCTTCTTCATTAACCAATTGATTGTTTAGTTGCATGTTGTTTTGTTTAGTTGCATGTTGTTTAGCTTCCATGTGTTTCTGTTTTTCCCAGTTTTATTCTTATAATTGATTTTTAGTTTAATACCATTAATTTTAATCTTCTTAAATTTACTAGAACTTTTGTTGTGGCATAGCATGTGATCTATCCTGGAAAATATCCCATGTATACTTGAAATAAAATGTATTCTGTTGATTTGGGGTGGAATGTTCTACACATATATGTTAAATCCATCTGAACTAATGTGTCAGTTAAGGCCAGAGCTTCCTTACTGATTTCTTGTCCAGATGACCTATCTATTAATGTAAATAGAGTGTAAAAGTCTCCTGTTATTATTGTATTTATGTCAACCTCTCCCTTTATGTCTGCTAATATTTGTTTTATGTATTTAGATGCTCCTACTTCACCTTCATACTAGCTTTTTAATTGATTGATTTGCTACAATTAGTAAAATGATTACCTTTATAAGTAAGATCATTATTCCTACATTTTCTTATTTTCAATTTTTGCCTTTACTTTCCCAATTAAAATACTTCCTTTAACATTGCTTTTAATGCTGGTTTAGTGGTGAAAAACTTCCATAGCTTTTGCTTGTTTAGAAAAATCTTTATCTCCCCTTCGATTCTGAATAATACCTTTCTGTGTAGAGTATTCTTGCTTGTAGATATTTTATTTCTATCACTTTGAATATATTATGCCATTCCCTATTGGCCTGCAAAGTTTCTGCAGAAAATTTAGCTGATAGTCTTATGGGTGATTTCTTGTTCATAACTAACTGCTTTTCTCTGCTGCATTTTAGATTTTCTCATTTTTTTTTTTAACTTTTGTCATATTAATTATTATGTATTTTGGTGTGGGCATCTTTGGGTTGCTCTCTGGGACTCTGGTTTCTGGACTTCAATGTCTATTTCCATCACCACGTTGCAGAAATTTTCAACCATTATTTCTTTAGTAATGTTTTCTGGCCCCTTCTCTCTCCCAACTCCTTCTGGGAGTTCTATGGTTTGCTTGATGTGAAATCCCTTAAACCAACTTTTAAAAAAAAATATTATTTTCTCTTTTTGCTGTTCTGATTGAATGATTTCTACTACCTTGTCTTCCAGCTTACTTAATCATTTTTCTGCATCAGCTAAACTACTGTTGATTTCCTCTAGTATATTTTAAATTTCAGTTATTGTATTTTTCAGTTCTGGTTGTTTTTGTTATATATTTTCTATTTCTTTGTTGACGTTTTCAGTAAATTCTTCCATTCTTACCACTGAGCATCCTTATAACCAGTGTTTTAAACTATTTATCTATTAGATTTCTTATCTCCATTTCATTCCGTTATTTTTATGTTATGGGCTGTTGTCCTGGTGTCTTATTTGGAACACATTTCTCTGTCTCCACATCTTGGCTGTCTCTCTGTGTTTGTTGCTATAAATTAGGTGAAACAACCACCTCTCTCAGTCTTGAAAGAGTGGCCTTGTGTGGGAGCTTCCCCTTTGTAGATTTCACGTGGCAGGTGTTGTTGGCAGGGCAGCTGGAGCTGGAGCTGGAGCTGGAGCTGGAGCAGGAGCTGGAGCTGGAGCTGGAGCTGGAGCTGGAGCAGGAGCTGGAGCTGGAGCGGGCATGAGCCACGTGAAAACACAGAGGCAAGCCTCACCAGGGCCACCCCGTAAGCAGTTAACCCTGGAACTGGAGCAGTTGTGGGCCACGTGGAGTCCCAGGACGATGCCCCACCAGGCCCACCCTGGGAGTCAGCTAGGGCAGTAGCTGTATCTGGCTCAGACTTGGAGAGTCCCAGGTACAGACCTCACTTGGGCTGCCTCAGCAGGCTGTGAGAAGCTATGATTAGACTGTGCTTAGGCTTCAGAGTCCTAGGGGCAAGCTGCACTGAGGCCCAGAGCTGGAACTGGAGCAGACAGGAGCCATGGGAAGCCCCAGGTTTAAGCTGCACTGGGGCTGCCTTTGCAGACTGGATGAAGCTGTAACTGTATTGGGCACAGGCCATGAAAAGACCTGGAGGCAAGCCATATTAAAGGTACCTTGGCAAACGTTGTAGCTGTAACAGGGTGAGCTCAGGACATGTGGGGTTCCAAGATCAAACCAGACAGAGGCCTAGAGCTTTAGCTGGAGTAGGTGTGAGATGCTCCCAGAGACACCCACACCAGCACTATCCTGGCAGGTTGGTATGAGCTGTAGTTGGAGCTGGCTTCAGCGATGAGGAGTACCAAGAACTTGCTTGCCTGTGACCCTGAACTGTACCTAGGATGGGTACAAACCATAGGAATATTAGGGTAAAGCCACACTGGCACTGCCTTGCCATGCCCGCTGTAAGCTGCAATTGGACTGGCCATGGGGTAACCTAGGATAACCTAGTGCTGAGACCCAGAGCAGTAACTGAAATGGGTATGTGCTAAGGTGGGGGGGGAGGCTTCAAGAACAAACTGCATAACTGGTGTGGTTATGGGGCCTGGAGTGCACTCTACAACCGTGGCCAGCTGCCTGGAGTACCTGGATTATGTTCCTACTTGTGTAATCAAGGGGGAGGAGGAGGGAAACACATAGCATTCTCTGATGCCTCCAACACAGGAGAATTTCCACAGTCCCTCTCCAGTTTGGCAGATATGTTAGGTTAGTAAATTAATTTCCTTCCCATGTAGCCTCAGTGCCCTTTAAACCAGTTTCTCCATGTGCCCCAAGGTGGGTGAGCCTGTGTTCAGGCCCCTCAGTGATCCATCCCTACTGCAGGGTGGTGCCATGAGGGTAGGGTTACCAAGCTACCTTGTCTGCATATTTCTTACATGTTTCTATGTGGGCTGTCTCTGTTTTCCAGTGCAGAAGCTCATTAGTCTGCCCTCAGCTCTTCTTCAGGGAGAACTGCTCTGTCTGTAAGTGTAAATGTAGTATGTTCATGGGGGAGGTGAGTACAGGGTCTTCCTAGCCACCATTATAGACAGAAATGATCAAGTAAACTTTAGAATCAACATGTCAATATCTACAAAATAGCTTGTGATTTTGATTAAAATTGCACTGAATCTACAGATCAAGTTGAGTAGAATTATTCTGTAAATTTTGAATTTTTCAAAATTGTTGAAGTAGTCTATACTATCAAATATATCCAAGTGATCAAGGTTGCTGCTTAGTTCAACTATGTTCTCATACTTTTCTGCCTTCTGAATCTTTCTATTTCTGATAGAGTGTTTAAATCTGATAGAGGGATGTGGAAGTACCCACTTGTAATACAGTCGTCCCTCGCCACTTCACGCTTTGACTTTCTCGGCTTCACTCTGTCACAGTTTTTTCAAATATATTCATTAAAAAGTTGATTGAGACAATGAAAATGATACAGTGCATGCTCTGTTGTCTTAGTCAACTATACACCCCCATATTACAATTAAAATGAAAATTACTGTACATCTGGGCTGTAGGCCTCTGTATTGAGCACCCCAGGAATCCTTCAATGCCAGGTGCAACCGTTAGAGTTTGGAATGGATTAACCGAGATAAACGAGGGACGACTGTAGTGGATTCATTTATTTCTTCTTGGGTTTCTATCAGTTTTTAATTCCTTTATTTTGACATTCTGTTGTTAGACACATGCACATTAAAATTGTTATGATTTTTGGAGAACTGATTCCTTTAAAATTATGAAAATTTCCCTTTTATCACTGATAACAACCCTTGTCTGATATTAATTGAGTTACTCCAGCTCTCTATTGATTGTGTTAGCATAGTATATAACTGTTCATCATTTACTTTTAGTCTATGTTTTATTTTATCTTAAAGTGGGTTTTGTAAACAACATATGGTTTTTAAAAATCTACTCTGACAGTGTTTGTATTTTAAATGGTATATATTTAGATAATTTATATTTAAAGTGATTATTTATATAGTTAGATTAATGTTTACAATATTTGTAAGTATTTTCTGTTAGTTACATTTTTTGTGTGTGTTTTCTTTTTAATACCCCCCCTCTTTTTTGGCCTTCTCTTCTTTTAAGTAATTTTCTGTTAGATTCTACTTCTCCTTTTCTAACATATTAATTATAACCTCAAAAATATTCTAGTGCTTGTCCTAGAGCTTCCAGTATATATTTACAAATAACCTAAGTGTAATTTCAAATAATACCGTGACATGTCACAATTAGTGCAAGTGCCTTATAACCTTATAGCAAAGAGTCACAATTTCTAATTTCCTTTGCTATGACTTCACTGTTATTCATTTCATTCTTTCATATGCTATAATCACCCAGTAAATTGTTGCTATTATTACTTTGATCAATCATCTAATAGATCAATAAAATATATATAAAATAAAGTATTTCTTCTTTTTTTTTTGCTTGTTTGAGGTTTTTCCTTTCTTTATATAAATTTGTTTCTCCTATATCATTTTCATTTTGCCTGATGAATTTATCTATTTTTTCAATCCTCACCTGAAGATATGTTTTTTATTTATTTTAGAGAGAGGGAAAGGGAGAGGGAGAGAGAAACATCAATGTGAGAAACATCGACTTGTTGCCTCCCATTCACAGCTTAACCAAGGGGATCCAACCCACAACCAAGGGTATATGCCCTGATCCAAAACTAAACCTGCCACCTTTTGGTGTAGGGGAGGAGGTTTCAACCAAATGAGCCACACCAGCCAGGACTAACAAATGTATTCTAACATTTCTTGCAAGACAAGTCTACTAGGGGTTTGTCTGCGAAAGTCTGTGTTTTACCTCCACTTTCGAATGATAATATTCTGTGGTGGTTTTACTATTTCAAAACTTGAATAATTTCCCTCTACCACCCTTTTGCTTAAGAGTGCCTGATGAGAAGTCCAATATAATTCTCATCCACGTTTCGCTATAGGTAAGATATGCTTCCTCAACTTCACCCCGGTCTTCTTCCAAGATATCCTGTCTTAGGTTTCCATAGTTTGAATATTATGTGCCTACTTGTATATTTTTTTAGTGTTTATCTTGCTTAATGTTTTTTATTTCCTGCATCTGGGGTTTGAGATCTGTCATTGGGAAATTTAATCATTATTACAACAATACATCTTTTCTGTTTGTTCTTTTCCTTGCAGTATTTCATTTGTGCATATATGACATCTTTTGTACTGGCCCCATAGTTCTTAGATGTTCTAGAGCGTTTTTATGCTTTTATCTTTTTGCTTTCCATTTGGGAAGTTTCCATTCACATATGTTCAAATGTATAGATTCTTTCCTTAGTCATGCTCAGTCCACTGATGAGCCCACATTTTTAACATAAATTCATAGTTTTTATCAAGGAAGTGAGTGGCAAGAGGTTGTAGTAAAACAGTGATTCTGAATTATTCCATTAACTATTAATTAACAAAGATGCAGAGACATGATATGCTATTTTAATTATCTAAGTGAACAAAATGTATCTAATTAAACTTTCTTACATATCTCAAAAGCTAAATTAACCTTTTTTAAAAAATAATCTTTCAGGTGGCAATAATTTTAAAATCATTCTGAAAAGGAATTTGCATTTACTGCCCCCTCATTTTTAAAAGTGTCATAAATTAAATTAAATTAAATTAAAAGTGTCAGGACTAATTAAACTGCACAATAAGTTCATCTAGAACTCTTACTTCTGTACACAGTTTTATCTGCTCATGTTGTGAAGTGAACAATATTTCATTAATGTTTACCTAGCTGCTGCCTTACCTGATTCAGTTACTCAATTCAACAACAACATTTTTGTATACAAAAATCTGTGATGTAAAAATGATTACAGACTAGGCAATGCTTGTTTTCCAAAGAAAGAAGCTTTCCATAAAATATTTAACCTGGACATAAATTATATTAATATAATGAATAAATTCAGTTAAGGCTTAGCATTCCCTGATTCAATAAATTGCTATGATTATACTAAATCATAGAAACTTTCTCAGACACTTGAGAATCATATGTGTTTTTGAAAGGAAAATCATAACATGAAAATTTTTTCAATATAAAGAAAGGCAGATCAACAGGATTTCAATCTATTTAAATGCAGTTGAAAATAAGACTATCTGACTAATAGATATTATTAAATGATATGTGAAACATCATTAAACAATTATGTGATATGTGCCTATGTTGATTTAAATAGCCTTTTAATTTTCTTTTGTCCAGGGGTATAGATATTCTACAGGGTTCCCCAAGTTCAATTTCAGAATTATGTAATTAATGCATCAAGAAAATACAATTTCTGTGAAACTATCATGTTTTTCATCGTATTGATGGTTATGAAAAAAAGTTAAAAGCTATATTAAAAAGCAAAATATAACTTTATAAATTATTCTTTGTATAGAATTTAAAGGAAAATATGATTTTATTTGTGATTGAGTGTAATATATTCCAAAGACAGGGAGTCGCTCTACCTAACAACTTATTCATTTCTAGCTCTTTACTCCTTGAAATTTCAGAGATTTTTTTTTTTTATTAATTTTAGAGAGAGAGGAAGGGAGAGGGAGAGAGAGAGATAGAAACATCAATGAGAGAGAACATCAATTGGCCACTTCCTGCACACCCCCCCCCCCCACTGGGGATCAGGCCCACAACCTGGGCTTGTGCCCTGACTGGAAATTGAAGCAGTGACCTCTTGGTGCAGGGTCGATGCTCAACCACTGAGGCACACCGGCCGGACCTGATCTTCTCTTTATACAATCAGTCAATCCATTTTTATTGAAAAGTTGTTCAGTACATGAAAACAATGGGGAAAATTATTCTTCCTCTCTTATGTACCTTCCTCTTTCTGTATAATCAATAAAGAAAACAAATTTAAAGCTTAAAAGAAATCAATAAAATTAAACGGTACTACATCTATGCATAACCCATTGACAGAGACAACAGTGTGGTGATGGCCAGAGTGGGGGTAGGAAATGAGTGGAGGCAGAGAAGGGGAGGAATAGGAACATCGGTAATAATGTCAACAATAAACATAAATTTAAAAAACAAAAACAAACAAGTAAATGTTATTTTAAAAACACAATATTTGCTCAAGTCAGTAAGAGTTTAGCACAATGAGGGCCAAAAAACAGGCTTGATAAATACTTTTGAATAAATAATATTTATATAGGTAAACAACAATTAGATTGTACTAAGATAACTCTTAAAAGATGCTTTTGAAGGGATCAAAATTGGAAAGGAAGAGGTAAAACTGTCATTATTTGCAGATGACATGATATTGTACATAGAAAACCCTAAAGACTCCATCAAAAATCTACTAGACTTAATAAATGAATTTGGCAAAGTAGTAGAATACAAAATTAACATCAAGAAATCGACAGCATTCTTTTACACCTACAATAAACTCACATAAAGAGAAACTTAAAAAAAATCCCATTTACCATTTTGGCAAAAAATTTAGATACCGAGGAATAAACTTAAGCAAAGAAGTCAAGGACCTCTTCACAGAAAACTACAGGTCATTAAAAAAAAAGAAATAGAGGAAGATATAAAAAAGTGGAAGCATATACCTTGTTCATGGATTGAAAGAACTAACATCATTAAAATGTCCATACTACCCAAAGCAATCTATAGATTCAATACAATCCCCATCAAAATACCAACAACATATTTCACAGAACTAGAACAAATACTCCAAAAGATTGTATGAAACCAAAAAAGACCCCGAATAGCCATAGCAATCTTAAAAAAAAAAAAGTAAGAGGATCACAACGCCAGATATCAGGTTATACTACAAAGCTACTGGAATCAAAACAGCCTGGTACTGGCACAAGAACAGGCAGATAGATCAATGGAACAGAACAGGGAACCCAGAAATTGACCAAGTCATTATGCTCAATTAATATTTGAAAAAGATTTCAAGAGCATACAGTGGAGTTAAGACAGCTTCTTTAATAAATGGTGTAGGAAAAATTGGGCAGCAACATACAAAAAAAATGAAACTAGACCACAGACTTACACCATACACAAGAATAAACTCAAAATGAATAAAAAAACTGAAATAGGACTCGTGGATCTATAAAAATCCTAGAAGAAAATGTAGGCAACAAAATTGCAGACATCACAGGTAGCAGAATTTTCACTGCTACAATGCCTAAGGCAACAGAAACAAAGAAAAAAAAATGAACACATGGGACTACATCAAACTAAAAAGCTTCTGCACAGCAAAAGAAACAACCATGAAAATGGAAAGGGAACCCACTATACTGGAAACCATAATTGGCAACAATACATAAGATATGGAGTTAATCTCCAAAATATATAGAGTACGCATACAACTCAACAAAAGGAAGACAAAGAATCCAATTTAAAATTGGGCAGGGGACCTAAAGAGACACCTCTCCAAACAAGACATACGAATGACCAAGAGACATGAAAAATTGCTCAGCGTCACTAATCATTAGAGAGATGCAAATTAAAACACCAATGAGGTATCACCTCACATCTGTCAGAATGGCTACCATCAACAAATCATCAAACAGCCAGTGCTGGTGAAGGTGTGGAGAAAAGGGGACTCTAGTACACTGCTGGTGGGAATGCAGACTGGTGTGGCCACTATGGAAAACACTATGGTGTTACCTCAAAAAGTTAAAAATTGAACTGCCATTTGATCCAGTGATCCCACTTCTAGGACTATACCCTAAGAAGCCTGAAACACCAATCAGAGAGAATATATGTACCTCTATGTTCATAGCAGCACTATTTACAATTACTAAGATCTGGAAACAGCTCAAGTGTCCATAAATAGATGAGTGGATAAAAAATCTGTAGTACATTTACACAATGAAATACTGTGTAGCTGTAAGAAAGAAAGATCTGTTATCCTTTGAGACGACATGGAGGGACCTGAATTGTATTATTCTAAACAAAACTAACCAATCAGAGAAAGACAAATATGACATAATCTCACTTATTTGTGAAATATAATGAACAAAACAAGCTGAGGAACAAAATAGATCCAGCGACATGGAAGTGGGGTGCAGACTGACAAACCTCAGAAAATATGGATTTGGAGGGAGGGAAGAAATAAACCACAGAACTTATACGCATGTGTGCATGAACAAGGACATAGACAATAATGCTGGGGGTAGAGCGGGATTGGGAGGAGGGTGTCAATGAGGGAAAAAATGAGAAATATCCATAAAAATAAATTAATAAAAAAATTAAAAAATAATAAAGATGCTTTTTATTACAATATGTCATTCCTGCTTCTTGGTGCTAAATGAAAAAAAAAAAAATGAGACAAACATTGTAAAATTTTGAATTAATATTTTTGAAGATCAACTTCAGTAACTTTACCAGAATATCTATTACCTGAGATTAGCTTGCCATTTTAATAACCATATTTTATATTTTTGCACTTATGCTTATTTCTTTTGAAATAATTTTATAAAGGAGGCATTCTCTCAATTTTGAATATTCTGTATCTTTTGTGTACATTCACATATTGTTCTGTAATTATGAGTTCCAGAGTCCTTTTATTGATTTAGCTTTGTATATGAATTCAGTTCTCACCACTTTTCACTTTTTAAAATATGATTTGGCATTCTTGCCTAGTTTATTTTGACTTAGTTCTCAGTGGAATACTTTCAATTCCAAGTAATTTCTTCAAGAAGGACACATGATTACTGTATTTCCCCAGCTCCCCTTGCTTGAGAAAATCTGTAGCATTTTGACGTAGATATTATAACCTGGGTTGCATATTCTTTTGTTTTTAATAAACTTGATATTTTAAAATAGTTTTAGACTTACAGAAAAACTTAAAATATAGCACAGAGGTTCCATGGGCCCCTTCAGGCAGTATTTCTTATTATTAACATAGTACATTTGTATGGTATACTTGTTACAATTAAGGAACTAATACTGATGTATTAGCATTAAGTAGAGTTCTTAGTTATTCAGATTTCCTTGGTTTTATCTAACATCCTTATTTTTTTTCCATGGCTTACTCTAGGATACCATATGACATTATATATATAATTTTATTGATTGATTTTAAAGAGAGATGAAAGGAGATAGATAGATAGATGATAGATAGATGATAGATAGATAGATAGATAGATAGATAGATAGATAGATAGATAGATGATAGAGTAACGTTGATTTGTTTCTTCACTTACTTATGCATTTATTGGTTGATTATTATATGTGCCCTGACCATGGATGGGACCCATGATATTGGTGTATCCAGACAACACTGTAACCAACTGGGCTGCCCAGCCAAGGTCACATGATATATATTTGTCATGTCTCTCATGTTCCTCATAGCTGCAACAATTTCACAGCCATTCCTTGTTTTTGGTGACCTTAAAAATTTGAGAGGTACTGGTCAGGTATATAGTAGAATGTCACACTATTAAAATTTGCTTGATTTTTTTTTTTTCCATTTTTTTTTTTTTTTTTTTTTTCACAGATAGAGTGGGAGGGAGAGAGAGGAAGAGAGACAGAGAGAGAAACATCGATGTGAAAGGGACACATCGAGTGGCTGCCACCCGCACGACCAACAAGGGCCGGGGACAAACTGCAACCGAGGTACATGCCCTTAGCGGGAACCGAACCCGGGTCTCTCTGGACCGCAGGCCGATGCTCTAACCGCTGAGCCAAACCAGCCAGGGCACTTGATATTTTTTTTTACAAATAGTTTGGGATTATAGTTTTTGAGAGGAAGGCCACAAAGGTTAAGTGCCATTTTCATCACATCATGTCAAGCACACATATTATCATGACTGAATACTGTTGATGTGTTATAATGGATTACAAATTTATTATTTCAGTGTTGAAATTGTTTCGGCATTGACCATTGAAAACTTAATCGGCTCATGAGTCCTTTTGATATCCCTGCACCAATGTGTGTGTCTGTGAATTTTATCACTGTTTCACTTTTTGGCATTACAAAATATTCTGGTCCCATCTGGTTATTTTTTCCTCCCAATGCTAGAGTCGGTCATTTCTTCAAGAAGTCCTGATATACTTTATTGGGAAAAGGTATTGGAAAACAAGGTATTATTAGAAAGGTATATGAACACCAAATGTGCTCATTGCTACTAGATGTCACTTTACTGTGGTCCCCTCAGCTGACAAAGTAAATAAATATATGTATATTCACAATAACGCAAATATCTGTATTCTTATTGAGCTGAGTGAGATCTTACTGATATCTCTAACTCTGCTCCACTACTACTTGGATAT
Source organism: Molossus molossus (assembly GCF_014108415.1). Taxonomy (NCBI): domain Eukaryota; kingdom Metazoa; phylum Chordata; class Mammalia; order Chiroptera; family Molossidae; genus Molossus; species Molossus molossus. Next base: position 5,970,255 of record NW_023425351.1, on the reverse strand, counting down.
TTGTAGCCCCTATTTGCCTTGCTTATATATAAAATCCCATTTTAAAAATTCGCTCTGTCTCCTACCATGCTTCATTTTTTTAAGTGAATTTTTCAATTCTATTATATACACATGGCAATATCAGAATTATTAAGCACTGCCCCTTGGGAAAAATATTAATGATTAGAGTACAATGCTTATGTGCAAATCCTTTTGCCTCAAACTTTTAGTTAAAGAGATTCTACTCATAGATGAAAAAGTGGTGATACATATATACTATGGAATATTACTTAGCCATAAAAAAGACTGAAATCTTACCATTTGCAATAGCAGGGTGGACCTAAAATGTATTATGCTAAGTGAAGTAAGTTAGACAAGGACAGATACCATATTATTTCACTTTCTGTGGAATCTAAGAACAAAATAAATGGACAAAAAAAATAAAAATGGACTCAGAGATACAGAGAACAGACTCTTGGTTGCCAGAGGGAAGGAGGCGGGGTGGTTGAGGGGCTGGGTAAAAAAGGTGAAGGAATTAAGAACTACAAATTGATAGTTACAGAATAGTACCAGGGATGTAAGTGCAGTATACAACATTTTGTAATAACTATGTACGCTACCAGGTGGATACATGAAATATTGGAGGAACCACTTTGTAAAGTATATGATAATCTAACCACCATGCACACAGCTGGAACTAATAGAAAATACTACTGAATGTAAACTTTATTTGAAAAATAAAATTAAAAGATACTTCACTCACCTCCAATGTTGCTAAAACCAGCAACTTTTCCCCCACAATTCTTCAGTATTATTATTGTCACATTCTGCATTTTGTTCTAGTTTTTTCTGACCTTTTTAATGATTTTCAAACATTTTCACAAAATAAGGTTTTCGTAATAAAGAAAAAAATGGCCTCACTTAAAGAGGGATTTTGCTTTCATCCAGGTTTTGGGGAGGTGATTTCTAAACCCTTGGGATATCCTGACTGACTGATGGGAATGTCTTAGTGGATTATAGTGGGCCCGTTTGACCTCAGCTAATGGTTTATACTGAGATGAGTCAAGGTGGGTTGGCTACACCTAGTAAATGATCTTCATGTGGGAACTGGCCGTGCCATAAAGACCAACCATATGCTTTATTGTGGGGCTTTTGATGACACAGTAATAGCCTAAAGACTAGTTCCAACCATTGCTGATAATCAATCATGCCAACGTAATGAAGTCTCTGGACAGTGGAGCAGGGTGAGATGCCCAGGTGGCAGTACTCCATGCTGTTTGTCACACATCAGTACAAGCAGGAACTATGTTCTGAAGACAATGGTGTTTCATGTTGAGAACCCCTCCCAGACTCATCTGTGTGTGTCTCATCTTGGCTGATTTTAATGTATTTTTCCTCTGGAATAAATGTAATCATAAGTATAATAGTTGTCAGTGAGATCTGTGTAACCCTAGCAATTCCTGAAACTAAGGATCATTTTGAAAACCCCGAAACTCCCAGTTGGTGTCAGAAGCAGGAGTGGTCATACAGGGAAACTACGCCCTTAAACTTGAATTCTGTGCCCTGACTTCTTGCATTTGTGGTGAAAAGTCCTGAAGAGTCCTGGCTTTCTAGAATGCTGATTCCCACTTGTCAGTCTGTCCAGCTCGAGGAGTGCTCTATAGTTCTGTCAATTTGGACGAGTGCATAGGGCCATACATACAGTTTTGCCTTTTATATTCTTTGCCCTTTCCAGCATGTCATATAATTGAATCATAAATATGTGGCTTCCTTCACTTAGCGATATGCACTTAAGATTCCTCCATGTCTTTATTTTATTTTTTATTTATTTGGTACGTGCCCCTAGTGGGAGCCGAACCCGGGACTCTCTGGTCTGCAGGCCGACGCCCCAAACACTGAGCCAAACCATCCAGGGCTTTAGATGGCTTGATAATTTTTAAATACCTAATTGCTAGTATGGACATGCCATATTTGTTTATCCAATCACTTATCAAAGACACGTTGCTTCTTGTTTCTTGCAATTTTAAATAAAGCTGTTATACATAATTTTGTGTACTTTTTGGCATTAATTAAATCAATTTCTGAATCACATAGCAAAACTAAGTTAGACTTGGTAAGAAACTACCAAATTGTCTTGTCATATTTTTTCTTGGTATTCCAATAGGTAAATAGTTGTATCTCATTGTTTCAATATCTAATTGTTTGATTAAAATGTTGTGAATCTTTGCATATGGTTATTTATCTTCATTTTTTGGTGAGGAACTTGTTAGATATTTTGCCCATATTTTAAATAGAATATTAGTGGGGTTTTTTATTGTTGAATTGGTATATTTTGGATACAGTTCTTTTTATCAGATATGTGTTTTGTGAATATTTTCTCTCAGCATGTTCTTTGCATCCTCGTTTCCTGAACAGTGAGTATTGCATATCAGATTTAAAAAGAAATTTAAGAGGCCAAATTATCCTTTTTTTTTTTTAATGCACCTTGCTCTTAATATTATATATAAACACATTTGCCAAATTTTAGGTCAACTAGATTTTCTCCCTTGTTTTCTTCTAGACAGTTATATAGATTTGCATTTTATATTTTGGTCTAAAATTCATTTTTAGTTAATTTTTGTAAAAGGAGAATACTCTGTGTCTACATTCATGTTTTTGCTTATGATGTCCAATTTTTCCAGCACCATTTGTTGAAAAAACTACTTTTCTCCATTGAACTGTGCCCGCACTTTTGTCAAAAATCTGTTGATTATATTGTATGAGCACATTCTGGGCTGTCTATTTTGTTTCATTGATCCATGTGTCAACTTTTCATAATACCACACTATCTTGATTACTGTAACTTTATAGTAAGTTCTAAAGTCTGGTAGTTTGAGTTTTCCAACCTACTTCTTTTTTGTAACATAATCACTATTTTGATTCTTTGCCTTTCCAAATAGTCTTTAGGATCTGTTAATCAATATCCATAAAATTGCTTACTAAGACATTTATTTGAATTGCATTGAATCTATAGATCATGTTGAGAAGAACTAGCATCTTAAAAATATTAATCCTTCCTTTCTATGAAGAGAATATCTCACTATTATTTTAGGTCTTTCTTTAAAATAATCTCTTCTCAGCCCTAGCTGGTTTGGCTCAGCAATTAGAGTGTCAGTCACAGACTGAGTGGTCCTGGGTTTGATTCCCAGTCAAAGGCACATGCCTGGATTGTGGGTTCAATCCAAGCCCTGGTTAGGGTCATATTGGAGGCAACCAATTGATGTGGTCTCTTTCACATTGATGTTTCTCTCTTTCTCCCTCTCTCCCTTCTATTCTCTTAAAAAAAAAAAAAAAGGAAAAATATCCTCAGGTGAGGATTAACCAAAAAAATAAATAAATAAATTTTTCTTAAAATTTTTGTAGTTTAATTTTTTAAATGTTTTTATTAATTTTTTAGAGAGAGATAGAAACATCAATGTGAGAGAGAAACATTGATTGGCTACCTCCTACACACTCTCACTGGGATTGAGCCCATGTACCTGCCAGGAATCTAACAGGGACCTACCTCTCAGTCCATGGGACTGATGCTTAATCCACTGAGCCACACTGGGGGGACAGATTTTTGTAGTTTTTAAAATTTAGATTGTATGCTTATTTTGTGAGGTTTAGAACTAGTATTTCACATTTTTAGTGCTAATGTAAATGATATATATATATATATATATTTTTTTTTAATATCCAACTTCAGTTGTCCATTACTGGTATATTAGAAAATAATTACATTTTGCATATTAACATTATACCCCATAAACTTAGTGTAATTGTATATTAGTTCCTGAAATTTTTTGTCATATATTTGGGAATTTCTACATAGACAATCATGTAATCTACAAACAGGTATTCTTATTTCTTTTCCAATCTGTATCAAATTTTATTTTCTTCCTTGTCCTGTCTTATTGCATAGGTAGGACTCCACTACAATGTTAAATAGGGGTAGTGAGAGAAAATATCCTTACTTTGTTCTTGATCTAAGGAAAAATATCAAGGTTTTCATAATTAAGTATGATATTAACTTTTTAAAAATATATATATTTTAATAAAGTAGAGGAATTCTCCTTAGACCTAATTTGCTGAGAGTTTTTACCATGAATGGGTAGTGCATTTTTTCATGGTTATTTCTGAATTTATTTGTATAAGCATACGTTTTTTTCTTCTTTAGTGTATTCATATGAGGGATTGCAGTAACAGATTTTTTAATGTCAGAAAAGCATTCATACCTATAATAAATCTCATTGGGTTCTGATTTATTTATTTTTTAATAAATCATTGAATTTGATTTTTTAATATTTTTCTATGTCACATGCTTTTTTTTTTTTTTTTTTAAGAATTAGAGTTCTGCATTCATTTTTCATTGTCTTTGGGAATTATTTTTTTTCCCCTTATTCACATGTCAGATTCTAGTTTGATTTTATAGAATTCTTCTTTACTCTTAAAATTAAATAGCTTTACTGGTAATTTTCATGTTGAATATTTTTTATACGTACATATAATTTCACAGAAACATTATCTGATGTTTATATAGATATATTGATATATAAATGTCTCACAGGAACCTTTTCTTGTATTGCATATTTTAATAAATCTCTTTTAGTGTGGAGGTGTTCTACTCAGTCATAATAGTTATACTTAGATTAAAATGTTTTATTTGCTTTTACTTATCTAATTGCTTTATATTTTTTACTTGCATTCACTCTGATTTTTTCATCTTTGTATAAGATATCATTTTTTCAATATTGCTAATATATTCTGACTTTTAATAGTATTTTTTTGCTTTGAAATGTTATTTTGAATGTCAATATATTCCTTGAGATTGGTAATTTTTGTTTTCATTTTATTCCACTTTTTTTTTATTATCTCTTTTAAGTTCTTGTACATTGAATGAAAGTGCTTATTAACATGATAATGAATAACATTATTAAGACAGGATAAACTAATGGAAACTTTCTCTCAATGTCTTTAATTAAATTGTCTTCTAAGTGTTATCTGTCTCCTCAGTAGCGTGTTTGCTTCATTCTTTTGTCTTTCTGCTTCAGTATTATGTTTGCACAACTGCCATTCCTTTTTTTAAAACCCACCCTTGTGCTTTCTAGTTCACAGTTTCTTTTGTTGGGATATAGCACAGTCGACTTCTCAGCTCTGTGTGCATGCTCCCTTCCCCCATCAGACTTGCACATGGCAGCCTGCTCTGTGCTCTTCCTGCCTGTCCCTTGTTACGTAACTTAAATGAATGGTTGGGGTGGCAGTAGTGTGGAGGGAATGGGGGATCTGAATGGAAGTGGGAAAGTAAAAGCATATTGTCTGAGAAAATGCCATATCTTCTACTTATTTCTCATATTAAATTTTTAAAGTGTTCTTCATTACTGTTTTTCCTTTTTTAATTTATGTGGGGCTGTATCTGTTCTATGTGACAAAACTCTTGGGTTTGCTGTTCTTCCCAGTTATTTTTGTTATTCATTATCATCAATTTACCCTTTCTGTCAATCATTTCCTTTATAGTTTTATAAAAATCAGAAAATATTATGATAGCCACACATTTTCTTCTCTTTAGATTTGGAGATCAAGAAAATTTCCCCAAATTGTTACCATAAAACTATATTTCTTGAGGATGGTAATGTAAAGATTAACATCGAGCTGAGCTGGGCTGTCTGCTTAGCCCCCAATATTTGGTTTTCCACCTTCTTATTAATTTCAAATGTTAATTGTATTATGTTAATTTTTATATCTGGGTAGGGTTAGGGTATTTGTTGCTGTTTTTTTGTTTTGTTTTTTTAAATTGTTTCCCCGCCAGTGTGGCTCAGTGGACTGAGTGTTGTTCCATATTTGAGAGGTTCTGGGCCAGGGCACATGCCCGGGGTGTGGGCTTCACCCCAGTAGGGGGCATGCTGGAGGCAGCCCATGGATGTTTCTCTCTCACATGGATGTTTCCATCTCTCTCTCCCTTCTTCTCTCTCTAAAAAAATTAATTAAAACATTTTAAAAATTGTTAATTTTATAATTGATGAAGAAAGTTTGAATGCACTTTTAACCTGTTATTTTAATAAAGAACTACCAGTTTATTTTCAAGCCTTACAATTTGGCTTCAGCCCCATCAGTCAGCTGAAACTGCTCTGATTGAGGTAATCAAAGATTGCTTCATTACCAAATCCAATCAGTTATTTTTAGAACTAGTTTTAACCCACCCTACTCAAGCATTTAACATCAATTACTTTACTTTTGTCTTAAAATTATCTTCTCTTTTCTCATCAATTAATTCATTCTCTCTGTACTCTATTTCAAACTACTTAACTATTCTTTCCAGTTACATTCATGTCTTTCTTCCCTTGAATTATAATGAAATAATGGTTTTCCTGTTATCCAGATTCTCCTTCCCTTCCTAACTAATCACTTCTAATTACATATTTCCAACTTGGGTGTTTTTACTTACTGTCTCAAACATAAAACAACTCATCCAAACAGGCTGAAAGTTCAGCTCATTTCCATCTTGCCTCAGGCTTGGGCCTTCTGGGTAGAATTCTGCCAGGCACTGACAACAAAACAGCAACCAAGTCAGAGGATGGGTTGAAGCCCCATCCTTACAAGCACAGAGGTGCCCTAGGGTCTGGCCACAGCCAAGTCTTTACATAAAAATAATGCCAAAATCATTGACTAATGAGCTTGATTACTAACTTGTGGTCAGTTACCTTCTACTGTTTGGGAACTCACAGGCTCAAACACATTGATCTCAAATGATAAGTTTTGTGTCTAGAGTAATAAAATGTTTTTTAAGGTCATCTGGAGAATAGGGAGTAGATAAACAGAATGATTTCAAGTTATACCATTGAATAACAGTAAAATATAAGGCTATTTTTGTCAGTTCAGAAGTAATGTACTTAACATTTTAGTTTTACTCTGAAGCTCAGTACTCTATGCTTTAATTACCACCCACATATTTTATGTTGTAGATTGCTAACATCCATGTAGAGTGTGCTCTTTTTACGTTTTAAGCACATGAATGTTCCCCTTTTCTTGTTGAAGGATCAAGGCTGTGTCCCAAGGTCCAACCAGTTTACCAGAAAAACAGAACATAGAGCTGCAAACGTGACTCATTGACCAAGAAGTACTTTATCCTGGTGCTGTTTTAAATTTTGCTTTGCAAGATTTTTTTGAGAAGAACAAAATGGTAAAGCTCACCCTTTTGTACTTAGAGAATTAGAATACAATAATCCTGGTGAGATGATTCCTATATAAATTTTTCTGTCTTTTGTTCTAAGTGATGTGGAAAATGAAGGGACATAAAACCCACTTGTTTATGGGGAGCCCGGTAAAACAGTGTCTTCAGTAAATAATACATCACTTTTAATGAATCTTCCAGCATTGTCTACTAAGTGAGCATTGACAGGACACACAGCTTGAGGACAAGTGTCCAATTTGGGGGTGCTTCTGTGGAGAGATGAAACATAGCTGCAGAAAGTGCGCATGTGCACCCAGTGATCAGGTTGATGTGTTTCTTCTTACTTGAACTTTAGTTACAGTGAGATCTTCTTAGGTACTATTAAATAGTTTCCATATACAGCTGAAGTTCTTGAATATTTAATTAGTTGGACTTAAAGAAATATCAAACCAAAATGCAAACTGTACTGAACAGGAAATGTCTGTTGTATTTTTTGCTGTATTCCCAGTACCTCGAATAGAAGAATAATGAAAGATTGTTGAATAAATATTGACTTAAAGGAGGAACAAAATATGTTTACTGATGGTACAAGAAAAAATTTGTATGGGTTAGTACAAAGAAAAATTGGTGGAATTTGCTGAGTGCTCACTTTCTTTAGGGATACCTATGCTTCTTCTCTTTTATAGCAAGGAAATACAATGTATTTCCTGATATATTGTATATCTGATACATTGTGTATCGGATACACTGATACATTGTATAGTGCATATCCTGAGTTTGGGGTTTCTCAAAATGTACTCACAGATTTGAATGCCATAAACATTAATCCTACAGAACATTTGTGCATGTGCGTGTGCATGTGTGTTTTCCATAATGAAAAAAAAAAAATAGAATAAGTCCATAGCATAAAAAAGTTAAAAACATTTAACATTATTGCTTTAAAAATTAATTTCTAAAAGTGAAAAAGGTGACAATATCAGACAGATCAATAAATTATATTACACCTATAATAACACAATCAGGATTATATTGGTGCAGAGTTCTGGGTTGTGCTAATCCAGATTCAATAGATACAAGAAGCCAAAAGGGCTCAGGATCCATTGAATAATCTTCAAGGACCAGTGTTTAGTACAGGTAGTCTGTTTAACAACTGAAGACAAACCCAAACCAGTAATGATACTGTTATAATCTGCTAATTATTAATGATAGAAAAGGAGCAAAGGAAAGGGCAAACAGGCTTTCATTTGGGCAGCTTCCCCGGAAGCTACAGCGGTATACTCCCCAGGGAGTCACCAGACTATTCCCCAGATCAGATCGCTGTGGGGAGGACGGAGAGAAGAATAAAGGCATGCCCAGTGAAGCTGAGGTGACGGAGGGAAGGCGCTTGTCTGTCAGTCACAGCCGGGAACAGGTCATTGGCCAGAATGGGTGTAACCGGTGCAAGAGGGGGGTGATTTGAGATACTGAATTCCCTGAACAAAGAAACTCGCTCGCTTGTGCTCTTGGTCTCTCTTGGTTACTCTTGGCTCTCGTGGGACTCTCGTTGCGTGGGTGGGTTCTCTTGGCTCCCCTCTGTTCACCCAAATGGCGCACACCCTGTGGTCCCCTCACACAATGGACGAATGGGCGGAAACTAGCCTGATGCTGACCTGGACCCGGCTGCAACATGACACGGAAACTCTGGACACTGGCTCTGTTTCTAGCTCTAGCGAAACCCCAGCTACATTTCTTCTGTGACTGGAATGGGACTTTAGAAACCCATGAAGTAATTCCAAACAAGTAAAAATTATTCATCTTCCTGTGGAGTCTCAGAAAATTATTTTTCTTGAGATATTGTAAGAATCTCACCCCCAGCACCCAGTGGGAAAGCAGATGCCCCCAGTGACATTAGCACATTTATAAACTGATAAACATTTTTGATTTTTAGGAATAGATTAACATGATTATGGAGGCTTGCAAGCCCAAAAACTGCAGCTCAAGTCTGAAGGCAAACAGGATGGCGGCCCAGGAAAGAGTCCAAGCTGCAGTCAAGCTCAAAGACTACGTGCTGGCAGAACTCCTTATTCAGGGGAAGTCATGTGTTACCGAATGGCTAGGTCACACCTACATTATAGAGGACAGTCTGCTTTACTCAAAGTTCAGCAATTTAAATGCTAATGTCATTAAAAGACACCTTCACCAAAACATCAGGAGTTATATTTGACCACATTTCTGAGTGTATGGCCCAGCCAAGGTGACCCACCAAATTAACCATCACAGTGGTCTGTTTCTCTTCCACCTTTGCTTCCTCTCAGCTCAGCACAAATTAGTGTAGAAGCCAGTGGGGCTAATACACAGGTTAGTGGTTCAGGTTCCCATTGTCCTGTCAGGAACCTGTCCCCTCTCAAACTGGAGAGTTTGCACTAAATCACTCCTTTCAGCAAATTATCACCTTCTCCCCTCAGAACCCAGGTGCTGTAATTATCAAAGCAGTCAGAGAAATAAAGTATTATATACAAATCATTTTGTACATGCTGGATGTGCTGGAGTCTGAGAAGGAGACAAATTTAAAACAGTATCAACTTCCAAGACATTTTTAAAAATTAGAGGAAAAAACAGGCAAAAAGATCAAACCGAGCAATAAGAAGGACCAATAATATCAACATTGATAAGCAATTGAGCAGAGAAATGATTTTTGTTTACACCTTCTATTACAAGCACTCATAAGATTTCTACATGATGCTTATTTAAAAAATCCATACAAGTTTTAATAATATATGTACTATAGTAGCAGATATATTATATGTGCATATACTTTTTACAGCGTGACTTATGATTTTTTTCTTTTTTAATAAAATAGGTGAATTATTTTTCTGAAGTAAAATTTCAACCTAAGCCAGCATATCATTGACAGTATTTGCAGTTTTAACTGAGAAGTGGTTCCCAGGTATCATCACAAAAACAAAAAAATAAAAATTGGTCTGTGTGACTTGCATTATCAAATCAGATCTTTTTGTGACAGTTTAAAACTAGAGAAAGAGATTGCTTTCAGTGAGCATTGGTACAAGAAAATCATATTTATTTATTTATTTACCTTAAATATGTTTCTATTGATTTTTTGAGAGAGAGATAGAAACATCTATGTGAGAGAGAAACATCCATTGGCTGCCTCCTGCACGCCCCCTACTGGGGATCGAGCCCACAACCCGGGTATGTGCCCTGACCAGGAATCGAACTCGGATCTCTCAGTCCATGGGATGATGCTCAATCCACAGAGCCACACCAGCCAGACGAGAACATTGTTTTTAGAAGTTGCAGGTGTTCTTTAATTTCCATAGTGTTTGCTTTATTATTCAAGTGGTGATTTAAAGAAAATTAGTAAGTGTAAGAAGCCATATACCCTGCATGGAAAATAAAGTCCTGAAGACATTAACATTTGTAGATAAATGTTACCCTCTTTAGTCTAAATTTATTCTAGAGATTTTAATTCCTGATCGTTAATAAAGAAATTCAATATAGAAATGGCACCAAGTGCATTTAGATCCTGTGGTGGCCTCTGAGCATGAGTATATGTCTCACCGATTTGATTCCAGACTGAGAAAACTTCTTAAAGTATATTTAAAGATTTAAAACTATTTGACATTTAGTTTGTTCTCTACCACACCACACATTCTTTCCAAGCATGACACTAGGTCCTGCATCTTGATTAAAGGAGAACACACTAGCAATGGGTAGAGTGGGTTACAGGCTACAGTGAAAAAAGAGACTCATTTCATGGATTTTATATCATATATGCGGAAATAAGCAATTCATCATATTAAGCAGTGAGCACGGGAAGTACTCTCTAAATATGTGTGCCACATACTGCATAAATCCATTTTAAGATTTATTGTTTATCAAATTCATTGGGTTCCTTGAGAGCAGAGTCCGCTCATGTATCCTTAAATCATTGCTCCTCAGCACAGCTCAGAACACGTGGTAGTGCCCAGCACATATTTATGGTCCCCTAGCTCATGAATGCAAATCTTTTCTTAGTAACTGCAGAGAATGTCTGAATGGGACACTTTTGAACAAGTCATTACTGAGCAGGGAGGAGCGAGGCCACAAGGGGACAGGTTGCTGGAGGGAGAGTCGGTTGACATCTTTTCCATTTCTTTCCGCCTTAAGGCTTCCCCAAAACCTGTTTCTCTGTCTCAAAAATTCTCGACATTGCCCTCTACTCCTTCCTTGGTAGAATACATCTTCTAGCTTTTTTTGCAATTGTTAGCTTTCTTTTTTAGGCCTTCTCGAAAAAAATCATTTCCTCAAAAACTTAGATCCTAACTATAATTATGAATTAGAAGCAAAATAGAATACAGTCAGCCCTCTGCATCCGTAGATTCAACCAAGCATGGTTGGAAAATATTTGGAAAAAAATGACATTGTTGCTGATGTGTAGTATGTAGTTAGACCTATGGTGGTTGCATCTGCACTGAACATCTAGACTTTTGCTTCTCATTATTCACTAAACAATGCAACAGCTATTTGCATAGCATTTCTACTGTGTTACATACTACACGTTACTTAAAGTATATGAGAAGATGGGTATAAGCTATCTGCAAATACTACACCATTTTATAAAAGGAACTTGAGCATTCTGGTATCCATGGGGGTCATGAAACCAAATCCTGGACTATATTGAGGGACAACTGTACTGCTTTGTCCCTTATGCTCCTGATGCTGTAAGCTTCTCCTGTTCATTGCCTTCTGTGTTTTTTCTTCAGTACAGTATGACAACCTTAATTCATTCTTCAAGTAAATATATATGTATTTATTTAATTATAAATTCTAGGAAAGTAGAAATCAACTTAGTCTTCTTACATACCTCCAGTATTTGCATAGGATAAATGCATAGGGTGTGTGTGTGTGTGTCTATACATGAGTGGTTACAGCATGATTAGAGCATCTGATAAGGAATATAAGGATGGAGATGCGTGCAAAGGTGCAGGGGACGGTATTTTTATTGGATTAGACTATCAGGAAAAGCTCTCCAAGAGGACAGGAAGGTTTTCACTTTCCTATGCAACATTTGCAAGCAATCTTTCTAAGTCTCAGTTTTCTTATCTGTAAAATGGAGGTGATAAATATATTTTATTCATTAAGTTATGTATCATATTTATATACAAATAATAAACTTGTCTGAAACTGAAAATATTATAAAAACTGAGTAATGAAGTATCAGGGTATTTCAGTTTATTTTGCTCACTCACATATAAGTGAGATCGCATGATATTTTTCTTTCTTTAACTCTCTTATCTCACTAAGTATAATAATCTCCCATTCCATCCATGCTGTTGCAAAGGGTAAGGGCTGCTTCTTTTTTATAGCTGCATAGTATTCCATTATTTAAACGTACCACAGCTTTTTAATTCATTCATGCACTGATGGGCACTTGGGCTGTTTGCAGATCTTTGGTAATGTAAATAATGCTGGTATGAACACAGGGGTGCATATTCATTCTGATTGGTGTTTTGGGATACTTCGAATTTTTTTTTAAATGATGTCTCCCCTGTGGGATTCATTCTTTGAAGTCCTTGATTTTAAATTCTTTTTTTTTTTTTTTTTAAGCTTAACTTCCTGGAACTAATGTATAGATCAGCTTTGTTTAGAGATTCATCAGAGTTTGTGTTTAAACATATATTAATGACCCTTTGCAGACAGATCCTATCTGCATGGAGGTTAGAGAACACATTTGATGTTGAAGCAGTTTAGAGGAATGTCCTAGATTTTTTTTTTTTTTCTGAATGTGCATGTCCTTCTCCTCAGTCTAAGAACCTTATTAGCTGAGGCCCTCTGCTGCTTCATTTGAGATGAAAAGGCCTTCAGACAACCAGGCATGTTGGAAGCTTATCAAGACCACTATGGCGGATTCACTCTTCCGATCCCCCTGTTATCCTTCTAACTAGTCTGTTGGTTGGCATAGTATTTCTGTGGTGTTCATGGTGAGAACTTATCACAATGGGTTCTCAGAGGCTTCAGTTATTCATTGGTTAGATATTCACCCCTTAGCTAAAATGTTTCTAGGATTATAAAAGTTCTGACATTCTAAGTGCTTATTTTCATACACAAAATTAAATGTTTATGAGAGTATAAATTTTCTTTAATTAGAATGTTAATAGTTTTCTAGTACATGGAACCATCAGCATGATTAATGTTTTGCTTCAATGTTATGTAGCAAATAAAGTAAGAAAATAGATGTTTTTAAAGACCATAGAAATACTACTAAAACTTTATAGGCTTTTAAAGTGGTGACTTAAATATGGTTGTAAGTATTCAATACTGAATTATTTTAAATGTGTTAATAAAATAAGCCACTTCAGGGCATTTTTTGCCAAGGTGAGATATTAATACACAAATTAATTATTTCATTCATCAAACATTTCAAATTATTCTGAAATATTCAAAATAAAGATCTCAGCAAATAGTAATGAATACTCAATGCATATATACTAGAATATACTTAAAAATAATAGCAAATTAATGTTAGGTCTCAAATTACTTTATACTAAAATATATATAAATGTAAAAAATGAAATATATAATTTTATAGAACATCTTAAATTATAGAATTATGGTAAAACATATTTTATTAGAAATGAAAATGCATGTTTATAGCATTTTTAAATTGATTTTAGAAAGAGGAAGAGAGAAAGAGAAGCATCAACATGAGAGAGAAACATCAGTGGGTTGCCTCCCTCTGATGGAACACACCCTCACTGGGGATCGAATCCACCACCTTTTGGTGTACAGGACCAGACTCCAACTAACTTAGCCACACTCCAGGGCATGTCTGCAGCCCTCTTAAGTAACAGTTAATATATTACTCAATGGTAATATATTGCTGAAAGGATTTCTTCTAAGATCAGGAACAAGACAAGGCTGTCCGCACTCACCTCTCTTATTCCACACAGTAGAAAACCCTGCCAGAGCAACCAGATAAAAGACTAAAAATCAACCAAATTGGGAGTAAAGAAGTAAAACTGTCACTTTTTGTAGATGACATGAATTTTTATATAGAAAACCCTAAAGACTCCACCAAAAAAAACCTATGAAAAACAATAAACAAATACAGTAAAGTTGTAAGATACAAAATCAATGTACAACAATCTATTGTTTTCCTATATGCTAACATTGAAATTATAGAAACAGAAATACAAAAAAAAAAAAACACTTCCTTTGTAATTTCATCAAAAAGAATAACATATCTAGGAATAAGCTTAACAAGGGATATAAAGGACCTATATATTGAAAACTACAAAGCATTATTAAAGAGATTGTAAAAGACAAAGAAATGGTAAGGTATTTTATGTTCGTGGGTTGGAAAAATTAACATAGTTTAAATGGCCATATTAGCCAAAGCAATATACATATTTAATGCAATCCCTATCAAACATATCCACCTCTATGGTCATTGCAGCATTATTCAATGTGGCCAAAACATGGAAACAACCAAAGTTTGATAGATGATTGGATAAATAATATGTGGTACATTTATACAATGGAATACTACTACTTAGTCATAAAGGAAGATGAATACTGCCACTTGCGACCACATGGATGGATCTTGAGAATATCATGCTAAGAAGAATAAGACAGAAAAAGTCACCCACTAATATGTGGGATATAAATCTGAAAGCAACAAATGAACAAACAAGAAAAACAAACAAAAATTTATAGACACAGACAACATTATGGTGGTTACCAGAAAAAAGGGGGGTGATGGGGAGTAAGAAGAAAAGGGGTTCACTATATTGTGGTGGAAGAAGATTTGACTTTGGGTGGTGCTGAACAATGCAATATACAGATGATGTATCATAGAATTATATACTTGATACATATAATTTTATTAATGAATGTCACTCCAATAAATTTAATTTAAAAAATAAATAAATAAATATTAGGTAAATTCAGAATGATCGTATTTTGGTCTTCTAAAAGCATTTTATTTATTTGGTTTTATTCTTTTCTCTTTTTTAAAAAATATGTTTTTATTGAATTTTTAGAGAGAGAGGAAAGGAGAGAGAAAGATAGAAACATCAATGTGAGAGAGATACCTCAATTGGCTGCCTCCTGCACGCCCCCTACTGGGGATCAAACCTGCTACCTGGGCATGTGCCCTGACTGGAAATTGAAATGGGACCTCTCAGTCCATGGGATGCCACTCAATCCACTGAGCCACATCTGCCAGTCTATTTGGTTTATTCTTAAACATGTAAGACAAATAATTCTAATACTTTAATGTTTTAGTTTGTGGGACTTGTTTTGAGTAGGATTGCGGGCCATATAATATACTCTTCTATGACTTGTACATGAAAATAGAGTCATTTTGTTCTGCCAGTGTGGCTCAGTGGTTAGCATCCTCCCATGCACCAAGAGGTCACTTGCTCCATTCCCTGTCAGGACACATGCCCAGGTTGCAGGCTCAGGCCTGAGCCGGGGGTGTGCAAGAGGCAGCCAATCGATGTTTCTCTCTCGTTGATGTTTCTATCTCTCTCTCTCCCTTCCTCTCTCTCTCTCAAATCAACAAAAACA
The DNA here is from genome assembly GCF_014108415.1 of Molossus molossus. Classification (NCBI taxonomy): domain Eukaryota; kingdom Metazoa; phylum Chordata; class Mammalia; order Chiroptera; family Molossidae; genus Molossus; species Molossus molossus. Next base: position 5,954,537 of record NW_023425351.1, on the reverse strand, counting down.
TATTACAAAAAAAAGAGAGTCATTTCAAAGTCAATAATTATAGTTTCAAAAATTATAGTTCAAAAGTAGAAACACATTTGATGTTTTTAATCCTAATTTACTACTTTAAAAATAACTGTATTCATTGTCCAAACTGTTGTCCTCTAATTCTGTTAAGTGCAGTTGGATATCATGGGTCACAACACAGTTATACCAGAACAGATGTGTTTGTACTTTGCTTTGACAGCATAGCTTGGCCCATCTCCTTTATGATACTGCACCTGCATTTAAGTAAAATTATAATTTTATTTTTTCTACAGTGGAACTGGCATGAACCCAACACCTCCCATATCTCATCAGAAAGAGCTTATGGAACACACTGGCTTGATCAAGGAGGACACACTGCTTCCTGAGTAGCCAGAGGAATAGGAATACAACTATGAGAGGAGATATAATTTAGGCAAATCATATTTTTTAAAAGTTTTGACTCATAGACATTATTTGTTAGGCCCATTTTAGAGTCATAGCAGAACTGAACAGAAGGTGTCGAGATTTCCCAAAAACTTCCTGTCTCACATGTGCAGTTGCCCCCGTTTATCAATATCCCTGTCAGAGCAGAGCAGGCCACTGGTTACAAAAGATGAAACTACATTCACACATTAACAAAGTCCATAGTGTATTGTTTGCACAATACATAATGACACTTAGTTACCACTGTAATATCATACAGAGGATTTTCACTACCTTACACCTTCCCTGTGCTGTGCGTCCTCATCCCACCCTCCCCCAACTCACAGCCACTGATCTTTATACTGTATTTACAGTTTTGCCCTTTCCAGAACACCATAGAGTTGGAATCATGCAGTCTGTAGATTTTTCAGATTGTCCTTTTACACTTATTAATATGCATTTAATTTGCTCCATGTCTCATCTGGTTTGATTTCTCATCTCTATTTATAAAATAATGAAATTTTATTGTCTGGATATACATCTTGGTTGCTTCCAAATTTTGATATTATGAATAAAGTTGTAATAAGTGGCTGTGGGCATGTTTTTTGTGTAGACAGAAAACTTTAACTCCTTTGAGTAAATAACAAGAAGAATGATAGCTGAATATATCATGTGTGTGTGCAGTGCCGTAGGAAACCCCACACTGCATCCCAGAGTAGCTGTACCATTTTGTATTTCCACCAACATTGAATGAGAGTTGCTTCTGCTCCACTTCCCCAGCATCTGGTGTTGGCAGGGCTCTGAGTTTTATCAGCTCTGATAGGTGTGTTGAGGCATCTCACCATTGTTTTGATGACATTTGATGAAGAGCATCTTCCCTATGCTTGTTTGTCATCTATATAGTAAGGTCTTTGGACCATATTTTTGTCAGTTGGCTTGTTTTTTTATTATTGAGTTTTAAGGATTTTGCAGGTAGATTTCATCTAATATTTCTTTTGTAAGTATTTTCTCCTGAGACTCTGGCTTTTCTTTTTATTCTCTTTACAGTATTTTTCACAGAGCAGAAATCTTGAATTTTAATGGGGTCCACTTTATCAATTCTTTCTTTTATATCTATGGTGTTGCAACTAAAAAAAATATTGCCAAACCCAAGGTCATCTCAATTTACTGCTGTTTATTCTAAGGTCATCTAGATAACTGCTATGTTATTTTCTAGGAATTTTCTGGTTTTGCATTTTACATTTACATCTGTGGCCGATTTGAGTTAATTTTTATGAGTGCATCTAAAGTCATGTTTGCACGTGGATGTCAGTTTATTCCTGCACTATTAGTTGAAAACACTACCTTTGCTCCATTATTTTGCCTTTGTTCCTTTTTCAAAGACTAGTTGACTATATTCATATAAAAAAATTTCTGGGCTCTCTAGTCTGTTCCAGTGATTAATCTATCTATTATTTTCCCGATAGTACACTGTCTTGTTTATTGCAGCTTTATAGTAAGTCTTAAAGTCATGCAAGGTTGGCACCCAACTCTGTACTTCTTCAATATTTTATTAGTTATTCTGGATATTTTGTTGCTTCATAGAAACTTTAGAATCACTTTGTTCATATCCACACAAAAACTTCCAGATTTTATTGGGATTGCTTTGAATGCACAGATTAAGTTAGAACTGACACGGTAATAATATTGAACTTACTATTCATGATCATGGAGTATTTCTCCATTTAGTTAGTTCTTCTTTGGTTTCTTTAATCAATTTTATAGTTTTCCGTGTGTGTGTGTGTGTGTGTGTGTGTGTGTATAACCTTGAATTTATTTTGTTATATTTATACCTGAGTATTTAATTTTTTAGGTGCTAATTTAAATGGTATTGTGTTTTAAAATTTAAATTTCATTTAATTATTGCTGATATATAAAAAAGTGGTTGACTGTTGCATATCAACCTGTATCCTACAACCTTAACATAATTGCTTATTAGTTCTGAGAGTCTTTTCTATATCTTTTCAGGTTTTATACACAGATGACCATGTTATGTGTAAACAATGACAGTTCCATTTTTTCCTTTCCAATCTGTACACCTTTCATTTTGTCTCATAGTAATATATTAGCTTGGACTCCTGCACATTTTGTATATTTTAGGGCATTTTGTATGTTGACATTTTGCATAATGAAAGAGGTCATGTTAGCTGTGTTTCTGGTTTTAGTCAGAAATCTTGCAATAAGTATGATTTTGAGCTATAATTTTTTTTTGTAAATTTTTAAAATCAAGAGTTTTTTTTATCATGACTGTGTTTTTATTTTGTCAAATGATTTTTTCTGAGTCAGTTGATATAATTAATTATCTTTTCTTCTTTAGGCTTTGCTTTGGCTGGATGATGTTAAACTGATTTTTCAAATGTTGACCTAGCAATACATACCTAGATAAATCATATTTGGTTATGGTATATAATTATTTTCATACATTGTTGCATTTGACTTGCCAATCTTTTTCTAAGTATTTTTGCATTTATACTTATGAGAAATACTTTTCTGCACTTGTAATGTCTTTCTGGTTTTTGTATTAGGGTTCTATTTGCCTCACATAATGAGTTAGATAATATTTCCTCTATTTCTATCTTCTGGAAGAGACTGTTGAGAATTGTAACTTTTTCCTTAAATGTTTGGTAGAACTCATTAAAATCCATCTGGTCCTGGTAATTCATGTTTTGTAAGGTTGTAAGTTATTGCTTCAATTTCTTTAACTTTTTAAAACTCTTTTTAGAGGTTTCCCCAGATATTGCACTATACCTCTAGCAACTATTCCAAGTCCATTTAGAAATAACACCATATTATTATAGCAAGAGCCTCAGAGCAACAACACAATTCCTGTTTCTCCCTCTCATTGCTGTTATTTATTTAAATTATATTCATGGTGTCCCAAAGAGTAAGATTCCTTCTTTTTTATGGTTAAGCAGTATGGATTGTTTGTTTTTTGGTGTTGTTTTATAAGTTCTTTATATTTTGTATCTTAACCCCTTATCAGATATATCATTGGTGAATGTGTTCTTTGTGGGTTGTCTTTTCCTTTTGTTAATGGTTCCTTAGCAGTATAAAACCTTTTCAAAGTTGATGTAGTCCCCTTTGTTTATGTTTTTCTTTTATTTCCCTTGCCTAAAGAGATATATCAGAAAAAATATTGCTAAAACAAATGTCCAAGATTGTACTGCCTGTGCCGTCTTCTAGGATTTTATGGGTTTGAGTCTAACACTTAAGTCTTTTCTTATTAGACTACATTAAAATTACTTATCAGACTACACATATTTGCCATCTGTCGTATATTTTTCAAATAAACAATTTCCAGTGGAAATTTATTTGATCTTTTATTGTCTTTTCTCTGATTTCTCAAGGTCCAGCAGTCGTCTTCACTCGTTGAACCTCAGATTTATTCAGTGTGTTTTACTTTTGTGACGTATAATCCATATATTTAGTTATTTATTATAGCCTGCATTTATGATATTTCTACACTATTGAAGCCATGTATTCCCTTACTTCATTGTTAAGTAAAAACTTACATTTGTTATCTGACAGTTCATTATTTTTATTTCCTCTCCTTTATTTGTTCTTGTTTCATCAATTGTATTTTCTTTATTCATTCTAATTTCATTTTCTTCACATTATGTACTCACATTGCATTACTAACCTTTTTCTGTTATTGTATTTGAATCTCAAGAATATTATTTCTGTACTTTTATGTATCTGTGGTATGTAAATATGTGCCTACAAGCTTTAGTTGTCTATGTCTTGATTAATGAAGTTGAATATTAAACAAAATTTCAAGGATTTTCTGAATGTTACACTCTACCTAGCTAATAATAGAATAAATAAAAATAAGGAGAGACATTTGGGTCAAATGATGCTGTATAGTGTTCAAATTTAGATCTGTATAAAGTCAGCCTTCCTTAATACGGTTTGATTACACATCATCACTTTCAACTGTTGAGGCATTATGGCATGGAAAATACAAACTTATTTAAGTATGTACTAAAGTCGAGGTTGCAATAAGGTGGCAGAAATGATTCACTCAATTTTCAAAACTCTTCTATAAACTTACATCATTTATATGCAGTTTTTAATGCTTATTTATATGGATTCCAACAACTTAGGGGTGCATCTGCTACAGCCTACTTAGCTGGATCTTTATAGAAAAACCACTTAGGATGGGCTTGCTGCTATCCGCCACTGGGTATGTCAATACACACAGAAATAATAATTTTATCTAACTGCAATCCAGTTTTACTTATTTTGGTTAAATGTTTCTTAATTGCTATAAGACCGATAGCAGATTGCCTTAACTAAATGTGTGTTCTAATTATGGGAAAACTCATTTGTTTCACAATTTTATCTTAAATAGCATTTATAAGAACAGTAAAAAGGCACTTGAAAATTTAAAACTTACCTTTTAATTTCAGCTGCAAGTTCTAGTTTGAATCTATATTTAGTTCTTTTAATGCAGTTTTCATCAATAAGAAATGTTTTGTTTATTGGTCTCTAGATATTTTTTTAAGTGGAGAAAAAGCTATATAGAACAGTGGAATAAAATAGTTAAATTGAACCTTATGCATTTATTTTGTGTTGTCAAAATTATATAAAACAGATTTAGAAGAAACTAAAAAATTCAGTTTCAGTTTATAGCTACTTTAAAACCTCTTTTATTATAGAGCCTTAAACAAACAAAGAATTGTTATAATAGCTCACAATAATCGGTGTCTTCTTTCATTTCCCTTAACATCACTTTTTCAGAATTACTTAAATGTAAATTTGAACTCCCTTTTGCTGATACTTTGTATACTCCAATATGCATGCCTAAGATACAAGGGCTTTCTTTTTCTACATAATTAGCTTGACATTATCACAATTTAAAAAATAGTGATAAGACTTTTATCAGTGTTTAATAAGCAATCACTTTTCAGATTTTAAAATGGATTCTATGCTGTCTTTTCAACTTTGTGTTTTCCACTTAACACCCAAACGAGTTCTCACATTCTTAGGGTGCTCACTGACACTAGGTCATTCTTCTCTCTAGTCTCCTGCTGTGGACAGTTAGTTATTAAACATGAGGTGAGCATGCTATTGCAAATTTGATTAGTGCACCTTTACCTAAATTTTTTCCAATTTATACTTGCATCTTTATTTTCTTATAATGAAAACCTTGCTACTTTTACTCTCTGGCTCACTGAGAATGCTTTTCTTTATCACTTGCTTTGACCAATTTGATTGTGACATGCATTGGTATAATTTTTATTTATTTTTATGCGTGGGCTTTCTTATGATGCTGTGATCAATGTGTTTATAGTGTTCAATGAAACAAAAAATTTCCAGCCATTGTTTCTTCAAATATTTGTGTTCCCTCTTCTATTCTAGATGTTCTAATTACATGTATGGTTAGTCAACTGTGATGATCTGTATATATGTATATATATATATATATATATATATATATATATATTCTCTCTGTTTCATATGTCTTCATTTTCACTATTTTTTTTCTTTGTCACACTTGTTGCTGTCAATCCCAGTTACTGTTTTGTTTTGTTTTCCTTTTAAATCTCAATTACTGTATTTTTTATCTCTAAAGTTTGGATTTAGGATGTTTTTATATCTTTTATATCTTTACTTAACAATTTGAATATATAGAATGTAGTTATAGTTACTGTTTTAATGTCCTTGTCTTTTAATTCTAATGTCTGTGTCAGTTCTAAGTCAGTTTTGATTGATTTATTTTCTTCTCATGATGGGTTGAATTGGACTTTTTCTTTTCATGCCCAGTAATTTTGTATTAGACATCAGACGTAAATTTTACTTTACTGTGTGCTGTATATATATTTTTATATTTCTATAAATATTACATTCTAGAATGTAGTTGCTTAGAAATTCTGAGTTTGATCCTTCTGGATTTTGTTTAAAGTTTCTTAGGCTGACGTAAGGGTTTTTAGTTAGACCAGAGCAGAATTAGGTTCAGGGCTAATTATAATGTATTGTTGGGGCATGACCCTTCCAAGCAGTTTGTTCATTGGTCCACGTACTCTGGATTATGATGAGCACACTCTTCTTGGCCTGTGTGAGAATGGGCTCCTATTTCATCTAATATTTTTAGGCGTTTCCCCCCCCACCCCCACACCCCACCCCCATGCCAGATCTTGAGCAATTTCCTCATATACATTTCCCCCCCTGTTCTATGGCCTGCCAATTCTCTCAAGGAAGTCAGCTGGCATAATCATAGGGCCCATTTTTTCCCCATTACTATGGATTACCTGATGTCCACTGTTTTGAAAACCATTGTTGCATATGTTTAATTTGTACCGTTCTATGCTGGAGAGTAAATCCTCTCTCTGTTACATCTCTTGACCAAGAGCCTAAGTCATGATTATTCTGAATAGCCTTTTTAAAAAATCCTCACCCAAGGATATGCTTTTATTGATTTTAGAGAGAGAGGCAGTGAGAAAAGAGAGAGGAAGAGAGAAACACTGATGTAAGAGAAACATCAACTGGTTTCCTCCTTTAGGCTCCCCAACGGGGGATCAAACCCTCAACCTAGGCATGTGCCCTGACGGGGAATCCAATCCACAACCTTTTGTTGTATGGGACAATGCTCCAACCAACTGAGCTACCTGGACACAGCTGAATAGACCATTTTTATCTTGTATTATGGTTAGTTCAATGATATGACATCTCGACTGGAAACTAGTCATACTTATCATGCAGTACCTTAATTTAGGCTGGTGTGCTTTTCCTAAAAAAGAGAAAATCGAAGCAAGGATATTTGAGGAATAAAATTTATATAATTTGATCACTTATGATTTTAGGTGGTTATGTAAAGAGAAGAGCACAAGATGGGTATCAAAGAGATCGGTTTGTCAGAAAATGGAGTTGATTTTCAGTGGAGAGTCTTGTTAGACTTGTTTAATATCAAGTTATAAACAATCTTCAACTGAAGAAAACACATTAGGAATTACAAATTCTTCATAACTTATGTGTTCTTGATATTCAAATACAGTTCTGCTTTGGCAACTTGTTCTTTTCACTTTCACCAGAAGTTTCAAATCATTGCTACTTTCTGCCAAGAAGATGGTATCACCTGCACATCTTACATCATGGCTATTTCTTCCACCAATTTTTACTTTTCCTATCTCTAGTCTAGTCCATTTTTTTTTTTTTGGTATGGTATGTTTCATGTACAGATTAAACAAATAGGGAGAGCTTGGCCTGTGTGGCTCAGTGGTTGAGCATCGAACCGTGCACCAAGAAGTCGCCAGTTCGATTCCTGGTCAGGGCACGGGCCCAGGTTGTGGGCCAAATCCCCAGTGGGGGTCATGCAGGAGGTGGCCAATCGATGTTCTCTCTCATCGATGTTTCTATCTTTCTCTTCCTCTCCCTTTCTCTCTCTCTAAAATCAATAAAGAAAAAATATTTTTAAAAAATTAAAATAAAAAAATTAAACAATTAGGGAGATCAAATAATCCTCATCTGACACCTTTGCCTAGGGGAATCCATTCTGTTTCTGCATATTCTGTCTTGACAATGGCTTCCGGCCCACAGTCCAGTGCTGAGGCCCCCGGTTCAGTGCTGAGGCCCCCGGTCCATTGCTGACGCCCCCGGTCCAGTGCTGAGGCCCCCGGTCCAGTGCTGAGGCCCCGGTCCATTGCTGACGCCCCCGGTCCAGTGCTGAGGCCCCCGGTTCAGCGCTGAGGCCCCTGGTCCAGCGCTGAGGCCCTGCCGTTTCTTTCACAGCAGCTCATAGCTGTGTATGGTCCATGCAGTCAAACCTTTTTTTAAAAAGGCAAATGATATATAGAAATAAGAAATTTATTTCCTTATTTTTTCTATCCCCCGATCTCTTCCCTTTGACAACCATCAGCTTATTCTCTGTATCTATGTGTCTGTTCTGTCTTGTTTGTTTATTTGTTTGTTTTGATTTGTTAGATTCTACATATAAGTGAAAACATATGGTATTTGTCTTTCACTGTCTGACTTACATCACTTAGCCTAATACCTTCTAGGTCTGTCAACTTTGTGAAAAATGGCAAGATTTTCTTCTTATTTTTAATAGTATTCCATTGCATATTATGTGCCACCTTTTCTTTATCCATCCATATATCGATGGACATATAGGTTGCTTCTATATTTTGTCTACTGTAAATAATGCTGCAACAAACAGAAGGGTGCATTTATCTTTTCTAATTAATGTTTTTGTTTTCTTTGGATAAATATCCACAACTTCTTATAGCAGTTCTTTTTTTTTTTTTGAGAAATCTCCCTATTGTTTTCTATAGGGACTGTACCAGTTTACAATCCCACCAACAGTGCATGAGGGGTTCCATTTCCTCCATATTCTTCCTCGCACTGATTTGTTAATTTTTTATGATAACCATTCTGACAGGTATGAAGTGATAGTCATTGTGGTTTTGTTTGCATTCCCGATTGTTAGTGATGGTGACCATCTTTTCATGTGTCTGTTGGTCATCCCTATGTCTCTTTTGGAGAAATGCTTATTTAGGTCCTCTGCCCATTTTTTAATTAGACTGTTTTTTTTTTTTTTTAAGTTTTATGAATTCCTTATATATTGGTTAATAACTTATTGGATATGTTATTTGTGAATATCTTCTTCCATTTAATAATTTTTTTTCATTATGTTATTGGTTTCCTTTACTGCGCAGAAACATTTCAGTTTGATGTAGTTCCATTTGCTTATTTTTGCTTTTATTGCCCTTGTCCAGGAGACATATCTAGTAAGATACCACTAAGTTCAATATCAAAGAGTTTATTGCCTATGTTTTCTTTCAGGTGTTTTATGGTTTCAGGCCTTACATTTAAGTCTTTACTCCATTTTGAGTTTATTTTTGTATATGGTGTAAGAATATTATCTGGTTTTATTTTTATTTTTTGCGTGTATCTGTCTACTTTCCCCAAAACCACTTATTAAAGAGACATTCTTATCTTTATTGTATATCCTTGCTTCTTTTGTCATAGATTAATTGACTATGTAAGCAGGAATTTATTTCTTGAGTTTTCTATTCTATCCTTGATCTATGTGTCTGTTTTTGTGCCAGTGCCATTCTGTTTTGATTATTGTAGCTTTGTACTAGAGTTTGAAACCAGGATGTGTGATTTCTCTAAGTTGTTCTTTTTCCAGGTTACTTTGACTATGTGGAGTCCTTTTTGACACATGTTAATTTTAGGGTTAGTTGTTCTAGTTCTGAGAATATAATTGGTATTTTAATAGTGATTGCATTGAATCTGTACATTGTTTGGATAATGACACTTTAACAATATTAGTTCTTTCGATCCATGAGCACAATATCCTTCCATGTAGTAGTGTCCTTTTCATTTTCTTTCTTGAATGTCTCACAATTTTCAGAATAAAGGTTTTATTTTTTCCTTGGTTAAATTTACTTCTAGGTATTTTATGCTTTTTGATCCAATTGTAAATGGAATTGTTTTCTTATTTTCTCCTTCTCATCATTTGTTACTGATATGTAGATATACTACTGGTTTCTGTATATTAATGTTTTATCCTGCAACTTCACTGAATTAATTTATTAGTTCTAATAGTTTTTTGATCATGTCTCTTGGTTTTCTGTATATGGTATCATGTTACCTTCAAATAGAGACAATTTAATTCTTCCTTTACAATTTGATTGCCCTTTATTTCTTTACTGTCTGATTGCTGTGTCTAGGACTTATAGTGCAATGTTGACTAAAAGTAGTGAGAACAGGGCATCCTTGTCTTGTTCCTGATCTTAGAGGAAAAGCTTTCAGTTTTTCACCATTGAGGATGATACTAGTTGTGATTCTGTCTTATACAGCTTTTATTACTTTGAGGTATGTTCCTTTATACCCACTTTGTTGAGAGGTTTATTATTATTATTACTATTATTATTATAAAAGATGCTGAATTTTGTCAAATGCTTTTTTTACATTTATTGAGATGGTCAGAGGATTATTACCCTTCATTTTGTTGATATGATGCATCACTTTGATTTATTTGTGAATATAAACCCTCTGTGCATCCCTGGGATAAATTCCATTTGATCATGCCTTATGATCCTTTTGATGTATTGTTGAATCTGGTTTGCTAATATTTTGTTGAGAATTTTTGTATTTATGTTTATCAGAAATATCAACCTGTAATATCTTTGTTTGTAATGTCTGTCTGGTGTTGGTGTCAAGGTAATGGCTTGATAGAATGAGTTTAAAGGCATTCCTTTCTCCTCAATATTTTGGAATGGTTTAAGAAGAATGGTAGTAATGTTCTTTAAATGTTGTATATGGTTAACCTGTGAAGCCATCTGGTCTTGGACTTTGGTTGTTGAGAGTTGTTTTTTAATTACTTATTGAATTTTATTGCTTGTAATCAATCTGATTAGATTTTCTATGTCTTCCTGACTCAATTGTGTAAGGTTTTATATTTTTAAAATGCATCCATTTATCCTAGGTTACCCAATTTGTTGGCATATATTTGTTCATAGTATTCTTTAATGACCCTTTGTATTCTTGTGGTATTGGCTATAACTTCTCTTTCACTTATAATTTTATTATTTAACTCTCTATCATTTTGTCTTAATGAGTTTGGCTAAAGGTCTGTCAATTTAGTTTATTTTATCAAAGAACCACTTGTTATTTTCATTGATCTTTTCTATTTAAAAAAATAATTTTTGTTTATTTCTAATAGTTTGACTTCCTTTTGTTTACTATAGACTTTCTTTATTCTTCTTTTTCTTGTTCACCTTGGAGTAAATTTAGATTACTTTGGATTTTGTTTGTTTGTTTGTTTCTTGAGCTAGGCTCATATAGCTATGAATTCCTCACTTAGAATAGCCTTTGCTATGTTCCATAAATTTTGGAAGGTTGTGTTTTCATTTTTATTAGTCTCAAGTTAGTTTTTAATTTCCTGTTTGATTTCTTCTTTGATTGCTTGGTTGTTTAGTAGAAGTTGTTTAATCTCCCCTTGTTTGTATTTTTTTCAGTTTTATTCCTATAGTTGATTTCTAGTTTCAAAGCATTGTGATTAGAAAAGATGCTTGATATGATTTTTATTGTCTTGAAGTTATTGTGACTGTTTTGTGGCCTAATATGTGATCTATCTTGAAGACTGTTTCATGTGCACTTGAAAAAGGGGTGTGTTCTGCAGTTTTTGAATTAAATATTCTATAAATGTTGATTTAGTCCATTTGGTCTAATGTGACATTTAAAGCCATTACTTCCTTTTTAATTTCCTATCTGGATGATCTATCCATTGATGTAAATGGAGTATTAAAGTCCACTACTATTATTGTATACTGTCAATTTCTTTTTTATATCTATTAGTATTTACTTTATATATTTAAGTGGACATATTTTGTTTGTGTATATCAAAGATTTTACTGTAGTCTATGAAACAGACTAACCTTCTGGAATTCTTGAGAGTACTCCAATATCCAATAAATTTTCTTAGATCTAAAGTGCTTCTTACTTTTCGCAATACCGCTGGGACATCTGGCATTTCCTGCTGTATGTAAAGTAGAAAACTATGTTGCATCACCTTAAGTTTCATTTGTTTGTATGAAAAATTAGAAAAATAGTCTTAATATTACTGTTCTTTTATTTTTAAAATTTTATTTATTAAATATATTTTTAGTGATTTTTTTTATTAGGGAGAGAGAGAGATAGAAACATCAATGTGAAAGAGAAACATATCTCAGTTGCGTCCTGCATGACCCCTACTGGGGTTCAAGCCCACAACGCCGGCATGTGCCCTGACCGGGAATTGAACCAGGACCTCTCAGTCCATGGGACAATGTTCAATACAGGAATCTCCTTTTTCAAAACGGGGATATAAATCAAGTGTTTATAGTCTATAGACCATTTTGTTTTCTATATTTGTTGACATATTCTTGTTAGAATTTTATCACATTTAGTCTCTGGCTTAAAACAATTCTATTGGTATTCCATCCACACCTGATGATTTATCTCCTCCCAGATCTTCCCAGGCAGCTCTCACCTCAGTTTCCGGAAGTACAGATTCTTCCTCATAGGAATCTTCTTCAAGCACATTTACGTGCTTGTAGTGCACAAGTTGGCTTTACAGAACCCCACCAGCCAATCTGCTGCTTCATTTCTGATCCCTAGTCCAAATTTGATGGTGACATTTTGATTTTGCTTTATTTTCTACTTTTCATTCCAATCACCTATAATTATCAGCATGTTTTGTTTTGGTGTGTAATAATTTCTTCTTGAATATTTGTCTGAAAGCTTTCAATGTCATTGTCTTCAGCTTCTGCAGTTGGTGCACAGACTTGAATAATGGTTTTGTGAATAGGCTTTCCTAGAACTCTGATTGTTATTACTTGGTCTGACGTTACATTGTAGCCTTGTACCTGTACCCATATTTCATGTCCAAATCTAAATGTGTATAGGATCATCTTAAATGCCACTTGTTTTATGAAGACTTTGTAATCTTTCTAATTAAATATGAGTATTTTCAACTCTACACTCAGCTTATGTCTCACTTGATTTACCTTGTACTGTAGGTTCTCATCAACTTGACTGACTACAAGATAGTCATTAGCTTGCAATATAGACTGCATATTACATTTTTATATCCTTCAAGGTAGTGGTTATAACTATAGTATTTTGATAAATTGATTGTTTTGAATTTATTAACTATGCAATTGTTCATTAAATAATTCATTAATAAGAATAATCATTAATGGTTGTGAGTGACTTATCTCATTTAAAAAATAAATTTTAAAAATTCAAGTTTATAATGAACAAAATAAGCTGATGAACAAAATACACCCACAAACATAGAAAGAAGTAAGGTTCAGACTGACAAAGCACAGAGTAAGGAGATAGGAAGGAGGGAAGAGATAAACCAAGGAACTTAGATGCAGAACCAATAGACACAGACAACAGGGCTGTGAGGTGGGGATGGGATCAGGAGGAGGGTGTCAAAGAGGGAAAAAGGAAAAACATCTGTAACAAAAATAAATTGATTAATAAAAAAATTTAAAAATTCACATTTAACTTTATTATAATCTTTTATGTTAGTTTCAATTTCTAAAATGTGAGCTAAAGGGTGGGGCTGCACTGATTACTAGGTGACACCAGTTTAGCTTCAATCTGTTATATATGTCACGCAGAGAGTAGGCAATGCAATTAAACTTTATTTTTCATGTGTGAGCTATAGGAAAAAATAGTATGATTACTCTTCAGGAACTAGTGAGAGATACATTACACATTGAAATTAATAAATAGTTTTATTTACTTCAAAAACACCTTAATATTATCTAAACTCTGGATGTATTTTGTTAACATCACCACAAATTTGGAAGCAAACAGTAAAACAAAACATAACTAAAGTTACTATACTATACAACATTGTAAAGCAGATTGTGTAAGGGTAATGAAAATAGCATGTAAGATATGATAAACTAATATTATTGGTAGTGAAAATAATGCAACAAAATGTTACTGAATGCTAAATGGAGTATCAGAAAATGTAGATTGCTTCAGAAAACAAAGCTGAAAACATTGACTGTTGGATTAAAGTGAGTAGTAGATAAAATTTTGATAATGCACTCATTTCAAGAATTTGTTTTTATCTGGACACTCACAGTGAACGTAGGTATGTTATAAGTAACTTTCATTGAAAACCACTGCCACCTAAAAAAAGAGAAAAAAGCCAAAGAATGTATATGCATATATGCATAATCCATGGACACAGCAATAGTGTGGTGAAGGCCGGGGGCGGAGTGGGAACCAGGTGGAGTGCAGGAATGGGGGGAAGAGGAGGGAGTCTGTAATACTCTCAACAATAAAGATACATTTTTAAAAAGTAATACTAAGGGTGTAATACTATCAAAGCTTTTCTCCCTTTTATTCACATCATGAATATCTGCATTGCAATTAAGTTCAACAATTCACAAATGTAAGCTGAAAATGTACTAATCACAAACACATTTCTACCTTTTGAATTTTAGTTGAATAAATGCTACCTGGAAATTAACAAAAGTGTTCATTGAATGTGAAAAAACATTATTCAAAGGACACAATATTAGTCAAATATTTTATCTAACTTTGATCAAATAACAATTCAGTGTATTTTTTAAGAAACCAAATTTAAAATCACACTTTTTCTTTTAGATTTCAGGTGTTATGGTTTACCTCACCTTATTTCATTGTCCTTTAAATTACATTTAATCTTCTCTCTTTTCCTTATAATTGCAAGTGATCGATCTAAATACAAGTAGTACTAAAATCTATGTTTTAATTCTATAATCACCATCTAATACATGTTGTGGCCTCAGTACATTTTAAAACTCTCTGGATCTCAGTTTCTTTATTTGTTAGCTGATGGAGTTATTAAGCTAGGTGATCTTTAAAACCTGCTAGAGTAGTACTGTGATGTACTTTTTTAAAAAACAATATATAACTATATTCCCTATGCTGTACTTTATAATCCCTGGACAATTTTTTAACTACCAATTTGTACTTAATCCCTTCACCTCCAAAGGTCCCGGGCTTCTGGCACTCGTCAGCCTCTGCATCTGAGTCTGTTTTAATTTCGTTTGTTTATTTTGTTCTTTAGATTGCACATACCGGGAAAGCATATGATACTTGCCTTTCTCTGACTGACATTTCACTGAGCATAATACCCTGTAGGTTCCACCCTGCGGTCACAAATGGTAAGATGCCATTTGTTTTTATAGCCAAAGAATAGTCCATTGTATATATGGACCACACTTTTTTAATCAACTCATCTATTGATGGGCACTTCCCTCACTTGGCTATTGTAAATAATGCTACAATGAACATAGGGGTGCATATATTCTTTTGAATAACTGTTTTGGGTTTCTTCGGATAAACAACATGTATGATGCCAGGTAGATACTGGAATTATCAATGAAACATTTTGTAAAGTATATGATTGTCTAATAACTATGCTGTATACCTGAAACCAATACAAAATGATACTAAAAGTGAAAGAAAAAAATATATATAACTACTGGGAATTTTTACCTGCAATATGCTACTGATCTGTAATTAGTGCATAATAAACTTATACACAGTCTCTTAGCTTATAGCATGTGGTAAACACAGTAGAATCCACGGTAATTATAGAACATGTTTATTAAAAACAGAAAATGTAAGTTCTGGGCATTGAAATTTTGGTACATAGTCTCATCTTCTGTAATAAATCACCATGTGACCATGGCTGACTATATTTAATTAATTTTGTACTCATTTTGCATGTTTCATTATTAAAAAGTAAGACATGTGTATCAGAAAGAGGAATTAGTGCCTTTGCTCTTGTTAAAATAATCACAAGACATAATTAAGAGCCGTGTATGGTATTGACATTTTCTTCTTCGTGTCACTTAATGTTTGGTCATTATCTTGTGTAGTAAATCTGTTGAAAACATGGGATTTGCCAAGGGACTTACTTAATGTTACATTTGTGTCTGGACTACATCCTTTGCCTACTTAGAGCCTGTCGCACCACCGAGTTGTAGTCTATGGGCTTCCCTGGCGTCTCACTGGGGTTGAGGACAGGGACTTTCTCGTTTTATTGTGTTAGTCTAAACTCGGAAGCGTTTTTGGCAGGTCGAGATAAACTACAAGTATGTGCCAAAGAGTGGTTAAGGTAATTATATGGTTATCCCAGTGTGGAATCCACTGGATGCGACGCTTACCTGCTAAAGATAATCCATCTTCCTTTACCTTGAGAGTCCACGTCGGCACAGCCCGTGTGGCCCAGATCTGATTCACCTGCCTGGAGCTCCATCAGTTAACTGTCTGGTTCATGCTCCCTACGGAAAGGAAGAGAACATGCGATTATCACCCTCCACTTCACAGCACTGAGCTCACCTCTCCACCTCCCGTGACAGGAGGTGCGGCCTGGCTCTGGGCAGTGCGCCCCTCTGTCAGCGCCGGCTCTGCCGGGCCCCAGGCTCTGCTGCCAGTGCCGCGGGGCAGGGGTGCGGCCTGGCTCCGGGCAGTGCTCCCCTCTGTCTGGACTCAGCGCTCTGCTGCCAGTGCCCTCGGGCAGACTCCGTTAAGCAGACTGAAAGTCTCCAGCCTTTCTCGTCAGTACCTAACTTAGGTTTTCTGCGAGAATTCAGGTTTACAGAGCCATAAACATCAGTTTTAAAATACCGAAATATGTGTTTTGTGTATGTGTGTGACCACCACAATGTATTATATGAAAAAAAATACATGCGCATCCATCCAACAATGTCATATTGTCATATTTTAATGTGCTTTTTTTTAAAAAGGACTTTTCAAAGTGCTATTACTTATATTTTTTAGTCTCATTCTATCATTCCATCTTTGTTTATCAACAGCAATATTAATATATACACACACACGTTATATATATATATATATATTTATATAACAATATATAAAAAAATCCCTTCTGGTTATTTAGTGCTACAGCTTATATAACAAAGGCTTCTTTCCATTTATTTAGCAGTTTTCATAAAATGATTTGATATTCTCAGAAATACATGCTTACGCCCATTAAAATGTATACAAAAATTGTTATAGTCGCTTTATTCACACAGCTTAGAACTGGAAACAAGTCAAACACCAATCAATAGAACATTTCAATGCATTGTGCTATACTGGCAGTGGAATATTGCATAATAATTCTAATGATTAATTAGCAATACACACAACAACAAGTAGTAATTACAGAAGTCAGACAAAAAAATGAATGATGTATGATTGCATTTACATAAGGTTAAAAGCAAATAAAATTAATCCTTGTTAACAGAAATAAGATTCATAGTGAACCTTGGAGAAGAGATTGCTCAGAGTGGCCTGTGGAGTCTTCTGGATTCTAATAAACTTTCTGTTTCCTCATCTGAACATTTTTTCATCAAGTCATTGATTGAAGATTTCAGTGCTATAAAGTACGTAGAGTATAACAATTTTAAAAAGTGGTTGAGTTCACACCCTGGCCAGTTTGGCTTAGCGGTTAGAGTGTTGGCCTACAGACCAGAGACCCAGGTTCGGTTCTGCTAAGGGCATGTATCTCCGTTGCAATTTGTCCCGGGCCCTGGTTGGGCTTGTGTGAGTGGCAGCCACTCGATATGTCTCTCTCACATCGACGTTTCTCTCTCTTTTCCTCCCTCTCTCCCTCCAACTCTATGTGAAAATAAATCCAAAAATGTCCTCTGGTAAGGATAAAACAAAAAAACGGTTCAGTTCACTAAGGGTGGCTAATAACAGGAATACACACAAATGTATACGCACTATTGTGACTCATTGAACTCATTTTGTGTGTTTCAGTCACAACAGCTATTTTTCTTTTTGATGTTCCAATGGTCACTTGTGAGGGCCTGTTCAGTTTGCATCTGTGTCTCTACTGTAATAATTAATTAATTTTTACTTAAATTAATCATTTTAGCTCCCATGTCTTTTTATTTTTTTAAACTTCTTTAAAATTTTTTTTTCCTTTATTGATTTTAGAGAGAAAGGAAGGGAGAAGGAAAGAGAGATAGAAACATCAATGAAAGAGAACATCGACTGGCTGCCTCCTGCATGCCCCCCAATGGGGATCGGGCCCACAAACCGGGCATGTGCCCTGACTGGGAATCGGCGACCTCTGGGTGCATGGGTTGATGCTCAGCCGCTGAGCCACACCGGCCAGACTCTCATGTCTTTTTAATACTTATCTAGTAGTTTTTGATTGCTTCCTTAATGGTTTGTACAATGTTCTGGACACATCTTTTTTAAAAAACAATTTATTTTTATTTATTATATTTTCAATGATAGTTCACATTCAATATCATTTTGTGTTAGTTTCAGGGTACAACAGAGTGGTGAAGCAATCGGATACTTTGCAAAGTGTCTCCCCTGATACTTCCAGTGCCCACCTGGCACCATACATCTTTATTACCAAACTATTGCCTACGTTCCCTATGCTGTATTTCATATCCCCATTACTGCTTTTATCACTGCTCATCTGCACTTCTTTTCTTACTGTTGAAACTATTACAGATGTCTTCCATTTTTTACACCTTTTCCCACCTCCACCCAGCCCCTCCCCTGGCCCTCACCACACCGTTGTCTGTGTCCATGGGGTATGCATATATGTTCTTTGGCTCATCTCTTCACCTTCTTTTATGCAGTTCCCCCAAACCAGCATCCTACCCTGTGATATATGTCAGTCAGTTCCATGTATCCATGCCTCTGGTTCTATTTTGTTCATTAGGTTCCACGTATTAGTGAGACCATGTGGTATTTTTCTTTCACTGGCTGGCTTATTTCACTTAGCATAATAATCTCCGGGTCCATCCATGCTGTTGCAAAGGGTAAGAGTTCCTTTGTTTTTGCAGCCCTGTAGTATTCCATCGCTTAAATGTACCACAGCATTTTCATCCACTCATCTACTAATGTGTACTTGGGCTGTTTCCAGATCTTGGCTATTGTAATTAACATTGCTATAAACATAGGGGTACATATATCCTTTCTGATTGGTGCTTCGGACTTCTTAGGATGTATTCACAAAAGTGGGATTACTGGGTCAAATGGCAGTTCCATTTTTAATTTTTTGAGGAAACTCCATACTGTTTTCCACAGTGGCTCACCAGTCTGCATTCCCACCAGCAGTGCACTAGGGTTCCCTTTTCTGCACCCCCTCGCCAGCACTTTGTTCATTTATTGATGGCAGCCAATCTGACAGGCATGAGTTGATGCCTCATTGTAGTTTTAATTTGCATCTTGAATGTTTCCTACCCCAAACTTGAAAAAAATTATTTCCCAAGTAGCACATCTTTTAAGTAAGAAGTTATGTGTTTGTATACCAATGCAATTTAGGAGTACTTTTTTCTACTTGGTGGATCAGCTTCAAAATTATTTCAAGTACCAAAAAAGGTATGTATTTTTAATACATAAATTCCAGCATTAATTAATACCAATATTTTGACTTTGTGTTTAATACTAAAATTTTTATTTAACCTCCTGTATTTTTATATACCTCTTCTAACAAGAATCCTGTTTCTCTAGAGTATCCATGATGTTAGAATTATAGTGATAGTTACTAAGTACTAACTTACTTTATCTTACATTATATACACAAAGTTTTAGAATAACAACATCAACTTAGCATCAACATATGATTACTGAAAACAACATACATTTGTTAACAGTACTTTTTATCTTATGGTGTCTTCCACTACAAATGTAAAGTTCAAGTATTGTCATTGAAAGTCACATGGGTTTTCTGTGTGACTATGTTACAATTATGTTATCTGTGATTTGTAGGCTGTTTTTATCCATTTTATTTTCATTTCTAAAAATTTGAATTTTTGGATGTTTTTGTTTCATAATTATATAATAAATATTAACATGATTCCAAAGTAAAATGTATACAACAAGGTCTAATCAAGAGTCTAGTTTTTAACCACTGTCTACTTCTACTTTTTCCCCTCCCTCCCCATGAATATAAATTATTTTTATATAATTTGGCAATTTATATTTTATTTCCTTTTCTTTATTGATTTTAGAGAAAGAGGAATGGAGAGAGAGAGAGAGAGAGAGAGAGAGAGAGAAACCCCAATGAGAGAGAACATCAATTGGCGCGTCCTGCATGTCCCCCACTGGGAATTTGGCCCACAACCTGGGCATGTGCCCTGACCGGGAAATGAACTGGCGACCTCTTGGTTCATGGGTCCACACTCAACCACTGAGCCACACCAGCTGGGTGCAATTTATATTTTAATTTTCAAACATGTGATCTTCCACTTTCTGCACACATGTTCATATTTAGGAAGACTTATATTTTGGTTCTAATGTTTATCTTTATATTGATTGCTTTATACATTATCTTTTGTGACCTAGTTTTTTTCCTCTCTGATTTGGGTTTTGGTTTTGGTTATTGACTGTCAGTTTCTTTCTATGAGCAATAATGAAATCAGTAGGTGATCTATTTTCTCTTACCCTGCATGTGAAATAGCATTATCTTAGTGCCAGGTAGCAACCATAGGTAAGTGTTACTATGTAGTTGATTCTACTTTTTTTTTCAATTCTCTTGACTACTTTTTTTCTTTAAATTTAAATGAAATTTACATAATATAAAATTAACTATTTTAAGGTATACAATGAAATAACATTTAGTATGCTCACAATGTGTTACCACCATCTCTATCAAGTTCTAGAATGTTTTCATCACCTGCACAGAAACCTCATACCCATTAAGTAGTCACTCTCTATTTCCTCATCCACCAAGACTGGTTCCTGTCTCTATGGATTCAGTTTTCCAGGACATTTCATATGAATGGAATCGTGCACTTGTGTCCTTTGGTGTCTGGCTTCTTTCACTTAGTGTAATATTATTGAGGTTTATTCACAATGCAGCATATATTAGTATGTCATTTCTTTTTTAGGGCTGAGTATTTTTTCATTATATGGGTGTACCACTTTTATTTTTCCATTTAACCATTGGTAAATTTGGGTTGTTTCCACCTTTTGGCTATTATAAATAGTGTTTCTATTAATTTTTGATGATTTCAGTGAATCTTTAATGACAGAGTATGTAGTCATTATGAAAATCTCTCAAATAAAGAAAACAAAAACAGACACATAGATTTGGAGAACAAAGTGATGGTTGTCAGATGGGAGGGTGGTTGGCAGGCTGGGTGGAAAAGGTGAGATGATTAAGGAGCACAAATTGGCAGTTACAAAATAGTCATGGGGATGTAAATACACCTTAGGGAGTATAGTCAATAATGCAATAACTGTGTATGGTTTCAGATGGGTACTAGATTTAGTGGAGGGCTCACTTTTTAAATTATATAAATGTCTTACCTCTATACTGTATACCTGAAACTAAGATAAAATAATATTGAATATCAACTGAAGTTGAAAAAGAAAAAAGAAAAAAATCTTTCATTTTTAATCATTTAAAACTCGTTATGGGTTTAGTGCTTACCATTAGTCCTTATGCCAATGTATTTCTAGTTGTTTTTATTATCTGGGCTTGTTGCAAAATAAACAGTTAAAGATGAATTACCTGACTTGTTTCATGTAGTATACCTGTACACCTGTACACATGATCCTTGACAGCAGGACTTATCCATAGATGACCTTGCTTTTTGTTTATATTTTATTTTATTATATACACCATATGTTACACTTCATTTTTACCACATATATGTGTGTGTGTGTCTTTGTATTTAAAATGAGCTTCTTGAAAACAACATACACCCTGACAATCTTTGTTTTTAATTGGTATATTTAGATGGTTAGTGTATTTAGATAATAAATTATGATTATTAATATAGTTGGATTAATATCTATCATAACTGTTAATGTTTCCATTTGTTTCTGTTGTTTTTGTTGTTGTTGTTCATATTTTGTTTTCCACTCTTTTTCTGGCTTTTGTGGTTTTATTTTTTTTATATATATGTTTTTATTGATTTTCTAGAGAAAGAGGAAGGGAGAGATATAGAAACATCAATGTGAGAGAGAAGCATCCATTGGCTGCCTCCTGCACACCTCCTGCTGGAGATTGAGCCTGCAACCCGGGCATGTGCCCTGACTGGGAATCGAACCAAACCGAGGCCTCTCAGTCCCTGGGACGACACTTAATCCACTGAGTCACATGGGCCGGCTGAGCTTTTGTGGTTTTAATTAAGCATTTATATGTTTATATTTTCTTTCCATTCTTAACATATTAATTATACTTCTTTTCAAACTTTAATGGTTGTCTAGATTGCATTATATACATTTACAACTAATTCAGGTTTACTTCAAATAACTTTATTCCATTTCACAGGTAGTGCTAGTAATTTATAATAAATTAGTCCTAATTTCTTCATCCCTTTCATTGTATCATTTCTGCCATTCATTTCAATTACATGAGCTGTTATCAAATACATTGTTATTATTTTGAACAAACTATTATCTTTCAGCGTAATTAAGAATAAGAAAATATGCTTTATTTTAGTCTACCTCATTTCTTCTCTAATGCTTTATTTCTTTATGTAGATTTGAGTTTCTTTTTTAAAAAAAAATTTTTCTTTATTGATTTTAGAGAGAGAGGAAGGAAGAGGGAGAGAGAGCTAGAAACATCAATGAGAGAGAACATTGATTGGCCCCCTCCTGCATGCCCCCGACTGGGGATCAGGCCCACAGCCTGGGCATGTGCCCTGACTGGGAATCGAACTGGTGACCTCTTGATGCATGGGTTTACACTCAACCTCTGAGCCACACTGGCCAAGCTAGATCTGAGTTTCTGACCTAACCTGTATCATTTTCCTTTTTTTCTTTTCTTTTTTTAAGTACTTTATCTTTTCATTAAAGTATTTTCTTTCTCTACCACATTCAAATGGCATCAAATCCTGTCCATTGGTTCATTTGTCTTTGTTGTTTGTTTTTAATCCTCACCCGAGGATAGTTTTCCATTTATCTTAGATAGAGTGGGGGGGGAGGGGAGAGAGAAAACAAACATTAATGTGAGAGAGACACATTGATTGGCTGCCTCCCACGTGAACCTGACCAGGGCTGGGGACTGAACTGCAACGGAGGTCCGTGTCCTTGACAGGAATCGAACTCGAGACTCTTTGGTGGAGCTGACACTCTAATTACTGAGCCAAACTGGCCAGAGCTGTCTTTATTGTTGAAAGATTACAGATGTCCCACCTTTTCTCCCCATTGATTGACTCTCGCCACTCTTCACATTCCCCTGCACTGGTGTCTGTGTCCCTTGATTATGCACATATGCATTTAAGTTCTTTGGTATATCTCTACCCCCACCCCCCCCCGGCCCCTTCCTCTGAGGTTCCTCAGTCTGTTTCTTTCTTTCTTTCTTAGGAACTTATTTAACTTTTCTGTAAGACAGACCTACTGGCAACAAATCCCCTATATTTTTGTTTGCCTGAGAAAGTCTTTATTCATATTTCACTTTTGAAGAATAATTTCCCAGATAAATAATTTATTGTTCTTTTTTTTTTCTACCAACACTTTAAGTATTTTATTCCACTCTTCTTGTTTGCTCGGTTTCTAAGAAGTTGGATGCAATTATTATTTTGCCCCCTTGTAGACAGGGCATCATCCTCATCTACACGACTTTTCATCTTTTATTTTCTGAAGGTGGACCAGGACATGCTAGATGGTTTTTGTTCTAAGTTTTTCTTTCCTTTTTTTGTTTTTTTTGGTGACTGTTTTTGTTTGTTTGTTTGTTTGTTTGTTTCTTGACCCTTGCCTTTCCTGGTGTTCTAACATTAATTTGGGGGAAATTCTCAATCATTATTGCTTGAAATATTCTTTATAATCCTTTATTTTTTCTTCTTCTGGCATTATTCTTATTCATATGTTAAAATTTTTTAGTATCTCATAGTTTCTATATATTCTGTCCATTTTTTTCAGCCTTTGTATTCTTTGCTTTTATTTTTTTTCAGAGCCTTCTGGTGAAAACCGGAAGACGTAATAGACAAATTCAAAAAGAGCTTTAAACACTCTTTGCTTTTTCTCAATTTGAAAATTTCTGTTGGCATATTCTCGTGTTCAGAGATTTTCCCTTAGCTGTGTGTCATCTACTAGTGAGCTCATCAAAAGAATTCTTCATTTCTGCTACAGTGATTTTGAACTACAGCATTTCAATTTTATTTTTTTTATAGAACTTCTATCTCTCTTCTTACATTATCTGTATGTTCTTGCTTTTTGTCATGTTTTTTCATTAGAACCCTTAGAATATTAATCATAGTTGCTTTAAATTACTGGTCTGATACATTCTTACCATCTCTGATACTGATGCTTTATCTCTGGAAACTGTTTTGTTTTGCTTTTTAGAATGTCTTCTTATTTTATGTTGAAAACCAAACATAATGCACTAGATGAAAGGAACTTTGATTAATAAGCCTTTAGTAATGTGGTGTGAGGGGTGGGATAGAATCATTCCATAATTCTAAGATTAGGTTTCAGGGTTTCTGTGAGCTTGTTACCCTGGACTGAATGTCAGGTCTTGAGAGTCATGCTTGCTAGGAACAGAATGCTCTGGCAAATTTAAAAACACAGTAACTACATTTCCTCTTCTCCTGCCAGAAGCATGAGGAGGTTTTTCATCGATGAGAAACTAGTACAGCTCCTGGAGGCAGAACTCCCAGAAGCGTGGGGCTCGCCCACAGCTGCCGGCCTTCCCGGGGCTTTTAATTCTCAGAAGTATCCACACTGTGTCTTCAGCAATTTGTCAATCCTGGTTCAGGTTTTCCTACATGATACTGATATCCACAGAGGTTTCTGTTCCTGGGTGAAAAGTTTCTGCTCCAATAAGTTGTGATTTTCTGTTTCTGTTCATCTAATTTTGAGGGCAGTGATTGGTTCTATTAATCCATCAATTCTCTCATGAATCTAAGAACACCTTATTTTTTCAGGTTTTTTTTTTTTTTAGCTTTTGAGAAAGATTTCCAATTTTCAAGCTCTTTACATGCCAGACTGGAAACAAAGTGACTCTAGTTTCTTTAGACCAGTTTATAGATATTCTTTTCTATCCTTGTACCTTTAATCTTTCTATATATTTTAAAGTCAGTTCTGTAGACAGCATGTAGTTGTGACTTCATTTTTATGCACTTTAACAGTCTTTGTCTTTTTTTTTTTTTTTTCTCCTCACCCAAGGACATTTTTTCATTTATCTTTAGACATATTAGGAGGGAGGGCGAGAGGGGGAGAAAGAGGCACAGAGAGAGAAACATCAATGCGAGACACATCGACTGGTTGCCTCCCACGTGACCCCGACTAGGGCGGGGGACAAACTGCAACTTAGGTACGTGCCCTTGTCCAGAATCAATCCTGCGACTCATTGGTCCATGGGCTGATGCTCTAACCACTGAGCAAACCAGCCAGGGCAGTCTTTGTCTTTTTATTATTGTATTTAGGCCATGCATATTTAAGTGGTTATTAATGCAATTATAATATCTACCTTATTTGTAACTGTCATTAGTTGCCCTTCATAAAAAATTTTTGCCCCTCATGTGAATTCCCCAAAATCAAAAGTTTGGCATGGGTCCTGAGTCACAGGTAATTCATGGGCTTTAAGCAGATTTCTCCTGCTCCCCTAGGTAGGGAGGGAGAATCCTTCTCATTTTAGACCAAAATACATGCAGTAGTTCAGAAAGCTAGTGTATAGGAAATTTTATTTAAAAGTAGCTTAAATGTTATTCCTTGCGTACAGAAAGCAGGATTACCAGAACAGCTCAAATCCTTTCACTGAGTCTGTTCCTATTTTGTTCATAAAAAGAATAATTCTTTAAAATGTCTGTCAATACCAAAGTAAATAATAGTGCATGATGAAATTAAACTCACGATTGGTTCCATTGTTTGTATATTTTAAAAAACATATTGCCAGTGGTTCTCTTCAGGACCTTTTTCATCAAGTATAATGACAGTCACATTTGTTCTAAATTAAGGCGATTGCTGTCAAAATAATTTTGAATGTAGTCTGGTCAGAGTCTTGTGTTTCTATACAGTACATGTTGATAAGCATTAACAATGTCATGTTGTTTTGATAGCTTCTTTACACATTACATGAATAGTATCCTACATTCTTATGAAATAAAAAATTATTTTTAGTAAAAATTATACTTCTGCGATTTCTCTATGTTGATAGATGTAAAGCTAGTTTAATTATTTTAGCTGATATATAGTTGTCCATTATGGTATTACATAGGTTTGATAACATTTATTTGTGTATTTTCTGTATTATATAGATTTGGCTTTTCTACAGCCAGTAACGTTCTTATACATGTACTGCTGACACATGTGGGAAATGTTCTCCAAGCAACTTATCTTGGAGAATTGGCATACACCACCGAGTTATTTGCTGGGTCACACATTGCTTTCAAAAGTGGTTGTGATGCCCTAGCCAGTTTGGCTCAGCGGTTAGAACATCGGCCTGCGGTCCAGAGAGACCCGGGTTCCTTCCTGCTAAGGGCATGTACCTCGATTGCAGTTTGTCTCCGGCCCTGGTTGGGTTGTGCGGGTGGAAGCCACTCGATGTGTCCCTTTCACATCGATGTTTCTCTCTTTCTCTCTTCCTCTCTCTCCCTCCTGCTCTACCTGAACAAAAAATGGAAAAATGTCCTCAGGTGAGGATAAAAAAAAAAAAAAGTGGTTGTGACAATTTTCACTGTTACAAGTAGCACATCAGAATTTCTTTCAAATAATCATGTATCTACATGAGGAGACTTGAAAAATAGGAATATATATATATGTGTGTGTGTGTGTGTGTGTATACACACACATATATAACATATATATAGGAATATATATGCATATATATATATATATATATATATATAACTTCAGGGAAATAATCATGAAGAAAAAAAACACTGGCAAACAGACAAGTAGGCAGACATATGGTGGCACTTGTTTTAGTCTGTAAGCAATTCACACACGGTTGACTTTTGAGGTAAAATTGATGAAGGGCTCTGTAAACCAAATGTAATTGTAATGAAAATAGTCACTTTTAATGTTGAGATCGATTTATTAATTTGTTATTTGCGCTAGTGTTTTTTGCTCACATTTTTCTTGCATAGCACCCACAAATATTTTTTAACTCGGTAAGTGTCCAAATCTATTGGTATTACTATTCAGCTGTAAAAAAGAAGGAAATGTTACCTGTGCGACAGCATGGATAAACCTGAAGAGCGTTTTGCTAAGTGCAATAAGCCAGTCAGAGAGAGACAAGCACCCTATGATGTCACTCAGACAAGGAATTAGTGAAGAAAATGAGGACAGACTCAGAGAGAGCAAGAAGGCTGACAGCTGTGTTTGGGGCAGAAGGGTGGTGGAAGGATTGAACAAAAAAGGGGAAAAAGCAGAAAAACTCATGACAGGGACAAAGGTGTGGTGACTGCTTGGGGAAGGGGGCAAGGAGGTGGTAAGGTCACCGGATGAACGGATGAACGGAGACCAGACTTGGTTGGTGAACAGGTGAACACACCACACAGTGTACAGATTGTGTTACAGAACTGTGCACCTGGAACCCGTATAATTTTGTTACTTTGTGTTACCTAAAAACATTTAATAAAACGGAAAAACAAATGTTCTCGGGTCTCAGGTGTTGATATTTAAACTGTCAACTTTCAAAGCTATGGTGATTTTCTTTCTTTTTATGGCTTGCAGGAAGGTATTTCTGTATCCTGTTCACGTTCCCCCAAAGTCTTCTCTTTCCTAATGTTAATCCCTTTCGGTATCTTCTCATGTGCATTTTTGGTAATGCTTATGATCATGTGTGGTGTCTACTTGAAAACAGTTCAGAAAATGTCTTAGAACACCTGTAAGATGTGACTAGAAAGACGGGCTGTGCCACAGCATCACTCGCAGGCTCAGCTGGAGAAGCATCGCGTTTCCCTGCGCCCGTCTGAGGTCATGGGCCGACCCCCTGAGCCCTCGTGGGTTACAGCACAGTCGGCCCTCGCGTGTCGCGGTGAAGCAGCTCCAGGCTCTGCCGCGATCCGTGATGTCCACGACTAGGATTCTGTTTGTACACCGTCGGCCCTCGCCACTTCGCGCGTCCACTGCCGCGCCTTCGAAACCTCGAGTGAAGCCCGAAAGGGGACGCGCGAAGTGGCGAGAAACGACCGTGATCTACGTTTGATCACTGAAAACATACTTGAGTACGACCCAGTACACTCATAGCGAACTTATGCTAGACCAGCGTGAATATTTAGAACAATGAATGCAGTGCACTTTTAAACACATATGTACTTATGCAGAAAAAATGAAAAATCATTGAAATGTTCTCACTGCACGTGTATGGCATTAAAACGTAGTAGAAAGCCTGGTATGTAGTATTTGTTATATATAATTTTCTATAATAGTTAAAACGTATATATTTATATATACGTTTTTGTGTATAAATATTCATATAATAATCATGTACATCCTCAGATGTATAGAGGCTAGACATAATAATGAGTTTCTATTTCCATTAAACATTTTGTTTAGCATTCCAAAGCCAAGTAATGGAATAAAAAGTGTGTATGCCTCCTATCCATCTGTTTCTCCTTTTGCTCTAGGTTTGGCCTAAATAAGTTTTTAATCACTCATATCAATTCCACATTTCCATCGATGACACTTCTAGGATGATCATGTCAAGAGTTTCATTGATAAGAGCAATGCATAATCTCTAATATACTCATATAAATTAAAAAGATCCAGTACATCTCCTTTGTCGGCTCTTGTCCATCAATATTATATTTTGTTGATACATATCTGGATATTTGGGTATTATTTTATGTTAATGTTCAAATCTCTTGCTGACCTTATATAACAATTTAGCATTCTCTTCACTTCCTGTCAGAGAACTGTTAATGATCACATTACTGATAGGAGAGAACTCCTCTTTAGAAGGTGAAATATCAGTAATACACTGAAATAGTGGAATCACAGCAGGCCATGACTGCATGAAGAAAGGCTGAGACAGCCAAAGAGCAAACACTAACAGAACATATGGTCAGTCCTCTCCCACCATCATAAAAAGTGAAGTGTTCAGAAAAACTGTATGTTTATGAATAGATGTATTAAGAGTAAAAAGGGAGGTGGAGGTGGGTAGTGAGGGTAACCGGTCGAGTACAGGGTGACGGGAGAAGACCTGACTTTGGTGGTGATCACACAATGTGGTACACAGATGATGTCACAGAATTGTACACTTAAAATCTACATTTACCACATAGACGTTATTTCTAATCATCCCTCTAATTCTACAAGTAGTTATTAGTTTCATCTCACAAAAGAAAAAAAACAAGGTTTAGAGAGTTAAAAACTTACTCGAGGTGTAATTTCTATAACATTTCTCTACAAACTTTTCATTAGCGCTCCTGTGACTCCTGCCAGCTTGGAAAGAGTAGCGTGCTGAGGAGAAAGCGCCTCCTTCAGCCTTGGGAGGAAAAGTATATGGTTATTTTATAATTAAGTTAATACTCTAAAGAATTTTACTGAGAGATCATTGAAACTGTTTTGGAAATAAAATGTTAAAACACATAGAATCATAGGAAAATGTTGCATAATATTTACTTAACTGTGCATTTACTTAATTGTATGATTCTCATGATGGAATTAGCTCTTATGTCAAGATGGTATGTTACCTATGCTAGTAAAGTGTGTCAAAGTTATGCTAATAGAGACATCAGTCTTTAAAATTAAAGTGAAAGCTTTGCACATGCACCATCATTAGAATAGATTGTACCCCATTCCTCTAAGTGAACAAATGCGCATTGCCCCTTTTATGTCAGGGCGTGTGAGACACTCAGTGCTAAATGATGACAGTGTCACCAGGAAGGAGCTCAGCTACAGGACAGCACAGTTGGAGCAGCTGTTTTCTTCTGAAGCACAATTACTTGTTCCTCAGAACACTGATCATTTCAGCAGGTCCATTGCTCCTATGTGCTCAGGTTGCAAATGTGCATCAATGTGTAGCCCAACACAAATACATAAAATCTAGTCAATGACAACTGACAGTTTGAGGTTGCTTCAGATATAAAAATATTGCCCCTGAAATAAACTAAAGTGTTGATAACAAACCTCTTAAGCCTACAGAAATGAACAGTGATGAGAACAAAAACAATAAAAGGAAAGGCAAATAAAGAAAAGCTATTTCAAAAAGACACTGCTAATTTGTAAAAAAGAATGTTTTAAAGCCGACTCTTTTAGATAACTTACAAAATGTCTGAACTAGCTTCCCCATGAATCTGTGCCTAATTATCTTATTTAGCTATCTAATGATGATATATTTTAAATGATGGTTAATGTTGTACACTTCCAGGAATATTTTAAGGCATGAAACAGGTTAAGCTCTAGAGTGCAACTGCTGGCTTCAAGTCACACTTCATAGCTGTGTGACCTTAGACATAATAACGTAACCTCTCTGTGCTTATGCTTCATAATGTACAAAGTGGGAACAGTAAAAGTGTCTGTCTTACATGGTTGCTATAGAGATAAATGAATGAATATTTCTCAAGTATGTATAATGTGTCTGACATATATTTTATATTATTTTAGTGTTTGTTTTATATTTTCTGACATTTTCTAAATATACATGTTTATATTTTCCCCAAACATTTTGCTTATCTCATTTATTATTTAGAATTTTATAATATCAATTCCTAGGTTATAAACTGATATCATATAGTACTTCAGTTTATTTTTTTATTTTAAAGACAGTTTTGCCTTGTGTATGTGTGTGTGTATGTGTGTGTGTGATTGACACACATGAGTACTTACCATTGCTATTGGGAACAATAATGTTTCAGTCCACTCTGGGATTTATCCGGAGGTCTCTTCTCAACATGCTGTCCTATCCCCGGTGGTTCTGTGTGTTCATGTCCTATCTCCATATATAGGCTTGTAGAGATGTCACTCATCTGTCAGCGACACTCATTTTGTGGCATTGGTAGAGGCTTTGTGAGGTTCTCCTTGATTATTTGAACCAACTGGTTATTTTTCTTCTTGTCTTTGTACAGTAATTTGCTGATATACTGCACATAAAGTGAACCCGAGTTGCAGTCTGCCTCCTCAGAACAGATGAGTTTTCTCAGGGCCGAGATCATACCTGTGCACTGCTATCCCCAGCAGAGTTCCATGCACATAATAAACCCACATTATGTTTGTCTGTTGAAATAAAGAACTTATATATAAATGATTGCCCTAATATCAGGTGCATGTATTGAATTCATGTATCTTAATAATAATAGTTTGTGTTTATACTGACATTATTTGCCAATCACAAGTACTACAATGAGGAAACTAAGGTATGGACCAGTTAACTGCGTAGTCATGACCCAAAGAGTGGTAGAGATGCACTTGAAACCCAAGGACATACTGAGTTTGTACTTTTCCTTACTGAATGTCTCTTCATATCAACATTATTAAAGGCAATAACTGTGTTAAATTTTTGTATTTATTATGTGCCAGACTTTATAAATGTTGTTTTGGGAACATAAACTGTTTTAACTAGACCATTTTTCCTCTTCAATTTCATCAGATAAGAAATTTGAGAATTCAGACTTCTGGTTTCAGTTATGATATGTAAGGAGTTTAGAGGTCAACATGCCCTTTCTCACGGAAAGGAAAAGCCAAGCAAACTGTAAATCAGTGTTTCTTACCCTTTAGAAAACTTCAGTCACAGAACAAACTGCCACCCCCAAACTGGAAAGACCAGCAAATATAGAAAATTACAGATAATTAAAGATCACAAAATACCATTGAAGCCAGAAAATGGTAGGGAAATTGACATTGGAATTGACAAATTGTTGGAAGTTCATGGTAGACTAGCTAGAGAGGTACACACTCCTAGGGATCCAGCCTTAAGAAGGCAACTGAGCATTCCTGAGCTTTCTCTCCAGACTCCCACCAGTTTCTCACAGTATTGAGCAGAGAAAAATACTCATCTACTTCCTGCAGAACAAGGGGAAAGTATTAATCTGAAATATACCAAGAACATTTTTTTCTAACTAACAAGGTGTTCCCTCAAGAAAAATGACTTTCTTAGAGACTAACCAACATAGGGAAAGGTAAACACCAACCTCCAGACCCCTTATGCTTTCCCATCTCACCTAAGGGCAGGAAGAGAAGAACAGCTGAGAGGTACTTACTTGTGAAGGTCACAGCTCAGTGGCACAAGGTCACTGAAAGGCTGAGACGCCATCAGAGGATATGGAATGTTTCTACTCTTCCAAAACTTATTACCATATCAACAAACGTTCAATAAAATAACAGTGGATTTCAGCTGAGAGAATACCCAGAAACAAACTTTATTTAAGAAGAAATCTGTAGGAAAAACAAAAAGTAACATAGGAAATAAAAATAAAGAAAGTAGAAGGAATTGATAACGTGGACGCGTATAAGTAAGGCAAATATCAACATTAAAATTCACAATAAGGTTTCTTTTTACATATATATCATGCCCATCTTTGAACGAAACATTACAAAACCAAGCAAAATAATTATAATCAGATATGCAGAGATTTTGGAATTACAGAATGTGAGATTAAAATAACTGTAATATGCTGAGGAATATAATGGGAAAGAGTAGACATCATCCAATATCACTTGAGTTTTTGTATGTAAATTATACTATAATAAAACTATAAAAAAATAAAAATAAGTGTTTTAGTTACAAACAAGATACATATCATTTGGTACGAAAAGAAGTAAATGCTAGAAATAAAAAAAAAAAAAAAAACCAACAACACTGTAACAGAAATGAGTGATGTCTTTGATGGGCTTATATGAGACTGAACAGAGCCAAAGAATAAAACAGTAATCTTCAAGATATGTCATTAGAAAATCTCAAAATAAAAATCAAAGAGAAAAAAGACAAAAAAATAAATAAAAATGTAGAACAAGGTGTCCCAGAACTCTCAGACAATTTAAAAATACATAACATAAATGTAATGGGAATACCAGAAGAGGAAACAGATAAAGGAACAGATGAAATATTGAGGTACTAGTGGCTGAGAAATTTCCAAAATTCATGACAGACTAAAACCACAGATCCAGGCAGCTCAGATAACATTACACAGAATAAACCCCAAGAAAAACTTTGTGCCTAAACCCACCACATTTACACTGTATCAAAACAAAAGACAGAGAAACTTTTGAAAGAAATTATAAGGAAAACCAAAACAAAACCAAAATCACCAAGGATGAGAATTACAACAGACTTTTCTTCAGAAAATATGCAAGCAAGAAGACAGTGGAGTAAATATTTATTGAGAATAATGAAAACTGCAAACTAGAATTCTGTATCTAGTGCAATTTTCCTTCAAAGGTGAAGTACTTAAGATTTTCTCAGTAAAACAAAAAACTGAAGGAATTTGTTCCCATTAAACATGTCATTCAAGACATTAAAGAAACGTTTTTCTCTGAGAGTACTATGTATTTTACAATCTTGGATCTACATAAAGAAAGAAAGAATGCTAAAAAAGGAATAAATGTAGGTAGAATGAAAATAATTTATTTTTTATAATTAATTAATCTAACAGCTCTATATTTAAAATATTAATGTAAACAGTATATTTGGTGATTATAACTTATTGATTATTGAAATGAATAACAATGTCATGAGATAGGAGAGAGGAATTTTGAATAATTTGTTGTTACCTGCATTACTTATGAAAATATAGTATATTTGAAAGCAGGCTTAGATTAACTGTAAATATGTATTGTAATCATTAGGGCAATCATGGAAATAATTAAAAGTAATATAATTACTACCATACTTTTACCATGTGATCCACCAATAATACTTCCACTATGTACCCACATCAATTAAAAACTTACTTTTACAGAAATAAAAAAAACCTGCACACTAACCTTTATTGCAACTTTATTCGTAAAACCTTATTGCCAAAAACTGTAAACAATCAATATGTCTTTCTTTTTTTTTCTTTTTCTTATTGTTTTTTAGAGAGAGAGAAAGGGAGAGGGTAAGAGAGATGCAAACATCGATGAGAGAGAACATCAATTGGCTGCCCGCTGCACCCCCCCCACCCCACCGGGGATCTGGCCTACAACCTGGGCATGTGCCCTTACCAGGAATCAAACAGGCAACCTCTCGGTGCATGGGTCAGTGCTCAACCTATGAGCCACACTACCTGGGCCAAAATGTCCTCTTTAGGATAATGAGTCAACAAATGGTCACATTCACACCATGGAATATAATTCAGTGACCAAAATGAAATGGGCTATTATACCATTAAAAAAAGATGGAGGAACTTTAAATGCATGTTGCTAAGTGAAAGAATCCTATCTCAAAAGAAAACATATTGTATGATTGTAACTATAATGAAATTCTGTAAAAGAAGAAAATGTACAGACACTTAACTTTCCGTGGTTTCCAGGAGTTGAAAGAGTGGGAGGGAGAGCGGAATAGCAGGAGAGCCCAGGGGTTTGCCAAAAGCATAGACCGGTACTGCACAAAAGTGAAACTTAACTTTGATATAAACTAAGGACTTTAATTAATAATGTATTTATATTAGTTCATCAATTGTAACAAC
Source organism: Molossus molossus (assembly GCF_014108415.1). Lineage (NCBI taxonomy): Eukaryota > Metazoa > Chordata > Mammalia > Chiroptera > Molossidae > Molossus > Molossus molossus. The sequence continues at coordinate 5,920,083 of NW_023425351.1, read as the reverse complement.
ATACTAATGAAAGATGTTAACAATAGGGGGATGGTGTTTATGGTGAGGAGGAAGTAAAGTTGATCTCTCTGCAATTCCCCTTTCCCTCTGTAATTTCTGCTCAACTTTTCTGTAAATCTAAAATTGCTCTACAAAATAAAGTCTATTAATTTTTTTAAAAGACTAATGAATGAACTCCCACATGTGTGTGTCAGAGCCAGGATCCCAGCCAAGTTCTTTCTACCCAAATACTTTCAGTTTAAAAAAGCGAACGTGTCCCAGAGAAGCGCACTGACCCACCTGCCAACAATGACGGCCTCGTTGTCACCAGCCAGCACACAAGGAAAATATTAACAAAATATTGATGGAGGTGTTTTTAAAAACAGTTTGGTTCTTAAAATAATATATCTGACTGATTAAGTGTTTTCAACAGCTTATACCTTTGCTTTTTCACATTTTTGAGTGGGATATATTGCCCTCAGAATACAAGAAGATGAAATTAAGCATTTCAGATTATGTGATTCCACAATTAAAAGTATTATTTATGCACTAAATCCATCAAGTGATTTTATGTGTTTGGGATCAACTGTAGCATGTTACACGATCTTTTTTGTCTTCTATAAGTGAGAACAGATTTTCCCTAGAGTTTCTAGTTGTGTTTGCATTGGTGTATCTCACTGGCCTATTGATTGCAAATAGATTTAAACATACTACAGCCCTGGCCGGTGTCTCAGTGGTTAGAGCGTCAGCCCTAAGACCAAAAGGTCATGGATTCGATTTTGGACAAGAGCGTGTTCCTGGGTTGCAGGTTCGATCCCGGCCCTGGTCGGGATTGTGTGAGAGGCAATGAATCCACGTGTCTCTCTCACATCGATGTTTCTCCCTCCCTGTCTCTCTCCCCCCTCCCATTCCACTCTCTGTAAAAGATCAATGAAAAAAATAATCTCAGGTGAGGATTAACAAAAATAAATAAAAATAAAAGTAGCGTACTACCTAAGTCAGAGATGTTGTTTATATCTTTGTAGTATCTCTACAGTGTAAAATACTTCCTGTCTTAAGATAGGTGCTCAATTTGTTCAGTGAGTTTGATTACTGAGTAAATAGACTTCAATTAATGCAGAAATCACTTGGCTTGTTCAGCAAAGAATGATACTTTGCTCTTGAACTGAGACCTAATTCAAACCCTCAGATGTGGGAGAGTCGTAGATAAAGGCAGAGAGGTAGAGGTTGTTGGATATGTTATTGCTGCTGCTGTTTGTTGCTGTCATGTGTTTGTTTCTGCATACATCCTAGTTTAGCCAGCTCAGTGCCATGCAGCACAGGGAGGTATAGCCCCAATCTTCCTTAAACAGATGCGCGCGCTCTCTCTAACTATAGACATATAAAATTGAGTACTCTTTTTGGCCCATTGAGAAGTGATCAAAACTATAAAAACACGCAGTTATTGTGCTGGAGTTCAAACAAGGGTTAAAACCCTGTTGGAGAAACAGTCTTTGATACTTTTCTTCTCTGTTCCATCTATGAGACTTTTTCCCCTCATCTGTATAACCAGACTTCAAGCTTCATGAATATTTGCTGTGTTCATTTCTATGCAAAATATTGGGCCAATAAGACATGCTATTTATTCAACAAGTTTTTTTTTTCCAGGAAATATTCTTTTTTATTAATTTGTAAATGTAATACTCATACAGTATTGATCACAATATTTTGTAGAGAAAACATGTCAGGTATTAAAGATAATTTTTTTTGTATATCTAATATTTTTTATTGATTAATTTTTGTTATAGATGATACTCCTTTTTCCCCCCACTGATTCCCCCCTCTTCCTCCCCTCCCTGCCCCTTCCCCATATTGTTGTCCATGTCCACTGTTCATGCATACATGCGTATAAGTTCTGTGGTTCATCCCTCCCCCACCTCCCCACTCCTTAGGGGATTGTCAGTCTGTACCCTGCTTCCACGTCTCTGGGACTACCCCATTCTTCAAACTGTTATGTTCATTATATTCCACAAATAAGTGAGATCATATGAAATTTGTCTTTCTCTGTTTGGCTTTATATTAATGTATTCAACAAGTGTTTATTGGAGTAGCTAGTGCTCCTTCAAATACTGAAAGTCAATAGATGCAGAAAATAAAAATAGGTAAAAATTGACATGAGACATAAAACACAAAGCTGAGAATACATTTTGATCGAAGGAATGGAGGAAATTAAACGCTTGTAGAGAGAACATGATACTAAGGCAAATTGATTATTTAATGTTGTTGCCCAGATGAGTGGAATTTAATGGTTACTGGAAAACTATTATTAGTAGGGTTAGGCTCTAGCAGCAGTGCTATCAGTTTGAGGTGAGAAATGTCATTTTTGCCTAGCAAAGGTAATTGAGTTTTAGGATCTGAATAACTTTAGATACATAAAAAGATAATTTTCCCTGTAGAATAATAATAGTTAAATGTAAATAAAATATTTTCATTTCTTCTCAGCTATGCTAGAAAATAATCAAATGACTGATAGTTTTTCAAAAAAATAGTTTTTGCATGACTGCCTATTTCTGTATTCTCAGATAAATCATACTATTCCATATATTGTAGTTTCAACCACAATTCAAGCCACTCTTGATATCTGATGGCCATAAAAACGGCATAATCACTATTTGTACAGTAGTGATTTTGTCATTACTTGCAGAATGACAATAAATATATAATTTACTTTAGTTCTAAGAATAAATAGACAACTTTAAAAGGCATTATTTTTTCTTATGCTTATTTTAGTTTCGCATGAAGCAGTTTAAAACATCCAGATAATACTATGTACCCTTTTAACATAACAGACTGTCGCCTGCTGGGAGATAAAGTAAATATACAAAACCAACTGCGAAATCATACAATATTTATGCTTTTGTGTATATATTTAGACATGCAATATTTATGTTATTGCATATATATAATATATATGTTATGTATATATATTATATATATATATAATTTCAATGGAAGAAAACATTGTCTTGGACAGCTTAGCTCATTGGTTAGACTAACGGCCCATGGACCAAAGGATCCCAGCTTCAATTCCCGTTTAAGGGCATATGTCTGGGTTACAGGTTCAATCCCCGGCCCCAGTCAGAGTTGTGTGGGAGGAAACCAATTGATGTGTCTCTCACACATCAATGTTTTTCTCTCTCCCCCAACACCTTCCCACTCTATCTAAAAATATCAGTGGAAAAATATCCTCAGCTGAGGATTAACAAAAGAACAAAGAAAAAGAAAACATCAATATGCTAGCTATATGTGAACAATAATTGGCCTGTTTCTGTCTATACTGTTTAAAGACAATACATTTTTGTAGTTAACCAGAAACTACTTATACTCTATGCATTGTAAAAATAAAATAAAAATAAAAAAATTGTTCTTTACATGTAAATCACTAGATAGAAAAAAAATGTTTTGCTAAAATAAACAAATCAGGAATAAATTTAGAGAGAAGTGTTTTGGCTCTAAAATTTTAAATATGTCCATTGATTTAATCTGCTGATGGCTCAATCACATCACATTATAGGTTGCATTAAATCTGTCACCCACATTTTTCCAATAAATTGAAGCCACATTAGTTGGAAGGGAAACCTAAAAAACATTTGATTGTTAATAGAGAGATACAACTGTCCAAATAAGTTAAAAATAACCTTGCCCTGGCCAGTTTGGTTCAGCGGTTGGAGCGTCAGCCTGTGGTCCAGAGAGACCTGGGTTCAGTTCCTGCTAATGGCACGTACCTCAGTCACAGTTTGTCCCGGCCCTGATGGGTCAGGGCCATGTGGGAGGCGCTACTCCATGTGTCCCTGTAGTTTTCTACAAATAGTTCCTTTATTTCTTTGGTTAAGTTTATTCCTAGGTACCTAAGTTTATTACCATGCTGCAATGGTAAATGGGACTGTTTTTTAATTTCTCTTTCTGTGACTTCATCATTGGTGTATAAGAATGCTATTGATTTCTTGATGTTAATTTTGTATCTTCCTACTTTGCCGGATTCATTTATTAATTCTAGTAGGTTTTTGATGGAGTCTTTAGGGTTTTCTATGTATAATATCATGTCATCTGCAAATAATGACAGTTTCACATCCTCCTTTCAAATTTGGATCCCTTTTACTTTTTTCTTCATGTCTGATTGCTGCGGCTAAGACTTCCAATACTATGTTAAATAAGAGTGGTGAAAGTGGGCATCCCTGTCTTGTTCCTGTTCTTAAGGGAAATGCTTTTAGTTTCTGCGCATTGAGTATGATGTTGGCTGTAGGTCTTTCATATATGGCCTTTATTATGTCAAGACATGATCCCTCTATTCCCACATTGCGGAGCGTTTTCATCAGAAATGGATGCTTGGTTTTGTCGAATGCTTTTTCAGCATCTATTGATATGATCATGTGGTTTTTATTCTTCATTTTATTTATGTGGTGTATCACATTTATTGATTTGTGAATTTTGAACCAGCCTTGCATCCCTGGGATGTCTCCCACTTGACCATGGTGAATAATTTTTTTGATGTATTGCTGGATCCTATTTGCGAGAATTTTGTTCAGGATTTTGGCATCTATGTTCATCAGGGATATTGGCCTGTAGTTTTCTTTCTTCGTAGTGTCTTTTTCTGCTTTTGGAATTAGAATTATGCTGGCCTCATAAAATAAGTTTGGAAGCCTTCCTTCTTGAATTTTTTGAAATACTTTGAGTAGAATATGTGTTAGTTCTTTTTTGAATGTTCAGTAAAACTCCCCCGTGAAGCCATCCGGGCCTGGGCTTTTGTTTGCTGGGAGAGTCTTGATTACCTCTTCAATTTCCTTAGTTGTTATAGGTCTGTTCAAATTTTCTATCTCTTCACAGTCCAGTTTTGTGAGACTATGTGTTTCTAGAAATTTGTCCATTTCTCTTAGATTGTTGAATTTGTTGCCATATAATTGTTCAAAGTAGCTGTTAACGATAGTTTGTATTTCTGTAGTGTCAGTTGTTACATCTCCTCTTTCATTACTGATTTTGTGCATTTGGGTTCTCTCTCTTTGCTTGTTGGTAAGTCTAGCTAAGGGTCCATCAACTTTGTTCATCTTTTGGAAAAACCAGCTATTTGTTTCCTTGATCCTTTGAATTGTTTTTTTGGTCTCTATGTCATTTATTTCTGCTCTGATCTTTACTATTTCCTTCCTTCTACTTGCTCTGGGGTTTATTTTTGTTTGCTTTCTAGTTCTTTAAGTTGTGAGGTTAGATAGTCTATTAGAATTTTTTCTTGTTTCTTGAGGTAGGCCTGTAGTGCTATGAACTTCCTCTCAGAACTACTTTTGCTGCATCCCATAGATTTTGTGTTGTGGGTTCATTTTCATTGGTTTCCAGAAAGTTTTTATTTCTTCCTTGATCTCCTCGGTAATGCATTCATTGTTTAATAACATGCTATTTAGCCTCCATGTGTTCAAATGTCTTTGCATGTTTTTGTTGCAATTGATTTTTAGTTTCATGCCATTGTGATCTGAGAAGATGCTTGATATAATTTCAATCTTATTGAACTTGTAGAGACTTAGTTTGTATCCTAACATGTGATCTCTCTTTGAGAATGTCCCATGTGCACTTAAGAAGAATGTGAATTCTGCAGTTTTGGGGTGTAATTCTCTGTGATATCTATTAAATCCATTTGGTCTAGTGTTTCATTTAGAGTCTCTGTTTCCTTGCTAATTCTTTGTCTAGAAGATCTATCTGGTGATGTCAGCAAGGTGTTGAAGTACGCTGCTATGATTGTATTGCTATCAATTTCTCCTTTGAAGTCCTCCAGAAGTTTTTAAATATATTTTGGTGTTCCTATATTGGGTGCATATATGTTTACCAAGGTTATAACTTCCTGTTGGATAGATTCTCTTAATATTATGTAGTGGCTTTCTTTGCCTCTACTTATGGCCTTCATTTTGAAATATATTTTATCAGACATGAGAATTGCTACCCCAGGTGGTTTTCCCTTTCTGTTTGTTTGGAAGATTCTTTTCCATCCCTTTACTTTCAACCTTTGTGAGTCTTTTGTTGTGAAGTGGGTCTCTTGTAAACAACATATATATGATTCATACTTTCTTATCCAATAATCTATTCAGCTATTCTGTGTCTTTTTTTTTAATCCTCACCCGAGGAGATTTTTCTATTTTTTGTTCAGATAGAGTGGGAGGGAGGGAGGGAGTGACAGAGAGAGAGAGAGAGAGAGAGAGAACCATCAAGGTGAAAGGGACACATTGAGTGGCTGCCACCCGCATGACCAACCAGGGCCGGGGACAAACCACAACCGAGGTACATGTCCTTAGCAGGAACCAAACCCGGGTCCCTCTGGACCACAGGCTGATGCTTTAACCGCTGAGCCAAACTGGCCAGGGCTACTCTGTGTCTTTTTATAGGAACATTCAATCTATTTACATTTAAGTTGATAATTGACATGTACTTATTTATTGCCATTTTGGTTAGTATGGTTATATTTTTCTTCCTATTTCTTCTACTAATTACAGCAGTCCTTTTAACATTTCTTGCAGTGCTGGTTTGGTGCTAATGTATTCCCTTAGACTTTTTTTTTTAATCTGGGAAGCTCTTTATTTGACCTTCTATTTTGAATGATAGCCTTGCTGAGTAGAGTAGTCCTGGATTCAGATCCTAGTTTTTCATGACCTTGATTATCTCATGCCATTCCCTTCTGCCCTGTAGTGTTTCTTGTGAGTAGTCAGCTGAGAACCTTATTGGGGTTCCTTTGTAGGTAACCTGTTGCTTATCTCTTGCTGCCTTTAGGATTCTCTCTTTGTCTTTAATTTTTGGCATTTTAATTACTATGTGTCTTGATGTGGGCCTGTTTGGTTCTTCTTACTTGGGGCTCTTTGTGCTTTCTGAACTTGAATGTATTCTTCCTTCACCAAATTAGGGAAGTTTTCTGTCACTATTTCTTCAAATATATTCTCTAACCCTTGCTCATTTTCTTTTTCTTCGGGGACTCCTATGATACAAATATTATTACATTTCCAATTGTCCCACAGTTTTCTTAAGCTGTCTTCCTATTTTTTAATTTTTTTTCCTTGGTTTCCTGATTAGTTGATTTTTTTCTACCCTGTCTTCTAATTCACTGATCTGGTCCTCAGCTTCCTCTACTCTGCTATTTAGTCCTTCCAATGTATTCTTCATTTCTGCTATGTCATTCTTCATTTCTTCTTGGTTGTTTTTAATTTCCAGTTGGTTTATTTTTAATGTTTCTATGTCTTTACTCATGGTGTTGATATCCTTACACATACTGTTGAGCTTCCTCAAGGTCATTGCTCTTAATTCTGGCTCTGTTAATTTTCTTAATTGCATTTCATTTATCTCATCTTTGGTAGAGGTCTCTTGTGCTTTCATTTGGGATTTCTTTCTTTGTTTCACCATTTTGACGATTTTAATGGGTTTTGGAGCCTGTCAAATTTTTTCTGTGGGTGTTGGTGTTCTGCTGTTTGTGGCTCCCCCTACTGGGTTTGGATGAGTGAGGGAGGACCCATGTTGAACACCACTGTCAAGTCTTACTTTCCTGGATACAGTTGCAAGCCCAGGAAAGGTTCAGTTATCCTCTAGCTTTTTGCCTGGAGGCTATTAACGAACCTTAGGTTCTCAGTTGAATGAAAAACCACCTCCGGTGTTCAGGGTAAGGGGATTTCCCGAAGGTGGGGCAGATGCTAATTGTTAATGGGCCTCAATTTGCATTTCAATGGCTCACCTAGTGAATCTCTGAGAGAGGGGCTGCTGCCTCTCCCTAGAGCCCTAGGAAGGAGTAAGATGACCACTGACCTGCATGGTTGCAACTCAGCAAAAGCTCTGAGTGCCCTCCAAATCCCAAGTGTCCCCACACAGTTCCAGTCCAGTCTACCCTCCCTTTGCCAGAGCCCAAGGTGAGTGGCTGTGGTTATTTTAGCATCTGTCCCGGCTCTGCGATGCAGAGCCATTTGAGAGTGTAACCTGGAGGGCGCTGCTCACAGCTCAAACTGCTGCTGTCCGTGGGCTCCCAGCCCCCGTCTTGCGCCTCTGCAATCCTAGCAGGATTGAGTCAGTGTCCCTGGTTATATGGTCCTCACAAGCTGCTTTTCTGTTGCTTTTTCCCAATGATTTGTCTTTATTTAAGTGTAATTCCAGTTTGGTTCTTGGAGATGGTCTGTGTAGCTTCCAATCACTCCATTGCCATTTTGCCATACCTCAGTTGTTTTTCTTGTGGGGTAATTTAAAATGTTTGAGATGTGCTCATGAGAATGAAAATTAGTCAAATATTATCTTAGATTCTGGAAAAACTCTTCAGTCTGGTCATTTTTATTAATAAGCATAATCAAATTGAAGTTAGTTTCTCAATGTATACATGATGGAGCTATATTTGGCCCAGGCCATATAATTGGAATAAAATAAATACTGTTTTCAAGTATTTAAGAATTACATCTGGACAGTTTGTATTTTTTCTTTATGTTTGTGTGTGTGTGTGTGTGTGTGTGTGTGTGTATGTGTGTTGTTTAAATAAAGCTAAAAGCAATTGGAACGGTTATTTTATCATAATGTTGAACATATAAAATTGCCATTTCTTGTGATTCAAAAATTTTCTCATATCAGCAATTTTATATATTTTAACCTAATACAAAATATACTCTTAGTTGTCATTTAAGGGTACAGTTACATTCTCAATTCCTTTTTTAAAAAGGCATTTTGTTAAAAAGAAGCGTATCAATTGTTCCTTGTGTGATGGTGAGTCCATTCTGTTCACTACGTGCCTGATTTTGTGATCTCTTCTAGGTCTGGTATTTATTAGTTTGTGACTGTGATAATTTGTAACAAACATAAACATAACAGTAGAAGAGAGAATAATTTAAATTCATATGCATATATGAGGTTATAGAGATAAATAGTTTTATGAAAGGATCTGTGCAAAAACAAATTCTCACATTAGTTTTCATTACAACATTCTCTTTGATAAGATATTCTTATTCTCAATTTACAAATTCTCTCTAGACTCAGTTTAAGAATCCTACTTTGTCCTAAGCATGCCACTCTAATCTCTAATATTTTATCTTTTCGTATTTTAAGTGAACCCTCTATATTATGTTTCCTCTCTTAAAGGATTAACTTCTCAATGTCCTTGGTAAAATGTTTTTCAGTATCTCTTATCTTATAGTTTTATTACAAAGCAGTATCGCTTATCCTATAGTTTTATTACAAACATTTGTAACAAGAAATAGGCAGTGCAGAACGTATTGTCCCAGATGCACTGTAAGAACAAAGGTAGAAAGGCTTAGTAAAATGTTCTGCTTGTATGGAAATGCAAATACAGAGAATCAAATTGTGTCCGCACAGTCAGACAGGGCCCGGAGGATCTCTGTGTGAGCTGTCAGATGACTGTCGTGTCGTCTGGTCTAACCCACCCTTTTTAGAGCTGAAGCAAGCGAGTTCCAGAGAAGTCTGGTGATCTGCTGGAAGTTCTTACATAATCCATCAGTATGATAACTTTGAATTATTAAGTCAAGGTCTTTGTTTGAGGAAAACCACCTGGGATTTTTTTTTCCAGAAAAAAAAATTGAAATAAAAATCAAAACACAGCCCTGGCTGGTTTGGCTCAGCGGTTAGAGCTTCGGCCCATGGACCAATGAGTCATGGGTTCAATTCCAGCCAAGAGCACGTACCTCGGTGTGGTTCATCCCCGGCCCTGGTCGAGTCGTGTGGCAGGCAACCAGTTAATGTGTCTCTCTCACATTGATGTTTCTCGCTATCTTTCTCTCTCTCTCCCTCCTTCCCACTCTATCTGAAGATATATGGGGAAAAAAATAGATTTTAGGGTAAGGATTAAAAAACAAACAAACACACACATCAAACTAAATTGGTCACTGCCATTTTTCCTGCCTGGCTTTTTAGTCAACAGTAGTTTCTAATGGGTTTAGATAGATAAGGATGCCATGAAAATTGATTAAGTAGATTATATAGCATTAATTAGAAAGTAGTTTAGGAACAAACTACTAAATGGAAAACCTTCATATCAATACCATGGTTTCTATGTCAAAGTCCTTACCTGAGTTTATGAAACTACATTTTAAGGCTAGAATGGTAAAGTGAAATATTTTTATTAGAAGAAAGTATATAAATATTAGAATGCTTAAAAGCAATGGACAATTGATAACTTTAAAAGACTGAAAATTACAAACGCAAAATAAAACCAAGCACATTACTTTTAACAGTATTCCTAGTGCTGCAGTGGATTTTTTAGTAATAAAATTTAAATAGCAAACAAATAGTAAACTAAATCAAATTTAGGAAATAATAGTAAAGTACTTTATCTGTAATTAAATTGGAAGTACTTAAATCATTGGTTAAATTGTTTATAATGCTTATGTCATCACCATAACCACTTAACATAGTGAGGTTATCAGAAAATTAAAACCAAGGCAATGATCGTATTGATTTTTTTAAATAAAAAATAGTTATGACTCAATGTATAAGGTGAACGTCTTTTATCAGGTTATGTTCTAAGCTTCATTGAGTTGAAACCCTGAGCCTAACACCATCACAATCGATGGATGCTTCCCAGGCCAGCAAATTCAACAAAAAAGACATCCGTCAGCCCCGAGACAGAGCAGGTGGCTGGCATTAGCACCCTGAGGAGATAACTCAGTCCTGAAGCCGGTTTCTCTCTATCTTTTTTTTTAAACCATCACTCCTATCACTGTTTATTTGACAAAACTTGGTTTAGCTACAGGTTTAAGGCAAACACACTAGCGCAGTGGCTTTTCTTCACAAATCATATTTACGAAGATCACAGAAAGCCTGTCCTCAAACTTCTAAGAAATAGTCCTTCATTAAAATAAATCTCATTAAGAGAATTTAGCAGTATACGTGAATGTTTTCTTAAAAACATTTTTAAAAAGTAGTGGCAATCTTTATCTTGTTTGAAGAGTATCTTTGAAAAGGTTAGACTTCAGAAATTACTTACAGGTAAATAAGACTGACAGCCATAAGGGATACCAGTCATCAAATAAAGACAGGTAGAGAGGACGCTTAAGAAAGGACAGAACTGTGGGCTTCTGGGGAGCAGGAGCGCACGCTGAGCCACAGCCCCCTGGGGTCGGGGGAGGGAGCTCCGGTGCCTGTGGGGCCCCATCCACTGTCCCTCAGAGCAGAGGAAAGCAGGTGCATGCTGTTAGCTGCTGCTTTTGTTTTCAGTGAGCAGGAAAGGCCCAGCATTATAAGAAAACAAAATAAAATTGGAAGGAAGGCAGCCTTTGCAACCCGAAGGTGCATTGCAGCTGATGCCAATGTCCATTGACAATGTCCCAAAACATAGTACGGAATCCACGGTATCAAAGACATTTTCCTTTCTGTCTGAGAAGGTTTCAATTTGGGGGTTTATTGTTTTATTATGATAATAAAACATACTAATGCAGTGGCTTTTCTTCAGAAATCATAAGTCTCTTGGTTGACTGTGTAATACTTAGAATTTTTTATGTGGTTTTTTTTTTCCCACTGAATTTTGAAATGTGATCATTTTGAAAAAAAAAAAAAAGCAAACCACAGTGTTTCAGTTACTATGGATTTATTTAAAATATTACACTTAGAAAAATGGCAGCAGAGTAAATGGAAGCTACACAGACCGTCTCCCAGGACCAAACTGGAATTACAACTAAAACACAGACAAATTGATGGGGAAAAGCAAGAGAAAAGCAGCTTGCGAGGACCATTTAACCAGGGACACTGACTCGGTCCTGGTAGGATTGCGAAGGCGCAAGATGGGAGCTGGCAGCCCACAGCTGGCAGCACGGCAGCGGTCTGAGCTGTGAGCAGCGCCCTCGTGTTAAACTCACAAGTGGCTCCACAGTGCAGAGCTGGGACAGAGGCTAAAACAGCCACAGCCACTCACCTTGGGCTCCGGCAGAGGGAGGGCAGATTGGACTGGAACTGTGTGGGGACACTCAGGATTTGGAGGGCGCTCAGAGCTTTTGCTGAGTTGCAGCCACGCAGGATGGTGGCCATATTGCTCCTTTCTGGGCTCTGGGGAGAGGCGGTGGCCCCTCCCTTGGAGATTTAACCCCACCCTCTGGGCCATTGAAATGCAAATTGAGGCTTACTAACAAGGAGCATCAGCCCCACCCTAGGGAAATCCCCTAATGCTGCCATAAGGCTCTCAGCTGACTTCTCACAAGAAACACTACAGGCAAGAAGGGAATGGCATGAAGTAATCAAGGACATAAAAAACAAAGATCTGAATCCAAGACTGCTCTGCCCAACAAGGCCACCATTCAAAATAGAAGGTCAAATAAAGAGCTTCCTAAATTTAAAAAAAAAAAAAAAAAAAAAAAGGCTGGGGAATACATTAGCACCAATCCAGCACTGCAAGAAATGTTACAAGGACTGTGTAAATAGTAGAAGAAGTAAAAAGAAAAATATAACCAAACTAAACAAAAATGGCAATGAATAAGTACATATCAATAATCAATAATCACCTTAAATGTAAATGGACTGAATGCTCTGATAAAAAGACACAGAGTAGCTGATTGGATAAGAAAGCATGACTCATCTATATGTTGTTTAATAGAGACCCACCTCACAACAAAAGACACACAAAGGTTGAAAGTGACGGGATGGAAAAAAAATTTTTTAAGAAAATGGAAAGCAAAAAAAGCTGGGGTAGCAATACTCATATCTAATAAAATATATTTCAAAATGAAAACCATAACTAGAGACAAAGAAGGCCACTACATAATATTTAAAGTATCTTTCCAACAGGAATATGTAACCTTGATAAACATATATGCATCCAATATAGGAGCACCAAAATATATTTAAAATCTTCTGGAGGACTTCAAAGGAGAAATCAACAGTAATACAATCATAGCAGGGGACTTCAACACCCCATTGTCACCACTGAATAGATCCTCTAGACAAAAAATTAGCAAGGAAACAAAGACTCTAAATGAAGCACTAGACCAAATGGATTTAATAGATATCTACAGAGAACTACACCCCAAAACTACAGAATTCACATTCTTCTCAAGTGCACATGGGAAATTCTCAAAGATAGACCACATGATAGGACACAAACTAAACCTCCACAAGTTTAATAAGATTGAAATCATATCAAGCATCTTCTCAGATCACAATGGCATGAAACTAGAAATCAATTGCATCAAAAACATGCAAAGACATTTGAACATATGGAGGCTAAATAGCATGTTATTAAACAATGAATGGGTTACTGAGGAGATCAAGAAAGAAATTAAAAATTCCTGGAAACCAATAAAAATGAACACACAACAACACAAAATGTATGAGATGCAACAAAAGCAGTTCTGAGAGGGAAGTTCGTAGCACTACAGGCCTACCTCAAAAAACAAGAAAAATTTCTAATTGACTGTCTACCCTCACAACTTAAAGAATTAGAAAGCAAACGAAAAGAAAACCCCAGAGCAAGTAGAAGGAAGGAAATAGTAAAGATCAGAGCAGAAGTAAATGACATAGAGACCAAAAACAACAACAACAACAACAAAACAATTCAAAGGATCAAGAAAACAAATAGCTGTTTTTTCCAAAAAATGAACAAGACTGATGAACCCTTAGCTAGACTTACCAAGAAACAAAGAGAGAGAACACAAATACACAAAATAAAAAATGAAAGAGAAGTAACAACTGACACTACAGAAATACAAAAGATCGTTAACAACTACTATGAACAACTATATGGCAACAAATTCAACAATCTAAGAGAAATGGACAAATTTCTAGAAACACAGTCTCCCAAAACTGGACCAGGAAGAGATAGAAAACATGAACAGACCAATAACTATAAAGGAAATTGAAGAGATAATCAAGACTTTCCCAGCAAACAAAAGCCCAGGCCCGGATGGCTCCACGGGGGAGTTTTACCGAACATTCAAAAAAGAACTAACACCCATTCTACTCAAACTATTTCAAAAAATTCAAGAAGGAAGTCTTCCAAACTCGTTTTATGAGGCCAGCATAATTCTAATTCCAAAACCAGAAAAAGACACTACAAAGAAAGAAAACTACAGACCAATATCCCTGATGAACATAGAAGCCAAAATCCTGAACAAAATACTAGCAAATCAGATCCAGCAATACATCAAAAAAATTATTCACCATGACCAAGTGGGAAACATCCCAGGGACGCAAAGCTGGTACAATATTCGCAAATCAATAAATATGATACACCACATAAACAAAATGAAGAATAAAAACCACATGTTCTTATCAATAGATGCTGAAAAAGAATTTGACAAAACCCAGCATCCATTTCTGATAAAAACGCTCAGCAATGTGGGAATAGAGGGATCATATCTTGACATAATAAAGGCCATATATGAAAGACCTACAGCCAACATCATACTCAGTGGGCAGAAACTAAAATAATTTCCCTTAAGAACAGGAACAAGACAGGGATGTCCACTTTCACCACTCTTATTTAACATTGTACTGGAAGTCTTAGCCACAGCAATCAGACATGAAGAAAAAATTAAAGGGATCCAAATTGGAAAGAAGGAAGTGAAACTGTCATTATTTGCAGATGACATGATATTATACATAGAAAACCCTAAAGACTCCATCAAAAATCTACTAGACTTAATAAATGAATTTGGCAAATTAGCAGGATACAAAATTAACATTAAGAAATCGACAGCATTCTTATACACCAATAAAGAACTTACAGAAAGAGAAACTGAAAAAACATCGTGGCAAAAAAATTAAGACACCTAGGAATAAACTTAACCAAAGACGTAAAGGACCTATTTGCAGAAAACTACAGGACATTGAAAAAAGAAATAGAGGAAGATATAAAAAAGTGCAAGCACATACCTTTTTCATATTACCCAAAGCAATCTATAGATTCAATGTAATCCTCATCACAATAACAACGACATATTTCACAGAACTAGAACAAATACTTCAAAAGTTCATAGGAAACCAAAAAAGCCCCCGAGTAGCCACAGCAGTTTTGAAAAGGAAGGACAAAGTAGGTGGGATCACAATACCAGATTTCAGGTTATACTACAAAGCCACTGTAATCAAAACAATCTGGTACTGGCACAAGAACAGACAGATAGACCAGTGGAACAGAATAGAGAACCCAGAAATGGACCCAAGGCAATATGCTCAATTAATATTTGACAAAGGTGGCAAGAGCATACAGTGGAGTAAAGACAGCCTCTTTAATAAATGGTGTTAAGAAAATTGGGCAGCTACATGCAAAAAAATGAAACTAGACCATCAACTTAGACCATATACAAAAATAAATTCAAAATGTATAAAACACTTAAATGTGACCCGTGAATCCATCAAAATTCTAGAAGAAAATGTAGGCAACAAAATTTCGGACATCGTACACAGCAGAATTTTCACTGATACGTCACCTAAGGCAACAGAAACAAAGAAAAAAATGAACACATGGGACTACATCAAATTAAAAAGCCTCTGCACAGCAAAAGAAACAACGATCAAAATGGAAAGGCAACCCACTGTATGGGAGAACATCATTGCCAATGATACATCAGATAAGGGGTTAATTTCCAAAATATATAGAGTATTCACATAATATGTACAAGACTGAAGAAATATATAGATATGTACAAGACTGAAGAAACATATAGAGTATGCACATAATATGTACAAGACTGAAGATAGTGAAATATAAGATCCTTAAGAGTAAGATCACATATTGTTCAGCTTCTGATCACCTGAATTTTTCTAGGGCTTGGTCAATGGTAGGTGTTCAAAAATATTCATTCCTTCATAGAAATTTATCCTAAGTATTCATATACATGTATACTTTAAACAGAACTATGGGGACTCAGACATCCCTGGTCTTTCCAGTGAGCCTATAAAAAGCCTTAGCCTTATGAGCCATGGAAATATATATGATATAAATCAGAGAATATTTGCTTTTATTGGCAAGAAACATCCTCACACACCATAAGCATTAGATCTATAGCCAGTTGTTTCTCTAATAACGTTAATTGCTCTAATGCCAAAGGAAAATAAAACTTTTTGTATCTCCCCAAAACTAACGGGGTACATCCTGAAGGATGCATCTCGGTAAGCTCCCAAGGTGGCAGTGACCCCAAGCCTTATCTTTCTAGGTAATTACATTTTCTTTTTTAATCCTCTCTCAAGGATATTTCTCCATTGATTTTTTTTTTATCATTATTTTATCCTTCAGATAGAGTAGGAAGGAGAGAGGGGGGAAGAGAGAGAGAGAGAAACATCAATGTGAGAGAGACACATCCAGTGGTTGCCACCGATATGGCCCCAACTGGGTCCGGGAACAAACTGCAACTGAGGTACATGCCCTTAGCGGGAACCGAACCTGGGATCTCTGGTCCACAGGCCCACGCTCTAACCGCTGAGACAAACAGGCCAGGCTCCATTGATTTTTAGATAGAGTGGGGAGGAGGGAGGGGAGAAAGAGACATGATTGGTTGCCTCCAGCAGGGCCCTGGGGCTGGGGATCAAATCCGCAACAGAGCTCGTACCCTGACTGGGAAAGCGATCTGCATCCCTTCAGTCTGCAGGCTGACGGTCTCACCACTGAGCAAACCATCCAGGGCCAGGTAATTGCATTTTAAGGAGGAATGAGGTCAGGGAGCTTGGAGACATCGCTAGGAATTAACAACCAGAGACAGGGGTCGATCTGGCCCCTGGGGGTTGTATTGCATTCCAAAACATTAGGATAAGAACCCAGAATAATTCCCATCAAACCTAAATAGAGAAAAAGGGTCTTATCTTTCCCCTCTCTCACTCCTTTGGGAAGACGGAATGACGATCTCTCCTGTGTGTAACGGGAAAGTCCATTGCCCTCCAGTCCTTGCATATGGGTGTCCAGTTACTCATGCAGGTGTTTGGACCGGCTCTCACTGTGGCCCCAGCAGGGAGGTCTGAGCAGGGCACCAGTGCACCTGACATTTACTGTGTGGCGATGAACCAGAAATCTGTCTGCGATCCGGAATGCCTTGTGTTCATCCAGGATAAGACTAATAAAGATGAATTTTGAATACCCCACAAATAGATAACCTGTAATGAATGTCACGAGTATAAATAACACCCCCTGAATTTAAGCTAAGCAGCTCTTACATTAAGGTTTCCCTCCTCTCCCAGAGAAGGCCACAGATAATCATTTCATAGTTCCATCATCATTCCTACCATGAATGTATCTGATGTAGATTAAGTTCTGTCTTATAACAGCACTGCTGGGCTAAGGCTTTGTAGAAAATGATTTCGGTACACTTCCTGTACATCTATATGATTACAACTCTCGCCCCGGGGTATTTAACCCTAATGTAATCATTATAGTATGCATGGCTTGACATGTATGTAGTTCTTTAGCATGTATGACAGTAAGGGGGACACTGTGGAATTTACAGTAATGTGGAAGGGTCCCCAACACACAGAGGTTGACTGTAGGTTAAGTCAGTGGACTAAGTGTGTGGTGTAACAAGCCAAATATGTTCGTATAACGTGCATAAATTGTGAGATTCCATAGGGGAAATATTCACTTTTCTTAGGAAAATTAGAAAAAGCTTTATGTATTCAATATGCAGCAAGCCTTCTTTAAAGGGCCATTACACTTTTGGAATTGTGCTAAGTGCTGAGAGCTAATAATTAAGACAGGCTTCAGGGATTTCATAACCTAACAGGACAAATTTGCACACACACACAAAAATGTTTTAGTTTGTAGATTCCTCCTTCTTCTCTTTGTCAATCTGTTTATTTTATCCTAAAAACGTCTTTGTTGAAGAAATGAACCTCTTCTGCGGACTTTCCCAGTCTGGATTCTGCTAAACCCATCTCCGTGCTGTTGTACATGTTGTTGTAAGACCTCTAAACTGGCCCTTATCTTAGAGATCGAGTAAGACTCAGGATTAGTGTGTTTGGGTTTTGAAAAGATGCTTTCCTAGATAGGTATGATTCCGTTAGGAGGTGCTTTGTGGTTTTTTCATCCTTCTTTTTATAGTATTGGCTGGCGTTGCTATTTCTTGCTATAGTTGCAAATATTAATACTCTGGTTTTGTTCATTGTTTTCATATACTAGCAGGTATTAGAGTGCCTGACATTGCTGGCTGGCTTGAAATAATAAGTTTTCATCCTTGGGCTGTGAGACAGTCAATAAGAATGTCCAAGTAGCCCTGAACAGCTGTCTCCGAGGTGCCTCCGTCCACGCGTTTGCCCCCCGTCACTCGGCTACCCAGACGCGGAGCTCACCTAGGAAACGCACAGAGGCACTCTGTCCCTGACAGAAAAAGTGATAGGGCTCTTGGAGCTTTTAGAAAATTAACCTTTAAAATATATATATTTTTTTATTTGACTAACATGCTTTTTTGTTGTTGTTATAGCATTGCCTTTTATCATACATGATTTAATAATGGGTTTTAAGTCAGAGCTTCCAATGAGCTGCTCTGGAAACAAATAGGCCTATAAAATAGATATAGCACAGTGAAACAGACCGTGGCATGAAAAACTGAAGGGGAAACAGTGAAAACAAATTTAAAAAATTCAATAGTGTTAAAAAGCAAATTACCATCTAACTTAGGGAGATCTGAAGGGTTGAGCATGGCTGTAAATTCCCTGTGTCTCAGGACATACCTGGACTGAGAAAGCTGGAAAATAAATTCTAGACTGATTTGCTAATTAAGAAGGTTTATTTTTAAATGGTAGTTAAAGTTCCATCTTTTCTGAAGTAGACAGGCAGTTCCTTGATGATATTCGGTAATTAAAATACCACTGTACCCCTCCTGAATTGGAAAAAAATAATACAGGCTTGTAAGAATAAAACATAAATAATTAGTGCCTTCAAGTTGCAAGAGCTATGGTTCTTAGGCTGGAGGAGAAAGGGGGAGACCACACCCTGCTGATGAAGAGATTTCAATACTTTCAATGTGATTGAATAGGAAAAAGATGATAAAGTAAACATCTAAGAACAAAAAATGACGGTTTACAGTAATATTTGGAACCTATGGTGAAGTCTGAAAATCTAAAGTGTTTTTTGTTTTTATATAATGGGTCACCCACAGGTTCACCTCTAAAATGTTACTTCAGCCGAATGTAGACGTGTCTTCTGTACTGTTCGTTGTAGTAATTATAATGATTATAATCGAGTTGCTTTACCTTCCAAAAGGCTAGTAATGAATCTTCTCAAAATATGGAATTGTAACACTTCTTACTTCACAATACTTATAATGATACTTATAATTTCCTGAAGCTTACTTTCACCATGGTATTTATATACTCCTACTTAGAACTTAATTAGGGTCTTTCTTTTTGCTTTATGTCGAAACAGTTTTACAAAAATGATTCATCTTAAGATATTATTGATCCTGTTGAAAATTTCTATTTTGTAGAGAATTTGATTAATCTACATCATTTTGTATGCTCCTTTGAGTTTTGTTGGTAATAAGAAAAGGACACATTGGACATTTTTGTAAACCTTTTTGTTGAGACTGTACCTGATTTTTTTAAACAAACAAACAAAAAAGGACTAATACTATTTTCTCCCACCTCTCACTGTTTAATACAGTTAACTTTATGTTATTTACCTTTACATCTGAGACCGAATCACGGGTTTAGAAAAATGTGATCTAGAACAGACTTTAAGGAATCTTATTTATAAGTAACTTATCACACATATTGCGTAATCCCAGCCCAGCAAGTAGACTTATTTAAATTCACTGCTAAGGGTAAATACAATTAGATAATTAGTTTAAGATCAAAAAGTGATTTTCAAAACAGAGTTGGACTAATGTGCTTGCTTTTTAATTGACTCCTGAGTAGAGAACTTGTACTGCTTTTTCTCCTGCAGAGCAGACCCCTATGGAGAGGGGCTAGAATAGTCTGCTGATGGATTTTCATTATTTCTGTTCTGGTAAACAGCCAATGCACAAATTAAGACGGCTATTAAACAGACTTTCCAAAGCAGTTGAAATTCTCTGTCCTAGCCTCACACTATTTAGACCTCGGAATATCTGCGTGGAAAGAGCACTTTTAGTGATTATCACACTCACCAGTGGGTAGAAACGTTCCAGTTTTTTATGATTCTATCCCAGTAGAACTCATTGATGCCATGAAAAATAAGGATGTTACCTGGATAAGTAATTCAAGTCAAGTACTTCCCTTCAATGAGATATGACAAGCTAGTCTGGGCTTTTTTGTTTATATGATCCACATGTCAAATGTAGAATGAACCTTTATTTTAAGTGTATTGAGCCAGTCATTTATGTTTGTGTGTGTTTGTTCTCCCACACTGTTGACTGCAGATGCACGAGGCCAGAAACCATCCTTTTTCTTTCATGCAAGGTCAAGTTCAGCCTCAAACGCCACGTTCAGTGTGGTAGCAGAAATGGTGCCTTCAATAGAACTGTGAATGGTGCAGAATTGGTAAAAGGCGACGGGAAGGCTTTGGTCAAGCAGGGGTGAAGGATTTACTCTCCAGGCACAAAGAACAGGCTTTTAGTGTTTAGTGTTTCAACTGGTCCCAAAGAAACCTGTGGTGCTTTAGAAGGACTAGTTGATGGCCTGTTTCTGGTTCTCAAAGTGAGGAGACCTAAGCCCTTAGCAGTGATGTGTCTTATCCAGGGAGGTCGATCTGTTGTTGACATGCGCACTCAGTAACTGCTGGAGCAGTTCTCCCTCTCAGAGAGCTGCGCCCCACCTGTCATCACCCGGAAAGCTGGATCTGCCTTCTCCTTGGTTCCTGCTGATGTTAACCCACTTGTCCCTCATTAGCCACGAATAAAGGAAGCCTTGACTTTTCTCCTCCCGAAAGGTTGAAAAGTTGTAGACAGTTACTTACATTTGGAGCAAACAGCCAGACCTACCTTTCATTTAGAAAGCACCACTGACTCTGTAAACTAAAACATGACCAAGCACCCCTTGCATTAGATTCTATCAAAAAGCTTCACACACTGCCTGGAATACTCTATGTAATATAATAACAATTTCTTTCTTTTTTTCATAACACTATATTTAAGCTCTCATAGTCCAGGATCATGTTTTCTGTATGTCGTATCACTACCGACTCCTGCATGGAGGGGTAGCTGTGGTTATGTATTGTGTCACCTTCTCCTGGTTACCTCTGGATGGACCTTGCAACCTAGGCGTTGACATTACCAGCTCTTCTGCTCTACTAGTTTTCTTGTGTTTGTAACAGATTACCACACCCTCAGTGGCTTAACATAGCATGGTGATTACCTGACAGGGTCCGTGTGTGAGGTGTCCGAGCATGGCTGAGCTGGGTCCCTGGTTCAGGGTCTCCCGCGGTTGCAGTCGAGGTGTTGGCCAGGCTGTGTCCTTTCTGGAACTTGGGGTTCTCATCCTAGCTCACATGGCTATTGGGAGACTTGGCTTCTTGCAGTTTAGTGCTGAGCTCCCCACTGTCTTTCTGGCTGGAAGTAATACAGTTAAAGATGAAATAAGCCCACAGAAATGCATACCCAGTTGTGTAATGTTGGAACACAACTTTGATGCTATAAAGCTTCCTGAAAGTGGCAGGCTATAGAAAAATATACTTAGATATGGGATTCAAGTCTTTTAACAAAAGAAAGCCTGCCATTCTTGAGAACTGTAAATTATTTCTGAGAAGGAGACTTGCGGTCTGAAAGTTGTGGAAGAAAAGTTTAAACGCAAGTCTGTTTACTTTTAAAACATATGTGCCCGACCAGTGTGGCTCCGTGGTTGAGCATCGACCCTGCACCAAGAGGTTTCTGGTTCGATTCCTGTTCAGGACACATGCCCAGGTTGTGGGCCCGATCCCCAGTGGGGGGCATGCAGGAAGCGGCCAATCGATTTCTCTCTCATCGATGTTTCTATCTCTCTCTCCCTCTCCCTTCCTCTCTCTCTAAAATCAATAAAGAAAAAAATATATATGTTAACCCTGGCCAGGTGACTCAGTTGGTCGAAGTGTTATTCCTTATAGCAAAAGGTTGTGGGTTCAGTTCCCAGTCAGGGCACATACTGGGTTGTAGGTCGGATCTCTCTCTCTCTCTCTAAAAAGTAAATGAATAAAGAAAATCTATACTATTTCTCTGAAATAATGCTGCCTTACAGAAAGTTTTAGTTCAAATATTTTATTTTACAAATAAAGAAAGAAAAATATAAGCCAAAAGCTACATAGTAAAGATAGGAGAATTGAAGTACCTAGATTTTGTCATACTCATTTATTAATTTTTTTAATTAGTTGACAACTTTAATCTAAATAATGATTATATCTCCAATTCATGATGCATCATGATTAGATATTGTCTACTAAAAAAATAAAATCAAGCTAATTTATATTACCTCCTCATGCTACCCTCTGCCCCTGTCCAAAGTCAAGAATTATATTAGTGTTTTTGGATGAATTGGCAACTTTTAAATATGTCCACTTGTTTTAGGTAAGAAAGAATATATAAAAGATTAAATTTGTTGCCCTGCCAGTGTGGCTCAGTGGTTGAGCGCCGGCCCACGCACCAAGAGGTCACCAGCTCGATTCCCGGTCAGGACACATGCCCAGGTTGTGGGCCTGATCCCCAGGGAGGGGCATGTAGGAGGCGGCCAATCGGTGTTCTCTCTCATCAATGTTTCTATCTCTTTCTCCCTCTCTCTTCCTATCTCTCTAAAATCAATAAAGAAAAAAAAGATAAAAAGATTAAATTTGTGAAACTTTTAATGTCAACAAATGCCTTTGTTCTGCTTTAATATTTAAAAGGTGGCTTGAGAAACATTTAGTCCCAGAGTGCTGAGGAGCGCACTTCATTGTCTTGTGGCCTCAGTTGCTGCTGCTGAGAAATCTGATTCCCAATGTTTCACATTCACTTAAAAATCGGTTGTGGGGCAGACCTCAGTCTGGGAGCTTCCTGGAAGAATAAAGAGGGTTTTATTCTAATACAAAATGGTCTCATTTTTATCTTTAACTATCACCAGAATAAATTTGACCTGTTTATTGAAAGAGATTGTGCTTATTTGCTTGGAATTGATCATGGCTTTTAGAATGACTTAATTCCAGGCTTCAGAGACCCGTCAAGTCCCGGAGGGCTAGTTCACTCTCAGATCCTCTGCTACTATGTCGTATTTTATTTGGAGCTCTGGCTCTCCTGCTGCCAAAATTCTCCCACTTCTTTGCTGCGTTTCAGCATAGTTTCTATTGCCCTTGGATTGCTGATTTCCTGCCATGTTCCATCATCGTTTGGAGGCATGTTTCCTTACACACTTATATGTGACCCGAGGCCTAGGAGGGCTGAGTCACGACCTTGAGGGGACTGCCTCAAGTCACTGCAAGGCAAGCAGCGAGGTGTGTCTTCCCAGGGAGACGTGAGAGCAACGTACAGAAGCCCAGCTGGCCTGGGGCAGCTGGGTGTGCGGCTCCCTTACACATCCCTGGTACAGAGGCAGCATCCAAATGGCATCACTGTGTGGTTGTGGACAGCACCAGGGATGTATCGTCCAAAAGAAATGTGCAGTTTTACCAAAAGAATAAATATGGTGTTATGTTGGTAAATGTTCAACATCCATTGAGTGTTTTCTTATCTTCATAATGTAGAAATAACTCAGAAGAATTTAATGAAACAGTGTTGGTGCAATGTCATTGCTGTTCCTCACACATCCAAGGACCCTGGCACGACTTTGAGGCCCCCACCTAGCCAGCCAGGGTCCCCCTTTTTCAGTCTTCATGCAGGGGTTGCATCCGAGACCCACATAGGGGATTTTAACATGTGCACTTTCTACTCTCTCCGGACAGCCTTCTTTGCACAGTTGCCTGAGAGGCTGCTCTTCCTTCAGGAGTTGGCTTGTCCTCCTCCTTGGGAGTCCCTTATGCCCATTACCCTCATCAGCCACCTTCTGCCACCAGCGAGTCTCTCCTTTCCCTCAGCGCCCAGGGCTCAGGCTCTATAAATGTGGCCCCGTAACATCACAGCCCACACGGCCGGCTATTGTGTTTCTGTTGGGTGCCCTTCACCAGAACTGTCAGAGGGCAGGGCTTGAGTCCTCTACATCTCTGCTTTCCGGGGTTGGTTGCTATCCAGGTATGCAGAATTAAATCAATAAGTGCTAAGTTAAGTTGCATTGAAATGCAGACTAAGTATACACATTGTTTCTGAGACATGCTGTTTTATTACTTTGAAGTGATATGAATTTTCAATGCATCAAACACATTCATGTTCTAAAGTAAGGATAAAATTGCATTAGAAAATCAATATAAATGTTCCCGGCACTGAGGAATTATCACTATTCTTTTGATTACCAAGATGGATGTATTTTATATTATATGAACATCATTTTCTGTGCAATAAGACTGGACCGAAGGGAAATTGACCAGCCTTGCTACTGAAACACCGAGGAGTTGCCCGTCAACGGGTTCCCACTTGCCTGCATTCCCAGGGTGCTCGCTCTCTGACCTGCAATGATTTTCCAGCACATTCATGACTGCTTAGAGATGTTAAAGAAAATAAAGGAATTTTTTTCTTGTAGTTTTTTAAAAATGATGAGATAGGCTTAAAAAGAAAACATGTGATGACTGCAAAGCCAACAGAAAATAATTGCTGGATTATAGTGGTCACTATTTTCTTTCAACAACCCAGATTACTGATATTTGATTGTGTCCATACTGAGTATTATGTAATTAGAAGTTGTTCTTTTTTCTATTTTTAGGGTGTTTTGGTACATCTTTACTCTTTTAGATCCAACCTCATTTTATACATAAAAGCCCTGTTTATCCACTTTAACATAATGTGAGGTCTCTTTCAAATATGTACTGTGTGTCTACCTTGTTACAGGAGTTGGGGATACTATGCTGGCTGGTGGGGAGCAAGCCTCCTCTGGGGACCCAATAAATATTTTCAAAAGCTCCTTGAACTTTATTGTAATGAAATTTAAAGAAACATTAGTTTACTATATAACTTGTACTCCAGGTCATTTTTAGTTGGTTTGGAAGAATTTTCACACCCTTGTATTTGTAGTGTTTATTAGAGTTAGTTTTTTTTAACTTAACTTATTGACTAATAGAGGATAAAACAAAGGTCCGGATCATTTATCTTTACATTTCTTCAGAAAACATCCTAGGACGACATAAGAGAAAGAGTCCGCGTTTTCATCTGACACCCTGAAAGAGAGGTTTAATGAGTTTAGGGATGGACAATTCTGGAGACAGTTAACCCAGGACCCCCATTCATATTTCAAGGTATCTGGTGAAGATTGCATTGATAGAGGCCCTAGAAAACCTCCATCACATAATGCTATGCTCACCTCTCATAACTAAAATGTTTAAGAATTTTCCTTATAGTGATTATTTGGATAATTTAAATCAGTATAAATTACCAAGGGACTTTACTGTAAGTTTAAAAAAGAGAATTCATTTTTATCAGCACTGAGGTTAATGCTGTGTTATTTTTCACAGATCTTAAATTCAATAAATATATTACATATTTTACTGAGGAGAATTACCATCTTCTATACAGATATGGCAATATTTTTTATTTTTTTAATTAATTTATTTATTTTTGTTACAGATATTTCTCCTTTTCTCCCACTGATTCCCCCTTCCCTCTCCCCTCCCCCTCCCCAGCTTTGTTGTCCATGTCCATTGTTCATGCATATATGCATATAAGTTCTGTGGTTTTTCTCCCCCCCACCCCTTCTTCTGGGGATTGTCAGTCTGTACACTACTTCCACATCTCTGGGACTACCCCGTTCCTCAGACTGTTATGTTCATTATATTCCACAAATAAGTGAGATCTTATGAAACTTGTCTTTCTCTGTTTGGCTTGTTTCGCTTAGGATCATACTTTCCAGGTCCCTCCTGTCATTTTTTAAACCTTGATTAATCATTCAAGTTCAAACCATCAGATGTAACAAAGAACATTTTTCTGCCTGACATTTTTATTCTTATTATTGTATATGTGAATTTGCACATAGTTGGAGATTCCTTTGTCTCTTAATCCTTTGAGAGCTCTACTGGTATTCTTCGACCTCAGAGGGGGCCCCCTGACATCCTCTGCTGATTATCCACAGACTCATCACCGCAATGCACTGCAATGTCCGTCAAAATTTGTGCCTTCCAGTTGCAGAATGTTCTATGTCTATCCTTCTGCCTCTGCTTTCATAACTGAAGCTGTCAGCTAGTTCCTTCCTTGGGTATACGGACGTCAAAATTTCTCAAAATCCTCACGCCTTTTATTCTGTTCTTTGCTCAGTTTTCCTCTGAGCTCAATGCCTTAGTCCATAAAAACACTCCCCACTCGACAGGGTCTTTAGGTTCCCACATTTATGTGTTTCGTTTTCTCCAGTGCACGGGCCCACTCTGCACCAGCTCTATTCACCAGCATATATCTGACATCGGGACTGGAGCTGGAACTTTTACTGCTCTGTGCAATTTGCTTTCTGGGTCAGCACATTGCAAGCTGCTGGCATTTTAGTGGTCCTTGGTTTGCTTGCCTTGCATATTGTAGTACAGTATAACCCTGGCTTATCTCCAACTTTTACATCTCTGTTTTTCTTATTGTTCCCAACGTGATCGTCTTTTTCAAGAAGTTTGCTTTGAGCTAGTCTTGCATCAATGATAGCAGTAATGTTTTCCAATTTCAAAGTGATTTTGTGAATCTGTTTAAATAAAATATGCCACGGTCTTGCAAATGAAAACAAATCTGCGCTAAATTAAATGTCCTAAAATCTTTTTTAAAACATCTGTCAGCATGATGAGATACAATTTTGTGGCAGAAAGCATCAAAATTAAGAATTAAAAAATATTTTAAAGTATTTTTCTAGTTATTTTTTCTTTTTTATTGGCTTCTTTCAAGCCTTATTTTAATCCTTATTAAACTTATAGTCTTTCATTCTCTTTTGCTTTTTCCACTGTGCTGCCTTTATTCTCTCTTTCACAGGTAAGTATTACAGATTTTTCTGACTACGTTGGTACCCAAGTAATTCACTGAATGTGTATGTTTAATAGGCAATGACAAAACAAAATAGATTTTTTTAGAAATGTAAGCCTTTGTGTAGAAGAGTTGGTAAAATACATTAATGAAAAACTGAAGTCTAATTTTTAATGAATGTGATAATCAACAACTATTATTGGCCAGTGTTACTATTCACGCAGAAAACATTGTACGCACACCCAACACCGCTAGATCATCCCTACTACAAATGTTTCCGTTTTCCCTCTGATCAAACTAAATGAGGCACAAACTTGGCAGTTATTATATATACTATGCAACTCATCACCGTTTCCAAAATATTTTCTACACAATTTTACATGTGGTTGTATATATTACATATGAATCTTTCAGGGACTTGGGATGTTCAGCATCTACGTAAAGAAAGGTACTTATTATTATTATTGTGGTGCCCATGAAGTATCGTGGAAAGCATAAGTTATCATTTTTTTCTCTGACACATTTAATAAAAAAGTTTTGCTTTTTAATTTAACCCCAAGTTCATGTACTATACTTTATTTCATATATCTTTCCTAGATTATTTTAATACCAAAGAGCCATAGAAAAAAGGTATAATACCTCCCTCCAGAGCAAAGACAGCATGCTTAATGTCCAGCATAATAAAGATAATGTCTTTCTATAGAACAGAAGGCAAGGGATGTTTATTGCCTGCTATAAAAGATTTGGATTCCCTGAGTTCAGGTTTCCTTTACTGTACTGCAATCCACTGCATGTGCTCCCTCCCACCTGGACCCATCTGTGCCAGCTCTGTGGGACATGGGGCAGGGAGAACGGACATGATATGCCAATGCTTCTGCTGCTTGCTGTGCTGAGGAAATCCTTAGTCTCCGACCGGAAGTCTCATGTTCTGTCAGAGCCCTTGACACCATGCCAGGCTAAATAGTTAGCTTGCAGTAAAGTTATTTGTAAAATCTCAGACTCTTTACATTTCTTAACAGTCAGGACATGAACTAATTATTATTATCTTATAGTTATTTAAGTCATTGTTAATAAGAAGCCAGTTGTAAAATATTTAGAATTACAGGTATTTTAATATAAATTGTATTGTTTCGTAAGTGTTCTATTTCAGTTGTTACTACTATGGTTTTGCTTAAACTGAATGACTTATCTACACACATTTGCCTCACATTGTTTGCAAAGGATCAGTAACCAAAAACATTTTTATTAAGAAGATGCCATATATTATATATTGAATCTACTTAGTTTCTTCCAACAAATAATTAGAAAAAATTTTATAAATATGTAATTTATTACCAAATATGTAATTTAGATTTAACATCTAGGTTGGATGTTATTAAACTACTAGTTGAGAGAAATATAAAATGATAGACAAACGCACACACACCACAAACAAATAAAAATAAATGCAAAAATCCACTGTATTTCAGCATGGAAAAATATCTGCAATATAAAAAACAGGTAAAATTGTTTTCTGAGAGGTCATTTATTGTTTTTGTCTAGAAGATTGTTCATGTACCCCAGAAAAATAATGTGTACCCAAATTTAATAAGGGAATAACGGGAAAGTAAAGCAATGCTCTCAAGTGTTTCAAGTAAAATGACAATAAATTATAATTGAAAATAAACCTTTTGAAAAAAATATTTAGCACCTCATCTGATTTTATTTCATGTATTTTTTTCTCTCAGCTTTATACAAATATTAAAGATATATGTTATTTACATCTGTTTTGAGAATGCAATAGCACAATGTGAAATGTTTGGGAAAGTTACAAATGTAAACAAATGTAAAACATGGCTACTACCCTTTACTCTGTGTTGACTATTTACTATTTAATTAATATAATGCGGAATCCCATATGTGTTAGCAAAAGAACTCTTTCATCCAACGTATTTTTATTTTAATAATTTTATCAAAAGTTATTAGATTATATTATTATCCAAAAAGCTATACAAATATATATTTGCATAACCGTGTCAAATATATTTTCCTATGTGTAAATGCATGTATATATGTCTATAATTTCAATACCCAAAGATACAAAATACATATTTACATCTCATACATTTTTTTATCACAGAAAGAAAAAACATCATGAATTCTTGACATATAAGTTATCCTTTTAGTTTTATAAGAACTGTTTAATTCCCGAATATTACATGTAACTTTTTCTTGGCTCTTGGTTTCTTTAAACTACAACCTCTGAAGGATCTGAGGAAAAATGTAATGTACTTTGCCACCTTTGCCAGACATAATTATTTTCTAATGCATTATGACATCATGTAGTCATATCTCCAAACCACTGCATAGTAAAAACGGATATTCTTGTGCATCTATTCAGGTGCATCTATGGACTTACTACTATTATCCATTAAATGGTACTCTTCTCATATAAGAGAGCAAATTTGAATTTAAAAAATGTATTTTTCCTCCCATGTGGGTGTGTTTGAAAAGAATCTGAACTCTAAATTCTTTATTCTAGGGGCTTGTCAAAAGTTTTTTGCCTTTGCACTTTATAAAATCATAGACATTAGAAAATCTTGCAGAGATAGATATATACATGCTTTTAAAAAACTATATCTTGGCAGGAAATTGCAAGAATGAACACAGTAGTTCAAATTTAGTTACTTTGACCAGTCTGTTCAAGAGTCTACTGCGCGATTGTTATTTATTTGAATAGCTGGTTACTTTATAGTGTCATCTTAATCATGGCTTTTCATAAAAAACTCATAATAATAAATTACAAGTGGCAAACCACAATTATTCTTACTTATTAATTTCAAATTCCATAAAATAATTCAAAATCTTATTGGTCTTTTATTTCTAGCATAAATCTTTTTAGCTACTTTCTTCAACAAATTGTTGCAAACGTGTTTAAAATCTAGTTTGATTTTGCAGCAGTTGGCATAAAAGCTATTTTCTGCTTTCTAAAATAACCGACCAATTGTCTGCATTTAACACAGTTAAATGGCATGCTCATTGATGTGTCAGCAAACCATTTATTAGCTAAGCATTTAGAAAATATGAAACTTTTATCATGTGACATTAAAAATTTCCAAGGAACAATTGTAGACTGAGATGTAGGGTTCACCCAATGAATAAAACTATTTTCAAATGCATTCATATTTTCACATGGCCTCATAAGTTAGAGATATAGTAAAGGCAATATACCACAGTCACCCTGCAAGGGCATACTTATAGGACCTTTGAATGTCAGATCCAGAAAAGAACAGTTTAATCTCCACAACCTTAATCATCCACACAAGTGTTCCAGTTTTTCCACATCCTTACCAACACTTCAGTGCTTCAATTTGGTTGTTTTATCCAATAGTGGGCATTCTATCTGGTATAAAATAATAACTCAATGTGGTTTTGATTTTCATTTTCATTAAGATAAATGATGTTGTGCATCTTTTATATGCTTATTGACCATTTGTATATCTTTTGAAGAAATGTCTGTTAAAATACTTTGTCAAATTTATTTGAATGATTTTTGTTTCATTTTATTTTTTAGTTGTGTGGGTTCTTTATATATGCTGAATATAAATCCTTTATTAAATAAATGTATTTAAAATGTTTTCTCCTTTTCCATAGCTGGCATTTTCACTCTGTTGATTTTTTCCCTTTTTTAGCAGAAGTTTAAAATTTGATGTAGTCCCATTTATCTATTTTTGTTTTTATTTTGCCTGGGCTTTTGATATTGTGTCCAAGAAATCACTGCTGAGTCCAATGTCATGAAATTTCTCCCAGATTTTTTTTTAATTTTATTTTTCTAGAAGTTTTATAGTTTCAGGTCTTATATTTAGGTGTTTAATCCATTTTGAGTTAATGTTTGTGTATGGTGTAAGGTGAGGTGCAGTCTGATTCTTTGGCAGGTGACCATTCAGTTTCCTGCCACCTTTTGTTGAAGAGAGCATTTTTTCCTCGCCATGTAGCCTTGACCTCCTCTTTGAAGATCACTTGAAAATATACATGAGGATATAATTCTGGGCTCTCTATTCTGTACATTGGTTTGTAATTGTTCTGTATGCATATTTTAATGCCAATGACATACTGTTTTGATTACTGTAACTTTGTAGTAAATTTTGAAATCTGGGAAAGTGTGAGGCATCCAGTCTTGTTTCTCTTTCTCAAATTATTTTAGCTGGTTGAGATCTTCAAAATTCAATATAAATTTTAGAATTATTTTCTTTATCTGTAAAAATTGCCACTTGGATGTCAAAACCCAGTGAGATTTTAATAGGGATATTATTGACTGTGGATTTAATAGGGATTTTATTGACCAATTTGAGTAGTACTGACATCTGAATAATATCAAGTCCTCCAATTCATGAACATAAGATTCCATTTCATTTATTTGTCTTTTTGAATTGCTTTCAGTAATGTTTTGTAGTTTTCAGTTTATAACTTCCTTGCTTTTGCTTAAGTTTATTCCTACTTTATTCCTTTTTATCCTATTAATGAAATTTTTAAATTTCACTTTTTAATGTTTTTATTGATTTTTAGAGAGAGGGAGAGAGAGAGAGAGAAAGAGAGAGAGAAGCATTGATGTGAGAGAAACATCAACTGTCTGCCCCCTGCATACCCCCTTCTGAGGTTTGAGCCTACAACCCATGCATGTGCCCTGACCAGGAATTGAACCAGCAACCCCTTGGCGAACGGGTTGACACTCAACCACTGAACCACACCGGCTGGGCTAAATTTTATTTCTGAATGTTTGTTGTTAGTTTATAGAAATGCATGTGATTTTTGTGTTGTTTTTGTGTCCTACAACATTGCTGAATTTGTTTTTTAGTTCTAACAGGATTCTTTTGTGAAAATTTCAGGATTTTCTACATGCAAAATTATGCCATCTGTGAAAAAAAAGATAATCTTAATTCTTCCTTCCAATTTGGAGGCTTTTGATTTAGTTTTCTTATGCAATTGGTCTGGCTTGGTCTTCTAGGACTACATTGAATAGAAGTGGCAAAAGTAGATATCCTTGCCTTTTTTCTAATCTCAGAAAACTCAGCTTTCCACCATTGAGTATGATAGTGATTGTGGGTTTGTCAGATGTGGAATTTATTTTTTTTAAGTAATTTAAACTTTTTAAAATGCTTTTTCTGTACCAATTGATACAATAATGTGTTTTTGTTTTCTTCACTCTATTAATGTGGTGTATTACATTGGTTTTCATATCTAGAAACATCATTACATTCTACTTAAGTCATTGTGTATAATCCTTTTAATGTGTCTTGTATTTGATTTGCTGGTACTTTGTTGAGGATTTTTACATCAATGCTCATCAGGAATATAGGTATGTAATTTCTTTCTTTTTTTTTAATATCTCCCTCTGATTTTGTTATCAGAGTAATGCTTCCATTGTGAATTTGAAATTATTCCCTCCTTGTCAATTTTTGAGAGTCTGATGCTCTTTCTAATTTTTTGATAGTGCTGGTGCTAATTTTTAAATGATTGGTAAAATTCTCCAGTGAAGCCATTTGCTCTTGAAATTTTCTTTGTTAGGAAGATTTTTATTACTGATTCAATCTTTTTTCTAGTTATATGACTGTTCAGATATTTTATTTCTCAATTATTGAATCTGAGAAGATTGTATGTTTCTAAAAATATATTTATTTTAATTTATACAATTTGTCAGTTTATATCTGTTCATAGTAGTCTCTTATGATCATTTTTATTTCTGTGGCATCATTTGTAATGTCTCCTCTTTCACTTCTGATTTTTTTTTTCTTTTTAGTTTTCTCTTTTTTTCTTGATAATCCAGCTAAGAGTTCAACAAATATGTTGATCTTTTCAACTCTTGACTTAGCTTATTTTTTCTATGATTTTATTCTCTGTTTTATGTCTGCTTTCATCTTTATTGTTTCCTTCATTCTGCTAACAATGGGTTCACCTTGTTCTTTTTCTAATTTAGTAAGTTGTGAAGTTATGCTCTTGGTTGGAGAATTAAATTCTTTCTTATGCAGGCAATTACTAAATTTTGATATGTTGTGTTTTCATTTTCATTAGCCTCCATATAGTTTCAAATTTTCTTTATAATATCTACCTTGATCAATTGGTTTTCAAAATTGTGCTTTTTAATTTCCATATGTTTGTAAATTTTCTGTTTATGTTTGTTTGTTTTTGTTTTTGCTATTGATTTCTAACATCATTCCACTGTGGTCCAAAAAGATCATTTATAGAATTTCAATCTTGAATTTGTTAATACCTAATTTGTAATCTATCGTAGAGAATGTTCTTTGTGTACTCGAGAAGAAAGTATATTTTGCTGTTGTTGGGTAGAGTATCATACATATGGTTGTTAGTTTTAATTACTCTATAGTGTTATTCAAATCTTTTATTTTCTTGTTGATTTTCTTTCTGATTGATCGATTCATTACTGAAAGTGAAATATTATAGTATCCCTCTATTATTCTTTTACTGTCTGTTTCTCCCTTCTATTCTGTCAATGTTTACTTAATATATTTTGGTGTTGTGCTTTAGATACACATACATTTGTAATTGTTGTATCTTCTTAATGCATTAACCCTTTTATCATTTTATAATGCATGTCTTTATCTATTATTATTATTATTATTTTTTTACTAAGGTCTATTTTGTCTAATAGGTGTTATCACCTTTGCTGTTTTTGGCTGCCATTTATATTAAATATATTTTTTCCAATATTTAATTTTCAGCCTATATATGTCCTTATATTTAAAGTGGGTCTTTTGTAGACAGTATATGGTTGAACCTTTTTTTATTCATTCAGCCTTTATACATCTTTTGAGCGTTGAGTTTAATCCATTTATAACTCATATAATTACTGATGTGGAAGAACCAACTATTGCCATTTTTTAAATGGTTTTTTGTGTGTAATTATTTACTCCTCTGTTTCCTCTCTTGCTGCATTCATTTCTTTCTCACTGTAGTGATATGTTTTGATTCTTTTATATTTTCTTGTGCCCTCTATAGGTATATTATTTATGGTTACCATAAGGATAACATAAAACATTTTATAGCAGTTTATTCTAAGCAATAACCTGTTAACCTCAGTCACATACAAAGTTTTCACTTTTTATCTCCTACCTACTCGATGTACCATACCAGATATTGATGTTAACTCAGTGTCTGTGTGGAGAAATAATGGCTGAGACTTCTGTTCTGACATCTTGATGATGTCATCCCCTTTTGCCTTGATTTTTAAATGGACACTTATACTTTTTAAATTATTATATCTTATTACAGCTAAGTCATATAAGCAAGAAATGGTTATAATTAAATGCTCTTTAATTAAATGTCTATTCTGAGCCAAGTTCATTGGGAAGCTCTGTGAATTCCTAAAAAGAGAAGGACACTTCTCTGACTTTATGTAATGGGATTGGATAGCAAGAAAAAATATTAAAACATAGTATATGAATTTTAAAAAATGAAAGTATGCACAGAGTGAAGACTGGGGGATTAGGTCTTTCTGGAGAGTCATAGAATAAATCCCAAGTAAACACACTGGGCTAAATTTTGAGAGATAAACTGGATTTTTTTATATTTAAAAAAACCTACAATGGCAATAGCTTTAAATGCATAAAATCAGTATATTATACATCTTAAACTTACACTATGTTGTATGTCAAAATATCTAAAAAAAAAAAAAAGTACTCGAATCACAAAAATACCTCACATTTTTTTAAATGTAAAATTTAATGCCCAAACTTAAGTACTAAGCAAAATAGAGACAGACTTATAAATAGAGAGCAGGCAGACAGCTCTGGTGGTGGTGGTGTGTGTGTGGTAACGTGTGTGTGTGTATGTGTGTGGTGGTATATGTGTGGTGGTGTGTGGTGGTAGTGGTGGTGTGTGTGTGTGGTGGTGGTGTGTGTGCGGTGTGTTTGTGGTGGTGTTGGTGTGTGGTGGTGGTGTATGTGGTAATGGTGGTGTGTGCTGGTGGTATGTGTGGTGGTGGTGTGTATGGTGGTGGTGTGTGTTGTGGTAGTATGTGTGTGTGGTGGTGGTGTTTGTGGGGTGGTGGTGGTGTGTGTGTGTGGTATGTGTGGTGGTGGTATGTGTGTGTGGTGATGGTGGGTGTGGTGGTGGTGTGTGTGTGGTGTGTTTGTGGTGGTGTTGGTGTGTGGTGGTGGTGTATGTGGTAATGGTGGTGTGTGCTGGTGGTATGTGTGGTGGTGGTGTGTATGGTGGTGGTGTGTGTTGTGGTGGTGATGGTGGGGTTGGGAGGGTGGAGGGATTGAGCAAAAAAAAGAGAGAGAGAGAGGGAGAACTCAAGGACAAGGACAAGAGTGTGGTGATTGCAGGGGAGACAGGGGTAGTTGGAGGTGGAAGAGGGTACAAAGAGGATAAATAGTGATGGAAAAAATAAAAAAAATTTATTTAAGTAAAAAAAGAGAGAAATGCAAACCTGGAATAAAATACGCATAGCAACAATATTGTTAATAATCACAGACTTGGAACAACCCACATGTGCATCTACAGAAGATGAAACTAAAAGGTTTATAACTGAAGAAGTTTGAGCGGGCAGTGGCAATATAACCACTGGATTAGAATTAACAAACTTTTATTAAAAATAATTTTCTGTTACAGATGTGTCTCCTTTTCCCCCCACTGATTCCCCCCTCTCCCTCACTCCCCACCCTGTCCCCAGTTTGTTGTCCATGTCCACTGTTCATGCATACATGCATATAAGTTCTGTGGTTTATCTCTCCCCCACCACCCCCTCTTCTGGGGATTGTCAGTCAATAAAAAATTAATTAATTAATTAATTAATTAATTAAAATAAAAATAATTTTCTGTTTATTTTTATCTGTTCAAGGAGTAAACTTAAACTTAAATATTTATCCATTCTGCATATATAAATGCATTTTATACACTAAATTTTGACATGCTCAATATTGCATGTTTCTTTACAGAAATGTCTTTTATTATTATCTCTGAAAAGAACTGAGGAACACAAAATGCCAATACAGGTAAAAAATATGTAATGTGCTTATTGCAAATCATTTTAATAAAATGCTTGGTTAATTCCATTTTGTAAAATAAATAAATTCCTTTTTTCTTGATGAAAAATATGTTGTGATTGTTTTTGATAATAGATTATTAAATTATAGGGTGTCCACACAAGTACATAATCACAAAATACAGATGTTAATTTAATTTTATAAGCTCAAATATAGTAGATTATGTTTAAATTGATGAGTAAAGCTCATTTTAAAGTCTAATATGTTGTGAATAAGCAGATATAAATAAAAATAAAACTGTATTGAGATGTTAAAAATGTACAATTTATATATCAGCTTTCTCATCTTCATGATAGATACCTATTTCCCAGGATTATGCTGATACTGAGAGACAATAGATAGAAAGCTTATTTTAAAAGTGTAAAGCTCACCCTGGCCCATCTAGCTCAGTGGTTGGAGAGTTGGCCACCAGTCCAAAGAGTCATGGGTTCGATTCCCTAGCTCTGGTTGGAGTCATGTGGGAGGCAATCAATCAACATGTCACATATGTGTTTCTCTCTCTCCCTCCCTCCATCCTTGTCACTCTAACTGGAAAAATCAATGAAAACATATCTTCCAGTGAGAATTAAAAAAAATAAAAGAAAAATGTAAAGCTCTAGGCCCAAGCCAGGTAGCTCAGGTGGTCAGATCATTGTCCAGATACACCAAGATGGCAGGTTTGAACCCTGGTCAGGAGACATAGAAGATTCAACCAATGACCAACCAATGAGTGCAGGAATAAGTAGGACAACAAATTGATGTTTCTCTCTCTCTCTCTCTCTCTCTCAAATCAATTTGAAAAAAGTGGAAAGCTCTACACTCACAAGAGATATCATAATTTTTATTATGGTTAAATATATATTTTAAGACTTAAAAAGCACAATATATTTCAAGCTGAATATTATGTGTACCTAAAACAAAATATCTTATTTTTTATTTTATTATTTTTTTCCCATTTTTATTAATTTATTTTTGTTACAGATGTTTCTCCTCCCCCCCCCCAGACACCCTCCACCCCATGCTGCCTCCAAACCCCCCAGCATTGTTGTCTATGTCCACTGGTTATGCATATATGCATATAAGTTTTTTGGTTCATCGCACCCATCCCCCCCACCCCCATACTCTGAGGTTTGTCAGTCTGAACCATACTCCTTTCTACGTCTCTGGGTCTACTTTGTTCATCAGCCCACGTTGTTCATTATATTCCACAAATAAGTAAAGATCATGTGGTGTTTGTCTTTCTCTGATTGGCTTATTTCACTTAGCATAATACTCTCGAGGTCCCTCCATGTTGTCTCAAAGGATAAGTGATCTTTCTTTCTTACAGCTGCATAGTATTCCATTGTATATATGTACCACTGCTTTTGTATCCATTTGTCTACTGCTGGACATTTGGGCTGTTTCCAGATCTTAACAATCTTAAATAGTGCCGTTATGAACATAGGCTTACATATATTCTTTCTGATTGGTGTTTCCGGCTTCTTAGGATATATTCCTAGAAGTAGAAGCACTGGGTCAAATGGCAGTTTAATTTTTAATTATTTGAGGTAACATCATATTGTTTTTCATAATGGCTGCACCGGTCTGCATTCTCACCAGCAGTGTACTAGAGTCCCCTTTTCTCCACACCCTCGCCAACACTTGTTGTTTGATGATTTGTTGATGGCGGCCATTCTGACAGGTGGAGGTGATACCTCATTGTTGTTTTAAATTGCATCTTTCTGATGATTAGTGACGTTGAGCATTTCTTTATATGTCTCCTGGCTATTTGTATGTCCTTTCTGGAGAGGTGTCTATTTAGTTCCAGTGCCCATTTTTTAATTGGGTTCTTTGTCTTCCTTTTGTTGAGTTGTATGAGTACTCTATATATTTTGGAAATAAACCCTTTATCTGATGTATCATTGGCAATTATGCTCTCCCATATAGTGGGTTCCCTTTCCATTTTGATGGTTGTTTTTTTGCTGTGCAGAAGCTTTTGAGTTTGATGTAGTCCCATGTGTTCATTTTTTCCTTTGTTTCTGTTGCCTTAGGTGATGTATCAGTGAAAATTCTGCTGCGTTTGACATCTGAAATTTTACTGCCTACATTTTCTTCTAGAATTATTAAGGGTTCATGAGTCACTTTTAAGTCTTTTATCCATTTTGAGTTTATTCTTGTGTATGGTAAAGTTGATGGTCTAGTTTCATTTTTTTTCATGTAGCTGTCCAATTTTCCCAACATCATTTATTAAAGAGACTGTCTTTACTCCATTGTATGCTCTTGCCAGCTTTGTCAAATATTAATTGAGGATACTGTCTTGGGTCAATTTCCGGATTCTCTGTTCTGTTCCATTGATCTATCTGCCTGTTCTTGTGCCAGTAGCAGACTGTTTTGATTACAGTAGCTTTGTAGTATAACCTGATGGCTGCTATTGTGATCCCACCTACTTTGTCCTTCTTTTTAAAGATTGCTGTGGCTATTTGGGTTTTTTTTTGGTTCCATGAACTTGTGAAATATTTGTTCTAGTTCTGGAAATATGTCATTGGTCTTTTGATGGGGATTGCATCGAATCTACAGATTGATTTGGGTAGAATGAACATTTTAATGATGTTAGTTCTTTCAATCCATAAACAAGGTATATGCTTCCACTTTTTTCTATGTCTCTCTTTTTCTTTTTTCAATGTCCTGTAGTTTTCTGCAAATAGGTACTTTACTTCTTTGGTTAAGTTTATTCCTAGGTATCTTAATTTTTTGCCACAATGATATATGGGATTGTTTTATTAGTTTCTCTTTCTGTGAGCTAATCATTGGTGTATAAGAAAGCCATTGATTTCTTGACATTAATTTTGTATCCTGCTACTTTGTCAAATTATTTATTAAGTCTAGTAGGTTTTTGATGGAGTTTTAAGGGTTCTCTATGTATAATATCATGTCATCTGCAAATAATGACAGTTTCACTTCCTCCTTTTTTGAGTACTCTATATATTTTGGAAATTAACCCTTCATCTGATGTATCATTGGATCCCTTTGGATCCCTTTTTTTTTCTTCATTTCTGATTGCTATGCCTAAGACTTCCAGTACTACGTTAAATAAGAGTGGCAAAAGTGGGCATCCCTGTCTTGTTTTTGTTCTTAAGGAAAATGCTTTTAGTTTTGCCCATTGAGTATGATGTTGGCTGTAGATTTTTTATATATGGTCTTTATTGTGTCGAAATAAGCTCCCTCTATTCCCCCATTGCTGAGTGATTTTATCAGAAATGGGTGCTGGATTCTGTCAAATGCTTTTTAGTGTCTATTGATATGATCATGTGGTTTTTATTTTTCATTTTGTTTATATGGTGCATCACATTTATTGATTTGTGAATATTATTCCACCTTGTATTCCTGGGATAAATCCCACTTAGTCATGGTGAATAATTTTTTAAATGTATTGCTGGATCCGATTTGCTAGTATTTTGTTCAGGATTTTGGCATCTATGTTCATCAGGGATATTGGCCTGTAGTTTTCTTTCTTTGTTGTGTGTTTATCTCATTTTGGAATTAGAATTATGCTGGCCTCATAAAACGAGTTTGGTAGTCTTCCTTCTTCCTGAATATTTTGGAATAGTTTGAGGAGAGTGGGTGTTAGTTCTTCTTTTAACATTCAGTAAAACTTCCCAGTGAAGCTGTTCAGGCCTGTGCTTTTGTTTGCTGGGAGAGTCTTGATTTCACCTTCAATTTTCTTAGTTGTTATTGGTCTGTTCAAGTTTTCTATCTCTTCTCGGTTCAATTTTGGGAGACTATGTATTTCTAGAAATTTGTCCATTTCACTTAGATTGTCCAGTTTATTGCCATATAATTGTTCATAGTAGTTGTTAACAATCTTTTGTATTTCTGTGGTATTAGTTGTTACTTCTCCTCTTTCATTTATGATTTTGTGTATTTGTGTTCTCTCTCTTTGTTTCTTGGTGAGTCTAGCTAAGGGTCTATCAATCTTGTTTATCTTTTCAAGGAACCAGCTCTTTGTTTCCTTGATCTTTTGAATTGTTTTTTTTTTGTTGTTGTTGTTGTTGTTGCTGTTTTCTATGTCATTTATTTCTGCTCTGATCTTCACTAATTCTTTCCTTCTACTTGCTCTGGGGATTTCTTTTTCTGTGCTTTCTAGTTATTTAAATTGTAAGGTTGGATAGTCAATTAGAAATGTTTCTTGTTTCTTGAGGTAGGCCTGTAGTGCTATGAACTTCCCTCTCAGAACTGCTTTCACTGCATCCATAGATTTTTGGTTGTTGTCTGTTCATTTTCATTGTTTTCCAGAAATTTTTAAATTTCTTACTTGATCTTCTTATTATCCCATTCACTGTCTAATAACATGCTATTTAGACTCCATGTGTTCAAATGTCTTTGCATGTTCTTGCAATTGACTTCTAGTTCATGCTATTGTGATCTGAGAAGATGCTTGATATGATTTCAATTTTCTTGAACTTGTAGAGACTTAGTTTGTGTCCTAACATGTGGTCTATCTTTGAGTATGTCCATGTGCACTTGAGAAGAATGTGAATTCTGTAGTTTCGGGGTGTAGTTCTCTGTAGATATCTAATAAATCCATTTGTTCTAGTGCTTCATTTAGAGTCTCTGTTTCCTTGCTAATTTTTTGTCTAGAGGATCTATCCAGTGATGTCAGCAGGGTGTTGAAGTCCCCTGCTATGATTGTATTGCTATCAACTTCTCCTTTGAAGTCCTCTAGAAGATTTTTACTATATTTTGATGCTCCTATATTGTTTGCATGTATGGTTATCAAGATATTTGTTAAACCAAATATCTCTAAGTCAATATCTATTCATGGTGACAATGACTATGAAGTCACATAGGCTGTGTTGATGCTCATTCCAGGTCTCATTCTTTTGTGTTCCTCACTCTAGGGTATGTTTTTATTGATGAGAGAGAGAGAGAGAGAGAGAGAGAGAGAGAGAGAGAGAGAGAGAAGAGAGAAGAGAGAAGAGAAACATCTATTTCTTCCCTCCCATTTGCACTCTGACAAGGGACTGAACGCACAACCTAGATATGTGCCCTGACCATTAATCAAACTCACAACTTTTTCGTGTGCAGGATCGTGCTCAACCCATCAAGTCACCCTGCCATGGCCTAGATTTTATTCTTTATCACTGTCTGTACCTGGTCTTTTGTCTCAGAAATCCCAGTGAGGGACTTAGTCTCACTCCTAAAATGTTATAAGAATCATCTTACTTCATCTCCCAGATTCTAGTCTTGGACTCTATAATCTAGGTAGGTTGTTTATGTATCTTGGTTATTGTGAGATGGTGAGTCTTGCTGCAGGAAACTTAGGAATGTAGATATCTTTCCATTTACGCTTAAAGTCATATTTGATAGGTAAGGATGTACTAATGCCATCTTACTAATTGTTCCTCTTTGTTTTGTAGTTCCTTTGTACTTTTCTTCATCTCTTGGTGTCTTTCTTTTTGAATTGATGGTTTTTCCATAATGGTTTGCTTTGATTCCATTTTCTTTTTCCTTTGTGTAATATTATAGGTTTTATTTTGTTATAACCATGAGACCTATATTAAAAAATCTTATTTTCATAACATTCTAGTGTAAGCTGATCACAACTTAATTTCAAGAACATGCAAAAACTACCCCTTTGCTCTTATTTCCACATTCTATGTTTTGTTTTTGTCACAAATGACATTTTTTAATATTGTATATGCATTAGAATTTTTTAACTATACTTATTTTTCTTTTTAGTACTTTTTCAAACCTTTATAGTAGAGTTACATGGTTAACAGTTCACCAGATTACAGTATTAGAATATTCTATATTTGACTATAGGTTTACTTTTACAAGTGTGTTTTATATTTTTATATGTTTTCTTTAATAATTAGTGTCCTATCTTTTTTAATTGAGTGGCTCCTTTCAGCATTTCTTGTAAGGCAGATCTAATGGTGATGAACTATATCGCTTTTTGTTTGTTTGGCAAAATAATTATCACTTCTTCATTCTGAAGGACAACTCTGCCAGGTAAAATATTCTTGGTTGGAAATTTTTTTTCTTTTATCACTTTAAATATACCATCTTTTTTTTTTTCTTTTTTTTTGAGCATTTTTAAAGTTTTATTTTTTAATTTATGTGAAATTCACAAAACATAATAGTCAGCATTATAACTATTTTTTTATTTTTTCTTTATTGATTTTAGAGAGAGAGGAAGGAAAAGGGAGAGAGATAGAAACATTGATGAGAGAGAACATCAATTGGCCGCCTTTTGCATGACCCCCCCCACTGGAAATTTGGCCCACAACCTGGGCCTGTGCCCTGACGGGGAATTGAACTGATGACCTCTTGATGCATGGGTTGTTGCTCAACTACAGCCACACAGGCCAGGTGCATTTTAATCATTTTAAAGTGGCCTTCATAATGGTGTGAAAATATCACTTAAGATACCTAGGAATAAATTTAACCAAAGAAGTAAAAGACCTCCTTACAGAAAACTATAGGTCATTGACTAAAGAAATAGAGGAAGATAGAAAGAAAAGTAGAAACATATACTATGTTCATGGATTGGAAGAATTAACATCATTAAAATGTCCATACTACCCAAAGCATTATGTAGATTCAAAGCAATCCTCCTCAAAAGACCAACAACATATTTCACAGAACTAGAACAAACACTCCAAACGTTTATATGAAACCAAAAAAGTCCCCGAATAACCACGGCAATCTTGAAAAAGAAGAACAAAATAAGAGGGATCACATTACCAGATATCAGGTTATACTACAAAGCCACTGTAATCAAAACGGCCTGGTACTGGCACAAGAACAGACAGATAGATCAATGGAAGAGAACAGAGAACCCAGAAATTGACTCAAGACAGTATCCTCAATTAATATTTGACAAAGCTGGCAAGAACATACAATGGAGTCAAGACAGCCTCTTTAACAAATGGTGTTGGGAAAATTGGATAGCTACTT
Source organism: Molossus molossus (assembly GCF_014108415.1). Classification (NCBI taxonomy): domain Eukaryota; kingdom Metazoa; phylum Chordata; class Mammalia; order Chiroptera; family Molossidae; genus Molossus; species Molossus molossus. The sequence goes on along the minus strand of NW_023425351.1, from coordinate 5,877,260 downwards.
GCAAAAAAATGAAGCTAGACCACCAACTTACACCATACACAAGAATAAACTCAAAATGGATAAAAGTTATATTAAATATAACTCATATATCACTTCTAATTAGAGAAATTTTCAACACTCTCCCCTATACACACACACACAAAAAAAACTCTATACCTACTAAACAATTGTCCCTCATTTTCCCTTTACTGTAGCCCATAGCTGCCACTTATACCATCTTGATTTCTCCTGGCTTGTAAGGATTCTGTTGAGAAATCCATTGACAGGCATATGTGAAGATTTTAACAATTATGAGCTCTATTTTAAATTTGGGCACAAAACTGAGGGATTTTAGAAAATGTATACTATTTTTATGGAACTCCTTTTTCTCAATAGCATAAAGAAGAAATTAGATTAAATTAGATTAAAATAATCATCAAAGCTATTCTTGTTTAAAAAATAAATTTTATCTGTCAATCTGATTTGGGATATGATGGATTCTTAAATTACGATCATCTTCAATAGAATTGATCACTAATAAACCTGCTCTGAGAGTGATTTATTTAAATTATTACCATTATACAATTATTATTCTATATTTTAAATACTGTATCTTGTACTTTTTAACATTATTAATAAATATTTTTCTTTTAAATTGAGTAAAATGTATGTATCTCTTGTTGTAAACCATGACTGTTATACATTCATGTTACAATATATGACTTTTTAAGAGAAGATCTATAACAATGGTCAAAAAGGTTGCCAATGCCATTCTGCTATAATTTTCACCACCTTTTAGGTGCTTGGGACCTCTCTGTTAGCCACTAACATCATGCATTTCCTTGGTCCAGGTTGGTGTTCTGTAGCCTTGCTCACGGTTGGGGTTAAAGAACCACTAGGAACTTTACTATCACCTGGGAGCCTGATGTCCTTCCAGGGACCTACTGAATTACAATCTATATGCTCACAGGATGCAATAATAATTATTTTGAATAGTAAATTTTGAGTTGTTATTCTTTGAAATAACACTAAATTACTCTGCTCTGGTGCATAAATAAATATTTTAGCTTTTTAAAATATCACCTATTTTTTATATGAACATTCTTTTCAATTTATGTCAGCTCTTGACTTTTTAATAAGATCCATTAATATTATTATATTTCTCTCTTATATTCATAACAGGTTTTCTTTAATTAGTTGTAAAAAGAAGATAATTCAAATGTTTATTAAAAATTATGATCATTGTTAAAATCAAGGGCTGAATGTTAAAATCGTTCTGAGAAAAGTATTATTTTTGCTTTAGAAAAATTTGGAAATATTTTTGAAATAGCATGATGATATTTTTTCTAAATATTAATATAATAAAAATATCAGAGTTGTTATTTTTGGAATCATAAAAAATATAAGTAATATAAGTAACTAAATTGTATCTGACAAAATTATACCAATACTTTCAACTTTATTCTTAGACTTAAGTGTGTTGTTACTATTTAGTATATTCAAGTGACTTTTTTATTGAAATATATTTGATAGGTAAAATTGTGGAAATTTAAAGTGTATGGCAAGTTAATTTGATACATTTATATATTGTAATATGATTGTGATAATTGCAATAATTAGCATCTCTATTGCATTTCAAAATTTTAATTTCTTATTAGTGGTTGGAATAATTGGGTTTTAATCTCTCAGCAACTTTGAGGATTATAAGACAATATTATTGTTTCTATTCACTATCTTCCACATTAGATCTCTTGTTCAAGTTTGTACCATTAAACTATGTCTGTCCTATTCCCCAACCCACTATTCCCTTGTACTCCCATTTTACTCTCTGCTTTTATGATTTTGGCTTTTTTGGATCCTACATACGTGTGATATTATACAGTATTTGTCTTTTTCTGTCCAACTTGTTTTAGGCATCATCATGACCTCAAAGTCCTTGTGTATATACGACATCTTCTTTATCCATTCGCCCACGGATGGGCACCTGAGTTGTCTCCATATCTGGGCTATTGTCAGTATTGCTGCAATGAACATGGGAGTGCAGATATATCTCTTGGATAGCCTATTCTCATTTCTTTGGGCATATATACCAATATATGGAATTTATTAATTATATGATATATCTATTTTTAATTTTTGAGGAACGTCCATACTGTTTTTCATAGTAGCCAAACCAATTTACACAGTGCCATTTTCTCCACAACCTCACAAATACTTATCTCTTGGTTTGTTTGTTTTTTTAAATATGTTTTTATTGATTTTTTTTTTTCTTTTTAGCAAGAGAGGAAGGAAAAGAGAGAGAAAAAGAGGAAAAAAGAAAACCATAGGTCAGTGCCTCCTGCATGCCCCCCCTAGTGGGGATCAAGCCCGCAACCTTGGCTTGTGCCCTGACCAGGAATCAAACTGGCAACTTCTTAGTGCATAGGATGACACTCAGCCAGCTGAGCCACACTGACCAGGGCTCTTGATTTCTTAATGATTGTCATTCTAACAGGTGTGAGGTGATATCTCATTGTGGTTTTAATTTTGATTTTCCTGATGATTAGTGGCGTTCACCACCTTTTCATATGTCTCTCGGCCATTTGGATGTCTCCTTTGGAAAAATGTCTATCATTTGCTTAGGTTGTAGTTCAAGGTACATTTTTATATGAATAGTATTATTGCAATGCATTATGTAAAGTGTCTTGATTTTCTGGCCAATCTGTCAGACTTCTCCATAGACCACACACTCAGATTATAAAGATGACATGGGTGCAGTGATTACCTGGAGAAAGGTCTTTAAATCTTGCTCTACAGAGCTCCTGGCATTGAGGAGATTAGCGTACTCTAATGTAGGTAAAAAGGCAAACCTGAGAATCTGAGCCTGCTCCTGTTATTGGTGGGGAGCTCTCCTTGTCCCCACCAGTTACTGGAAGGAGTGGGCCTCTTGTGATGTCCCAAGAAATAGAATTTCTGAGACTCACACAGGAGGATTAGATATTGTATAAAGCTTTATTTTTGTAGAATGAAACCCCCCCTACCCCACCCAATTTTCCAAGATTCCATTTCCTTCCATCCCACCATCGAAGGAGAATAGCTGGGCTTCAACAGAGCCAGGATCGAAGCCGTTGCAGTTTCCATTCCATGATGGGTCACAGTCCAGTCCAGCCTCAGGCTGACTCAGTGGGTGTTCTCTGCTGCAGTTCAGCAGTCCATCGCCGGTGGGTCCGCAGGGCCACCTGTCTCTGGAGGGAACACGAGCAGGAGCAAAGCCAAAGGCACCAGAGAGCCAAGACCCAAGAGCCCAAGAACCATGAAAGTGAGAATTCCTTTGGAATTCTGTATTCCCAAATTTTCACAGGCTTGCAATAGCCCTACCCCCACCCCAACCAATTATCTTTGTTCCTAAGTTTGATTAACAGGCACCCTCCCCATATCAATCCAACTTTACTGTGCATACCTTCATCTCTCTTTTGTTAGTCCCCTCTCCCAAATAATCTGTGAGGAATGGGTCAGTGGTTCCCTGGGGCTTGTGGGATTTCAGCTTCCTGGTGAAGCTACCCAAATGACATGCATATAATGTCTAACCTTCCTATTGCTTTGCTCCTTCCTATTATTAATAACTAGCTAACTGCAATGGTATTTCTCTCATACACATATCAGTGGGAACTGCTAAATATAAATGTATTTTTTATATTGGATTTCTACATAACATTTAGGTAAAAAAAAAAAAAAAAAAAAAGAATTCCATACTAAATAAATAAATACAACTCCTCAGGTGATATGGTCTTTCTTGTAGCAAGTGGAAACTTTTAAGTTGGAAAATTGTTTCCACATAAAGGAAAACATTTTCATAGTGAAGAGCAAGGGTCATAAGCTCAAATGCCTCAAGCAGTGGGAGATAAAATAAACAAGTGAAGGTGTAATGTACTCTGTGTAGGAAAACAAGTGATTAATTAGTTGAAGAGTGGCCATTCTGCAAGAATGAAAATGTAACCTAAAAACAAAATATGTCTACAGGCCAGATGTGGCCCTCAGTTTGTTACTGAAGTTCTCTCACGTTGAGGATACTTGAAAATGTAGGTCAAATAATGTGCTATAAAACAAAATCATTTCTGAAATGTGATGCTTGCTAGTAATAAAAAATGCTGCTTTCATTTTTGTCCTCTGTGGGCATGAGCCTTGAATTTTAATGTCATCAGATCCCCTTCAGGCACCTGCTGATGAAGTGAACCACCTGGGTAGTCCTGGCTGCTGTGCTGACCTGGTGGATAGATGCTAGGGAGGTGGGTCTATCACAGGAGGGTATAAGTGACAAACCAAGACCTTTATAGAGAGTCAAGAGTTTGTGCATGGAACAAATACAACTTGTGAAGGAGCCAGGTAAAGAAAATGAGAGAATAGTAGGGACTAAATCAGAGAATTAAAGGGAAAGCAGTTAATGAGAATAATCATAACAAAAGGTACAAGCAAATAGTCAAGGAAACTAGCAGAGAAAAGGGAAATCTTTGGTAACAAATAAATACTTATCAATAATAACCTTAAATGTAAATAGCTTAAATGCCTCAATAAAAAGACATAAGGTAGCTGATAAGAAACCTGACCCATATATATATGCTGTCTTTAAGAAACCCACCTCAGAGCAAAAGACTCACAAGGATGAAAGTGAAGGGATAGAAAAAAAAATGTTCCATGCAAATGGAAATGAAAAAAAAAAAAGCTGAGAATAACCAAAGAACTTATATGCATATATGCATAAGCCCTGGACACAGACAATAGTGTGGTGAAGGGGTGGGTTGGGAACTTGGTGGAGGGGGGGCAATAGTGGAAAAATAGAGGACATCTGTATACCCACAAAAATAAAGACAAATAGTTTTTTTAAAAGATATATTGACAAATTCCTTTTACAGTATGATGAACAATTAGAATTTACTATTTAGATCAGATACATCCTTTATTTCATTTCTAAAACTAAATTGGCAATCACTAAAAATTTAACCTCATTCTTACGGTTGAGATTTGAGTATTTAATGTCCTGTAATGGGTAATATATTTTTCTATGTCTTCCTTTTGAGTTTTCATTGCCATGATAATGTTTTTGACTGATAGCAGTTATAATAATTTATAGATTTTTAACATATTTATACACATTGTATCTTAGTTCAGTATTACATCACCCCTGACAAGGATGGCGATGAATGTTCCTTTTTGGATAGAAGAAGGAGTTGAGATTCAAACCATTTAAGTAAATTATTTAGCAATAAGTACTATGGTTGATATAGACCACTTACTGAATATGGCCTGACTTGTTTTCCTTCTGAATTTTCATCAAATTGGACATAGTAAGTTCACAGTCTTATAAATAGAAAGGTTCTTGGAAATTGACTTTAAGTGAAATGATGATAACAAAATAAATTTTACCATCCAGTAATTAATACAAAGAAGAGTTCATTTCCTACAACATATCTCAGATCAAAAAACATCACCAGACTTCTGAATAAAAACCCAAAACACTACTAATATTAAACACTGAAATAAATGTAAGCTATACATACATTTAACAAACATTAATAAAAACAAGTGAGAAATTATTTTCCAAACTTCTTATTTCAGGTTAGGATTATGGCTGATCGGAGTCTGTCCTAGGAATTCAGAGCACCAGGCAGAAACCCACCCTGAACAACATACTCTCACATCACAGGGCGAACTCACACCCACTCACACTCACTCAGACTGGGACAACTTGGATGTTCCAATTAGCCTCAATTAACAACGTCTTCGGGGTAGGGAGGGAACTGGAGTCCTGGAAGAAAACCCACGCAGACATGGGGAGAAATTGCAACTCCACACTCACAGTGGCCCTGCCCAGGAGTTAAATTTTTTTCTCATTAACATTTTTCTGTTATTTCTTATTAACAAAACAACATTGAATGAAACAACATTATTCAAGAACCTGCTGTGTTTGCGTTCACCTGCCTCCGTACATCTCAGGGCTTCATTTAAATCTCTTTTCATATTTATACAGAAATATGTTGTTGGTTTTATTTTTAACCACACATCACCCTGTATCTCTATTCATTCTCACTTACAAGTTGCATACATTGATCATTTCTTCTGTGCTCTTTATATACTGCATTCAAAATTTACTTTCTAATAGGGGACATCTGTAACAATGTCAACAATAAATAATAATAAATAATATTTATTTATAACAATAAGTAATAAATTTAAAATAAAGAAAGAATTTACTTCCTTTAATCTCATGCCTCAGAGCTAAAACATCTATACAGTACTGTTTGAAGATGAGAAGAGACAGTCATACATTGTGTTGTGCAGATTTGCACGTGGAGGAAAGTGTTTCACAGTAGCAAAAAATAATTAACTTCAAAAAAAGTCACCATCACTAGATAGCTCATCTGACTTGTTTTATTTCTAATTAACTAGGCCTGCAGTACTTGTCTGGCAATATATTTATGAATCTTCAGAATTTCTTTTTTTCCTATAAGTGAGGCATCAAATGTTAAAAAAGGACTTTCATGTTTTGTAGAGTATTATCAAAGCTGCAGAATTAAAAATAAATATCCACTCAAAAATGTCAAAAACATCTAGCTAAATAGATTAGCTAAAATGAGTTTAGCATAACAAGCAAAATCACTTAAGAAATTGGAGTACTTGTCTAGATATACATTTAAGAGTTTGAAGATCAATGTAGAAATTTAGAGTCCACATAAATTATCCAAACATCAATAAGTTATTGGACTTATTTAATTTAAAAAATAAATTTTGAATAGGTTACTGAAAAAAAAATTTCTAATATTTTTGACAACTTAGTTAAAGAGCAAAGTAAGCATAACTAGCCAAAATTGATAAAATATTTAGGAAAAAATTATTTTAACATGCTAAAGAGTGCATAAATTTTTTCCAATAGTCTGAGGGCCTGTAGCATGATCTTTAAAAGTAGCTTCTTTCTAGAGGGACAAAGGTGATCACTAAAAGCAGTAAAGCAATGCTGAGTAAAGAAAGTTCTCATGTTAGTGCTGGCCTGGCCTGTTGCTGGGCCCCTTTCATCTTTGTGATACACATTTTACCTAGTCATAGAGCTGCCTCACTACATTTGTCATTCTCAGTGTGGCTAAAAGTGATCTGGTTACATGAGAAAAAGAAACTATGAATAGACTTGATGTATTCAACTCCCATGTTCTGCCCTGGCAGGAATTTGAACATGGGGCAGAGCTGGACTCAGGCCACATATGCTGAAAATGCCAGAGAAATAAGATGGGAGGAGAATGAGTTTCAGACTTTTTGAAAACACCAATTGACTATTACGCTTGGACCTTCCTGGAGAGGAAACACACTGCAATCCTGGTTAGGCCACTGTTACGTTGGCACTTTTATGTTTTATTTTACTAATTTATTTTTGGTACAGATGTTTCTCCTTTTTACCCCATTGACACCTTCCTTCCCATCCCCCTGACCCCATCCCCAGCTTTCTTGTCTGTATCCACTGGTTATGCATACATGCATATAAGTTCTGTGGTTTATCTCTTCCCTCCCCCACTCAACACGTCTTCTGAGGGTTGTCAGTCTGTACCCTACTTCCACGTCTCTGGGTCTACCCAGTTCCTCAGGCTGTTATATTAATTATATTTCATAAATAAGTGAGATCATGTGATATTTGTCTTTCTTTGCTTGGCTTGTTCCGCTTAGGATAATACTCTCCACGTCCCTCCATGTCGTCTCAAAGGATAAGAGATCTTTGTTTCTTACAGCTACATAGTACTCCATTGTGTATATGTACCACTGCTTTTTTATACATTTGTCTACTGATGGACACTTGTGTTGTTTCCAGATCTTAGCTATTGTAAATAGTGCTGCTATGAACATGGGGGTACATATATTCTTTCTGATTGGTGTTTCAGGCTTCGTAGGGTATATTCCTAGAAGGGGGATCACTGGGTCAAATGGCAATTCAATTTTTAATTTTTGGAGGTAATACCATATTGTTTTCCATAGTGGCTACACCAGTCTGCATTCCCACCAGCAGTGTACTAGAGTCCCCTTTTCTCCACACCCTCCCCATCACTTGTTGTTTGATGATTTGTTGATGGCGGCCATTCTGACAGGTGTGAGGTGATACCTCATAGTAGTTTTAATTTGCATCTCTCTGATGATTAGTGATGATGAGCATTTCTTCATATGTCTCTTAGCCATTTGTATGTCCTGTTTGGAGAGGTGTCTATTTAGTTCCTCTGCCCATTTTTTAATTGTGTTCTTTGTTTTGTTGAGCTGTATGAGCACTCTATATATTTTGGAAATTAACCCTTTATCTGATGTATCATTGGCAATTATGCTCTCCCATACAATGGGTTTCCTTTCCATTTTGGTGGTTGTTTCTTGTGCTGTGCAGAAACTTTTTAGTTTGATGTAGTCCCATGAGTTCATTTTTTCCTTTGTTTCTGTTGCCTTAGGTGATGTATCAGTGAAATTCTGCTGCATATGATGTCTGAATTTTGTTGCCTACATTTTCTTCTAGGATTTTTATGGATTCATGAGTCACATTTAAATCTTTTATCCATTTTGAATTTATTCTTGTGTATGGTATAAGTTGATGGCCTAGTTTTATTTTTTTGCATGTAGCTGTCCAATTTTCCCAGCACCATTTATTAAACAGGCTGTCTACCCCATTGTATACTCTTGCTGCCTTTGTCGAATATTAATTGAGCATAATGTTTTGAGTTCATCTCTGGGTTCTCTGTTCTATACCATTGATCTATTTGCCTGTTTACGTGCCAGTACTAGGCTGTTTTGATTTTAGTAGCTTTGTAGTATAACCCGATTTCCGGTATTGTGATCCCACCTACTTTGTTCTTCTTTTTTTAGATTGCTGTGGGTATTTGGGGTCTTTTTTGGTTCCATATGAACTTTTGAAGTATTTAAAATATGGAACGCTTCATGAATTTGCATGTCATCTTTGCACAGGTGCCATGCTAATCTTCTCTGTATCGTTCCAATTTTAGTATATGTGCTACCTAAGCAAGCACCGATATGAACTTTTGAAGTATGTGTTCTAGTTCTGTAAAATATGTCATTGGTATTTTGATGGAGATTGCATTGAATCTATAGATTGCTTTGGGTAGTATGGACATTTTAATAATGTTAATTCTCCCAATTCATGAACAAGGTATGTGTTTCCACTTTTCTCTATCTTCCTCTATTTCTTTGTTCAATGTCCTGTAGTTTTCTGCATATAGGTCCTTTACTTCTTTGGTTAAGTTTATTCCTACGTATCTTAATTTTTTTTGCCATGATGGTAGATGGGATTGCTTTTTTAGTTTTTCTTTCTGTGACTTAATCATTGGAGTATAAGAATACCATCGATTCCTTGACGTTAATTTTGTATCCTGCTATTTTGTCAAATTCATTTATTAACTCTAGTAGATTTTGGATGGAGTCTTTAAGGTTTTCTATGTATAATATCATGTCATCTGCAAATAATGACAGTGTCACTTCCTCCTTTCCAGTTTGCATCTCTTTTATTTTTTCTTCCTGTCTGATTGCTGTGGCTAAGACTTCCAGTATTATGTTAAATGAAAGTGGCAAAAGTGGACATCCCTGTCTTGTTCCTGTTCTTAAGGGAAATGCTTTTAGTTTTGCCCATTGAGTATGATGTTGGCTCTAGGTCTTTCATATATGGCCTTTATTATATCGAGATATGATCCCTCTATTCCCACATTGCGGAGCATTTTCATCTGAAATGGGTGCTGAATTTTGTCAAAGGCTATCAGCATCTATTGATATCATCATGTGGTTTTTATTCTTCATTTTGTTTATATGGTGTATCACATTTATTGATTTGTGAATTTTGTACCAGACTTGTATCCCTGGGATGAATCCCACTTGATCATGGAGAATAATTTTTTTGATATATTGCTGGATCCAATTTGCTAGTATTTAGTTAAGGATTTTGGCATCTATATTCATCAGGGGTATTGGTCTGTAGTGTTCTTTCTTTGTAGTGTCTTTTTAAATTTATTTTGGAATTAGAATTATGCTGGCCTCATAAAACAAGTTTGGTAATCTTCCTTCTTCTTGAATTTTTTGAAACAGTTTGAGGAGATTGGGTATTAGTTCTTCTTTGAATGTTCAGTAAAATTCCCCTGTGAAGCCGTCCAGGCCTGGGGTTTTGTTTGCTGGGAGAGTCTTGATTACCTCTTCAATTTCCTTAGTTGTTATTGGTCTGTTCACATATTCCCTCTCTTCCCAGTCCAGTTTTGGGAGACTATGTATTTCTAAATATTTGTCCATTTCACTTAGATTGTCAAATTTGTTGCCAGATAATTGTTCATAGTATTTGTTAATGATGTTTTGTATTTCTGTGGTGTCAGTTGTTATTTCTCCTCTTTCATTTCTGACTTTGTGTATTTTGGTTCTCTCTCTTTGTTTCTCAGTGAGTCTGAATAAGGGTCCATCCACCTTGTCTATCTATTGGAAATACCAGCTCTTTGTTTCCTTGATCATTTGAATTGCTTTTTGATCTTCATGTCATTTATTTCTGCTCTGGTCTTTACTAGTTCTTTCCTTCTACTTGCTCTGGGATTTTCTTTTTGTTTGCTTTCTAATTCTTTAAGTTGTGATGTTGGATATTCTATTAGATTTTTTTTTTTTTCCCTTAAGGTAGGCCTGTAGTGCTATGAACTTTCCTCTCAGAACTGCTTTCACTTCATCCCATAAATTTTGTGTTGTTGTGTGTTCATTTTCATTGGTTTCCAGAAAGTTTTTAATGTTCTCCTTGATCTCCTCGGTAACCCATTCATTGTTTAATAACATGATATTTAGCCTCCATATGTTCAAATGTCTTTGCATGTTTTTGTTGCAATTGACTTCTAGTTTCATGCCATTGTGATCTGAGAAGATGGTTGATATGATTTCAATCTTCTTGAACTTGTCAAGATTTAATTTGTGTCCTAATATGTGGTCTATCTTTGAGAATACCCCATGTGCAGTTGAGAAGAATGTGAATTCTCCAGTTTTGTGGTGTAATTTTCTGTAGATATCTATTAAATCCATTTGGTCTAGTGCTTCATTTAGAGTTTCTGTTTCCTTGCTAATTTTTTGTCTAGAGAATCTATCCAGTGATGTCAGCGGGTTGTTGAAGTCCCCTGCTATGATTGTATTGCTGTCGATTTCTCCTTTGAAGTCTTCCAGAAGATTTTAAATATATTTTGGTGCTCCTATATTGGGTCATATATGTTTATCAAGGTTGTATCTTCCTCTTGGATAGATCCTTTCAATATTATGTAGTGGCCTTCTTTGTCTCTAGTTATGGTCTTCATTTTGAAATATATTTTATCAGATATGAGAATTGCCACCCCAGCTTTTTTTATTTTTGCTTTTTGTTTGCTTGGAAAATTTTTTTCCATCCCTTCACTTTCAATCTATGTGAGTCTTTTGTTGTGAGGTGGGTCTCTGGTAAACAACATATAGATGAGTCATGCTTTCTTATCCAATCAGCTACTCTGTCTTTTTATAAGAGCATTCAGTCCATTCACATTTAAGGTGATAATTGATATGTACTTATTGCCATTTTTGAGGTTATATTTTTCTTTCTATTTCTTCTACTAATTACAGCAGTCCTTTTAACATTTCTTGCAGTGCTGGTTTGGTGCTAAAGTATTCCCTTAGACTGGGAAGCTCTTTATTTGTCATTCTATGTTGAATGATAGCCTTGCTCCATAGAGTAGTCCTGGATTCAGATCCTTTTTTTTCATGACCTTGATTACTTCACACCATTTCCTTCTGGCCTCTAGTGTTTTTGTCGAGAAGTCAGCTGACAGCCTTATGGGGGTTTCTTTGTAGGTAACCTGTTGCTTATCTCTTGGTGCCTTTAGGACTCTCTCTGTCTTTAATTATTGGCATTTTAATTACTATGTGTCTTGGAGTGGGCCTGTTTGGGTTCTCTTCACTTGGTGCTCTCTCTGCTTCTTGAACTTGAATGCCTTCTTATTTCACCAAATTAGGGAAGTTTTCTGTCACTATTTCTTTGAATATATTCTCTAACCCTTGCTCATTTTCTTCTTCTTTGGGGACTCCTATGATGCAAATATTATTATGTTTCTAGTTGTCCCACAGTTCTCTTAAGCTGTCTTCCTGTTTTTTCATTGTTTTTTTCTTACGGTTTTCTGATTTTTTCTACCCTGTCTTCTAATTCACTGATCTGGCCCTCAGCTTCCTCTACCCTGCTGTTTTGTCCTTCAAATGTGTTCTTTATTTCTGCTATGTCATTCTTCATATTTTTCTTGGTCGTTTTTAATTTCCAATTGGTTGATTTTCAGTGTTTCTATGTCTTTACTCATGGTGTTGATGTCTTTACTCATGCTGTTGAGCTTCCTCAGGATAGTGGCTCTGAATTCTACCTCTGTTAACTTGCTTAACTGTATTTAATTAATCTCATCTTCGGTAGAGGTCTCTTGTTCTTTTATTTGGCAATTGTTTCTTTGTTTCACCATTTTGGCTATCTCAGTGGGTTTTGGAGCCTGCCAAATTTTCCCTGTGGGTATTGGTGTTCTGCTGTTTGTGGCTCCTTCTGCTGGGCTTGGATGAGTGTGGAAGGACCCATCTTAAACATCATTGTCAAGTCTTACTTTGCTTGGTAGAGTTGCAAACCCAGGAACAGTTCAGTTATCCTCTAGCTTTTTGCCTGGAGGCTATTAGTCAAGATTACTTGAAGAGACTTGGGTGCTCAGTTGAATGAAAAACTCCCTTTGGTGTTCATAGTAAGGAGATTTCCGGAGTGTGGGGCAGATGCTGGTTGTTAATGAGCCTCAATTTGCATATCAATGGCCCACCTGTGTGGGGTTGAATCTCTGAGGGAGGGACTACTCCCTGGGAAGGAATAAGATGGCTACTGTCCTGCATGGCCACAACTCAGCAAAAGCTCTGAGTGCCCTCCCAATCTCGAGTGTCCTGGCACAGCTCCAGTCCAGTCAGCCCTCCCTCTGCCAGAGCCCAAGGTGAGTGGCTGTGGCTATTTTAGCCTCTGTCTTGTCCCACTGCGCTATGGAGCAAGTTTGGGATTTTCACCCAGAGGGCGCTGTTCACAGCTCAGATTGCTGCTGTCTGTAGGCTCCTAGTCCTCCTCTCATGCCTCCACAATCCCACCATAATTGATTCAGTGTCACTGGTTATATGGTCCTTGCAAGCTGCTTTTCTGTTTCTTTTTCCCAATGATTTGTCTTTATTTTAGTTGTGATTCCAGTTTGGTCTCAGGAGATGGTCTGTGTAGCTTCCATTCACTCTGCCACCATTGTGACATTTCACGTTGGCACTTTTTAAGTGACCAACTAGTATTCCAACCAATGTAGAAATATAAAAGATGTATACATAGTTGCTACTGAGGTACACATTGGTAAATGAAGAAACATTCCCTCAAACTAAAACCCAAGTGAATATAACTGTCATTTTTAATACTACTGTTGTAACCAATTTTGAGAGGGGATCAATTAAGCAGTTTCCAGTGAAGGCATAATGTAAAAATGGGAAAGGATGTGGAAAAGGTATATGCTAGGTTTGAGTTTGGGACACACAGAAGGATGAAAGGTAAATTTTGCATATTTTATTATTTTACCCAGGGCAAATTTCTATAAATAGATAACACTTTTCCTTCAGTAAACTGAGCTGTCATAATAAGCGTATATTGTAGAGATCATTTTTACACTCACTAACTAAAGCATTCTGAAAATTATCTAAATAATTTAAATCTAAAATATTTTGCTTTTTATTGTTTTATACAACTACCCACCCGTTCTCTGCTTCAACACTTTTTATGTATATGCTGTTGTAGAAGTGCATTCTTATTATTTCATTAGCTTCATGCCAAATGAAGCATTTTGAGGGGAAGTTGTGGTTTTTACACGATAGGCATAACTTTGTCTAATTTTGCTTTCCCTGTTCTAGTTATAAGATGAGATTTAATTGACAGGACTTAGTGCTATCCTCAGCATAATTGAGAATAATAGTTTTTGTTAATTTCTGAGCATTAGATTGAATTATAAGAGGCGAAACCTTTGGACAGTGACCACGAGTAATCAACCATGCCACATATATGGGCCATTCTGTTGGCACGTAGGGAATATTCAGCTCCACTTTCACTTTTCATGCGCAGGGACCAAGCTGTCGCCACTGTCTGCTGGGTCACTTTGGTAATAATGGTAGAAGCAGTCCTCCTACGCTGGGGGCTTTTCTGTGCTATGACTTCATACTATGTTGATCATGAGGATTCTAAATATATCAAGAATGAGGTAATCACATTTATATATTGGGATTTTGTAAACATTAAAATTAATTTTATCATTTTTCACCCATGTTACTTATACATTGTGTCATCTCCAGATTTTAAGCAATGATATTTTTTAATAATTGTATTTTAAGAGATTTATTTTGATAAAGGTTTTATTTTTTCTATTAAAACTATAATAGAAATAAATGAAGCAGTAACCTATTTTTTATTGATCCCTGAATAGAGATGAAAACATTTGAAGTTGTGTATTTGTTAACATTGTATTTTAATATAGATCAATTATTTTGAAACAGTCATATGAACAAAGACCTAAAAATTTCAGATCTGAAAGGAAAAATGAATGTGCCTCTATAAAAAATAGAAATACATTTTGTTTTGTTAAATTTGAAATTTTTACTAACAGTATGAGTTATTAAGCCAACTGCACTAATGATGTTTTCTCAGTTTTATACTATAACTTAGAAATAACTAGTGTATAATATATTTTGAAATGAACATTATTGAAATTGCTCATCCTTGCTAGTTATGCTCAATGGATTTTCAGATATACCTAAACACATGCTCTTTTAGTTAATTACTGTAACAATAACATTATAGCAATAAGTCTGTATAATAAAACATACAAATCTCAGTGGCATACAAAATTATATCAGTCAGGGTTCTCCAGAAAAATAGAACCAGTTGGATACTTTATAACTCAATACATATGTTAAGAGATTTACTTCAAGGAATGGGCTCACACCATGTGGGGGATGGCAAACCTGAATTCTGTAGGATAGGCTAGAAGGCTGAAAATTATTGGTCAGGAATTGGTGCTGAAGTCTTGAAGCAGAATTTTTTAGAGAAATATCTGAGTTTGTTTTTAGGGCCTTTCAACTGATTGCATGAGGCCTACACACATTATCTAGAATAGTCTCATTTACTTAAAGTCAACTGATTGTAGATGTTAGCTGTACTTGCAAAATGACTCCATAGCAACACTTACATTTGTGCTTGATTAATTGGATTCCGGACCTAGACTGCTTAACACATAAAAATTAACCATCACAATTCACTCTTTGTCAATTTGGCACAAAATACATCTCTTTATTTTATTTAACCTCTCAATAAAAACCATAATGTCCTACCTTCAACTAAGATACTGTAATACAATTATGTTTTATACAACCTAAAATACAGTAACCATTTTCTTTGAAGGAAATACAAAGTCCTTAAATGATAATTACTCTTCTTGATATGCTGTAACTTAAATGCTGTAATATAAAGATTGATATTATTAGTAAATCCTATGTTAGATGATTACATGATAAGGGGACAAGAGAGGCAAGAAAACAAAATCTGCATCTATCTATCTGTTAATCATCTAGCTATCATCTAGCTATCATCTATCTCATATACACAAAAATATTCTTAAAAAATAAGGAAAAAATTCACATACAATTGCAGTCCTCATTTCTGCAATTAAATACATGGTCATAGCTGGTATTTAGAGCTATCTTCTTCCACTATCCATTGTATAATTCTTTTACCAACAGCAAGTGCATCAGCTGGTCAGGATTTTTTATCTCATGAGGTGACATAAACTTTGATTCCTGAGGGGTCTGGCCCATCCGTTGGCAGCTCTGCCTAAAGTGGGATGCCAGTGTTTTTTATTGACTTTACTTACAGGACAGAGCAATACTAAGTAAAGCCCTAA
The DNA here is from genome assembly GCF_014108415.1 of Molossus molossus. Taxonomy (NCBI): domain Eukaryota; kingdom Metazoa; phylum Chordata; class Mammalia; order Chiroptera; family Molossidae; genus Molossus; species Molossus molossus. The sequence continues at coordinate 5,861,310 of NW_023425351.1, read as the reverse complement.
GGTATCTCCCACATTCCATACGTATGCTTCAGTACCTGTATTGAGGAGTAGCGGTCCAATTTCCTTTGGTAGTCAGGATCGATCATCCCCACCAGTTAAGTCATTACTGCTTTGTGTGTTGATTCTGAGTCATCAGAAGTCCGAAGTGTGGGTGTAGCAGTCTTAACTTCCAGTTCAGTGCAATCATTGTGTCTCTTGCTGGAAGCCTTCTTCCTTTTGGAGATGATACAGGTGCTCTGAAGGTCTGGGGACCTGAGGGTGTGTGACCTTCTCTGGGTTCTTGACTTTTTGAAAGAAAGAATTTAAATTCGTGCCAGCATAGAGTTTAAAGTGAAAGTGAGTTGCTTAGTGAACCACTCCATGGTCAGAGCAGCCCTCTTTAGCAAAATTTGTCTGATTTATTGAAATTAATTTAATGGGGGATAGGGTATTTGATAAGGGGGTGGAATACTTAGGATCTTCCTGGTGGCAATTTCTCAGAGAAGCTCCTCCAGCCATTTGGTGTCCTTGTATGGGCTTTCCTTCTCCACCAGGTGGCACCGGGGTGTGTCAGATAGCATGCTAATGTACTGCACTGAGGCTAAGGATTAAAGGCGGGTGAAATCAGTCACCACATTGGGTCAAGCTGGTCTCCGCAGGTTTTAAGCTGTAAATCTCACTTCCTCGGTGACAATTCCTGTAGCCTTTATGGAATGACGCTGTTTTGTCACATACCCTATCTCAAAGTGAAGACCCCTAGGCCACCAAAGCATACAGTCACAAGAACAAGAAGCAACAATTGTGCTAGTGTGTCACTGGGGCAATAGTGAATGGTGCTACATTCATTTAATTCCTTGGCTCCTGAACCTGTGAATTTTGGCTATGGGAGAAATAGCACCACACATTGGATGCTGAATCAGAGCACATATAACTTTCTGCAGAACCTTACCCCCACCCTGCAAGGTATTGGCACTAGGCTGACACCACAACTGAGTTTTTTTTGTTTTTTAATTTTTGTTACAGATGTTTCTCCTTATTTACCCCATTGACACCCATGTCCCTATCCCCCAAGCCACATCCCCAGCTTTGTTGTCCATGTCCATTGGTTATGCATACATGCATATAAGTTCTATGGTTTATCTCTTCCCACTCCCCACCAACCCCTCTTCTGAGGGTTCTCAGTCTGTACCCTACTTCCGTGTTTCTGAGTCTACCCTATTCCTCGAACTCTTATGTTCATTATATTACATATATAAGTGAGATCATGTGGTATTTACCTTTTTCTGCTTGGCTTGTTTCACTTAAGATAATACTTTCCAGGTCCCTCCATGTCATCTCAAAGGATAAGAGATCTTTCTTTCTTAGAGCTGCATAGTACTCCATTGTGCATATGTACCACAGCTTTGTTATCCATTTGTCTACTGATGGACACTTGGGCTGTTTCCAGATCTTAGCTATTGTAAATAGTGCTGCTATGAACATGGGGGTACATATATTCTTTCTGATTGGTGTTTCAGGATTCTTAGGGTATATTCCTAGAAGCGGGATCGCTGGGTCAAATGGAAGTTCAATTTTTAATTTTTTGAGGTAACACATAGTGTTTTCCATAGTGGCTGCACCAGTCTGCATTCCCACCAGCAGTGTACTACAGTCTCCTTTTCTCCACACCCTCGCCAACACTTGTTGTTTGATGATTTGTTGATGGCGGCCATTCTGACTGGTGTGAGGTTGTTTTAATTTGCATCTCTCTGATGATTACTGATGTTAAGCATTTCTTCATGTGTCTCTTGGCCATTTGTATGTCCTGTTTGAAGAGATGTCTATTCAGCTCCTCTGCCCATTTTTTAATTGGGTTCTTTGTCTTCCTTTTGTTGAATTTTATGAGTACTCTATATATTTTGGAAATTAACCCCGTATCTGATGTATCATTGGCAATGATGTTCTCCCATAAAGAGGGTTGTTTTTCCATTTTGATGGTTGTTTCTTTTGCTGTGCAGAAGCTTTTTAGTTTGATGTAGTCCCATGTGTTCATTTTCTCCTTTGTTTCTGTTGCCTTAGGTGATGTATCAGTGAAAATTCTGCTGCGTATGATGTCTGAAATTTTGTTGCCTACATTTTCTTCTAGAATTTTTGTAGATTCATGGGTCACATATAGGTCTTTTATATATTTTGAGTTTATTTTTGTATATGGTCTAAGTTGATGGTCTAGTTTTATTTTTTTGCATGTAGCTGTCTAATTTTCCCCACACCATTTATTAAAGAGGCTGTCTTTACTCAACGGTATGCTCTTGCCAATTTTGTCAAATATTAATTGAGCATATTGTGTTTGGTCCAGTTCTGGGTTCTCCATTCTGTTCCACTGGTCTATGAGCCTGTTCTTGTGCCACTACCAGTCTGTTTTTACTACAGTCACTTTGTAGTATAGCCTGATATCTAGTATTGTGATCCCACCTACTTTGTCCTTCTTTTTCAAAACTGCTGTGGCCATTCGGGATCTATTTTGGTTCCATATGAACTTTTGAAGTATTTGTTCTAGTTCTGTGAAATATGTCATTGGTATTTTGATGGGGATTGCATTGAATCTATAAATTGCTTTGGGTAATATGGACATTTTAATTATGTTAATTCTTCCAATCCATGAACAAGGTATGTGCTTCCACTTTTTATATCTTCCTATTTTTCTTTTTTCAATGTCCTGTATTTTCCTGCAAATAGTTCTTTACTTCTTTGGTTAAGTTTATTCCTAGGTATCTTAACTTTTTTGCTGCAATGGTAAATGGGATTGTTTTATCAGTTTTTCTTTCTGTGAGTTCATCATGGGTGTATAAGAATGCCGTCGATTTCTTGATGTTAATTTTGTGTCCTATTTTGCCAAATTCATTTATTAACTGTAGTAGATTTTTGATGGAGTCTTTAGGGATTTCTATGTATAATATCATGTCATCTGCAAATAATGACAGTTTCACTTCTTCCTTTCCAATTTGGATCCCTTTTACTTTTTTCTTCCTGTCTGATTGCTGTGGCTAAGACTTCCAGTACTATGTTAAATAAGAGTGGCGAAAGTGGACATCCCTCTTTTGTTCCTGTCTTAAGGAAAATGTTTTTAGATTCTGCCCATTGAGTATGATGTTGGCTGTAGGTCTTTCATATATGGCCTTTATTATGTTGAGATATGACCCCTCTATTTCCGCATTGCTGAGTGTTTTTTTCAGAAATGGATGCTGAATTTTGTTGAATGCTTTTTCAGCGTCTATTGATATGATCATGTGGTTTTTATTCTTCATTTTGTTTATATGGTGTATCACATTTATTGATTTGAAAATATTATACCAGCCTTGCATTCCTGGGATGAATCCCACTTGGTCATGGTGGATAATTTTTTTTGATATATTCCTGGATCCGATTTGCTAGTATTTTGTTGAGAATTTTGGCTTCTATGTTCATCAGGGATATTGGCCTGTAGTTTTCTTTCTTTGTAGTGTCTTTTTCTGGTTTTGGAAATAGAATTATGCTGGCCTCATAAAACAAGTTTGGAAGTCTTCCTACTTCTTGAATTTTTTGAAATAGTTTGAGGAGAATGGGTGTTATATCTTCTTTGAATGTTTGGTAAAACTCCCCCATGAAGCCATCTGGGACTGGGCTTTTGTTTGCTGGGAGAGTCTTGATTACCCCATCAATTTCCTTAGTTGTAATTAGTCTGTTCAAGTTTTCTGTCTGTTCCCAGTTTTGGGAGACTGTGTGTTTCTAGAAAATTGTCCATTTTGCTTAGATTGTCGAATTTGTTGCCAAATAATTGTTCATAGTAGCTGTTAATGATCTTTTGTATTTCTGTGGTGTCATTTATTATTTCTCCTCTTTCATTTCTGATTTTGTGTATTTGGGTTCTCTCTCTTTGTTTCTTAGTGAATCTAGGTAAGGGCCGATCAATCTTGTTTATCTTTTGGAAAAACCAGCTCTTTGTTTCATTGATGCTTTGAATTGTGTTTTTGGTCTTTATGTCATTTACTTCTGCTCTGATCTTTACTATTTCCTTCCATCTACTTGCTCTGGGGTTTTCTTTTTGTTTGCTTTCTAATTCTTTAAGTTGTGAGGTTAGACAGTCAATTAGAAATTTTTCTTGTTTCTTGAGGTAGGCCTGTAGTGCTATGAAATTCCCTCTCAGTGCTGCTTTTGCTACATCCCATAGATTTTGTGTTATTATGTGTCCATTTTCATTGGTTTCCAGGAAGTTTTTAATTTCTTCCTTGATCTCCTAGGTAATCCATTCATTGTTTAATAACATGATATTTAGCTTCCATGTGTTCAAATGTCTTTGCATGTTCTTGTTGCAATTTATTTCTAGTTTCATGCCATTGTGATCTGAGAAGATGCTAGATATTATTTCAATCTTCTTGAACTTGTTGAGATTTAGTTTGTGTTTTAACATGTGGTCTATTTTTGAGAATGTCCCATGTGCACTTGAGAAGAATGTGAATTCTGTAGTTTTGGGGTGTAATTCTCTGTAGATATCTATTAAATCCATTTGGTCTAGTACTTCATTTAGAGTTTCCGTTTCCTTGCTAATTTTTTGTCTAGAGGATCTATCCAGTGATGTCAGCGGGGTGTTGAAGTCCCCTGCTATAATTGTATTGCTGTCAATTTCTCCTTGGAAGTCCTCCAGAAAATTTTTAGTATATTTTGGTGCTCCTGTATTGGGTGCATATATGTTTATCAAGGTTATATCTTCCCGTTGGATAGATCCTTTCAATATTATGTAGTGGCCTTCTTTGTCTCTAGTTATGGTCTTTATTTTGAAATCTACTTTATCAGATATAAGTATTGCTACCCCAGCTTTTTTTTCCTTTTCGTTTGCGTGGACAAGTTTTTTTTCCATCTCTTCACTTTCAATCTATGTGAGTCTTTTGTTGTGAGGTGGGTCTCTTGTAAACAACATATAGATGAGCCATGCTTTCTTATCCAATCAGCTACTCTGTGTCTTTTAATCGGAGTATTCAGTCCATTTACATTTAAGGTGATTATTGATATGTACTTATTTATTGCCATTTTTTTTTTTTTTTTTTTTTTACTGTGTTCATATTTTTCTTCCTATTTCTTCTACTAATTACAACAGTCCTTTTAACATTTCTTGCAGTGCTGTGTTGGTGCTAATGTATTCCCTTAGCCTTTTTTTTTTGTCTGGGAAGTTCTTCATTTGACCTTTTATTTTGAATGATAGCCTTGCTGGGTACTCTAGTAGTCTTGGATTCAGATCCTTGTTTTTCATGATCTTGATTACTTCATGCCATTTCCTTCTGGCCTGTAGTGTTTCTTGTGAGAAGTCAGCTGAAAGCTTTATGGGGTTTCCTTTGTAGGTAACCTGTTTCTTATCTCTTGCTGCTTTTAGGATTCTCTGTTTCTAATTTTTGGCATTTTAATTACTATGTGTCTTGATGTGGCCCTGTTTGGGTTCTTCTTAACTGGGGCTCTCTGTGCTTCTTGAACTTGAATGCCTTCTTCCTTCACCAAATTAGGGAAGTTTTCTGTCACAATTTCTTCAAATATATTCTCTAATGCTTGTTTATTTTCTTCTTTTTGGGGGACTCTTATGATGCAAATATTATTATATTTCCAGTTGTCCCACAGTTCTCTTAAGATGTCTTCCTGTTTTTTAATTGCTTTTTTTTTTTTTTTTTTTGGTTTTCTGATTGGTTAATTTTTTCTACCCTGTCTTCTAATTCACTGATCCCGTCCTCAGCGTCCTGTACTCTGCTGTTTAGACCTTCCAATGTGTTCTTTATTTCTGATATGTCATTCTTGATCTCTTCTTGGTGGTTTTTAATTTCCAATTGGTTGATTTTCAGCATCTCTATGTCCTTACTCATGCTGTTGTGCTTCCTCAAGATCATGGCTCTGAATTCTAGCTCTGTTAACTTGCCTAACTGCTCCACATTGATCTCACCTTCAGTGAAGGTCTTTTGTTTTTTAATTTGGCTTTTGTTTCTGTGTTTCACCAATTGGCTGAGCTTTGGAGCCTGCCAAGTTTTCTCTATGGGTGTTGGTGTTCTGCTGTTTGTGGCTCCCTCTACTGGGTGAATGAGCAATGGAGGACCCACAATAAACACCACTGTCAAGTCTTACTTTCCTGGTTAGAGTTGCTAGCCCAGGGATGGTACTGTTATCCTCTAGCTTTTTGCCTGGAGTCTAGCAGTTGAGGTTACTTGTAGAGATTTGGGTTGTCAGTTGATTGAAAAACTCCCTCAGGTTTCCAGAGTGAGGGATTTCCCAAGGGTGGGGCAGATGCTGGTTGTTAGTGAGCCTCAATTTGCATTTTAATGGCCCACGGGGTGGGGTTGAATCTCTGAGGGAGGGGTTGCTGCCTCTCCCTAGAGCCCTGGGTAAAAACATTGCATATGGGAAGGCAAATCAGCACCCAAAGTGTTTAGTCCCATAAGAACAAAATATTGCCCTTTCCAACATGGAAGTAATTCATTATAATCAACCTGGCACCAGGGAGTTGGCTAACCATCCCAGGGAATAGTGGTAGGTCAGATTCAGTGTTAGTCTCTGCTGTGGGCAGCAACCAGAGCCGGGTTGGCCTTAGTGTGTGCAGTCTACGTGACTGGGCCCATGAATAGCCCCCATCCCTGTCTTAAATGCCTCCTTATTTATTTGCCCACTGAACAGTGACAGGAGTGGATGGGGAAGGGGCTGACTGGAACCACAGAGCAGTTCATTTACTTCATTTGATGTTTTAATTTCGCCTCTGCCTAACCCAACCCTTGGTGTGCATTCACATGGGACACAGGTGTCTTTATGTTGTTGCCCATCTAATGTAACAATGTTGGTTCACTAAATTTTACAAATGTGTCATGCTAATGTAAGTTGTTAATAATAGAGGGAAAAAAATGGGAGTTATACAAAGACTCTCTGTGATATTTTTACACATTTCTGTAAATCTAAAAAGTTTCAAGATAAAAGTATATACAAAAGAGTCTCAGAAAAAATTTTTTTTTTTTTTTTGGTACAGATAGCGTGGGAGGGAGAGAGAGGAAGGGAGAGAGAGAGAGAAACATCGACGTGAAGGGACACATCGAGTGGCTGCCACCCGCATAACCAACCAGGGCCGGGGACAAACTGCAACCGAAGTACGTGCCCTTAGCGGGAACCGAACCCGGGTCTCTCCAGACCACAGGCCGACACTCTAACCGCTGAGCCAAACTGGCCAGGGCAGAAAAATTTTTTGAAAGAAGATATGCTACTCTTACACAATGGAATACTACTCAGCCATAAAAAGGAAGGAAGTCTTGTCCTTAGCACATTGTGGATGGACCTGGAGAGTGTTATACTAAGTGAAATAAGCCAGTCAGAAAAAGACTAGCACCATATGATTTCACTTATATTGGGCATCTAATGAAAAAAATAAACGAACAAAATGAAGAGAGACTCGTAGATACAAAGAACAGACTGACAGCTCTCATGGGGGAGGGGGTTGAGGGCTGGGAGAGAAGGGTGAAAGGATTAAGCAAAGAAAAAGGAGAAAGACTCATGGACTCTGACAATAGCATGGGGATTGTCAGAGGTGGGGGAGGAGAAGCAAAGGGGTAAATGGTGGTGGAGAAGATGTGACCAGTGGTCGCCTGAAACCTATGGGATTTATTAACACATGTCACCCCATAAAATAAAATTTTAAAAATAAAAAATTTGAACATTATTTATTTGTTTTTAAATTAATAATCACTGAAAATAGTTTTACAGCTATATAATTTTTATATTATCTAGTAATTAAGTTATTTTGAATCTCATACTAATTATTTTTCTGAATTAACACCTGATATTATTATCTAATATTTAGATGAAAAATAATAGCAGATTAAGAAATAAAATAGTCTATGTTAAAAGTGGTAGGAGATAGAGAAACAGCCCCTACTCAAATGTGTCACGTTATTAAAAATAACATCTTAAAATGTATGCACTAATATTGAAATCAGTATATAAAAACAAATGTGATATTAATTTTTGATAGGTGGGTTAAATATCTTTCTAGTCCTTTGATTGTTTTTAGTAGCAGAAAATTGATTCTAGAGATATCATATATATGATTTTATATAATCACTTAATACTGAAATTATACCTGTATAGTAAAAAAAAAGTCAAAGTTGTAGAAGAGCAAATATTTATAGTTTCTTCAAATGCAATCTTTAAGAATAATTTTGAAAAATAATTTTTAAACTAATGAAAATTTTCATATGGCTACCATAAAATGAAGTCATTTATATAATCAAATAATGATGTTTATCATCAGTGTGCCCTTTTATTTGCTAGTGGCTCATTTTCTGACTTTGCTATAATCGGCCTCCTTATGCACTGTAATAAAACAAAACCAGCTGGTGAACTCTGGCACTGATTTAGGGAAAATACTCCATAGATCGTGTGGCAGGTTCAGTTACTGTGATAAATGGTCAGTCTCTTTCAAAGTTGATGGTAATAATCCAACGGCAACATAATCGGATGTCTTATTCTGTTTCACCCACACATACTTACTCATTAATGTCATACAAAAGGAAATGATAAAGAAAGACAAAATCCTTTACTGTTGCAAATACTGAGAGGGGGAGTACTGTACTTTGCAGGACTAGAAAGGTTTCTCTTTTGTAATTCACCATAGCTTTTACTTTGAAGTCTTGTTTACCTGAGTCATTTTATTTCGGCTCTGCACTCTGCAGTTCTGTAGTGTTAGAATGTCAATTTTCTGTAACTTTTAGCTTTATTAAGCTATCATATTATTAAAACTCTAACAGCATTAAAAAAACTTTAAATGTATTTTTATACATTTAAGTTTATGTCCACAATTTAGGTACTGTAGTGACCATAAAATGAATCTGTATTATGTATTTTACACATTAATTATCTTAATATTATCTTTGTGTTATTCATTCTGATAAATACTTTTTTTTTTCCTTACATCATACTGTTTGTGAATAAAATTTTAAGTTCTAGGGAGAATTTTCCATGCATGTAACTTTTTAATTAAAAAGTGAAGATGAGTCAACCTTTTTTCAAGAGATAATCTCATGAAAAGTCAACTTTTCATTACTCCTCTTGAAGTGGCGGCCCCAGTTGCTCACTGAGGTCTCGGAAGGCATGCTGAGCAGAGCGACACGTGAGCGAATAGGTGACATCTGCAGATCGTGTCTGAAGGCAGAGTGGGGCAGGGAAACGCTGCTTCTCCGTCACCCTAACCATGGCGCGTGTTTCTCCTCCACTCCAGCAGGATTCAGGCTTTCGGTCCTTCCCATCTCTTCTTTGTGCCCCGGAGCTCTTGTTCCTCGCAGGTAACCGAAAGTACAGTCTGCCCACAGAACCCGCTCATGATCCTTTGCACGCTGCGAGGTTCTTCTCAAACTCTTGCTGTGCTCAATGGCTTCCCCTTTCTCTCTCTCCAGACGAAATCCTTTGCGGTGCCATAGCACATGGATTTCAGGACTGCCTGTGAGGAGGTAGGTAAATGGCTCTGTGCTTTTCAAACTTTAAAAATAGACCCAGAGACATAGAAGTAGGGTACAGACGGACAAATCTCAGAAGAGGGGGTGGCGGGGGGTGGGGGCGGGGAGATAAACCACAGAACTTATATGCATGTACGTATTACCAACCCACATAGACAACAAAGCTGGGGATGGGGAGGAGGGTGTCAATGGGGGAAAAGGAGAAACATCTGTAACAAAAATAAATAAATGAAACAGGAAACACTTGGCTTTCCTTGGTACAAGTGGAACATTGCCTTTAGTGCAGGGACAGGGGAGGGCTTATTGTATTTCCAGAGTAGGATCTGCTTCTGCAAGACTAGGAATCCAAAGAGCGCAGCCGGGGAGCCGCAGACACCCACTCTTCCTTTAAGAAGACAGGCACGTATTCAGTGTTATGAAATTGTCCTGCTCCATACTCCATGCGGTGCATGATTTCAGGTAGTGGAAGTGCTGGGAGTAATTCTTTCACATAAATGGTTATAAATTAGAAGACATCGAAGATCCCTTTTAGCACTAGAGTTCTAGGAGTTTATGACTCAGTATTATATAGGTATCAATATAATTTAATTCAGATTCTCTGGGTAACTGTCTCACACGTCAGTGTGAGTTAGTGATACATTCCTCTTCCAAGGGTATTACAGGCCATTCAAGTGTGCAGGCAAAAGCCATGGACTCTTCCCCAGGGAATGCCATTCTTCCACTTTAGGAAGAAAGACTATCATTTTCCTGAACAAGGAACATTCAAAGCATTGTCTTTTCATTCTTCAGGTAAAATGCCAACATTCGTAGATTAAAATATTTCACACATTTTCCTAAAAGGTTTAAACTGTTTTGTTTTGTATAAATAACCCAAGAAAAGCAATCATAACTAGGTCATAGAGTTAAAAACAAACCAACAAAAGCTTCAGTTATTCACATATGTGAAGATTTTTTTCTTGAATGAAATGTCACATGTTAACATTCTTGCAAAAATATCTTCTGTTAAAAAAATTATCACAGTTTATTCATGACTTAGAGTCTAAGTTCTTTCAGAAAATTAATAAATTGCTTTCATATTTTTAATGCTTATGCTTTTTACCTTATAGTTATTTGTTTATAAACCTCTCAGAAGAACTGAATACTATAACGTATATATTATTATAGCAAAACTGCCTCATTCTCTCATTTTCTCAGGACTGAAGCAAAGTTCAAATTCTGAATTTTGTTTTCCTGAATTTTGCAACTGTCTAATAACCAGGGGACAGTTCACACATTATTTGACTGTTGTGTGAATGGACTTTGCCTGCATTGGGAATGCGATGAGAGAAGCCTCGTACTATTTTAGCCCCTCACACTTTCCCTGGGTGATTCCTTACACGTCTTTGATGTGTAACAATAATGTATTTATGGACTCTCAGGGAAAAGCCCCTCTCTCATCCTCAAGTTGAGACAGGGCGTTGTTTGTGAATACCATTTCTTCCGTTACATTTCTGGGGGGATGGCCCGATTGTACTGTACATTGAAAACAAATGTGCTCAATTATGTGCACATGGCTTTGATGTTATTTGATGCTTTCTCTTCCCTGGGGAACCTTGAAGAGTCCTAATGTTGGCTTCTGGTCCAGAGCACATTGTAAGCATGAGAGACTTTTTCCTGTGTACAACATAGAAAATTATGTTCTGTATTTAGAAAAATGGAATTTGTTTTAACTAAAATGTCATCATCCTCTAGACATGTCCACTGGAGTTATGCTTCAGAATAAATTAATTAACACTGTGCAGTGAGTTCCTGCTATGTACCCATCTCACAGAGGGGGAAAGAACATCATCCTTGCTCCTAAAAAAGCTTGGTTGTCCTAAAGTAGCTCATAACCCTTACAAAATAATTACAGAGTAATATAACCTTACATGTGATAGAGGGTATATGTATGTATTCGTGCACGGTATAGAGCAGTTTACAGAGAGAATTATCTCTGGAGGCTGCTTTGTCTAAATGTATTCTTGTCAAGATTATGAAGCATTCTTTTAAAGAAACAAACTTCTAGTAATTCACATTACATGTACCTTTCAAGAGAAAGCCTGGTATTATTTGCATGGGATTTTGTGCTAATTAAATACTAAGAATTTATAGGCATTTCTCTGCATGTATCCCCTTATCTAAATTAATAATTCAATGATTATTAAATAAAAATGTAATTGCCAAAGTAGTTGTTGTTCCTGTTGATTTGGTGCAGAATAACAACCGGAGACTATATTCTGTCTCAAAACACTTCATTTTATGTTTCTGCCAAATGGGATTGTTGTGGTTCCTTTATAAGTTGAAAAAGGGAATGAACACAGAACACAAGACACACAGAACACAAGACACACAGGAGACAATACACACACTGACAGGACATGGCTGCAGCCCCTAGTGCTTGCAGCAGTTTATTTTGAAAGGCAAAAGTTTGGCAACCTGCCCTGCTTACTTAGCAGCTTTATTGGACTTTGTTCCTTATTCTTTCCTTGAGCCCTTTATTTGAATAACATAGTCTCTTGTCTGTTCACTACTGTTCTTAGTAAGAATGTTTCCAGAGGGTCAGCCGTGCAACTGCTCCTTCAGGCTCCCCGTTTGCAGCGTAGGAGGCCTGAGCTCGTTTGCAGAGCTTCAGGCATGATTGTGGGAACGCATTAAGGTTCAGCCTTTTGCAGCTGCCCTTATTGTCTTTAGTACGTGGGACTCACTTTCGTGATCCTTAGAACTCTTTCGGGGATGCAGGTGACCTTGCCAGGGAGAATCTGGTTACTTACCTGCATAAATGTTATAACACCAGCTTCAGGACTTCGGACTTCCTCAGTGATTCTAAACTGGGGTGTAAAGCTGTGTAGTGCAAGTTTGGATATCGTCATGAGCTCTTTTAAATGACCTAAAAAGTGTGCACCAAAGCAGTGGATTGGGAATCAAGAATCCTGGGTCTGAAACCAGGCTCTGTTTTTCATGACCTGTATTAATGTAGGCGATTCTGCATCCTTGTTCCCTTTTCTGTGTGTGTGTATGTGTGTTGGTGGCTAGACAGGATTAGTGGAGATTAGAGAAGATGTTGGGTTGGTATGTTTTCTGATTTAAAATTCCATGATAGAGACAGAAAGTAGATTAGTGGCTCCCCAGGCCTGAGGAAAGGGCCAGTGAAATGGTGGTGATACATTTCTTTTTGGAGTAATGAAAATGTTCTAAAATTGATAATAGGGATGGCTATATAACTTTTAATGTGCAAAAATATTGTACAATTTGAGAGTTGAATTGTATAGAATGTAAATCATAACATAATAAAGATATTACAAAATTTTTATAATTAGTTATATATTAAACAAAAATTTCACTAGTTTTCAAATATAGTATAAAACCTATACTCCTCACTCTCTGTATCTTTATGGGGATTTTCTGACATAGCTCCATCATGTAGGACCTGGGGACAACTTTACACTAAACAGTTACCCTTGTCTCCACACTTACATTAAGTAGCAAGTTTCGGACTCATCACAGTGTATTTTGCCGAGCTCTTAAATTCCATTCATTCATCATGTTTCACAGTAAATAAACCATACAATTACAATTTACAAGCCAAGTATAATATTTTTTTCTGACTTGTTTTTTCCTTTTTTATCCGAAGACAAAGACAGGGATTTGTTTGCTGCAGGATGGTAATCAGGAGCCTTTCAAAGTCCGGCTGCACCTGGCCAAAGACATTCTGATGATCCAGGAGCAGGACGTGGTCTGCGTGTCCGGCGAGCCTTTCTATTCCGGTGTAAGTAGTTTTTCCTTCCATTGAATATTTTTGTTTTTGTTCATTAAAATGTTTATGCACAGAAAATAATCAATTCTTTTTAATTTTACTTTAGAGCCTATCCAATCATCCTGCATGTAATTTTTGTTTACATTATTAAGAGAGCAGGGTCCTTGTATAAGTTCCCATACTGGGTCCAAAGCCACACATTCAGAGGCTCTTCAGTCTGGCGTCTCCTTGATTCTACTTGTTTTATTTGACTGGAGTGACGACCTGTATTTTCTGATCCTGACAGAGTGCATTCTACCTGTTCACACGCGGGACTCACTTGGACTCGTGCGTGGCTATTGTAACAGTGCACGGCGGGGCATTTTCTCCTGCCCTTCTTGTCTTGCACCACACTGACTCTGGAAGTGGTGTGAAGATGAACCTCAATTTGTGGCATCTGGGAAGCATGAGGCTTTAGGCAGTGGGCACTGAACTCAGTGTCCATGCTTTGCACGAGGGGGTTATACATGAATAATGTTGTGGACTTGGACAGAATTACGTCAGAGAGCTGTAAATTCCATCCAATGCCTCAACCAGCTGGCATCTTACCCTGCTGCTAATCCAGCCCCAGAAAGAGCCATGAATCACCCATCACACTGGTTGGTCTGCTGACTAGCACTGAGGTCCACTGTGGAAGGTATCCCTAGGTGAAGTTAAATTAACTTCAACAAAAACAATTTTACTATAAAACAGGACAGGTTTTAGAATTTATCATTTATTGTGTAATGACATTAAAGATATAACTTTGTTGCCAAATGTGATCTCAGAAGAAAATTATAACAAGTATCCAGCAGTTGTCTTCCTGGATTCCTCAGACATGTGTAGCTAGTTAACTTGAAGATTTACTTTCCAGTTTATTAATGGACGTGCAGGGGAGTGTTTTGTTGGTGGTAAGTAATGCTGATGTGCCCACCTCACTTCTCCCTAACTTCCTGTGAGAGTCACACCAGGTTCTAAATCAATTGGCCCTCACTGACTAAAGATAATGGCCTTTTTGTAAACTGTTAACTATTCTTCTGTCACAAGCCATTTAAATCTTCCTGAATTATGGGTCTTGCTGTCAAGTTAGATTAAATTGATCCCACGGGGTTATTCTTTCTTTCAGTTAACGAAGGAATAGTGCTGGGTCCCTTCCTTCCTTCCTTCCTTCCTTCCTTCCTTCCTTCCTTCCTTCCTTCCTTCCTTCCTTCCCTCCTTCCTTCCGTACTCCCTTTCTTTCTTTTTATTTTTACTAAATAAATATAAATTATATAATTCTAGAATAAATATATTACACAGGTCCTAGATCAGAAAAAAATTAATTTATAAAATACAGTATTTCAACACTGAAATACTGTCATTGCTTTTAAATTTGGCAGTTGAAATAACCAATATACATACATCTCATCTCTCTTTTGAAAAGAGTGCTGGGGAGAACATGGGTAGAATTAAGGAGAAATATCCCATGATAATGCCAGCAAATGCAAAAAAATCATTTGACAAAATTTGACATTTATATGAAACACTTTCTGCAAATTGAATGAGATGAAACTTCCCTTAATCTGATAAGCATCTAATGACCACTTCGCACTGGTATTATATTTAACATTAAGCATACATACTCTCTGAGTTTGAAAGAAAATCAATGACCATGACTTGCCTCATTTCTAGTTAATATTGTTTTGGTTGTATAGCAAATCAAGAAATGGAAATATACAACATAACAATGGGGGGGGGGAGGTGAAATGGCTTTATGTTAGATGTCATAAAAATGTGCATGGAAAATTCTAACACATTTACCAAAAAATAAAATAATGTAAATGTAGCAGGTTACTGGAAATGATGATGTCCAAAGTTAATTGTATGTCTATAATTTGCAATAAACAAAGAAGAAATACAATTCACAATATATCAAAGATACTCTTAGGAATAAATTAACAAAATATGTGCAATGCTTCTACCTTGAAAATAAAACTCTGATGACAAAAAAACGAAAATAAGAGAAATATAGCATGATCATAAATAAAAGACTAAACATTTCACATCTTTCCAAATGTCCAATATCAATCAAAACCCCAAAATATTTCTGTAGACTGAGTTGGCTTCAAAAATGTACATGGACAAAGGATTTAGCATAACGAAAACAATCTTGACTAAAGAGAACAAAGTTAGAGTGCTTATACTTCCTGATTTCAGAACTTCCGTTAATGAGCACAGCGTGAAGTTGCCATGAGCATAGGCGTAGGAATTAAGAAACGTTATGAACCCTGGCCGGTTTGGCTCAGCGGTTAGAGCGTCAGCCTGCGGTCCACAGAGACCCGGGTTTGGTTCCCGCTAAGGGCATGTACCTTGGCTGCAGTTTGTCCCCGGCCCTGGTTGGGTTGTGTGGGTGGTGGCCACTCGATGTGTCCCTTTCACATCGAAGTTTCTCTCTCTTCCTCTCTCTCCTTCCCGCTCTATCTGAGTAAAAAATGGAAAAATGTCCTCGGGTGAGGATAAAAAAAGAAAAGAAAAAAAAAAAAAGAAAAAGAAACGTTATGAAGACTCCAGAAACAGTCTTACACTTAGATGGTCAATTCCTTTGTTTCATTAATCGTAGTTAACTATACATAAAATTTACCATTTCAGACATTGTTAAGGGTACATTTCAGTGGCATTGAGTAGATTCACCCTGTTATCTACCTATCATTGCTGTCCATCTCCAGAATTGTCATCACCCCAACTGAAGCTGTATCTATTTAACAAGAACTCCCATTCAGCCTCCCTTCAGCCCCTAGTAACCACTGTGCTATGTCCTGTCTCTGTGTATTGAGTCATATATTTAAGATCAAACAATATTGTTTTTTTTTGTGTGTATGTGTGTG
The DNA here is from genome assembly GCF_014108415.1 of Molossus molossus. Lineage (NCBI taxonomy): Eukaryota > Metazoa > Chordata > Mammalia > Chiroptera > Molossidae > Molossus > Molossus molossus. The sequence goes on along the minus strand of NW_023425351.1, from coordinate 5,845,195 downwards.
TCTGGCTTATTTCACTTAATATAGTTTATTCAATGTTTATCCACACTGCGGTATTTCATCCCTTTATAAGACTGAATAATATTCCATGCATATATTACATTGTTTTTTTGTTTATCTATCCACTCAACAATGTGCATTTGGATCGCTCCCACTGTTTGGCCCTTATGAATAATGCTGCCATGAACATGGGCGTTCCAATATCTGAGTCTCTGTTTTCAATTCGTTTGTGTATCTCAGAAATGAAACTGAAGGATAAATTGGCAATTCTGTGCCACTTTTTTGCTTAATTCCTTATTAGATGTGTGATTTGAAATATTTTCTCCCAATCTATGGATTACCTTTTTACTCTGTTGTTTCCTTTGATGCCCAAACATTTTTAATTTTGATCAAGTTCAATTTGTCTATCTCTCTTTTATTGGCTATACTTTGTACTATTTTATCCAAGAAATCATTGTCGAAATTAATATCATGAGTATTTCATCCCATATTTTCTTCTAAGATATTCTAGTTTTAGCTCTTAATTGTATTTATTTAATCTGTCTGAGTTAATTTTTGCATATATTATTAGATAAAAGTCCAACTTCAGTATTTTGCAGATGAATATCCTGTTTTTCTGACACCATTTATATTTTGGCAATCTTGTCAAAAATCACTTGACCTGTAGCTTTGTGGTAAAATTCAAAAATAAGAAGGGTGTGGCATCTGGATTTTTTTTTTTTTTTTCAAAAGTGGTTTGGTTAATTGGAATTTCTTGAGATTCCAAATACATTTTAGAATGGGTTTTCTATTTCTGTAAAAAATCACATTGAGATTTTGTTGGGGATAGCATTGAATTTCTGCCTTGCTTTGCATGGGTTAGACTCCTTAACAATATTAAGCCTTTCAGTCCATGAACACGGATGTCTTTCTATTTATTTATCTTTTATTTTTTTTCAGTAATGTTTTGTAGTTTTTAGTGTATGTCTTTTACTTTCTTGTTTAGTTAATTGCTAAGTATCTTATTCATTTTAATGTTATTGTAAATAGAGTTGTTTTCTTAATTTTCTTTTCAGATTGTTGTTAGATTATCAACTGCATCTGATTCATGTGTGTTTACTTTGTTTCTTCTAATTTGCTGAATTTATTTTTCAGTTTTAATGGTTGTGTGTGTGTGTGTGTGTGTGTGTGCGTGATCTGTAGGTTTTCTGCAAATAAGATGATATTATTTGTGAGCAAAAATAGCTTTACTACTGCCTTTCAAATCTGGATATTTTTTAAATTTCTTTCTTTTTTGCTTGCTTGCTTGCCTGATATCTCTGGCTACAACTTCTGGTAGTATGTTTAATAGAGGTGATGAAAGCAGGCGTCTTTGCCTTGTTCCTGATTTTTTTTTTTAAGTTTTAAGTTTTTCACCTTTGAGTGTAGTTTTACCTGTGGGCATTTAATATATGGTCTATATTATGTGATGGTAGTTTTCTTTTAGTTGGTTGAATGTTAAAGTGTATTAAAATTTGTCATAAAAAAAAAGTGCTGAATTTGTTGAGTGCCTTTTCTGCATTAGTTGAGATGACAGTGTGTGTGTGTGTGTGTGTGTGTGTGTGTATGTGTGTCTTCATTCAGTTAATGTGGTGTATTACATTTATTGGATTTATATGTTGGATTATCCTTGCATTTGAGGAATAAGTCTCATTTATTCACAATGTATAATCCTTTTACTATGCTGCTGAATTTGGTTTACTAGTATTTTGTTGAGGATTTCTACATCAATGGTTATAAGGACATTGATGTGGAGTTTAATTCGCATGTAGTGTGATTTTCTGGTTTTGCTATTAGGGTATGTAGACCTTAAACTATGAGTCGGAATGTTTTCCACTCTCTATAATTTTTTATAATAGTTTGAGGAATATTATCATTGAAAAAAAAAATGTTAAGAGAAATTTACTGGTGTAGCTATCAGGTCCAAGAATTTCTTTATTGGGAGGTGTTTTTTATTACGGATTCTTACTAGTGTTAACTATATTGAAAAGTTTTCTTTTTATATGATTCAGTCTTATTAGGTTTTGAGTTTCTAGAAATTTGCCCATGTCATCAATTTGTTCTTAGTACTCTCTTTGAATATTTTTTATTTCTATCAGAAAGGTAGTAATGTTCTTACCTTTATTTCTGATTTTAGTAGAGTCTTCTTTTTATTTCAGCCAATCTAGGCAAATATTGTGATTTTTGTTAATCTTTTCAAAGAACAAACTTTTATTTCATTGATTTTCTCTACTGATTTTTTATCCTCTATTTTGTGTATCTCTGTTTTAATCATTATTATGTCCTTCCTTCTGCTATCTTTGTGTTTAGTTTTTTTGTTGTTTGTTTTCTTAAGTAGTTTTTCCCCATTTCCTTAAGTGGAAAGCCAGTTTGTTGGTTTGATATTTTCCTTTTTGTTGTGAACATTTACAGCTCGATCCCCTGTGGTCCTTCTTCCTTCCCTGCGTTGTATACAGTTTGGTGTTATGTACTTTCACTTACATTCTTCCCTAATACATTTATTTTCCTTTGTGATTTTCTCTTTTATCCATTGGTTGCTTAAAAGTATTTTGTTTTTGTTTTTTTTAAAGTATTTTGTTTAATATTCACAAATTTGTGAAATTTTACTTTTTCTTCTGTTATTGATTTCTATTTCCACACTCTTTTGGTCAGAGAAGACACTTTGTATGATATCTATCTTTCTAAATCTACTGAGATTTAATTTTTGGCCTGACATATAAGCTATCCATGAAAATGCCCATGTCCACTTGAGAAGAATGCTGGCCTTTATTTTTTGTTGTTGTTGTTGTTAATCCATTATTTTATAGAGACTGGAAGGGAGGGGGGAGGAGGAGGAAAAGAGAGAGGAACATGGATGTGAGAGAGACACATTAAGTGTGTCAGATCAGGGCCGGGGATCGAACCTGTAACCCAGGTATGTGCCCTGACTAGGAATTGAACCTTCGAACCTTCTGTCAAAGGCCCACAGAGTCTAACCACAGAGCCACTCTGGCCAGGGAGGAATGCAGGCCTTGAACGGGTTATCTTTTCCTGTTTGTTTGTATACCTTGGGATTGGTTTTTTGCCGAAAACTGGATATTTGACATTATAACGGGATAACTCTGGAGATCAAATACAGAGGGCCACAGAGCACCGCAGCAGAAGCCCGCAAACAGACCCCGTGGGAACCACTGCGGAGCAGGAGAACCCGAACTGTCCTGGACAAATAGCTGGAGGCTCAGCATGGACAAGTCTGAGCATGAAACTCCAGGGCGACCTGGTCAAAGAGGGGCACACGATATTGTGACATGTACTTTAATGTGCCTGGCCACTTTCCTACAGTAACAATTGAAGAAAACTCTTTGGGGTCCTGTCAGGGGAGGAGGGAGAAGGGATCATTTTGAAATACACCACAGCACTGTATTCTTAACCAGGCTGCCCTCCTGAAAAACTGACTCCACCCTATCTTGTCATGGGTATGACCAAGCCCCGAATGAACCGAGGAAAGAAAATACCCAACTCCAGTTCACTCCAGTTCACTCCTAAGGGAGAAGGAAAAACTGAGAAGTAGTTATGAGTTTTACAGTCCCAAAGCAAAGCTTATTGAAAGACTGAGACCTAAGCACAGGATTACAGACCATCCATTACCCCCCCACCTTGCCAGCTCATCGTCCAAGTCCCATCGACAGCAGTTCCATCACACAATGTATCATGTCTGGATACCAAGAAATATTAAAAGACATACCCAAAGGCCAAAAAATAAAACGCAGTTTGAAGATACAGGACATACATCAGAACCAGACATGTCAGGGATGTTGGAATGATCAAGAATTTAAAAGGGAAGGAAGGAGAAATGACAGCGGAGTGAATGGAGCAACACAGACCATCTCCCAGGACCAAACTAGATTCACAAGGAAAATAAAGGTAAATCTTCAGGAAGGGGCAACTGAAAGACACCTTGGAGGACCACATAACCAGGGACACAGACTCAATCCAGGTAGGCTTGCGAGGATGCGAGAGGGGGCCGGGAGCCCACGGTCCATAGCGGCCTGGGCAGGGACCAGGGGCCTCAGCGGGAACTTGCTGCTGACACCTTGGCTGCGACCCCACCTGAGTCCTGCAAACTCTGCTGCCTGCTAAGTCCTCGGCTGGTGCCGCATGGAATCGCAGGGACCAGGGGACTCTGCTGGAAGCTGCTGCCACCTCTGCAGTGTCCCACTACCACGGCTCAGTCCTGGGGATTCTGCTGAGTGCAAAACCCTCTGCTGGTGCCACAGCCGCTGCCGCACTTGGCTGGAAGCAGCGCCCTCGGGTTAAAAGTCCCAGGCAGCTCCACGACGCAGAGTCTAGACAGAGGCTAAATTGGCAGCAGCCACTCACCTTGGGCTCCGGCAGAGGGAAGGCAGACTGGACTGGAACTGTGTGGGGACACTCGGGTTTTGGAGGGTGCTAAGAGCTTTCGCTGAGTGCAGCCACACAGGACTGTGGCCATTTTACTTCTTCTCAGGGCCCTGGAGAGAGGCAGAATTCCCTCCCTCAGAGATTCAACCTTACCTGGTGGCCATTGAAATGCTAATTGAGGCCCATTAACAACTAGCAGCTGCCCCACCCTCAGGAAATCCTCTTATACTGAGCACCTGAGGGAGTTTTTCAGGCAACTCAGAACCCAAGGGTCTGCAGGTGACCTCTATTAATACCCTCCAGGCAAAGAAAGCTGGAGGATAACTACCATTTCCTGGGCTTCCAACACTAACCAGAAAAGCTAAGACTTGATAGTGGTGTTTAAAGTGGGTCCTCCCTGGCTCATCCAAACACAGGAGTGGGAGCCACAAACAGCAGAACACCAACACCCACAGGGAAAATTTGGCAGACTCCAAAGCCCACTGTGATAGCCAAAATGGTGAAAAACAGAAACAAAAGCCAAATCAAAGAACAAGAGACCTCTACGGAAGATGAGATAAATGAGGTACAGTTAAGCAAGTTAACCAACTAGAATTTAGAGCCATGATGTTGAGGAAGCCCAACAGCATGTGTAAGGATATGAGCACCATGAGTAAAGACATACAAATGTTGAAAATCAACCAGTTGGAAATTAAAAACCAACAGGAAGAAATGAAGAGTGACATATAAGAAATGAAGAACACATTGGAAGGTATAAAAAGCAGAGTAGGGGAAGCTGAAGACTGGATCAGTGAATTAGAAGACAGGCTACAAAAAATCAACCAATCAGAAAACCAAAAGGAAACAACAATTAAAAAACAGGAAGAAAGCTTAAGAGAACTGTGGGACAACTGGAAACGGAATAATATTTGCATCATAGGAGTCCCTGAAGAAGAAAATGAACAAGGGGTAGAGAATATATTCAAAGAAATAGTGACAGAAAACTTCCCTAATTTGGTGAAGGAAGAAGGCATTCAAGTTCAAGAAGCACAGAGAGCCCCAAGTAAGAAGAACCCAAACAAGCCCACACCAAGACATATAGTAATCAAACTGCCAAAAATTAAAGACAAAGAAAGAATCCTAAAAGCAGCAAGAGATAAGCAACAGGTTACCTACAAAGGAAACCCCATAAGGCTCTCAGCTGACTTCTCGCAAGAAACACTACAGGCCAGAAGGGAATGGCATGAATTAATCAAAGTCATGAAAAACAAGGATCTGAATCCAAGACTACTCTACCCAGCAAGGCTATCATTCAAAATAGAAGGTCAAATAAAGAGCTTCCCAGACAAAAAAAAGGCTAAGGGAATACATTAGCACCAAACCAGCACTGCAAGAAATGTTAAAACGACTGCTGTAATTACCAGGAGAAATGGGAAGAAAAACAGAACCACACTAAACAAAAATGGCAATAAATAAGTACATATCAATAATCACCGTAAATGTAAATGGACTGAATGCTCCCATAAAAAGACACAGAGTAGCTGATTGGATAAGAAAGCATGACCCATCTATATGTTGTTTAAAAGAGACCCACCTCACAACTAAAGACTCACATAGATTGAAAGTGAAGGGATGGAAAAAAATCTTCCAAGCAAACGAAAAAGAAAATAAAGCTGGGGTAGCAATACTTATATCTGATAAAATAGATTTCAGAATGAAGACCATAATTAGAGACAAAGAAGGCCACTATGTAATAATGAAAGGATCTATCCAACAGGAATATATAACCTTGATAAACATATATGCACCCAATATAGGAGCATCAAAATATATTTAAAAACTTCTGGAGGACTTCAAAGGAGAAATTGATAGCAATACAATCATAGCAGGGGAATTCAACACCCCGCTGACATCACTGGATAGATCCTCTAGACAAAAAATTAGCAAGGAAACAGAGACTCTAAATAAAGCACTAGAACAAATGGATTTAATAGATATCTACAGAGAACTACACCCCAAAACTACAGAATTCACATTCTTCTCAAGTGCACATGGCACATTCTCAAAGATAAACCACATGTTAGTGCACAAATTAAGTCTCTACAAATTCAAGAAGATTGAAATCATACCAAACATCTTCTCAGATCACAATGGCATGAAACTAGAAATCAATTGCAAGAAGAACATGCAAAGACATTTGAACAGCCCTGGCTGGTTTGGCTCAGCGGTTGGAGTGTCAGCCTGCAGTACAGAGAGACCCAGGTTCATTTTCCGCTATGGGCACATACCTCGGTTGCAGTTGTCCCCGGCCCTGGTTGGTCGTGTGGGTGACAGCCACTCGATGTGTCCCTTTCACATCGATGTTTCTCTCTCTCTCTCTCTTTCTCTCTCTCCCTCCTGCTCTATCTGAACAAAAAATGGAAAAATGTCCTCGGGTGAGGATAAAAAATAAAAAGACATTTGAACACATGGAAGCTAAATAGCATGTTATTAAACAATGAATGGGTCACCAAGGAGATCAAGGAAGAAATCAAAAACTTCCTGGAAACCAATGAAAATGAAGACACAACAACACAAAATCAATGGGATGCAGCGAAAGCAGTTCTGAGAGAGAATTTCATAGCACTACAGGCCTACCTCAAAAAAGAAGAAAAATCTCTCATAGACTATCTAACCTCACAACTTAACGAACTAGAGAGCAAAGAAAAAGAAAACCCCAGAGCAAGTAGAAGGAAGGAAATAGTAAAGATCAGAGCAGAAATAAATGACATAGAGACCAAAAAAAGAATTCAAAGGATCAATAAAACAAAGAGCTGGTTTTCAAAAAGATAAACAAGATTGATGGACCCTTAGCTAGACTCACCAAGAAACAAGGAGAGAGAACCCAAATACACAAAATCAGAAATGAAAGAGGAGAGATAACAACTGACACCACAGAAATACAAAAGATCACTAACAACTACTATGAACAACTATATGGCAACAAATTTGACAATCTAAACGAAATGGACAAATTTCTAGAAACACATTGTCTCCCAAAACTGGACCAGGAAGAGATAGACAACTTGAACAGACCAATAACAACAGAAGAAATTGAAGATGTAATCAAGACTTTCCCAGCAAACAAAAGCCCAGGCCCATATGGCTTCACAGGGGAGTTTTACCGAACATTCAAAGAAGAACTGATACCCAATCTCCTCAAACTATATCAAAAAATTCAAGAAGAAGGAAGACTTCCAAACTCGTTTTATGAAGCCAGCATAATTCTAATTCCAAAACCAGAAAAGGACAATAGAAAGAAAGAAAACTACAGGCCAATATCACTGATGAACATAGATGCCAAAATCCTGAACAAAATACTAGCAAATCAGTTCTAGCAATACATCAAAAAAAATTATCCACCATGACCAAGTGAGATTCATCCCAGGGATGCAAGGCTGGTACAATATTCGCAAATCCATAAATGTGATACACCACATAAATAAAATGAAGAATAAAAACCACATGATAATATCAATAGATGCTAAAAAAGCCTTGGACAAAACCCAGCATCCATTTTTGTAAAAAAGCTCAGCAGTGTGGGAATAGAGGGATCATATCTAGACATAATAAAGGCCATATATGAAAGACCTACAGCCAACATCATACTCAATGGGCAAAAACTAAAAGCATTTCCCTTAAGAACAGGAACAAGGCAAGGATGCCGACTTTCGCCACTCCTATTTCACATAGTACTGGAAGTCTTAGCCACAGCAATCAGACAGGAAGAAAAAATAAAAGGGATCCAAATGGGAAAGGAGGAAGTGAAATTGTCATTATTTGCCGATGACATGATACTATACATAGAAAACCCCAAAGACTCCATCAAAAGTTTACTAGACTTAATAAATGAATTTGCAAAGTAGCAGGATACAAAATTAACGTCAAGAAATGGATGGCATTCTTATACATCAATGATGAACTCACAGAAAGAGAAACTAAGAAAACAATCCCATTTAGCATTGTGGCAAAAAAATTAAGATACCTAGGAATAAACATAACCAAAGAAATAAAGGACCTATTTGCAGAAAACTACAGGTCGTTGAAAAAAGAAATAGAGGAAGATAGAAAAACGAGGAAGCACATACCCTGTTCTTGGATTGGGAGAATTAACATCATTAAAATGTCCATATTACCCAAAGCAATCTAAAGATTCAATGCAATCCCCATCAAAATACCAACGGCATACTTCACAGAATTAGAACAAGTACTTCAAAAGTTCATATGGAACCAAAAAAGGCCTTGAATAGCCACAGCAATCTTGAAAAGGAAGAACAAAGTTGGAGGGATCACAATACCAGATTTCAGGTTATACTACAAAGCCACTGTAATCAAAACAGCCTGGTACTGGCACAAGAAAAGGCATATAGACCAGTGGAACAGAACAGAGAACCCAGAAATGGACCCAAGGCAATATGCTCAATTAATATTTGACAAAGGTGGCAAGAGCAAACAGTGGAGTAAGGACAGCCTCTTTAATAAATGGTGCTGGGAAAATTGGACAGCTACTTGCAGAAAAATGAAACTAGACCATCAATTTACACCCTACACAAGAATAAACTCAAAATGGATAAAAGACTTAAATGTAACTCATGAATCCATAAAAAATCTAGAAGAGACTGTAGGCAACAAAATTTCATACATCATACGGAGCAGAATTTTTACTGACACATCACCTAAGGCAATAGAAACAAAGGAGAAAATGAACACATGGGACTACATCAAACTCAAAAGCTTCTGCACAGCAAAAGATACAATCATCAAAACGGGAAGGCTACCCACTGTATGGGAGAGCATAATTGCCAATGGTATATCAGATAAAGGGTTAATTTCCAATACATATAGAGTGCTCATACAACTCCACAAAAAGAAGACAAAGAATTCAATTAAAAAATGGGCAGAGGAACTAAATAGACACCTCTCCCAACAGGACATACAAATGGCTAAGAAACATATGAAGAAATGCTCATCATCACTAATCATCAGAGAGATGCAAATTAAAACAACAATGAGGTATCACCTCACACCTGTCAGAATGGCCACCATCAACAAATCATCAAATAATTAGTGTTGGTGAGGGTGTGGAGAAAAGGGGACTCTAGTGCACTGCTGGTGGGAATGCAGACTGGAGCAGCCACTATGGAAAACAATATGGTGTTACCTCAAAAAATTAAAAATTGAACTTCCATTTGACCCAGTGATCCTACTCCTAGGAATATACCCTAGGAAGCGTAAAACACCAATTCAAAAGAATATATGTACCCCCATGTTTGTAGCAGCACTATTTACAATAGCTAAGATCTGGAAACAGCCCAAGTGTCCATCAGTGGACGAATGGATAACAAAGCTGTGGTACATATACACAATGGAGTATACTGTGCAGCTGTAAGAAAGAAAGATCTCTTATTTTTTTAGACTACATGGAGGGACCTGGAAAGTGTCATCCTAAGTGAAACAAGCCAAACAGTGAAAAACAAGTTTCATATGATATCACTTATTTGTGGAATATAATGAACATGACAGTCTGAGGAATGGGGTAGTCCCAGAGGCACGGAAGTGGGGTACAGACTGACAATCCCCTAAAGAGGGGGGTGGTCGGGGAGAGATAAACCACAGAACTTATATGCATGTATGCATGAACAGTGGACATGGTCAACAAACTGGGGAAAGGGCAGGGAGGGAGGGGGAGGGGGGAATCAGTGGGGGGAAAAGGAGAAACATCTGTAACAAAAATTAATTAATAATAAAAAAAAGAATTTAAAAGAACTATGTTTAATATGCTAAAGGCTCTCATGTGTAAAACAGCATGCAGGAACATAAGAGCAATGTAAGCAGAGAGATGAAAATCCTAAAAAACAGAAAAAGAGAAATGCTACAAATCACCCAGCCAGTGCGGCTCAGTGGTTGGGCATCGGCCCATGCACCAAGAGGTTGCCTGTTCAATCCCTGGTCAGGGCACATGCTCAGGTTGTGGGCCCAATCCTCAGGGGGGCCATGCAGGAGACGGCCAATCGATGTTCTCCTCATGGATGTTTCTATATATCTTTCTCTCTAAAATTAATAAGGACAAAAATAAAATAATAATAAGTGCTAGAAATAAAAAAAAGAGTAACAAAAATGAAGAATGCCTTTGATAAGTTTACTAGTAGAATCTCTGAGCTAGAGGATGTATCAATACAATCCTTGAAAACTAAAAAAATGAAAGAGAATGAAGACTGGGGGAAAAAAAAGAAAATATCTAAAAACTGTAGGACAACTACAAAAAGTGTAAAATAGGTACTCTGGGAACACAAAAAATATAAGAGAGAAAGGAACAAAAAAAAACATTTGAAACAATAATGACAGAATTTCCCCAAATTAATGTCAGACAACGAACCATAGATGAAGGAATCATAGAAAATACCAAACAGGATAAATGCCTAAAACCTACAAATAGGCATATTATTTTCCATCTACACAAAAATCAAAAATAAAGAAAAAAATACTGAAAAAAGCCAGAGAGAAGAAAACACCCTACTTATAGAGAAACGGATGTAAGAATTTCAGCTGACTTCCTTTGGAAACCATGCACGCAAGGAGAGAGTGGAGTGAGATGTTCAAAGTGCTGAGAGGAAAACAAATTTAAAAGGCCCACCTAGGAGTCTGTAGTTTGCAAAATTATTCTTCAGAAATAATGGAGAAATAAAAACTTTCTCTAACAAAAACTGAGGTAATTTGTTGCCAGTAAACCTGTTTTGTAAGAAATGTTGAAAGTAGTTATTTAGTGGGACAAAAAGTAATATAGGTCAAACACTTGGATTTTCATAAAGAAAGAGAATCAAATAATGAATAAGTAAAGGGAAATGAAACCTTTTGTTTTTCTTATTATCAGTTTATGTATAAGATAACAGTTTGTTCAAAATAATAACAGAAAAATGTATTTGGTTACATATATTTATACAAGGAAAGAGATAAAATGATTAAGATTATTTTGTTATTATAAGATATATTACCTGTGAAGCAGTATTGTGTTACTTGAAAGTTGAATTGGATTAGCTGTAAATATATATTGCAAACTGATATGCTAACAAAGGAGAAAAAAACAGAAACATATAAAATACTCAAAACAATAAAAGGAAGAAAAAGAGTAAAGACAAAAATGGTAACAAAGAGCAAGGCCAACAAGTGAAACAATAACAAATATGTTAGATTTTATGCTAATTAAAATCAATTGTCCAATACCAATTCAAAGACAGAGATTGTCAGCCCAGGCCAGTGTGGTCCAGTGGATAGAGCAGTGGTCCATGTACCAAAGTGTTGTGGGTTCTGGGTTTGATTCCTGGTCGAGGGCATATCCTGGGTTGTAGATTAGATGCCCGGTCCCAGTTTGCGTGTATGTGAGAGGCAACCAATCAATGTGTCTCTCTCATATAGATGTTTGTCTCTCTCTCTTTCTCTCTCTCCTTTCCTCACCCTCCCTTCCACTCTCCCTCTAAAAAAAAAAAATCAATGCAAAATGCAAAATATATCCTTGGGTGAGGATTAACACACACAAAGATTGTCAGTGGATCAAAATCTTGACCTAGCCACATGTTGTTTACCATGAATCCATTTTAAGTGTAGATGCATACAGATTAAAATTAAATGGTGGAGAAAAATATATAGAATCCATAGGCTAACATATCTAGTGAATATAAATGTAAAATCTTCAACAAAATACTCAGAAATTGAGTTCCACAAAGTGTAAAAAAATTATATTCCATGATTAAATGTGATTAATCTCAGGTATGTAGGGTTCAGCATTAAAAAATCTGCAAATATAATTCATGATAGCAACAGGCTGAAAAAGAACAAAATGTAGAGCCAAACGCCCTGGGCAGGAAGCCTAGCCTTGGGACAATGCCCACAAAACAGACCCTATCTCCCTTCCAGTCTGTAGAGGGGAAGCAAAAGTCAGTTCCAGTTGTTCACATGAAAAGTAACACAATAACTATGCCCAGCTGGTGTGGCTCGGGGCATTGAGTGGCATCCTGTGGACTGAGAGGTCCCAGTTTGATTCCTGGTCAGGGGACGTGCCCGGATGCCAGCTTGATCCCCAGTGAGGGGCGTGCAGGAGGCAGCCGATCCATGTTTCTCTCTCATATAGAGGTTTCTATCTCTCTCTAAAAAAATCAATAAAATCGTATTAAAAATACAAGAATAAATAAATAATAATACAAGAATAAACTCTGCTTTGCATACTCACACTGTAGACCTGCTTTTGCCATGCCCTGGACGTTGTTGCTGGGCCAGATGAACTTGTCCAAGAAAGTGTGTGTTAGCTATGGTGCTGAAATAGCCTCTGTTTGCCCTCTCCCAGGGCCACTGGAGCTCAGGAGGCCCTGGTCCTTTTCCTCCAAAATCAGCTGAGGACCATTAATAGGTGTTCCCTGTCTGTTCCTTTCTATGCAACAGCGGGGTCTCAAGTTATGCTCAGCCACCATTGTCAGAAAGCTCCCCCAAACAAAAGGTCAGTAGTCCCTATGTCTTCATGGATTCAGTAACAATTCAGGTCTATATCTCGGTCCCACCCCCTCATCCCAGAGGGTGGAGCCCCTGCTGCAGGGGCGGCCCTACTCCTGTGGTACGTGGTTTCCGCCTGATGGTGGTGTCTTACACGAAGCACCTGCCACCGTCTGGCTCAGAGGTGTCTTGTGGGAGGATAGTACGCCTGTGCCCTGGCAGGTGAAGCCACTGGGAATGCCCCCCCCCCCCGCCCCCTGCAAACAGCTTCAACCAGGGATGAACAGAAGGCGGAGGGTGAGTGCCCGGCATCCTTGATCGTGGGTGGGTCATATGAGGGACAGTTTGACTCCCGGTGGAACTGGGCCGAGTCACCCAGTGCAGTAACCTCCTCGGAAAGAAATGTCCTGCCCTGGCTCATGGTTTTCTGCTCTGCAGCCCATTTCTCCGCCTGAGCGCGCTTCCTGGGACCCAACCCAAACAAAGGTCTATCCTCTGCATCCACACCTGAGGAAACCAGCCACTCAGGGAATAGAGCACACTGTGTTCTCACACTCAGATATTCTCTGGGTGAACACTGTATTTCTGCCTTTTTAAAAAAGATTTATTTAATTGATTTTTTCAGAGAGAAAGGGAGGGGGAGAGAGAGAAACATCAGTGTGAGAGCTGAACATCGCTGGGCCGCCTCCTGCAGGACCAGGGATCACACGGGCACCCTTTTGGTGCACGGGCTGACACTCAACCGAGTCACACCGGCCAGGGATGTAGTTCTGCTTTGTAAAGCCTCCTACTGCTGAAGGCCCTCAGATACTTTGCACTGAAAAGCAAACCCTCTTTGAATGTGACCCTTCACAATGTACTGTCTTTCTTCCAACACTGTGCTCTCTCTACAACAACAGCTTCACTTTAACTTAATTATAAGATGAATTTAAGAGGGTGGGGCATTTGGGCTGCAATAATCATCCAGCTTTTGAGAGCAGAAGTCATATCGGTGTGTAACAACTGATGCTTCATCCCCTCCAGTTAGTGGAAGGGTAGGAGCGTGTTCTCAGGTCATGGCAGAGATTGGGGTGAAGACTCAGGCAAGGAGCTGGTGTGGGACCTGTGAGAGGTGCTGTGAAGTCTGGGTGGAGAAGTGGGAATAGAAAAGGGGCATCAGAGGGACTGATGCACGAGAGCCTTGTCATCAGGCAGTTTACTTGTAAAGGAAAATGAAAGTATTGTTTAGAGAACTCTTGGAGAGCGTAGAATATCAGTTTCTGTACATCCTGGTAGTGGTACGTGAAGGAGCTGGCCTTAGTGTTCCTGGCCCGTCCCGTTAGCTCAGTCCCACACTGGGCTGTCATCTTCTGATACATCCGGCTGCCTAGCCCAGGCTGAAAGAAAGCCCTGGGCAGTGAGACTCAGGAGCCTCATGGGATGATTCCTGGGCTTGGGAGTTAGTGGTGGAGCCCAACAACATCTGCACATCTGGGTCGACATGGAGTGGGAACCCAGGGACGCGAAACTGGCCTCCTGAGCCTGGAGCACCAATGCTGAGACCGGAGCCAGGGAAAAGGTTTGCTCATAGATGGGAAAATGCACTGAATGGTGAGAAAACTAAAATTAGGCACAATGTCACTGTCTGAAGGTAAAGAATTAGCAGACAGGTTAAAACCCAGGCATCCACACCAAGGGGTCCTCTTCCTCTTTTCTCTGAAGTCTCGACATACGAACAGGCTCAGGTCAGGAGCAGGAGTCCAGATCTGGGAAATGCGCAGCCAGCGTGTGAGGGAGAGTGTGCCAAGGCAGGATGCCGGAGTGGAACAATGAAAGAATACCCGAGAAAAGGCTGCTATGGACTGAATATGTGCATCGCCCCCAATTTTACACATAGGAGCCCTAACTCCAGTGGTATGAAGTGGTATGATGGTATGAAGAGGTGGGGGTCCTTGGAAGGTAATTAGGTTTATATGAGGTTATGAGAGTGGAGCCCCGTGATGGGACAGTGGTTTTATGAGAGGAGGCACCAGGGCTTACTCTCTGCACCACGTGAAGACACAACAAGGAGGCGGCCAACCTGCAAGCCAGGGAGTGGGCTCCTCAGATTCAACCGGCTGGCTCTCTGACCTCGGACTTACAGGCTCAAAATTGTGAGACCAGACATTTCGTTGTTAAGGCACCCATCTACGGTATTTCTTTATAGCAGCCGTCGCTGACTAGGAGACTTGACTTCGGGAAGTGGGGTACGGCACTGAAGGGGCAGAGCAGCTGGGAGGGCTGTGGGGCTGCGGATAAGCAGCCCATGACGTTTACAGCCCAGATGGGACTGAGCTCTACGGAATGCCATCAGTGTGTGCTCAGGGGGGAGGACTCAGCGATGCCTCCACCAGACAGGAGAGGAAGCTGCCTCGTCACCCCCAGGCTAGGGAGTCGGGCTTTTCAGTGGAATGGAGGTAGAGTCTGAGGCACAGGAAAGCCTCTGGCATATTTTGCACATTAGACACTTTTATTCTATCCAGTAAATTCTATGCAGAAAATCCAGTAAATTACTTGTCATCTGGAAAAGCTTGAAAACATATTTGCTTATCAGTGATGGAGAGGTAAAGTGGAGACGCCCAATGAAGTTACTCTGATTCTTATCAACAAACAGGCTAGAGTTTGGCCCAGCACTTTGTCATTTACCCTTCGGAGGTGTTCTGTGCCTGTTCAGAGATTATATGATTGACGTTGTAGGGTTGAGTTCATTATCAGATCAGATCTGTTCCTCTCTGATAATTTGAAACAGGAACGAAATGCAGACAGCCATCACTCAGGATCTTTACCCGCAGATGGCTGCGTGACTGCTGATCAGAATGGTACACAGCAGCTGTTAGAATGACACAGGAATCCCCCATTATCCATGGTTCTGCGTTCTGTGGTTTCTGTGGTCAACTATGGTCCAAAGATACTACATAGACAATTTTAGAAGTAAACAATTCATACATTTTAAATTGCATGCCACTCTGAGTAATGTGGTGAAATCTCACATTGCCCACCTCTGTCCCAACAGGGTGTAAATAATCCCTGTGTCCCTCTTTTTCCAGCATCTCCGCAATGTACATGATGTCACCTCATTAGTCACTTAGTCGCCTTTTAGATTATGAGATCAACTCTTAAAGAATTACAGTGCTTGTGTTCAAGTAACTCTTGTTTTACTTTATAACGGCCCCACAGGGTAATAGTAGGGATGCTTGCAATTCAGGTATGCCAAAGAGAAGTAATTTCCTTTGAGAGAAAATGTATGGATATATAGGGAAAACCCAGCTTATAGAGGGCTGAATGCTATCTGTTGTTTCGGGCATCAGGGGTCTTGTGATGAGTGCTCAGTGGATAAGGGGTCTACTGCATGTTATAGCTTCAGTCAACATAAAAGAAAGTGATCATCTGCCTTGCGCTCAGAAAGCAGTCAGCATGTCATCCTCAGCCTGTCATCCACCGCTCTAGGTCAGAGATAGTTGTGGTTGTCCTAATGATAGTATCCCCTTCATCGCTGCCCTGAAGGACAATCAAATTTAGTCTGTGCTGCCCTGGCCGGTGTGGCTCAGTAGATAGAGTGTCTGCCCGAGCACTGAAGGGTCACAGATTGAATTCCCAGTCAATGGATTGCAGGTTGGATCCCTGGTGTAGGGTTGGGGGTTTGGTGAATGAATACAATGTAACCATGAAGTGTGCATTCTCGGGGCCTGGCTAGCTGAGGACAAAGTGCATGCCTGGGTTGGTACGCCACCCAAGGAGCGAGTGTGTTTGTTAAGAATCTCGGCTGAAAACAGCCAGGTGCAGCTGGAACAGTAAGAACACTGGGCTTGGCGGAAAGGTCAGCAGAGACGTGATCTCAAGGACATGATGACCTAAAGCAGCGCTGGTCAGGGCGCATGCCGGAGGCAACCAATTGATGTGTCTCTCTCCCCCTGCCTCCCTTCCACTGTCTCTAAAAGTCAATGGAAAAATATCCTCAGGTGAGGATTAACAACAACAATTTAGTCTATGCTAGTTATGAATATTAACAAAATATTTTTAGAAGGCTGATGAAGCTAAAATCAATTGAGATGGCTACATACTCATTATACCAGTTTCCAAGGTTTGCTAGTAAAAGACAAGAAAATCTTGGAGGTTAAATTCCAAATGTGTCAGAATGTACATCAGATATATAGAGAGAGCATCAAGGTACCTCAGTGAAGTTCTAATGGGCATTGTTAGAATTTAGAATCAACAACAACAACAACAAAATAATTTCCTTTAGTTGTCCTTGAGGGAGAAAACATGCAACTAGTAGTCCAGTTAGTGAAACCATCATTTCCTGAAGGTAAAGGTAAGAGACAGTAACATTAAGATAAGATAATATGCGCCTTTCACCTGGAGTTAAAGCTAACTTCCACATGGGATGTGACACCATGTGGAGCGGTCTGAGGGGGCTCATTGTCTGTGGAAAATGTGATCAGGAGAGAGACTGCAGCCAGCTAGATTGGACAGTGTGTTCACTGGTGATAGATTCTTACTAGGTCATCCAGGATGGAGGTAAGGGGGTCATTGTAGAATACAATTAACATAGAAGTTATTGGTTTAATCTTGATCCTGTTTACATTTGATTTTATGTTTACGAATGAAGCCATGGAAGGTGTTTGTTTCTGCTCCTCCTTTTTTGACCTATTTTTTTTTGGGGGGGGGGGAGACAAACATTCCAAATGTGCTTCAAATAAGATTAGGGAAAGGGAAAGATATGAATATATCTCAAAATTAAAAAATAGTTATAGCCCTGGCCAGTTTGGCTCAGCGGTTAGAGCGTTGGCCTGCGGTCCGGAGAGACCTGGGTTCGGTTCCCGCTGAGGGCACGTACTTCGGTTGCAGTTTGTCCCCGGCCCTGGTTGGTTGTGCGGGTGGCAGCCACTCGATGTGTCCCTTTCACATCGATGTTTCTCACTCTCTCTCCCTTCCTCTCTCTCCCTCCCATTCTATCCGTACAAAAAATGGAAAAATGTCCTCGGGTGAGGATAAAAAAAAAAAAAAAATTAAAAAATAGTTATAGGTTGCCTAGCTGGTGTGGCTCAGTTGGCTGAGCATCAACCCATGCACCAAGAAGTCACTGGTTCGATTCCCGGTGAGGGTACATGCCAGTGTTGTGAGCTCCATCCCCAGTAGGGGGCGTGCAGGAGGCAGCCGATCCGTGTTTCTCTCCCATTGATGTTTCTCTCTCCCTTCCTCTCTCTCTAAAATGAAAACACACACACACACACTTTTTTTGGTAGTTATAGGTAGACAATTATTATTTAGATAGTTCAAGTTATGATTTTTATAAGGAAAGGATGTATGAAGGCCTGACCGTGAGAACTGGAGTATCTTTTCCCTTTCTTGTTGCAGAAATGGCCATAGACAGTGCTGGAAGACTTCTCTCCTGTTATTGTGTGTTTTTGTTTTGAAATAGCAATCACCGCCAGACCAATGATGTTCTTAAACTTTTCAGGGCTTAACCTGTAGGCGATGTGGCAGCCTGGAAGAAACGCTTGGTTTGAGTAAAACGCCGTCACAGTGGGGAGGTCTGGTGGCAGTAACCATTGTGATTAGTCAGCACCCACCGAACCGGTGTGTGCGGCCGCGGGGCAGCCGCGAGGCCCCGGGTGGTGGCTGCTCGTGGACTGTGGTGGACTAGGTGGGTGCCTAGGAAATGTTGATTTGCTAGTTGAAGAATCTTCCAAATGAAAAAGAAAGGAATGGTACTATTTACCTCAAGAACAATCATAGCACCGGGAGGAGCACCCTATAAACAGCTGAATTTTCTCATGAAATCACCATTACAGAGATGATGCATGTTAAGTATATTATACTGAACATATTTTGTTAAACGCAGATTTTTAAGGGCATTTATACATTGCACGTCAAATGTTATATTTCAGTCTTAAAAAAAGTTAATTTAGTGCTTTCTTATTACTTATAAAGCAAGTTTATTGACATCATTAATATTTCATTGTAGGACCAATTTATCATTTACTTGTAATATTACTTTTGTAGCTTATTGCTATTGAGTCTTTGTAAGAAACAGTCACATGATGCCAGATTATATTAGATTGATGACATGCATAATTTCTGAACTATGAATATGTAAGAATAAAAACTACATTTTGAAGTATATGAATCAAATTTTTGAACAGACAAACAAGTCATCACCATAATATATTTTGAATTAGTATTACAGTTTATAAATTCTATTATGGTTTCCATATTTTGGACAAACATGTAATTAATAAATTATGCCTCCTTAAAACCCATAACTCATGGATTCAGATGGCTAATTTATATGGTTTATCTTTCAACATGGATCAGCCTACAATCACCAAAGGACTCTGGACATGTCCCTTATTAATAGTGTGTTTTTATATCCCTATTATTTTGTGTTCACTATTTTCAAATAATTCGTATAATAAAATTATTTTTATTTCATTAGTATGAATGCTTTTAATTTATGTGAACAGAGGTGGTCTTTGTATTGTTACCCAATATGTATATGTTATCAAATTGTCCAAGAAGAGAATATATTTTCATAGAAAGATGGTATCTAATCCCTGGCCAATTATCATATATCAGTCGTCACAACATCTGTGTTTAGCACTAAAATGCAAATTAACTGTCCCATGTCTGTTTTTGATAGTCCCACATATTTTTTGTTGTTGTTGTTAATCCTCACCTGAGTATATTTGTTTCCATTGATTTTGTTTTTTCTTTAGAGAGAGTGGAAGGGAGGGAAGAAGGCAGGGAGAGAGAGAGAAAGAGAAACATCAATGTGAGAGAGACATATTGATTTTAAACTACAAAACTATAGTTTAATATTTCCAAAGTGAAACTAGCAATGTAAGACAGACTTTTGATTTTACAAAAATAAGAAAAAATTAAAAATCTTAGAACATTTAAAATTTTTTTCTACTTTCATCACACATCAGTTAAAATTTTGTCATGGACTTCTAACAATACAGAAATAGCAATTAGTTTATTACAACAATGATGCTTAATTACATTGGTTTATTAGCTATATTTTTATCATGTATAATTTTACAGGTAACATACTGATAAAAATCTACATCATATTTACAGAAATAAATGTAATTTGAATTTAAACAAGAAAGATATAGTCACCCAAATTCATCAGCAGCTTAAGAATGTTCCTCATAACGCTGAGACCCTCAGTTTTCCCTCACTGATACCTTGTCTCCCTCTCACAGAGAAAAAACTGATATGAATTTCATGTTTATAATCCTCTTAATATTCTCTGTGTACTACATATAAATAATACTAAATTTATTCCTAAGCTATATTTATCTTACTATGAACGTCGATAGATAGGTAGGTTGGTAGATAGAAAGCTAGCTAGATAGACAGATATAGCTATAGATGTAAAATTGTTTATTTGGTGTTTTTTTGCCTTCATTTTGCAAGAAGGTTGACAATAGCTTTATTTTATTATATTCCCTATTATTCACCCCCCAGCTCCCAGGTTGAATGTGGAGTTTTGGAAAGTCTGCCATCTATCAAATTATTATTAAAATTTTTTTTCATGTCTGGCTGGTGTGGCTCAGTGGTTGAGCATCGACCCATGCACCAAGAGGTTGCCAGTTCAATTCTTGGTCAGGGTACATGCCCAGGTTGTGGGCCCGACCCCTAGTGGGGGGCTTACAGGAGGTGGCCAACCGATGTTCTCTCTCATGGATGTTTAAAGCTTTTTTTAAATATTTTTTTCTTGCCTTTTTTTTTTTTTTTTTTAGAGAAAGAGAGGGAGTAGAAAATCTGTCCCTTCTTTCTGATTCCTTTGGTGATTTCAGAATCTCTGCTTGGGGTCCACTCTGATGCATCTATCTAAAGATTCATGCGGTTTGCTTTGCTTGGGAGGCATAAGACTTCTTAAATATGAGAATTTATGCATTTCTTCAATTCAAAAGAATGGTCAGTTATTAACCTTTTTAATGTTGCTTGTTTCCATTCCCCCTATTCTTCCCTTTAGTGATATTTTTTATGGATGTGACATCAGCTCCTTTGATTCTTTATTCTCTACTTTTTCTCAGATATTACACCTGTCTCTTTCTCTAAGAAATACTAAAGTATTTCCTTTCAGTTCACTAACTCTGGTTAAATTCAGTCTTTTGTTTAAATTATTTATTGAAATTCTGGTTCTGGTGATTACATTTTTTGCTTCTAAGAGTTCTATTCTGTCCCATTTATTTGCCTCATAATATTTTATATTACTGTCACACATTGGACATTTTCTGTTCTAGAAATCACTTTAATCCTATTTTTACAATTGGATCTGGAATTCTAGTATCTGCCGTCTTTGTAGATCTCAGTGTGTTATTTGTCCCTTGTTTGTTTGTTTGCTGACTCACTTACTGTGTTCTATTTCCTCCTGTGATTTTTCACCATGAGCTCATGTTATTTGATTCTCTGTAGAAACTTTTTGGAGAATGGCACTATAACGTGTTACAAAGACAGAATTTGTTTTTGCCGGATGCTTAAGGATGCTGGCAATCCCGATGTACTTTAAACTTAATTCTCAATTGGGCTTTTGAGGCTACATAGGTAGAAAAATCTCATTTAAAACCCACCTGTGGGCCACTTCATGTTTACAAATTCTCAGAATAATTGGTTTTTAATTCTTTCATTCAGAGCCAAGTTCAAAATGAGCATGTTTTCTACCATTACTCTTTTGGTGGTTGGAATGATTTTTCATACTTACACTGTACTACAGGCCACTTCTCACCTTGCCGCTGTCCTTCCGGCCGTGGGCTCCCCGTGGACTCCAGCAGGGCCGAAGTCCGGGGGCAGCCTTCTTACCTTCTTACCGTTTCAGCATCATTTTTGAGAACTGAGGCTTTTTTCTTCTTTGTTATTTCCCTGACATTGTTTTTTGTTCATTTGTTTATTTTGTTTTGTTTTATTCATTATTTTATGGTGTGCTGCGTTTTCAGCATATTTGACTCTAGAATGTTTCCACTCAAGTTCAGTTTTGTGTGTGTTGTTTCTTTTAATGGTAGAAAATTGATTGGTTTTAAAATCAGACAGCCTTGACTTGTAACCTCAACCTCACCAGTTGTGAACTTTGTGACCCGAAGGGAGTTCATTTCCATCTCTGAATATTGGTTCTCATGAGTGAAAAGGATAAGACACCTAATTTACATAATTCACTTGACAGCGTTGGAGATTGCGGTGCCGAGGTGGCACCTAGAAGCGAATAATAAAGATTGCTCCCTTCTTCTCACTTTCTGATTTTTTACTATTTCTATATGCTTGTCTTAGTTTCATAACCTTATTTGAGGTTGTAGTTCTTTCCTAAAATAATGAATAAACTAAAAATCTGGATATTTGTTCCTTTTTCTAATTCACTTTGTGTAAAACTTTGAATGACTATTCTGGATGAGCAATTTGAGCTGGAAAAGTTGTCTTTCTGTATAAAATGAGAAAATAAATAATCTCATCTCAAAAGAAATGTTCTGTGAGTGAATGCTTTTTAAGTACAAAAGAGTTTCATTGTTAGTGCTTCAAACCAAAGTATTCTTAATAGGACCTTAGTAAAAAGATTCTATGATTATCTTAAAGATTATAGTTTTATGAAGGTTATATTGCTCCTGTAGAAATTTATTTTAATTAAATATGTAATACTTTAATGATATTGAATATAAATTGAAGGGACAATTTCATTTTTCTGGAAATAAAATATGTAAATTAGGTGTAGTAAATAGATAACAATGTGAAAATAACATTCATTTAATTTACATAAATGCTACCCTATATGATTTACATAATAGTGAAATGTTTGATCACGTTCATCAGGATTGTTAATGATGTATTTATTTTTTTCTCCCTTGAAATTGACTTCATCTCTTGTTTTATACTATAGATTGAAAAATTTCATGCTTAAAAATGTTTTCCTCTTCTACATCCTAGAGTATGCGCAGGTGGGTTCCTAGGGGAAAGTCAGAACTTTCACATTAGCTGGTTAGCCATGAGACCACCTTCACCTGGTCCTGGATGAGGTCTTGGCAAGCACGAGGGGGTGCTCTGGCCACGTCCAGCCAGGGTCTTGTCAGTGGAGGCCTGGTGGGCAGCTGTAATTCCCATCTATGTTCAGCAGTAACAAAAAAATTCTCACCTTGAAATAGAAAAGAAAATAAACACATTCCAAACCTGAAATGACACAGATGTTACAATTATTTGACAAGGATTTTAAAGTAACAGTTATAAAATCGCTTCATGTGTGTTACAAACAAGATTGAAACAAATGAGTAAATAAAAAGTCTCAACTAAAAGCAAATGAAAATTGTAGAACTGAAAATATAACTGAAATAAAAACTCAATGGGTGGGCTCAACAGCATAATGGAAATGACAGAGGAATAAATTAATTAACCGGAATGAGAACCATAAAATTAAACTTTCTGAACAAAAGAAATTGGACTAAAAGAGAAAGAGAAAGAGAGACTGAGACTCATGGAACTATAACAAAATATCTAACTTTTTTTCATTAGAGTCCCAGGAGAAGAAAAGGAGGACAGAGGTCGAAGAGGATTTGAATAAACAATGGCTAAAACCTCCCCCAATTTTGCTAATGACATAAACTGTATATACGAGAAGTGGGACAAATCTCAAAAGGATAAATCCAAAGAATCCATGTCTTGACACACTGTAGTCAAATCTTGAAAACTAAAGACAAAAATAAATAAATAAAAGAATGAGAAAAATTAATACTTTAGTAATAGGGGGAAAACAATTCAAGTGAAGGTCGATTTTTCCCCAGAAACAATGAAAACCAGAAGAAAGGGGAACAGAATTTTTCAATAGCTGAAAATAAATAAATAAATAAATAGATAAATTAATTAATAACTGTCAATACAGATTTATTGGCTCTACAGTACACTTTAGAGCAAAGAAGATTACCAGGACAGGGAGATGCATTCCGTAATGATTAAAAGATCAACCCACCGAGAATATGAGCAGTCTCCACTGTGTGGGAAACAGACAGCAGAGCTGCATGATACATGAACGGATGACCAGAGAAATCCACAATCAGAACTGTAGACTTTCATGTCCTCTCTCAAACACTGATAAAATAACTGGACAAAAATGTGAGTAATATGGAAGTACTCAACAACACACCAATCAACCTGACCTCATGAATATTTTTAAAACATATCACAGATTACATATGCTTTTAAAGCATGAACAGAGAGCATTTATTAAAACAGAACATATCATGGGCATAAAAAATTATCAAAAAATGTAAAAAATTGAAATGCAGAGTGTGTTCTTTGACTAAAATTGAATAAAACTGGAAATCAAAAACAGAAAGATAAGAGAAAAATCTCCAAACATTTTGGAATTAATCAGCACATTTCTAAATACTATATGAGCCAAACAAGATGCCTCAAGAAAAATGTAAGAAACAAAAAAAAACATTGAAATGAATGAAAATGAAAAGACAGTATTTCTATATGTGTAGGATTCAGCTAAAGTAGTATTGAGAGGCAAATAACATTAGATGCATACTTTAGAAAAGAAAAATAATCTCAAATTAATATAAATATAAATACAAACTATTAGAATGAAGAAAATGGTAAATATAAGAGCAGATATAAATGAAATTAAAATAGAAAATCAATACAGGAAATTAATGTAACCAAAACCATTTTCTTTGAAAACATCAGTAAAATTGACAAGCCCCCAGTAAGAATGACAAAGGAAAAAGACTGAAGATACAAAATGCTGATATTCAGAATTAAACAAGGAATATTACTACAGATCCTACAGATAACAAAAA
Organism: Molossus molossus; assembly: GCF_014108415.1. NCBI lineage: Eukaryota > Metazoa > Chordata > Mammalia > Chiroptera > Molossidae > Molossus > Molossus molossus. The sequence continues at coordinate 5,820,491 of NW_023425351.1, read as the reverse complement.
TAGAAAAGGGAATTTGATGAACAAATCTACACACATAAGTTTAATTAATTAGATGGAATTGGCCAATTTTTCAAATAACACAAGTTATTATAGCTCACAAAATGTAAAACAGATAATATGATCCCCTCTGCAACTATTAAGAATATGGAATTTGAGATAAAAACACTCCTAAAAAAGAAATTTCAAGGTTTAGGTGGTTTTGCTGGAGAATTCTGTCAAAGAAGAACTTCTAATAATCTATAATATATCTTCCAGAAGATATAAAAGCAGAGGGACCACAATATTTATTTTTCAAAGCCTTTATTATTCTAATACAAAAACTAGACAAAGACTGTGCAAAAGTGGAAACTATAGGCCAATATGCTTTATGAATATAGACTCAAAAATTTTTAACACAATATTAATGAATAGATTTCAGCAATATATAAAAGGCATTATACACCATGTCCTAGTTTATTACATGGATGCAGTCTGGTTCAATAAACAAAAAACAGTCAAAGAACTTGATTCATACTAAAAATTTTTACAATAGTAGGAATAGAGCAGGAATTTTGCAATTTTTAAGAAAACATCTGCAAAAACTACAACTCATATCATATTTAACATGGAAAGATTGAATGCTTTTCCCCTAAGTTTGTAACAAGGCAAAGATATTTGTTCAGACCCTGGCTAGTCTACATGAATACCAGAGGTTTTATCCAGTGCAATAAGGCGAAGATAAACAAACAAATAAACAAAAGCATATAGATCAGAAAGAAATAAAATGTCCCTTGTTCTCAGATGATATGATTATCCTTATTATATCTACTATTTCCTGAATATACCAGGTACCTGCTACCATAGGGCTTTTATGCTTGATGGTCCCTCATGCCTATATCACCCTTCATCCAAGTAACTTTATCACTAAATATTTTCTTATCAAAATCTTTTTGTGCTCAAATGTCAGCATCTCAAGCTTTTTTTATTTGTTTTATTGATATCAAGTTCTATCTCTCTAGTGTTTTATTTTTATTTTTATTTTTTTGGTATGTGCCCCTAGCAGAAACCGAACCCAGGACTCTCTGGTCCGCAGGCCAATGCTCCAACCGTTGAGCCAAACCAGCCAGGGCGTGTTAGTTATTTTTCTGCAGAACATTTATCACCATTATTCTTCCTCCCAATTAGAATGTGAACAACTAACAGGCCGGGATTTTTTATGTTTTTTTCTCTGTTGTAGACACAGCAGATAAAATAGTACCTAATATATAGTAGCCTCTCACCAGCTATTTGAAATACTCAGCATTTCAAAAACAAGCAATCTCTATTTCTCCTGGTTTTAAATTCTGTATTTAAATTATGTTCATTCTGTCTCCAAAAGTTTATTAACTGCCCTTTTTTGGCTTTTAATATTCCCATAAAGCATTTACTTTTAAACTGAAATCCACTTCTTTCTCCCTTTTGCTTTGTTCTTGAAAAAGCATGTTCAAAATTCTTTATTCAGGGAACTCCTAGAAAGAAAGAAAAAATCTTACCTCACAGAAAGATAGGGTAATTGTATACACATAGAAAATATTTCTAATTTGAATATGAAGAAAGGGTGACCTTCATGGAAATCAGTTAAGGTTCAGTATATGCAAAATTTACTTTGAACACATTTCTAAATAACTTCTAAAAGAGACATAAAGCAGGTGAAAAATGCAAAAAATAATACAAAAATAAAAAACAAAATCTACTGGGAATTGACCTAAATCTGGTAGGAAGAGACAACTAGTTTATCTGGTTAGAGGAAGCTAAAATCTGGATTCCAGAAATAGGGTGAGGGCTAATGCAGGCGATGTGAGGTGATCAAACCCCTAACTTCAAATGCCAAAAGCTCAAGAATTCGAAGCCCCAAGTTTTTCTGAAGCACTGGATGCAGGGAGTGGCTCACGACAGGGAAACTGAAGTTATGTGAGGTGCTCAGCTGCCCCCCACCCTGCCCCCAGGGGGGCTAGGGAATGTGGCCCAGGTGAAGTGTGATGAGGAATTGCACTAACAATGAAGAGATTCAAGACAGTGGGATTAATGGTGAGATACTACCTCACCACTATTTTTTTCCCAGAATGCAGCAGCTAGGTGTATATGTCTTTGGCAGATAAATTGAAGATTCCTTTCAGAAGGCAGATAATCTCAGGAGAAAATTTTGCTGTTCGAGTGTTGGTGTTTGGCTCCTGTGCCCCTAATGTGGGTTTTGTTGTTGTTTTTGTTCATCCTTACCCAAGGACATTTTCCATTGATTTTTAGAAAGAGTGGGATGGAGGGAGGAAAGGAGAGAGAGAGAGAGAGAGAGAGAGAGAGAGAGAGAGAGAGAGAGAGAGAGGTGGGAGAGACACATTGATTAGTAGACTGGGACAGGGATCCAACCTGCAACCCTGGGACTGCAGGCCAGTGATCTAACTTCTGAGCCAAACTGCTCAGAGCTGTTTGTTTTAGAGAGTGTGTGTGTGTGTGTGTGTGTGTGTGTGTGTGTGTGTGTGTTTTAAGCAAATGCCCCTATTTAGTTGTTAATGGAATGGTAGATGGTTTGCCAATTAAAATATCAGTGAATCAGGTTGCAGGTCCAGCTTCAACCTGTAGGCAGAGCTCCAGCTGTTGATTAGCTGGAAATGGGCTTGCCAACAAGTTCTGGTTGTTGGGCTTGTGTTAACCAAACTCAGTGGTATGTGGGCCCCGGTACTTGCCATGTCTCCTGTAAACATGTCTTAGTGGGAGGGTTTGGGCCTCCTGATTACAAACCAGTAGAGGCTCTCAGAGCAATAGTAATGAGACCAACAACCCGTTTGTGTATTTTACAGATTTTTGATGTCTGATGTTGATTTTACTCCAGTATGTGTCATTGCTAAGGAAGGGCTGTCTGACTTCACTGTAATGGGATATGGTGTTGATTTTGTTCTTATCTATGAATATGAGTTTCTATTTACTAAGTGGGTGTGTCTGTCTGCCTTTTCAGTAGTCACATTATTTGTTCCATTGACACTGGAATAGTAATTTACATGGTCTGGAGGTTGTCAGAGGAAGGGCCAAAGTTAAGTACCTACCCTTTATAACCCAAATATTCCAGAATGTATCACACCTACACATTTGTATAGTGTCCCCCCAAAGTAAAGGCACACTGCTGCTGAGGGGCCATTGAAACAGGCACTAACCGAAACATATTAGGAATTCCGCAGTACCAAACTGTTTCCCAGTCGATGATGGATGTTGTCAGTAATTTTAATACTATTGGGTATTGGGTGTGGGGACCTTAATTGGATGGGACAACAGAATTAATGTTATAGTGATAGGTTGGCACAGGCAATACTATACAGTTCTGGTTAGTTTGTGTGTCATAAGAAATATAAAATAATTTTCTTTTTTTGTCAAACCTCCTCATAGATGGCACTGGTCAGTTCAGATATTACATTGTGAATGGAAAACACACTCATTTAATTTAGAAAATTAGTCTATTTGTGTTATGTATAACATTTTTGCTTCCGTTGGAATAATGAAAATATTGAACTAAAATTATTCATTGGCAAAATTCGTGATGCTTTAAAATTATCCACTTTAAAATGTAGTATTTTAGTAAAAATATATAATGCTTTATTATTGGGCTTTAATAATAAATATAAATTTAAAAAAAGAAAAGGAAAAGAACATTTCCAGCTTGCATAAATGAATATAGCTCTACTATCAGAAAGAAAGTCAATGCAGGGCAGGTGAAATTGCACCATGAAGAGCCATTTATTGTTTTTCCGGGATTTAGAACAGGTAAAATTGCATTTTTAAATGGATAAACATTAAGAATAACTACTCTCTTATTAATTTGGTATTATGTAATAGGTTTTAATCCTTGAAGGTTCTGTTTTAACATACATGGGGCCATATTACTATTTTAATTTGGGTTCCATGTGGTCTCATTTTAACAAACCAATTTGTAAGTGCCAAGGATTTAATTTATTATTCAGTGTGTATGACAATTTATGCCCACTATGGAATATTTTAATGCAGCTGGTTTTATTACTACAAGAAAATTAGGCACGCTTATAGTTAAAGTGAGGCATATATATTTTGCCTCTTTTTTATATTTAATTACTTTCCTAAGATTATAAAAAATAATATTTATATTTAGTGGTATAATTTGAGCCCAAGTATTAAGTGAAAGAAGATTTGACAATTGGTGAATTTTAGCAAATGCTTAAGTTAATTTAAAATCTATTTTGTACAGACACGAAAGTCAACCTAAGTAATTTTTATTTTCTTATTTATTTAAAAAAATAGGTTTTTATTGATTTTTTAGAGAGAGAAAGGGAGAGAGAGATAGAAACATCGATGTGACAGAGAAACATAGATTGGGGGCCTTCTGCATGCAACCTACTGGGGATGGAGCTCACAAGGCGGGCATGTGCCCTGATCAGGAATCAAACCCGGACCTCTTAGTCCACGGGAAGATGCTCAATCCACTGAGCACACCATCCAGGCAGTAATCTTTATTTAATTTATATAATTTTTTGCTAAACGCTTTTAGTAAATTTTAAATTTCCAATTGGGTTAAATTATGGGCTTTAGTTTTAATTTAATATACACACACATATGAATTACATCTTATATAAATTTATATAATATTATATATTATATGTTATATAATGTGTGTGTGTGTGATTCATTTACTCTTTATTTTCTCTCTGTGTATCTAGGCCTTTTTCCCACTTCTCTGTCTCTCTCTCTCTCATCCCCTTAGGTTTCAATCACCTGAAGCCCTGGTCTCTGGGTTCTGTCCATCTGTTCCCTCAGAGGGACTTACAGGGACCTACAGAAAGGGGGCGTAAAACTTCCAGGAGCCCAGGGCCGGCTTTGCCAGGCTGTCTCCTCAGAACCCAGCCTCCTTGAGGAAGGAGCAGTTCCTTTGCATGATCTTTTTGAACTCAGTTTCTTGGAATGGTGTGTATCTGGCGTGTAAATATTCTCATTTCTGTCTTGGTGTCCTGTCTGTCCCCAACTATTTTTACCCTTTGAGTGCGGACTTGATAAACTCCTGGGAATCCCAAGTGGCCTGCGCTGGGCTTGCTCTGTCCCCTCCCAGGCCTGTGCCCGTGGGCTCAGGGTGCTGGCGTTTGGCTTAGTGGGGGAAGGGTGGCCCTGGTTCCAGGACGGAACATTAGGCTTTCGGTGTCAATGACAAGCTCTTAGCTTTCAGATGGGCCTCCTTGGCATGAGGTAGTGCCCGGACATTGACTGATTTTCACATTTATCTAGAACTTGCAGCCGTCTTCCAGGGCCCTAGGGAGCACAGGGATAAAGATCAGAGATGCAGAGCCGCTGGTCTGCAGGGTGAGTGCCCTTGTCAGAGGCGCCGGGGCTCAGCAAGACCACGTTGTCATCCCCGGAGGAAAGATTTCAACATGGGAGATGGGAATTGCAGGAGAGGCAAAGCTTGACTCCAGTGAAAGTTCATCCCAGGGACTCTCAGAGGGGTCTGGGGTGAGGTCCGGGTGCCTGCACGCTCGCCCTTCAGCTGGTGGCTCCCTAGACTTTCCCGTGCTGCCTGACTGGTGGCGTCTTAGAATCCGTGTGCCTGCAGGCCTCTTGCAAGAGTCTGTGCTTCTGTCTTGGGAGTCATTTTTCTTGCATTTCTTCTCCCTGTTTTTGTCTAACTTTGAGAGCTGTTTTAGCTTTCTGTTCTCCATTTCCTTGTTTATTTAAGTGTGTGGGTTTTTTTTTGTCAGGTTGTCCTTTCTCTGCCCTGCTCATATCTAACTGCCGACTCTAACATTTCCCCTCAAGAGTTATGAGACCCAATTTATGGGGATATCATGGACATAGACAAGTATCTGGCTGCTTCTGGCTGAAAAGGGGTGAAGCTGGGGATTGGGTCTCATTCTCTTGCTATTGGTCAGGGCAGAAGGTGGGTTCTCAGAATCGTTGGCCATCTTGATCAAGAGGCCGAGTGTTGTTTGCAGGGAAACAATTGGAAACCCAGGCAGACCATCATTTGCAGGTATGACTGTTGTAATGTGGAGGCGACAAATTTTACAAGTAGGTTAAACAAAGAAGGGCCAATAGTGGGACTCCTAGTAAGATGAGGAGAGGGATTACAAGGGTTCAGGGAGAGATCGTAATCCGTGTTTCCAGTTGCAAGTGACCAAGGTCACCATACAGGAAAGGGTGGTTTCTCTGAGGCCTTTTAAGCAGTTAGTGTGATTTAGTGAAAAGGGTAGCATATGTACTGGCTTTAGAAATAGATGCTAGCTCTGAGGACCAGGTTTCATTATTTCATCTGCTTTCTGGCCTAGAGAAATATTGTGTAGGGCTTACAGCTTGTGGGTATTTATGACAGATCTAGAATTTGGTGACAGTCCCTAAGGGTACAGCCTTGGTCATCTTAATTAATTAATTTTGGTTCCATGGTTGTGGTTCTGGGTTTAGAATGGTGTCTGTTTCCCTAATCCTGAAGGAATTTTTGAAGCCAGGAGTAAGAATAGAAGGAAATTGTCCATTGTGTATGGTTGTAGAAAAGGTTTAAGCAGACTTCAAGTGTAGTGACTAGTGGTACACAGGTAAATAAGCAAGTGAGGATCAGGGTTATATAAAGGACTACTGATTCAGTAAAGAGTAATCTGAGACAGGTTTCCACAGTGAAGAGGGAGGAATTTTAAGGCAGCAGAGGAATAGAGAAATAGAAAGCCAATCCAAAGAATATTTTAAAATGTATAGACAAGATTCCAAAATGGCAGTGGAGTGAATGGAAGCTACACAGACCATCTCCCAGGACCAAACTGGAGTTACAACTAAAATAAAGGTAAATTGCTGGGAAAGACTAACAGAAGAGCAGCCGGAGAGGACCCATATAGCCACAAACAAAAAAAGGACACTGAATTGAGCCTACTAGGAACTGAGGAGGTGCAGGAGGGTGGGCTGGCAGCCCACGGACAGCAGCTGTTTTAGCTGTGAGCAGCTCCCTCTGGGTTAAAATCCCAGGCTGGCTCCACAGCACAGAGGGATGAGACAGAGCACTAAATTAACTACAGCTACTCACCTTGGGCTCCAGCAGAGGGAGGGCGGACTGGACTGGAACTGTGTGGAGAGACTTGGGAGCTTGGAGAGCTGGGACGGCACTGGGAGTTTTGTGCTGAATCACTCCCTCATAGAACAGAAACCATGTTACTCAAAGAGCCCCTTTCCAGACCCCAGGGAGAAGCAGCAGACCCTCACTCATAAATTTGACACCACCTGACCGGGCCAGAGAGCTGCAAAGTGAGGCTCATTAATAGCTAAAGACTATCAGCAAGCAGGGAGGGGGGAAAAAAAGCCCCTGCTCCACCCACTGGTCATCCTCTTACCCCGAACACCTGAGGGAGTTTTTCATTCAGTTGAGGGCTACAACCCAAGGCTCATCAAGTAATTGAGACTAATAACTTTTGGGCAAATAGCTAGAGGATAACTGAATCTTTCCTGGGCTTGCAAATTTACCCAGGAAAGTAAGAAAGACTTGACAATGGTGTTTAATGTGGGTCCTCCCACACTCATCCAAACCCAGTAGAGGGAGCCACAACCAAAGGAACACCAACACCTACATGGAAAATTTGGCAGGCTCCAAATCCCAGTGAAACAGCCAAAATGGTGAAACAAAGAAACAAATCCCAAATGAAAGAACAAGAGAATGAAACTAGACCACCAAGTTATGCCATACACAGGAACAAACTAAAAATGGATAAAAGACTTAAATGTGACTCGTAAATCCATAAAAGTCCTAGAAGAAAATGTAGGCAACAAAATTTCAGACATCACACGTAGCAGAATTTTCACTGATACAATGCCTAAGGCAAGAGAAACAAAGGAAAAAATTAATACATGGGACTACATCAAACTAAAAAAAAAACTGTCTGCACAGCAAAAGAAACAAGCATCAGACTGGAAAGGGAATGCACAGTATGGGAGAGCATAATTGCCAATGCTACATCAGATGAGGGGCTATTTTCCAAATATATAGAGTACTCATTCAATTCAACAAAAGGAAGACAAAGAACCCAATTAAAAAATGGGCAGAGGATCTAAATAGATACCTCTCCAAAAAGGACATACAAATAGCCAAGAGATGTATGAAAAAGTACTCAATGTCATTAACCATCAAAGAGATGCAAATTCAAATGACTATGAGGTATCACGTCATCCCTGCCAGCATGGCTGCCATCAAGAAATCCTCAAACAAGTGCTGGCCAGGATGTGGAGAAAAGGGGACTCTAGTACACTGCTGGTGGGAATGCAGACTGGTGCAGCCACTATGGAAAACAATATGGTGTTTCCTCAAAAAATTAAAAACTGAACTGCTATTTGACCCAGTGATCCCTCTTCTAGGAATATATCCTCAGAAGCCTGAAACACCAATCAGAAAGACTATATGTACCCCTATGTTCATAGCAGTACTATTTACAATTGCTAAAATATGAAAACAGCCCAAGTGTCCATCAATAGATGAGTGGATAGAAAAGCTATGGTACACAATGGAATACTATGCAGCTGTAAGAAAGAGAGATCTCTTATCCTTTGAGATGACATGGAGGGACCTGGAGAGTATTATGCTAAGCGAAATAAGCCAACCAGAGAAAGATAAATTCCACATGATCTCACTTATTTGTGAAATATAATGAACAAAATAAGCTGATGAACAAAATAGACCCAGAGACAGAAAGGAGTATGGTTCAGATTGACAAACCTCAGAGGAGGGGAGCAGAAGGGAGGGAATGAGATGAACCAAAGAACTTAATATGCGTGTATGTGTAACCAATGGACATAGACAATAATGCTTGGGGGCGGGGGGCGGGATCAGGAAGAGGGTGTCTGGAGGGAGAAAAGAGAAACATTTGTAACAAAAATAAATTAATTAATAATAAAAAAGAAAACCCTCTGCCCCTCCAAAAAAATTTATAGACAATAGCAGGAATTGAGACATAAGCTTCTCTGAGCGTCGTCTTTCTTGAAGAGAAACTTGAGGTCTTCTATTGGCTCGAAGTCTCACTCGTTGCTTGGTTCCTCGGGTTCAGGTAGGTTGGTAGAGTTACAGAGAGGTTTTTCTCATGTGAGATGTATCCAACTAGAAGCACCAGCAGCCTTGACCGCTGTCGGAGTACAGAACAGGCCAGTAAAGACCCTTTCCATGGGGTGTTGGTTGGGATCCTGGAGTTCCTTCTTTCCAGGTTTTAAGGTACATTTGTGATCTTGGCAGATACAAAACAGGGAGGTAGTCTGCTCTGTCCTTGGTTTTCTTTTATATCCAAAGTCTTGTATTTCTTGTTGGAATTTAGCTAGGAAGGTGACAGATGACAGGATTTGGGTGGAGTCAGGGTCTTTTATAAGATCAGAGTATAGACATGGCTGCCCACATAATGACTCGGAGGCGCTGAGTTGTAGTTGAGTTGGGGGGCAGTTCAGATTCAGAGCAGGGCTGCGGGCAGTGCCTCTAACAGCTGAAGGGCAGTTTCTTGGCCGAGCTTGCCAAGGGTTTCTTTGTGGTTTGATTTTTCCATTCAACCTCTCCAGAGGGCTGTGAAGGTGCCATTTTATTCCCAAGGCTTTGTTAGTTGGTTGCGTGACCTGTGAAGTAAGTGCAGGTCCCTTATAGCTTTGTAGGGATTGGAATGTCCAAACCTGGGAATCATTTCCTTTAAGGGTGCTACCTCTTCTGCCCTTTCAGTCCTGGGGGTGGGGGGTAGGCCTCATCCTATCGGTGCCATAAAGGTATCACAGACATGAAGCATTTAAAGCCTTTACATGGAGGTAGTTGAGTGTAATCTACTTGGCAGTCTTCTCCTGGACAGGTGCCCCTTCTTTGTCCAGGTTGGATGAGTGTAGGGGGAGATTTGGATCCTTGAGGGTTAGTTTGGGTGCACAGCGCACAAGCCTGACAGACCTGCCCTACTGCCTTATTTAAGCCCTTACCAGTGAAGAGTGTTTTGCATATTAGGATCCTATTATCTCTCTCTAAGTGACGGGTGGTGGAGGGCTTTTATGATGTTCCATTGTAAGACCGAGGGGACATGAGGAGTCCCTCTGATTGGAGCCATCCTGTGGGACCCGTGCTGCGCCGTGTTGGGATGCGCATAGTCTTTCTTCTTGGCTATATTTAGGGGTTGGTGGTTCTGTAGGGAAGGATGGAATTAGTGCTGCTAAGAATATGTCCTCAGAAGTGGCTGCTGCCTTCACATGTTTATCAGCATATTTGTTTCCTGTGCTACTTTGTCTTGGCCTTTTTGATGTCCCATGCAGTGTATGACTGCTGTTTCTTTAGGTAAATGCATTGTCTGTAATAATTTTAATATCTGAGGCGCGTATTTAATAGGATATTCTTTGCTGTTAGAGATCCCTTTTCCTTCCCATTGCCACGTGAGACGAGGTATCAGAAAGTGTACTTAGAGCCTGTATATATATTCAGTCTGGTATCTTGTCCCAATTCCAGGGCCCTGGTGAGTACTATTAATTCAGCTAGTTGTGCAGAGATTTCTGAAGGAAGCGAGTTGGCCCCTATGAGCTGCTGCACAGAAACTCCAGCGCACCCGCACAACGAGTTCCGCTTGGTACCAGGCAGCTTCTGCCTGTGAACCAGTTTTCCTCTGGATTAGCGCAGGGCCGTTCCTCAAGGTCCTGTTCGCTTGCACATGTTTGCTCAAGCTTTTCACAACAGGAAAGTGCAGGTTGGTCCTTGTCAGGGAGTGGCCTCAAAGTGGCAGGATTTAGGGGGTTACATTTTTCTCTTTTAACCTGGGGGTTTTCTAGTAATAGTACTTGGAATCTGAGTGTTCGATGATCTGTGAGCCAGTGAGGTCCTTTTCAGTCTAATAGGGGACCTAGTTGATGAGACGTGTAAAGGACAAGTTGTTGGCCTCAAGGCATTTTAGAGGCTCTTAGGCAATGCAGCCATCCTTAATTCGAAACCATTTGATCGGTAGCCTACTGGTCTGTTGGTGGGGCCAAGTCCCTGCGTCCAGGTCCCCAAGGCCGTTCCTTTTTTCTCTGTTACATACAGTTGGAAAGGCTTATCTAGTAAGGGGAGTCCAGGGCTGGGCCTGGGGTAGGGTCTGTTTCAGTTGCCTAAAGGCTTCTCTTTGTGCTTGGTCCCAGAGCAGGCCTGTGTCTGTCCACCCTTAGGGCCGAGTTTAGGGACTTTACAATTTCTCCATATTCTAAAGCCCATAGTCCACAATGTCCATTTAATCCTAGGACGGCCCAAAGTTGTCTCCAGGTGGTCAGGCTACGCATTTGGGCAACCAATTAGATTCTCTCCGAGGAAAGACTAGGTTTTCCTGGTGTCAAAATGAGTAAGGTAAGTTACATTTTGTTTAAGTAATTGGGCTTTGGTCTTAAATACTTTGTATTCCCTGTCTACCAGAAAATGTAGTCTTAATAGCACGCTATATTTCTTTGTCTTCGGAGGAGGAGCAAATGAGTCAATCAGTTACAGACTGTAGAAGCTTTCTGCCCCCTGCAGGGTCAAATCCCTGAGACCCTTTGGCAGTGCTTGTCCAAATAAGGGAGGGCTCTGGCTAAGACCCTGGAGCAATATGGTCCAAGTTAGTTGTTGGCTTGGATGGTCCTCCTTGGTCCATTCAAGGGCAAGTAAGTGTTGAGAGCAGGGACTCAAAGGAATGCAAAAGAAAGCGTCTTTCAGGTCTAAGACTGCAAGCATTGGGTGTCAGATGGTATTTCCCCTAGGACAGTACAGGTGGGGAGATATAGGGTGGGTTGGGACCACAGCCTCATTTACCATTTGTAAATCTTGCACTGATCTATAGTCTCCTTTTGATATTTTAACAGGGAGGATAAGAGTATTGCAATGTGAATTAATAAAAATTAGTAGTCAATGTTTTTAGGAATTTATTAATTATTATTTGAAGTTCTTTCTTGCCACTGGCTTATTAGGATATTGTTTCCTATGGGGAAATTTTGTGGAATCTTTTAGTTTTATTTATTTATTTATTTTCAATAATTTTTTTCTTCACTAATTTTAGAGAGAGAGGAAGGGAGAGGGAGAGAGTGATAGAAACATCGATGAGAGAGAACATCGATTGGCCACCTCCTGCATGCCCTCCATTGGGGATCCAGCCCACAACCTGGGCTTGTGCCCTGACTGGGAATTGAACCGGTGACATCTTGGTGCATGGGTCATCACTCAACCACTGAGCCAAACCGCTGTGCTTAGTTTTATTTTTATGGGTACTGCTGTCCTAGCCTTCCCGGTACTCCATCAGCCCAGACCTCCTGATGAATGGCCAGATTTATGGAGTGATCTATAACTTCCTTAGCTTCAGGGCCCCATTCAGGGGAAAAGATATTGGCTTCACTGGGTGTGGATATTTGTGCCTCTAGTTTACTGAGGACACCCCTCCCTAAAAGCAGGACAGGGCACTCTGACATCACCAGGAACTGGCGGCAAAGAGTGTTTGGTCCCACAGGGAGCGCAGGGAGGAGTAAGTCTCCTGATAGGGCTTTTCCATTTATCCCAACTACTTGGCAGGACCGGGAAGCTGGAGGGCCAGAGAAATTGTTTAGCACGGAGTAGACAGCTCCCATATCTAAAAGATAAAGTGTGGTCCTACCTGCCACATCTAGGGTGGCCCATGGCTCCATCCCATTCAAATGGATGGTCTTGTTGGGAGCTGGCAGGACTGGACGGTCTCCTCAGTCAGGTGTCATGAGTGGTTTCAGCTCATGTCCCCCTCTGAGATCCAGGATAGTCACAGGCCCACGGGCCAGGCTCCGTATATTTGGGACAGTCCCACTTCCCCTGGCCAGGCTTCCCACCGTGAGGGCAGTTTCCAGCGGCCACCCGGACCCCCCCTTTCTGAGAAGGCTGGGCCTGAAGTGCTGCAAGGAGCTGAGCCTGCCTTTTGTCTTTGCACTTTTCCTTTTCTTTCTTTTTTTCTCCTCGTTTCTCCGTTATATAAACTGAGGACACTGCCTTTAGGTTCTCAGTCAGAGGTGTTCCCGGACCTAAGGCTGGTTTGGGTACTTTGCCACCTGAGTCAGGATGTGATCTTTTAAAATTAGTTGTCCTTGGGTGAACGGAGATCTAGGGTGGTACATTTAAGAAAGGCCTCTTTTAACCTTTCTAAAAAGACAGAAGGGTTTTCTTGGGGCCCTTGGTCAGTGGTTGAAAGCTTATTATACCTTATAAGTTTTCTTTTAATTTTTTTATTCCTTCTGCTAAGCAAGGTGAAGAGTGATCTCTGAAAGCCTGTCTCCTTGGTTGCTGTGGTCGCAGTTCAGGTCTGCATTTGGGGCTGCAGCCGCTCCCGCAGGGTCCTGTGGGGCGGAGTCGGTGGGCGTCGCCCCAGATCTTTGAGCTGCTTCAGTGACTCAGTGCTCTGCTCTGGCGAGAGCGCTGGTCCCATGGCCCCGCCACGTCCCTCACGGACAGTGGAAAGCACAGGCGGGTTTAAGGGAGTTGTCCATGTATTTTGGGGGATCATCTGAAAAGGTTCCAAGGTCTGATTTGACCTGTCTATAATCCTGAATGGAGAATGGGACCTGGACCCCTATTGGACCTGAGTGTCTGGCAAACTCTTATAATGACATAACCTAGGGGTTGTGGGTCCTTGTAAGGGGGTGCAGGATCATAAGCAGGGTATCTAGGGCTATAGCCCAGGTCCCTAGTGTTGGCTGGCACTTGACGTTCAGCGTGGCTGTGGTTTTGGGCTGGGGCATCTGGCTAGCAAGTGCCATTACGGCTGGATCTAATTTTCAAGAGCTACCGAGCTTGGGATTGTCTCTGAGGGCCATGGAGCCGGTATGTATGGGACCCAGTCCATTTCCCTGGCCAGTGACCACACAGGTCTAACTGGAGAACGTTATTATAATGTAAGCTTCCATTATGGGGCCAGAACTCTTGGTCGTCTAATTTATATTGTGGCCAAGCTGTGTTACAGAAGATTAATCTTTTCTTTCTGAGAGTTTGGGGTTCAGATTTATCTCACTTTCTGCTAATGTGCCGCAGTGGTGAGTCCTGTGCTGTGGGGGGGTGTTGCCCATCTGGAAAGGTAAGAGAGCAGTCTGAGCAGTGAGGCAGGAAAGGAGAGTGCGAAAGCGCCGAGCATCCTGCATCCTCATGGCCTCGTTCAGATGAACAGAGAGTGCAGACAGGCTCGGGCATCCCCTTTGCCATGCCCTAGCTGTAAGGTATTTCTAGACCTTTTCAGAAATTGTCTTAAAGCCTTGGCCTTAGCACACCTCACCGAAGCTTCCCTAGCAACTCAAAATTTCCAGGTTTGGGATTTTTCAAGCCACAAAGTTTCATCTCACTAGTCCCCCCCTTTCTCACCCCAAGTGCCCTGATTCCTAGCTCGTCACCTAAACTCCAGAACCTGGGCCACCAGCTGAAACATGGGGTCACATTTTGGGGAGCTGATTTCCTGCTAACTCTGGAAGCTTGAGTGACTTGCTGTGCCTCCTGATTTGTCTGTGGTTCAGACACTTGGAAAATCTGATCCCATTTGCTAAGTTCTCTGAGTCTATGCAGGACCCTTGTCAGGATATCCCAACCCCAGCAGAGCTTAATGCTGGACAAATAAGATGTTTCAGTAGGAAGGGAAGCCCTCGGTCAAGAAGGTCGACAGGAATCCCGACCCATCCCACTAGGGGTGACGACAGAGACCGCAAAGGCCCTCTCAGGAGTTATGGTCTAAAAATTCTATATATTTTTAAAGGAAGATTCTTGACTCAGAGGCCAGCTATAAGGTGACTGAAGAAGGCACCTTGCCACTAATAAACAAAAGCCTGACCGCCGGAGATGTCAGGATGGAGTAGCTGAATCTAAGCAGGCGAGAGAAATCTCTCAGGTCGGTTACAAATGGAGCTCTGCAGAGTGTCTGAGAAGCTGCAAACCAGAAACAAACCACAAACCAGTTCATCTCAGAACTAGGCCAGCGTTCCTTCCTGATGTGGTGCGAGAGGAAGGAGAAAGCCCCCGGGACAGTGCTGGCCCACCCCTCGGACGCAGCCGCGAGGAGAGAGGCAGAGGCAGGATCAAGGTGGGTGAACAAGGTTCCGGAGGGGACCCTGGGAGCCTTTGAAAGAGGAGGCGCAGAGGAAGCTGGTCACCTGGCAGGGGCATGACTGAACGATGCACCTTGTGAGCCCCGGGAAGTCCTCAGGCAGTGAGGGGTCAGACATGCTGTAGAAAGGACGCCTGCTGGCCGTTCCGTTAAAATGGGCAGGGGACCTGAATAGACACTTCAAAGAGGACATACAAATGCCAGCAGATATATGAAAAGATACTCAACCTCACTAGCTCTTAGGAAAATGCAAATCAAAACTACGATGAGATACCACCTCACACCTGTGAGAATGGCTATTATCTACAAGACAAGTAATAATGAGTGTTGGAGAGGTTGTGGAGAAAACAGGAACCTCATTCACTGCTGGTGGGAATTTAAACTGGTAATAGCCACAATGGAAAACAGTATGATAACTCTAATTTCCTCACAAAATTAAGAAAAGAATTACCATATGACCCAGCAATCCCTCATCTGGGTATCTACCCCTACCCCAAAATTGAAACATTTATTCCTAAAAATATATGCATCTCTATGTTCACTGCAGCATTATTCACATCAGCCAAGACGTGGCAAGGACCTCCGTGTCCCTGGCTAGATGATCAGATAGAGAAGCTGTAGAGCGTATATAAAATGAACGTCCAGTCCAGGCCACGTACAGCCTGCAGCATCAGTACCAGCTAACACTACAGCCTCCCAAACTAGCCTGACCAAACAGAGCAGGCTAATTGTTAAGTTCATGGTATTGTGTGGCCTGAGAGTGATGTTATAAATATCCAAATGGCCCTTGGCAGATAAAAGGTTTCCCACCCCTTAGGTGGATCTCAGATAGATCGTGAGAATATCATGCTAAGCAAAATAAGTCAGACAGAAAAAGTCAAGAACTACATGATTTCACTCATATGTGGAATATGAAACTGAAAGCAACAAAGGAATAAACAAGATAAACAAACAAAAACTCATAAACACAGACAAGAGTATGGTTGTTACCAGAGGGGAACAGGGGTGGAGGAGAGGTAGTAAAAGGTAAAGAGGGTCAAATGTATGATGACAGAAGATTTGACTTTGAGTGGTAAACACACGACGCAATATACAGATAATATAGTATAGAAAAATATAATAAAGGAACAGTTTATAATTTATTCTTCCTAATTGCTAAGGGTTTTTTTGGTGAAATTATATGGAGAGGTAAGTGAATTGTCTAAGCCTTTTAGAAGGAATGGCACTACTTACTTTAGACCAAAGAACTCTAAATTCCAACCAACATTATTCACTTAAAATAGAATATAAAAGAATGAAATACTTAGGAATAAATTTGCAAAAGTGTAAAACATATTCTTGAAATGAAAAAATAAAATGTGACTGAAAGAAATTAAAGACCTACATGGAAATATATGACATTTTCTTGGATCCAAAAACTTAACATTAGTATTATTAAGATAGCAGTGACCTTAATTGATTTACAGATCAACCTCTATCAAGATCCCAGCTTGCTTCTTTGCAGAAATAGACAAGCTGATCCCAAGATTTAGATGAAAATGCAAGGGACTTAGAAGAGCCAAAACCATTTTGAAAAAGAATAAAAAAGATGGAAATTATGCTTCCTGATTTTAAAACTTCATTTTAAACAGACGGTAACCTAGACAGTGTGTGACATGTCCACATATGGCATATGGATAGTCATAAAAATAATGGAAATAAAATCGAGTGTCTGGAAAGAAAGCCCTCACATTGATAGTCAACTGATTTTTAAGGGTGACCATAACACTGGGGAAAGAATTGTTTTTTCAACAAATGATGAAGGGACCATTTGCAAAATAATAAATTTGGACATGTATCTCACACCATGCACAATTATTTCAAGATGGATCAAAAACCTAAATTTAGAGATAAAAACATAAAACTCATAGAGAAAACATAGGTGTAAGACAATGTGACATTGGATCTGTCAGTGATTTCTTAAATAAGACACAAGTATGTTACAAAAAAAATAAGAAGATAAACTGTACACATCTAAGTTAGAAATTCCTGTGCTTCAGAGTATAGTATCAAGAAAATGTAAAGACAACACAAAATAGAAGAAACTTTTTGCAATTTATGTATCTGGTAATGGACTCAGTCTAGAACACATAAAGAATTCTTCTAACTCATAAAATGAGCAATAAAAATAGACAAAGGATCTATTTCTATAGATGTCTGTATTTCAAATGTCTATAGACATTTCTTCAAAGAATGTATATAAATAAACAATATTCAAATAAAGAGATGCTTAACATCATTTGTCATCAAAGAAATGTATATCAAAAACAAAACTTTATATCCAGGAGGATGGTTATCATCAAAATGACACATAGAAAATTTTAGTGGGGGTCTGAAGACACTGGAATTCTCAGACACTCTGAGAATGTAGACAGGTCCAGCTGCATTGGAAAACAGCCTGACAATTCCATTTCACTTTTTGGTATATGCTCAACTGAACATATGAACACATATGTCCAAACAAAAACTTTCACACAAGTGGTCACAGCAGAGCCAAATAATATAAAAATCCCAAATGTCCATCAGTGGGGGAATGGGTAAATGAAATCTGATGCACCCATGCAGTGGAATGTTATTCGATAACTTAAAAAATGAAGTATTGATACATGCTGCAACATGGATGTACCTTGCAAACATCATGCTAAGAAGCCAGACACAAAACGCTGTACACTCTTTGATTCCACTTATGCGAAATGTTCACAGTAGGCAAATCCATAGAGACAGAAAATAGATTAGTGAGGGCATGGGGTGACTTTTCAGAAAATGCAAATGTTCTAAAATTTATTGTAGTGATGGATAAGGAATTGTGAAATTTGAACATCCACTTAACTATATACTTTAAATGAGTGGTTTTATGTGATATATAAATTAAATCTCAGTAAAGCTATTTTTAAAAAGATACAAAATAACGTGTATATTTATATATCTATGAATGTTTTTAAATGTAACCATCTGTATCTATCTATATTAAGCTACACATGAGTTTATACTGGTATCTCCAAGTATCTCTTTTCACCCATGAACTGTTTCCGCTTGTGTATCTCAGTCCCCCCCACCCCTCAGCGTGAGAGACTGGTTCCTCCCTCCACCATCCATATACTTGTTTAATCTCAACATACATGTGTAGCAGTATCAGAATTGTTAACCCATACCCACGTGCAAAACAGCTGTGTCAGCTAGAACAGTGTCATATTCACTTCCTTTGGTCTTTAGCCTTTTGCCTTAAAGACTCCGTGGATTTCCAAAGTTACTTAAGCAAGCACGTTCCTCCACACCTACCAGTGCTGGTAGCACCCTTCCCAGTGCTGTCAGACTGGTTCCTCAGCCTGCCTGCCTTCTTTGGATCCCCTAACTTCCTAAATGACTCTTAAATTTACATACATTAAGGGTTACTCTTTGTTCTCTGGAGTTGTATGGGTTTTTACAAATGCAAAATATCATGTATGCACTATTATAAAATCATAAAGAATAATTTTATTGCCCTATAAATCTCATCAAGCTTCCCTTCGTCCCCCTGAATCCTGGCAACTACTACTAATTTCTTCGTCTCTATAGTGGTGCTTCTCCAGAAAGTCATGTAAATGGGATTAGAGTGTATTTTTCAGAGTAGCTTCTGTTACTTAGTAATATATGTTTGAGGTTTTTTTCATGTCTATTTGCAGCTGGATATTTCATTTATTTTTATTACTAAATGATATTTATTGTATAGATATAGCATAGTTTTTTGTTTGTTTTTTTCATTATCTATTGATCGAACATCTTGGTCACTTCCAGTTTCGAGCAGTTATTGATAAAAATTCTATTTGCATGCAGGTTTTTATTAAACATAAAGTTTTTTATTAGGAGAATTAATCCCTAGGAGTGCAGTTTCTGGATCATATGTTAGTACTTTGTTTAGATTTTAAAAAAAACACCAAACTTCCTTTTGAATACCCACCAAGGAATGAGAATTCCTTTTGATGAGACCCCTTGCCAGCATTTGGTATTGCAGTATTTTGGATTTTAGCTATTCTAATAGGCGTATAATATTGTCTCATTGTTTTAACCTGGAATTCCCTGATAATACATGAACGTGAGCCTCTTTACATATGCATACTTGACACATGTATATTCTTTGACATAGTGTTTGCTCAAATATTTTAGTTATTTTAAAAATATGATTGTTTATTTTCTTCCTGAATGTTGAGTTTTTTTGCATATTTTAGAAACAAGTCCTTCATAAGTTTTGCCACATTTTCTTCTCATATGTGAACAATTTTATTGTCTCAAAAATGTTTTTGTAAAGCAGAAGTATTTAATTTTATTTTAAAATCAATTTATATTTTTTAATCAACTATGTGTTGGATTTTTGTATCTAAAATCTTGTTGCCAGAAGCAAAGTCATATAGATATTTCCCATTTTTAAAATACATTTTTATTGATTTTAGAGAGAGAGGAAGGGAGGGGGGCACAGAGAAACATCCATAGTCTGCCTCCTGCATGCCCCACGGTGGGGATCAAGGCCACAAGCCGGGCATGTGCCCTGACCGGGAATTGAACCAGTGACCTCTTGGAGTATGGTAAATGCTCAACCAGTGAGCCACACCAACCAGGCTCCCATGTTTTCTTTACAGAGTTTTATAATAATTTTTTTTACATCTAGGTCTATGGTCCATTTTGTGTTAATTTTTGGGAAAGACATAATACTTATGCCTAGATTTCTTTCTTTGCCTTCCTATATTTTGTTGTGGAGGGTGTATGTTAAAAAGACTATTCTACATTTTCTCTATTAAATTGCCTTTGTTCCTTTGTCAAATATCAGTTCACTCTCTCTCAATATGTATTTTGTTCTCTTTTGGGGCTTTCTGTTCTATTTATTGATATGTGTTTAGTGTTCAAAAAACTCACGCTATCTTGATTACTGTAGCTTTATCATAAGTCCTGTGTCAGGTGCCCCGAGTCCTCCAATTTTGTTCCTCCATTTTAATACTGTGCTGGCTATCATGGGTCTTTCGGCTTTCCATATAAACCTGAGCACTAATTTGTTGATAATCTCAAGTAGCTTGTTGGGATTTTTATTGAGATCGCACTGATTCTATAAATCAAGTTGGGAAGAACTGACATTTAAAAAATATTGAGTCTTCTAATTCATGAACATGGAATTCTCCAGAGTTTTGTAGTTTTCCATATATAATCTTCACTCCATTTGTTAGATTTTATACCTAAGTATTCTTTTTTTAGTGTGACATTGTAAATGGTGTTATAATTTTCCTTTCAAACTCTACTTTCTCATAGCTAATATACAATAAACCCATTGGCTTTTGTACACAGTAAGTCCTCACTTAATGTCATCGATAGGTTCTTAGAAACTATGACTTCAAATGAAACAATGTGTAATATAATCAATTTTACCATGGGCTAGTTGATACAAATAAATAAGTTTCTGTGGCATATTTCTGATCAGAAAAAACCTCCCCAAACTTCTAAATAAACACCCCACACACGTCTAATATTAGTAATTTACATAAATGTAAGGTATACATACATTTAGAAAGATGAATAAAATGAAGTAACAACATTATTTTTCAACTCTCTGATTCCAGCCCAGGGTCACGTGGTTGTGCAGCTCAGCATCCAGTGTGGGAATGCCATTACATCACAGTTCACACACACACACACACACACACACACTCATATTGGAGCAATTTAGACATGTCACTTCACTTAACATGCGTATCTTGGGGGAGTGGGAGAAAACTGGAGGACCCAGAGAAGACCATGGAAAGAACGTGCAAACTCCACACAGACTGTGTCCCTAGTCAGAAATTGATTTTTTTTTCTCTCATCAACATGTAATGAAACAGGGTCTGGCTGGATAGCTCAGTTGGTTGGACCCTCATCCTGATAGGCTGAGGTTGCAAGTTCCATCGTTGGTCAGAGAACATACATGGATGCATAAACAAGTGGAACAACAAATCAATGCCTCCCCCTCCCCCTCTCTCTCTAAAATCAATCCATAAATAAAAACATAAAATGAAACAACATTCAGTGAAATGGTGATATTCAAAGACTCGCTGTGTTAACCTTGTCTCCTGTGACCTTGCTATAATTACTTATTAGTTCCATGAAAATGTTGTTGATTCTTTGGGATTGTCTATGTAGACAAAGGACAGAAAGCATTTTTCTTCCTCTCTAACCTGCATGCCTTTTATTTTATATTCTAGCCTTTTTGCACTAGCTAGGGCGGTGAGAAGTAACACCCCTGCTTTATTCTGATTTTAGGGAGAAACACTCAGTTTCTTACAATTCCTCCCCTTCTCGGTACCTTGCACCTTGATTGTTCAGTTTCTTTGTTTCTTTCATCCTAATTTGCTATTTCTTCTCACAGATGTTGTGATAGAAAAGACAGTGGGAATCAGAGAAACTCATTTAAATCATGATTTGGGCTTTGGTCAAGTTGATTTAACTCCTTTGCATTTCTCATTTTAAATTATAATAACATTGCCTATGCCAGTGAGCTGTTGTGTTGATTAGATGGTAAATGTTTAAAGAAACTATTTAACACATGAGCACCTAGCTTTGATTTAGCGCCTGTGCTAAATGCTTGGAATACCACTGTGAATAAGACACAGCGTTAGCTCTCAAAACTGTAATGGAACAAAAAATGAGTCTAGGAAACAGAATATTTTAATAAATAATCATGTGCTATGAGAATTATAAGTTCAGATAGATTTTTAATATTTATAAGTCACCACCATTATCATTATTCCTCTCAAGTTTATTCACTACGTCTGAACTATCGGAGGTAATGACATGCCCTAGCTCTTTTCCTACAAATATTTTATGTTTCCAGCAAATAAAATTAATAAATACAGTTCTCCACTGGATGGCCTTTATAGTTTCTGCATTGTCCTCACTTCTTCTTTGCACATATATCTCAGAAATCTTTACACCTGGGATATATAAAAGCAACATTTCTGTTTGTTTGGTAACATGCACATTTTGGTTCCCATTAAGTTCATACAATATAGAGAGAACAGGATGGTTGCAATTATATTTTTATGAACAGCATGGAAAATAATAAAAGATTAATCAATTTAACAAATTGTTCTTATCTATTCAATAAAAGGACACTGCCCAAAATATTAATTTATTTTAAATTCGATTTAGTATATTTATAATGCATGTGTTCACCTTCCGTTTCTGCTCTTATGTATTCAGGTATGATTACATTGATACATTTTACCTCATAAATTCTAAAACACAGCATCTTCTCATACTGTGCCTCCACCAGTGAAAAGTTGTGTACGGTCTGTTCATGAGTCTAAAAATAGAGTTGATGGTATTACTTACTATAGTATTAAGTATGGTGTTTTATATTTTAAGTTGCTTTGCATAAATTAGAATGCATCTATAAATGTACTGGTATAAATATAATTTTCATGTTGGCTTGAAAATATGATTAGATAACAGGTTACAAGAGTTAAATTTTAAGTACTTTTAAAATAGATTAAAGTACTTAGCACATGGTCAAAGAGAAGAAAATTTATATTATTAAATGCTATGTTTTGGCACTAATATTTTAAAATATATATCAGTCTCTAACCATAAGGCTTATTTTTTGTTAAAAATAAATAATAGTTAATAACCCTGAGTTTCTTGTAGGGCTGTCATATTCTTCAAGCATTATTTTGTTGTTATTTATGAAATCTAAATACTTGATTAAACAAAGGTAGCTTGTAACTTTGCGAAATTGATGAGGTTTATTTTATCTTAAAATAGTCAAAAAGAGCCACTAGGAGCACTCGTTCTTCAAATTTTTTCCTGGTTCTTTAAAAATAATAATATAGCTGCTCCACACAGTCCCTGAATCAGGGAGGAAGGAGAAAATTCACCTAAGAAAGAGAGCAGTACTCAGATTCGATACTAGGTAATATAGGAATAGAAATGCAAATACAGTAGGCATTTGTGAATTACAGGAACCAGATAACAGCTGTCTATGGCAGGTACAGGGGAAAAGGATGATGTCTCAAATATTTATGGATAGGAGAAGATTCAGAAGATGAGATGGTTATAAATAAGTGGAAGTTATAAATACAAGTTTTCAACCTTTCTGCATGCCTCCAGAATGTGCATTATGTAAAGATAAGTGCCCTAAAATAGAGTATTGTTGACTTAATATTGGAAATGAAAGGATTTGCCCAAATGTGGCTCTTTGTGGTTTTTGTCTCATACAGCAGTGATTGAATGATTGTTTCCAATGTAAAAGGAAAAAGAACTGATTCTAAAAATTAATAAGCCCATTATGATTAGTAGTTAGGTTTAAACCCTTTACAGAAATTTAAACAGGCAGTCATCTCGAACTGGTCTATTTACACTTGCGATCTCAGACGGAGACCTGCGTCTGTTGTGAGCTGGGACAGCCTCCCAGCCGTGCTCTCAGGTCTCCGTGAGCAGTGTGCCTTCTAGTGATGAGATGAGCACTTAGCTGACAAAGATAGTATTTACCATTGAAAGTGAGTCACTCTCATGTAACCAAAACACGGTCATTTCTTAGACAAGAATACATAATGTGGAAATGAGAAGAGATTTAAACATTGATTCTAAAATGTGTCAATAAATAATTGGAAGAATTAATTTTTAGAAGTTTAGCTATTGAATAACACTGTATTTACACATATAGATGTAAAAACAAAACCTAGAAGAGGAATACGTTGTTTAAATACAGTTTTATAAAGAGCTAACCACTTTTAAAACCCTGTCTTTCAGGAAAGAACGGTGACCATTAGAAGACAAACTGTGGGAGGATTTGGATTAAGCATAAAGGTAGCCTGTGTTTCCAGTCTATCCTTAAAGGTCATACTATAATGCTGCATTCTTGTGTATTTTGATTTTTGTATGATTAATACTTGGACAGCATGGCTGTAACAAAATCCTCAATATTTGGATTGAGATGTGAGCTATCGGCTCTCACAGAACCTTGGCCACCTTTTGATTTAGAAATTTTACGAAAGTATTTGGAAAACTTACCCCATCTGGCATTGGATATAACTAATTAACTTTTTGATCTGGTTTCATCTAAATGATCAAATATAGTGTTTAATATGAATATCATCCTTTAATCACCCAGAGTAGGAGACACTGACCTGTTGGTGATTGGAGCAATAACAAGTTCTGTGCTAATGAAATCGTATATCAAGTTCAGTATTAGTTGAATTTTATCCATCGTTTTTTTGTTGTTGTTGTTCAATTTAGTTTTTATCTTTATTTAAGAAACTAGTAAACTATCATGTTAGATTATCAAATATATAAGATACAGTTTAGTATTTGATTTATTATAAAATTACCATTACTTTACTTTTTGAGTGTAAAATGTATTTTATTTTTTCCATCACTATTTATCACTCCTAGGCCCTCTTCCACCTCCAGCCACTTCCCTGCCCTGCCCACAATCACCACCCTGTTGTCCGTGTCCATGAGTTCTCTCTCTTCTTTGTTTTTGCTCAATCTTTTCACCCCCCTTCACCCCCTCCCCGGAGCTATCTGCTCTCTCTCAGTCTGTCACTGCTTTGCTCGGTGGTTCAGTTTGCTCATTAGATCCCACATATGAGTGAAAGCACATGGTACTTATCTTTCTATGACCGGCTTACTTCCTTATCGCAATGTTTTCCAGGTCTATCCATTCATTAAATTTTAAAGGGCTTTTGCTATTGTATACTGTTGACTATTAAAGATGTACCACACCTGTAAAATAGAAATTTTTAAATGATGGGAATTTCTATAAATATTGGAAAAGTTTAATCAGTGACTTTAAAATGCCTTTTAGAAATCTACATCTCTGAACAGATAATGAAGTTTGACTTCGTCTTGAGTTAGGCATTTTGTTTATGTAGGATGAAAATCATACATCGCAAGTATATATTTCATGACATTTTAACACGGCTCAAGTTATGTGTGCTTGAAAATTGGAACTCAAAATTTAGTGACTACACTCTGGTTGACATGATGAAAATGACTCAGAAAACTGATCAATGTAGAATAGTATTGTGTTGTCAAGTAATAAAAATATTACTACATGAAAAGTTAGTTTTAAAGTGTATTTGTATTTTCTCTTAATCTGTCATCAATGAAGACTAGTAGACACACAAAACAAGTTACAAGATTTAAATATGAAAGGATGTGCGGCAATTCCAACAGTCAATAGATAAGTTTTATTGTTGGTTTGCTTTTATTTTTTGTCACAATATTTGTTGAGAATGCTCTCAAGGGTTTAAAGATATGACCAAGAAAGAAAGTCCATGAAGCTGAGTGTGAACCAACTCCCATAATGAGTGTTGGTTTCATTTCAGATAAGTGTTTTTATCTACCCTGCACTGATGCTGTATCCGACAGTGGACTAAAAATGCTATTCCTCTTTTCTATTTCAATTCATAATTTAAACCCAATTATACATTGTTATTTATTTTTACTACAATATCACATTTTAACCTTAACATTTTTATCTTTAAAATATATTTTTAGTGTTAAAAGTATAGATGTACCCCTATTTTTCCCCCATTGACCTCCTCCACCCTATTCCTGCCTACCCCCGGCCTTCAGCACACTATGGTCTTTGTCCACTGGTGATGTATATATGCATATATGTTCTTTGGTTTATCTCTTCCCACCAGCCCCCTTCCCTCCAAGATTTGTCAATCTGTTCCATGCTTCCATGTCTCTGGATCTATTTTGTTCATTAGTTTATTTTGTTCATTAGATTCCACATATAATGAGAACATATAATACTTGTCTTTCTCTGACTGGCTTATTTTGCTTACAATAATACTCTCCAGGTCTCTTAATGCTGTCTCAAAGGGTTAGAGATAGCATAGTATTACATAGTATTATAGTTGCATAGTATTTCTTGTATAAATGTACCACCGATTTTTTATCCACTCTTCTATGATGGACACTTGGCTATATCCAGATCTTAGTTATTATAAATAGCACTGCTGTAACATAGGGGTGCATATATTCTTTCTGATTGGTGTTTCAAGCTTTTTAGGATATATTCCTAGAATTGGAATCACTGGCAGTTCCATTTTTAATTTTTTTTTTATTAATTAATTTTTGTTACAGATGTTTCTCCTTTTCCCCCCACTGATTACCCACTCCCGCTCCCTCCCTGCCCTTTCCCCAGTTTGTTGTCTATATCCACTGTTCATGCATACATGCATATAAGTTCTGTGGTTTATCTCTCCCCCACTACCTTCCTCTTTAGGGGATTGTCAGTCTTTACCCCACTTCCACCGCTCTGGGACTACCCCATTCCTCATACTGTTATGTTCATTATATTCCACAAATAAGTGAGATCATATGAAACTTGTCTTTCTCTGTTTGGCTTGTTTTACTTAGGATGATACTTTCCAGGTCCCTCCATGTAGTCTTAAAGGATAAGAGATCTTTCTTTCTTACACCTGCGTAGTACTCCATTGTGTATATGTATCACAGCTTTTTTATCTATTCGTCTACTGATGGACACTTGGGCTGTTTCCACATCTTAGCTATTGTAAATAGTGCTGCTATAAACATGGGGGTACGTATATTCTTTCTGATTGGTGTTTCAGGCTTCTTAGGGTATATTCCTAGAAGTGGAATCACTGGGTCAAATGGAAGTTCAATTTTTAATTTTTTGAGGTAACACCATATTGTTTTCCATAGTGGCTGCACCAGTCTGCATTCCCACCAGCAGTGTACTAGAGTCCCCTTTTCTCCACATCCTCGCCTGCACTTGTTATTTGAGGATTTGTTGATGGCAGCCATTCTGACAGGTGTGAGGTGATATCTTATAGTTGTTTTAATTTGCATCTTTAATGATTACTGACTTGGAGCATTTTTTTCATGTCTCTGGACCATCTGTATGTCCTCTTTGGAGAATAATCTATTTAGGTCCTCTGCCCATATTTAATTGGATTGTTTGTCCATTCGTTCAGTTGTATGAGTTCTTTATATATCTGGAAATTAATCCCTGATCAGAGGTATCATTGACAAATATATTCTCCCATATAATGGGAAACCTTTTTATTTTGTTGATAGTTTCTTTTGCTGTGTAGAAGTTTTTTGTTTTTTTTTATGTAGTTCCATTTGTTTATTTTTTCCTGTTTCTCTTGCCCTAGGCTATGTATATATAAAAATTCTGCTACATGAGATTGAAATTATGCTGCCTACATTTTGTTCTAGGATTTTTATTGTTTCATGACTTACATTTAAGTCTTTTATTGATTTTGAGTTTATTCTTGTGTATGATGTAAATTGGTGGTCTAGTTTTATTTATTTTTTTTTGCCTATACCTGTCCATTTTTCACAATACCATTTATTGAAGAGGCTTTACTGCATTATAGGCTTGGTCTCATTTGTCTAATATTAATTGAACATAATGTCTTGGGTCAATTTTAGGGTTCTCTGTTCTGTTTCATTCATCAATATGCCTGTTTTTGTGCCATTACCAGGCTGTTTTGATTACAGCAGCTTTATAGTATAACCTGATATCGGTATTGTAATCTCTCCTACTTTGTTCTTCTTTTTCAAGATTGCTGTGACTAGCCTTGGGGTCTTTTTTTTTTTCCATATAAATTTTTGGTTTATTTGTTGTGGATCTGTGAAATATGCTGTTGGTATTTTAATAGGGATTGCATTGTATCTATAGATTACTTTGGATAATATGGACACTTTAATGATATTAATCCTTCCAGTCCATAAATATGGTATATGTTTCTGCTTGTTTATATTTTCCTGTGTTTCTTTTTTCAAAGTCCTTTAGTTTTCTGAGTACAGGTCTTTTACCTCCTTGGTTAATTTATTCCTAAGTATCTTAATTTTGTTGTTGTTGTTACAATGGTAAATGGGATTTTCTTTAATTATTCTTTCTGAGAGTTCGTGATTGGAGTATAAAAATGCCATCAATTTCTGAATGTTAACTTATATCCTGCTTCTTTGTCAATTTCATTTATTAAATCTAGTAGTTTTTTGTGTAGTCCTTAGAGTATTCTATGTACAATATCATGTCATCTGCAAATGATGACAGTTTCACTTTCTCCTTTCAAATTGGGATGCCTTTATTTTCTCTTCTTATCTGATTGCTGTGGCTAAGATTTGTACTGCATATTGAATAAAAGTGATGAAAGCAGACATCCCTATCTTGTTCCTGTTCTTAAGGGAAACAGTTTTTGCCCATTGAGTTTGATCTTGGTTGTAGGTTTGTCATGTATGGCCTTTATTATTTTGAGGTATGATCCCTCTATTACCACTTTGCTGAGAGTTTTTGTCAAAAACGGGTGCTGGATTTTGCTAAATGCTTTTTCTGCAACTATTGATATAATCATGTGATATTTATCTTTCATTTTGTCTACGTGGTATATCACATTTATTGATTTGTGAATATTGTACCAGCCTTGCACCCCTGGGCTAAATCCCACTTGGTCATAAAGAATAATCTTTTCAATATATTGGTGAATCCTTTTTGCTAATATATTGTTGAGGACTTTTGCATCTATTTTCATCCAGGATATTGTAATTTTCTTTTTTTGTAGTGTTTTTATCTGGTTTTAAAATTAAGATAATGCTGGCCTCATAAAAAGAGCTTGAAAGTCTTCTTTCCTCTAGAATTTTTTGGAATTCTTTGGGGACGATGGATGTTAGTTCTTATTTGGATATATTTGGTAAAACTGCCTTGTGAAGACGTCCAGTCCAGGAATTTTGTTTGCTGGGAGTTTTTATTTTATTTTATTATTTTATTTTATTACTGCTTCAAATTCTTTACTTATCGGTCTATTCAGGTTTTCTGATTCTTCCTAATTCAGTTTTGCAAAATTGAATGTTTTTAGGAATTTGTCCATTTCTCCCAAGTTGTCCAATTTTTTTGGCATATAATTTTTTGTACTATTTTCTTACAATCCTTTGTATTTCTGTTGTATAAGTTTTTACTTTACCTCTTTTGTTTCTGATTTTATTTATTTGCATTTTCTCTCATTGTTTTTTGATGAGTCTCGCTAGTGGTCCACCCATCTTTTTTATCTTTTTAAATAACCAGATCTTGGTTTCATTGATCTTTTGTATTGTTTTTTGTTTCTATATTATTCATTTTAGCTGTGATATTTATTATTTTCTTCTTTAAATTACTTCGCGTTTTCCTTATTGTTCTCTTTTCTAATTATTTTAGTTGCAGGTTTTGAGTGTTTATTTCAGATTTTTCTTGCTTCTTGAGGCAGGCCTATATAATGCTATGAACTTCCTTCTCAGGACTGCTTTCTCTATGTCCCATAGATTTTTGTTTGTTTTGTTTTGGTGTGTGTGTTCATTTTCCTTTGTTTCCAGGAAGGTTTTAATTTTTTTTTTTTTTTTTTATCTCATTGATAATCCATTCACTGTTTAAAAACATGCTATTTAGCCTCCATGTGTTTGAATGTTTTTGAATATTTTTATTATTTATTTCTAGTTTCATGCCATTGTGATCCAAGAAGATGCTTGTTATAATTTCAGTTTTCTTGAACTTGTAGAGACTTAATTTGTGCCCTAACATGTGGTCTCTCTTTGAGAATGTCCCATGTGCACTTGATAAGAATGTATGTTCTGTAGTTTTGGGGTTCTGTAAATGTCAATTGAGTTAATCTAATCTAGTGTGTCATTTAAGATCATCGTTTCCTTGTTGATTTTTTTTGTCTGGCAGATATATCCAATGAAGTCACTAAGATGTTAAAATCCCCTACTATTACTGTATTGCTGTTGATCACTCCTTTCAAGCTTTCCAAGAATTTTTATATATATATATATTAAAGTGCTTGTATATTGGGTACATACATGTTGACCAGGGTTATATCCTTTTGTTGGATTGATCCCTTTAGCATTATGTAGTGTACTCTTTTAGTCTCTTGTTATGGCCTTTGCTTTAAAGTCTATTTTGTCAAATATAAGTATTACTATTCCTGCGATTTTTTTTATTTTCATCTGCACGGAAATTTTTTTTCCACCCCTTCACTTGCACCCTGTGTGAGTCTTTTCTTCTGAGGTGGGTCCCTTGTCTACTGCCTGTATATGGGTCATCTTTTCTTATCCATTCACCTACCCTATGTCTTTGGATTGGAGCATTAAATCCAATCACATTTAAGGTTATTGTTGATAGGTACTTATTTATTGCCATATTTATTCTTTATGCTTATATTTCTCTCTCTTTCTAACAGTTTTTAAAACATCAAGGATTGTGCCAAATGAATCATTTCAGCTTAATGATTTCATTATTTCAAACCAAGTAAAACTTTTAGACACACAAGAAATACAATAATTTTCAAAATCCCATATGGGTATTTTTCATGCAAAATATTGAGCACAAAAGTACCCTGTGAACTGTGATTGATGCCATATTTTAGGAGGTTTACCAAAAAAATTATTTTTAATTCTTATGAAAAACAAACTAGAACTATAAGCATCAGTATTTGTATGTAGACTCTTGCTCATTCATCCTGGAGAGTCCCTTTCAGAGCTTCCATTTCCGTTTCCTCAACACTCACCGCCGACCTTTGCTTGTCTAGCTGTTAAACTATCTTTTATTTTGTAACTGTGTTTCCAAATATAATTATTTATTTCTTTATTTATAAGAGCAATGTTATTATACAAATCCTTTTTCCCTTTGTCCTGATGTAGACTGAATAAAATACTCCATTTATCTGTTTGCAGCATTTTCTTTAGATCTGAGAATTTTAAATATGCATTATATATTTAAATTTCTATTTTATAATATTAATAATTTTATTATATATTATAGTAATATAATATTTTTATTATAAACTATATATATGAAGTGAGCAGCTTAAGAAATTATTCTAGGTTAAATGTAGAATTAATATTTTAGTGTTGATTATCTATTGCTGAAGTAATTTCAGTTAGCTATAACTATGCACATAAATATATAAACATATGTATCCTTATTTTCTTTAGTTAAGTAATCACTGCTTTCACACACGAGAGGTTTTGTATTAAGAATTATTAATTAAAATATCAAATATCTCAACTTGATATAATAGAAGGAAAAGTATATGTTGGACAATTGAAAAGGCATTTATCAATATAGTTAAGACTCTGACAGGTGCTCTGAATTTTACTGTAGTCAGAACATGTGGTGCTATTATTTTGGTTTTACCTTCCCAAAAACTATTTTCAAGAACTTGGCTGAAGGGTAACAAAATGTTTTACTTTGTCAGAAAACACTGAAATGCTCTAACGTGCTGTTAGAAATCAAGGCCAGGTGGCTATGCTGCATTCTCCCAACAAATCTTGGCTTCTGGAACCTTCCTCCTCTTTCGCCTTTGCACATGGCAGGGATTCTTCAGGATTCAGTGCTACACAAGAAAGGTTGGAAGGCAACAGCACAGAGAAGCTTTTCGTGTAGCCTCTAGTCCAGTGCTTCTTCTTAACATTCTTCAGTGATTATAGTTTGGGGATAGTATGATGTCCCTGAAGCTATCACTGACCATTAAGCCTGATGTTACCCGTCCACGGACAACACTGTCCTCACTCCGAACACTCTCTCAAGCCAGAGAGTCCCCTGTCTGGGTGGTGAGATAAACATCACCCTTTACCCATTTTCTTTTATTTATCTTTTAATTAGACAACTTCGAAACTTCTGGGACAAAAAATATGTAGGTGCCTTAAAAGTTAACATAGTTATATGTCTCTGCATTTTAATTCTAGGTTTTTGATTTGATATCGTCCCTTGAGGGTCAAATGCCAGACACAACAGTACACCATGAGGAGGGTTTCCATTCCAAATTTCCTAAAATCCCAAAGAATAAAAGGAAATAAGAAATTTAATAAAAATAAAGGAAATATTTATTGGATTTAAATGATAACAATATGATTTATGTAAGTTTTAATTCGCTTTCTTTTCAAATTTTGTCTATTTCTCTTCCTATTATTACTTTGTTTTTTTATCTTATATTTTTTGGTTTGCATTATAAGAATTGTATTGCAAAATCTGAGACTCTCCTTTGAAAATCATAATTATTATTTTAAAAATTATGTCCCAAGATGCCTTAATTTGAAAGAGTCATCCTAAAGAGTTTTTTAAATCAAATACATTGAGATTTAATGTAGGAATCACAGATTTATCTTCATAGACAAACTTATCATATAGATTCCTAAAATACCATTATTTTATAATATTTGATTATGAAAAGGTAGTGACCAAAATCACCTACACACCCACATTATTTCTATGTTAAGGAAAAGCAAGGGTCCAAGAAGTGCAGAGCCCGGGACCTGTGAGCACATCACATATGGGCACCGATGCTGCGGGGTGTAAAGCAGTCCTGAGGAGAGGGGTGCCACCCACATGGCTCTCGTGTTCTCATTCTCCAGCCCCTGGTTTAGATGAACTATTAGTCTGCAGGTCCTAAAACGGAAAGGAATTCTTTTTAAACTCTGATGAGTAAGTGTATCCCTGTATCACCAACTGTTCCCTTGCGTTCCTGCTGCATGTTATAGTAATTCTTTCCCTGCTAGAAGCAGCCGACACCTAACTGAACCAAGGCGCAGCGAGATGGAGGCACACAGGCACGGGAACCTAGCCCAAGCCTCTGTAGTGTTTCCTCCACAAGCCTTACAACCCCAAAGAAGAGAGAAATGCTTGTCAGTCTTTCTGATCAGAAACTTAGTCATGAACTAGGTCTAGGGCTGTTTACACCGTGTTCATTCCTGCAGGCAGTCATCCAGGGAGCCTGGTCATAAGTTAACGGGACAGAAAGTTACTGCCATTACAAAGTAATCTAAGCAAAGTTTGGGTATTTCTTGTTGAGGAATCTAAACAAAGTCTGGGTTGGGGTAGTAAATTAGTAAAGGCAGTACAAGATTCGTTTATATAAGCTTTTCAACTCTGGATTCTTTTAACTCTTGTGATAAAGTTATCTCTCAACTCTCGGCAACAAGGAGTATACCTAACATATGGGAGGAAAAAGGTCAGGGTTTTCTTTTTGCAAGTATAGTTTCTTAAGTAACTTTAATTATGCCCTTATGGGATATTTGTGTTCCTGATATCTGCAACCATCATTTCAGTTTATTTTAGAATATATTCATCAACTCAAAAAATATGATACCTGATGCATTCTGGAGGTCTGGGGACCTTTGAGTCCATGACCCACTGTGGATTCTTGGTGTCCCATAGAAATAATTCAGAATGGAGCCAGCATAGAATTTAAAGTGAAAGCAAGTTTATTAGTGAAACAGTGAGCTAGAGAATGGGCAACTCCACAGACAAACCAGCACCTCTTTAGCAGAGTTTGCTTTCTTTAGGAGATGTTTTAATGGGAAATAGGGTATTAAATGAAGGGAAATACTCAGAATCTTCCCAGGGAAATGGGTGCAGATTTCTCAGAGGACCTCCACTGGCCATTGTGTGTCCTTTTATAGGCTTTTCATTTCTGATCATGTCGTATGGGGTGTCTCCTTTAGCATGCTAATGTACTACAATAAGCATATAATGAGGCTAGGAGTTACCATTTGGTGAAATTAGTTGCCATGTTAGACTGATCAGTCTCTGCCGGTTTTAACCTATGTATTCATTAGGGGGTGGTCTTCCTTCTTGACAGCTCCTGTAAGACTTTCTGATTGCAGTTGTTCTGCCATATACCCTGTCTCATACCCTTTAGCTATCACCATTTACCTCCCTGTTTTCCTGTCTCAGCTTTAAGCAATCACTAGTTTATTTTCTTTCTCTACAGATTTCCCTATTTTGGACCTTCATATGAAAATAATCACATAGTCTTTGGGAAGACTACTAATTTTTGCCCAAACTGTCAATTTAAGAACGTTCAACCTATGGAGAGTTTTTATAATAATTTATTTGAGCCAAACAGGATACTCTTAGAGGAATGATATCAACAGACTGAGAAAATGATTTCAAAAAATGACAGTTTTCAGCTTATTTTATGCATTTGGGATTAAGGAGGAAATGAAAGCAAGATTACATGAAGGTGGGAGAAAGCACAGAATGAAGGGATTACGTTAAGAGACAGTCAGTCAGTAAGATTGTGGGTGTTCTTGAGGGTGTTCATGCTTTCGAAGGAGCAGAGTTAAAATGTTTCAAAAGTGTGTTAACCTAGGTGTGCATACACAATGGACCTCCATTGTCATATGTCTAGGGTATGACTACCCACTATGACCTTCCCAGTTAGAAATGTAAAATCAGGTCACCCTGTGATGTTATTTTTTATAGAACCCCTTTTTAGTCCACAATGTCAAACTAAATAATGTGGCAGTGTAAACAAAAGTTCCACAGGACTCTTCTGAGGAATAAAAAAGAGCTTTATTCTGATATGAAATGCAAATCAGAGAATACAGCCTTCGGCATAAACTGAACACAGGCTCTAAGATGAGAAGAATGAAGCAAAGGTTTAAAAGATGAGAGTTGTAGGGAGTTGCTGATCAAAAGGATGGGTTGCTAGGAAAACAAGACCATGAACTCACAGCATTAATTTTCTGGTTGGTGGGAGCAACTGGATTTCCAGGGGTCTGATAACACAGTGGACAGTAAGTGGGATTGTGAGATAAGAATAATGGGTAGTTTCCAGCAGGTAGAATGATGGGATATGGTCACAAGTTGCAGTCATAATGTCAGTGACAAATGCACCAGATATTAGACCATACTCCCTGAGTTTTGCCTAAGAAAGAATTTAGAGGCAAGCCTTAAATACAAGAAAAATTTTATTTAGAAAGTTACAGAGGCAAACAGGTAAATTGTGGAAGTAGTGAGTCAACTGAGCCCAGGAAAAAAGTTACAGAAGCAAAAGAAGGGCACTTGGAGCTTAGGGGGAAGAAAGCAGAGGTATGTGCCCTAATGGAAGAAAGGGGAAAGAAAGGCATGGGCATGTGAGGGAGAGGGAGAGGGAGAGGGAGAGGGAGAGGGAGAGGGAGAGGGAGAATATGAGCACACTAAGGAAAGAAGGGGGTGGAGAAGGGCACTGGGCATGCTGGAGAGAGTTTGGTCTTGGTGCTTTGTATTAAGAACTTTTATCTAGAGGTCCCAGGGAAGAATCTCAGTAGACTATCCATCAGCTTCCAGGTGTGTCCTTTTGGGGTCATGCTCTCTACTGATTGGTTAGTGCCAGGGCAGGGGGTCATTAGTCAATGCAGCTGGTCCTGTTGTCAGCCATGACTTTGCCTCTCATTACTGCTTCTCTGGGCCTAGAGCTGAAACACAGCTGAGGCCTAGAGGTTATCTCTCGGGCTTAGTGCAAGAGAGTCATAGGAAGCTATTCTCCAGCCCCCTTGTTTTTCCTCTCAGGGGGTCTACTGCCTGACTAGGGACATGTGAGGGGAGGAGAGGTCGGGGAGGGTCTGAACCCCATGATCTGCAATATTCTGTGGGAGAAAAGGCACCCTGGGAGCAAGGTTCCACCTCACCATTGCCCATTGCTAGGCACTCGGGCTTCCACCCGGGGGGGCTGTAACTGGTCTGTCGCTCCTGCTCTGCTCGTACCTGTCTCACTGCTCATTAAATCAATAAGACATGGTTAGCAAAGGGGGTTCCTCAAGCAGGGGCAACACCTCAATTTCTCTTGGAGTCTGAAACATAACCTAGTAATACAGGATTTGTGGTGAAATGGAGTACGCAAAGATGCAGTTTCTCAGGTACGTGGAGTTTAAACTGCAAAATGGCGCCCAGCCAGTGTGGCTCAGTGGTTGAGTGTCGACCCTGCACCAAGAGGTTGCCAATTTGATTCCTGGTCAGGGCACATGCCCAGGTTGTGGGCCTGATCCCCAGTGGGAGGGGGCATTCAGGAGGTGGCCAGTTGATGTTCTCTCTCATCAATGTTTCTACCTCTCTCCCCCTCTCCCTTCCTCTCTCTCTAAAATCAATAAAGAAAAAAAATTTTTTTAAATAAAATAAAAATTAAACTGCAAAATGACTTAATCCTTAGAGTAAGAACAGATACCTCATTGCAGAAGTGTCAGAAAATTTTCAGTCATAAACTGATAGTAGAATCCTCAGCAGCTAGTGTGGGATTGAAATAGGTTAAGGATAGTTAGTCTCCTATATTCTTTCTGGTGGTCTTCTAGGCACCTCTTCTGTTCCTGTTCACTGAATTCTGAATTCTACTGACTGGGTTTTTACCTGTCCACAGTGTTTTCTGACTTACCCCAAATGAATATACAATGATGTCATCTATGAATTTTTTTAAGACTCCAGAATGTGATTGATTTATTGATTTGGAATAATAAAAATATTGACTTGAAAAGATTTATTTGGCAAGATTCTCAATGCTCTAAAAAATATTCTGCATTTGGTTTAAATAAATTTCAGTTATACGGCAATCATTGTGTAGAGTCCTATTCAAATTGCTTTAGATGAGATTTTATATCCTGGTTTCTATAAAGCTTGCTATAAAATAAACTATACTTTGTAAAAAGACTATTACAAAATTAAATTGTGTATGTTTTGGTATTTTTGGGGATGCCCTTTTGAATGTCACCTCACTTGCCCTAATCTTGATTTCATAGGAAACAACAGAGCTCAATTATTTATTCTCTCACCCCCTGAGCCACACCCTGGCCTAAGGATAGCTTAAGGAAAAGATGGTGACCTGGGGTCTTTACATTCCAGTGGTAAAATTAGAAATTGATCAAATTGTGATGCAAATAAATGTAAGTCATGGCCATGAGTCAGTGCTACAGAAGTAAATTACTTCTAGTAAGGAGATACAAAAGGGGCCCCTCCGCTAAAATCTTTAATGTGAATAGGAGTTGACCAGATTATGAGTAAAGGGAAAAAATATTTTCTTTGGCAGAGTGGACAGTATATGTTGCTGTCCTTTAGTGTTCAAACAGATGAGGGTAGAGAAAGCTGCAGAGGGGAGCTGAGGTCACAGGACAGGTGGCTGGTAAGGATTTTGTATTTTATTCTAAGTCTAAGCAGAAGCCTGTCATCTGTTTTAAACAGTGAGTCACATTATTTGATTCCTGCCCAGAAATCCTCGAATTTCCCATTTAGGTCCAGAGCTAAATCTAATTAACTTTAATAGAGCTAGATTGCTTTCACATTTCCTCCGATAAATGAAGGTACTGAAATTTAAGTTACAATTTTTATCTCCTGAGTTTTGTCTTAAATTTTTCCATCTAATTTCTTATAAGGTCATTTTCTGAAATGAGTTTAAAATTATTTTCAGAGCTCCAAATGCCCAATTAAAAATAATAAAAATTAAAAAACGACCTTTGTGCACAAATCATGTAGCTTTCAGGACAAATTTTATATATAAAAGAAAAATGTCAACAAAATAGAGGTTAGTGATACCTTGTCATTAAAAGATAGTTATAAATCCGGGTGCTGAGGGCACAATGGGAACACTGCGTGGGCCCTGAGGAAGTTGCTCCTGCAACAGCCTTTCCCTAGGCAGACCCCGGGGAGAGATTCCCCCCGTCCGTGGTCAGCGAGAGTCACAGGCTTGCCCTTCCCCATTGCCAGTGAGAGTGGGGTCCTTGGGGCACCAATAGAATAAGCATTTCGAAGGCCCCCAAGGGTTTTATTTTTGTGAACGTATATCCCTTGGTTTACAAAGTCGCTTTCCCCTTAAACCAGTCCTAGAAGAGGGGCAGCTGGGGATTCAGCAGAGCTGAAAGCAAAGCCAGTGTCCAAAGTGTCCTTTCCACGGGGGAGCTGCGTCCCCTGTCGCATCAGACGAGCTGCAGTCCTTTAGTGCATTGTGTCGGGGTGCACTGGCTGTGAGCCGTGCGGGTGACTGCAGGAGCACGAGAGCCCCGCCATCCAGGAGTCGGCAGCAAGGGAGCAAGAGAACCAAGAGAGCCGAGAGGACAGGACCCCTTGTTCAAGAGTTCAAACATGAGGTCTTCGTGTGCTTGCAGTGACCTCACCTGTTCTGGCCACTGACTTGCTCACAGGTGTGACTGACAGGACAGCTTCTTCCCACATCACCTAGACCTTACTGGGCATGCGTCCACTATCCAGTCCCTTCCCCCACTGATCTGTGGGGAACAGAACTGGAGAAAGTTAAACTGCAGCTACCTGGCAAAGCTCTGCCTATATTATCTGACCTTCTCTTGCTCCTTTCTTGTTAATTATAGCCAGGTTATTACAATGGTATCATTACCATGGTTACTTGCATTAAGAATCTGAACACTAAGGAAATCTTTGGATTCAACAATTCAGGGAGAGAAAACCTGTAACCCTGGTACATGCCTTTGACCAGGAATGGAACCTATGCCCCTTTAGTACGCCGGTCTACACTCTAACCACTGAGCTACACTGGCCAGGGAAAAGTCACTTGTTATTAATTATTAGGTGCCACAGTGAAATTCTAAACAGGTAGATAAGTTTCCTGGGAGCGCTATATACTTAGTAAAATACTCCACACATTTATTTAAATTCTATCTATTATTCTTAACATACTAATTGTAGCTTGCACAGTTCCTAACTAAACTCTGCATTTTCATCTTTTCAGATAAAATATATGATTTTCTTTTTCCAGGGGGGAGCAGAGCATAACATTCCAGTTGTCATTTCAAAAATTTCCAAGGATCAAAGAGGTAAAGTGTTAAGAGAATTGTGCAGTATCCATTCCTTTATAAGCTGTTGTTATTGAAGAATAAGATGATATCTAAGAATTATAAATTAGTATGCCATGGACTAGCTCCAGCTTCTCCAGGACCAGGCCGTCAGTGATCGAGTCTGATTCCTGAGCCTATGCCTTTATTGTTCCTGAGAACTTCTCTCAAAGAAGAACAAGAATGGGAAAAAGAGAGGATACGACTGTATATGAATTGTGGGGTGCATAAGTTTTCAATTGTTTTGTTAAACAAACATAAAAACAAATAAATGTAATTATAACAAGTCATCTGAAGCATAAGACATTTTAGATATATTACTTACAATTCTCATGTGCAATTTAACTCAATTAAACAACTGACGTGACTGAACTGTATAAGATAATCTAATGTTTAAAAAGAAAGTTGGAGCTGATTCAATGGCTAATGGATTGAATGTCTAGACCTAATGTTTTTTATAGATACCTTAAAATTGTAAGTCATGATAAAATTTAGTCATCCATCCAGAAGAGTGACTATTTCTTAACAACTATAAAATCTTAAATGAGCCCTGGCCAGTTTGGCTCAGCGGTTGGAGCGTCGACCTGTGGTCCAGAGAGACCCAGGTTCGGTTCCCGCAAAGGGCACATGCCTCTGTTGAAGTTTGTCCCAGGCCCTGGATGGTCGTGCGGGTGGCGACCACTCAATGTGTCCCTTTCACGTCGATGTTTCTCTCTCTCCCTCTCCTTCCCACTCTATCTGAACAGAAAATGGGAAAATGTCCTCGGGTGAGGATAAAAAAAAGAAATCTGAGATGGTAGAACTAAATAGAAATATCTCAGCTTGTGTTTCAGCATTTGGAATGAATTATATGATTACTTCTGTATTTCCATTATGCATCTTTTAAGATAATCTCCATATAAAACATTTATTTTTTTTCCTTTTATCAGATTTTACTTTAATTAAAAAGCACTCATTTATATGAATAAAGTAGTTAATGCATAATCAATTGTCCTTTTCCATTCCTAGCGGAACTTTCAGGACTACTGTTTATCGGGGATGCAATTCTACAGGTATACATTCCAACCTTATTGTTTTATGTCAATAGAATCATAAAGTCAATTGTAACATGCCATATAAAACTGTGCTTGTCTTTTTATTGCAGATAAATGGAATTAATGTGAAAAAATGCAGACATGAAGAAGTGGTGAGTTTTCTTTACTTTGCCTTTACATCATGATTTTCCCACTGTCTAGATGAAGATTTAGTACATGGCTAAAAACTGCTCATTGTATTCATTAGAAATATCTGACATTGGTCCAATGTGCTATCAGATGTACAAAAGATCTCTTGATCTCTTAATTGGTGTGTTTTTGTTTGTTTGTTTGTTTTCATATTTGAAACAGATCAGGGAGTACTGCCCAGGATAAAATGTAATTCAAAGATATGCTTGAAGGTCATTTGATATGTTTTTCCTCTTTTTTAATAATGCCTACCAATTAATGTCCACTAAGTATATCTCTACATGAAATACATCTCTAAATTTTTGAAAATGTTTAAAAGCTTATAAACAATAAAATGTATACTAGTAAAATCTCATATAGTAGCAGGCCAATTGGATGATCATATCAAGACTGTGTGTGTGTCTGAGAGAGAGAGAGAGAGAGAGAGAGAGAGAGAGAGGATTTCAAGGAGCTTAATCTCAAGGCAAACAGGTTTCACACCAGGCAGAATAGTCATCAAATTTTACTGTGGTATTTGGTTGGATTTTGATAAACATGCAGGTCTGAAACCCTGACCTCAGATATTCTAATCCAGTCAGTTGAGGTTGGACCAGGAATTAGGATTTTAAACGATCAGCCCAAGTGGTCCCATTG
The DNA here is from genome assembly GCF_014108415.1 of Molossus molossus. NCBI lineage: Eukaryota > Metazoa > Chordata > Mammalia > Chiroptera > Molossidae > Molossus > Molossus molossus. The sequence goes on along the minus strand of NW_023425351.1, from coordinate 5,779,993 downwards.
TAGGTGCTTCTGAACTACACTTTGGGAGAAGCCGGGAGCTTCCGCTGGACAGTGAGGTGACATCCACATTATACAGAAAGGAATAGGACAATGGTAGGGACTTTGGGAATCGTTTTCCACGGTTGATTAAATAACATTAATGAACTTTTGATGAATTTCTTGTGTCTGTTCACAGGGGAAGGGTAGAGGAGAAATTGTGTTTAAAAGTTTATACTCAAGGGTTGAACAAACTGGAAAATGCTGTAAGCCGATTGCTTCTCACAGCTCTCATTCATTTGCTTTTTGAATACATTCTCCTCTGCTAACAGCTATTCAGAAAACCCTCTGATACATTTACATATTTCAAACCACAGTGAGACAAAGTGTCTGTAAAAAGCCACAGTCCTACAGCTGGTGACATTAGAGAGGGTCCTTGATTATGAGCACATGGAATAGGGTTGTTAGTGTTTACCACCATCTGTCACTTGTCTCTGTCTTCTTAAAAAACTGACTTGCTGCCCTGGCCGGTTAGGCTCAGCGCTTAGAGTGTCGGCCCATGGACCAAAGAGTCACGGGTTCGATTCTGGTTAAGGCCACGTACCTTGGTTTGGGTTCATCCCCGGGCCTGGTCGTGATCATGCTGGAGGCAACCAGTCGATGTGTCCCTCTCACATCGATGTTTCTCTCTCTCTCCCTCCTTCCCTCCCACTCTATCTGAAGATTAATAGAAAAATATCCTAGGGTGAGGAGAAAAAATAAAATCTGACTTGGGCCACTCCTAATGCCATCTGTGGTGGACATTAGGTAAAATATAAATATGTCCAGTCTCTAGTTTCCTAAAAGTATACACAGAGAAAAGCAGTGTTTTAGACAAAGAGCACTCTGTACATTCATGTCCATTAGAGAGGAAGGGAGAAGGAGAGAGAGAGAGAGATATCAATGAACAAAAACATGGATTGGCCACCTCCTGCATGCCCTGCACTGGGATTTGGCCCACAACCTGGGCATGTGTTCTCACCGGGAATTGAACAGGCAACCTCTTGGTTCTTGGGTCGACACTCAACCACTGAGCCACACTGGCCGGGCAATTCAAGTCCATTTTAAATATTGCCATTTCAGCAAAGGATTTTAACTTTAGTCTTTTTTCCCGGAAGTACAAAGTGATTTCAAACTCATTATACAGGGAGCAAAAACACATGCATTCTCTTTGAGAACCATGTGTTGTTAGATGGAATAGTTTCAGTAATCTACCCTCAGAGACAGCATGTCTAAGACAAACAGTGATGGACCTTGGATTAAACAGATTAGTGTGGCACCAAAGGCTAGAACGCACCAATAATGCCACTTGGTAAGGGTATTCACTCTCTTCAAGGAAAAGGAATTTAGAATTGCATTGCAAATTATATGGGGCCCTTCACAATACACTTTTATTTTTAAGACTCTTAACTTTATCAGCTTTGAAATACAGTTGCTAATATTCTTATTTAATTTCAGCCTTTCACTTGCCAACAGTGATTAGATGCCTTTGTCCTCTCTATTAATTACATGAACAGATAGACTTAGTATGCCTCAGTGGGACTAAGATGTTAATTAAATGTTTCAGAATGGATTTTCATGGACAGAAAAAGCACAAGAATCTCAGAGGATGTAGATGGTTTTAAAATAGCATGCTGATATGCCACATTTCTTAGTTCAAGTCAGTAATTCACATAAAGTTTCAAATTCAGAAACAAATTGCGTGGGCATGATGATGTATTGTTTGAGCATGTTACTTTTCTTCTGTTAATCTATACTATTTATTGATGTCGATACAAATTCTACATCGGGCTCTGATCAGCTTCACACTTTTCATTTTATTCTTTCCATCGCCATGTACCCCCTCGGTGCTCTGTTCCGCCTGCACCCCCTTCCCCTCCCCACCAGTCACCACACTGTTGTCCATGTCCGTGATGATCAGCTTCAGACGCTTTCAACAGTATAGTTATTACTTTTATACTGAAGTTTAAGGTTGAAGTTTTTTAGAAGGGGGATCCCATATTGTCTATTCTGGGAGCTCAATAGAACTGTTGATGGAATTCTTGATCCAAATGCCTAGAGTTAGGTAATCAAAGCAGTTGCATCTGTATATTTCTGTCTGGGGTATAATGAGTCGGTTCTGGGCTTCGCCCACACCATACAAGACATTCTTCTTGCTAGAAAATTGCTGAGGAACAGAAGCTCTCAAAGTTTCCTCTTTAAGATAGACTAGAATTACTGCCAGATGTTGCTTTGCATGTGACCTGGTGGAAAGACAGCAGGAGACCGTGCACGGAGGCCTGTAACGCTCAGAAAAACTCACACACAAATCTCAGCTCTGACCACATACTAACATTGTAATTTCAGGCAAATAAACTTGCCTCTTCTGTCCATCTCTTAATCATCTGTAAAAATAAACTAATAACGATGTTTATAAGGATTGAATTAGTGTGATGTCTATAAAATCCCTAGCACAGTTCTGGCAACTTAGAAAAATTACACATTATTTTATGTGATTAAATAGTATCACATGCTGGCACTGTTTACCCACAGTGGCCACTCTGTGACTGCTGAACCATGTAATGTTGTGACCAGTGCTGGCCCCTGAGAGGTCATCCCACGGTAGAATGGGGACTCACAGCGAGGGTGCCCCGGAGCCCAAGCTCCTTCTAATACTTCCCATCAGGCAGCAACGCCGCACCCACGACTGGTCATTTGAAAAATGAGGGTGCCTTGCTCATTCAGCAGAGTGTCTCTTCTTACTTTTGATATAAATGTGTTTTGTAGCCCCTGACTTGTGACCCCAAAATACCAAAAGTCCTGAATGTGCCAATTTTTTTTTTTTTTTAAGGAAATCTAAATGTATTGCCATTGCTGGAGTTAGCATTGTCCTTACTTTCTTTAACTTACCATTGAGCCCTAGGCACACTAGGTGGGTCATCTCTATTCTGTTTTTATCATTGTAAAATTGGCTTTCATTTTTAAAATAACTTTATTTCTCAATTATAGTTGATATACAAATTATATTAGTTTCAGGTGTACAACATAGTGATTAGACGTTTATATAACTTTCAAAGTGATCCCACCAATAACTATAGTACCCATCTGACGCCACACATAGTTATTAATGTATGATTGACTGTATTCTGCGCTGTACTTTACATCCCTGTGACTGTTTTTATAACTGGCAATTTGAAAATCTTAATCCCTTCTCCCTAGCTCCATCCCATCTGACAATTATCAAAATGTTCTCTTTATCTCTGAGTTTGTTTATTTTGTGTTGTAGATTCCATGTATAAGTGAAATCAAATGGTATTTGTTTTTCTCCATTTGACTCATTTTATTGAGCATCATATCCTTTAGATTCATCTATATTGTTGCAAATGGCATGGTTTCATTCTTTTCTTTGGCTGAGTATTATGCCATTGGATGTAAGTTTCACCTCTTCTTTTTTTTTTATCCTCACCGGAGGACATTTTTTCATTTCTTATTCAGATAGGGCAGGAGGGAAAGAGAGGAAGAGACAGAGAGAGAGAAACATTTACCTGAAAGGGACACATCGAGTGGCTGCCACCCGCACGACCCAACCAGGGCCGGGGACAAACTGCAGCAGAGGTACGTGCCCTTAGCGGGATCTGAACCCGGGTCTCTCTGGACCATAGGCCGACGCTCTAACTGCTGAGCCAAACTGGCCAGGGCTCACCTCTTCTTTATCCATTTGTTTATTGATAGACACTTCAGTTGCTTCCATATCTTGGCTTTTGTACATAATGCTGCAATAGAAATAATGCTGCATACATCTTTTTGAATTAATGTTTTGAGTTTCTTTAGATAAATACCCACAAGTGGAATCTCTGGGTCATTCTGTCACTTGTTACGTAGCCTTTGCTTAAAGTCTATTTTGTTCTGATAAAAGTACAGATACCCCATATTTTTTTGGTTTCAATTTACATAAAATGTCTTTTCCACCCTTTTACTTTCAGTCTGTGTGTCTTTTGATCTGAAGTTGGAATGTTGTAGACAGAATATATATGGGTCTCATTTTCTTCTTCATTTAGTCACCCTCTGCTTTTTTTAAAATTAGAGCATTTAATCCATTTACATTTAAAGTAATTGTTGATAGGTGTGGAATTATTGCTGTTTTATTATTCATATCTTTTATCTGTTTTTTTCTTCTTCATTTTCAATAAATCCCTTTAACATTTCTTATAATATTGGCTTGGTGGTGCTGAATACCTTTAGCTTTTTCTTGTCTGGGAAGTTCTTTATCTCCTCTTCAATTCTAAATAATAGACTTGCTGGGTAGAGTAATTTTGGTTGTGGGTCCTTGCTTTTCATCACTTTGAAAATAGTTTGTGGCAATCTCTTCTTGCCTGCAAAGTTTCTGTTGAGAAATCAGCTGACAGTCATGGGAGTTCCATTGAAGGTAACCAACTGCTTTTCTCTTACTGCTTTTAAGATTCTCTTTGTCTTTAACCTTTGGAATTTCAAATGATTTGTGTTAGTTTGGGCTTCTTTGGGTTCATCTTGTTTGGGACTCAGAAATTCCTGGATTTATATATCTATTTTCTTTGTCAGGTTAGAAAAGTTTTTTCATTATTTCTTCAAATAGGTTTTCAATGCCCACTCTCTCTCTCTTTTCCTTCTGGTACCCCTATGATGCAAATGTTAGTATGCTTGATGTTTTCACAGAGACCCCTTAAACTAACCTCATTCTTTTTGATGTTCTGATTGTTTTTTTTCCTGCTCTCTTATCTTGCCAATTTTTTTCATTCCTCTGCTTTATCTAATCTACTATTGATACTCTCTAAAATATTCTCATTTTAGTTATTGTATTCTTCATTTTTTGACTAATTTATTTTTATGATTTTTATCTCCATTTTTATATTTTCTGTCTCTCTGTTTTTATCCTCACCCCAGGGTATGTTTTTTATTAATTTTAGAGAGAGAGGAAGAAAGAGAGAGAGAGAGAGAGAGAGAGAGAGAGAAACATCAGTCAGTTGCCTCCCATACATTCCCCAAATGGGGACTGAGCCCGCAACCTAGATATGTACGTTGACCCAAAATAGAACCCACAACCTTTTTGGTATACTGGATGATACTCCAACCAACTGATTATTTTCTATCTCTTTGTTAAAGTTCTCACTGAGTTCATCTACTCTTTTTCTAAGTTCATTGAACATTTTTTTTTTAATTTTATTTTATTCATTGAACATTCTTATAACCAGTGCTCTGAACTCTGCATCTGGCAGATTGCTTGCATTCATTTTGTTTAGTTCTTTGTCTAGAGTTTTGTTCTTTTCTTTCATTTGAGACATGTTTCTTTGTATCTTCACTTTGGCTAACATCTCGTATTTGTTTCTATGTATTAGGTAAATCTGTCACATCTCACATTCTTGGTAGAATGGCCTTATGTAATAATTGTCCCATGGAGTTGAGTGGCATGGTCTCCTTGGTCACTTTGCCAGGTGCACCAGGTGTGTCCCTTGTGTGGGTTGTATGAGCCTTCCTGTTGTAGTTTAGCCTTGATTGCTGTTTAGAGGGCTTGACCCCAGGCTTACTGATTGTGAGTACTGACTGTGATTGCAACAGAGGAGCTGTTGTTCAGGGGCTGACCCCATGGCTCGGATTCACTATAGTGGGGCTCAGGTGCCTGCTGTGTCTGCCCTTTGGGTTTATCATTTGTGGAGGTGGTTGGGTGGTGCTCTGGTGTCATTTGAAGCTAGAAAACAGGTGTATTGGTTGTGGGGCCTTTGGGGAGGACCTCTGGTGCAGGCCAAGGTCAACTGCTGCCTATGGCCAGTTGGGGCCACCTTCCAAGAGCTACAAAGTGATCTGTAAGGGATTTCCACTTGTTCAAGCCTTGGAAGCACCTGGTAGAGGCTAAGCTGTGAACTGAGGCTGGCTGGTGATTGTCATCTCTTTGTCTTGCTATCCATATGTTTTTGCTTATCAGGTAAACTGATCACATATAGAAATCTGAGCAGCGTCTATGAGAAATCAACTGAGATTGAGTCATTTGTGACACACAAAAGAGTATACAAACCAGCTTATATATCTCTAATCAGATTATGCTATGGACATCATTTCTTTAGAGTTTAATAATTCACAATATGCGAAAGTTATTAGGAAAAGGTGATATGAAAAAATGATGATTTCTGGTGGTTTTCAAAATATAATAATGGTGCCCTGTCTAAACTAACTAGAAATAAAAGAAATAAGATTTACTTGTAGCAGAAAAGTTTGTATCCTGATTCTATAATCAAGATCATTACAAATACAAATCATTAATATAATTAAAATTTCTATTTCATAAGACTTTTAAAATAAAACAGCTCATTACTAAGCAAAGCAGGATCAGTGGATAGATGATTCCAGAGATTTTCTGCTAAAAAGGCATTTCTTATTTCTGGTTAGAGGTTTATAGGTCCTAAAAAAGAGGTTCATCTGCTTTTTGATTTATGGTCTTATCAACAAAAACATTAGATAAATAAAAATGGAAATGGAAAGACCACCCCTCAAGTTCTCATTTGTGATTTAAAACCCAGCTTTAAAAAATGTGTAGTTCTTGAAAAAGCAAGATTGAGTAGATAAAAGTATGTATGTCAAAACAATTATGCAATGAAAAAAGATTTTGATAAAACTAACATAAAATATTGATTAATGGCATTTTCATTGTCATAATATATGCTTAACAATTTAAAATTTCCATTGGAATAGAAAGAACATATTTATTCATTTTTAACTTAATAAAAAATAACATTACATAGATATATTGGAAATGAGGCATTAATTTATGTACTAGAAAAATTTAGGAAGTTGGAATCTATTTAGGATGTAATTTGAGAAAAAAAATTATTGTATGTCCTGGCAAAAATATTAAAATGTCATTGAGTGGCAAATTACATTTTACCTAACTGCTAACAGTTCTTAGTTCATTCTCAGCTTGAAAACAGGTTTTGAGCTCTAACTGTTTAATACTTTCTTTAAGAATTTTAACCACAGTGGACTCCTTTTTTTCTAATTAGCTACCACCAAGAAAAGCCATATTTGAAATAATAAAACTTTTAATATTTTTCACAGATTTTGGAAATGTTAAGTGCAAAGACAAAGAGGTGACAAACATTGTTTATGCTATCTTTGATTTTGAAAAGAATTAAAATATCCAGAACTTGCTTTAATTACATACTTAGCTTTTTGGTAGCACACTTAGGAATTCCTTTGATGCTGTCCATTAGTTAGGTTATGAATATAGGCAACCTTAATTAAATGCATGTTCTTCTTCCCTGGCTACCGATTCCCATCAGTTCCATTTTTGTGTCTTACATAGTTAAAAAACAAATGATTTTGAAACTCCCTGATAGTGACACAAAGCCAAGCCTAAAAAATCAAGTAGGGGGCCCAGCCAATAGGCACGTAGGAATCAACATGGGGGGCACATAGCAGCTGGTCCACGTGGACCACGCCACATGAGCCTAGAGGGAAAGTAACTGGTGTGGCAGAAATAAAGTTGTCTTATTTTCATGATGCTCAGCTGAACGATACAGAGAAGAAAGAGTGTTAGGATGGAAGTATGAAGACTAAAGTGAACATTTTGTTATAGACACTTCTCAGCTGCTCAGTGTTCATAAGAAGCCAAATCACGCTGATCCCATTCTTTTATTTGAAAATAAAGAGTTTGAAATAGATCACTCTTAATGTCTTTTCCACCTAAAATATTTTATTCTTTTATATTAAAAGGACACACTCTTTTGTAAAACCTATAGAACTATGCAACACAAATAGTGAATTTTAATGGACCTAACTATAGGTCTTAATAATAATATATCAATATGGGTTCATCATTTGTAACAAATATACCACACTACTACTACCCTTTTCTTGCTCATGAGCAAGTGGGTACATAGAAACATTATCATGTTTTATAAAAAAAGGAGGTGTATATAAAAATTATGAAAATGGGGAAACAATACTGAGAACTGTCATAATTACCCAGATTAGTTATTTCTTTCAAATACCCATAACACACTTGGATTTCTGTCTGAGCTCTCAGAAAAGAGCTCTTTAGGGAACAAAACGCAAAGGAAAATGTTTTATTTTATTTTATTTATTTATTTTTTTTATCCTCACCCGAGGGCATTTTTCCATTTTTTGTTCAGCTAGAGCGGGAGGGAGAGAGAGGAAGAGAGAGAGAGAGAAACATCGATGTGAAAGGGACACATTGAGTGGCTGCCACCCGCACGACCAACCAGGGCCGGGGACAAACTGCAACCGAGGTACGTGCCCTTAGCGGGAACCGAACCCGGGTCTCTCTGGACCGCAGGCCGACGCTCTAACCGCTGAGCCAAACTGGCCAGGGCCAAAGGAAAATGTTTTAAAAGAAACACCTTTAAAATATTAGGACCCAAAGAACAATGCATTGCTACTAAGAAAATGCGTCACAAATTCGATCGCTTCCAATGCACAATGAAATAAGTGCTACTCAATAGAAGCAGGCACAATGACGAGCAAAAACAGTAATGCTTGTCAGGGTCAGCCATAACTCAGGAAATTCAACAGAGGTGGCAAGAGAGAGAGAAAGGGAGGGAGATTGAGGTGGAGGGAGGGGAGGAGAGAGTAAAGAAAGAAGGAAGGGAAGGAGGAAGGAAAGAGGGAAGAAGGGAGGGAGGGAGGAAGGAAGGAAGAGAGGAAGGGAGGAAGGGAAAGGAAGGAAGGATAGGTCATTGGATAAATAGAAAGATGGTTTTCTAAGCACATGATTAAACCTTGAAACATCAGGGAATAAATAGATGATTGTGGAGGTTGAGTTTCTTCACATTTTGGTGCATATAAAAATAAATGAGATGCCCTGGCCAGGTGGCTCAGTTGATTGTAGCATCGTCCTGTTCACCAAAGGTTGTATATTTGATTCCCATCTGGTCAGGACATACCTAGGTTGCGGGTTAAATCCTCAGTCCAGACACATACAGGAGGCAACTGATCAATGTTTTCTCTCATATTGATGTTTCTCTCTCTCCCTTCCCCTCTCTCTAAAAATCAATGAAAACATAACCTTGGGTGAGGATTAAAAAGTAATAATAATAAATAAATGAGACCAGAATTATACATTTATCTTCCACTCTCAAGGTGGATAGTTCTTATTACTGGAGAGAAAATAGCTTGAATCATACAGATTGTGCAAACTTCACGATGGTCCTGTGTTAATGTGAAGCCTATGAAATTCACTTTTATACCTGGGCACTACTGGAAGTCTTACAAAGAGACCTCTGTTCTGGGACATCTCAGTATGCTATACACTATTACTGAAGGTCGTTTGAGCAATAGACATGATTCCCTGCATCAGAGACGTGAAAATCAGAAAGGAAAATAACCGCGAGATATAGTTAAAGATCCATCTATCTCTGGTAAGTCAGATTGGGAGTGGCTTTTTGTGTAACTTTCAGGCAAAACGATATCTTGTGTATGTCTGCTTTTTTGTTTTTACTTCTCATTCAAGAATGTTTTTATTGATTGTAGAACGAGAAAAAGGGAGACAGAAAGGAGAGAGAAAGAGAGAGAGAGAGATACACATTTTGTGAGAGAGAAACATTCATCGGTTGCTTTCCCTATGTGCCCTGACCAGGGATCAAACCCACAACCTAGGTAGGTGCCCTGATAAAAAATTGAACCTGCAACCTCTTGGTGTATGGGATGATGCCCCATCGAACTGAACCGCCTGGCCAGGGCTATGCATGCTTATTTTTAAGAATGTTTGGGAGTCCTAAAAGAGCTGCTATAGAATTGTGCTGTAGAAATTAGTAATCTTTACTCAGTAGTACCAATTACGTATATGCAAACAAACTCCTGGGTAACCTGCTTGGGTTCCTAGTTTGGGATATCAAAATAGCAATAACAGCAAAAAACATATTTGACCCTTTAAGGATTATCTATTAAAAGGCAAACCAAATTAGGGACTTTTACTATGCTCTGAAAGTCTGTGCTTTCCCTAAATCATAAATCATATGTTGAAATCTTAATGCCCAGGTAATAGTATTAAGACCTAAGCCTTTGGGAGGTGCTTAGATCGTGAGGGTGGAGCCCTCAATAATGGGACTAATGCTTTTATAAAAGAAGCCCCAAACAATGCCCCAAACACTTCCTTCATGTGGGAATACAAGTCTGCTGACCCTGAGGAGGACCTTCACCCAACCATATTGGAACCCCGACCTCAGATTTCCACCTCCAAAGCTGTAAGAAATAAATTTCTGATGTATGTAAGCTACCCAGTCTGATATTTTGTTATAGCAGCCCGAACAGAGTAAGTAAGATACCTTCCAAAGTAGTAAATGTTCAATCCTAAACAATTCAATAGAGAGATGTGGAATTAAAGATGTTTTAATTTCTTCTCTCCTGTAACTCTATTATATAAAAATAATCAGGTACAGTTTTTGAAAATGGAAAACAGATTTTAATCTCAGTGTGAACTATCCTAGAAGGTCTGAAAAAGCTGAAGCAAACGCCAGTATCTTGCAAACATTCACATTACAGAACTCAGACAGGGAACGGAACTAGCAGGGATATTAAAAAGGACCCTTGAGCATGTACAGCCAAGAACAGGAGATTAAAGCAAATTCAATTAGAATCTCTGGTCTTTGGCCCCAGGCACGGAAGCGGGCATGGATGAGGATCTGCACTAAAATAATGTGGCTGATACATTCTGAACAGCAAGTTTCTCTGCCGTGACCTTCTTTCAACTCTCAGAGCACCAGCAGCCAGGTTTTGTTTGTTGGTTAGATTGTTTTGTTTTGTTTTGTTTTGTTTTTTAATTTTTCTTCAAGTTTTATTATGGCTTCATCAAGATATTACGTTATGCTTAACTTAAAAATGCATCATTGTATTCGGTGGTACTACTGGATAAAACAGAGTTTACTATTACATGAACTCAAATAAGAATCCAATTTTATTACCCTGAAACACTTATGCATATTTTTAAAGCTTAAAATAAATAGAACAATTTTTCATGCCTTCTAATGTCAAAATCATAAGTAGCTTATAATTTACCACAACATTTGGGTCACAATTTTTTTTATTAATAAATTAATTTATTTTTGTTACAGATGTTTCTCCTTTACCCTCACTGATACCCCCTCCCTCACCCTCCCTGCCCTGTCCCCAGCTTTTTGTCCATGTCCACTGTTCATGCATACATGCATATAAGTTCTGTGGTTTATCTCTCCCCCACCACTCTCTCTTCTGGGGATTGTCAGTCTGTACCCCACTTCCACGTCTCTGGGACTACCCCATTCCTCAGACTGTTATGTTCATTATATTCCACAAATAAATGAGATCATATGATACTTGTCTTTTCCTGTTTGGCTTGTTTCACTTAGGATGATACTTTCCAGGTCCCTCCATGTCATCTCAGAAGATAAGAGATCTTTCTTTCCTACAGCTGCATAGTACTCCATTGTGTACATGTACCACACCTTATTTATCCATTCGTCTACTGATGGACATTTGGGCTGTGTCCGATCTTAGCTATTGTAAATAGTGCTGCTTTGAACATGGGGTACATATATTCTTTCTGATTGGTGTTTCAGGCTTCTTAGGGTATATTCCTAGAAGTGGGATTCCTGGGTCAATTGGCAGTTCAATTTTTAATTTTTTGAGGTAACACCATATTGTTTTCCACAGTGGCTGCACCAGTCTGCATTCCCACCAGCAGTGTACTAGAGTCCCCTTTTCTCCACACCCTCGCCAACACTTGTTGTTTGATGACTTGTTGATGGTGGCCATTCTGACAGGTTTGATACCTCATTGTTGTTTTAATTTGCATCTCTCTGATGATTAGTGATGTTGAGCATTTCTTCATATGTCTCTTATCCATATGTATGTCCTGTTTGGAGAGATGTCTATTTAGTTCCTCTGCCCATTTTTTAATTGGATTCTTTGTCTTTCTTTTGTTGAGTTGTGTGAGCACTCTATATATGTTGGAAATTAACTCCTTATCTAATATATCATTGACAATTATGCTCTCGCATACAGTGGGTTGCCTTTCCATTTTGATGATTGTATCTTTTGCTGTGTAGAAGCTTTTGAGTTTGATGTAGTCCCATGTGTTCATTTTTTCCTTTGTTTCTGTTGCCTTAGGTGATGTATCTGTGAAAATTCTGCTGTGTATGATGTCTGAAATTTTGTTGCTTACATCTTCTTCTAGGGTTTTTCTGGATTCATGAGTCACATTTAAGTCTTTTATCCATTTTGAGTTTATTCTTGTGTAGGGTGTAAGTTGATGGTCTAATTTCATTTTTCTGCATTTAGCTGTCCAATTTTCCCAACACCGTTGATTAAAGAGGCTGTCTTTACTCCACTGTATGCTCTTACAACCTTTGTCAAATATTAATTGACCATATTGCCTTGGATCCATTTCTGGATTCTCTGTTCTGTTCCACTGGTCTATATGCCTGTTCTTGTGCCAGTACCAGGCTGTTTTGATTACAGTAGCTTTGTAGTATAATCTGAAATATGGTAATGTAATTCCACCAACTTTGTTCTTCTTTTTCAAGATTGCTGTGGCTATTCGAGGTCTTTTTTGGTTCCATATGAACTTTTGAAACATTTGTTCTAGTTCTATGAAGTATGTCATTGGTATTTTGATGGGGATTGCATTGAATCTATAGATTTCTTTGGGTAATATGGACATTTTAATGATGTTACTTCTTCCAATCCATAAAAAAGATATGTGCTTCCACTTTTTTATATCTTCCTCTTTTTATTTTTTCAATGACCTGTAGTTTTCTGTGAATAGGTACTTTATTGCTTTCCTTAAGTTTATTTCTAGGTAGCTTAATTGTCTTTTTCTGGTTTTGGAATTTGAATTATGCTGGCCTCCCAAAACGAGTTTGGAAGTCTTCCTTCTTCTTGAATTTTTTGAAATAGTGTGAGGAGAATGGGTATTAGTTCTGTTTTGAATGTTTGATAAAATTCCCCCATAAACATGTACAAGCCTGGGCTTTTGTTTGCTGGGAGGGTCTTGTTTCCATTTTAGATTTCTTTGGTTTTTATTGGTCTGTTCAAGTTTTCTATCTCTTCCTGGTCCAGTTTTGGGAGACTATGTGTTTCTAGAAATTTGTCAATTTTTGTTAGATTGTTGAGTTTGTTGCCATATAATTGTTCATAGTATCTGTTAACAATCCTTTGTGTTTCTGTGGTGTCAGTTATTATTTCTCCTCTTTCAGTTCTGATTTTGTATATTTGGGTTCTCTCTGTTTCTTGGTGAGTTCAGCTAAGGGTCCATCAATCTTGTTTATCTTTTCAAATAACTAGCTTCTTGTTTCATTGATCCATTGAATTGTTTTTTTGTTTTTTTTTTTTTTTTGGTCTCCATTTCATTTATTTCTGCTCTGATCTTTACTATTTCCTTCCTTCTACTTGCTCTGGGGTTTTCTTTCTGTTTGTTTTCTAGTTCTTTAAGTTGTGAGGTTATAGTCTATTAAAATTTTTTCTTGCTTCTTGAGGTAGGCCTGTAGTGCTATGAATTTCCCTCTTAGAACTGCTTTCACTGCATCCCATAGATTTTGTGTTGTTGTGTGTTCATTTTCATTGGTTTCCAGGAATTTTTTCATTTCTTCCTTGATCTCCATGGTAACCCATTCATTGTTCAATAACATGCTCTTTAGCCTCCATGTTTTCAAATGTCTTTGCATGTTCTTGTTGCAATCGATTTCTAGTTTCATGCCATTGTGTTCTGAGAAGATACTTGATATGATTTCAGTCTTCTTGAACTTGTAGAGACTTAGTTTGTGCCCTAACATGTGGTCTATCTTTGAGGATGTCCCATGTGCACTTGAGAAGAATGTGAATTCTGCAGTTGGGGTATAATTCTCCGTAGATATCTATTAAATCCATTTGATCTAGCACTTCATTTAGAGTCTGTCTTTCCTGTTAATTTTTTGTCTAGATAATCTATCCAGTGATGTCAGCAGGGTATCAAAGTCCCCCGCTGTGTTATTGCTGTTGATTTCTCCTTTAACATCCTCCAAAAGATGTTTAATATATTTTGGTGCTCCTATATTGGGTGCACATATGTTTACCAAGGTCATATCTTCCTGTTGGATAGATCCGTTCAATATTATGTAGTGGTCTTCTTTATCTCTAGTTATCACCTTCATTTTGAAATCTATTTTATCAGATATGAGTATTGCTACCCCAGTATTTTTGCTTTCCGTTTGCTTAAAAGATTTTTTTTTCATGTCTTCACTTTGAACCTATGTGAGTCTGTTGTTGTGAGGTAGGTCTCTTATAAACAACATATATGAGAGTCATGCTTTCTTATCCAGTCAGCTACTCTGTGTCTTTTGATCAGAGCATTCAAACAATTCACATTTAAGGTGATAATTGATATGTACTTATTTATTGCCATTTTTGTTCAGTGTGGTTATATTTTTCTTCCTATTTCTTCTACTAATTATAGCAGTCCTTTCAGCATATTTTGCAGTGCTGGTTTGGTGGTAATATATTCCCTTAGCCTATTTTTTTTGTCTGAAAAGCTCTTTATTTGACATTCTATTTTGAATGATAGCTTTGCTGGATAGAGTAGTCTTGGATTGAGATCCTTGTTTTTCATGACCTTGATTACTTCATGCCACTATCTTCTGGCCTGTAGTGTTTCTGTTGAGAAGTCAGCTGAGAGCCTTATGGGGTTTCCTTTGTAGGTAACCTGTTGCTTATCTCTTGCTGCCTTTAGGATTCTCTCTTTGTCTTTAATTTTTGGCATTTTAATCACTATGCGTCTTGGTATGGGCTTGTCTGGGTTCTTCTTACTTGGGGCTCTCTGTGCTTCTTGTACTTGAATGCCTTCTTCTTTCAACATATTAGGGAAATTTTCTGTCACTATTACTTCAAATATATTCTGTAACCGTTGCCCATTTTCTTCCTCTTCAGGTACTCCTATGATGCAAATGTTACTATGTTGCCAGTCTTCCCTCAATTCTCTTAAGCTGTCTCCTTTTTTTTTTTAAGTGTTTTTTTTTTTCCTTTTGGTTTTCTGATTGGTTGATTTTTTTCTACCCTGTCTTCTAATTTACTGATCCGGTCCTCACCTTCCTCTACTCTGCTGTTTAGTCCTTCCAATGTGTTCTTAATTTCTGTTATGTCATTCTTCATTTCTACTTGGTTGGTTTTCAATGTTTCTATATGTTTTCTCATGGTGTTGATGTCCTTACTCATGTTGTTGTGCTTCCTCAAGATCATGGCTCTGAACTCTACCTCTGATAATTTGCTTAGCTGCATCTCATTGATCTCATCTTTGATAGAGTTCTCTTGTTCTTTCATTTGGGATTTGTTTCTTTGTTTCACCATTTTGACTATCGCAGTGGGTTTTGGAGCCTGACAAATTTTCCCTCTGGGTGTTGGTGTTCTGCTGTATGTGTCTTTCTCTACTGGGTTTGGGTGGTCCTGGGTTGGCCCAGGTTCAACACCACTATCAAGTCTTACTTTCCTGGGTAGATTTGTAAGCCCAGGAAAGGTTCAGTTATCCTCTAGCTTTTTCTTGGAGGCTAGTAGTCTCAGTTATTCAGTGCCTTGGAATGTAGCCCTGGTGTTCTGCATAAGAGTATTTCCAGCTGGTGGGATAGATGCTGGTTATTAATGATCCTCAATTTGCATTTCTTTGCCTCGCCTGGGAAAGGCTGAGTTTCTGAGGGGGTGGGGGCTGCTGCTTTTCCTCACATTTCTGGGAAGGAGCACACTGGCCACTGTCATTTGTGGCTGCAACTCAGCAAAAACTCTGAGTGCCCTCCTAATACCGGGTGTCCCCACAGAGTTCCAGCCCAGTCTGCCCTTCCTCTTCTGTAGCCCCGAAGTAAGTGTATGTGGCTATTTTAGCGCTCTGTCCTGGCTCACTGAGTTCCTAGAGCATTCTTATAACTATTAATTAAATTCTATATCTGATAAATTGCTCTTTTTTTCCTGGACATTCCTCCTTTTCTTTTATTTGGGGCCTGATATTTTTGTCTTCCCATTTTATCTACCTCTTTGTGTTTTGTATATGTATTAGATAGAATTGCTATAACACCCAATCTTTGTATGGTGACCTTAAGTAGTATGTGCCCAGTTGGAACCATTGGTTCAGTCTCCTTTGTCTCTTGATCTTGATGCTCTATGTGTGTCCCTTGTGTGGGTCACATTGGCCCTTTTGTTTTAATTGGGTCTTGATTTTTGTTGGCCCATTCATGGGTTGTTTCTACCCTCAGGCTCCCTGACTGTGAGGCTAAACCCTGACTATTCATCCTAGCTGTTATACAGTTGCTTACAGAACCAAACCAAACCAAACCAAACAAAAATAAAACAAGAAAACCCCAACAACATCAACAGAAAGAACATTAACCAAAAGAAAAGAGAACAGAAAAAAAATATAAAACTAAGAATAAGAAGAGAAAAATAGAAAGAAAAGAAGGGAAATGAATAAAAATTAATGAAGAATCATGGCCAGTATGGCTCAACTGGTTTTGAGTTATCCCATGCACTGAGAGCTCACCAGTTCAATTTCCTGTCAGTGTACATGCCGGATTGTGTGCTTGATCCCAGAAGGGAAAGTGCAATAGACAACTGATCCATGTTTCTCTTTCTTACTGATGTTTTTCTCTCTTTCTCCCTTCCCCTTTCTCATTTTCTAAAAAACCAGTGATAACATATTTTTTAAAATAATAGAAAAAAAAATCAGTAAGAAAAGGAAAGAGAAATGTAAAAGATACAAAAGAAGAAAGTACTAAAGATATACAAGGAAAAGATTAAATTTAAAAAAAAAAAAAAGGAGTTTGCCTCTGCAGAATTTAGTACTTGCTACAGTCACTCTTTAGATATGCTGTGTTGAACCCTGCTGCATCTTGCTCTGCTGTTTTGTGAAGCTGCCCACTTTGCTGGTTTCATACCTCCTGGGAGGTTCTGTGGTGTAAGCCAACATCGCAGGGTGTCCACACCTGGCTCTCGGCAGTGTGTCTGAAGCTGTAAGTGTTCCACAGTTTGTGGCTGCCTGTGCTAGGCTTCGCTGAGTTCCGGCAGGACCAAGCCGCACTCCAAAGCTGGTTGTTACACCACAGGGCTCAGTTATGGGTCTGTAAATGCCCCAAGGTACTCCGGTATCTGCCTCCACCTGCCTCCAACTGCCAGCTGGCTGCCAGTCATACACTGAAAAAGCTTAGTTTCTGAAAGAGCCTCTGGCAGAATCAGGAGGATGGTACCCCTGGATCTTCCATTAGGTGGAGGTACCATTCAACCTTCACAGGAGATGGTGGTTGTGTGCCACCACCCCAGAGCCACACACCTGAGTCTGTCCCAGATTTTTTCCCTGACCTCAGCAATGCAGAGCCCCTAGTAGGCAGGTGAATGAGACCTCCAGAGCCCAGAGGTTGTGTCTGCAGGAAGCTGGGTGTTTCTTTTGGCTCTCCCATGAGGGGAAGTGCCAGGCAGGTTACCAGAAATATGGGAGAAATAGCCCTGCCTCACAGCCAGTCACTGACACCCCCTGAGTCTGTCCAGACTTCTATGCCTTAGTCTACGGCACTGTCTCCTCAGCAGGTCTTAAGGTACAGGGCTGGGCAGTGCAGACTCCAGAGGCTGGGGCCAGTGGTATACCAGAGGGTGGGGTAGTTGCTTTTACCTAGGCTGATGCCACTGGGAGGAGTTTGCTACTCTCAAGAAAAAGGGCTGTGTGGTATTGGGGGATGACTCAGCACAGGGATCCTGGTGGTTTCTCTCCCACATCTCTCCCCAAAGCCACCCACTTCATCTCTCCTCAGGTGACTCCAGGCTGCATTGTGCTCCCTCCTCTGGAGCTCAGGTGAGAGACTGTGAAGAAAAAAAAAATCTTGTACATTGGCCCTTTGAAAAAGTGGGTGTGTCTCCAGCAGGCTCTGGCTCCCCATGGTGAACAGAAACCCTGCTGCCTTTCCCAGCTGGGTACCACATGGGCCCGTTTCTGGCTCTGGTGCCTTGAACGAGGAGCTCGGTCAAGGGCCTGGGCTTTATACCTCTCAGAAGGAACCTTTTGCAGCTGAGATATCCCTCTGAATTCTTGGCTTACCACCCACGAGTGTGCGACCAGCTGCCCCAGCGTCTCTCTTTCCTACCAGTCTTGAGGTCGCCTTCTTTGCCAGTCCTTGGTTAAGTCTCCTCTTCAGATAATCTTCAGTTGGCAATTCAGGGTGATTGTTCCCCAATTTAGTTTTCTTTCCAGTTTTGTTCTGGGATGATATGCAAGAAAGATTTTCTTACTTCACCAACATCTTGAAAACTGATATTTTTCTAGTAATTAGATGAGTTTGTGTGTTCTGGAGAGAAATACCACAGAAGTCAAGTGCCATTCTTGTCATGCTATGTAAAATGTATGTACAATGAACTTGACTTCATCATCATTGATATTAACCTCGATGACCCGACTGAGGTAGAGTTTGTCAGGGTTCTCCACTCTACAGTTATTTATTGTTTTCTCTTCATACTGTGCTCTTTGGAAGGAGGTCACCATGCAGAGCAGCAGGGAATATGCTGTTTCTCCATATTTATATACATTACTTGGAATTTTGCTACATGAGAGATATGTGTATTCATTTCAATTGATTTATTCAATCATTTTGATATATCAGTATAGATTTGAGGATATTTATTTTATAATTTGCGTTAAAAATTAATTGTACTTTATTTTTATTTCTCAAGTAGTTTCAGCTTGGCTATTATAAACTCTTTCAATTGGTTTCAGTGTTGCTTTTAAATACTCCTTGTGACTTAAAATATATATATATAGCTTTCGTTTCCAGCACTAAAGAATGTTTCAGGCTCATCCTGTATATTTCCTGCCAGTCCAGGAGTCAACCATTTATTTGAGAGGTCCTGCTTCCCTTCATTAGATAATGTATTAGAAACCATAAGCAGGGTGCTAGGTGTGCTCAAGCCGCTGGTGCCGGTGTCTTCTGGGCATTCTCAGCTTTAGACCGGAGATTCATGGGTCTGTAAGCTAGTTCACATGCGTGTCTATTCATATACATTTCTATATGTGGCCATCATATCTATATTAAACTAAATATTAATCTATTATTGATCATTCTAGACTCCTCCCTTTGCTTATCTGTAAACTTTTACTCCAACAGATGTGTGGACCATCTGCCATTCATTTATTTAATAGTTTGAATCCAGTACACATGTATAGCAGTGCCAAAATTATTAACCCATTCCCAGTATGAAAAACTTTATTAAGTAGAGTAGAGGGTTTATGTACAATTCTTCTTTACCTTCAGTTTTACAGATTTTATTCATTTATAATTTACATAGAACAGTACCACTACCACCATCCCTTCAGTGAGATTGTTTCAAACATTTTCAATATAAGATTCTCTTGACACATTCTGCATTTCATCATGACATCCCCCAACCTTTTAAATGTTTTTTTTTTTTTAAAGATTTGCATACATTAATTTTTTAAAATCATTTCTTGATATCGGCAAAGTGTTGCCTCTGCTTTTATATTCTAGAAAAGCTTGTGGGGGATTGCTACAGTTTCTTTATTAAATAAGTGATACAACACAACAAGAAAACTTTCTGGGTTGGGTGGTTTTGTAATTTATTAGTAGTAGTTTTCTGAAATCATTTCAGAAAATTGATTTCTCTGTGTGGGAGTGTTAGTAGCTGTGTCTTTCAGAAAATTGATTTGTATCTAAATTATTAAGTTGTTGGTATACAGTTACTTATAATGTTCCATTTTGAACCTTTTTTTAATGTCCATGGGTCAATATGGATAGAACCACTCTTTTATTTTTGATATCAGTAATTTGTATTTTTAAAAAATTTTATTGGCTATTATGGCTAAAGGTTTATCAATTTTATTAATCAATTCAAAAGAATAAGGGTTTAGTTTTATTGATTTCTCTCTGTTGTTTTTGTTTTTCATTTCATTGATTTCCTCTTCATTTTTTTATTATTTGTTTTCCTCTTCATGCTATAGGTTTTCATTTCTCGACTTTCCTGTATAATGGAAGCTTAGGTTGTTGGTTTCAATCATCTTTATTAAAATATTAATTTAATGGTATAAATTTCTTCCCAAGCTTTCCACAAATTTTGAGAAGTTGTATTTTATTTTTACTTAGTCAAATATTTTTAAATTTCTCTTTGAGCTTCTATTTTGACTTATACATTATGTAGAAAGATATTCTTTTGTTTCCAACATTTGGGGGATTTTTCAGCTATTTTTCTGTTACTGAAATCCTTATTGTCTGGTGACATACTTTGTATAATTTTTATTTTTCAAAATTTGTTAAGGTTTGTTTTCTAAACTAGACTCTGGTCTATGTTTGTAAATTTTTCATATCAGCTTGGGAAGAATATTCATTTTGCTGTCTTTGGGAAGATTATTCCATAAAAGTCTGTTATAGCAATTTGAAAGTAGTGTTGTTTGGTTCAAGAATATCCTTACTAAATTGCTACCTGCTTGAACTATCAGTTTTGAGAGAGTGTTGTTAGCATCTACAACTACGTAATGGGCATGCTTACTTCTCCCTTCAGTTCCTTCAGCGTTTGCCTCATACATTGTGATGTTCTGTGGTCAGGTGTTTAGTATTACTACCTATTCCTAGAGATCCTACCACTATGCTACTGCACAATTCCCCTATTTAACTGGGCTAATTTTTCTTGTTCCGAACTCTGCGTGTAATTGCAATATCTTCACAGCTGTCTTTGATTAATATTAGCATGGTATATGTTTTTCTGTGACTTTACCTCAAACCTATCAATGTCTTCACATTAATTTTTTTTTTGGTAAACTTTATACATCCCCCTGACAATCTGTCTTTTAGTTTGTGTATTTGGATCATTCAAATATAAAGTGATTATTAATAAAACTCAGGGAAGCCCTGGCCAGTTTAACTCGGTGGTTAGAACATCGGCCCACTGTCCGAAGGGTTGCAGGTTCAATTCCCGGTCAGGAGCACGCACATGGGTTGCAAGTTTGTTCCACTGCCCTGGTCACAGTCATGTGGAAAGCAGCAAATTGATGTATCTCTCTCACATTGATGTTTCTCTCCCCCTCCCTCCCTTCCACTCTATCTAAAATTCAATGGAAAATATCCTTGGGTGTGGATTAACAAATAAATACATAAATAATACTCAATGAATATCAACAAGTTTATACTCTTGTCTATTTGTTATACCTCCCATTCTCAATTCTTTTCTGTTTTATTTCCTTGGTTCAAATTAAGCTTTCTATATGAGTCTATTATATCTCTTTTTTGTTGTTGTGACAATACATGAAAAACAATTAGTGTTTACATTAGTTTCCAATATACACTTTTAATTAATCTATATGCACTTTCAAATATCCCTATGCTGCGTTATGCACAATTCAGATACATTATAACAGAATGTTCCTAATTCACTCATTTCCTCTACTACAACATTGCTATCATTCTTCTTCTTAATGATCCCATACATTGTTATGGTTACTATTTTAAATGAAAAGTTATGTTTCCAATTAAATAAGAAAAATAAAATACTCTGCTTTCATACATTACTTTTTTTGTTTTTCTTATGTGGATCTGAGTTTCTGAGATATTTTCTTAATCCCTAATGAACTTCTTATAATAATTGTTGCAGTACGGGGCTTCTGGTAAGGCATTCTCTGTTGTGTATCTGATACACTTTTCATTTCTCCACCTTAGAATAATGATTTCCAAGGATGTAGACTTCTGAGTTTATGGTTTTCTCTTTTAACACTAAATATTTTACTTTACCATTTTCTGGCTTTCATGGTTTTTGATGAGAAGCCAGATGTAATTCTAACTTGTGTCCCTCTATAAGGACATTGCTTTCTTCATCCTCCAGCTTATTTCAGAATTTCTTCTTTCTCTTTGATTTTTGGGAGTTTGAGTTTTTGCAGTAGGTACCCATAAAAAATAACATATGTTCACACAAACTCTCATATACCAATGTGCACAGCGGCATGACTGATAGAAGCCCCAAACTACAAACAACACATAGACTGAGGAATGGATAAACAAAAGTGGTCTATTCACATAAAGAATGTTACTTGACAATAATCAGGATAAAGTAGTGATATAAGATACAAGAGGGATGAACCTTGAAAACATTACTATGCATGAAAGCTAGTCACAAAAGACCACACATCATATGATCTCATCTACGTGAAATATCCAGAAAAGTAAATGAAAGGGGCAGAAAGTAGATTAGTGGCTGCATAGGGCTGGGGAAAAGAATAATGGAAAGTGAATGCTGACAGGTGCAGGGGTTCTATTTAGGTTGAAAACAGTTTTCTAAATTTAGATAGTGGTGATGGTTACATAAGTCTATGTACATGCTGTAAACCACTGAATTGTATACTTCAAATGAGTGAATTAATGGTCTACAAATAATTTATCAATAATGATGTAAAATAAAAAGAAAATACTTGGACAGAAAAAATGGCGGCGGAGTTAATGGAAGCTACACAGACCATCTCCCAGGACCAAACTGGAATTACAATGAACATAAAGACAAATCGTCAGAAAGTGGCAACCGAAAGGCAGCTTTGAGAACCACATGACCAGGGACACTGACTCAATCCTGGTAGGCTTGTGAGGACGCGAGAGGGGGCTGGGATCTACAGGGCCTCGGCTGGGACCTGCTACGGCCTCAGCTGGACCTGCAGCCCCGGCTGGGACCTACTGCGGCCTCTGCTGGGACCTGCTGCGGCCTCGGCTGGGACCAGTGGCCTTGGCTGGGTCCTGCAACCTCAGCTGGGTGCTACGCCCTTGGCTGGGAGCTGCCATAGCCTCGGACACCCTTAGCTGGGAGCGGCGCCCTCAGGTTAAAGTCCCAGGTGGCTACACAGCGCAGAGCCCGGACAGAGGCTAAATTGGCAGCAGCCACTCACCTTGGGCTCTGGCAGAGGGAGGGCAGAATGAACTGGAACTGTGTTGGGACACGTGGGATTTGGAGAGTACTCAGAGCTTTTGCTGAATGCAGCCATGCAGGACTATGGTCATCTTACTCCTTCCCAGGGCCCCGGGGAGAGACTGAGGCCCCTTCCTCTAAGATTCAACCCCACCTGGTGGCCATTGAAATGCTAATTGAGGTTCATTAACAACCAGCATCTGCCCTACCCTCGGGAAATCCTCTTACACTGAGCACCTGAGGGAGTTTTTCATTCAATTCAGAAACCAAG
Organism: Molossus molossus; assembly: GCF_014108415.1. Classification (NCBI taxonomy): domain Eukaryota; kingdom Metazoa; phylum Chordata; class Mammalia; order Chiroptera; family Molossidae; genus Molossus; species Molossus molossus. The sequence goes on along the minus strand of NW_023425351.1, from coordinate 5,756,817 downwards.
GTTCTTCAGGTGGTCCCTACTAATCGCCTCCAGGCAAAAAACCTAGAGGATAACTACCATTCCCTGAGCTAGCAACTCTAACCAAGAAAGTCAAGACTTGACAGTGGTGTTTAAAGTGGGTCCTCTCTGCCTCATCCAAACCCAGGAGAGGGAGCCACAAACAGCAGAACACCAACACCCACAGGGAAAACATGGTAGGCTCCAAAGCCCACTGTGATAGCCAAAATGGTGAAACACAGACAAAAGCCAAATGAAAGAACAAGAGACCTCTACCGAAGATGAGATAAATGAGGTGGAGTTAAGCAAGTTAACAGAACTAGAATTCAGAGCCATGATCTTGAGGAAGCTCAACAGCATGTGCAAGGACATGAGCACCATGAGTAAAGACATAGAAATGTTGAATATCAACCAGTTGGAAATTAAAAATCACCAAGTAAAATGAATAATGACATATTATAAATTAAAAAACAAAACAAAACATATTGCAAAGTCTAAATAGCAGAGTAGAGGAAGCTGAGGAATGGATCAGTGAATTAGAAGATAGGGTAGAAAAAAATCAACCAATCAGAAAACCAAAAGAAAAAAATAATTAAAAAACAGGCAAACAGCTTAAGAGAACTGTGGTACAACTGGAAATGTAATAACATTCACATCATAGGAGTCCCCAAAGAAGAAAATGAGCAAGGGGTAGAGAATATATTTGAAGAAATAGTGACAGAAAACTTTCCTAATATGGTGAAGGAACAAGGCATTCAAGTTCAAGAAGCACAGAGAGTCCCACTAAGAAGAACCCAAACAGGCCCACACCAAGACACATAGTAATCAAAGTGCCAAAAATTCAAGACAGAGAGAATCCTAAAAGCAGCAAGAGAGAAGTAACAGGTTACCTAAAAAGGTAACCCCATAAGGCTCTCAGCTGACTTCTCACAAGAAACACTACAGGCCAGAATGGAATGGCATGAGGTAATCAAGGTCATGAGAAACAAGGATCTGAATCCAAGACTACTCTACCCAGCAAGGCTATCATTCAAAATAGAAGGTCAAATGAAGAGCTTCTCAGACAAAAAAAAAAAAAAAAAAAAGCTAAGGGAATACATTAGCACCAAACAAGCACTGAAACAAATGTTAAAAGGACTGCTGTAATTAGCAAGAGAAATAGGAAGAAAAATAGAACCACACTAAACAAAAATGGCAATAAATAAGTACATATCAATAATCACCTTAAATGTAAATGGACTAAATGCTCCCATAAAAAGACATAGTAGCTGATTGGATAAGAAAGCATGACTCACCTACATGTTGTTTACAAGAGACCCACCTCACAACAAAAGACTCACATAGGTTGAAAGTGAAGGGATGGAAAAAATTTTCTAAGCAAACAAAAAGGAAAAAAAAGCTGGGTAGCAATACTCATATCTGATCAAATGGATTTCAAAATGAAGACCGTAACAGGAGACAAAGAAGGCCACTACATAATATTGAAAGGATCTATTCAACAGGAAGATATAACCTTGCTAAACATATATGCACCCAATACAGGAGCACCAAAATATATTAAAAATCTTCTGGAGGACTTCAAAGGAGAAATCGACAGCAACACAATCATAGCAGGGGACTTCAACACCCCGCTGACATCACTGGATAGATCCTCTAGACAAAAAATTAGCAGGGAAACAGAGACTCTAAATGAAACACTAGACCAAATGGATTTAATAGATATCTATAGAGAATTACACCCCAAAACTACAGAATTTACATTCTTCTGAAGTGCACATGGGGCATTCTCTAAGATAGACAACATGTTAGTACACAAACTAAGTCTCTATAAGTTCAAGAAGACTGAAATCATATCAAGCATCTTCTTAGATCACAATGGCATGAAACTAGACATAAATTGCAACAAGAACATGCAAAGACATTTGAACACATGGAAGCTAAATAGCATATTATTATACAATGAATGGGTTACTGAGGAGATCAAGGAAGAAACAAAAAACTTCCTGGAAACCAATGAAAATAAAGACACAACAACACAAAATCTATGGGAGGCTGCGAAAGCAGTTCTGAGAGGGACGTTCATAGCACGACAGGCCTACCTCAAAAAAAACAACAACAAAAAAAAACCAAGAAAAATCTCTAATAGATTATCTAAACTCACAACTTACAGAGCTACAGAGCAAACAATCAAAAAAACAACCCCAGAGCAAGTAGACGGAAGGAAATAGTAATGATCAGAGCAGAAATAAATGACATAGAGTCCACGAAACAATTCAAAGGATCAATGAAACAAAGAGCTGGTTTTTCGAAAAGATAAACAAGACTGATGGACCCTTAGCTAGACTCACCACGAAACAAAGAGAGAGAACCCAAATACACAGATTCAGCAATGAAAGAGGAGAAGTAACAACTGACACCACAGAAATACAAAAGACTGTTAACAGCTACAAAGTACAATTATATGTCAACAAATTCGACAATCTAAGCAAAATGGACAAATTTCTAGAAACACATAGTCTCCCAAAACTGTACCAGGAAGAGATAGAAAACTTGAACAGACCAATAATAACAGAAGAAATTGAAGATGTAATCAAGACTCTCCCAGTAAACAAAAGTCCAGGCCTGGATGGCTTCACGGGGGAGTTTTACCAAACATTCTAAGAAGAACTAACACCCATTCTCCTCAAACTATTTCAAAAAATTAAAAAAGAAGGAAGACTTCCAAACTCGTTTTATGAAGCCAACATAATTCTAATTCTAAAACCAGAAAAAGACAGTACACGAAAGAAAACTACAGGCCAATATCCCTGATGAACATAGATGCCAAAATCCTGAACAAAATATTAGCAAATCAGATCCAGCCATACACCAAAAAAATTATCCACCATGACCAAGTGGCATTCTTCCCAGTGATGCAAGGCTGGTACAATATTCGCAAATCATTAAACATGATATACCACATAAATAAAAAGAAGAATAAAAACCACATGATGATATCAATAGATACCAAAAAAGCCTTTGACAAAGTCCAGCATTATTTTCTGATAAAAACGCTCGGCAATACGGGAATAGAGGGATAATATCTAGATATAATAAAGGCCATATATGAAAGACCTACAGCCAACATCATACTCAATGGGCAAAAACTAAAAGCATTTCCCTTAAGAACAGGAACACGGCAAGGATGCCCAATTTGCCATTCTTATTTAACACAGTACTGGATGTCTTAGCCACAGCAATCAGACAAGAAGAAAAAATAAAAGGGATCAAAATTGGAAAGGAGGAAGTGAAATTGTCATTATTTGCAGATGAGATGATACTATACGTAGAAAACCCCAAAGACTCCATCAAAAATTTATTAGACTTAATAAATGAATTTGGAAAAGTTGCAGGATACAAAATTATCGTCAAGAAATCGATGGCATTCTTATACACCAATGATGAACTCACAGAAAGAGAAACTAAGAAAACAATCCCATTTACCATTGCAGCAAAAAAAAATTAAGATACCTAGGAATAAACTTAACCAAAAAATAAAGGACCTATTTACAGAAAACTACAGGTCATTGCAAAAAGAAATAGAGGAAGATATAAAAAAGTGGACACACATACCCTGTTCATGAATTGGAAGAATTAACATCATTAAAATGTCAATATTACCCAAAGCAATCTATAGATTCAATGCAATCCCCATCAAAATACCAATGACATACTTCACAGAAGTAGAACAAATGTTTCAAAAGTTCATATGGAACCAAAGAAGACCTTGAATAGCCACAGCAATCTTGAAAAAGAAGAACAAAGTTGGAGGGATCACATTACCAGATTTCAGGTTATATTACAAAGCCACTGTAATCAAAATAGCCTGGTACTGGCTCAAGAACAGACATATAGACCAGTGGAACAGAACAGAGAACCCAGAAATGGACCCAAGGCAATATGCTCAATTAATATTGAAAAAGGTGGCAAGAGCATACAGTGGAGTAAGGACAGCCTCTTTAATAAATGGTATTGGGAAAACTGAACAGCTAAATGCAGAAAAATGAAAGTAGATCATCAACTTATACCATACACAAGAATAAACTCAAAATGGATAAAAGACTTAAATGTGACTCATGAATCCATAAATATCCTAGAAGAAAATGTATGCAACAAAATTTCAGACATCATACGCAGCAGAATTTTCACTGATACATCACCTAAGGCAATAGAAACAAAGGAGAAAATGAACACATGGGACTACATCAAACTCAAATCTTCTGCACATATAATGAACATAACAATCTGAGGAATGTGGTAGTCTCAGAGATGTAGAAGTGGGGTACAGACTGACAATCCCCAGAAGAGGGGTGGTGGGGGAGAGATAAACCACAGAACTTATATGCATATATGCATGAACAATGGTCGTGGACAACAAAGCTGGGCACAGGGTAGGGAGGAAGAGGGAGGGGGGAATCAATGGGGGGTAAAGGAGAAACATCTGTAACAAAAATAAATAAATTAATTAATTAATTAAAAAATAATTGACACCCCCTGTTAAAAAAGAAAAAAATACTTTTGCAGAAGTTACTTAGTACCATTTAAATGTTATTTTAAAATTTACTAGTTGTAATTCCATTTTAATTTTTGTGTGAAAATAAAAGGAAAAGACAGAAAACAAATGTATAGCTTAGTACATTATTACTAAGGATACAAATATCCTTTTAAGCAATGCTATGCCAAGAAATAGAATGTCTCTAACACCCAAAATAACTATTGTGTGTCTTAATCATAGCCTTCAAATGTAAGCACTAACCTCAATTTTAAATCCATGAGTTGCTTGGGTCATTTTTATCATGATGTGCACACGCAGAGCACACATGGGCGTGTGTTCAAGGATCGAAGGGGTCAGCTGAAAGAGCTCCCAATGTTCAAGGCTGGGGCCATTTGAACAACAAAATAATATTGTAGCATTGGATCGTAATTTATTTTATAAAATACACATCAATGAGCCCTAGCTAATATAAATAAATGAGTGAATAATTAAATGCAGAAGAATAGACAAATCTGTGCAGAACAATATCGACTTATGCATTTAGGTCACATTCTGGAGGTGAAATACAACTCCTCATTTCTTTTTTTTTTATCCTCACCCGAGGACATTTTTCCATTTTTTGTTCAGGTAGAGTGGGAGGGAGAGAGAGAGAGAGAGAACATCGACGTGAAAGGAACACATCGAGTGGCTGCCACCCGCACGACCGACCAGGGCCGGGGACAAACTGCAACCGAGGTACATGCCATTAGCAGGAACCGAACCCGGGTCTCTCAGGACCGCAGGCCGACGCTCTAACCGCTGAGCCAAACCATCCAGGGCTAACTCCTCATTTCTTAAAAACAGGCTGTACATAGTGACTTTTCCCCAAGAGCACAGCATGACAAGGAAGGAAAGAGGAGCTTGGGAGTACAGAAATCTGACACTGACAAACAGTACCTCAGCCGAGTGATTAAGGTCAACGGAACCTTCATATTTATTAGGATACTGTGTGTCCTTGATATGATAAAAGGTCGACGACACTATACTTCTGAGGTCTTCTTTTCAAAATCACATAAACTCAGTGTAATAAGAAAACTATCACACTGATTCCAATTCACAAATACTCCACAAAATATCTAGCAAGTAGTCCTCAAAATAAGGCTGTCAGGAACAAGTGAAGACCGAAACCGTCACAGCGAGAGGAGCCGAAGGCAATGTGATCATTAAATGCAGTGTGGTCTTCTGGATGGGATCCTGTAACGAAGGGAAGACAGCAGAAAACTACGGACATCTGAATGAACTAGGACTTCAGTTAATAAGAATGTATCAGTATTTGTTTATTACTTATGACAAATTTAAAATGTTGTTGTCAGATGTTAATATAAGGGAAATTGAGTGTGGAAACACTCTGTACTATCTTTCAATTTTCTATAAATCTAAAACTGACATAATATGTTTATTTTAAAAAACTGAATAGAATGGTGTGTACTATGATTTTATATTGATTTCTCTTTCTTTGACATTTACTCATTTTTCTCTCTCTTCTGTCTGGAATGTCAGCACCTTGGGAGTGAGAATCTCTTTTATTTAATGAGTTGTGTATTGACACTTCTGGTGGATTAATCAGTATATAGTGAATGAAATATTGAAGTGCATTCCCTACCTCAGACTAAACTTCCCACTAGTCTAAGTTCCTTTTCTCTTGTACATCTTACCTCCTTATTTTCCCTCCCTCTCTTCAAATAATTCCCACAGCCTTTATATTCAACTGCCAAGTGCTTCTCCTACCAACCTAAGAAGCTTTAGTTATTAGCCCTTGGCCTACCAGTTTTTAAAATGCTCTTACTTTTCCCATAAAGAACCACAGGATTACAGATGAATTAACAGAAATATGGATCTCCACCTACCGTTTTGTAAATTTGCACTTGAAAAATTATTTGGACTCTATACAGCTGGAAAAGGGTAGAAATCGAATTTAACTAATGAAGCCTTGCTCCAGAGCTCAAATTTTAACAAGCACATGCCAATTACATTAAATAGTTTGGAGATGATTTTGTTATAATAATCTTTCTTCTGAAAATATAAAGGGAATTAAAATTCTCAACTTTTTCTGTCTCTCTTTCTCTCTTTCTCTCTTTCTCTCTTTCTCTCTCTCTCTTTCTCTCTCTCTCTCTCTCTCTTTCTCTCTCTCTCTTTCTCTCCTTCCTTCCTTCCTTCCTTCCTTCCTTCCTTCCTTCCTTCCTTCCTTCCTTCCTTCCTTCCTTCCTTCCTTCCTTCCTTCCTTCTTTATCACAGGAATGTATAGCTTGACTGTTGAGTGTCCTGACTATTCAGTGTCCTGTCCTGGTTTGACTAAGCTGATGTCTACTGTTCAACTGTGTTGTTAAGGGCTCTAAATGTGTGCTGTGCTGTGTGCAAACAGAAAAATGCTTTCTCTGCCATAGCATTTGGAATAGCTCTCTTAGTGCCTGTCCTCTACCTACCTCCCCACAGCAGATCATTCTGTCTGCTTTCCTGTCCAACTTTCCTCACCTTCTAAGTGTTCCTCGCGGTTCTTTTAGTCCCTCATCTGCAGAGAATTTGGATTCACATGGCATATGATGTATATATCCTGGCCTTATTATAGCTCACTGGAAAGTACTTTCCTGTCTTTCCAGGGCCCTGTCTGTGTCTAGTACCACTGTGGGTTTCTGCTGCTGCTAATCTATACATTGCCTCATTCCTCTGTTGAGATTTTCTCCAAATGCCCTAATTAAATCATCTTGAAATGACTAAAGTAGCTTCTACTAACTAGACCCTAATAGTTATAGATGCTTGTCTATATTTCAAGTTTTCCTGGGATCTTAATTAAAGCTGTTGTAATTTTTGTAGAAGTCCCATAAATATATGTTGATTAGAATAATAAATTAGATGATAAAATATTATGAAAATAGATTAATTACTAACTATGGAGACCATAAACAGTAAGACCTTAATCTAATTAAGGAAAGAATACCTCTGGCTAGAGTATATGTAAATATCTTGGAATAGAATACCTAATATTTTGTTTAACTGATAAGAATTAATAACATAAACCCTTCAATATAATGAAGTCACGTACCAGTGAGTCACGTTCCCCTTCTCTCTACCTTCACCTCGCACACATTTGTACTTACTCTGATTGTGGAGACTAAAGTTAGCTTTGGGTAATATTATCATCATCTCCTTTTTTGAGATATTTTCCAACATGCAAAGATTTAACTTCAGAGCTGGTCTTTGGGAGGGTGAATACAGTTGCCTTTGAAATGGATACAACTCCTTTCAGTTCACTGACTTGAGATAGCTTTAAAATATGCAGGACAAATTATGTCGAGGTTCATTGCATTAGTTGGAGCTGTAATGTTTGATTTATTTAAATGTATTTGCTGTTTACCTGGTGAGCTGCTCATAAGAATTTACAAGCTCCTGACATATGACACCATAAAAAAAATTCCAGAAAATACATAGAAACAAATTGCTACTTAGCACTAAAATAATGAGATGAGATATATTTAATTTATCATGAAAATGTTAACAAAAAAGCATCCAGAAAACATTTACAATCTCTAGTGTTTCTTTCACACTGACTTGATGTTGAAAGTCTTGTCAAAATATTTTATCTTTACAAAAATATACTTTGATGGTCAGATTATAGAATATGTTGTATTATCTAATAATGGCTAACAAAATATTTTACTTTTACAGCAGAAATCTGCTTATATTTAACAATATAAAACATTTAATTGAAATACTTACAGCTTGTGAAAATGAGAGAATATGTTATCGATGGAAGTGGAGTGTGCACCGTTGGGAGTGGGGGATGTCTTTCCCCAATGGGTGCTAGGGTTGGGTTCTTACTATATCTTGAGAAAAATAATTTTCTAAGACTCGCAGGGGAAAATGAGAGTTCTTTACTTGTGTGAAGTTATATCCCTCGGTTGCTAAACTCCCAGTCTCCTCAAGCCAGTCCTGGAAGGTACGCAGCTGGGGCTTCAGCAGAGCTAGAAGTGAAGCCAGTGTCCAGAGCTTCTGTTCCGTGGTGGAGATAAGTTCAGCATAACCTCAGGCTAATCACAGTCCATCAGTCCATTGTGTGTGGGGTCCACGTGGCCATGAGCCATGTGGGCAACTGCAGGAGCATGAGAGCCCTGCCAGCCAGGAGTCAGCATGAGCAGCAAGAGAACAAGAAGAGAACTCTCTGTGTTAGGAGCTAAGTATCTCACATCTCTCCCCATTGCAGTGGTCATGCCGATTCTGGCCAGTGACTCCCTCCCAGCTGTGGTAGACAGGCAGGCACTTTCCCACGTCACCCACACCTTCCTGGGCATGTGGCTACTATCAAGTCCCTTACCCCATCTGCAGGGAACAGACCTGGAGAATGTTAAACTTCCACTTCCTGGCACAAATGGCATGCTGCATTATCTGGTCTCCCCTTTGTTCCCTTCCTGTTAATTAATAACCAGTTATTACAACGGTATCAAATGCACACTTGTTTTTAAAGTGATGTAACTCAAATACTCTGTCAGAGACACAAAACCATAATTATCATCATTATTAATAAATAAGTACTGAACACTCAGTGTACACATAGCATTCTCTTGGATCAGAAAGTCACACCAGAGGCAGTTTCTCCCTGTAGAATTCATAGTTGAAGATGACAGTACATGCAAACCAGAGCAGGGCGAGTAGGCACACAATATGAGGTGTTATTAGATGCTAGTGATAGACAGTATAAAACATGCGCTTTATTTTTAAATTTTTTCACCCTGTCCCTATAATTAATTATGCTCCATATACTCAGGGCATGTGAAGTATGATGCTTATTTAGTAACAAATAACTATGACCACATCAAATGAAATTCAGTCACTTTATTGTTTTTCTATGTTAAACCCCTTTGAAATTATATATGTAATGGACCAGGGGCCTGCACTTTGTTTTCTACTTTGCTACTCTGGACTTAATCAAAGAAATCATAGTATTTATCTGATACTGTTTCTTATCAATAGTTTGAATAAGGTTATATATCTTCTAGTTACATCCTATTGAGTTTGATAATTAGTTTGGAAAATATCTAAGGATTCCTTTTCAGTTCCTTTCACAAAGCAATATCAAAAAGAAGGCATACTTTGTTGCTGCTATTGATTTCTTTACAATGCAATATTTGTTGTTAGTAATTAGTTTTGTGACTCCTGCACTGTCACGGTAGTGAGAGTCAGTTCCAGCGGTGAACGGAAACTGCTGGTTTTGGATTTTCAGACCTGCATGCTGTGTGTCGGAGACAACTTTATTGAGTCTGCAGTTTATGAAGTAAGATAGGAACGGGATCAGCAGCATTGTTGTAGTGATTTCCCAGTCCAGTGATCTGACAAATAGTTGCCCCAATCAATCTGTCAACATGTCTTTCCCATGCTTCCTTTTTAATCTCACTAAATTGTAGCTGTGGAACAACTCTACCTGGGGTTATTGCTGCCCCCAGTTGCTAGGGAGACAGAGCAATAATAGATATGGAAGTAGAGCTTTTTTCCCTCCTCTTATTACTAGCAAGTTTTTACTTGTACTCAGCACTTTGAATATAACTAAGGCAGGTAGACTGACAATAGGGAATTGTAAAGACATATGAGTCTAGTGTCCAGCTGGCCAGGGAATTCAGCTTTCCTTATTCTCGCCTACATATCACCTTCTTTTCAAAGGACGTGTTTGTGAAAATTACAATTAGTTCTTTTCTCCAAGGCTCTTTCAATTGAAAGTATTATTTGTGAGTTTACATACCCTCAATAAACACTCTTCTAAAATTTTTTTTAAAGTATATTTGTATTGACTTTTTTAGAGAGAGAGTAAGGAAGAGAGAGAAACATTGATGTGTGAGAGAAAATCAGTTGGCCACCTTCTGCACGCCCCCTAGTGGGGATCGAGCTCACAACCTGGGCATGTGCCCTGGAATACGATCTGGATGTTCTCTGACAAAATGCATTGTAAATGTGGAGGTTAATATGAAAACACACTAACACAGAACTAATCTCAACATATTATCATGAATGTTGACCCCTTTCCTGGCCATTCCATGGGTGAAGATGGCACACGGGCGTGGAGAGGACTGGGTAGGGAATGCAGTCTGGGTGCAGCTGGGTGCATGGAAACAGAGCTCTCCCAAGGCATTGTTTTCGTCATTCAAGCACCAGGTTACAGCAGGGTCCTTAGGGATCTTGTTGAAATAGAAGCAGAAAAGTCCACTAGAGGGAAGTTCAAGAAGACAAAATAGACAGGCAAATTTATAAGTTTGCTAACAGTCATCCTCATATATTTTTAGTAATTTTCATATAAGTAAGATGTCTTCCAAATAAAGTAAATGCATCTCATAAAGTGCATGTACTTTGATATTATAGAATATCAAAATTCTATAAATACCTTATGGATTATACAATTGTCATCTCTCCAATAATTCTGTGCACCATAGATTTCTTCATGTATTTAGCAACATATAAGGCAAACTGTTTTCTCCCTACTCGTTTTGTATGTTATATTTGAGACACTCGTGTACTAGGTTATATTTGCGACATCCACATCTGTTTTCCCTTGGCAGTACAGCTGTTTCTCCCTGTGCAAACTTCCATTACCCAGGAAATGCTGCCACAGCCTACTCTGGTGGCCTCGACAATGATGCTGATGGCATCAGAGTATTTATATGGTACTCAGTGAGCATCCTGGGGGCTGGGGACATTTAAAATCAGAATAACAAAAGTAAATTACTTTGTAATAGAATAAAATGACAGTATATAGTAGGAAACAGCACAAGCAATTCTAAAATATTTACTTCTTAGAGCTGTGCTCTGCAAACATATGATAATGTGCATAAACATATTTAGTAACTATATGCTCCAGCTGCCAATCTAATGTGGGTGTAATAATGTTTGTTTTTCAGATTTTGAAAATTTATTTTATATGAATCTTATACAGAATTCTAAAAGATAAGAAAAAGTATCATGATTTCCCTCTTTTCCTTCAAAATTCTACTTAAGTCTGTACACTACTAACAACCTAAACGTTCATGCAGCTGTGGTTTTTAATATCATAAATGTAGAATACATATATGCATTAGTTATGTTAGTCAAATATGATTATTCAAAATATCATCTTTATGAGGTCATTTTAAAAGCTCTGGATTTTCTTAGATAAATATAGAGATGCTCTGTACCTCACTGTCCTCATTTTAACATTACACATTCTGTATTATATGTAATACATTTTATGTATTATATGTAATACGGCATTTTTAATGTGGTAGAGATTTGTGTGTTTGTTGCATTGATTTGAATTTTATATTTATTGATCTCAAGAATAAAATATGCGTAGTAAGTAACGTGTACAACTGCAGTCTTGCGAATTCAGACAGAAGCTGTGTATTCCACGTTGTCGTGTTTTCTGGCCCCTGGGAGGATCTCCCTCTGGCCCTCTCGGAGCGTGGGCAGAGAGCTGGTGCTGTTAGCTGGTCTCGAGACCATTGGATGTCTGGAAGCCAAGAGGTGATGACTGTCATCTCAAAATTGCTCTGAAAGTCAAATATACTTTAAAAATATTTTTAAAAATTTGTCATTAAATAAAAACCATTGGGCTTTTTGGAAAATGGCACATTTATAAAAATTTATTTACACATGTAGTTTTATTTGTCCATCTATTTTATATTAGTTATATTTGAGCAAGTTACTTAACTTTCCAATGTTTTCAAATTCTCATTTGTAAAATAAAAAGTAATAACTTCTGGCTTGTTTACTCCACAGGCTTAATTTGATAAACCTAAGGCATTGTAACTTGCACACTTGGTGACATATTATTCATTTATATAAACATGAACCATTAAACATACAGCTGAATGTCAAATTTTTAGTAGACATAAATTAACACGTCAAAATTATTTATTGGTCAGATAATGTGGTCTAATGTTCACTAGAGAAAATATTATTATATTGAATTATTATCGAAATATTTTAACAATGTTGCATTATAAGTCATCCTCATATCTGAATGTGCAATTTTAAACAACCATTGATGGGTGTAGGTGAACTAACAGTAATAGTGGTAAGATTCAAGCTTATTATTTTTTGTGATTTTGCCCAGTACAAGAGAGAAATGGTAAATTTGTCCTTATTTGTTGGCCTTAGCAAACTTAAGAACCATTAATTTTTTCTTTTGGGATCATCCAAAACATAGTGGCCCTGTGGAGCAGTTGCTTATAGAAATTGTGACCAAAACAAACAAACAAAAAGAAAAACAGCTGTCTTTATATCTATTTGAAAAAAGTGATTAATTCAGCTAGAGTTAAATAATAGGCATAACTGTTGCAAAATTTATATCTATCTATCAACTCTCTGTCTATCATCTATCTATCTATCTATCATCTATCTATCTATCTATCAATCATCTATCTACCTACCTACCTATCATCTATCTACCTACCTACCTATCATCTATCTATCATCTATCTATCTACCTACCTATCATCTATCTATCTATCTTTCCAGATATAGCTGTGTCTTCTAAGTTCTGGGTTAGTAGTTTAGTTTAAGATGTTCTTCTCACTCCTAGATTTTACATGGCATCTCCTATTTAGGTTCTTACAACTTTTTCTGTAGTATTATTTACATTTAACTCTTTAATTTATCAAGATGCATTTTTATTGTTAGTGCACTGACTAAATAGTATCCGAAGTTGTTTTCTTCTTCTAAGAAAATTCAGATGTGCCTGCACCATTAGTGACAACCAACCCTTTAAATACTAGATATAAAAAATCTCTCTCTTATGTATTAAAAGTGCAAGGTTATTAAGATCTCTTTTGGAGTTTCTGTTCATTTCTACCAATTACTTTGTGTATTTGTATATCAATAATATATTGATTTGACCATATGTCATTGTAGCATATGTTGATGTTGCTATTTCAGCTCCTCCTAACCCCTACTCCTGCTTTTTAAAACATTACTTTGATATTCTGGGGGATGTTTTAAAACTTTCTGCTGGCTTAATTTTTCCTTATAAAATTTTTATGAAGTATGAAGCATAAAATATAAGAGTTCAGCTTTTGTTTTCTGTCCTTCAATCAGAATTTACAGTTTAATTCAAGGCAATCTATGCTTATTTGTTAAACCCCTACAGATTTTTTAGTCACCCACCCCTAATGATTTTTAATATTTATCTGGTGTTTATTGCTGGCATAAGAAAAGGGTATTTTACAATATAGCAAATTACTAAGAAGCTGACAACATATTTTATTTTAAATTTGAAATTCTAATTAGTATTTAAGTGGAGTATTTTTGAATAAACAATTATATTTTTCATAGGCATAATTCTATTTTTTTAACTTATCAAAGTTACTTTATCTTCTTTTACTGTATTTGAAAGAACTCATAAAATATTTTTAAAATATAATAAAGACAGTTGGCATCTTTATTCAGTGCCTGATTTTAAATGACATGGTTTCATTGTTTTAACATTTAAGATCATTTTATTGCTTATCAAAATTGACTTTATTAAGGTTATTTATTCAAAATTATGTGATGAAGATGTTTCATGGGTGAGATGCCATGCTGAGCTCTATGAAGCCATCTCAGAACAAGGTATAGCTTGTTGTCCTGTAGCACACATTTTCACGGAACTGAGACAGACAACACACATGGATACAGTACCTGGTAGATAACAAGGTGCAGCTGAGCATGAAAAATGATAGGCAGAAGAAGTAAGCAAAGACGGAAGTATGTGGAGAGCTATAATTTTAAGTAAGCTGATGAAGCTAGGACCCACTGGAGTGTTTTGGAAGGAAAGAGTAGAAGGAGGTAAGGCTTTAGCCATATGAATATGTGGAAAAGGACCACGCTCGACACAGGAAGGGTCACGTGTATTCAAGACATATCATGAGTTTTTTGTATTCTTATTATTCTTAGCTTTTGTGTTAGAAATTGCAGCTCAGTTTGACAGAATGTTCTTTCAGAATCTCCAATGATAAAGAAAAAAATGTCTGTTGTTTTCTGTCTATTATCTATTATCTATTTATCTATGTTATAATAGATAAATAATATATGTATATTTAACTTGTTGATGAAATTAATTACATTGACAATTTCTTGATATTTATCCAGGTTTACTCTGTTGAAATAAAAGTTCATAGAACAATTTCATTTGTCATTTGTTGGATTCTATATGCTAACAGTGAATTTTGAATTATTTCTTCTAGAGTCATATTAAAGATAGTCTCTTGTTTCTTCTCTTCAAACTGTGTAACAGCTTTTATTAATTTTTATTTTAGTTTGATTTAATAATATGGATTGAAAAGATCAAAAATTTTATGCTGGAATAATTTCTTCTTTAAGAATTAAATAAAACAAAGTAACATATTATTTGAATCATTGAGGTAGCCATTTTGAAATTAAAACAAATAACAGAAAACATTTCTATCATCATGTTAAGTAGCTAACAAAGTATTCTGCTTGTTGAGTTAAAGTTCAACTCATCTAGAATGTGACTTTTCACCTGCTTTTATTGCATAAAATCTTGTTTAAATGGGGCCTTCAAATGTGATGGAATTATTTTTAGTAATAACTTTAAATAGTTTAATAAAATTTGATCAAGTGTTTCAACATTCTTGCTTCACTAAAGTAAATGATTCTTTCTCAATTTTAAATTTATTGTAGAATATTATTGTTATACCTGATTATTAAAGCTAAAACTTGTTATTACTTTAATCTTCATTCTTAATTGCAATATTTACCCAAATCCAAAATTACTGCATACTTGAGCACTATTTTAGGCTGACTCTTCAGAAAATCAGAAATACTAAAGTTTTAGTAGTTTTTTAGCACATTAACTAGATATATATTTTTGTTTTGAGTTAGTTTTAAACAATATACAATTTATAGAAGACATGCCTATAAAAAATGTATTGTATTTATATATAGGAGTGTTTTGTACAAATTAGATGCAAGAAAGATGATGAAGTGTGTGAATTCGAATACTGCACCCTCAGTAATGCCATGTTACCTTTCCTGAGTTGTAAGTGCACATAATTTTAATTCCTATCCCTTCCTCCATCCATTCTTAGCTTTTCAGCACTATTTCGTATCATCTGTGCTAGAAATTCAAGGTGAGAGATGATCTTTCTAAATTATCCCAAATTATTATGTTTTTTCTTTTGCTTTGCTTCCTCTAAATTCTGCATTGTGTCTTATTTCTCACAGTGGTTTACCCATTGCTTCACATGGTGATGTGACATGATTTTCTTGGATTCATCGCTATGCCCTATGAATGGTCAGTTAGGCCGTTTCTGCTGTTACACTTCATTTCCTATCCAACCCAGGCGAAGGTTTATCTCTTCAGAAGCCCCTATCTCCCACCCTGACCACGTAGCCACCATGACACCACATGTAGTCCGTCTGTGTGGATGTATACACCTGTACTCAGATCACAGGAGAGTAGCAGTCTCCCCTACCCTGCCACTCTAAAGATAGCTCTGTAACCCTGAAATGTTGCAGACTCTCAGAAGAAAGGTTCATTTGATGTGACTGACCCCTTAGAGGAAATTTAACAGCTGACATGGACCCTTCAGGCAACAGAGGATCCACATTTTATAAATGATAAGAGCCTAGCAACCATTTGCTGGCAGAGGCTCTCACGTACTTCGTCTGCTGGGAAGAACCTCAGGCACCAGCTTCTGTGCTGTGCCGCACTTGCTTAGGCCACGAGTCAACTCCTGCTGGGACATCCTGGTTTTATGTTTCTGCCAATGGACTAGGCTGGCACTGTCCTATCAGAACTGCACAATGTCAATACTTCATTAATATAAAATGGACTTAATTGTCATCTTAGGTGGAACTTTTACCATTAAAAAATGGCCTGCCCACCTGGCCTGTGTGGCTTAGTGGATTGAGCATCATCTCATGGACTGAGAGGTCTTGGTTCGATTCCCCATCAGGGCACACGCCCAGGTTGTGGGCTTAATCCCCAGTGTGGGGAGTACAGGAGGCAGCCGCTCAATGTTTTTCTCTCACATCCACATTTCTACCCCTGTCTCCCTTCCTCTCTCTCTAAAAACTCAATAAAACATATTAAAAAAAACAAACAAAAAAAAAACATGTCCTGCCCCTTACCTCAGCAGAACACAATTTAGGTAGCTGCCTGAATCAGTGTCTCCCAGGCTGCAGCTCCTTTTTTGCAAAGAATAAATGATTTTATTCTTTATTACAGTATAAAATTAACACTGGTTTACAATATGAAGGTAGAGTCACAATGACCAGAGGATCTTAACCCATTTCAGGAACACCTTTAAATTACAGATTCATCTCAAGCTCTTACCCTGTAATACATGTAATAAGTCAAGCCCTCCCGCCAACACCAACAGACTGACAATCCCCAGAAGAGGGGGTGGAGGGGAGAGATAAACCGCAGAACTTACATGCATGTGTGTATGAACCATGGACATGGACAATAAAGGTGGGGTCAGAGTGGGAGGGAGAGGAAGGGAGAATCAGTGGGGGGAAAAGGAGAAACATCTGTAACAAAAATAAATTAATTAAATAAAAAAACAAGATAGGGATTACATGTAAACAAACTATTTTTTTAATTAATTTATTTTTGTTGCAGATGTTCTCCTTTCCCCCCCATTGACACCCTAGTAAAGCGTGCTACTGATCTATTTTTAGCATTATTATGTTGTCTGTTAAACAGCCTACCTGTTTAAAATCAACATTAAATGACTATTTAAAGTCATCCCTTAAGGTCATATTTAATTTCCTTTTCAGCCAGGAGTCAGGAATTTAAGAAAATTATTTACTGAAATTAACAATATTTTGAGAGAGAGGAGTCTAATGTTAATGTGAAATTCTGGTAACTGTTGTGCATCACTGTCATCAGTGAGCAGCAGTAATTATCTTTCTTTATTGACATCGAAATCTTATTGTGTTGGCATGACATCACGTTAGGGTCGTAACTATGAGTTGTCTAACTGTGCTGGTTGTCACTGAACAAATGTGTTTGTGTATATGTGTGTGAGAGATTCCTGTGTGTGTTTCAAGTGTGTCCAGGCAAAGCAGAAGCCCCCTCTTCATCAATTAAAAACAATTCTCTATAATGGTGTGAAGGAGAGGGATGGACTGACAGACATGAGGATTTTTTGGGTAATGAAAATACTATGTATGATATGATAATGGTGTGTTTGTATCAGTTCACCAAATTTAACATGTATCACTTTGCTAGGGGTTGTGATCCTGGAGGAGGCTATACACATGTGGGGGTAACTGAACCCCAGCCAACAGGTTTGGTTGCCTATCACAACAAAAGCTAGACTCGTGCTGGTGAAAAGGAATGAGGTTTGAGTGTCAGCATCTCACGAAGATGGGGGTACTTGTGTCTTCAGAAACCCATCTCAACAGTCTAAATGCATGTGGAGGGTTTTATAAGGGTGGAGAAGGGAAGCAGCACCAGGACATCACGGGGAGGGAATTGCAAGCACAGCTGCTCTTGAGAAGGGGGAGCCGGGAAAGGAAGGGGGCTGAAGGGCTGCATCTGCAGCTCCTCTCCTTCCCCCATTCCAGTGCTCTCTCTCTTCAAGCAAGAGTTTGTAGATTCACTGCGGAAGCCTCCGGATCCTCACAGCTGGTTCCGAGCAGCCCTTTCTCCCTTGGAGCAGACTTTTCTAGGCTGTAAAAAAGGGCTAGATCAGAAATGAAAAGGCAGGGCTTTATCTACACACTCTAAGAAAACAGAATACACATCATTTATCACTTAGTTGAAAAGTGAAATCAGGGTTACAGGGGCAGAGGTTCTGGGAAATCTCTACACTTTTTCCTCAATATTACTGTGAACATAAAACTTTCCCATAAAAATAAAGTGTGTGTGTGTGTGTGTGTGTGTGTGTGTGTGTGTGTATACAGTTTCTTTCCAGGGAGAAATTTAAAACTATGCACAGGCAGAGAAAACAATCCCAAGCTAGGAGCATTTCTGATTATATTCCAAAGCAGTAGCAGATAGCTAAATCCCTCTTAAAATCTCATATCAGATAGAATAGCCTCCAAGTAGAAGGAAAAACAGACAAAAGGTATAAAATGAGTTTATGAAGTTTCCTGTTTAACTGGTGAATGGAGCTTAAGCATAATCCGTTCATGAACTGAGTTGTTAGTTGTGTCAATGGAGTAAATTTATAAATATCCCCTTTAATTCAATTTCTCCTTTCTGTTCTCCTGATTGCCATCATTTACCAGTCTCTGCCCATGCTCATGTACTCATCCAAGGCAATAACTGTGCTCATACATTATCTGATTAAAATGCACAGCATTTGATTTGCATTATAAAATGTGAATGAAAATGAAAAATACAATGGGATTCATAGGTGCAGGTGTCTAATTTTGCAGGAAGATGACATTTATCATGATTCATGGTGTAAAACCTATATTTTCTAACATGACAGTATCAGGTGGATGAAATATGCATTCACAGCATGGTAAGAACCCTGAAAAATAATTAAAACATAATATCTTAATCATGTTCCCTGAAAAGATGAAAATTCCTGCATTGATTAAAAATGTTTATCAAGGATTTAAAGTTGTGATTACTCAGAAAGAAATCCATAATTGATCTTTAATTGCAAACAAAACAAAATGATCTCTCCATGGTGGGATTTTATATTTTTTAAAAAGTTTTTAATTTTCTCAGTTACTCTTGTTAAAAACTTCAAGAATGAAATACAAATGTAAAATTTGAATTCAAAGTAGTTGCCCATTGTCTAGTTAACCAAACTAGTTAACCACATTTAACTTATGCATGTCTAATGTATTGTTATGCCTACCCTGAAGATGCTCACGCTATTATTTCTTTATTATTTAACTCTCGGTATCAGCTATTGTATACTTACTGTTAAATATGAGCATTCACTCACTGCATTCTTCTGCTCCATGTTTCAGTGAACTCCCAATATAGTTCTGTAACAGTGATCACAGCGATATTGAAAGTCAGTGCAAACAAATACATAAGTTCATACCAACATAAAAACTGAATAAAACACCTAAAGCTTTGAATGAGATTGTCTCGAATCTACATAAAAGTAAGAGAGTTCATATCTTTACAATACGATGTCTAGCAATCCATGACAATATATCCATTCATTAAAACAAAAATTGATGTTATGGCTGTTATATTTGTTTATTGATATTAAATCAAAACCAGTTGATTTTTGTATTTTAACTTTGTGTCTACTCTATTTCATACTAAACTTGCTTACTGGCTTACCTGTTAATGTTTCATGTAATAATGCCTATAAATTCTTCAGGATTTTCTGTGTTTCAAATCATATTACCTCTAAATAATGACAATTTCATTTCTTCTTTCAATTATTATGCATTTTCTTTGGTTCAAGAGAGAATTTGTATTTTCTGTTGAAATATTTTATTAAAGTGGCTTTAAAATCCTTGGAGGATAATTTCAATATGTGATTCATCTAGTTGATGTTAGTTCATTATCTTTTCTCATTCAAATTATGATTTTCCTGGTTTTTATGTGTTATGTGTTGTTTTGTGTTATGTTATTGTATCCTGGCCATTTTGCTTATGTTAAGAGACTCTTGGTTTTATTTAAGATTTTTGTTTCTTTTTAGCATGAATTTGCTCTTTTTAGCACACTTACACTAGCCTAATTCTGTGGCTCTGGTTCTATTGTCAATGTGATTCTTAAGGGCTCTTTGTTGCTACTTTGATCTGAGTTACTTCCCTTGTGTTCCAGGGCTCCTATTATTCCCCGCTGTGCTGTCTGAGGTGGGGAAGAGCTTTCCCTGGTGCCACAGGTGGACAAGGGAGGCTTTACCTGGCGGTGGGCAGAGGATCCTCTGCTGGTGAAACGCCTTTAACGTATTCCTCCTCTCTCATGGTCCTCCAGTCCTGGGGTCCATAACCAATTCTTTTTAAAATTTTTTATTCTGCCTTTTAGATTTCTACTTTAGTTGTCTCTTGCATTTTTCCCTCATTGTTTATAATTGTACTTATTAGGGAGAAACAAGGAGAGATGAATCTATGTCATCTTCTTGGGACCAAAATTTATTGTAAATTATTTTGATATCCAATTATTTGATAATTTGGGTTGAACCCTGGCTGGTTTGGCTCAGCAGTTAGAGCATTGGCCCATGGTCCAGAGAGACCTGGGTTTGGTTCTCGCTAAGGGCACATACTCGGTTGCAGTTTTGTCCTGGCCCTGGTTGGGGTCGTGTGGGCGGCAACCATCGATGTGTCTCTCTCACATCGATGGTTTTCCCTCTGTCTTTCCTCCTCTTTCCTTCCCATTCTGTCTAAAGATAAATGCAAAAAAAGTGTCCTCGGGTGAGGATTAAATAAATAAATAAATAAATAATATGAGTTGAGCATCTTTTCTACATGTTTCATAACAACTGCTTCACTAACTATTCTGTCTTTATAACTTTATTTTCATAATTTACGCTACTATAGGTGTCCCCATTTCCCCCCACCTTTGCCCACTTCCACCCAGCTCTTGCCCCTGCCCTTCCCTCCGGCCATCATCACAATGCTGTCTGTGTCGTGGGTTATGCAATACGTTCTATGTTCACTGATATAATGGACTGGGAAGGAACTAAGGGGAGACTAGGAAACAGCATGATGTTTGTGCCAGGAAGCTGCTGTTTAACATTTTCCAAGTCTGTTCCCCACAGATCAGGGGGGAAAGGGACTGGACACATGTCCATTAAGTCTGGGTGACATGGAAAGTGCTTGCCTGTCAATCACACCTGAGAGCAAGTCATTGGCCAGAATAGGCGTGGCCACTGCAAAGGGAGGACATGTGAGATCCTTAACTCCTAAACAAAAGGAGTTCCCCTTGCTCTCCTTCTGCTCACACCTGACTCCTGACTCCTGGCTGGCAGGGTTTTCATTCGCCTGCGGTTTCATTCGCCAGCTCATGGCCATGTGGACCCCACACACAATGGACTGATGGACTCTGATTAGCCTGATGTTACACCAGACTTAACTCCACCATGGAATGGGAACTCTGGACACTGGCTTTGCTTCTAGCTCTGCTGAAGCCCAGCTGCACACCTTCCAATACTGGTTTAAGGGAACTGGAACTGTAGGGACCAAGGGATATAACTCCACACAAGTAAAGATCACTCATTCTCCTGTGCAAATGCAAGAAAATTCTCTTTCTGAAGATATTTTAAGAACCCCACTGTCACTAGCAATGGAAAAAGGCAATCTACACAATTCTCCGGTAACACATCTCTTATATGAGAGATTTTTAATTTTAAATATACTATATCTTTTCCAGGTATGTTTGCTTTAAATAAATTCTTTTTGTATTTCTTTTAATATTTCTTACACCTTTCTTAGAAAAAATTTTAATGAATTGCCATTATTTTAACTGGTAGATTGAGACATATTAATTTCATGATTTGGAAAATGTTGACAGTTATTGATAATAATACTGTTCATTATTATTTTATGTTTTCAGAAAAAGGAAAATAAAATGTGCAATAGTATAATCAGAAACTAATAACTATTTTTTGCAGAGTTTGAGTGAATGGAGTAACTTTATTTATATAAAATTAACACTCTGGACAGAATCCATGGGGTCATTTATTTGTGTATCTCAAAATGTTGCATAATATATACTCAATAAATATTTTTAAATTAATAAGTATAGTGGTTTAAGTCTTGCATTTTTCTGTGAATCTCATGATCCTTCGTATTTGCCTAATATAGACCATATTCTCAAGAAAACCTCAGTAGATGTGAATGGAGGATGATGACATTGTAGTGAACAGGGGACCCCAGAATGGTGGAAAAAGGAAGAGCATTTATGACTGTATTTCTTCAATGTTAGATAACTTATTCCTTCTGTCTTTCATAAAATATTTCTGACCACCAGGGAAAAACAAAAGGTGGAGGAGACCACACATCATTTCAAGATTTTTGCAATCACAAACCTATTGTGAACACACTGATAATATTATTTTATGCTTTTTAATTTTAGGTTCAAGTTCTTAGGAATGCGGGAGAAGAAGTGACCCTAACAGTGTCTTTTTTAAAAAGAGCACCAGCTTTCCTCAAACTCCCGCTGAACGAAGATTGCGCATGTAAGCATTTGTGAGAACCGTACCGTGCCCGCATCATCTCGTTTACTTCATGCGTACGGTTGCCGTACGTTAATGAGTCATTTCTTTCTAAAATTTGGAATTCTGCCTGAATACAAACATTTTATATCACAAAGTATTCTATTAATCCTTATGCAAAAAGAAAGAATGCTATTTTTATTTCAGAATGTAGTCATTTCATTTATATTTTCCTATCTTTAATTGAGAAGCATTATTTTAAAAATATCATGTCAAATGCATGCATTGTGTATCTTTAATAAGTATTATTATTAATGATGGTTGGATATATTTTCTCTAACTAGGGAATGATAGACACTTACTTGGCTACTGGACTCACTAAAAAGCATTTACACTTAAGCTGTCTGGATGGAAATACAGAGAATGAAAGAAGCACCAGTCTGTAGGGAAATGTATTAATTTTTATAAGAGCAACTTAAAAATGTCTGTATCACCCTGGCCAGTTTTGCTCAGCAGTCAAGAGTATTGGCCTGAGGACCAAAGTGTCGCAGGTGGAATTTCCAGTCAAGGGCATGTACCTGAGTTGCAGGTTCGATCCCTGGCCCTGTTTGGGGTAGTGTGGGAGGCCACCTCGGGTGAGGATTAACAACAACAAAATATTTATAGCATTTGCATATTATAAAATTAACTGTATATTTTCTAATGTTTTGCTAAAGCTATCAAGAAGATATTTTTAACTCAGGCATAATTTGCATAACATAACATGCAAAGATGTTTACTTAGATGAATAGTTGGAACAGTTCTAACAAATACACATTTGCTTACTCCATATCCTTTACTTTTTATTTTTATTTCTTTTTAAAGAATTTTTAAAATTAATTTATTTTGGTTACAGATGTTTCAACTTTTCCTCCTATTGACACCCTCCTCTTGTTCCCCTCTCCCTCCCCCACAGCATTGTTGTCTGTGACCATTGGTTATGCTTACATGCATAAGTTCTTTGTTTCATCTCTTCCCTCCCCCAATCCCCACCTCTGAGGTTTGTCAGTCTGAACCCTTCTTCTGTGTCTCTGGGTCCTTTAAATCACAGAATGGTTCTTCTTTGCCTCTTCCCAATAAATGACATTGCCAGAAACAACCATTGATTTTACATCTTATCCTCATATATTGTATTTGTTTTCTTTAAAACTGTATACAGTGGAATTAACTGTATTTACTCTTTTATGTCTGGTTTATTCCATTATATAGAATCACTTGTTATATATTTCAGTAATCTGTTTATTTATATTGCTGTGCAATATTTCATTATATGAATATAGTATAGTTTGATAATTAAGTCTGCTGTTCATAGGCAACAGGGCTGCTTCCAGTCTCTTGTTATCATAGACTGAACTGCTATGAGCATTCTTGTCCTGGTTACAACTATATGGAAGTGGGCCTGCTGAGTCACAGAATGGAAATAGAATTTACTTGTTCAGCTACCAAACATCCAAAATGAGCATATCTTTACAGACCTCTCTCTTCCACTCTGGCAGTGTGTGAGAGCTTTGGTGCTCTACATTATTCAAATATTTGATGGTTAAATATATATATATTTTTGGGCATTATATTGAGTGTGTAGTGGTATCTTATTATTTGCATTTTATTTTGCATTTCTCTTATTTTATTGTCCATTTGCATATCTTATTTTGTAATGTATCTGCTCAAGTCCTTGGCCCATTTTTCTCTTGTTATGTCTCTATATTATTATACTGCAGGAGTTTGAAAAATAGAATGTGTATATAAGCCTTTGCTAGCTACATGTGTTACATTTTTACTCCATCTGTGTATGCCAAAGTTTTCTTAGGCATGCAGTTTGAAATGTTGATAAAATTTAATTTTCCATTATTTTTTGTCATTTTTATTGTATATGCTTATTCCTGTCTGTATCTTTCATGAAACATAATGGCCTACCTGAAGGTCACAAAGATATCTCCCTACATTTTCCCAGCAGCGTTAGGGCATGGACTTTTACATTCCATATTATATTAATTACTTTTCTGTCTGAAGTAGCAATCAAGAATCAAGAAATCATTTTCTCATTTTCATTCATGTGTCTGCTCTTTCAACAAAACCACACTGATGATCACTGTGGCATTATATAGACATACTCACTTGAATGTGCTTCACTATACTGAGCCTTAAAGATACTGGCTTTTTGACAAGTGGAAGGTTTGTAGTGACTCTGGGATAAGTCTACTGGCCCTGTTCTCCAGGGGCACTGCTTGCTTCCTGCCTCTGTGTCACCTTTTGGTAATTCTCACAATATTTCAAACTTATTTATCATTATATTTATTATGGCGATTTGTGATCAGTGATCTTTGAAGTTACTATTATAATTGTTTGGGAGCACCACAAACCTTGTCCACATAAGATGGCAAACTGAATTGATGAATATTATTCTTGCTGTTCTACCCAACTGGCTGTCAAGCGTCCCCAGTCCCTGAGACACAAAATATTGAAAATATGCAAACGAATAACCCTACAATAGCCTGTAAGTGTTCAAATGAAAAGAACAGTCACACATCTTTCCCTTTAAATCAAAAGCTAGAAACTATTAAGCTTCGTAGGGAAGGCATTTTGCCAGCGAAGGTAGGTTGAAAGCTGGGCCTCCCATGCCAAACAGTTAGCCAGGCTGTGAGGGCAAAGGAAAAGCTCTTGAAGGAAATTAAAAATGCTCGTCCAGTGACCACACCAATGACCAGAATGTGAAACAGCCTTACTGCTTACATGAAAAATGTGTGAGTGGCATGAAGAGATGAAGAGAAGATAAAGCAGCCACTACATTTCTAAGCCCAAGTCTAATTCAGAGGGAGGCTCCAGTTGTCTTCTGTCCTATAACTAAGACAGGAGGAATCCACTAGAAAGTAAGTCTCAGCTCGTAGAGGCTGACCAATGAGATTTAAGGAGAGAAGCCATGCCCATAACATGAGCATGCAGGGGGAGCAGCGAGTACTGAGGCGGAAGCAGCAGCCAGTTACCTGGAGGTTGATCTAAGACGGTTAATGAAGATGGTGCTACTGAACAACAGACTGTCCGTGGAGGTAAAACAACCTTATGTTGGAAGAAGATGCCATCTAAGAATTTCAAATAGAGAAGAAAAGTCAGTGTCTGGCTCCAGTGATTCAAATGACAGACTGACTCTCACCTTAGAAGCTAATGCAGCTCTGTCTATAGGTTGAAGTCCATGCTCATTCACATTCCAAAAATCCTAAGGCCCTCATGAATCATGCTAAATCTACTCTGCCTGTGCTCTATAAACAGAACAACAAAGCCCGGGTGACAGAACATCTGTTTATAACATTGTTTACTGAATATTTTAAGCCCTCTGTTGAGACCTACTGCATAGAAAGTAAGATGTCTTTCAAAATATCACTGCTCATTGACAATGCACCTGGTCACTGAAGAGCTCTGATGGAGATGTACGATGAGATTAATGTCCTCACGGCTGCTAACACAACCACCATTGTGCAGCTTGTGTTTCAGGAGTACATTTGACTTTCAGGTCTTATTACTTTAGAAATACATTCATAAGGCTGTAGCTGTCATAGATCATTATTACTCTGATGGATCAGGACAATGTAAGTTGAAACCATTTCGGAAAGGATTCACCGTTCATGATTCATGGGAATATATTAAACTGTCAACATTAACAGGAATTTTGAAGAAGTTGATTCCTACTCACACGGATGACTTTGAGGGGTGAAGACTTCAATGGAGGAGTAACTGCAGACATGGTGGAAATAGCAAGAGAAATAGAATTCAAAGTGGAGACTGAGAATGTGACTGAATTGCTGCAATCTCATGATAAAACTTCTATGCATGAGGACGTACTTCCTTTGAATGATCAAAAAAGTGATTTCTTGAAATAGAATCTACTCTTGTGAAGATGCTGTGAATTTTTTTTTTTTTTATCCTCACGCGAGGACATTTTTCCATTTTTTGTTCAGGTAGAGTGGGAGGGAGAGAGAGGAACAGAGAGAGAGAGAGAAACATCGATGTGAAAGGAACACATCGAGTGGCTGCCACCCGCACGACCGACCAGGGCCGGGGACAAACTGCAACCGAGGTACGTGCCCTTAGCGGGAACTGAACCCGGGTCTCTCTGGACCGCAGGCCGACGCTCTAACCGCTGAGCCAAACCGGCCAGGGCAGATGCTTTGAATTTTATTGAAATGACAGCAAAGGAATTAGAATACTACATAAACTTAGTGTGTGAAGTAGCAGTGGGGTTTGAGAACACTGACCACAATTTTGAAAGAGGTTTTACTGTGGGGAAAATGCTATCAAACAACATTTCATACTAGCAAGAGTCTTCTGTGAAAGGAAGACCAGACCACTTTACTGTTATATTAAGAATTTGCCACACCAGCCCAACCTTTAGTAACTACGACCCTCTTCAGTCACCAATGGAGGAAACATTCAAACTTATAGAAAAGTTTTGTGAGTTTATTTGAGCCAAACTGTCAACAGTTGTCAGGAAGCAAAACCTCAGTGGATTGAGATAATGTCCCAGAGAATGTCAGTTTTGCATTTTATTTTAAACATTACAATCAAAAGAAAAAACATAAGTGAGTTGCATGAATTCTATTGGTGAGAGATTAGGGAGGTGGGAGGAAGCAAGCAGGGAAACCTCTGGGATTGGATGAAAAGTAGAATGATACATACATCTTTTACATAATGGGTATAGAATAGTTAACAGTCAGCAATTAACTCAGTAACAGTGAGAAAATTTGTGGTTTCTGAAAATTGGTGCCTGTGCTTTGAGGGGTCCGGAAACAGGAAAACTACTTTGACATTCCAAAGATATGTTATCGTAGATGCAAAAAGACACTAGACAGGCTCAGTTAAAGTACAGATTGACCTGTTTTCAGGGAAGATGCCAGCGTAAGACATGACTACCTGTCATAAACTGCTTTTAGTTAAAAAATTTTAATCTCAGACCATCCTCTGTGGTTACTTCAGGTCTCTGAGGTGCAAGGCTGCCATGCAGACCTCCCTGAGCTTGGCAGGTTAGCACGTGGCCCCTTTTCATCCACAACATTAAAGTAATTTCTTAATTGATGTGTGTACATTTTTTATTTTTTAATTTATCTTTACTGTTGAAAGTATTACAGATGTCCTTCTTTTTTTCACCCATTAACACCCTCTTCCCCACTCACCACCCTCCCCCACTGCCCCAGCTTCAATGCACTGTTGTCAGTATCAGTTGCTTAATGCTCATATGCATATGCATATAAACCATGGTTTATCTCTTCCAGTCCCCACACCCTCCTTTTCTCTGAGGTTTGTTACTCTGTCCCCTACTTCCATGTCTCTGGATCTGTTTGGTTCATCACATTATTTTGTTCATTATATTCCTCAACTAAGTGAGATCATGTGATACTTATCTTTCTCTGACTCACTTGTTTCACTTAGGATAATACTGTCCAGGTCCCTCCAAGTCATCTCGAAGGATATGAGATCTTTCTTTCTTACATCTGCATAGTGTTCCATTGTGTATATGTACCACAGCTTTTTTATCCATTCATCTATTGATGGACACTCAGGCTGCTTCCAGATCTTACCAATTGAAAATAATGCTGCTATGAACATAGGGGTGCATATATTCTTCCTGATTGGTGTTTCAAACTTCTTAGGGTATATTCCTAGAATTGGGATCACTAGGTCAAATGGAAGTTCAATTTTTAATTTTTTGAGGAAACACCATATTGTTTTCCATAGTGGCTGCACCAGTCTGCATTCCCACTAGCAGTGTACTAGAGTCCCCTTTTCTCCACACCCTCGCCAACACTTGTTTGATGATTTGTTGATGGCAGCCATTCTGGCAGATGTGAGGTGATACCTCATAGTCATTTTAATTTGCATCCCTGAAATGATTAGTGATGCTGAGCATTTTTCATATATATCTTGACCATTTGTATGTCCTGTTTGGAGAGGTTTCTATTTAGATCCTCTGCTCATTTTTTAATTTGATTTCTTTGTCATCCTTTTGTTGAGTTGTATGAGCACTCTACATATTTTAGAAATTAACCCCTTATCTGATGTATTCATGGAAATTATAGTCTCTCATATAGTGGGTCCCCTTTTCATTTTGATACTTGTTTCTTTTGCTGTACAGAAGCTTTTTAGTTTTTTTTTAGTATTTTATTTTTTTACAGATGTTTCTCCTTTTTTTCCCCATTGACACCCTCCTCCCTATCCTCCCCACCCATCCCTGACTTTGTTGTCCATGTCCATTGGTTATGCATACGTGCATATAAGTTCTGTGTTTTATCTCTTATGTCCCCCTACCACCCCTTCTTCTGAGGGTTGTCAGTCTGTACCCTACTTCCATGTCTCTGGGACTACCCTATTCTCAGACTGTCATGTTCATTATATTCCATATGTAAGTGAGATCATGTGGTATTTGTCTTTTTCTACTTGGTTTCTTTTTCTTAGGATAATACTCTCCAGATCCCTCCATGTCATCTCAAAGGATAAGAGATCTTTCTTTCTTACAGCTGCATAGTACTCCATTGTGTATATGTACCACAGCTTTTTTATCCATTCGTCTACCGATGGACACTTGGGCTGTTTCCAGATCTTAGCTATTGTAAATTGTGCTGCTATGAACATGGGGGTACATATGTTCTTTCTGATTGGTGTTTCAGGCTTCTTAGGACATATTCCTAAAAGTGGGACTACTGGATCAAATGGCAATTCAATTACTAATTTTTTGAGATAACACCATATTGTTTTCCATAGTGGCTGCACCAGTCTGCATTCCCACCAGCAGTGTACTAGAGTCCCCTTTTCTCCACACCGTCGCCAACACTTGTTGTTTGATGATTTGTTGATCGCGGCCATTCTGACAGATGTGAGATGATACCTCATTGTTGTTTTAATTTGCATCTCTCTGATGATTAGTGACGTTGAGCATTTCTTCATGTTTCTTGGCTGTTTGTATGTCCCGTTTGGAGAGGTGTCTATTTAGCTCCTCTGCCCATTTTTAATTGTGTTCTTTGTCTTCCTTTTGTTGAGTTGTATGAGCACTCTATGTATTTTGGAAATTAACCCCTTATCTGATGTATCATTGGCGATTATGATCTCCCATACAATGGGTTGCCTTTCCATTTTGATGGTTGTTTCTTTTGCTGTGCAGAAGCTTTTTAGTTTGATGTAGTCCCATGTGTTCATTTTTTCCTTTGTTTCTGTTGCCTTAGGTGATGTGTCAGTGAAAATTCTGCTGTATATAATGTCCAAAATTTTGTTGCCTACATTTTCTTCTAGGATCTTTATGGATTCATGGGTCACATTTAAGTCTTTTATCCATTTTCAGTTTATTCTTATGTACAGTGTAAGTTGATAATCTAGTTTCATTTTCGTGCATGTAGCTGTCCAATTTTCCCAACACCATTTATTGAAGAAGCTGTCATTACTCCATTGCTTGCTCTTGCCAACTTTGTCAAATATTATTTGAGCATATTGTTTTGGGTCAATTTCCCAGGTTCTCTGTTCTGTTCCATTGATCTGTATACCTGTTCTTGTGCCTGTGCCAGTACCAGGCTGTTTTGATTAGAGTGGCTTTGTAGTATAACCTGATATCTGGTATTGTGATCTCTCCTACTTTGTTCTTCTTTTTAGGTTGCTGTGGCTATTTGGGGTCTTTATGGTTTTATATAAACTTTTGGAGTATTTGTTCTATTTCTGTGAAATATGTCATTGGTATTTTGATGGGGATTGCATTGAATCTATAGATTGCTTTGGGTAGTATGGACATTTTAATGATGTTAATTCTTCCAATCCATGAACAAGTTATATGCTTCCACCTTTTTATATCTTCCTCTATTTATTTATTTTTTAGTATCTTGTAGTTTTCTGTGAACAGATCCTTAACTTTTTTGGCTAAGTTTATTCCTAGGTATCTTAATTTTTTTGTTGCAATGATAAATGGGATTTTTTTTTTTTTTAGTTTCTCTTTCTGTGTGTTCATTATTTATGCATAAAAATGACAATGATTTATGGATGGTGGTTTTGTATCCTGTTACTTTTGCAAATTCATTTATTAATAATAGTAGATTTTTTATGGAGTCATTAGGGTTTTCTATGTACAATATATCATGTAATATGCAAATAAAGACAGTTTTATTTCTTTCTTTCCAATTTGGATTCCTTTTATTTTTGTTTCTTTTCTGATTGCTGTTACTAAGACTTCCAGTACTATGTTAAATATAGTGGTGAAAGACATCCCTGTTTTGTTCTTGTTCTTAAAGAAATGCTTTTAGTTGTTGTTCATTGATGTTGGCTATTGGTTTGTCATAAATGGCCTTTATTATGTTGAGATCTGATCCTTCTATTCCCACTTTTCTGAGAGTTTTTTTCAAAAACCATTGTTGGATTTTGTCAAATGCTTTTTCGACATTTATTGATATGATCACATGATTTTCTTCTTTCTTTTTGTTTATGTGGTGTATCACATTTATTTATTTACAAATATTGTACCAGCCTTGTATCCCTGGGATAAATTCCACTTGGTCGTGTTGTATAATTTAAAAAATATATTTCATATATTTCTGGATTCGATTTGCTAAGATTTTGTTGAGTATTTTTGCTTCTGTGTTCATCAGGGATATTGGCCTGTAGTTTTCTTTCTTTGTAGTGTCTTTATCTGTTTTGGGGATTAAGATTATGCTAAACTCATAAAAAGAGCTTGGAAGTCTTCCTTCACTTGAATATTTTGTTAATATTTTGAGGAGAATAAGTGATAATTCTTTGAATGTTTGGTAAAACTCCCCTGTGTAGCCGTCCAGATGAGGGCTTTGGTTTGCTGGGATTTTATTTATTACTTCTTCTATTTCCTTAATTGTCAATGGTCTGTTTAGGTTTTCTGACTCTTCCCAGTTGAGATTTGGAATAGTATATGATTCTAAGAATTTGTCCTTTTCCTTCGTTGTTGAATTTGTTGGCATATGTTTGTAGTGTTTTCTTACAATCCTCTGTATTTCTGTGGTGTCTGTTGTTGCTTCACTTCTTTCATTTCTATTTTATTAATTTGGGTCCTCTCTCTTTGTTTCTTGGTGAGTCTGGCTAAAAGTTGATCAATCTTGTTTATCTTTTCAAAGAACCAGCTCTTGGTTTTATTGATCTTTTGTATTATTTTTTTATTCTCTATGTTATTTATTTCGGCTCTGATTTTTATTATTTTTTTTCCTTCTAGTAACTCTGGGTTTTACTCTTTGTTTTCTTTCTAAATCTTTAAGTTATTGGTTTAGATAGTTTAATAGAATTTTTGTTTGTTTGTTTCTTGAGGTAGGCCTGTATTGCTATGAACGTCCCTCTCAGGGCTGCTTTCGCTGTGTCCCATTGATTTTATATTATTGTGTATTCATTTAACTACTTTCCAGAAAGTTTTTATTTCTTTCTTGATTTCATCAGTAACCCATTTATAATTTATTTATTTTTTATTCTCACCTGAGGACATTTGTGCATTTATCTTCAGATAGAGTGGGAGGGAGAAAGGAAGGAAGAGAGAGAGAGAAACATTGATGTGAGAGAGACACATCAGCTGGTTGCCACCCACACGACCCCAACCAGGGCCGGGAATGAACTGCAACAGAGGTATGTGCCCTTAGCAGGAATCAAACCCAGGACTCTCTGGTCCCAGGCCCAATGCTCTAACCACTGAACCAAACTGGCCAGGGCCCATTCATAATTTAATAACATGCTATTTAGCTTTCATGTGTTTGACTGTTTTAGAGTGTTTTTATTGTAATTGATTTTTACTTATGCCATTGTGATTTGAGAAAATGTTTGATATGATTTCTATCTTCTTGGACTTAAAGAGACTTAGTTTGTGTCCTAACATGTGGTCTATCTTTGAGAATGTCGTATGAGCCTGGGGGAAAATGTTCTGTAAATACCAGTTAAATCCATCTATATAGTGCATCATTTAGGGTCTCTGTTTCCTAGTTAATTTTTTGTCTAGAAGATCTATCCAATGATGTCAGTGGGGTGTTAAAGTCCCCTGCTATGATTGTATTACATTGATCTTTCCCCTGAAGTCCTCCAGAAGTTTTAAAATATGTTTTTGTGCTCCTATATTGGGTGTACCTATGTTTACCAGGGTTATATCCTCTTGTATGAACAATCCTTTTAATATTATGTAGTGAGTCCTTGTCCTCCTGGGCAGTTCTCCAGTAGGCCAACGTGAATCAATGTCCCTGCCTGGCCATGCGTCTCCTGGCTGAAGTGCTGCTGGGCAGGACCTCAGGTAATCCTGTGGGCAAGGCTTCGCTAGCTCAGAGGCAGGGTCTGCTTTGGGGCTCACCACTTGAATCTACTTGCTCTGGGCTGCTTTCCCTTCCCCCATGGCACTGGACTCTGTAGAGTATCAGGTCCAGTCAAGATGATTTAAACAGATTTGCATTAGGGGTGGCGCCTATAGCTTGTAGAAAGAGCAAGCAGTCACTTCTTCTCTTTTTAATGCATCAGATCTTTCTGGGTTGCTGGTTCCCCTGGTCACAAGCAGAGAAAGATAGGGGTTCACTGCTTAGAACTCTCCTCAGGCTCACCATTGTGCTTTGTGGTCTCTCCTGCCCACCACAATCAAGGTGCGCTTCCTAGGCTAATGTTATAACCAAGCAGTTGTTTAAGCTTGGGATAGTGCTGTCTGAGTCATTCTGGTGGGCCAAGTCACTTCTGATTCCCACTGCCCAATGCTGCCTGGGCTCTCTATCCCTTCTCTGTTGCTACCATTTGGGGATCTCTGTGTGGGGCTGAGTCCCTGTGCTCCCAGGGGGTAGGATCTGAGCTGCCACACCTTCCCTCTGTCATCAAGGTATATACATTTTTTAGACATAATGTGAGTACACACTTAATAGACTATAGTAGAATAAACATAATTTTATATGGACTTACTTTATTGCAGTGGTTGGAAACTGAAACCACAATATCTCTGTGGTATGACTATAGTGTCTTAAACGTCCCTTAACATAGGTTCTTCAATCATGAATTTTTTTTTTGAGATCATTTGCTTGTTCTAAATTCTTTACATTATTACGTACATATTTTTATTTATTATTCTTTTAGAGAGAGAGAAAGAGAGTGGGAAACATCAGTTTGTTTTTCCACGTATTTACACATTTACTGGTTGATTTTTTTATGTGCCCTGACCAGGGATCAAACCCACAAATTTGGCATATCTGGACCATACTCTAATCAACCAAGCTACCCGGCCAAGGTCTGAATCCTTTACGTTACTGCAAACACTTTAAAAAGAGCTTGTCAGTTTTTATTAAAATAAAATATTATTAGTTTGAATAGGACTACATTGAGTTTACAATTTGAAGAATTAAACCTCTAACAACTTTAAATCTTTCAATCCATAAACATAATATACCTTTCCTATTTTTCATATTTTAATTTTTTTTCAGCAATATTTTAGTGTGTTCAGTGGGGAAGTCTTGCATGACGTTCATTGAATTTATATTTAAGTATTTTGATTTTATTGTAAATGGTATTTTATTATTATTATTTAATTGATTTTAGAGAGAAAGAAAGGGAGAGAGAGAGAGAGAGAGAGAGAGAGAGAAATATTAGTGAGAGAGAACATCTTTTGGTCACCTCCTGCATGTCCTCCACTGGGGATTTGGCCAACAGCCTGAGCATGTGCCCTGACTGGGAATCGAACCTGTGACCTCTTGGTGTATGGGTTGATGCTCATCCACTGAGCCACAATGGCTGGTCTGTTATTATTATTTTTGGTTAACTCTCATCCAAGGATATTTCTTCCATTGAATTTTAGAGTGGAAGGGAGGGAAGGGGAGATAGAGAGAAACATCTATGTGAGAGAGACACATTGATTGCATTCCACATGAGCCCCAACTGGGGCCTGGGATCAAACCTGCAACCCTGGCACATACCCTTAAAAATTGAACCCACAATCCTTTGAGGCAGGTGCTGATGCTCTAACCACTGAACAACACTGGGAAAGGCATAAATGATATTTTAAATATTTTATTTTCTAATTACCTGTTGCTAACACATAGAAATACATTCTATATATTGATTTATTGTGCAATGTAGCTTAATGTTCTTATTAATTTTAGTAGGACTTTTTAAATTTTTCTACGTATAAAATTGTGTCCTTTATAAATAATGTTTTGCTTATTTTTTTCCAAACTATGTGTTTCAATTTCTTTTTCTTTCCTATTACAATGTCTAGGACCTCAATAAAATGTTAGATACATTATTGGGAGCAGACATTCTTCTTTTGCTCAAGATCTTAGAGAGAAAGTTTCCAGTCTTTTACCATTAAGTATGATATTAGCTATAGGTATTCACAGATGGCCATTATTAGACTGAGAAAATGCCCTTCTATTTCTTGGTTACTGAAGTTTTTTTTTTTTTCCTTCTCTCTCTCTCTCTCTTTTTTTAGAGTATAAGTTTATGTCAAATTGTCTCAATTGTTTTAGGATACATCTATAATTTTATAACAAAACAATTCTTTTGACATTAGTTGGTTACAGTGATAGCAAGACACTGTGACTGTGTCATAGCAGCTCTAATATAACAATTGCATTTCTTGCTTCCTGAATTGAAATTCAAGTTACCTCATGCCCATTACATAAAAATAGCCTACAATCATTGATGCTGCAAATCCTGATGCATATACTATTCAGGGACGCATTAATGCTAAGGGATTAGAGTAAATATTTAAAAGACCACAGATTTCCTTTTTGGGACTTTTTGTTTTTCCTTTATCCCCCAATACCTTGCTTTAAAAGAATCAAATTACTCAGAACTAGTCAGAACTGCAGCGGTACCCAAGGAGCATCACACTTCATTTTCGTTAAAAAACCAATACCTGATGCAATGCACATGTTACAGCACAGGCAAAGGGAATGATCACTCTAGTTTTAACTTCCACATTCAAATCTCAACTAACTAACTAAATAAATCAATAAAAGCATTCTATCAATTTCTTCTAAATGGTGTTATTGTTCTACATTTGTTGGTGGGTCAGTTTTGTACTATGTTTGCTTCGAAGAGATCTTCCTGTAGATCTCAAATAATCCTTTCTTATGGTGTCATTCTCTTTATTAGGATTTCAAATAACTCTAATGCTTTATTTAAAATGTTTTTCTTAGTGATGTTGAGCATCTTTTTATATGTCTGTTGGGCATCTGTATGTCCTCTTTGGAGAAGTGTCTAGTTCTTTTGCCCATTTTTTAATCGGATTGTTTATTTTTTTGATGTTGAGTTTGATAAGTTCTGTGTAAATTTTGGATATTAACCCCTTATCTGATGTATTGCTGGTGAATATAGTCTCCCAGGTTGTCTTTATTTATTTATTTATTTTTTTACTGATGACTTCCTGTGCAAAACTCTAGTTTGATGTAGTACCATTTGTTTATTTTTTCTTCTGTTTTCCTTGTTTAAGGAGTTATAGCAGAAAAAATATTTTTATAAGAAATGTTTGGGATTTTACTGCTTATGTTTTCTTCTAGGATTTTTATGGGTTTGAGTCTAACATTTAAGTCTTTAATCCATTTTAATGTATTCTTGTGTGTGGTATAAGAGATTGGTCTAGTTTCATTTTTTTTTTTTTTTTGCATGTCACTAATCATCAGAGAAATGCAAATTTAAACCACAATGTGATATCACCTCACACCTGTTAGAATGGCCACCATCAATAAATCAACAAACAACAAGTGTTGGCAGGGCAGGAGAAAAGGGAGCCCTCATGCATTCTTGGTGGTAATGCTGATTAAAATTAAAAATAGGCCCTGGCCAGTTTGGCTCAGCGGTTGAGCGTTGGCCTGTGGACCAAAGACCAGGGAGTCCCGGGCTCAGTTCCTGCTAGGGGCACGTACCACAAAAAAAGTAAATAAATAAAATTAAAAATAGAACTGCCTTATAACCCAGCAATTCCACTTCTGAAAATTTATCTGAAGAAACCTAAAACACTAATTTGAATGGATATGTGCACCCCTATGTTCATTGCAGCATTATTTACAGTAGCCAAGTTGTAGAAGTAGCCCAAGTGTCCATCAGTCAATGGGTAGATAAAAAAGCCATAGTATATTTACACAATGGAACACTACTCAGCCTTAAAATGGAAGAAAATGTTACCCTTTGCAACAGCATAGAGGGACCTGGAAAGCATTATGCTTAGTGAAATAAGCCAGTCAGGAAAAAAAATACCGTATGGTTTCACTCACATGTGGAACTTAATGAACAAACTGAACTACCGAGCACAATAGAGACAGATTCATGATAGAGAGCAGGCAGACGGCTCTAGATTCATGATTGATAGAGAGCAGGTGAACAGCTCTAGTATGTGGAGGGGTTTTTGCAGGGCCATCAGGATTGAGCAAAAAAGGAAACAGAGGTCATGAACGTGGACAACAGTGTGGTGATTGCAGGGGTGGAGGGGTGGAGGGGTGGAGGTGGAAGGGCGCAGAGGGGGCATAAATGGTGATGGGAAAAATAATAATAATCTTCTCATTTCCACATTGGTTTTTCCTATCACATCTTTATAGGTATCCACAAGAAGTACCACAAACCTGTATGATCCCTTGCAGACAGTTTAATGCAGTTTCATTGTGGTATTAGCTTATCATTTACAGAATGGACTGGACTTTCGCTCCAGTATAACATGATCACCGTAGCCAGTGGTGTTGGACATTACAAGGTATCTTGGTTCCTGAGTTTTTCTCATGTCCTCTTCAAGAAGCTGGTTTACATACTGCAGCTCTTTATCCCAAGTTTAAATTCCGGAATAACACAATGTGGACGTTTCCAGGCATGAAATGTCATTGGCTCCTGATGAAAAGTATCAGAATAAACTGGAGCTCCTGAGATGGATTGTTTAGCCATTCCACTAATACTTGTCTATGAGGCCAAACTTGAGACTTTTGAGGTGGTTCTGCAATTATGACAGTGGTGTAGTTCATTTTCTCACTTAGATCCTTTCAAAGTGATTTTAAGAGAACTCTGAAAATACCACACTATATATATAATTGCATTTAACTCAATAGCATCTTTAGTTTAAAATCTCATTCACTTCCTTCATCACATGGCATAACAGCCTGGAAATAATAATAAACCACTCTAAATTTGTCACGATAAGTGATCTGGACCCCTGGACCGGGCCATTGTTCTGTGGCACTGAACCTGGAGGAGCCCATTCTGCTCTGTCCCTGTACAGGACATGGGTGGTGGGCGCACCCCGTCTCAGGAACCTGTCATCCATAGGGAATGCCACTGCGCTGGCTGCCATCCCTTCTTCCTGCTCATGAGCTGACTTGCTGCCCCAAGTAGCCTGCCGGACTCCCCCAGTGGTCTCTGTCTTGTCTTGGTCCCCAGAGGAGTTGGGGTAGAGGCCCTGCTCCTGTCTCAATTAGTATTTTTTTACATCACATGAGATATTGTATTTTTTTTTTAATCTATTGATGTGGTGACCATTTAAAATAGATCCAGATTCATGGAAGTAGGAAACAGACTAACAAACCTCAGAGGGATGGTGGTTGGGAAGAGAGAAACTAAAGAACTTACATGCATATATGTACAACCAACCAACACAGACAGTAGGTTGGGGGAGGCAAGAGGTATGAGTAAGGAGGATGGGGTTAATGGGGAAAAAGTGGGACATCTGCAATACTTTCAACAATAAAAGAAAATTGATTTTGAATGCCAAATTGAGCTTACATTTCTAGGATAAACACATGGCCATGAAGTATTGTTTTTAAATTATAATTATTAGGGGTTTTAATTTGCTAATATATTGTTAAGTTTCTGCTTTTGTAAGTTATTTTTTTCAATGTTACTTTTTTTTTTTGTCTATTGAAACTAAGTTGTCAATTTACAGAATTTAATATGTTATAATTTCATTTTATTCAATTAGAAATGGATATATTTTCATGTAATATGTGTGTGCATTAAAATATTGTCTCTTAAGAGAGATGCAGATAAATATCAATAGGAAAAGTAACTAAAACAAAGTATAAAATCTTTAAGATTTAAAGAGTGGAGAAATTATATTTATGCTAGCATAGCAAAAAAAGTGTATTATTCCCTTCTTAGCACCAAGAAAACTCTTGAATTTTGAAGTAATAAAAGTGGAGAACAAAATCATTTTTTTAAATGTTTTTATTGATTTTTTTTAGAGAGAATGGAAGGGAGAGAGAGAGAGAGAAACATCAATTAGCTGCCTCCTGTACACCCCCTATTGGGGAATTGAGCCCTCAACCCCAGGCATGTGCCCTGACCAGGAATCCAACCGGGACCTCTCAATCCATGGGACGACACCCAATCCACTGAGCCACACTGGCCTGGCAAAATCATTACTTTTTTTGAACACATCAGTTAACAAATTAGGAGTGTTTTCTATGACTGTGATGTTTAAGTACAATACTGCAAATGAAAATTGAGAGTCAATTACACTAATAGCTCATGTTTATCAACATTAGCCATTCTAAAACCATAATGTCTTTAGAAAAACTTAAATAAAACAGAAATCAAGAAATATGCTTCCAGTCCTAATTTTAAAAATTACTAAATTATTAAATTTTAAAAAGCCAAAATATTTAGGATACCAATAACTCATCTTTAAAAAATAGAAATTAAGTTTCAGCTTTTAGTTGCAATTTTGCAAAAGTACACAGTGTCAATAAGAGTACTTCCAATTATAGTATTTACCGAGAGCCCTTGCAAAGACAGAACAGAGAAAAACATTGGTTGCATTATGGAAAATTATAGTATCTAAAGTTAGGATTTACCAGGAGGTTGAAACATGACATTATGTAGAATTTGAAGACAAATAAAACTCTGCACTATTAACTATTATAAGTATGGTTCACTTTGGATAATAAAATGAACTCTTACTTTTATAAGGTTGTTTACCTTCCTTAATAAAGCCTTAATTTTTATGAAATCAAAGACCAATATTTGCAGGTCTCTTTTAGCACCCTAATTTTAGTCAATGAGCTTACTGTAACTTTGATAGAAGTAAAATAAAAATGTATTTTACTACCTGAGTTACTTGATATGACTGAGTGTGATAAAACAGGCTGGTTAGATGAGAGCATGTGGGCATCCTCACCAGTGGGTGCTGTGTTTTTGTTTCCCCAGGTGCACCAAGTGACCAGAGTAGTGGCACCTCCTCTCCTCTCTGTGACAGTGGCTTACACCTCAACTATCATCCCAACAATACAGTAAGATTGCCGAAGCATGGTTCACATTAATAAGGAGATTAACACAAAAAGCCCCCCCCTCCCCCAGTATGTATATTTATAGTGTGCAAAACCTGATATTGGATCTGGTTTGAGATCCGTGGTTGCTTCATCATTAAGTATTATGACAAGCCAGGAGGGAAAAAAGTAGGTCAGGTATTTTTTACTGTCATTTTCTCCTCTGCGATCTGTAAGCTCTAGAGAATTTTAGCTTCAGAAGAACACGCATACCATCATATAATAATTATATAACATTGCATATTGTAAGTAATTTTATGCTCTAAATGATTTACTATGCTTTTTTAAAATAATTTTCTACTGAAATTATTTAGCTCAAAGTAGCTATCTCATTTGCCATTTTTTAGATTTCTTAGCAATTTTTATGCATATCAGGGAATTAATGCAAAGTGAGAAAAATCTTACCTACCCATTGTGTTAAAATGTAATGAATGTTAAGCTATACATGTATTAAATAATTGATAAAATTGGCATTGTGTTTCACATATATTTAACAAAATATATTTTTAAATTTTCCACTTGTATTTTGGATTGAACAGGATTTATTTGAATTTTATAAATATTTTTGAAACTTCATGCAGTTCACCTTTAAAGTGTTCACACATCATAAACACTAAACAAGCCTTTCCGGTTATCTGTCAGACTAGCAGTTACTCCCTGTTCTCACAAACATAGAGACCAGCAGAGTAACTTGAAGAGGCTTCTGTTTCTTATTCCACATTTGGCTTCCGCTGACTTAATGGCTCATCTCCCATCTGAAATTATTACCTAACGGTAGCGTTTTACTTCAAAGTCCTCCTTTTGAAGTCTTCAGTCCTGAATGGCCTTCATTGCGCCTTACCGCACCGTGTTTCTTCAGCTGAGTGCCTTAGGGCTCAGCTCTCTGTATGTATGTGTGTGTGTGTATGTATGCATGTATGTACTATTTATTTATTTCCTCCTGAAGAGGAGCCCTTGGCAAGACCAAGAGTTACTACTACAAGTGTAACCTAACCACATCTGGGTATATTTGAGCTATCCTTCTCTTTTATTTTTGTTGCCAAAGAGATAATTGTCACATAACAGGTAATATTAAAAGGCCAGTCTTCAGACGATGGCGAGATCTGAGTGACGTGAACACTGCCTGGTGAGAAAACGAGTCTGTGGCCGCTCCTCCCGTCCGCTCCCTCCTCCATCCTTCAGACCTACAGGACTCAACCAGACCATTACCCTTTACTTTAGCAGTCGCTTTGCTCACCTCTTCCCTTACACTCTAGCTGTCCTGCTACTTTTGATGCCCACCCAGTCCCTTTGCTGGGCTGGCGGCTGTTCCCCAGCAGCTGGGAGAGTTGGCTGCTTCTAATTCACAGCTGAGCCCTCTTGTAAGTACCTTCTGCCTGCGAATCAGGGCGCATCACCCTCACCTTTGTGTGGCCGCAGCCAGGGGCTTCCTGATGGGTATATAGGCTGGCCCCTCACAGGGACTTGGCAGATGACTCTGAAGCTTTTTTCTTTTCC
Source organism: Molossus molossus (assembly GCF_014108415.1). NCBI lineage: Eukaryota > Metazoa > Chordata > Mammalia > Chiroptera > Molossidae > Molossus > Molossus molossus. The sequence continues at coordinate 5,715,436 of NW_023425351.1, read as the reverse complement.
TGGGTCCCCCCATCTCTGGCCAGGTTGTCCCTGCCTCATCCCCTGCTTCCCTCAGTCCTGACAGGATTCTCCTGAGAACTTTCCCCTCGCAAGACACTCAGGAGAACCCGTCTCAGCTCTGCCTGTGAGATGGAAGGAAGAGCTAGTTTCCCCAAGAGTGAGAGAAAACTGATAACATTTTTACTTTAATTCTTGTCCACATACCCTTGAACTCCTATAAAATAATGAAAGTAGAGTGTAAGGTCTATGGGTACGAATCATTCTGGTTTATTTTTAACTCAGTCCATTAACATATGAAAAAATCCATGAAATTAAATTTTATGAATTGTGCCTTTATGTGGTTGCTTGATATATGCTCTTTTAGAAAGATATAATTAAAGAAAAAAAATTGAGTAATTCTATAACATAATTGTTCCAAATAAACTTAGTAGTATAAAATTAAAAAAATAGCGTTCAGAAATTTTTGTTACTGAAATTTGTCTTTCCATTTTCAATAGGCACATTTTATTTACATTTTAGTTGAATATTATTTGGGCACTACCAAAGATCTTTAAGTGTAAGGGTACTTATCACAACTTTAGACAATAGTAATTAAGACAAATATAAATTCAAATAAATTATATTAAAAATAAAGAAATAATTTCAGTGCATTTCATCTAGCCACAGTTTAGAACCATTTTCCATAGCTATATACCTAATAAATACTTTCTATGCCAAGGCCTTAAAATCTGGGTCAGCATTTTGCCATACATGCGGTTCTGTTTTGGTGAGATGAATCTTCTCAAGGTCATTTTGTGGCAATGTACCTTGAAATGTGTTAAGTTTTGGGAAAAAAAGTATTTTAAAGCAAAGACTATGTAAACGTTACTTTTCCCATGCATATTATTAATAACATAAGAAATAATATTTTTGGCATTGAAGAATAAAGCTCTTGTAAACTAGTTATATGACTTAAAACCATAAAGTATTTGTGTTTTCAATACTTTTATATACAGCTAAAAATAACCCTGAAACTACTGTTACAGAAAAAGGCTAGAAAGCAAATTTATATTACATTTTCATAATTAAAATGAAGATAAATAATCTTCAAAAAACACTACATATTTCACTAAATAACAGATCTATAAACTGAAATATGAAACCTGGTTAGTTCAATAGCTGAAGTGGGGCTTATTCACGTTTCTGTACAGAGGAAACAGAAAAGAAAGAACATTTTACAACTTTGGTACCTAAAGGCCAGATGACGTGGATGAGTTACTGACTGCAGTCTGCTCAGGTATGGGCCACTCTGCAGGGTGCCGGGGGTCCGTCCAGAGGTTTGGAGCCCTATGCTGATATGGGCTTAACTATAAGCACTCGGTGGGACCTGGGATGCTTACAGTTCCTATTGTTAATTCTGGCCTGACCACAGAAACCTAATCTGTTTATCCTAGTGTGTTGCAAACAATTATTGTTTCTTCAAGTGCCTTCATGCAGAAAAGTTAGGGGAACAATGCTCTAATGCACCGGTTCTCAACCTGTGGGTCGCGCGCGACCCCTTTAGGGGTCGAATGACCTTTTCCCAGGGGTTGCTTAAGACATAACAGTAGCAAAATTACAGTTATGAAGTAGCAACAAAAATTATATTATGGTTGGGGGTCACCACAACATGAGGAACTATATTAAAGGGTCACGGCATTAGGAAGGTTGAGAACCACTGCTCGAATGAATCTAAAAAAGCTTTAGGTTTTTCTTTTGTAAGAAGCGTCTTGCAATAGCCTCTTTGGAGACAGGCACCATAAGGCCCAGACAGTTTACAAACTTGCCCTTATGTTAAAGAACCAGTCAGTTGGGAAATTGGGATTTTAAAACCAGATGGTCTGATTCTGATTTGGAGCCTAAACCCTCATCACCCTGTTGTACTGCCACCCAGGTGACCCTGCTGACCATCTACAACACTGCACATGGAGGCCAGGAGAGAGATTAATATGCTTGTGTTTTTGCAATCACCAGTAAGCATTAAAAGCAGCTGCCTTGCATCGAAGGATAGGTGCCGTACACTAGTGTTCACTGAATCCAACCAGCAGGGGGCCTCACTGAGGTCTTAGCCAGTTCACCCTTCTGAGTGTTCCAAACTCCTCTAAGGATTTGGTAGACTTGTGTTTACACAATTGGTGACAATTCACATAATAATACCAAGAAAAATTCAACCTTTAATGATAATGAAGGACATTTTCTTATTCCCTAAGCAATTTTAAATGAATTAATATCTGAAAGAAAAGGTTAATAATAGACTAAGAGTTTCAACATGGGTAAAATAGAATCTCTTTCTAACATCATCACTCAGAAACCATAGAATAGAGAAATCAGCCTGAACAGTGCCCTGATCAAATTAAGCCTTGGCCCCTTACAACCCATGCCAACTTAAATATCAACATCATTTCATACACTAGTGCCACAAAGACAATTTAACAGTGAAGCATGTATAATGACAGAAGCATAAATCACCATCCAGTAGAAAGCTCAAATGATATTCACATCTGCCTCCTCTATACATAAGAAAAAAATCCAGACTTCTAGTGAAACATAAAATATATGTAATTTTAAATCAGCAGTATTTGATTTAACATGACATTAAATACAAGAAAATACAAACATTTTATAAACATTAAGTTAAAATAATGATCAAGTGTTTCTTGAGTAGTTTTAAAAAAATTTTTTATTTAAATATTTTTCTTTATTGATTTTAGAGAGAGATGAAGAGAGAGGGAGGGAGACACAGAAACATCGATGAGAAAGAACATCGATTGGCTGCCTCCTGCATGCCCCCCACTGGAGATCGGGCCCATAAACTGGGCATGTGCCCTGACCGAGAATCAAACCAGTGACCTCCTGGTGCAGGGTCAATGCTCAACCACTGCACCACATCAGCTGGGTTTTAGTAGTTTGCAAAAGTGGTTTTATAAGAAAATTTATTATACTCACAAATATTCATAAGTAACTGATAAATCACAAGCACTTATAAGGATTTTGTGCTTAGCAGATACTCAGAAAATATTGGCGAATTAAATTAAACACAACTCATTTTTACTTGTCACTTATGAAACTCAAAACACAGAAGGAAAGAAAAAAAAAGAACAACAATAGTGAATGTTGGTATTCTTTTCAGGACACATTATCATGTTCTTCATGGCCAACATCTCCAGGCTTGAAATGGGAAAAGCGATGGTGTGACCTGAGACTGATCCCGCTACTTCATTCTCGTTTCTCTCAGTATGTGCCTGGGACAGACTTGAGTAGGTGAGTTCTTCCTGAGTCCTGGTTTTCTGTTGACTGAAAAAGAGACCTTTAGTCAAACTCTTAGCATAGGATGCCTCCTGATTCTTACTTTCAACATCTTTATAATAGTATGAAGAACTAGAAAAGAATAGTATAATTTGGTAAAACATTTATTAATCTGGTGAAAAAAAAATTACTTAAAACACTGACTCTAATAGTCACTTTGTAATATATTCAGTGTCAATAGGTATAGTTTATTGGAATTTTGTATTTCTTCTTGTGTTCTTTTTAATAAGTGTTTTTTTCTCAAGGAAATTGTATAGTTTATTTAATAGCAAAAAAAAAATTTCATGTAGTTTATAATCTCATAATATTATCTTTTTAAATAAGTGTAGGAACACTGGTGATGTCTTACTTTTCATTCTGAAATTTGTTTTTTCCCTTTTGTGTTGGTCATTTTACTAGGAGGTTGTAAATTTTATTAATTTGTTTTTTCAGAGGTCTCATTTGGGCTTTGTTGATACTCTTAATTATGGGTGCATATTATAAATAATTTCTGCTTCTTTTTCTATTGTGTCCATTCCTTTAGTTCTTTGGCTTGATTTTTTTGTTCTTGAGGTTTCTTGAATTGGAAGTTCTAGGAGTCCAGAAAGTTTCTGTGAAGAGTGGTGTAGTAAAGATTTTAGGTTTCGCAGGCCCTAATGTCTCTGTCATAACTACTCAGCTTTGCCCTTTATATAAGAAAAACCATGCACAGCATATAAATGAATGGGTATGACTCTGTTCCAATAAAACTTTATTTATAAAAACAGATGACAGGCTAGATTTAGCCCATTGGCCTCAGGTTTGCCAAACCCTCATTTGATCATTAATTTTTCAGATTTTTAAAAAAATATATGTAATCAGAACTAGACATTTCCATCAAAGTTTGCGTCTGCTGTACCCACAAGTTTTAGGATTGCATCTTGATTTATTTAGTATTTTTGAGTATAGCATTTGGTATAGTCAAATCTTCTGCAGGATATGTACACACTTTCTTACCCTCTGGTGTTGACAATTTGCTACTTTGAATGAAGTACAGAAACATTAACTTCATTTAGTCCTTTTTTTAAATCCTCACCCGAGGATATTTTCCATTTCTCTTCAGATAGAGTGGGAGGAAGAGAGAGAGAGAGAAAAAAACATTGGTGTGAGAGAGACACACTGATTTGTTGCCTCCTGCATGACCCCGACCAGGGCCAGGATCAAACCTGCCACCCTTCAGTCCATGGGCCACTGCTCTAACAGCTGAGCCAAACCAGCTACGGCCGGTTAAGTCCTTTTATCCTCCCTAATTTGTAAGTATAATTATCTTCATTTCCTATACATACATCAAGCACCATATCAGGTGATATGATTTTTTTGTTTTAGTTATCAAAATAATTTTAAAAACTGGTGGAAAAATGATTAATCTAGTGTACAGAGTGGGGCAAAAGTAGGTTTATAATTGTAAGTATACAAAACAGTTTATTATTGCATTATTTATTTATTATAGTATTATTTTCCGTACGAGCAACTGTAAACCTACCTTTGCCCCATCCTGTATTTAACCCATTGTTTATCCACTTCAAAGTTTGTTCTTTCTAAAGTTTCAAGTCTTCTGTTAATTTTTGTTCTGTTTATTTTTTTTTAAGCCATTTCTTTTTGTTTTTAATTTTTTTGTTCAGATAGAGTGGGAGGGAGAGAGAGAGAGAGAGAGAGAGAGAGAGAGAGAGAGAGAAACATCGACGTGAAAGAGACACATCCAGTGGCCACCACCCGCACGACCAACCAGGGCTGGGGACAAACTGCAACCGAGGTACATGCCCTTAGCGGGAACCGAACCCGGGTCTCTCTGGACCGCAGGCTGATGCTCTAACCGCTGAGCCAAACTGGCCAGGGCTAAACCATTTCTTAAAGACGAATTTGCTAGCATCAAATTATCTTAGTTTTCCTTTGTCTGAGAATATCTTTATTTTACCTTTATTCGGTAGGGTACGTTCCCTGGCTATAGAATTTGTAGTTGACAACTCTTTTCTTTCAGTTGGAAATATTATGTTACTGCCTTTTGGCCTCCACTGTCATTCAAATAGGTGGCACCTTGTAAATAATATGTTATGTCTTGCCTGCCACGTTCAAGGTGTTTTTTTTGTTTGTTTGTTTGTTTGTTCTTTTTCATTAGTTTTCAAAAGTTTAATGATGATGTGTCTTGGCATGGATTTCTTTGAAATTATTTTATCTGGGCCTCACCTTAAATCTGTACATTTATGACTTTTACCAAATTATGAGCTTTTGGTCATTATTTTTGAAACACTTTGTCAGTCCCAGTCTCTCTCTTCTGCTACCTCTTTTACTGCTCCACAGGTCTTGGGAACCTGTTCTTCCTTACTTTACTTTAATTTTGTTTTTTCATTTGGTTTTCTCCCTTCTGTAAAAATTGGGTAAACTCCATAGATCTGTATGAAAGTTCACTGATTTTATCCTCTGTCATTTTCACTCTTTTGGAGAGACTATTCACTATGCTTTTGTTTGTTGTGATATATTTCATGTTCTATCATGTCCATTCATACTTTTCATAACCTGTATTTTTTCCTGCTAAGATTTTCTATTTCTCCATGTATTTCAAGAGAACTTGCAATTACTTGTTGAAACATTTTATGATGGCTGCTTTAAAATACTTGTCAGATAATTTTAACATCTCATTTATGTCAGTATTAAGTGTCTTTGGATTGTCTTTTCTCATTCCAGTTTTTATTTTCCTGACTTTGGGAAAAGAGGTGATTAAAAAGATTATCCTGAACTTTTTGGATATGAAATTTATGAGATCCTAGATTCTACTTATCTTCCTTTTTAAAGTGGACACTCCATTTGTTGAGGTGAGGTGTGAGGGCTGGATGTTGTTTCCTGCTGTCACCATCCCAACAAAAGTGAACGTGGACTCGCGCTGCCTCCTTGCAGATGTTTGAGATGTAATTCAGCTCACCCCTCAGCCCTGCTGATGGTACTTAGTGAAAGTCAAACACCTGCTAGACCACCTCACTGCCTTGAGTGGAGTGTCAGTCAGCTCTTTGCTCGGCTCTGTTCTACCTGGGAGGGTGGACAGGGAGGCTGATGCACTTTGTTTTGGTGATGGTAGGAGAGAAGCTCAGCTCACCACAGAACCCTGCTGAGATGGGGAGGGCTGGAGGAAAAGCTGAGGTGAATCAGCCCCACCTCCCATCATGGGATCCCGCCTTGGTGATGACTGGTGAAAATGGGGGCTCATCTGCCTACTGGGTCATGGTGGTCAGCATGGGAGGGAGGCAGAGTACTGACTGGCCACATCTCATACTACCTTTCTCAGTGTAATTGCTGCAGGGTGGGGACGGAAGTTCAGCTCCCCACTGGACCTCACTGATGCTACCCTGGCAGGGAACTGGGTGCTGCCTGCTCCTTCCAGGTGGGGGATGGAAGATCAGCTCTCTGCTTGGCCCCTGGACCACTACCAGGGGGGGAACCAGAAGATGGGCAGTACACCAGCTCCCTGTTCACCTCTGCTGAACCCTTGGGGGAGACAGGGCAGTGTCTCTACTGATGTTTGATTGGATTAGGGCAGGTAGCCAAAAAGGGTTTATGTCTTTAGCCCACTTATTTCCCAGTCTTTTAACCAGAGAAAATAGACTTTCCTTGAAGCAAATTTTTATCTTGCTATTGATGATTCTGGGTTAGAGGTTTCTAAAGTACACATCTAGAGTATATGGGAGGCAATAAGGGAACCCAGGGGGCTTACCACCCTGTCACTTTCCAGTCTAGAGATCCCTGGGCAAGAGGTTTTGTCATTGCACTTTTCAGGGACTACCTACATCTCGGTACTCGTTGAGTTATATCCACAGTTCTTTAATTGTATTAGGGAACACCTGGAAGGCTACTCTTTCTTAGCCAGAAGTTCCCAAGTATTGATATTCATGTTCTTTAAAAAATTTATTTACTGATAGTTTCTGAATTTTCTTTATAATTACTTGTTTGACCCATGGACTAATATAAAAAATGTATTGCAAAAATTTAAGATATTTTAGAATTTTCTAATTATTTTTTTGTTACTGCTTTCTAGTATAATGTTATGCTGAATGAGCTCAATCCTTTGATATTTGTTGAGATTTGATTTCACCCAGGGTATGAATAATTTTGTCAAGTGTTTTATATGTACTTACAAATAACATGTATTGTTATTTTCTTCAGTGCAGTTTTCCACATATTTCAAGAGGGCATGTTTGTTCACTAGGAATTCTGATCCTCTGTATCAGTAATGATGTTTTTGTCTGTTTATTGTATTAGGTATTGAGAAAGGTTCATTCAAGTCTCTCACTGATAGTGGCTTTATGTATTTTTCCTTTTAGTTGTGTCGTTTATATACCTGATGTACTTAATTTCACATTATGGGATACTAGCAGATTTGAGATTTTTGTAACTTCCAGAAGTATGAAACTTTTATTATAAATGTCCTATATCTCTGGAAATGTTTTTGCTTTCTAGTCTACTTTACAATAGAATAATTACACCAGCTATCTATTGGTTAATATTTACATTGTATATTCTCTATCTATCTTTCAACTCCTCTGGGTCTTAATCTATGAAATATGTCTCTTCTGAGCTGTACATGTTTAGGTGTTGCTTTCTTTCTTCTTTTTGCTTTTAATCTAAAGTAACAAACTTAGTCTTTTAATTGGATTATTTGGTCTAGGTATTTTTATTTATTTATTTATTTTTTTAATTTATTTTCTTAGTCTTCACCTGAGGACATTTTTTGATATTTTGTTCAGATAGAGTGGGAGGGAGGGAGGGAGAGAGAGAGAGAGAGAGAGAGAGAGAGAGAGAGAGAGAGAGAGAAACATTGATGCAAAAGGGACACATCGAGTGGCTGCCACCCGCACAACCAACCAGGGCCGGGGACAAACTGCAACCGAGGTACATGCCCTTAGCGGGAAATGAACCTGGGTCTCTCCGGACTGCAAGCCAACGCTCTAACAGCTGAGCCAAACTGGCTAGGGCGGTCTAGGTATTTTTAATGCAGCTATTGATGTATTTTGAATAATATTTAACTTTTTAATACTTGTTTTCTAGTTAACACTCTAGTTTTCATCATTATATATTTTCTCTTCAGTTGTAAAATATTTTATCTGCAGTTGTAAGAAATAATACAGAGTGGTTCCATTTACCCTTTACCTATTTTCCAAAATGGTAACATCTTGTCGAAATGAAGTACAATACCACATTTAGGAAACTGACATTGATAGAATCTACCACTCATTCAACTTTCATGTGTGCATATGATTATGCTTAGTTCTATAGAATTTTATCACATATGCATGTTCCTGTATTCACCAACACAGCCATGGTATAAACAGTTTCTTTACCACAGGAGTCCTTCCATGGCCCTTCTGTAACCATGCCAGAATCACCCCTCCCCCACCATGTCCCTAACCCCCGATAATTACTAATCTGTTCTTCATCTTATATTTTATCATTTTAAGAACATTATAATTATGGAATCTAATGTTATGTAACCTTATTCGATTAAATTGTATCACTCCACATAATTCCCTGACAATTCTTCCAATAAGGTACATTTTTCAGTTGTTAATTTTCTTTTATTTCTGAGCAGTATTTCATGGTATGGGTGTTTTCAAAACTTCAGTTGTTTAAAGACATCTGGTTGTTTGAAGTTTTTTGACAATTGTAAATAAACATGCTGTGAAGATCTGTGTATAGATGTTTGTGTGAACATTCATTTTTATTTCTTTGGGTAAATTCTCAAGAGCTCCAGTTCAGAGCTGTATGATAATAGAAAATTTAGATTCTTAGGAAACAGCCAAATTCTTTTTTAGAGTGGTTGTAAAATTTTACATTCCTACCACCAGTGTATGAGTGATTCAGTTTCTACAGATCCTTGCCAGCATTGGTGGTATTGCTATTTTTATTTTCCCTTTCTCATAGGTATGAAGTGATATGTCATTGGGACCTGAATTTGCATATCCTAATGATGTTGAACATCCTTCATGTGCCTAGTAGTCACATGAAATTCTCTTTGGTGAGAGTCTGTTCATGTCTTTTGACCATTTTGCAACTGGTTTAATTTATTTTATTTTTTTAGATTTGAGAGTCACACTAGTTTTTGTATTCTATCTTCTTTATTTTTTTTCCTTATTGTCAATACGTAAATGTCTTTATTCTTTAATATTCCTTTTATATATTATCATGTATACATCCTTTTAGTGTTGTTTTGGTTATGGCCTAAACATCACACCATATGTCTTAATGCATTTGGGCTTCAATAGCAAAAGACCACAGAATGGGTGTCATATAAACAGCGGAAATTTATTTCTCACCGTTCTGAATGCTTGCAGTCCAAGATCAAGACAGCATCATGGTTGGGTTCTCTAGTGAGGGCTGTCTTCCTGGTCCAGAGGTGGTGCCTTCTCTCTGTGTCCTCACCTGGTGGAAGGGGCCAGGAATCTCTCTGGAGCCTCTTTGATAAGGCACAAATGTCATTCACGAGCCAGCCAGGCTTGTGGCGTAAGCATCTACCAAAGACCCCACCTGTTACTACTATCACATGAAGCATTAGGTCCAGCGGTTCTCAACCTAGGGGTCGCGATCCCTTTGGGGATAGAATGACCCTTTCACAGTGGTCGCCTAAGAACATCGGAAAACACATATTTCCGATGGTCTTAAGAACCAAGACACCTCTCTTCGCTCTTCTATCGTCTCCAGGCGGGTCCGCCCACATGCAGATGCGCCCACACACAACATGAGGAACTGTATTAAAGGGTCGCATCATTAGGAAGGTTGAGAACTACTACCTTAGGGTTTTGACAGATGAATTGGGAGTGGGGCAGGGCAACAATATTCAGACCACAGCACTATCTGTACATAATTTATCCAAATATAATGCAATTTATTAATTTTGATTTTTTTTTCAGAAAATACCAGAAACCTAGAACTCTTTAACTCATTTATTTATTTTCTCTCTTTGAGCATATTTTGTAAATGATTTTAATTATATGTATAATTTAAACTCCTCAAGATATTAATTATTTTATTATTTTACATAAATATTTATTCAAATATATATCCTACCTTTAATTTTTCTGTTCTTTATTATCTCTTTTTTGTTGTTATCATTTTTTTCTGCCTTAAGAACTTTCTTAATATTTCTATTAATGCTAATTTTTAAAAAATGTGTATATTTTTTTGTGTGTTTTTTTACTTTAAAAAATGTTTACTTCATGATGTGCAAGTATTTGGCTAAGACAATTTAAGAGAAAAAAAATTGAGTAAGTCCAGATGACAGCTTACATTTTTATTTTATTTTATTTTATTTTATTTTATTTTATTTTATTTTATTTTATTTTATTTTATTTTATTTTATTTAGTCTTCACCCGAGGACATATTTTTGCATTTGTCTTCAGACAGAGCAGGAGGGAGAGAAGGAGGAAGAGAGAATGAGAGAAACATAGATGTGAGAGAGACACATCGACTGGCTACCACCCACATGGTCCCATCTGGGGGGACAAACTGCAACTGAGGTACGTGCCCTCATCGGGAACCAAACCCAGGACTCTCTGGTCCGCGGGCCGATCTCCAACCACTGAGCCAAACTGTCCAGGGCTTATTTTATTTTTAAAATATGTTCTTATTGATTTTTTTTTCTTTTTTTTTTTTTAGAGAGAGAGAGGAAGGGAGAGATGAAAACATCGATGTGAGAGAGAAAAATTGATCAGCTGCCTCCTGCACACCCCCTACTGGGGATCGAGCCTGCAACCTGGGCATGTGCCCTGACTGGGAATTGAACTGGGACCTCTCAGGCCAAGGGACGACGCTCAATCCACTGAGCATACTGGCCAGGCTATATTTTTATTTTTGGCAGCTCAAAACATCAACAGGTTTTAGCAATTGAATCATTTCATTCAATAAATTCGCCGTAATGAACACTTTTAAACATAGCATTATCCAGAGTGGATAGAACAGCAAGTCTGATTTAAGTGCAAATTTGTTGTTCACTCACTCACTCAATAAGTTTATTTAATGTCTGTACCTGGGAGATGTGTTTGGTTTCTTCTTTAGAGAAGCTCACAGACAGCAGAAACAGTAAGGATAAATAAAGAAAATATAAAAAATTTCATGATGACAAATATAGGAGATTATTTAGCTTAGTTAGAAAACTAGGCTACAGTTTGTTGGTTGGTTTGCCAAGGTCCATTATTTTAACTTCAATGATGTAGTATTTCTCATATTTAATTGCTACAGTTTTGTTTCTATCTTACACTATTGGGCAGATATGAATTAAAACATCACAACAATTTTATCAGTGATGGGATCGTTAATGTATTTTATAAGGCAATGAATTCATAATATGTCTAATGTATGTTTAATTTCATATTACATATATAATTTCATATAATTATTTGAGTTATAAATACTATGTCTAAAATAATATATCTAATTTAAATTCTGAAATGTCATAATATTGAAGAACATTGCAGTGTCAGGGAATTAGAATGGGAAACAGAGGTTTGTGAACTTTGGTTGATCTTTTAATCTCTAAGCTTTATTTTTTATGTGAAAAATAAGCATAATGAATATATATATATATTAGTATACGTATAATATATACACACTGTATATTTGAGTTTTGGAAACAGTATTTACCTCTGTAATTTCAGTGCTTAGCATGCTTTATGGTTCTAAAGTATCCGTATGTAATATTAGTTGTAATGAGGGAGAATGCTGTCTCTACAGTTGTTTGAGTAGGAGTATCATCGATTGCATGTTTATTACAAACTTTGAAAATAGATTTGAAATTAAGTGTACTAATCTGTGGTATTATTTTTAGAAAATTATAAATGACAGACAATTTCTAGTGTCCTTCCAGGAGCACACAGCCTTTTTCTCCTGAGGTGAGGACATTTGAGACAGTGCCATATTGGGTACTTTGGGATGAAATTTAGTATATGAACCATAGGTGAGGACTGTGGTTGTGAGAACTGTGTTTTCAAAAATTCAAGTAGCTTATCAAATAAGTATATATGAATCTTGCTCATAGTAAACGCTCAGTTCATAGTTGCCCATTGAAGGATGGTACTTTTAGGAATGTATAGTTTAGGGGATCTGAGGAGGAAACAGAACCAATCAGTAAATACAAGAAGAACTAAGCATGACACTCTAATATCAAAGACAGTATTTCAAGCAGGGTTGTAAAGAGAATGAAATGGTTGATCATATCCATAATACAAGAGATATACTGAAAAAACTGAGAAACAGTGATTAATTTGGAGGTGATTTTGGATAGAATAATTTATGGAGCCAATTGGACTGAAAAACAGCTTGCCATAAGAAGATTATTTTGGTAAAGAAAGAAAAAGTATGTGTAAGCTTATTGTATTTATATTGTGATGGGAGGAGGAGAGGGATATAAAATTCAAGATGTATCATGGTTATGGTTACTGACTGAAGGGAAGGACTCAATACGAAAGACAGAAACAGCATTCCTGTTTTGATGTACCTTGCCCTTGCCATTACATTGCTCTAGTTTTATACATGGTTCTATACATTTGGGTCCAGAGTGATTGACATTTTCCCATTTTCAGAGCTAGGCCAACAGTTTCACAAACACAGTGTTCTATATAAACCAGGAACATTCAAAGATTTTCAAAAAACATTCAACTGAATAAAATTAAGATCCTACTAGATGTTACCTACTCCATGAACATGTAAGTGCCCCTTTGTTTAGTACAGTCTTCTCATATATATCCCACCTTTCCACCTGTTCTGACACAATTGTTTTGTGGTGCAAAGAAAGAAAGTTCCATAAACCCCTTGAGGTAGAGATTTCTCTCTGTAAAAGCTCAAACTTCCTATGAACAGCTCTAGATCAATTATCACAGGTTTTTCAAAATGGTGAAAATTATGTCGTTAAAGAGTTCCTACTGGTTTCATTTCTCAAGTTTTTGACAGTCTATTCAAGAACACAAGATTATCAATTACATTATAAAATTTTTCATACCCTGGGAACTTGAGCATCTCTGGAAATTTTTAAAAAAATCAATAAGGAATAAACTTTGAAAGAGCATATTCCAGTACTTTTTCAGGTCAGATGAAAGATTTTTGATTAAGGAGGTCTTAGCCACAGCAATTAGACAAGAAGAAAAAATAAAAGGTATCCAAATCGGAAAGGAGGATGCAAAACTGTCATTATTTGCAGATGACATGATATTATACATAGAAAACCCTAAAGACTTCATCAAAAACCTGCTAGATTTAATAAATTTGTCAAGGTAGCAGGATACAAAATTAACATCAAAAAATTAATAGCATTCTTATACACCAGTAACAAACTCACAGAAAGGGAAACTGAAAAAAACAGTCCAATTTACCATTGCAGCAAAAAAATTAAGATACCTAGTAATAAACCTAACCAAAGAAGTAAAGGACCTATTTGCAGAAAACTACAGGACATTAAAGAAAGAAATAGAAGAAGATATAAAAAAGTGGAAGCATATACATTGCTCATGATTTGGAAGAATTAAAATGTCCATACTACCCAAAGCAATCTATAGATTCAATGCAATATTTAATTAAAATATCAATGACATATTTTGCAGAACTAGACTAAATACTCCAAAAGTTTCTATGGAACCAAAAAAGACCCGGAATAGCCACAGCAATCTTGAAAAAGAAGAACAAAGTAGAAGAGATCACAATACCAGATATCAGATTATACTACAAAGCTACTATAATCAAAACAGCCTGGTACTGGCATAAGAACAGGCATATAGATCAATGGAATAGAACAGAGAACCCAGGAAATTGATCCAAGACAATATGCTCAATTAATATTTGGCAAAGTTGACAAGAGCATACAATGGAGTAAAGACAGACTCTTTAATAAATGGTGCTGGGAAAATTGGACAGCTACATGCAAAACAATGAAACTAGACCACCAACTTACACCATACACAAAAATAAACTAAAAACAGACAAAAGACTTAAATGTGACCCACGAAAATCCTAAAAGAAAATGTAAGCAGCAAAATCTCAGACATCACATGCAGCAGAATTTTCACTGCTACAATGCCTATGACAAGAGAAAAAAAGGAAAAACTGAACACATGGGACTACATCAAACTAAAAATCTTCTGCACAGCAAAAGAAACAAGCATCAAAATGGAAAGGGAACCCCTGCATGGGAGAGCATACTTGCCAACGACACATTTGATAAGGGGTTAATTTTCAAAATATATAGAGTACTCATACATCTCAACAAAAGGAAGACAAAGAACCCAATTAAAAAATGGGCAGAGGACCTAAGTAGATACCTCTTCAAACAGGGCATACAAATGGCCAAGACACTTTCGAAAAAAATGCTGAATGTCACTAATCATCAGAAAGATGCAAATTAAAATGACTATGAGGTATCACCTCACATCTGTCAGAATGGCTGCCATCAACAAATCATCAAACAACAAGTGCTGGCCAGAGTATGGAGAAAAGGGGACTCTAGTACACTGCTGGTGGGAATGCAGACTGATACAGCCACTATGGCGAACAATATGGTATTTCCTCAAAAAAATAAAAGTGTAACTGCCATTTGTCCCAGTGATCCCACTTCTAGGAATATATCCTAAGAGGCCTGAAACACCAATTAGAAAGAATATATTTACCTCTATGTTCATATCAACACTATTTACATATCAGCTAAGATATGGAAATAGCCCAAGTGTCTATCAGTAGATGAGTGGATAAAAAAGCTGTGGTACATATATACAATGGAATACTATGAAGCTGTAAGCAAGAAAGATCTCTTATCCTTTGAGCTGACATGGAGGGACTTGAAGAGTGTTATGCTAAGTGAAATAAGCCAAACAGAGAAAGACAAATATCACATGATCTTGCTTATTTGTGGAATATAATGAACAGAATAAGCTGATGAACAAAATAGATCCAGAGATACATAAATAGGGTTCACACTGACAAACCTCATCAGAGGATGGTGGGGGTGGGGAGGGAAGAGATAAACCAAACAATTTATGTGCATATATGCCTAACCAATGGACATAGTCAGCGATACTTTGGGGTTGAGGGCAGGATCCAGAGGAGGGTGTCAACGGGTGAAAAAGGAGAAACATCTATAACAAAAATAAATTAATAAAAAAAGACTCTTAAAAAAAGAAATATTTTTGATTGATAAAATGAGAGGACATATATTTCAAAAACCTGTAAATTATGACAAAAATAGAATAAAGGCATACAATGTGGTACTATTACTGGCTGGAGACTAGCTATTCAAGAGTTAGAGGGCAATGTTGTCTTCTTAGCATGACATAGAGATGGAAAGATTCAGGCATTTAAGAGGAAAGATAAACTGTGGAAGCCATGTTATGAGGAACAGGGTTTTTCTGTCAGAAAGAGATGAGTGAAATATCTAGCAGGTGTGCAAAAGGATCTACAACACGCAATGCCGATTGCTGTGAGGGTAGAAAGATTCTTACTAACTGAAAACCTCGTTCCCAGAGACCAGATATATTGGGACTGATTTTGCACAAATTGTTCTTTTGCCAAGGAATTCTGGTACATTAAAAAGAAAAGGCTATAAATTGAAGTTAATGAGGGCTAAGTGTTAGAAAAGTAGGAGGTCAAAACGAGAGGGTAAGCTACGGTGGCAGAAACTCCTAATTGATATGGGTGAACATGAATCCCGGTCTAGGGAGAAATACAGATACATCCTGCATAGATTTATGAACCAGACATCTGAAAGGGAAAAAATGATGAAAAAGTAATAGTTAATTAGGTGGATATAAAAAGAAAGAGGTTATGGTCAAAGAACAGAAATGTCAGAATTCAGTCTGACAGTAGAGCTTTCTGGAATGACAACTAGATCTCAAGTTAGCAAAGGCAGAAGGTTAAAATAAAACGGGGTGATATTTTTGCACTTACAAATTGAGACTCAGAGCACTGACACTGTACCAGTATTATGAGCAATGAAAATGAGCATATATGGCCCCTCCTCATGGAACTTGAAGCCTGGTAAGAAAGAACAGTATACAGCAGATACACAAACAGGTTAATAAACACGGAGAACAAGTTCTACAATAAATGGACTAGGAAATCCGAGAGTACTAAAATGGCACAGATTCATTTCAAATGTATGGATTAAAAAAAATATTATATAATAGGTGGCATCTGAGTTAACTTATTAAATATTTAATTGGATATTGACAGATAAATAATAAAATAAGAAATTATTTAAATTAATTTATTTTTGTTACAGATGTTTCTCCTTTTCCCCCCACTGACACCCTACTCCCTGACCCCGCTCCCCTTTAGTTATGCATATGTCTATGTTCTTTGGTTTATCTCTTCCTACTTCCTCTCCTCTGAGGTTTGTTAAAAGAAGAATAAAAAAAAAATTGTTTCTTTATTGATTTTAGAGAGAAAAGATGGGAGAGATGGAAACATCAATTGGCTGCCTCAAAAATGCCTCCCACTGGGGATCAGGCCCACAACCTGGGCAAGTGCCCTGACGGGGTATTGAACCGGCGACCTCTTGGTGCATGGGTCGATGCTCAACCACTGAGACACACTGGCTCGGCAAAAGAAGAATGTTTAACAGATTGTATGGTTTTCAGAAGCCCAATTCATAATTTTTAAAATACATGTAATAGTACATTCACCAATGTAGATAAATTCTGAACCATTAAACACAATGAAAGATTTAACATGAGAGAAATCATACAATGCCTGATCTCAGAACACAGTGGAACTAACATGGAAAGTAACAACAGAAAGATAACCAGAAAAGCCCAAAATACATAAATACTCAACAATACACTTCAAAATAAAATATGTCTAAAAGAAGAAACCTCAAGGAAAATGTTTAAAATATTTTGAACTAAATGAAAATGAAAACACACCTGATCAAAAATTTGGGATGCAGTAAGAGCAGTGCCTAGGTGAAAAAGTATAGCATTAAATGCACATATTAAAAAAGGCAGACAAAATTAATAACATCAGTTTCTACCTTATAAAACTAGAAAAAGGGAGAAATTAAATTTAAAGTAAAGAAAATAAATAAATAAAAATTAGAGCAGAAATTGATGAAATTGAAACATGGAATCAATAAGAAAATTCACGGAAACAAAAAGCTGGGTCGTTGGCAATCATGCTCTCCCATACAGGGGTTCCCTTTCCGTTTTGATGCTTGTTTCTTTTGCTGTGCAGAATTAGTCCCATGTGTGCAGTTTTTTCTTTTTTTCCTGTGTTTGTAATACAAGATCAATAAAATTGAGATGCCTCTAGGCCGGCTGAGAAAAAAAGACAAAGAAAATAAATTTATAATATCAGAAATTAACAAGAGACATCATCACAAATCTAGGTACATTTAAAAATAGTGAAGAAATACTATGAAAAACTCTATGCCCCCAGTTGATAGCTTATATAAAATAGACCTATTCCTTGAAAGAAAACATTTGCTAAAAGTCACACAAGAAGAAAAAGATGATCTGAATAGGCTTATGTCTTATTCAAGAAAATGAATCAATAATTAATAAGCTTCCAAAACAGAAAGCACCAGGTCCAGTGGAAATTGTGCCAAAACTTTAAGGTAGAAATTATACCAATTCTCTCTTTCACTGATTAGAAGCAGTGGTAATACTTTCTAACTCATTCTTTGAAACTAAAATTACCCTAATACCAAAACCAAACAAAAATATTATAAGAAAAACAACAATTACAAGTAGAAGAAATACAGACCAATATCTTTCTTAACAAAATATTAGCAAATTGAATTCAACAATATATATAAAGAATTAAATGTCACAACCAAATATGATTTATCTTAGCAATAAAAACTTAGTTCAACATTAAAAAATTAATTGATGTTAACTATCAAATCAACAGCCTAAATAGATAAATCACACAATTATATAATATATACAGAAAAAAGCATTTGACAAAATATACCACTCTTCATGATAAACCAAAACAAACAAAAAACCTTTCAGTAAAGTAGGAACAGAGGGGAAATTTCTCTACTTGATAAAGAATACCTACAAAAAAATTATGGCTAACATACTCAATGGTGAGAGATTAGAAAGATCCCCACTAAAATCAGGAACAGGGCAAGGACATCTCCTCTCACCTCTTCTTTTTGACATCATATGGGAAGTACTAGCCAATGAAATAATGCAAGAAAATAACAGTATATAGGTTGGGAAGGAAGATATAAAACTGTCTTTGTTGCAGACAACGTGATCATATATGTAGAAAATCTGGAACTAATAAGAAATTATAGCAAGTTTGCAGGATACAAGTTTGCTATACAAAAACTAATCACTTGCCCAGCCATTGTGGCTCAGTGGATTTAGCGTCGTCCCATGGACTGAGAGGTCCTGGTTCAATTCCTGGTCAGGGCATATGCCTGGATTTGGGGCTCTATCCCAAGTAGGGGCCCTGCAGGAGCCAGCCGTTTGATGTTTCCATCTCTCTCTCCCTTCCTCTCTTAAAAATGAATAAATAAATAAAACATATTTAAATTTTAAAAAAAGAAACTAATCACTTTTCTACATACCAACAATGAATAAGTGAGATTTGAAATAAAAATACACTACCAGTTATATTAGCACTCAGATAAATGAAATATTTAAGTATAACTCTAACAATATATATGCAAAATGAGTATGAGGAAATATAAAAAATAAATGAAATATTTAAGTATAACTCTAACAAAATATATGCAAAATGAGTATGAGGAAATATAAAAAACTCTGATGAAC
This sequence comes from Molossus molossus, assembly GCF_014108415.1. Classification (NCBI taxonomy): domain Eukaryota; kingdom Metazoa; phylum Chordata; class Mammalia; order Chiroptera; family Molossidae; genus Molossus; species Molossus molossus. Next base: position 5,696,350 of record NW_023425351.1, on the reverse strand, counting down.
AAAATCAAAGGATAATTAAATGGAGTGATAGCCCATGCACCAAGCTGGGAAGACTCATTATTGTCAAAATGGCAGCTCTTCCCAACATGATCTGTAGATCCAATGCAATCTCAAAATCCCAGGAAGCTTTTTATTTTTTTTTGTTTGGAGGAGTGACAAAGACCTAGAATTGCAAATGAAATATTAAAGAAGCACAAAGTGGGAGGCCTAGTACTACCTGACTTTAAGACTTACTATAAAGTTACAGTACAGTAAAGCCTTGTTATAACAGACTAATTTGGGCCAGGGGGTGTCCTTAAAGACAAAAGCCCATTATATAATAAAGTAGGTTTTCCAAAAGCATATGTTAAAAAAATTGACAATGTAGTTAGTTTACCTGTTTTTATGTATGTAGACACGTCTGTGTAATTAAAATTAAGTACGTATGAAAAGTTTAATTTAACAGAAATGTTTTCTATATGTATTACTGTAATTTTACATTTATACTGAATAGGTCTAGTAAATCCGTGCATTCACCAATCACCATGAATGAACAACTGCACATGGCTGGGCGTGGCTTAGAGCACTTGGAAACATTGGCCAACACAGTTAAAATACTGCAGAAAGCGTCCGTAATTGGTTCTGTGACAACAAAGAGGACATACAGATGCCCAATGGACATGAAAAGATGCTCTATGTCACTAATCATGAGAGAAATGCAAATTAAAACCACACTGAGATATCACCTCACACCTGTCAGAATGGCTATCATCAATATATCAATAAACAACAAGTGCTGGTGAGGGTGTGGAGAAAAGGGGACTCTAGCACACTGCTGGTGAGAATGCAGACTGGTGCAGTCACTATGGAAAACAGTATGGTGTTACCTCAAAAAATTAAAAATGGAACTGCCATTTGACCCAGCGATCCCTCTTCTGGGATGTATCTTAAGAATCCCGAAATACAAGTCAGAAAATGTATATGGACCTCTATGTTCAGAGCAGTGCTATTTATAAGAGCCAAGATCTGGAAACAGCCCTAATTCCCATCAGTAGTGAGTGAATAAAATCCTGTGGTACATTCAATCAATGGAACACTAAGCAGCCATAAAAAAAAGGAACTCTTACTTTTTGTGACAGCATGGATGGCCTTGGAAATTATTATCTAAGTGAAATAAGCTAGTCAGAGAAAGACAAATACCATATGATCTCACTTATACTGGAATGTAATGAACAAAACAAACTGACATAAAAAATTATAACTGGAGACCTGGATAAGTAGAACAGACTGACAGCTTTCAGAGGGGAGGGGCTTGGGGGAGACTTGAAAGTAGGTGAAGGGATAGCCAAAGGACATAGATGTGACCCATAGACAGAGACAACAGAGCGGTGGTGCCAGAGGGAGGGGGCGGGGCCTGGGTGGAGGTGGGAACGGGGGAAACACGCGACATCTTTAATTGTGTCAACAGCGAAAATAAAGTTAATAAAAAGACACAAAGGGACCATATACATATTGCTAAATGGGAAAAAAAAAAAAAAAGCCAATCTTAAAAGACTATGTACTGTATAATTCCAACTATGTGACCCTCTAGTGACCTCAGAACTATGGAGACAGCAGATCAGTGGTTGCAGAGCTGGGGATGGTCGGATGTTGGTATTTATGAATTGGCAGAGCAGGGAGGATTTTTTGGCAATGGAAATATTCTGTATAAATATAAATATAAACGTGGGACTTGGGGTGATAATGATGCGTCAGTGTAGGTTCATCAAATGTAACAAACATGCCACTCTGGTGGGGGTGTTTAAACGCACGAGGTTGTGCCTGTGAAGGGCAGGAGGTGCACAGGACATCTCTGTACCTTCTTAGTTTTGCTGTGAACTTAAAAATGCTTTAAAATAGTGTTTACATATGTGAGGTGTGGAGGACAAATGTCACCATCTTTATTTACAACACAGATAAACTGGAGGTCAGAGAGTTAATGGCCTGTTGCCTGTGGTTACCTTACACGTAGTCAACGGAGTGGGATAAAAGGCCTGTAGACGAAGGGAATGCCGGGCTTGAGAAAAGAGACACACTTAGGAAATCATGAGTTTTAGGGTCTAATCATAAAACAGTTTGGTGAATTTAACCCTGGGAAATAGGAAATAAAATGGTTTGAAAAAACGCATGTACTTCAGCAAACAGTTTAGGTTTTAAGCCTGAATAATGAAAGATAACACGAGAGGGATTTAAGGTAGCATACGTAGGGCAGAAATAATCCTGAACTTGCTGTATGTGAATTGAACTCAATAAGAAATAGAGTAAATTGTTGAAGTCATAACCTGGGTACTTCTTTTTATTTTTCATTTAATTTATCGCCTTCTCAAATAATCAAATCAAGTAAACACACATTTTCAATACCTTTGAGTAAATGTTATTTCCTACATACACAGAACCATTCTCCTGAAACAGATTTGCATCGTTGTTTATCTTGAGTAATTTTATATCCTTCTACATCTCCTTTACCTTCCTTATTATGTTTCCCATCTTTTTTAAAAAAAACAACAACAAAAAAACATTTTCTCTATTGATTTTAGAGTGAGAGGAAGGGAGAGGGAGATAGAAACATTGATGGAGAGAACATCAGTTGGCTGCCTCCTGCATGCCCCCACTGGGAATCGGGCCCACGACCTGGGCGTGTGCCCTGATCTGGAATCGAACCAGTGACCTCTTGGTGCAGGGTCGATGCTCAACCACTGAGCCACACCACCTGGGCTGTTTCTCATCTTTTTAACAGCCATGGAGATATCATTGTAAAATACAAATGTAATCCTTTTATTCCAATGCTTAAGACTTTCAAGATTAGATTGAAATATTGTAGCGTGGCTTACAAAGCTCTTTTTTATTATTATTGATTTTTTTAGAGAGAGGAAGAAGGCAAGGGATGGTGGGGAGAGAGAGAGAGACATTGGTCAGTTGCCTCCCGCATGCACCCCAACCGGAGACTGAAGCGGCAGCCGGCGGCGCCCTGCCCGGAGTGGGCCCGTGTCTTCTGAGCGGAGGACGTGCCACCAGCAGAGCCGCACCGCCAGGGCGGACCACGAAGCTCTTCAGATCAGCGCCGCTTGACCGCGTGTCAGGCGTGGCACCTCCCCACGGGCCGCCGCTTCCCCTGCTGCCGCGCTCCTTTCGGGCTGCTTCTCTCCTGCGCAATGACGAGTGGGCGTCCCTTCCTCCCCTCGCCCACCGCCCAGCCAGGAGCGCGAAGCCCTGGAGAAACCCTGATGCTCCTCGCCCTCGCCTTCCGTGTGAACAAAGCTCAGCGCCCTGGCCGGGTTGCTCAGCGGTTAGAGCGTCGGCCTGCGGTCCAGAGAGACCGGGGTTCGGTTCCGCTAGGGTACGTACCTCGGTTGCAGTTTGTCCCCGGCCCTGGTCGGTTGTGCGGGTGACAGCCACTCGATGTGTCCCTTCACGTCGATGTTCCTCTCTCTCTCTCTTCCTCTCTCTCCGAACAAAAAATAGAAAAATGTCCTCGGGTGAGGATAAAAAAAAAAGTGGTCATTAAATCACAGCCTTCCTAATGACCTTAAAATGACCTTAAAATTCCCTTGAACTAATTGTTTCATTTTCACTCTCAAAAAATGTATGTTCCTCTCATTTTCATCTCATCTCATGTTTTACGGTTACAACAGCCTCTCAGCGTCTGACAGGACCACCCCGGGCACATCCCCACCCGCGGTCCCTGTTAAGCCCAGCAGTGGTTTCTCTCAGAAACCTACGTCTATTTATGTATATGTGTAAGTTTTATTAAATATTATTCATGGATTTTTAGAAGGGGTTGTATATTTTTTATACAAAGGAAGACTTTTTTTTTTTTAATTTCAAATGAATAAACTTACTTAAAAAAACTTACAAACACAGACCACAGCACGGTGATTAGCAGGGGGTGGGGGAGGAGGTAGAAGAAATCAGGGGTTCGATGGTTGTGAAGGGAGACAGGATGGTGTGGTGAACACACAATACGTGTACAGATGTTGTATTAAAGGTTTGTACACATGAAACCTATATAATTTTATTAACTAATGTCTCCCATAAATTCAATTCAGTTGTTTTTTGAAAATTGAAAATAAATGAATAAGCTTACTTTGAAATTTGGTCACATTTGAGAATAATTTTTATTGCCAAAGCAATGACCAGTAACCCTTAGAAAAATATTTAAAAAATAATGAACAAGATTATAAAAATATTCTGTACTCAAAACTTCAGATTATATAGCTGTTTAATTATGCAACTATTTTTTCTGCAAGTGTGTGTGTGTGTATTAACTATCATAATTGTACAAATGTTAAAGTTTAATGTCTCACAATACTAAATAAATGAATAATGGAGTCTACTGATTTTAGAAAGTATACAATCAAATTATATAAAACAAAGAATATTTAATTTTTTAATTCCTGATTATGTCGACTCACAGAATTATATTTTCTAAAAGCTACGCATGAAATCAAAAGCACCAAAGTTCTTCCTACGCACTTGATGAAACAAGAAGTCCATGTTGAAACATTTCTACTAAATACTCTCAAACACTGCTATCAAGACCACCGTTGATGGACATTCAGAGGACAAGTATTCACAGAGCTTCAGTGATATGTGAAAGTATTTGAATCCCACCAGTTACTCCATAAATACTTGTTAAATTATAAAGTATATTATTCTCATTGACCTTTAGGGAAAATCAAGACCCAAACAGTAATTAGTCTATTTTGTAAGAGATAGTATGTAAACCATTTGAAACCATTCAAATACTTCACTTATATTTATAATTGGGTTTCCATCAAATCAACCTGAAAAGTAGAAACAGAATGTCAAAAGGGATGTCTATTAATATATAACCCTGGGTTTATATAAGGTTCATTCTTCAGAATTATTTTATCTAGGATTTATGTCACATACATGATTACACAGATTACAAATTTGATCTAGGTGTATTGACTGTAATAAGCTAAAATATTAAGCTGCCATTATTCACTTAAAACAGAATGAATAGATATGGTCAAGATATGCTTTAATTTATGGTACAGGAAGCAATAGTTGTGATAATTAGAGCGTGGAAAGAAATGTATATTGCTAAATTCAAAGTAATTCTCATTTTTCAAGGTTGTTCAGCTTCTGTCTAGATATTTTAAAAGTCGTATTCACCATTGTATATCAAAGATAAAGCAGAGAAAATCATGTAAAATTATATATTTTTGTGTGCCATGCATATTTTTGTCACAAATTCAAAAGAAGACTATTTCAGAGATAAACAATAGTTGTACGTCCTAAAGGCTTTTCATGTAGTTTTAAGATAAAACAAAAAAGTATATTTGAATACTTCTTTGTTATCAGTAGAAAGTGCTTGGTCAAGGGCACGAGAGCAAATTTTTCTAAAGATATTAATAATTTCGATGCAAAGTGTCTTAGAGGCAAAGGCTTTTACCAAGTGCCCAGTTCTGAAAAGGATGTAAATGTAATTCATCTATTTTCCAAAGTTTATTGCATTGTACAACAGAGTGATTCCCAAGCATGAGACATAAGGTTACCTTCCATTTATTTTGGGATTTTTGTCTATTCCTGTTTATTACACTTATATGCAATAACTTGATACAGAAAATGTAAATATTAAAGGTGTACAGAGTTTCTTTAAATTCCATTGTACTTTGGTAAACAATTTAAAATGGCATCGTTTAATTTTCTACAACAACAAAATCAACAAAAGTTCATAGAGATATTTAGACCAGTTATTGCATGTTGAGGAAAAGTTTGTTATTGAAATGCACAACAGTCACATAATTTAGGGTATGAAAATTTAGACCGGAAGAGGAGCTACAAGAACCTCTTTTTCCAAACCATCTTTAAGAAGATAAATAAATTGAGATTGAAAATTGTTTAACAATTAACAAAATGTTTCAGCTTATGATATCAAGTATTTTTACAAGATGTTTAATATTGGGTTTTTTATGTGATCTTTCAATTGTATATAAAACAATGCATTGAAAATGTCAAGAGAAGATGACGGTAGCCCAAATAATAAAATTCTATGCATAATTTTCTAGTAAATGTGAAAAGAATCCTAAATAATCTTAGATGTTATTCCATTTACATAATATTTATTTTATAACTCAAAATATCTCTAAACGTATCTGAATTTTAAGATGGTTTTTAGTGGTTCAAAATTACATATTGTCTTAGTTTATCTTTGGACTTCCATTTAAAAACAGAGATATTAAGTAAGCAAGTCTGAATTTGCAGCTGTATTTATGTTCTTTGCAAGAAGAGATTTCTAATAGATTTCATTTCAAGTTGCAAATACATAAATGAGATGACGTTTCGATGTGATTTGTTCTGACATATCTGCAGGCAGAATGCTTTTCAAGTCATTGCTGTGGATGGGGTCTGCAGTGGGATCATTCAGTGCCTCTCCGCTGAAGACTGCGTCGACTGGCTACAAGCAATAGCAACTAATATTTCAAACCTCACAAAGCACAATGTAAGTACTGATTCCAGTAATGCCTGGCCACACAGTTTCTCACTTAGGTAACATTTTTTTAAAAAAATATGTATACACGTGCACATGTGCACTCACACGTATTTATCTTTGAATCAACTATTTGGGGTTTATCTAAGAAAATCCATCATATTCTGGAATACTTACGCAAAGAAAATCACTTAACCCTGAGTAGCCTAATTTATCAGTTAATACTTTCACACATAGGTTTCCATTCAGAAACCTGATAAACATCTACATTAGTTAAATAAGTAAAAATATATATTTAGCATGTAATTACTTTAATCTATAATGTGTGTAAGCATTCTGGCTTAAAACAATACTAAATTTCAAGAGTATTGTTGATTTTCTTGTAGTGGCTGTTAGAATTACAGGTAGAAATATGAAGCAGTTGGAGGAGGGTCAAGAGGTAGCTTGGAGACTGGACATCTTCCCTAAGCCTACTCTGGTCAGGGCGAGTCGGGGTGTTCCTGAGGGATCTGCTAACTCGCACATTACAGCCGTGTCTATATTACTAGGCATGGCTTCTCTACTTTTTCTCTGTCTTTCCACTTCAACCTTGTTTTTTTTCCCATTCCTGTCTCTCTATCATTACTATCTTCTCATTATCACTATTGATTAATAAATCTGTCAGTCCTTTTTTCCCCTTACTTTTGGGGGAAGTATATAGTTTAACAAAATATATAAAACGGTAAAACTCATTTCACTGAGTATTGATGAATAGCATTTAAATTCTATCATCTTAATTATTTTTGAAAAATATATTACGTATTATCCATATTCTTTTTTAAAAATTGATTTTAGAGAGAGAGAGAGAGAGAACCACAAACATTGATGTGAGAGAGGAACATGGATTGGCTGCCCTCCACACGCACCCTGACCCGTAACCCGGGCATGTGCCCCGACTGGCTACCTTTTGGGGTATGGAACAACACTCCAACCCACCAAGCCACACTGGCCAGGGCATATTACCATAGCTTAATACTCCCCTCTTTCCACAGTTCTCTATGCCATGCTGGAGCATTTAAGAAATATCCTAAGAAACATTCAAAAGTCAAGCAAAAGTATATAACATTTTTACCAACTTATGAACATACAGAACTCTTTTCACAAAAATGACTCTTCATACCCAAATAAATATCTTTGCACAGATTTTGCTTTGGAATCTAAAAAAGATTGTGGCAGTCATTAAAGACAATAAAAGTCATAATTGATCATGCATGTATCTCTGAGTGAGAAGGAAATGGATAATTACAGGATGTGTCAACAGTTTCTGTGATAGTCAACAGTTTCTGGTAAAGCCAAATGTGTTTTAAGGAAATGAGCAATCTACCCTCTTTGGTTGACAGGTCTTTTTTCACAGATCATCTCAATAGTGGTATTATGCTACCTGTTTAATTTTTGATTATTTGGTATCTTAAAACTCTGTCTCATAATAAAGGCAGGTGATTTTTTTCCCATTGCCTGAATCAATGTAACCACACAAAGTCTAACCCAGGACATCTCGGACCAAGGAGACCTGGCCTGGGCACGTCTGTCTTGGGCAAGAAAGACCCTGAAACACTCAATCTCCGTTAATCTGGTGATTGCATCATATTGGAATTGCAGATGATAACAAGAGGTATCAGAATGAAGGGTGGGGAAAAAGAAGAGAAAGTAGTGTTTCTCTGAGGACCACCCCTCTTACTCTCTACCCTCACTCCTTTATAGCGATGTCCTAGGATTCAAGAAAAGAGAAAATAACCTCATGAGAGTACCAGCTCTCTGTTTTATTACATGCTATAATTCATGCCCCAAATGAGCCAAGATCTTGTATTTATTAGAAAAAAATTTTTTAAAGTACAAAATGTTAATTAATTTTTTTCTCTTTACCTAGATCCACATTTACATTGACCCTCAAAACCAAGGAACAGCCTTATAAAAACTGTTTCATTGGAATGTATATTCAGTTAGAATGCTATAACCTAGAAAATACTCACATGAGAAATGAACACTTTCTTTTAAACAGAAAGTGAAAATACAAATGTCTCTATCCTCTGTAAGCACGAAGAGGGAAAAGTCCACTTTTACTGCCTGCTTTTCACCCTCGTGATAAGTGCTCAGCATGGAACCTAGGAAAGCAAATAACTCTCCTGCCTCTGCCTTAGCTGACAGAGAGCCGTATGTCTAATAGGATCATGTTGCTCTTTCAAAAGTTACCTACCCGTTCTTTAGCCTCCGGGTGATTATACTCTAACTGCATGTTCTTTGGATCTTGTAGTCAGTTCTCATTCAAAAGTACTAACAGTTGCAACACACTATATATATAATATTTGTTTAGTGTGTAGTGTTACATAAATGTTGGAATGTAATTATATGTAGTAATAATGTGTGAAAGTTAGATTGATTTCAGCGGAGGTATAATGAGAGCATTCATATTACAGTTGATATGTTTGATTAGTATAAAAAAAGAATTTAAACACATTGAAATTAAGTAGAAAAGTTTTAGCATAGTCAGATATTCATTCTCATTCTCTTACTATTTTTTTTATTCTCAGAGAATACTAGAAATAATAACTTGTAGAGGATATAAAACTAACTTTATATTTGCAAAGACTGAGGGAATGTGAGTTTATATAAGTCTGATTAAGTAGTTTACATGTTTTTAATAGTTACAAAAGGAAAATATGAAAAATATCTTAGAATATTTCAATCTAGAAATTAGCATGAATAAGAATCAATTTGAAAAAATAGTCAACTAAAAATAGTGATAAAATAAGTTAAAAAATAAAATAATGCTATTGAAATGATGTACATGAAATGTACTTACATATACATAACTAATGATTATAATGAAAAGTGGAATACTAAAATCATAATTTTATAGAATTAGAAAATGAATCATGTTTTAGTGTGTGGGCCAACTGAAGAACAGACTGAGGAGAAAGTTAAAAAAAAATAAAAATAAAGAAAAGAGTCTGGCCAGCATGGCTCAGTGGTTGAGTGTTGACCCTGCACTAAAAGGTCACCAGTTCAATTCCTGGCCAGGACACATGCCCAAGTTCTGGGCCTGATCCTGAGTGGGGGGCATGCAGGAGGTGGCCAATCGATGTTCTCTCTCATGGATGTTTCTCTCTCTCCCCCTCTCACTTCCTCTCTCTCTAAAATTAATAAAGAAAAAGATGTATAGTTTAAATTTTAAAAAAAAGGAAAAGAAACAACAAATGATGAATAAACCAGTACGAGAATAACTGGAGTGATGCAATGCCCATTTTTTATTCTCTTTGCTCATTAATTCCAACAATGATAATTCTGTGAAATAGGTAGATTTTCATATTTGTTTTATGTGGAAATTTCATGAAATTATAGTTGCTATTTAAAAAAATTTTCCAGATGTCAATGATGATTCAAATAGACAGACATATTTTAATTTTGTGTTATGATTATTCAAGTGGCTCGGAAACAGTTACAGCGCAGCGAGTAAATGGTGCGCAGTGCAAAGGGTGTTTTCGGGACTTGGCTTAATGCTGTGCTCGCACAGAAACCCATCCAGTTTCCTTAAATTATTTGCTTATAGGTTGCAAAGGGAGAAATGGCAGAGGCTGTGGTTTAGTGGGGTGAATTCCAACCAAAGCATAAACCACCTCCCACTGGGCATTTTCTGTTATTTTGGATAAAGTGGACTTGAACATATTCATAAAGGCTAAATTTTGAACTGTAGAAAACAGTAAAATTCGTGAATTGTAAAACACAGTCCTTGCTTCAAGTTAATATTATTTCTAGCCCTCATTATTTACCAGATATATGATCAAATATCTGTAGAAACTTACTAATTTTTATTTCCATTATTAAGTAACTGAAGATCTTAAAATGTGCTTATATAATTATATGAAATTCTGGAAACCATGGGGGCATCAAATGTATTTTGCATGTAGAAAGAATATGGCCAGTAGGCAGATTTGGATTTGCTAAAAGAGTTTTCAATTACCTTCACTCCCTGATATTCACGCACTTGTGCAATACTTCCCCATGTGTGGGCTGAATAGTGAATTCAGAAATAACTGCTTTCCTGTCAAAACGTCCAGTGAGACTATAGCTTCAGTTGAGTCCTGATTATAGAATTGGGAGAAACCCAGAAAGAGAGGACCCAGCTCAGCCGCACCTGGATTCCACCTACAGAGACTGTGAGTTGGGAAATGTTAAGTCATTAAGTATTGGAATTACAGCAATAAGAAACCGTTTGTTTCCTTGAGCTGCTTTAACAAATGATAACAAACTCGTTAGATTAAAACAACCTACATGTAGTCTCCCTTTGAAAGCCAGAAGTCCAAAATCGAGGTGCCAGCATGGGTGTATTCCCACAGGAGTCTCTGAAGGAGAATCCGTTTTTCTCCTCCTCCAGCTTCTGGTGGCCAAACCACTCAAACCTCTGCCTCCGTGGTCACATCACCTCTTCTGAGTGACTGCTCTCCTTTGTGGATCTTTTACAAGGACACTGGTGGTTGATAATCCAGGATGATCTCACCCCAAAATCTTTAACTTGTTTACATCTGCACAGATTTTCTTTTTTCTTTTTTCAAATACGAAAACATTTTCAAGTTTCAAGCACTTGATGAGAATATTTTGGGGGGGGAGAGTCACTTGTTTGGCCGATCACAGAAACAGATACAGCAGATAAACAACGGCTTGACTTCAGATGAGTTCTGTCTTGTCTTCCTTGACAATGTCTTCACTATCAGTTCTATTTTCAAAGTCTTTATTCTGCTCTGCTTGAAAATTAGCCCAGAACTTTCTTCAATTCACACATGGAATTGGGTATGTTTTTCTCCCACTGACTCTGTGGGATATCGGCTCTTTCTGGTTCCCAAGCAGTCCCTGTCTTGATTTTTCCAGAAAGTCAAAGCTTCTTTGAGAGTTTAGCCCTTTGAGCCGTTGTACATTTTCTCGTGACAGGTGAATATCAGGTTAAGTGGACTTCATGTCAAATATATCACTAAAGCTAGAGATGGTTGCTTTGTAATTATAAACAGTTTAGTTCACTAGATAGAGAAAACAAGCAATATCGAGTCACATGGAATTAAAAAATATCTACTATATGGGATTACAAAGTAGACTGAAGAAAAGAAAAAAAGAAATTCAACTTCAGAGCTAGAACCACACAATAATTAAGGCATATTAATGAGGCAGAGGAAAGAAATATAATGGATTATGTAATCACAATAGAAAAATAACAGATTTCTGTCACCTCTCCATTGTAGCCCATAGAGGGTCATTGTTACATTCTTCCATCATGTACAAGTATAATCTTCCATTAAACTGCCTGTTCAGGACTGGGGGAGTCTGGGACACCTCCACACCCCAAGCCATGGAGAGGAGCCCATTTTAATTATCTGTCACCTAAAACCTATTAGCTTCTCACTGGGGTTTCTTAGGGCCAATATAGTTCTGCTAATATCCATTATTCACCCACAGATACCCTTTAAATGCTACCTGCCCCCCACAAAAATAGATAAGCATGCATTTATTTTAAATGCTTAATAGTTTTTAATATACAAGTTAAACGAGTAACTTAAAAAAATTGAAAATGTAATTTAATCAGCAACTCAAAATTGGCCCTTAACTTGGTTTTGCTTATCAGATTTTTACTCTGAGCATCTGTGATGGGCAGAATAATGAGCCCCTCTCCCCAGTGTTCATGCCTAATCTCTGAACCTGTGAACATGTTACATTATATGGCAAAGAAGAATTAAGGCTGTAGATTGGATTAACCTTGCCAATCAGCTGACATTACAATAGGATGACTAGCCTGGACTGTTCAGGAGGGTTCCACTTGACCACTGGCGTCTTTACACGTGGAAGAAGGCGAGGTGAGTGACCCAGTGGAGACAGCAGTATTAGGAGTGAGCTTGCTGTTTCTGGGTCTGAAAATGGGGGAGGGCTCCGTGGTTCAAAACAAGCAGGGGGCCCCTAGAAGGCAGGCAGGGCCCTGTTGCCCCTCCGGCGCCTTCAGAAAGACTCTGTCTCTGCCAGGGTCTTGGTTTTATCCCATTTAGGACTTCTGAGCTACAGAGAGTAAGATAATACTAGATCAGGTCTTTTTTAGCCCCTAGACTTATGGTAATTAGTTATTGCAACCACAGAGAACTAATACAACACCTGCTTATCTTCAAATAAGTCCACTGCATTTTTCTCACTGAATCAAAAATCACAGTTTAATCTAAAAATCATAAATTTATTCTTGTCACATTGACTTTGTCAAAATAATTATAACGTGCACTTACATATATTAGAAAACAAACTAATATTTATATTAGTAATTAACACAAACACAAAACAGCTCATGATATCATTTGAGTCCCTAGATCCACTAAAAATAACTGGTTGTAACAATATGACTAGAAGATTGTCGCGACGCTGAGTTGGTTGCTCGGAGAAAGGGCTGGCCCCGGGGTTGGGTCAATGCCTGCCTCACGCAGGGCCTTGGCAGGCGGCTGGGAGCCTGCGGCACCCCAGAGAACGGGGACTGAGAAGAGCGAGAGGCACCCGTCCCGCCTGGAAGAGGGGTCACTGAGAAGGGTGGTGGCTGAGGAGAGCCGCCCTGAGGACGCGATGTTCCAAGTGCTGGCTGAGTGTCACTGGCGGCCCTGAGCAAGGGGCTGGGGTGTCCTGCTTGACTTGGTTGGAATCAGACAGACAGCAGCCAGGTCCCAAGTCTTTGCATTTTCAATAACTAGCACTGTCCATGCTGAGCAGATGTGAAGTGAATACATGAGTCCATCAGCAAACAATAGTTGTTTAAAACAGAGATTACTGAGAAAGTATATATATAAAAAAAAAAGGTAAGAACAGGAAATGCTTTGAGCTACAGTAAGCATTGCAGTAAGACTTCTCATTAAGTCATTACGACTGGTTAGATAGTAATATTTAAGTTCTGATGCACTTCAGAATCCTTTGTGACATCTCAGAGTGGCGGTGGAAGGAGGTGTCGGCCCCTCTGTCTACCAGAGATAATCCCTGCCGCTGGACTGTTGTGTGGACAGGGTATCTTTTGTCGCTTGTAAATCTCTGCCTATCACAGTGAGTTGTCTGATAAACAAGTGTGTTTCTGAAATAAAGCTTCTTCATGTGAATATCACTGAGTGATTTTCTAGTAGGCAAGATTAGAAAACACGGTGTTCCAGATGGTCAGGATTAAATGGACTGTAGGTCTATGTCTGCAAATCAAGGCCAATGCATTTGGACATATGTACATTGTACTACAACCATGATTCTCTTAAGATCATTTTTACATGTATTTTCCTAAAACTTTCTTTTAAGAAGGGACCATGGAGGTCATCTTACCCCACCTTCCACCCAGTTAAGAAATATTGTTCTGGCTGGTGTGGCTCAGTGGTTGATCGTCATCCCATGCACTGAAAGGTCACCTCTTCAATGCCTGGTCAGGGCACATGCCCAGGTTGCAGGCTTAATCCCTCGTTGGGGTAAGTGCAGGAGGCAGCTGATCAATGATTCTCTCTCACATGGATGTTTCTCTCTCTCTTCTGCCTTCCTCTCTCTCCAAAATAAATAAAACCATATTTGAAAAAACAATAAATTATTCTCCAAAACAAAATCAGTATCTCCTGCAAGGATCCCTGTTGGAAGCTTCTCAATGTCAAGATAACTACTGCTTTATCTCAGCAACTGAATCTTTGACAGTATTATGAAATTCTGCTTATGGTGAATTCAACTCTCTTACAACTCTCATGCATATGTACAAATTCCACCTTTGGAAAAACACATCATGATTTTACTTTCTTTTTTACTTGGAAATTCCTCTAATACATAAAGGCAAGTACCATATGCCACAGTTTCTTGTTGTTGTTTTTAATAGTACTATCACCAGTTTCTTCCTCGTCCTTACTGGAGTGTCATCCCAGATTTTCTCATCCTGGCCACTGACTCTGGATATAGAAGCTCTTTAGAATAAATGAATTATTAATTATATCTTTACACTTTTGTTACTGACATTACCATGATCTCAAGTATCTTAAAGATTCATTATTGTCTTGGCCTGTGCTCACTGACTGTGTACTATCTATATGTTGAAAAATTCATTGACATTATATTTTATTATGATAATTAGTCAAAGGTCATGATTTCTCACTAATATTATATACTATTGGCAGTAGTAAAAGAATTCAGAGTTTAAAAATGCATTTTTATCTAAAGAAATGTGAGAGTTAGAAGTCCTGGTTCTAACCTAGAAATATTGGTTGCATCAGCTACAAAATAGTAAATGTGAGGTAAGCGATCATACAAAAGCCATTTAGGCAAAAGCTCAGAGTCTCAAATTTTCAAAGACTGAGTTTCTTACTAGGTAACAAGAAGTTTTAAATAATGTGTTTCTGCAACTGCTAAATACCCTGGTTTATAACCCCCATTTTTTTTAGAAGTTTTGCCTACAATCGGAATGCAAGTAAAATGTTGAGGATGTTAGTAACTTAAAAAAAAATTATGAGAGTACTAATTGAGGATGTTAGTAACTTAAAAAAAATTATGAGAGTACTAAAGATATTTTTCTTTTTCAGTTTTGTTTCTTTTTCTTTTTTTTTTTTTTTATCCTCACCCGAGGACATTTTTCCATTTTTTGTTCAGACAGAGTGGGAGGGAGATAGAGGAAGAGAGAGAGAGAGAGAAACATCGATGCGAAGGGACACATCGAGTGGCTGCCACCCACACGACCAACCAGGGCCGGGGACAAACTGCAACCGAGGTACGTGCCCTTAGCGGGAACCGAACCCGGGTCTCTCTGTACCGCAGGCCGACACTCCAACCGCTGAGCCAAACTGGCCAGGGCTAGTTTTGTTTCTTAAAGTGCATAGTGATTTTCTTCCAGAGTACAGAGTGAAAATAAGAAAGATATATACATTTATTGTGAAGACACCTAAAAATACATAATTTCAGCCAAATGATCAAAGTTGATCTCAACATTTATAATCATGTTAACAGTAATTACCTTGGTATGATAGAATAAAAATATTACTTTACTGGGCTTCCGCCTACATTTCATAACCTTTGTTGTGCCATGAGAAAAGCATAAAAAATCCAAATGATGAAGATACAAAGTATCTGACGAATAAGCCTCAAAATAGATGTCATGAAAAACAAGGAAAGTCTGAGAAAATGTCAACACCAAGAGTAGCCTAGGAAGACATGGTAACTAAATGAAATATGGTATTCTGCATGAGATTCTGAAATGGAAAAGGATATTATATGAAAACTAAAGAAACCTTAATACAGCATGGATTTAGTTAATAATGTATTTCTTTGCTATTGGTTCATTCATTTTAATAAATTTTCCATGGTATGTATATATGTAGTTACATTATATATATTTACATTAATACCAGATATGAACATATTTCGAGATAGTCAGCTCCCTGATTTATCGATATATTTATTTATTCAACAGATGTTTTTGAGGGCCTGCTGTGTCAATTTGTTATAGAGTGGCACTATAATTTTGAACAAAAATGTAGTCTTTGTCCTCATGGAGCAAATAGTCTAGTGAGGAAAGGAGACATTAATTAAATAAGCACACAAGTAAATGTGAATTTACAACTTTTATAGATAAGATAAATAAGTGTTATTAAAGGCTACATCTGTACCTATTCAGAAAAGCAAGGACTGTTTCCTCAAGTTGATATATGAACAATGAGTAAAATGGATGAATTGGTGGGGAAGACGTTTTATGTGGAAGTAATGGTATGTGTCTATACAAGAGAAAAAGTAATAGACTGAGACACAATAATGAATCTCATTTAATATAAAAATTGTCACTGATCATGGGTAAAATAAAAAGGTTTAGGTAAAAATGGTGATTTTTTAAAAATAATTTTCTATTTTTTAAGAACAGATTTTTAATTTGATGTAGATTCTTTTTATATCTGTGGTGTTAAACATCTTTTCTTTTATGAAATAATTGTTATAATAGATAAAGTCTGTTTTATTTTATATCTATCTTTAATAAAATGAGAGAATGTTGACCCTGTGTCATTATGCCAAACTACTGAAACTTTTAATGTTCCAAGAAATACATTTCCAAATTGTTGCATTACAGCCTTGCCAAATAAGGAGGGTTGAGATATATTCCTAAAATAACTGAAAACTATAAATTATTAACACCAGAACACTGACTACCAGGGCTAAATGAAGTGGTGATGTAATTAGATGAAAAAAGTCATTAAAAAGAGGTTGAATTTTGGAAGGTCAACAAGATCAACTCCTCAACTCTCTTAAAGGATAATCTCATGTAACTCCAGAACTTTTGAGATGTGTATGGAATAAAATACAAAACTATTCACATACACACAGAGAAAATATGATAGAAAAAATATTTATTGAAGATTAAGGTAATGGAAAAAAACTAAGATCTCTATGACTGAGTTGGAAATATAAGCAACAATTAGTAAAAGTTATTTATATATATGCTAGACCTGAAACTAGAAAGAAGAATAAGTTCATAACTCTTTCTTATTTGATGAGTCAGAGGGAACTGAGACTGATGCTTTTGCAGAGGTAATTTTGCAGTGTGGAAAAGTGCAGCATTGGTGTCACTAAAGTGGGCATGAAGCCCGAGTTTCTCCAGACACTCGCAATGGGGCTTGGGCTTTATACTCTTTTCATAAACAGGCATTAAAGCAGTTTCAGTCACTGTGAGGGTTAAATGAAGAAAGCACTTTAAATATTCTGGTCATTAAATGATGCTGAAACATTTGCTCTTTCCATCTCTCCAGTTTCACTCTAAATTAAATGAATTAATCCATTAACTATCCATAAATGACATTATTGATTTATTTATTGTGAGGATGCTTTGTTTTGTCAGATTGCCATTTTAGATTTTGAAAGACAGTTGTTTGGGTAACAGAATGTTGATAACACTGGACATAAGTTAAAATACATGTCTAACAGTGACTAGGCCATTAATCAGCTATGATTTTTGGTAAGCCAGAGATGTACACCTCAGTTCCCTCATCTTTAAGAGATGGAGGAAGCATATAAGATGCAAAGCTGTCTCTCAGCTAGTGTTTCATGAATCCCATTTCCCAAGTCATTCTTTACTACTACAACACTAAAATAATCTCCTCTAATATTCTAAATTCTTTCATATACATCCTTTATTGGAATGGAAAGTGTTACTTGAAATATATTTCTTGTGGGGATGATAGGTAGGTAGGTAGATGATAGATAGATAGATAGATAGATAGATAGATAGATAGATAGATAGATAGCAAGATATTTAATGCTTGTATTCTTAAAAGTTCATTGAAAATTAGTGTTATCTAATGAGAATATAAATTAGTGTTATAAATGAGAATGTGTAATTGCATTTTGAGATTCTCAAAATATATAGTTCATATATTATTATATGAAATAGAATAGACTCTCTTTCCTTAAGAATGTTTTCGATGACAAATAAGAGAAACCCTAAGGACTAATAGAGTAAATAATTGGGTTTTGACCTCAAATGACAAGTATTCAGGATGGTGGCATTTGCTGGCTCTGCTTCAGTTGTTCTGTGAGGCCACCAAGAACCCACCTTTCATCTGTTCAGAACATTGCCCTCCACCACCCTTAGAGTGTTGGCTTTTACCTTGTGCTTGCCACCTCATGGTCACACGAGAGCTGCAACACTTCTGAGCATCAGTCCATGAACAAGAAAGAAAGGGGATTTAAATACATAGCACCACCTAGATCTCTTCCCTTATATCAAGCCAAGATAAAATTTCCTAAAAACCCTTTAGTGGACTAAGTAATGCTCACCTCTCATTCTCCTGAACTAGTCCTGTGACAATTCCAGTGGGAGGGGCCCGGGGCACTGAAGGTGTCTAGACTCTACCTTCATTAGCATTTATAGTGGGATATGATCAAGAAAAGAACATTGTGAATAGCTTTTGATTCAGATAACCAACAATATCTGCCACATTTCTTAATACTAAAGACATAGTCATCCTAAAGAAAATTCATAGATAATCAATACCCTCTGTGATTTTTATAGGATCATCACAGTCCTTCAAGATTTACACACACAAACACACACACACACACACACACACACACACACACTTGATCAGTCCTTTGAGTTTACTCAGCAAATATTTCATTTATCTTGCTAAATAAATTCAGAGGAGTTATATATTCAATCCATGGAGGCCTGAAATAATAGATGGCAACCACTTGAAGTGGAACAAATGGAATATTTTTTCCATAAATATATGGATTGTGAAAAGCTAAAGAAAAAAACTTCTATTATATCTGCCACATTGAAAAGACTTGACAGATCTTGAAGTTGAATTGAAAGTCATGAAAAACTAAAACCTAGCAGAAAGAGATTTACTGAAAATAAACCAATTACTGTGATCAGAGGTTGCATACTGTGGTTCTGACGAGCATGTGTGTCATTTCAATAGACATTTCTTTTTTCTTTTATGGCTGTTGACATTTCTGAGTCCTTACATGTACTTTTTTTTTTTTTTTTTTTGAGAAAGTGTACTTAAGATTAGTTTATTTATTAATACCTGAAAGGCTTTTACATAATGCACTGAGATAAATGCTAGTAATTTTTTTTTTGCTTCCCATGGAACTCTCTGTACTTTTTTTTTATCATTGTCTTTTATGAGACATAATATTCTAAAGACTTTGTGTGATGGTGTAATTATTTTCTCTTGGGAACTTTTGAGGTTATCTGGGTTTTTCATTATTGTTGTGTTTGTTTTCCTAAATTCCAAGTGAATGGTTGATGAATACCTTGGTTGCCCTAGGATTGCAATATAAACATAAGATGATCACATTTGTCTTTGCAACAGTTTCAGTTAAACACATTTAGAGATCACCTCATAGCTTTTTTCTTAACAGAAAGAGTAATATTTTAATATCTGTCCTCAATACAATTAGTACTCTATTGTATCAAGATGAATATTTAAGAAGTCATTTTCAGCATTACTTTTTTAAAAATCTTTAATGTTGAAAGTATTACAGATGTCCCCCCTTTTCTCCCCATTGACTCCTTCCTCCTCACTTCTACCCCATCTCTTGCTTTCCCCAAACTGTGTCCATTGGTTATGCATACATATATGCATATAAGTTATATATTTTGAATATTTACCCTTTACCTGATGTATCATTGGCAAATATGTTCTCCCAGAGAGTGGGTTCCCTTTTCATTTTGATGCTATTTTCTTTTGTCATGCAGAAGCTTTTTAGTTTGATGTAGTCCAATTTATTAATTTTTTTCCTTTGTTTCTCTTGTCCTAGGTGATGTATCAGTGAAAATTCTGCTAAGTGTAATGTCTGAGATTTTGCTGCCTGCATTTTGTTCTAGAATTTTTATCATTTCATGACTTACATTTAACTCTTCTATCTATTTTGAGTTTATTCTTGTGTATGGTCTAAGTTGGCAATCTAGTTTTTTTTTTTTCATGTAGCTGTCCAAGTTTCCCAACACCATTTATTAAAGAGGCTGTTTTTACTCCACTGTATGCTCTTACCACCTTTGTCAAATATTAATTGAGCATAATGTCTTGGGTCAATTTCTGGGTTCTCTGTTCTGTTCCATTGATTTATATGCTTGTTCTTGTGCCCGTACCAGGCTATTTTGATTATGATGGCTTTGTAGTAGAACTTGATATCTGGTATTGTGATCCCTCCTATGTTTTTCAAGATTGCTGTGGCTATTTGGGGCCTTTTTTGTTCCATATAAACCTTTGGAGTATTTGTTGTAGATCTATTAATATGTCATTGGTACTTTAATAGGGATTGCATTGAATCTATAAATTGCTTCAGATAGAATGGACATTTTAATAATGTTGATTCTTCCAATCCATGTACATAGTATATGCTTCTACTTTTTATATCTTCCTCTGTTTCTTTCTCAATGTCTTGTAGTTTTCTGAGAACAAGTCATTTATCTCATTGATTAAGTTTATTCCTAGGTATCTTTTTTGTTGTTGTTGTTGTAATAATGGTAAATGGAATTATTCTTTTAGTTTCCCTTTCTGAGGGTTTATTATAAGTGTATAAGAATGCCATTGATTTCTGGATATTAATTTTTCATCCTGCTGCTTTGCTGAATTTATTTATTAAATTTAGTAGATTTTTGATGGAGTCTTTAGGTTTTTTTATGTACAATGTTATGTCATCTGCGAATAATGACAGCTTCACTTCCTCCTTTCTGATTTGAATAGCTTTTATTTTTTCTTCTTGTCTAATTGCTGTGGCTAAGACTTCCAGTACTATGTTGAATAAGAGTGGTGAAAGTGGACATCCCTGTTT
Organism: Molossus molossus; assembly: GCF_014108415.1. NCBI lineage: Eukaryota > Metazoa > Chordata > Mammalia > Chiroptera > Molossidae > Molossus > Molossus molossus. The sequence continues at coordinate 5,675,553 of NW_023425351.1, read as the reverse complement.
TGTTTCTGTTCTTAATGGAAATGCTTTTAGTTTTTGCCCATTGAGTATGATGTTGACTGTAGATTTGTCACATATGGCTTTTATTATATTGTGGTATGATCCCTCTAGTCCCACTTTTCTCAGTGTTTTTGTCTGAAATGGGTGCTAAATTTTGTCAAATGTTTATTCAACATCTATTGATATGATCATAAGATTTTTATTGTTTGTTTTTTTTTTTATGTGGCATATCACATTTATTGCTTTGTGAGCATTGTACCTACCAGCCTTGCATGCCTGGGATCAATCCTATTTGGTTGTGATGAATACTTTTTTTAATATATTGCTGGATCTGATTTGCTAAATTTTTTTTTTCTTTATTGATTTTAGAGGGAGAGGAAGGGAAAGGGAGAGAGAGATAGAAACATCAATGAGAAAGAACATTGACTGGCTGCCTCCTGTATGCCCCACACTGGGGATTTAGCCCACAGCCTGGACATGTGTCCTGAGTGGGAATCTAACTCACGACCTCTTGGTGCATGGCTGGATGCTCAACCACTGAGCCACACGAGCTGGGATTGATTTGCTGATATTTTGTTGAGGATTTGCCATCTATATTCATCAGGGATATTGGTCTGTAGTTTATTTATTTTCTTTGTAATGCCTTTATCTGGTTTTGGAATTAGGATCATGATAGCCTCATAAAAAGAGCTTGGAAGTCTTTCTTCTTTCTGAATTTTTTGGAATAGTTTGAGGAAAATAGGTGTTAGTTCTTCTTAAATGTATTTTTAAGTGCTAGTGTGTTCTTGTTTTCCAAATGGTGTTTCCTCATACACCAAAATATGAATGTCAGTCATGCAGTTGTCAACCAAATGCATAACAAAGAGTAAAAATTAAACAAGTGCAGTCAGTAACTTCGGTAAGAATAAAAGCAAAAAAAAAAAGTTTGGGAATTATATGCATATTTTTGATAGTCATATGTTTGTGTTTTATACAATTAGAGTTAATTTCACCACTTTTTTTTTAGGAACCTTCAGTAAAATAACTAACCTACTTTGGCTCTTGGAAACCCACTCAGTAAAAGTTAAATGAAGTTTAAAGAAAATTTGGTACTGGAAAATATAAGCTGACTTTTATTTGCACACTTAAATATCTTCTTCGATATTCACTGAATAATGCAATCACAATAAAATGAGGTAGTTTTATGGGACAAAATCGATATGCCACTGTTGATCCAGCTGGTTTTTGCTTGCCTCCCCATTCTTCTCTTCCCATTCAGTGTCATCTTTGTTTCTGGCCAGTTCTTATTGTTTCAGCAATCTCAAAGATACAAGAACTGCACTGTGTGCCTCATCCTGACACACATTCCCCTTCTGCCACCCACATTCCTTGAGGATGAACTTCCACAGTTTTTCATCATGCCCATCGAGGCAAGAGCTGATCCCACTAGGCCCACCAGCTGCTCCAGGATTAACTCAACAGGAATATGAAGTAATTCATTCTTTGTAGGTAATATATTGTCCAATGAAACAACAGAGACAACAAGAAGCTAGCTAACAAATCACTTGCCCTTTCTTAGTAAATTAACTATTTGGAAATGCAGTGATTATGTAAGACTCTGTAGGCATACCTCACTTGACTGAACAATCAACAGTGTTTAATTGACAGGCTGGGGCCTGCTCAATGCAGAGGCAATTCGCCACTTTCCATTTGCTTTCTGTTGTCCTGTTTTGCTTCCCTTTACGTTTTACTCTTGCTTCCTTGGGAATGAATACCCCCCCAATAAAAATTTAACTTGAATGATTTTTTCTGAGGCTCTGTTTCCATGAAAATAAGGCTAAGAAAATACTTTTTTCCTTTAAGTGTTCATTACAGGATACTGAGCCTTCCGTGGGGGATACAGACTCACCTAGCAGCAGGCGTAGCAGCAGAGGGAGGTGTAAATGAAATGTGCTAAGTAGGGAGATGAAGGGCCTTGAGGAAATTATGCAAGAAATCATTTTGAGTTTGCAGTTACTCTAGTAAATATATTTTAGAACACTCTCACCCTAAATGGAGCTTAAAAGCGAAGGACTCCTGACTAGGGGACAGAGAGGGCTGCAAACATCCCCTGAGGCTCTGAATTTGTGTGCATAGACGCTGTGCCTTTCCCTCAGGAGGAATCCTGATTAATAACTGAGCAAGGGTAAAGCTATTTTCTTTATGTATGACTGATACTGACAGATAGGAAAGGTTTCAGCTTTTCCTGAACCCACAGTGACTAGTGTTCCAGCACATCTACACCTCCAGCCAGGTTTCTCCTCCTTTGTGCTTTTTCTGTGGTGTCAGATAATACTCTGGAAGAGTCATCCCCATCTTAAAATTACTTGTTGCGTGTATGTTTTACCAACTATAGCAGATGGTCATTGAGGATGAGAAGACTGCATTTTTGGCATTTACTTGATATCTGACATATAGTTATTTCAGTGATGTTAGTAAATTCATAGTAGGATCAATGAGTCAGTTCTGAATGAATAAACATTGACTTTTGTAAAGGGCTGCAACCTACTTTCAGCTTTCAGGCTTCCAATTCATGATAAGAGGTGTGTGTGTGTGTGTGTGTGTGAGAGAGAGAGAGAGAGAGAGAGAGAGAGAGAGAGCAAGCGTGTGATGTGGTGTGTGTTATATGTGACATATATTAGATATATGCTAATATGAAAGATGATGACAGATGCAATTTAAGAATTCTTGTAGAAAAACAGTTTTAAAAAGCTCAGATATAACACCAAATTATCCTGTGCTACTGATTTACTGTTCATGGATATGTTTTTAAAAGCATAGTGGTGCCCGGCTCAGTGGTTGAGTGTCGACCCTGCACCAAGAGGTCGCTGGTTCAATTCCTGGTCGGCACGTTCCCAGGTTGTGGGTCTGATCCCCAGTGGGGGGCATGCAGCAGGTGGCCAATCAACGTTATCTCTCATGAATGTTTTTAATCTCTCTCTCCCTCTCCCTTCCTCTCTCTCTAACATCAATAAAGGAAAAAAAATTTTTAAAAGCAACATGGTATATTTTTAAAATTTTATTCACAGACATGGGGAATAACCAATGTAGTAAGAGCATAGGATTCATATTGTGGGAAAAATGAATGAAAACTTTGAGCTGAAATCCTCTTGAGGAAAAGAATTGTTTTTGATGTTTGCATTTCCATGGTAAAGGCCAAGCTTGTAGCAGCTGCAGGGAGACCATTGCTCTGATGTGCCCACACTATTTGTCGGCAGGTGGGTTTATGGCTGCAGATCAGAGCTTGGTCTAGGTTTTTGTATATCTGTTAAATAATGTCACAAATCTCTAAAGAAATTGGAGGATTGTTTCTTATTCCATAAGAACTATTTGTGAAAACCTTCAAAACTGATTTTCACTGGAAAATATACCTTGTTAACAGACTCCTGCAGTGTCGGTCTTGAGAGCTCACCACTCATCAAAACGGACTCATGTATGAGGTTAACAAAAGTAAAACATTAATGAAGTCAGGATAAAAAATTGTAAATATAAGATTACCACTAAACTTTAAGACATTTAATTAGACAAAAGTATTTCTAAAGACATTTAAAGTAGGATGAAAGAATTTGTTAAAAGGAATATTTGAACTTATATTTCTCTTTTGATCTAAAGGGGTAATGAAAAAATCACTGTTCTAGTTTCTGGATACAGTTGAAGACACTAAAATTCAATATATAAAATGAAAAAATTTAAAAAGTGAGTGATACTTAGAACAAATGAGCACTACTTTAACCACAGATTTTATTTTTAGTAAATTAACTGCAAATAAATCTTTATTAGATTCAGTTATGCAATTATCTTTATCTCAGTTTAACAGATCAACAATAATTAAGCTTTCTTTAAGGGGTTTCTAACATTAAAATGAATTTTCTTCAAACAAAAAGAGGGAAGCATTTATCATTTCAGCATTTAGACAAGGTAAATATTATTCCTCAAAATACAGTTTATAATATTTAAGTAGATGTTCATTTTTGATATTAAGTAAATTTTAATGTAGTAGAATTATCAACTTCCTTTAAGTTCTTCAGTAGACTATAAGTAATATTTTAAAAAACATTTGTTATATAAGCATTCAATGACTTTATCTTTGTTCCTCAAGATTTTAAAGCAGTCTTAAATTTAAATTTCAAAGTTCTAATGAAAAATTGCTAATGTCAAAACTATTGAATGTAAATTAATCTTTTAATAATACAGGAATATATTCTTTTGTATAAGAGATATTTTAAATAGCTATTTCTTTAAATGTAAGACTTCAGAGATTCCAATAAGGAAATCATATCACTAATGTAATAAAACAAAATAAGAAGGCAGAGTAAATGGTGGAAATGTTTGATAAAATAGGATAGATTCATTTAATATACATTTTAAAAATATTATTTAACACCTATAAAAATATGTGAATGATATGTAGCAAGTACAATTTTCAGTCATAAATGGTAAGATCTTGAAAAATAATATTTTCTACTCCATTTTATCCCCAAATATTCCTATGTTGGGCTTTTAATTTATTCTTTCCCTTAGAAAAATATTCAAAATCTTTCTAGAAGAGTATATCTGTATTACTTATCTTAATATATTTTGAGCATATTGCATTCTAGTAAATCAAACTCAAAAGCTTATTTGCCTTTTAAGGCAATAGAGTCAGTAAAAAAATGTATTTTAAAATGTGTGCTTTTACAATTTTTTAATGTTAGGTAGTTCCTAAAATTCAGGAAAGCATAAAAATATTGGAATAATAATGGCATATTTATTGCTAGTGTTTTTAATAGTGTATGGATTACATTGCATTAAAATGTGTATTTTTGTTTACATGTATAAAATAAAATTACTATTCTTCTATGTAGATCGCATTATTTTTCGTTCAGTTAATTTTTAAGCCATTAACATTTTTCCATGACATTAATTATATTCTAATATTACCTAATTTTAGTGGACTAATACACATTTTGCTATTTACTTATATAAGTAATTGTAATTTTTGTAATTAATGAGTGAATTATTTGCAATTAATTGTAATTAATGAGTGAATTATTATTTCACATATAAATCGTTTAAAATGCAACATTAATATCAAAGTTCCTATAAATATTTTGGTATATTAATCAATGAATACTTTGCTGATTATGTCTTAATATAAGTATCTATAACACGAATTTTAAAAAATGAAAGTTCTTTAGCCTCGTAAACCAAGATCGCACCTTAATGCATCCAGCTGAGTCAGGCTGGCTCTGTTTGCCGCTGTGTGCCCCAGGCTCACGGAGAGCTGGTCTACTCCTGGGACTCTTCTTCCTAGCCGACTATAACATTTTCTTGCTTACCTCTCAACTCAGCAAGAATTCTAATACCTTTGTCTGTTTGTTTGTGTTTCCATAGGTTTACAGATTAATTTTTTTAAGCCATTTGGCCTGATCAGGGTCAGAGCTGAGCAAATGTCTTGGGATGAAAACCAATGTTGTATTGGAAGCCGCCCCCCCCCCATCACAAATGTTGCTAATACTATCCTAGGAAGAAAATAAACGATCTATCTCTTTCTCTGTCTTTCCACATCTCTGTGTGGTCGAATAACACTTTCCCATCTCTTCCCTGTGCTTATCTGGTGACTGCAGGTCCACCACATCTTTGTACTTCGTGTCTGGGACCTTACTGCGCTCCCGCCCTTGACCAGCAGGAGCTCTCGGGCACCGGTACAACACGCTTGGAAGTTTATCCTTCCATTCTAGTTTCTGTCAATAGGGAGGGAGATGTGCTTTCTCCCGTCCCACTCCATTTAGGATCTTCATAACTGTCTTTCTTAAATATGTGTGCAATAAATATGGACTGCATTGGGAATTAATTGAGTGTTGTTCTCTATTTAACTTTAAAATGCAATATCTACTATAAACTCAGTAATATGCATTTTTAACTCAACTATTTTTCTGTTAAAAGCCATTGCCACATTTAGTTTTGCAGTGGCAAAACACTGTTTTAATCATTATGATCCTTTAATACATCTAAATAGCCTCCTGAGATTAATCTTAAATACCATTAGACATATATATCTCATATCAGGTTAATTGTTATGAACTGTATTCTTACTAGGGTGATTAGAAAGTATTTTGTGAAGACCAAGGGAGGAGGAGGCAGGGATGAGTGGAGGTGGGTGAAAGGGGGAAAAGGGGACACCTGCAATAATGTCAATAATAATCATGTTTAATAAAAAATAAAGCCTGGCCAGTGTGGCTCAGGGGATTGAGCATCATCTAAAGGACTGAGAGGTCCCAGTTCTATTCTGGGTCTAGGCACATGCCGGGTTGTGGGCTTGATCTCTGGTGAGGGGCGTGCAAGAGGCAGCCGATCGGTGGTTCTCTCTCTCTCTAAAAAAAAAAAAAAAATCAATAAACACATATATATAAATAATTAAAAAGTGTTTTGTAGCTCTTCTTTTTGTTCAAACATGGAAAGATTATTGATTTGGGTATATATACATGCTTGGTATTTGAACACCTTGAAATCTCTTAGTCATTTTTAGTCTAATTGTCTTGGATACTTAGGACGTAATTGATTGTCTTCTGTTAATTTCACATGCATCTGCCTTTTGTGACAGTTATACCTTTACATTCTATTTTCCAACATATTATCTTGGCTTTTTTTTTTTTTTTCTCACTTGAGGATATATTTTTTACTGATTATAGAGAGAGAAAGGAAGAGAAAAAAAATCAATGTGAAACATCAAATCGGTTGCTTCCTGTAGGTGCCTTGATGGGGGATAGAATCCGTAACCAGGACATGTGCCCTGACTGGGAATCAAACCACCACCTGTCAGTGTACCAGATGATGCTCCACCCAACTGAGCCACACTGGCTAAGGCTTGGCTATAGTTTTTAATGCCACTGTCAAAAATATAATGGTAAAGGCTATTATATTCTTTTGTTAAATGGATTTCATGTTTCATTTTAATACTGATATTTGTAAATTTGAAATAAATACTATTTTTATATGATGTAAAAAGAATTATTGTACTTATATTTTTAACATATTTTTATAAAGATTGGGATTACATTTAAAAAGATTTTTTGCATATATATTTATAAGATTAATTAATTTATTTTTCTTAACATAGCCATCCCATAGATGTGTTTTCATAAACCATATCTGGCTCAAAATATTTTTTTTTGCATTTATCTCTGTCCTTGAAATTTAAAAAAATATATATATTTTTTTTCTTCATTGATTTTAGAGAGAGAGGAAGGGAGAGGGAGAGAGAGAGAAACATTGATGAGAGAAAACAATCCATTGGCCGCCTCCTGCATGCCCACACTGAGGAGTTGGCCCACAACCTGGGCCTGTGTCCTGACCCAGAATCGAACCAGCGACCTCTTGGTACAGGGTCGACACTCAACCACTTATCCACACCAGCTAGGCTCTGTCCTTAAAATTTAACATAAATATCAAAATTCATATATTGAAATTTATCATGAAACTTAAATTTTCAGACTTTCTGATAAAAATGGAATACAGCTGTATTTCAGCCTAACAAGAATGTGTCAGGTTTTAGTACCAACTGGTCCTGTTAGTCCAAAATGTACATTAATTTAGTGATGTCCATTATTTTTATATTTCTATTAATTTTACTCATGTAAAATTATTGACAACATAGAACATGGTGTTCTTTTAATAAATTACAGGTTCTCAGATTATACTAATAAAGAATATTAAATTAGACTCTATTTAGGAGGAATTAAAACAGCTGAAGCAGGTATAGATTCTCAAGTTGAAAATGGCAGCCTCACACCAAGCGCTGGTGGTGAGCTCAGAGTTTCTCCGTGGCAGTGGAAAGAGAAACTGCTTTGTTTTCATTCAGAGTGAGGATTGTCAGTACGTGTGAAAAGGTAAGAACAGCACACAGCAGGTGCTGCAAGATGCTGCCTGTGGTTGACAGTACTGATCAGGTGGGTGGGCACACTGCTGGCCTGAGGGACGGTAAAGTGGAAAAGGCACAATCTCTGCAATGAATGGGTTGCAGTGCAGTAGCAGTCAGTAAGCACATGTGGCAAAACCAATGTAAGAACACCCAGGCCCACTGGGACCCTAAAGAGAGCCACTTGTCAATTCTACTTGTGTTTGCAGGAAAGTTTTCATGGCAGGAATGGGTCCTGGTTATATAGTACAATAGCATAGCCTTTGGTGTCAGAACCAGGCTGTGCCATGTTCAGGGTAAATTTTAAGCTGCTTAATTCCTGTGCACCTCGGGTAAACATTAGCAAAAAGATAGTGAAAAAGTGAGAGGAATGAGGGAGAATGTTAGAAAGGAAAGAGGGAAGGTGGGAGGAAGAGAGAGCACTGAGCGCAGGCAGGGTGTGGAGGAACTTGTGCTCGAGCGAAGGCATGGCCTGGGGCGCAGTAAGAGGTGTCCAGTCGCTCCGCACAGACCCCTGGCCTACAGGTGACATGTGAGGGCGGCAGGGACCAGATCACGGAGGGATTAGAATGCTGCAGAATCTGGTTTTGTTGTTGTTGTTCCTGAAGTTATAGGCAGGGATTAATGAATAACAAATGTGATAATTTGTATTAACTAACGAGAAGTTTGTATTTAAAAAATGCTACCCTACAATAATTTTGAATATTATTTTTAATAGTTTGCCTTTTATTAAGAACATAGCAAATTATAGGAACATGCCCCTTTACCTGTAATGTCTGTTTTTAAATTTGAAAATCTCTTCTAAAACTGAATGGTTGTAAGTCACTGCCAAAAGTCAGGAAAAGTAGGTGATATAACCTTCTCCCACTGAGAATGTTATATTTACTGGATAAACCCTATGCTCAGGTTTCATAAGAATTTTTAAAGAAAGAAATATATTTAAATCTCATGGCATTTATTCTACCATTTCTATTAATACTGGAATCTCAATCTTGGTGATTCTTAGTATTTCAGTCATTTCTAAATTAGAATTCAATCTTTTTGGGTAACCACCCAAACTATAGTTCTCTTCTCCTCACCCTCTTCTTTCAGCAGAGATGACATATCACTTTGGCATTGGTTCCTGTAAAGTCTACAGAGGACCTTTCCAGGCGGTCTCAGTGTCACCTCGTTCCCGATGCACTTGTTACTTATGAGTGCAGTCCCATCAGTATCTCCAGCTCACATCTCAGGAAAATTCTTGTCTTACAGCTTTCCAAGTGAGTTTTTTACCAGCCTTGCAGGCATGAGAAATCTTGGATTATCTCCTTCAGAATTAAACACATCCTCTAGATACTGTGATGCTATATCATTTTGAAACCACGCTTGACATAGGATTCCTTGAGCACATGGGAAGAGAGTATAAAGTCCACTCAACTGGATACTTCGAACTAATTTGTATTTTCTATTTCTATTCCTTCAAGACCAAGTTGAAGGAATTCAAATCTCCTGTTTATCTATCTATCTATCTATCTATCTATCTATCTATCTATCTATCTATCTATCATCTATCTATCATCATCTATCATCTATCTATCTATCTATCTATCTATCTATCTATCTATCTATCTATCTATCATCTATCTATCTATCATCTATCTATCTATCATCATCTATCTATCATCTATCATGTATCTATCTATATATCTATACACATACATACGTATATATGATTTTCAACCCAGAAACTATTCTTCCTGTGAGATGAAATGTTACTTTTAAATCATTGGGAATTCTTTCCAAGTATTTTATATATGGTATAAACTCTGGGTTTTGAAGTAATCAGAATTACTGTAGTCATTCAAACTCAAGAATTTAGATTTTTTTGTAAGTGACTTGCTTTCAAGACTAAGTTAGAACTCAAATGCAAGACTTTGACTCTGTGTTCTAAGTGAGATAGTCTGTCTTGTTTAACAAATATTGTTTGAGCATCTAGTAAGACCTAAGGAATCTTACAGCTTCAAGAGGTGATGTGTTTAATGGAACAGACAGATTTGTGACCTCATAAACTAAATTTCTAGTGGAAGAAAATACAGAAATAAATAAATTAATTAATTAAATAAACAATATTAGCCAACACTAAATGATATGGAGGGAAAAACACATGGAATGGCCCTTTATAATGGAACAGTACTTTATATCTTTGTTTTGCTGCCTCTAAGTCTATGGAATAATGAAGAAACACTTTTTTTTACTTTTCACACTGTAATAACTTAAAAGAACTTCTTTGTTATCCTCTGATACTTTCATTTATTTTAAGAAAAAAATTGTTCTGGTAACTATTTTTTAATTTTGATTCAAAAGTATTGAACACAGCCCAGCCGGTGTGCCTCAGTTGGTTGAGTCTTGTCCTGTGCACCAGGAGGTTGCTGTTTCAATTCCTGGTCAGGGCACATACCCAGGTTGTGGGCTTGATCCTCAGTAGGGGGAATGTAGGAGGCAGATAATTGATATTCTCTCTCACTGATTTTTCTATCCCTCTCTTCCTCTCCCTTCCTTTTTCTGAATTCAATAAAAATATATTTAAAAAATAATTTAAAATAAACAAATATATAAATAAATAAAATCATTTAACATATACTCTGGTTAGATCATATGAACACAAATTAACCAGGAAATGTTCCTTGGTCTCCGTAGGTTGTCCACAACATAAAAACAGTGTGCTATAATGCTGCAAGTGTGTGTGTGTGTGTGTGTTTGTGTGTGTGCATATGTTTATCATATAAATCTGAAATTTTTAATTTGCCTGAGATAATGTGATTTCTACTTGAAAGAAATTGTCTAGTATAATTTTAGAAAAAAAAATAGTTAATTAAAACACTATATAATGTTCTCTTGAACAAGTCTGGAGGCTCATATTTAAGTAAATACAATGACAGGCTTGATTCTGAATAACAATCTTTAATGAATGACATTTTAAGTAAATACTATACAAAGTGCTATTTAACCTTCAGTCATAAGTTTTATGTCATTCAGAAAATAAAAATTAGATGTTGAGGGAACTAATAGAACATAGACTTTCTATCTTCAAAATGGCTGGAGTGCTGTGGAACTCAAAGATAATTATAAGAATGACCCACTAGTTGGACATTACCTTATCACAGTTTCAAAATAAAACAAAAATAAGTTGATATTTGATGTTAAAATATTTAAATTTTATATTATTCTTATATGAAACTTTTGTCCTCAAATACAGCAAGAAATAATCACTACCTAGATTTTGTTTCCTTTGCATAGATCACACCATCCTGAATGTGGATATTGTCTTTCAAAATACGTGCAAGTCGCAAGCCGCTAAACCAATTCATATGTTTGTAAATAACTGTGGTATGAAAAATTCTTGGAGATGAAAAGTCATTTGCATGAAACTTATTCTTTACTATATATATTTTTTTTTTATCCTCACCCGAGGACATTTTTGCATTTTTTGTTCAGACAGAGCGGGAGGGAGAGAGAGGAAGAGAAAGAGAGAGAAACATCGATGTGAAGGGACACATCGAGTGGTTGCCACCCGCACGACCAATCAGGGCCGGGGACAAACTGCAACCGAGGTACGTGCCCTTAGCGGGAACCGAACCCGGGTCTCTCTGTACCGCAGGCCGACGCTCTAACCGCTGAGCCAAACCGGCCAGGGCGAAACTTATTCTTTACTCAGCTTTTTTTTTTTTTTTTTTTTGCTGCTGTTGCTGCTGTAGTAACCTTTTCTGAAGAAGCGCACTCATAACATATTTTACTACCTAATGGAGGAAGGTCAAATCAACTCTGTTTCTCATGCCATATATTTGATTTTTCTTCTTTTCTAAAAGTCTCTATGAAGTTTCAGTGCCCAGAATGCCTTTGAAATGCAAGAAAACTCTTGAACTTTTTTTTTTTTTTTTTTTTGGTAAGAGGTCACATAAGCTTTATCAAATTTTAAAGAGTTCTATGATTAAAAAGAGTAAAACATATTTCTGTCTTTGAAATAAATGTCTTTAAGGTAACAAAAGAATTCTAATTCTATGCTCATTCTTAAGGGTAAAGTAACTACATAAGTCATTTATAATTCTTCTGCCTAGGAGATTTGTTTTCTTCTTTCCTTCCTTTTTTTCTTCCTTTCCTCCTCTTTTCTTCTTCTCTTATAATTTTTTTATATTAGGAGTATGGACAGAAGTATACTTTCTTTTTTTTATTAACATGTAGTGAGGGGTTCCTGAAAAATTGCAGAATATAAATTGTGTCCCTTTATATTGCCAATGGGTATTCATTGTGGTCCTCATTCTTAGCTTAAATCAATACTATGTTAAACTATCCAGCATAGAAGTTTTGGCAACATATAATTCAAAATTGATATGTCTTGTAGAGAAACATGGAATGCTTTTATTATAAGGGACAGATTCAAATTTGAGTAAATCATCCCATTTGAGTGCAGAACACATGAGATGTTCTTCAGCATTTGAGCATTTACTATGTGTAAACATGTTGCAAAAGGCTTTGCAGACACCGAGGAAACAGGAAATGCCGAGAACAAGAGGATGGGATCCATCCTCCAAGTGTTGACATTCAAAGGCCATGAAAACGTCGAAAAGCATTATTATTAAATTAAATAATAAACTAAAAACAGAACATAGATACACGTTCTCCAAGGGTAAGCCATTGTGGTTTTTGGTAACAGTAACTATATACCATGCTTGCCCCCCAGGAGAAACAGGTGACCCCAGTATGTAAGAAGAGTGAACAACTGTGGCTCTCTAAGCTGTGTTTTAAATGGAGTCTGGCAAGAAACTTAAGTGACAAAATTTGCTTTGGTACTAGAAGGACCACGTCATTAGTGTGCAAGTGGAAGAAAAAAACGTATTTGACTATGACCTGGAATCGGCCTCAGCTGTGTAACTAACATGTTGGAACCCTTGTCAATGAGAGCAGTCCTCTCCGTTGATAGCCCCACTTTGATGAGTGCTAGACCCACCCACTGGTCATGCCTGTATCAACCCTGTAGGACCCAGCGTGCTTGGTACAGGAACTATTCTCCATCAATGAAGCCTGGAACCAGTGTTTGTGAAAGAGGGGTTTCCTATCCGCAGGCGTAGGCACAGGCTCAGGGACCTAACTATGGAATTGAAAAGCTTTAGGTGTCTCCCATGTGGGACATTGTAACAAGGCCCTTGGAAATAAGATAATGTCTGCTTCTGAGGCTTGGGACAAGTATCTTCCAAGAAATTAAGTGGAGATGAATATACAGCTAATGGGTTTATCTTTCTGTTTTAGATTAAAAGCCTTAACATGAATTCCTTTGTGTGAATGCATTGTACTTGATAGTAGTTAATGTCATTTGCTCTTTTTGTAGAAGGTTGTGCTAGGTGATCCTAGTCTACATCATATTCTGCTTCCTAACTGCTTTAGGGTTAACAGTTTAAGTGACCATGCTGCATAACAACTGGTATGATGTGGCCGTCATGTCCTTTCATCTCTGCAAGGTTTCACGTTCACATTCAGACACTGACTTTATATGATAGATCATATGAATTGTTCAGCTTCTCATAACACAAATTATGGTTCTGATAAAAGTTAGCATTGATCTATAAGAGTAAAATTAAAAATATTTTTTGGACAATTTTTAATTTTTCTTATTTGAAGAACAATCTAAAAATAATGCACAGAATTTAGAATTTCCATTATTTAGGATTAGTGTTGTTACCAAAATTAGACAATATTTAAGACTTTGTGCTATAAATTTATTTCATTATTAAAAATACAGGAGTTGGCAAAAGTAAATTTAGATGTTGTTTTTTGTATAGAAAATAATACAATAATTAATGAATAATAATACAAAAATAAACTTGCCCACCCCTGTATATTATTTATAATTTAATGTTTTGCTACATATACTGAATTAATACTACCTCAGTCATATGGCATAAATATTTATTTTAAAGAATGAATTTATATTGTCACTAATGTTTTAATATCTTTATCTTATTAAAATATTTTACTGATATTATTTGTTATAATTACAAAATAAAGACTTTTCAAAACAAATATGATTGTAAATGTAAAAGGAGACACGGGTTTTCCAATTGATAAACAGTAGGCTATTCCACCACTTTCACTACATTTGAATATTTTTATTCAGATTCTTGGGATAAGATAAATTGTTAAAAATAGGGCATGAAGAATTTAGACAGAAACATGAAGTTGTAAGTTTATGATGGTTTAATTTTTAAAAAGGAACACATTTTATTATATTTATAATAGGAAAAATATTAATTCTTCAGTAATTGGTTTAATATCATTATTGTTTTATTCTGTTTTATTTTTATTGCATTTGTTGCTGGTTTGGAAAACTAGAACTGGTTTCTAAAGGCCATTTTATGATTTTCCAAGCATGTTCTTTTACATACCATTTTTAAAAAGATTTTATTCTAGTTGTTTTCACTAAACACGATATCACTCTAGTGCTCTCGTCATTACTATATTCTTTACTTACCTTTCCTTGTGTTTATTGTTGTCCATCTAGGTTGCTCCTACATTCTTGGCATTTTTTTCAGAGTGGTAGGAAATACTGCATATATTTTATTTTTTCATAGAAGTAATAGTATGCAATCAATTTATTGAAAGGACAAAGATGGTAAGATTCATATGTTGCTAATTTGATCTACGAGAGGAGTCAGGTCATAATCAGGAAAATTATAACCAAAACAACAGTAGAAAATACAAAATGACAGATTCATATGATAAGTAAAGCTAATGATGTAGTAAATACTCTAACGGGAAGAGAAATTGGACCAGTACTGCAGAAACACTTTTACATGTCATTTCTATAAACACTGTTGAGGGTAGGTTAGCAGAACAAGATTTCTGTGATTCACATGTCCTTCCCTCTCACCGACTACTATGTATCATTCAGTGCTTATCTATATAGATGATTTCCAGCTTTTTAAAATAGAATTTGAAAATGAAAAGCTGCAAAGCTAGACAGCATGCATTTAAAGACAAGGGTGCAGGTACAATATTTTATACATTTATTTCATTGCATTTTTATAACAATAAGACCTGGCAAAAAGCATAGTTCACTATCCTCATGTTTGCTGATAGTAGTTTCAGAGATTTTCTTAGCTGACTCCTCACCAGAGAAAAACTGTTTTGAAGTGATTATTGCAGCATAAGAGAGACATGTTTTTTTTTTTTTTTTTACATAAAATGGATGTCTATAAACAAAAATAGTCTGGATTAGGCTGATGTGACATTATACCATACAGAATAAGCATTATTTGTTTCTCTAGAAAAACAATGAAAAATTATAATTGGTCTTAATTAACAAAAATTCTGAATGACTTTGTGTAGCCTAAAGTCATTTATTAAAATCTCATTCATTTCCATTTGGTTTTAGAGGTTTTTACATAATCTATAACAGAAAAAAATTATTTCTTTGAGGATTTATTTGAACTTCTAATAAAATATCACTCATGAGATTGTCTGAAAGTAAATGTTACACTTTATTTGGGATCCTGACAGAAAAACTTTGACATATATGCTTGATCCTTTTGTGTTTGAATATTTTATTTCCTCTTTTCTCTTGAGTGTTAGAGCAAATTGAAAATAACATGATTTCAAAGTCAAAACATAAACTGTAGCACATTCTCTCTTTGTTCTTGGTAATTATTTAACATTGTGTGGAACACGGGCTTTTGGTTTCTCATAAATTAAAAAAAATATATTAGGTGGAAAACTTTTTCAAAATCAACAAACATTATTTTTCTTTTTATATATGGCTTACTGCAAAGATGATCTGTCTGCTTCTCCTGATGTGGTATCACAACATTCATTTAAACGTTTACATGTGGAAATTGAAATAATTTTGATAGTAAAATTTTTCTTTCATAATTGCTGTTTTACATGCATTAATTTTACTATGTCGATATATATTTGCTCACTAAAAGTGATTTTCATAAAACTTAGGGAATCTGTGTCATCAACCTTTGCTGTTCTTACTTTTACTGTTTATTTATCATTGCAGATTAAAAAAATCAACAGAAACTTCCCTGTAAACCAGCAGGTAAGATGGAGAAACACCTGGAAAGTCAAATTATATATTTATTTTATTTTATTTATTATAGAAGATCGTCTTGATTGAATTTAATTTTTATGTGGAAATAATTGTTACTGTCATTAACTATCCTTAGGACAATACATAGCTTATTACATTTATTTCATATGCACTATATCTGTTTATATAAGCAGTTTTTTAAAAAAACTTTTTAAGTAAACTAGGTGAAAATTATTTTTTGCACAAATTATATTTATTTAAATACAATGTTGAAAAACATGGAAAGCAATTTATATAAAATAGTTTTACTGTATCAACATTTGGGAGAACTTTACATAAATCTAAAAATTAATAGGGATTTTCAAATTTGCTGATTATATTTCAAATAAGTCTAAATTAATGCATAGAGTAAAAATAATGTCTAATTAATCAAGTAAATAGTTTCATTGAGTTATAAGACTAATTGATTATAGAAAATAACAACTAATTCCCCTTACACTTTTATTATGCTAGAGTTCGCTTTTGCATTGCTTTCATAAACATACCAAAAACATTAGTTCAGGTGAGCAAAGCAAGTGAAAGCTCAGTGTTTTACTTCTGTCATTGGTATATCAGTTTGTGTGATGTGGGAACTGCAGTCAGAAGGCACAAACCTACTCTTGACAACAGCCTCATTTGCAACCACTGATCACAATTTAAATATCTAAGACATATATTTATAAAAGGTACACCAATCACAAAACAATCTCAATGGTAACAATTTTAAAAACAATTTTTTAGCTTATAAAAACTAGGTTACTTTTCTTATCTATGCCTCAGTTTCCTCATTTGTTTATAAAATTGCAACTATCTTATATATTTATTTTTGAGGATTGAATGATAACACGTTAAGTTCTTCATATATACCATTATTATCATTAATGTGTTAACATTTTAATGTTGTTCCTTGGAATACAAAATATCTGTTCTTGTTTATCATTAGTTATGCCACCAGCCTTGACTAGCTCTCCAAGCAGTGTGTGACTGAATATAAATGTACACAGTTTTGGAGAACTCATTGTGTCTACAATTCTTTGAATCATGCATTTCCAGCCCTAGGTGTCCCCTGCCTCCTAAACTGAGGTCTCATGCTTGAGCCAAGTTGATGGTTTGGGTAGATGCAGAGGTGGAAGACGTGTGTATGCCCTGCCACGTCCTACGGCAAGCTGTGGTTGGACTTGGGACCCTTGTATACAGTGCTAAGACCAGCGCTCTAGACCACAGCTGCTGTCCCGGTAGCTCTGGGATAATGCCAGAGAAAATCCTTTGTGGCTCTCATCCAGTCCCAGGTGATTCTGGTGCTGACGGTGCACAGGGGACACCTGGAGAAAAGCAGGCTAACAGTTTTGTAGAGCTAAGTGGAGGGAACATTTGCTGATGAGAAAGTGTTCCAACAGAAAGACGCAGGGCACACAGTCGTTTCATTGTCAGACATATGAAAACGTAGATATGCTCACTTTGTAATTTCTTGCCAAAAACATGTGATAAACATTCCGAAGAATGACTCTAATATCTCTGTTATCACTTTTCCTTGCCCTTTCTAACCTCACATGTGAAGAATAAAAAGTTAGTGTAATTTATATTACTGTGAATGTCTCATAACCTGATAATGAAACCAAGCGATGGTGTTGGGGTTTGTTTTCTTGCAAAATTAAAGAATGAGTTCCCAGACCAAGGGGTAAGAGAAAGGACAGTGTATTTGAAAGACAGACAGACTCCCCACAGCAGGGAGGGGACCCAAGTGGGTCGCCTGTGGGGCTCTGCTGTCTAGGGGTAGATATGTATTGTGAGAGTCTCTGATTGGTCCTTTCAAGGAATTCTGCCTTAGTGACATCCATGCATTTTAAAGCTTGTGTTCCCCACCTGGCTGGGATCAGCCTTAGATCATCATTAGGGGCCTTAATGACTTCCCTTTTTATGATAATTTAAAATTCCCCCAGTTGTTAGTGAGGAGGAGGGGAAATGCCCTTGCTTGCTTTTGGTTTCTCCCCCAAATCCAACCTTGTTTTGCTATAATCCTTCTTAAGGTGACCTGGCTTTCTGCAATAGGAACACATTCTATAGGTCTGCAGCAGAACTCGTCCAGCAATCCTGTTGTGTTGCTCCCAGAAACCAGTAGGTATATTAATGGGAATAGGTCTGAATCATCAACACTTTATTCTTTAACAGTAAATAAAATTCCTTTGCAAATCCATCAGGGCCCCAGAGAAAGGAATGGATACAGTTGCAGTTCCCTTCTTGCATGAAATCAGCCTTTTTAGATTTTTTGTTATGTAATTGACATGTGCTCCTTCCAGGAGCTTCTAATTTGCATTTCTATTAATGGGGGCTGGGAATTTCTGGCCTTGGGGGCGGAATTTCCCATGCTGGTTTTAATTTTATTTTGAGATCTATAAAGTCCAAATAAACCTCCAGATATACTGTGTACTAAATTGCCTGACTTGTACTGAGCTCCAAGTCATCCCAAACTCCCACGTGTCTCAGTCTTCCCGTGGTCCCACCCCTCACTGCCTAACCTTCCAATGTCCCCTCAATCACACCGCAGCTACTTTTATTCATGATGGCAACTACATTGAACACTTCCTACAAATTCCTTTGGTGACTTTTAACATTCCTTACTGCTTCTGCATTCATCTGGGTTTTGAGTAATACTCAGTAAATAAAAATCTGAAAAATTTATATAACATAAATAATAACAAAAATATGAAATATTATAACACACTATGTATATATAATAAACACAGAAAAATATTAGTATTCAGTGGCCTTTTATTTACTAGATTTGTGATATCATTACAAAAATTTAGTTGAAATCTCTTAGCGACTCAATTTTGAAATTATAATACATTTTTCTTATCATTTTAAAATATGAAAGCAAGAGTTAACAGATTTTTTTACTTATTACCTTCCATCAAGTAAATAAAGATATTCAGGAAATATGATTATAGTTCAACATTTATATAAATCCATAACAGGAAAAACTCAATTTCATAGTGTTATACCAATGAATTAGGAAAGCAGAGTCCATTCCCAACTTAATAAAGTCTGAGTCATACTATGGAAAAAAATTTAAAAACACATATAATCTAATTTCTCATTCAGATTTGGCATTCACACGGAATTCTTAGCTTGGACTAAACCAGCTGGTTGCTTTCAGCTCAATTTTCTTTTTAATTTAAGTTCTACGTGAAGTTCTCGGAATCTTAGATTGCATGAATGTTGATATGTGTGCTTCTGATTAAATAAATCAGGCTATTTTAAAATATTAAGTTTTATAAAATAAAAATCAAGCCCCCACATATCCATGATGCTCTGGATCTCAAAATAGAAGAAATAAGATATCACCCAAGTTATATTGTAACCGAAGTCTCCTGCTTCCCGTGGGATTTGGTTTTGAATGTGTGCCACCCATGGGTTATGGCTATTCCAACCAGAGAAATTAAAATAAAAACAAAACATAAGGGACTCTGGCACTGGAGAAATTCACGGCTGTCTGGGAGCGGCCGGTATCACAGGTTAGCTCCCTAGTGATACTCCCACAGTCCAGAATGCATGAGATGTTCAGTAAAACCATCTTCACCAAAGAAGAGATTGTAATCCAATATTGCAAACCCTATGAGGAAATAAATCATTATAAGAGAACACATAGTGGAAAGATTAAAGAAAAATCCAAAATTGTTTTTATCATATTTTTTGTTTTAAGAAAAGAATACAAATTGTAAGTCAAGAAGAGGAAATGTTAAAAATGTGAACTTGCAAAAGAACCAAATCAAAGTTCAAAAAAGAAAGGAAAAAAAAAAAGTGTGCATTTAAAATTAAAATACCTCATTGAAAAATACATTAAAATGAAGATAAAATATTAGCTGGAAGTAATATATCTGAGAATATCATCAGAATGCAGCAACCTTGAAGGGGGTAAAAAGTTTGAAAGCTAATGTAAGACATAAAGTTTAGAATGAGATGCTCCAAAAAAGAAAATAAAAAAAAAAACCTGCAGAAAGACTGAAGAAAATGCATGTAAGGCAATGTATGCAGAGAGATGTTAAGAGTTCCTAGGGATCTTTTCTTCCCTCTATTGATTTCAGAGAGAGAGGAAGGGAGAGGGGGAGAGAGAAAAAACATCGATGAGAGAGAACATCTACTGGCCGCCTCCTGCATGCCCCCCACTGGGGATCAGCTCCACAACCTGGGCATGTGCCCTGACTGGGCATGCGAATCGAATCGGTGACCTCCTGGTGCAGGGTCAATGCTCAACCACTGAGTCCCACCAGCTGGACTCCTACGAATCTTTAAAGAACCAAACCAACCCTTGAGCATATCAAGAGAAACAAAGCCACATCAACAAAAGATCTGAAACAACTTAAATATCCAATCAGTTGGCTACTGTGCAACCATTAAAAAAGATGAGATGGCTGTCTAGATGCTGGTGTAGAAGATTGTCCTAAAAGGTTTTTTAAATGACAATAGCAAAGTGAAGAACTGGGAATACAAGTAAGCCACTATTTTTAAATAGAGGGTTTGGAATGATACACACACACACACACACACACACACACACACACTGTGAGGATCTATTCCCAGCATTGTGCTTAAGTTCTGTGAGCGCTTTCATTTCAACTTCTACTCACTTTGTTTATTTAAATTTTACTCTTGAATTCCTACATCAAAACACTCTTATTTTTGTTTTGAGTTTGGATGTATATTAACTCTGTTGTTCTTGCCACCTTCTCCTTTGCATTTCTTTGTACTGAGAGCACTGCTGTTCACAACACTTATTGGACCTCCACTGGCTTCGGGTCTTTTCTGTTGGATGACTGGAAAAACCTATGTGCTTGCCATTTTCTGAAGATGTGTTTCTATTATTACGTGTGAGGTTGAGTATCTCTAAATGACATTATCATATTCTTTTATATGTCTGTCTCTGGAGGGTGATTATGTTTCTATTTTCTTCCTCTTTTTATTTACTTTTAAGCACTGCATACTTATTACACAAAGGAAATTTAACTTTTTTCTTTTGTTAGACTTATTTATTTGTTTATTTATTTTAAAGAGAGAGGAAGGGAGAGAGAGAGAGAAAAACATTGATCTGTTGCCCCACTCACTCATGCATTCATTGATTGCTTCTTGTGTGTGTACTGACCACAGATCAAACCCACAACCTTGGTGTCCAGGGGTGGAGATCGTCTGGCCCATGGGCTGTATAAGGCCTGTGAAATCAATACCAACTAACATCACGGCCTCACCAAATCAGCCTGAACAAATATAGCAGCTTAATTTTTAAGTTGGTAATTTTGTATGGCTCACCAATGATGTTCTAAATACCCAATGGCCCTTTGTAGAAAAAAGGTTCCCCACCTCTGGAGGACGATGCTCAAGCCAACTGAGTTACACCACCAGGGCTACCCTTTGCATTTTTATGTAGCCTAAGTTAGAACTTTTTTTAAAAAAATTTTATGGCTCATAGAATTTGTGTTTAATTTAGAAAAATTTTATAAATTCAAAATTAATAAAAATAAAAAATTCATAGTTTATTTCTAACAATTTTACATTTTTATTTTTGCATGGTCTCCTGTAGGACTTAAGCATTTCTCTTATTACAACGATCACATTGTATGCTATTCTTTATTAATGCACCCTCCCTTTCACAGCCAACTAAAGTTATTAGTCTTCATTATATTTTTTGCTCCTGATAAATTGCCTTAGGTATCATGATTCCGGTAGCGATCTTAATGTAAAGGGGTTTGAAAATATCTTTAAATAAGATATGTGACTAAACATCTGAGATGCAATTAAAATGAAAAAACATCCACTTTCTAAAATTGACTCTTGAAAAGAAAAATGCAGGGTGCAGGCTGGGAGAAAATATTTACAAATCACATATCTAATAAAGAACTTGCATTAAAACAGAAAACTGAACATTCAGAAAACAAATAAGAAAGACATCGTACCAAGATTTGAACACACACTTCACCAAAGTATACAAATGCCAACTATGCACATGAAGAAATACTCAGAGGAGGGGAGGTAGCAGGATAGGCAGACCTTACTTGCACTCCAACCAGAGCCAGACTGGAAATAAAACAAACTTGGGGAACATTCACCTGGAATTACCAACTGGGGAGGCGACTTATAATAAGGAAGGGCAGACTGGTAGGAAGGGCAAGGTCATGAAGGGGCTGGCCCAGCTCCCACAGTTGGCAGGCTAAGAATGAGAAGGAATCTCTTGGCTGCAAGGGGCAGGGTGGGGCAGGCGTTCCCCTGCGAGCAGAGGCCAGGACCCCAGGCTGGGCTTCCCAGTCCCGAGCACCAGAGACGAGAACAGCAGCAGGTGACATCCATCCAGGAAAGGCTGGGGGCTTCTGGCCACCGGGGTGATCAGAGGCGATGGGAAATAAAGCCATGGTTTTGTTTTGTTGTTGTTGTTTAACACCCAGAACACAGGATTTTTGTTTGCAGCTACTCCTCTGAGGCTTCCCTGGAGGGAGAGCAGTGGGACTGGAGTTGCCTGAGCAGGGGGTGGGGTGGGAAGCTCTGAAGGGAGACATAGCAGCCAGGAGACCTGCAATCAACCATACCCCTCTAAACTGAAGCAATTATTTTTCCTGAGATGTGCAGGCCCCTCCCAGAAGCCACAGCTCAGGAAAAAAAAATACCCTGTCCTAGGGGAACAGCTTGCCCCACCCTCAGGAGGCCTCCCGCCACCTGATGCATCTGGACCCTTGCAGAAGAGATGGCATCAGAGGCCAAGTCGATGGGACTGAACAGACTCAGGGAGCGTCAGTGACTGGCTTTGGGGTGGGGCCGTCCTCCCCACTGTCCTGGGAACCTGCCTGGTGCTTCCCCTTCACGGGGGAGCTGATAGAATCTCCCGGTTTCCAGCAGACCCTTCTAGCCTGCAGACCAGGGTCTCCACCCAGCCAGGACAGGGAAACACGGAAATGCTCTCGGAGGAGTAAGTCTGGTACAAGGAAACACCCACCACTTGCCCTGCAGCATGAGGGCACCTCCCCTCACCAGAGACCCCGATTCTGCCCAAAGCCCTTTCAAAAACAGACTTGACAGTGATAACGACTGACAGCTGGCCAGGAGGCGGAGCTCGGGGAAGTTTGCTGACCTGTCCCCTGCCCTGTGCTGCTAACGAGCTGGCCTCACAGCGCAGCTTGAATTCTCCAGCACGAAACCAAGTCCTGTGGAGACGGGCACAAACTACGGATCACCTGAAGCTTTGGGCAGGCTGGGGAGAGCCAAACGAGGACGGTTTCTCACGGTGGCTAGCACCAGTGGCCAAGAACCGGCAAACAAAACGTGTCATCAGAAGAACTGGATCTAAAAGGAGCTCATAGGAGGAGGCGCTAAACTGTGCTGAGAAGAACACCACTATTTTATTTTTTTGCATTATCTTCTTTTATTGTCGTTTTTATAGCTTTGTTATTATTTTAGCTGCTCTATTTTCTTTTATATCTCTAATTTTTTCTTTCTTTTGCTCACTCTATTTTTTCTTTAATCTCCTGCTTTCTCCTTTTTTTATTTTCATAATATTTTCTTCCTCTTTTCTGTTAAACCATTTTTCTACCCCTATTCTTTATTTTTATTTTTTCATCCACCTCTGCCTTTTTCTTAATTTTTTTTTTTATTGATTTTAGAGAGAGAAGAGGGAGAAAGAGAGAGAGAAACATTGATGAGAGAGAGCATTGATTGGCCTCCTCCTGCATGCCCCCCACTGGAGATCAAGCCCACAACCGGAGCATGTGCCCTGACCAGGAATCAGACAAGTGACCTCTTGGTGTGTGGGTCGATGCTCAACCACTGAGCTACACTGGCTGGGCCCACCTCTGCCTTTTCATATTGCCCCCCCCCCTTTTTTTTTCTCATATTTTTTTTACTTTCTTCTATTATTCTTATTCTCTATTCTCCTTCCTAATTCTCCTTTCTTTTGTGTTTGCTTTTGTTGTTATTGCTGTTGTTGGGGTCTTTTGTATGTTTTTGTTTCTTGTTTTGTTCTGTCAGCACCTTTACAACAGCTTGCATGATGTAGTCGGGGGGTGAGACTCACATTCAGCCAGCCTGAGAGGAGATCCCACCCACAAACAATATGACAACAATCAAGACCCAATTGCAACAGGAGAGCCCAAATAACCTACACAAGGGACATTCCTAGAGAACTCAGCTCAAGAAATAAAAGAGACTGCACCACTGGGTCCCACAAAACACTTACTATATAAGACAACACCACAAAGACTGGGAGGCATAGAAGTTTGATCTAACACATAGGAACAAATACAGAGGGACAGTAAACATGGGGAGACAAAGAAATAACCCCCATATGAAAGAAAAGGAGCAAACTCCAGAAAAAAAAAAAGATAAATAAAATGGAGGCAATAAATTTATAAGATATAGAGTTCAAAGTAATGATTATAAGATTGCTCAAGGAACTTAGTGAGATGACAAGGGATTTATTGAAAACTAAAACAGCATGAAACAATAAATATAAACATAAATAAGAATCACTTTGTATATAAAAAATAACATATCTAACATAAAAATATACTGGAAGGAATCAAAACTACATGGAATGAGGCAAAAGATTGAATCGGTAATTTGGAAGACAAGGTAGAAAAAACACCCAATTAGAGTAGAAAAAGAAAAAAATAATTAAGAATCAGAAGGATAGGTTAAGGGAATGTTAGGACAAAGTGTACATCTGTATCATAGGTGTATCAGAAAGAGGAAAAAGTGAGCAAAGAATAGAGAACCTGTTTAAAGAAATAATGATAGGAAACTTCTCTAACCTGGTGAAGGAAAAAGGCACATGAGTTCAGGAAACAGAGAGTTCCAATTAAGATAAACCCAAAGAGACACACTCCAAGGCACATCATAATAAAAATAACAAGCATTAAGATAAAGAAAGAATCTTAAAGGCAGCAGGAGAGAGACAGAAAGATACCTACAATGGAATTCCCAATAGAATGTCAACTGATTTCTCAACAAAAGCACTTCAGGGCAGAAGGGATTAGAATGAAGTATTCAAAGTAACAAAAAGCAAGGACCTGAACCCAAGACTACTCTATCCAAGACTATCATTTAAAACTGAAGGTAAAATAAAGAGCTTCCTAGACCAAAAAAGAAAAGAAAAGCAGCATTTCAAGAAATGCCAAAGAGAGTACTTAATAAAGAAGAATAAATTGAAAGAAAGAGGAAAGGAACAATTATAAAGAAAAAATAGAAATAAATACATACTTGTCATTAATAACCCTAGAAGTAAATGGACTTAATTTTCTAATAAAAAAGACAGAAGGTAGATGAATGGATAAGAAAACATGACCCATAAATATGCTGCCTACAAGCAGCCCAACTATAAATATCCACACAGACTGAAAGTAAAGAGATGGAAAAAAAATTCCATGCAAATGGAACTGAACAAAAACAAAACAAAAAAACTTGAGGTAGCAATACTCATATCTGAATAAAGATACTTCAAAACATAGACCATAATAAGAAGATAAGGAAGGACATTTCATAACACTAAAAGAATCATTCCAACAAGAGAATATAACTCTGATAAATATATATGCAACCAACATAGGGGCACCTAAATATATAAAAACACTTGGAAGACTTCAGGGGAGAGATGATAGAAATACAGTCCTATTAGAGGACATTAATTCCCCACTTTTATCACTGGATATATTTTCCAGACAAATAATCAGCAAGGAAACAGTGGCCTTAAACTACACACGCCATCAAATGAATATAATTGATATTTACAGACTATCTCATCCCAAAGTGGTAGAATACACATTCTTTTCCATTGCACAAGAATCATGCTCAAAAATAGACTACATGTTGGACCAAAAATAAGTCTTAACACATTTAAGAAGATTGAAATATCAAGCGTATTCTCAGATTACAACGGCATACAATTAGAAATCAACTACAATAAAAAAACTAACACATATTCAAATGTGTAGAATAAAGAGATTGCTATTAAAAAATTAGTGTTTTACCAATGAGATCAAGGCAGAAATCACAAACTTTCTGAAAACAAATGAAAATGACCAAAGTATCTATGCGACACAGTGAAAGTTATTCTGAGATGGAAGTTCATAGCATTATAGGCCTACTTCATGAAACAAGAAAATGCTCCCATAAACACTATAACCCTACAACTAACAGAATTAGAAAGAGAACAAGAAAACCTAAAGTAAGTAGAAGGAAAGAAATAGTAAAGATCAGAGTGGAAACAAGTGACAGAGAAACTAAAAAATACATCTATATAAAAATATTTATATATATAATAAAAATATATAAATAAATATATATCTATATCTATATATCTATCTGTATCAATATCTATAATAAATGATAGATAGATGATAGATAGATAGATAGATAGATAGATAGATAGATAGATGATAGATAGATAGATAGATATAATAATCACTAAAACCAAGAGCTTGTTCTTTTAAAAGATAAACAAAATTGAGAAACCTTCAGCCAGATTTATCAAGAAACAAAAAGGGAGGACTCAAGTAAATAAAATTAGAAATGAAAGAGGTGAAATAACAGCTGACATCACAGAAATACAAAGGAATATAAGAAAACTCTTTGAATATCATTATATGCCAACAAACAAGACAATCCAGACAAAATGGAAAAATTTCTAGAAATATACAATCTGCCAAAACTTAATCAGGAATAATCAGAAAACCTGAATAGGTTGATAACAACTAATGAAATTGAAGCAACAATAAAAACTGAGCAAACAAAATCTCTGGACCAGATGGCTTCACAGGTGAGTTTTACCAAACATTTAAAAAAGAATTAATACCAATGCTCCTCAAACTATTTCAAAATTCTCAAGAATAGGAGAGACTTCTAAGCTCTTTTTATGTGGCCAGAATTATCCTAATTCTAAAAATCAGATAAGGACACTACAAAGAATAAAAATTATAGGCCAAAATCCATGATGAACATAGATGCAAAAATACTCAACAAAATATTAGCAAACAGGATCCAGCAATACATTAAAAAGATCATACACCATGACCAAGTGGGATTTATTCCGGGGATGCAAAGATGGTTCAATATTCACAAATCAATAAACATGATACACCAAATAAACAAAATGAAGGATAAAAATATGATCATATCAGTAAGTGCAGAAAAAGCATTAAAAAAATCCAGGACCCATTTATTATAAAAATTCTCAACAAAGTGAGTATAGAGGCACCAAACCTCAACATAATAAAGGCCATATATGACAAACCTACAGCAACATCATACTCAATGGGCAAAAACTAAAAGCATTTTCTTAAGATCAGGAACAAGACAGAGATGTCTGTCTACACCACTCTTGTTCAACATAGTAATGGAAGTCCTAGGCACAGTGATCACACAAAAAGAAGAAATAAAAGACATCCAAATTGGAAAAGAAGATGTAAAACTGTCATTATTTGCAGATGACATGATATTGTACATAGAAAACCCCAAAGATTCCACCAAAATACTGCTATATTTAATAAATAAATTTGGGGAAGTAGCAGGATACAAATTTAACCTCTGGAAGTAGATGGCATTTTTATACACCAATAATGAACCCGCAGAAGGGGAAACTGAAAAAAAATCCTATTTACCATCGCAAAAACAACAAAAATAAGATACCTGGGAATAAACTGAACCAAGGCAGTAAAAGACCTATACTTGGAAAACTACAGGACTTTGAAAAGAAAATAGAGCAATATACAAACAAGTGGAAGCATATACTGTGTTCATGGATTGGAAGACTTAACATCATTAAAATGTCCATATTGCCCAGAAAAATCTACAGTTTCATCGCAAGCCCCATCATAATACCAACAGCTTATTTCACAGATCTAGAGCAAATATTTCAGAAATTTATATGGAACTAAAAAGACCCTAATTAGCCATAGCAATATTGAAAAAAAAATAACTAAATTGTAGGCATCACAATACTAGATATCAAATTATACTACAAAGTCATTGTAAAGAAAATAGCCTGATAGTGGCACAAGAACAGGCATATAGACCAATGGAGAAGAACAGAGACCCCATAAATTGACCCACACCAATATGATCAATATTTGACAAAGGAGGTAAGAGCACACAATGGAGTAAAGATAATCTCTTCAATAAATGGTGGTGAAAAAATTGGACTATTACATGAAATATAATAAAACTAGATTACCAGTTTATACCATACACAAGAATAAAGTCAAAATAGAAAAAAGACTTAAATTTAAGACATAGACACTTAAAAATCCTAGAATAAAATGAATAAAATATAGGTTTGTATGTCTATTTCCATTACTATATTGGGGAAGTTTTCTGTCATTTTTTTTTTTTTTTTTTTTACATAGGTTTCCAGTCTTTGCTCTTCTCTCTCTCCAGATCCCCACCCCATGATGCAAATGTCAGGATGCTTGATGTTGTCCCAGAGACTCCCTGTACAATCTACATTTTGGGGGGATTTTTTTCTTTTTGTAGTTCTGTTTTTTGCTTCCTTATATTCTAAATCTCTGATCTGATCATTTGTTTCATCTATTCTACTATTGATTTCCTGCAATGTATTCTTTATTTCAGTTAATATATTCTTTGTTTTCTGATTTACTCCATTTTGTTTACTTATTTTTCTGGAGTTTTGTTCTGTTCTTTCCTTTGGAGCATGTTTCTTTGTCTCCTCATTTTGGCTGCCTCCCTGTGTTTGTTTCCATGTATTAGGTAGAGCTGCTGTCTCCCGGGCTTGGTAAGGTGGCCTTATGTAGTAGGTGTCCTGTAGAGTCCAGTAGCAAAGCCTTCTCAAGCACCAAAGCTGTGCCCTCCAAATGCATCCCTCCTGTGGGTTGTGTACACCTGCCAGTTGTAGTTGAACCTTGATTGCTGTTGACACCTAAATGGGAGAGAGTTAATCCCAGGCAGATTGGCTGCAAGGACAGGCTGGTGCTTCAAGGTGGCCTAAAGCTGTCCACCAGATGTGCAGGCTTTGGGGCCTCCTGGGAGGTGTAGACCAAGATCAGCTACCTCCTGTGCCCTGCCTAGGGCCACCCAGCTCCAGGTACAGAGTGATCTGCAGATGGCTGCTACTTCTGCGTGGTTTGGAGATGCCAAGGAGAGGCCAAGCTGTGAACCAAGCCTAGCTGCTGGGCCTGGGGTCTCTTAGCAACAGGTATGGGGCATGCCAAGTCCAGATGCTGCTTGTCTGAGAGATTTTTGGAAATTCTGA
Source organism: Molossus molossus (assembly GCF_014108415.1). Lineage (NCBI taxonomy): Eukaryota > Metazoa > Chordata > Mammalia > Chiroptera > Molossidae > Molossus > Molossus molossus. The sequence goes on along the minus strand of NW_023425351.1, from coordinate 5,646,300 downwards.
TACATAAGTAAAGACAGTCCAGCTTGAATGGTCCCGAAAATTGGGAGAGGTGGGGGTCTCAGAGAATTGCTCGGATGGGGCAAAGGGTATTAGCCAGGTTGATGGAGATTCAAGTATGGCACCCACTTACAGGCCCTGTGGCAGGAGAGCTCAGAAAAGGAACAATGGCCTCTGCTGGCACTTCTATCTGGGATAAAGCTGACATTCCAGTTATCGCCCTGAGGACAGGCAATTCAGTTACTCCCCATATGTCCCTGGTGTCTTTTGTGCTGCTGCCCCAGCCCTGGAGCTCAGAGCAAGTGAATTCATCTTTTTGTGGGGGCCGTTAAGAGGAATGCCTGGGACGCCAGCATCCCTCCGCTTCGCTCAGCCACACTCCTAGCTGGTCTTCACACTCAGTGGTTATGGTGACCTGAGCTGGGGGTTCTGATACAGGGCTGGGACCTCTCACTCCCTAGGGGGGACCTCTGATGCAAAGATATCCCTCCCAATTTTTATCCCCAACACATGGGTGTTGGACCAGTCTGTCTGCTTCTCTGTCTCTTCTTCTCCAATCTTGATGTGGCTTCTTCTTTATATCCTTAGTTTCAGGGCTCTGTCCAGATAGACTTCAGGTGATTTTGAATAATGGTTATTCTTTAATTTAATTGTGATTTTGATGTGGCTATGGAAGAATTGAGGACTGCAGTTACCACACTGCCATCCTAACCAGAAATCTGGACTATTAAGAGTGATATATTGCTTCAAGTTATTTTAAAATAAATATCCAATTGTTCTAGTACTATTTTTTGAAAATGCTATTCTAAATTGAATTTTTTCAAGGCTTTATCAAACAATAACTTTGACCATGTTTGTGTGGATTGATTTCGGACATATAGTTCTGTTGAATTGGTCCAACGCATATATTTTGACACTGAGATCACACTGGCTGGATTACTGTAGCTTTATAATGTCTTGGTAGTGTTAGTCTCTGGTTGTGAAATTCTTAACCAGAATTATTTTGTCTTCCCTAGGTTCTTGATCATTCTACATAAAAATAAAATCAAATTGCCAATGTATGTATATTTAAAAGAATATTTGAATTTGTATTGTTATTTTTTGAATCTTTAGCTACATTTGGGGAAAGTTGATATATTACAATGATCTAGTCTTAAGATTTATATATATGGCATATCTCTCTATGTCTTTAGGTCTTTAATTTCTTCCAGAAATAGTATTTAGTGTATAGATAGAAGTTGTGTATATTTTATCAAATTTATACTATAAAAACTGTATTATTTCTTAGGTCCAATCTTGCATTTTTCTTTGCTGGTACAAAGTGATACAAATGATATACATTCTTTATTTATTGGTGTTCTGTAACCTTGCAAAATCACTTCTAATTTTTAGAAACTTAGATGATCATATTGTCTGTGGAAAATAGATTTTTAATTATTTCTTTTCAATATAGGTACACTTTATTTCTTTTTTTATTGGCTATGAATCTGTAGTACAATAGCCAATGCAGAATATAATTAGTAAGAATGGACATTCATACCTTGTTTCTGACCTTAGGGAGAAAGCATTTAATATTTCAATATTAAGTATGTTATTAGCTGGATGTTTTCCATTGACTCTATTTATCATGTGAGAAATCCCTATTACTAGTTGTTGACAGGTTTTTGTTTTTTTTAAATCCGGAGTTAATGTTGGAATTTTTTAAATGCCTTTTCTCTGACAACTGATATAACACTGTGCTTTATGCCTTTTATTATATTAATATAGTTTATTATACTTAATCTATTTTCAAAAGCTAGGCCAATCATTGCATTTGGGGGCTATATCCCACTTGTTCAAAATGGCTTAAACTTTTAGGTATAATTAGATTCGAATTTCGAAAACATTGTTAAAAATTTTGCATCTGTGTTTCTGAGACATGTTTATTTATAGTTTTCTTGTAATGTCTTAATTTTTCATCTCCTTCTTTTGTCTTTATATGAAGCCAAATTTTATATGCTGTATTTTATTCGAGATGTTTTTTTAATTACTTGCTTTTTTTTCTTTTTAATCAATAGGTATTTGGAAGAGTGTTAATTTATTTAAGAATTTATAAGACCTAATATCACAGTAATGGTAACTTTATAGTTTGAGCTGGAAAATATTCACATTTCTTAAATGTTTTGGAGAAGGTTATATTGCCTTGTTATTACTTATTCTTTAAATATTTGGCAAAATTCTCCCAGTAAAGCTATGAAGACATAAAGTTTTATTGATGTGTACGTTTCCAACTAAAATTTATATTCTTTTGAAAGTATAGGGCTCTTCAGGTTATTTTTTTAAAAGCAAGATTGTGTAGTTTGTGTCTTTCTAGAAATTCATACGTTACATTTTACTGATCTAGGGGTTGGTATAAATTTATTCACAATATTATCTTATATCCCTTTCCTGTCCTCTCTTGCTTTCCTATTCCTGCCTCTCTAATATATATTTTAAAAGTTATAAATTTTTCTCAAACATTGCTTAACTACATGCCCTCAAACTTGTCATGTTATGTTTTTCTTTGCCATCTTTTCACAGTATTCTCCAATTTCATTTTATTTTATCCATTGCTATTGAGAAAAGTGTTATTTAGTTTCTGAATGTTTCTGGAAATTCCTTATTTTTTTTCTGTCTTTAATTTCTAATATAATTCTGTTTTAGTTTGAAAGCATATTTCATGAGATTCCAAATATTTAAATTTCATATTGGTTTATGTAATAATTTATCCTGAGACATATTGCATGTATATTGATAAAGAATATATATGCACTCTGTTGTTTTGGGTGGAAAATATTTTTCAAATGTTATGTTGTCAAACTGGTTGATAGTGCTGTTCAGGTCTTTTATATTTCTAATGAATTTTTAATTAGTTGTCATAGCAATTATGATAGTAGTATCTAAATATCCAACTATTATTATTATTATTATTTAAATTACATACATCTTGTTTATTGTTGGCAGTATTACGGATGTCCCCATTTCCCCACCTTTTGGCTCCCTCCTCTGTCATATTGCTTCATTATATACTGGGTTCCTAGAGTCAGTCTGTTAAATCTGTCCCCAGGAGGAATCACAACCTCTCTCTGACAATCTATGACATTTGCCTCATTTGTATCCTATCAAGTTTTCCATTTTTTCTGTCGATTCTACAAGTTTATGCTGCTCAACCCCTGTTGATTCCAGCCCTTCTGGTAGCAAAGGTGTTGAATTTTATGTCCAGGCCTCATGGGTAAAATCATGATTTTTAATGACTACCTGGGGTGGGATTGGGTGGAGGAGCACACTGAGGAATGAAGACCACAGACTCCCCCGTTCGCATGCAACTTTCTAGCATATTTCAAGGATAACACATGTTAATTTGTTGTCTGTCTTGAGTCAATCTTCAGAGCCTTGAATTGGTTGCTTTGGACAATCTTTTTCAGTTTTAGACTTAGTTGCTGTCAACAGGATTTGTTAACCTCTTCATATGTCAATAGTACCTAATGCCTTTTTTATTATTCAGGATTTTGGTAAACTAAGAGGTAGCAAAAATTTAAACTGGAAATTTGAATCTGTCAAAGTTAAAAAACAAAATGTGAGTTTATTTTTGTGAAACTGAAGGGATATATATCTATTCTTTTTCATATATTATATTAAATCTTTGGAGGGGTAGTACCTCAGCTTGAAGAGGCAAAGGAAATGTGTCATTACAAGAATCAGTAAAGTGTATTTACATGGATAAGGATGGATGAAAACATGTATCCTTTAAGAAAGGGTTCTAGTGAACCCTTAGCAGCCTCTGCAGAAACACAGTTGGAAAATATATAGTCACCTCACTCTCTTCCTACCTTCTTTTCTCCTGCTAGTTTCTCTCATAGAATAACTCCACAGAAAGCAATGGGCTAAGACACTTGGTTCATGAAGTATATCCTCTACATAACTGACTAGAAAGCCAACACTTTAAATCAATCTTCAGGAGGAAACCCAAGGAGGTGAATCTTCTAGGGCATCAGAGCTATATAGTCATGGACAGCGATTTCAGGAATCAATTTAATGTTTAGAGTCTAATATACAGCTTTAGCCTTTATCTGATTAGCGATTGCACACAGAGATGCAGATAACTTGGATCATAAATAGAAGCAGTAACTTAGGCAAATTCAATTTCCAGGGAGGCTAAAACAACAGCCATTTTGATGTCAGAAAACCTAGTGCAAAGAAGAAGCACATTAGGCAAGATTGCTAAGGTTACTGAGGCTGCTTCTCAGGTATGCAAAGCAAGAAAGAGGAAACGAGAGGAATGCCTTTGTCAAAATCCAAGTACAAGGTACTCTTAAAGTAGGTGTCTAACGGTAATAATACAAAAGTTGTAAAGTTTCAGGTGAGTCTGAAAGTGTTAGTCTAGTGCAATTCATATCCATGCTTTCTGTAGATAGAGCGGGTATGAAAGAAGGGCGAAGTGAAGTAAGCCTGCTGTGTGAGAAAGAAATGTAGAGTGTATCAATGGCTCAAAAGTAGGAGGTCTTGTCCTGGCCAGTTTGGCTCAGCGGTTGAGGGTAGGCCTGCGGACCAGAGTCCTGGGTTCAGTTCCCGCTAGGGATACATACTACAAAAACAAACAGACACACACAAAAGTAGGATGTCTTTATTTTGAGATGTGAAACAAATGAAAGGAATTTTGCAAAAATATTTTTTAAATCTCCCTTGAATGTATGTGTTTATCACCTAGAATGTGTAACAATTATTTGAACATCGATGTTAAATAGAATGAATTCAATCATTTATGCTTCCACATGGTCAGTTGGAATACATGAAACAGAAGGAAGATACATTTTAGCTCTCCTCTCCCACATCTTAATGAATTGGTCAGTACAGATATTTTGTGAAGCACAGATATCAATTAGATTTAAATGTATTTATGTTTATAAAAAAGATTTATTCTAATATATTTAAATCTTCATCCTCATATACTATTGGTTATAATATGAATTGTTATAAAAATTCAGAGGATAGTTTTGTATTAAGTACTAAAAGTTAAATTTTACATATTGCTTGGCTAAAAAATTTTTTAATATTTTTTATTTTTTAATTATTTTTTCTTTATTGATTTTTTAGAGAGAGGAAGTGAGAGAGAGAGAGAAAAACATCGATGAAAGAGATTGACTGCCTCCTGCATGCCCCCCACTGGGGATCAGGCCCATAACCTGGGCATGTGCCCTGACCAGGAATCGAACTGACGACCTCTTGGTGCATGGGTCGATGCTCAACTACTGAGCCACACCAGCCAGACTCAATAATTTTTTTAAAGGCTATCATTAACAGAAAAAAAATTTACATGTAATAGAAAAATTAAGAAAAACAATGATCCCACCAATGTAAGAGTGGTTTCATAAATTTGTTACAATCATTTCAAGGATTATAGTACCAAAATATTGAAAAAGGTTTATATGTGCAGAAATAAAAGTTTATAAATAAAATTTTGCACACAATGGTTCCATCTATTTGTAGTTATTTAAGCCTATGTGCATAGGTTTTGCTTTTGGCTTTTTAAGATGATGTCTAGAAACTGGTTAACACTCAGTATCTCTAGAGAAGACATGGGGACTAGAGAAGATAGTTTTCATATTTGATTTTATGTATTTTTAATGTTTGTCTTCTTTTTAATAAAATTTATTTACTTATTTTAAAATTTTTTCTTTATTGATTAAATTTTTTTTTCTTTATTGATTTTAGAGAGAAAGGGAGAGAGAGAGAGAGATAGAAACATCGATGAGAGAGAACATCGATTGGCTGCCTCCTGCATGCCCCCCACTGGGGATTTGGCCCATAACCTGGGCATGTGCCCTGACTGGAAATCTAACCAGTGACCTCTTGGTGCATGGATCAATGCTCAACCACCAACCCATGCCAGCTGGTCTGATGAAATTTATATAGATAGTATTTATTAAATAAAGAAACAATGAAAAATAAGACAAAAATAATATTTTGAATAAAATTTACTACATAAATATGAGGAAATATGAATGAAATATATATAATTTTTGTGACATAGAAATTCTTAAAGTTTCCACTAAATTTTAAGTCAAAAATATTTTGAAAAAATACCAACTCTGAAATACAGAAAAGTAGCACTAGATATTATTGAACTTGAAAGAGATTCTTTCTAAATTAGAATACCTATAACTCACAGCAGAAGGAGAGTCAAGCCATTTATAATAGCAAGGAATTGAGAGATAATTTCTGTTTACCACATACGGATTCTTTCTGGGTTTGCTAATTTTGATATTACGGTAAAATGAGATCAGAAATATAGTGCGAAATCTAATTTGTGATGCTTCAAAGTATGTTAATATGTAGTGGCATGTCATCGTGTTTGTACTCATTTCTATCTACTCAGTGAGCAATGACCTATACCAGAATTTGCATTTTAATTACATAATCTTACCCACTGAGGAATGAGTAAATTTTAATCACAGTTTGAACAACATGCAGATTTAACTGAATGATTACAATGCATATGTTTCATGTGTACTTATTTCAATGACTGAAACTAAAATTTTTAAGAAATAAAATGTACTTGGATTTCTTACACTATACAATAGCTTATTTTGTTCCTTAAGGAAAGCAATAAATGTAGTACATTTATCAAATTATATGTTAAATATAACAAATTGTTAATGATTACTTAATTTAAAAGCTTAAAGATGTGTGATAATGTAATGTTTTAAGATAATCAGAATTGTTGAGGGGCATTTTTTCACTGTAAAATGATATAGTATATTTTGAAGTTAATAAATATTGAATAGTTTATGATAATACATTAAAAGGAAGAAAATACAGTAGAAGCAGAATGCAACAGTGGCTGGAGGAAGTACAACAGAAATTAACACTTGCTTACTTTGACATTAAGTTCAATAAAGCATCTGAGCATGGCCACATGGAGAGCTCTTCTGCAATACGTTTAGAGGGGACTTGACCTAAGGATACTGGATAAAGCATTGCTAAGGGCATGGACAATCAACATTACCTTTTTGATAGGTGTTAGATTGCTTGTTAGAGGTAGAGAGATAAGAAATTGTCATTTCATAAGACCACGGTAATAGCTTCCAATCACTCTTTGAATACTATTCAAAGTTAGGTGGGCCAGGGTCTCCGGGAATCACCAGGGAAGGATGAACAGTATAAGCCAGGGTGATGGAGGAGAAAGAACACTTGCCTGAGTCTGCAGGGGGCGTGCTCAGCAAAGGAACACAGGCCTTTGCCAGCACTTGTACCTGGGAGAAAGCTGCCAGTCCAGTCCTTGCCCTTAAGACAGAGGATTCAGTTCCTCCCCATACATCCCTCGTACCCCGTGCCTTTCTAGCTGCTGCCCCAGTAGGGGAGCTCAGAGCAAATGAGTCCATCAGTGAGTAAGTCCACGTGGGCCCTTTAAGAGGAACACCTGGGACTCCTCAGCCCTCTGCCTCACTTAGCCACAATCTCTGCTGGTTTTTACAGCCAGAAGTTATGTGGGCTTCCTTTCTAATAGTGGGATCCTGGGCCAGGGAGCCTGGTGAGGGACTGGGACCCCTACTCTTCAGGGGGAATGTCTGAAGCCAACATATCCTTCTGTTTCCTAACAGCAACAGGTAGGCGTGGGACCAGCCCCTTCCACACCCCTGCTGCTCCTACTAGTCACAGTGTGGCTTCTTTCATATATACTTAGATAGAGGACTTCTGTTCACCTGGATTCTGAGTGACTCTCAGGGATGTTTGTTCTATAGTTTAGTGGCAATTTTGAAGTGGTCATGGGAGGAGTCAAGTTCAACAATTACCTACTCTGCCATCTTGACTGGAAGTCTAAAAATCAGTCATTCTTCACATAATTTTTTCCCTAGATTATTTGTTTTTATCTTTATTGTTGAAAGTATTACAGATGTTTTCCCCTTTTCCCCCATTGACCCCCTTCTCCATGCTCCCACCCTCCGCCTGCCTTTTCCACACTATTTTCTGTGTCCATTGGTTATCATATATGTATATAAGATTTTTGGTTTATCTCTTCCCACCCACGACACCTCCATTTTCCTTCCCTCTGAGGTTTGTTAGTCTGTTTCTTACTTCCATGTCTCTGGATCTATTTTGATTGTCAGCTTATTTTGTTCATAAATAGGTGAAATCATGTGGTACTTGTCTATCTCTTACTGGCTTATTTCACTTAGCATAATACATTGCAGGGCCATCCATACTGTTGCAAAAGGCAAGATTTGTTTTACTTTTTACAGCCGAATAGTATTCCATTGTGTACATACACCACAGTTTTTTAATCCACTCACCTACTTGGGTGCTTCCAAATCTTGGTTATTGTAAATAATGCTGCAGTGGACATAGGGCTGCATGTATACCTTCAAATTAGTGTTTCTGGTTTCATGAGATATATTCCCAGAGGAAATCACTGGGTCATAAGGCCGTTCTATTTTTAATTTTTTGGGGTAACTCCATACTGTTTTCCACAGTGTCTACACCGACCTGCATTCCCACCTACAGTTCACATCATTGCCAACATTTGTTGTTTGTTGATTTTTGATGACAGACATTCTGACTCATGTGAGGTGATATCTCATTGTGGCTTTAATTTGCATTTCTCTGGTGATTAGTAACATTGAATATCTTTTCACATGTGTATTGACCATCTGTATGTTCTCTTTGGAGAAGTGTCTATTCAGGTCCTCTGCTCATTTTTTAATTGGATTGGCTTTTTTTGGGGGAAGGGTGTTGAGTTATACAAGTTCTTCATAAATTTGAATATTAACCTCTTGTCAGATGCATCTTTGGGAAATATGTTCTCACATTCAGTGAATTGTCTTTTCATTTTGTTGATGGTTTCCTTTGCTGTGCAAAACTATTTTAATTTGGTGTAGTCCTATTTATTTATTTATTTATTTATTTATTTATTTATTTATTTATTTTATTTTCTTTCCCTTGCCCAAAGAGATATATCAGAAAAAAATATTTCTATAAGAAATGTTTGATATTTTAGTGTCTATGGATTTTTCTGGGATTTTAATGGTTTTGAGACTAATATTTAAGTCTTTATTTTGAGTTTATTCTTTTTTAAGGTATGAAAAGGTGGTCTAATTTCTTTCTTTCTTTTTTTTGCATGTATCTGTCCAACTTTTCCAATACCATTTATTGAATAAACTATCTTTACACCACTGTATGTTTTGCCTCCTTTGTCAAATATTAATTGACTATATAAGTGTGGATTTATTTCTGGGCTCTATATTCTCTTCCATTGATCTATAAGTCTGTCTTTATGCCAGCACCATGCTGTTTTGATTACCATGGCCTTGTAGTATAGTTTGATCAGGTACTGTTATTCCCCAAACTTTGCTCTTCTTTCTCAAGATTGTTGTAGCTATTTGGGGTCATTTGTGGCTCCATATAAAATTTTGGAATTTTTGTTCTAGTTCTGTGAAATATGCTATTGGCATCTGGATAGGAATTGCATTGAATCTACAGCTTGCTTTGGGTAGTATGGACATTTTAATGATGTTAATTATTTCCATTCATGAACATAGTTTATGCTTCAACTTATTTATTTCTTCAGTTTTCTTCTTCAGTGTCTTATAATTTTCTGAGTACAGGTCATTTTTATCCTTGGTTACATTTAATCCAGGTTGTTGTTTTTTTAATGCAATTGTTCATAGGATTCTTTTCCTTTCTTATAGTTTATTATTGGTGCATAGAAATGCAACTCTTTTATGGATATTTATTTTGCATTATGCTAATTTAGTTTATCAGTTCTAGTAGTTTTATGGTGCAAATAATGACAGTTTTACTTCTTCCTTTCCAACTTGAATGCCTTTTATTTCTACTTCTTGTCTGATAGTTGTGGTTATGATTCCTAACATTATGTTGAATAATATATGGCCTTTATCATGTTGAGGGATGTTTTCTCTTACCTACTTTGCTGAGAATTTTTATTATTAATAAGTGCTAGATTTTATCAAATTATTTTTCTGCATCTATTGATATAATCATGTGGTTTTTATTTTTCATTCTGTTTATGTGGTGTACTACTTTAATTTATTATACCGACCTTGCATCACACTTGATTATTTTGTACGATCATTTCAATACATTGCTGGATTTGGGTTCCTAATATTTCGTTGAGGATTTTAGCATATATGTCGATCAGAGAGATAGGTGTGTGTGTGTGTGTGTGTGTGTGTGTGTGTGTGTGTGTATGTGTGTGTATTTTTACTTTGTGGTAGTGCCTATCTGAATTAGGATAATCCTGGTGTCAGAAAAATGAGCTTTCTTCCTCTTGGATTATTTGAAATAGTTTGAGAAATAGATCTTAATTCTTTGAATTATGATAAAATTCTCTTTGAGGCCCTCAGGTTTTGGATTTTTGTTTGGTGAGAGATTTTGGATTACTGCTTTAATTTTACTAGGTTTTTTATTTTATTTTTTTATCCTCACCCAAGGACATTTTCCATTTTTTGTTCAGGTAGAGTGGGAGGGAGAGAGAGAGAAACATTGATGTGAAAGGGACACATTTGATTGGCTGCCACCTGCAGGTCCAACCAGGGCCGGGGACAAACTGCAAATGAGGTATGCGCCCTTAGCGGGAACTGAACCCGGGTCTTTCTGGACGGCAGGCTGACGCTCTAATCACTGAGCCAAACTGGCCAGGGCAATTTTACTAGTTTTAATCTGTCTATTCAGATTCTCTGATTCTTCCCGATTCAGTTGTGGAAGATTGAATGTTTCTAGGAATGTATTCATTTTGTCTAGGTTGTCCAATTTGTTGGCATATTGCTATTTGTAATGTTTTCTTGTGTTTTTGTGGAATCAATAGTTACTTCTCCTTTTTTATTTTTGATATTATTTATTTGTATTTTTTCTCTCTTTTTTTTTATCATTCCTCTAAAACTTTGTCAATTTTGTTTATCTTTTCAAAGAACCAGATCTTATTTTTGTTTGTTTGTTTTCCATTGTTTTTAGACTCTATTTCATTTATTTCTGCTCTGATCTTTACTAGTTTTGTTCTTCTACTCAATTTTGGTTTTGTTGTTCTCTTCCTAGTTCCTTTAAGTGTATAATCAGATTGTTTATTTGTGCTTTTCCTTGTGTCTTGAGGTAATTATATACATTTTCCTCTTAAGACTGCTTTTGCTATATCCCATAGATTTGGGGTTGTTGTGTTTTCATTTTCATTTGTTTCAAGGTATCCTTTTTATTTTTTTCCTTGATATCATTGTTTAGTACCATGTTATTCAGCCTCTGTATATTTGTACGCTTTTCAGTTTTTTCTTATGATTGATTTTAGTTTCATGAAATTATAGTCAGAAAAGATGCTTGATATAATTTTAATCTTCTTAAATTTAGCGGGAACTTGTTTTATGTCCTAACATTTGATATCTCTTAAAAATGTTTTATATGCACTTGAAAAGAATTTATATTCTGCTGCTTTTGGGTGAAAGTCTCTGAATATATAAATTATATATGTCTGATGCAGTGTGACATTTAAGGCCGTTTCCTTGTCAATTTTCTTTCTGGAAGATCTACCCATTGATGTCAGTAGGGTGTTAAAATACCACACTGTGACTATATTGCTGTCTGTCTTTTACATTATGTCCACCAAGTTTTGCTTCATATATTTAGGTGCTTGTACGTTGGGTTCATGCATTTTACAAGGGTTATATCCTCTTGTTGAATTTCTCTCTTTATTATGATGAAGTGTTAACAGTCTTTTTTAGCTTTTTCTTCAGCATCTTTGTAACTATTTTTTTGAACTCTAGATGGTTCAGGTAACTTGCTTGCCTCCATTTTTTGTTTTGTTTTAGCTCTTTTTTCAGAAAATGTCTTCGGTTCTTTCATTTTGGGCATGTTTCTTTGTTTCTTCATTTTGTCTTCCTCTTTGTGTTTGTTTCTGTTTATTAAGATTGTTTCTATTTATTCGATCTTCTATGCTTCCCAGTCTTGGTAGGGTGGCCTTATGTAGTAAGCGTCCTGTGAGACCCTATTGCCATCTCCTTGATCATCTGTGCTGAGATGTCTCTTATGGGTTATAATTGAGTCTTGATTGCTATTGGCCCATTTGTGTGTGTGGTCCACCCTCAGGTTGTGAACATCAACCTCCACCCAGGTGTATAAACTGCTGAGCAGGTGCTGACCACACAGAGCAGAATTCACCTCAGCAGGTCTGGTGCCTGCCGAGATTTCCCTTTGGATGTGCCACTTGTGAAGCTGATTGAATTCTTCTCTGATGTTGTATGAGCAGGCCACTGGGCTTGTTTGTCTTGGGCCTCTTGTCAGATGCTGCCTGTGACTGGCCCTGGACAACATATTTGGAGCTACACAGTGGTCCACAGTTTATGGCTGCCTCTGCTGGGTCCGGGTGAGCATGGGAAGGAGTAAGCTCCACACCAAGCCTGGCTTTTGCCAGCACAGGGCCCAGAGGCAAGTCAGCAAAGATCTCTAAGAACCCCAAATTCTGTCTCTGCCTGCCTCCTCCTGCAGGCTGCCTGTTCTGCTCCGTCACTGAAAGAGCCTCTGGTTGTATTCAAGTTACATTTGACAAGTTCCAATGGAGGGGTGAGAGGTGTTCACCAGAACTGTGCAGGTTCAAACTTGGTGCCAGTGCTTGGTCCGAGACCACTCAGTAAATGTCACAAGGTATACCAAGTCTAGCTGCCACCCCCTGGGTCATAGAGAGTTGGGCAGGGGGAGGCCAGCTGAGTTATGAGGCCCAAGCAGACCGAGATTTGGCTATGTGAACGGAGGGCTCTGCACCGGCTGCGCAGGGAAGGACCACGTTTCCTTGTCCTAGAAACACACAGCTCGTTGTGTCCCAGATTCTGCCACAAGCCTGATCTCAGCAGGGCAAGGCCACTGGACGTCAGGAGAGGGAGAGGTGCCCATTAGGTTTGGGACAATTTAAAGGGTGTGGCCCCCCCACCCCTGGGCCACACAACTCAGTCTGTCCCAGATTGTGCCCAGACCTTGGTAGGGTGGAGCCACTAAGAGTGTAGAGGATGAGGCCACAAGAGCCACAGAGTGGGGCTAGTGGACCTCTCCTCTGGGGAAGGCACTACTTAGGTTTGTGGGAAAGTGAGAGGAATGGCCACTGTCCCAAAGCCACACGACTCATTCACTGATTCCCTGAGACTTCTACACCTCAGCCCAGGCAGATGACTGGTTAGCAGGGCAGATACTCTGCAGGGTAGGTTTGACATAATAAACACATCTCCGAGATGTAGTGGGCTCAGTTCCAGACCACAACAATAAAAAAATATTCAAATAAAGCAAGCCACATGATTTTGAGGGTTTCCAGTGCATATAAAATTATGTGCACACTGTAATCTATTAAGTCTACAGTGGCATTATGTACTAAAATAATGTCATGCCTATTTAAAAAACACTGTATTGCTAAGAAAAAAAATGTGATTCTTCAGCAGACCACAATCTTTTTGTTGCTTTGATGTTGATTGCTGCAACCAAACCAGTCAGGGGGTGATTGCTGAAGGTTGGGTGGTTGTGGCAGTTTCTTAAAATAAGACAAAAATAAAGTTGTCGTCATTGATTGCCTCTTCCTTTTATGAACAATTTCTCTGTAGCATGTAATGCTGCTTAGTAACTTCTCTACCCTTAGGAGGATGTCTTCCAAAATTGAAGTCAACCTTCTCAAACCCTTCCATTGCTCTATCAACTAAGTTTATGTAATATTCTAAATCCTTTGTTGTCAGGACAACAATCTTCACAGTCTATTTGCCAGGAGTAGGTTTTATCTCAAGAAACACTTCTGCTCATTCGTGAAGAAGCAAGGCCTCGTTCACAGTGTTATCCTGCTTTTGACGTGATGCAGCCGCAGCCCCAGGGTCACTCCTAGTTCTGGCATCATTGCTGCTTCTGCCACGTCTGCAGCTTTTTCCTCTGCTGACATCTTGAACCCCTCGAAGTTGTCTATTAGGGTCGGAATTAACATGTAAACTCTTGTTAACATGGATATTTTGGACTTTTCCCCTCAATTATGAATGTTCTTTTTTTTAATCCTCATCTGAGGATATTTTTTCATTTAAATTCAGATAGAGCAGAAGGGAGAGAGGGAGGAAGGGAGAGAGAGAAACATTGATGTGAGAGAGACACATCGACTGGTTGCCTCCCACATGACCCCAACCAGGGCTGGAGACAAACTGCACCTGAGGTACGTGAGGTACGTGCCCTTAGTGGGAACCGAACCCAGGTCTCTCTGGTCCACGGGCTGATGCTCTAACCACTGAGCCAAACCGGCAGGGCATGAATGTTCTTAATGTCATCTAGAATGGTGAGTCATTTTCAGAAAGTTTTTATTTTGCTTTGTCCAGATCGATCAGGGCAGTTACTATCAATGGTAGCTATAGCCTTACAAAATGCATTTCTTGAGTAACAGACTGGAAAGTTGAAGTTGAAATTACTGCCTGGCCCACGGGATGCAGAACGGGTGTTCAGGCAGCAGGCATCATGTAATTTCCATCTCTCACAAAGTCTCGGGAACCAGGTGCATGAACAGTCGTTCTCAGCAGTGGGCTTAACATATTCAATAAACCATGTAGGCAACAGATGACTGCCATCCAGGCTTTGCTGTTTCATTTATAGAGCGCAGGCGGAGTAGATTTAGCATAATTCCAGTGATTTTCAGAATGGTAAGTAAGAACTAGATTCAACTCAAAGTCAGCAGTTTCATTAGCCCCTCACCAAACAGTACACCAGGCCTTTGAAGATTTGAAGCCAGGTATTAACTTAACCTCTTCTCGATGGCGTATTTTTTCAATATAGGACTGTTTTATTTATATTGAAATCCATTGTTGAGCATGGCCACCTTTATTAATTAACATCAATCGATCTTGATAACTTGCTGCAGCTCCTACATCAGCAATTGCTCCTCCATCTTGCGCTTCTGTGTCAAAGAGAGGGCCTCTTTCCTTGGACCTCGTGAACCAAACTCTCCTAACTTTAAACTTTTCTTCTGGAGTTTCCTCGGCTCTCTCAGTTTTCACAGCATTGAAGAGAGTTAGGGTCTTTCTCTCAAGTAGGCTTTGGCTTAGGGAATGCTATGGTTGGTTTGACCTATCCAGACTATTAAAACTTTCTCCACATTAGCAATAAGACTGTTTTGCTTCCTTATCATTCACGTGTTCACTGGAGAGGTACTTTTAATTTTCTTCAAGAACATTTTTGGCCTATCTTGGCTTTCAATATGCCTTCCTCATTAGGCCATTATTACTAGCTTTTCATTTAAAATGGAAGATGTGTGACTATTCCTTCCACTTAACCACTTTCAGGGCACTGTAGGGTTACTGACTGGATGAATTTGAATTTTGAGTCTCAGGGACGAGGAAGGTCTGAAGGTAGAGAGAGAGAGAGTGGAATGGTCGGTGGCACAGTCAGAGCAGACACATTTATGGAATAAGTTTGAATTTTATGTGGTCATTGTCTGTGGCACCCCACCACAATTATAATAGAAACATCAAAGATTTCTGATCAGAGATCACCATAACTCAATAATAAAAATGTTTGAAATATTCTGAGAATTACCAAAATGAGACACAGGCATAAAGTGAATAAATGCTGTTGGGAAATGGAGCTGATAGATCTGCTCCAGGCAGGGTTGCCACAGCCTTTGATTTGTAAAAACAAAAACAAAAACAAACAAACAAAAAAAGACAAACGATGTCAGCAAACGCAATATAAGGAAACACAATAACGTGACGCCTGCCTGTGTATCAAATCATCAACTGAGCTCCATCTTTCAGGCAGCTATTATTTTTTCCAGAAGTATTGCCATCACAGATTATCCCCTTCATGTAGTTAATGTTCTAAAAGTAAATGAATTCTTCGGCATTTAATGCTCTTAAATGCCATCAGTTTGTTTCAATGTGACAAAAACTATCTGGATCTATTTTTATTCCAGTACATTAGCCAATATTCCCAACTTCTTGTCACTGCAGGTTTGATACTATTTTCTACTTTCGTTCAAATTAGTCGTTAAATTGTTCAAGATGACCTGGATTTTCTGATATGTCTAGATATGCTTCATATAGCTAGGTGTGGAGGACTGCATGTCTGTTGTTTCCTTTCAAGCTTCTTTAGAAGGCAGAGACTTGAAACTGGCTTTTCTCCTAGTGCTGCTCTGGTGGTGGGATTACATTCACTTTCTTAAGATGCAGACACAGGTTCAGGCTGATTGCACAAGCTGTTCAAAGTCTCATCTGGTGTTAGAATTCACAGAGATTTACCTATCTGAGAATATATGCTTTTTCATATTGTTCTAGATTCAGCAGCTTCTTAGGTGTATTTGAGGGGTTACCATACCTACGGGAATGTTTGCTGGATTTCCTTTGCATTACAACCTCCTTTTAGCGTATGTATTTTTTGTTCGAATTGTCGAAGTATTTCAAAAGTACTGAGAATATTAGTTACAGGACATTACTGAGGACACACGGAAGCAGATTGCAAAGGCAGCAGCACCAGTGTAATCATATGTCAGTTCAAGAACCTGAGTAAAGTATATTCTTGAATATAGACAGATGCAATCTTCTGTTAGTACTTAGGTTTTATTGACTTGATCTGTTAAGGAAAAAGAAATGTACATTAAAGTCTCAGTTTACTTTTCATGTAATGTCCATTTATTTTTATTATGATGTTAATATTTTGTTATTTTCACCTTGATATTATAGATTGCATGCTTTATTATACAGTGTTTTTCTAGCTTCACTTAATGCTGTCTCCCTGAATTCTACATTTTCTGACATAAACACTATCACCTCTATTTTATCCCATTTGCCTGCATCTTTTAATTTTTTGTTTTATTTTTAAATTTTATTTATTTATTCATTTTTGTTACAGATAATCTTTTCATTTTTTAACTTTCCTAAATCACCTCACTTTATACATTTTTTATCTATATTACATAGGTGTGTTTGGCTTACTGAACTAGTATGACAGACATTTCCTTGTGATGGGTATTAATTAAAATAACAGATATGTGTGGTTTAATTCTGCAATCATATTTTATTAGTTTTACTAAAGACATTTTATTATTTAATATACCTTGTTAGTGCTTACTTTTAGTTGAGAAGGTTTACCTTACTATAATTGTCTAATTCATAATAATTTTCCATTTTATTAGATATAAGTTATCCCTACTTTGAAAAATAGAGAATGTATAAATTTATTCTTCCATTTCTTTCCAAGTGTGTCATTATTTCAATGAATTATTTTATATGTTGAACATATTGATTTCGAATATTATTGATTTTTAGTATCGGATGATATACATATTTTAATTTTATTACAATTATTGGGGTGACACTGGTTAATAAATTAGATGTTTCAGTTGTACACCTCTATTTACATTTTTGCATATTTCATTATGTTCACCACCCAAAGTCAAATCTCCTTCCATCACCATATATATGGTCTCTCTTACCCTGTTCTCCCTTACCTTTCTTTGTCTCTGCTAACCACATACTGTTGCCTATGTTTGTGACTTTTTATTTGTTTATCTTGTTTATCGCTTTTATTTTTAGATCCCACATATACATGAAATCATATGGGTCTTAGCTTTTTATGTCTTATTTATTTTGATTAGCATGATATTCTCAAGACCCATCCATATTGTCACAAATGGAAGTATTTCATTTTTTTTCTTATGACTGAGTAGTATCCTATTGTATATATGTACCACATCTTTATCCAATCATTAATTGAAGGACATTTTGGTTGTTTCATGTGTTGGCCACCATGAATGATGCTTCAGTGAACTTAGAGATACATGTATCTTTATAAATAAATGTTTTCAGTTTTTTCTGGTAGATAACCAGAAGAGGGATTGTTGGGTTATAGTAACTAGTCTTAATTTTTGAACAACCTCCACAGTGTTTTCCATAGTGGCTGTACCAGTTTACATTCGCACCAACAGTGAATGAGGGTTCCTTTTTTCTTCACAACCTCGCCAACACTAATTATTACTTGTCTTGTTGATAACAGCCATTCTAATAAGGTGTGAGGTGGTATCTTGTTATGGTCTTGATTTTCATTTCCCTAATAACTAGTGAGCTTGAGCATCTTTTCATGCATCTGTTGGCCATTGTGTGACTTCTTGGGAGAATAGTGCGCTTAGATCCTCTGCCATTTCTTTAATTGGGTTGTTTGTTTTGTTGTTGTTGTTGAGTTATATAAGTTCTTTATATATTTTGGGTAGTAACCCCTCATCAGAGCTGTTATTTGCAAATATCTTTTCCCATTCATTTGATTGCCTTTTTGTTTTGTTGATGATTTGCTGTGCAGAAGCTTTTTAGTTTGGTATGGTCCTATTCATTTATTTTTATTTTACTTCCTTTGCTTTTGAGGTCAAATTTGTAAAATCCTGAAACCAAATTTCATAATTTTGGTACCTTTATTTTCTTCTATGTGTTTTAATGTTTTGGGTCTTATATTTAGGTATTTGATCAATTTTTAGTTAATGTTTGTGTATGGTGACAAACAGCAGTGTACTTTCATACTTTTGCACGTGGCTTTACAATGATCTCAGCACCATATACTGAAGAGGCTTTATTTTCTCCATTGTACACATTTGGCTTCTTTTTTTAAAAAAAATGTTTTCTATATATATGGGTTTTTTTGGAGCTCTTACTCTGTTTTACTGATAGATTTTGATAACTAGCTATAACATGATAAAGTCAGCATAACCATATTATTGGTAGTTTTCTTTCTCCAACCACTACCACCTATAATTTATTTTATTGCACATTTTAACGTGCAATACTTTGCAACATTTAAATTCTCTTTTGCAACAATAATTGCCAATTCACTTTTCGTCTTGCTTTTTAAAGACAGTAAATTTTCTACTATCCATTACAATATTGTGGTTTGGGTTTGTTTGTTTGTTTTACACTTTCATTTGCTGGTTGCCAGAAGTTTGTCTTCTTGTATTGTTTATAAGAAAATTCTCTCTCTTCAAAAGAATAATTTCTATTTGTTTTTACATGTTCAGAATTTTTAAACTGTATCCTTTATTTTTAAATAGTATATTGGCATTGGAAGTTCACATTTTCTTTCTTTCTTCAGAAAATTATTTTCATGTGTTCAATTTTGCAGTTGAAGTTACTGAAGCTAAATAGATTTTATTTCTTAGAAGATTTCTTTATTGACCTGATCTAGTTGATCAAAGATTATTTTCTTCTCCTTGATGTTTAATAAGTTGATTGATTTAGGCCTCAGGATTGACTTCTCTGGCTTAATTATTCCTGGAAAGCAAGATGTCTATTTAATTGGTAGATTCTAATAATCTATATTTTGCAAAATTTGATTTCTTTAAATAAAGCTGTATATGTTTTTCTCTTAATTGGTCTTCTCTCAGACATGTTCACTACGTAATTATTTCCGTATTATTTTCTAATAAACCCTTTTATATTTCTCATCTATTTCTATTTTTTATCTTCTTAGTTATATTCTCTATTTCTACTTGAGTTTTCAGCAGTGTTTATTTTGATAGTATGTTTGAATTTTAACTTCATTTCAGTAAATTTAATTATTTTTGTTATTATTTATCTTCTGAGATGAACCAGCAATATTTCTTTTCCCAGTTTTTCTGTAGTATCTTATTGTGGTCTTTATGTCTGCTTTATTTATTTATTTAGCTATTTAGTTATTGGTTTTGTTTTGTTATGTAAAGGGAGATTTCATTCTTCAAATTTTCATAATTTATGCAAATTTTATTACAATGTAAATTATTATTAAGACATTTTTATTTGAAATTATATTTGCTATTCATAATCTTTATTGTGTTGTAGTAAATATAAAGAAACACTACAAAGATACTAAGAAGATATTTCAAATGCAGTGATTTTTTTTATTATTAAGGCTATAGAAGAGAAACCAACTCTATTCAGCTATGCAGAAACATTCTTGAAATAATTTAACTTAACAAATCCTGCATAATCATACCCAGATAATTAATATAACATTCTGGTTATGGAAAGCAATAGTATCACAAGTTCAATCTCCTTAAAAGAGAGAGGTGGACTTGGCTTAGTGTTCAATTTTAAGAGAACAAAATCTATAAATTATCTGCTTTAAGTTTCTAAATCTTTGTCAAAATAATATGTGGTAAAAGCACCCTAGTAACTAATCAATAGTTTTGGAGTTATATAAACCAAATTTCTAACCTCCATGCTTCTTACTGGTTGAATGTCCTTGGTAGTTGTCGTAAACACTATCTTTTGTTGCCTGACCTATAAATTGATTGTTTTACAGTATGATGTTATTTAATAGATGTTTATAGCATAGCATTATTTGGATATATTCCCAGAAATAAAATTACTAGGTCATAAGGCAGTTTCATTTTTAACTTTTGGGGGGTAACTTCATACTGTTTTCATAGGGGCTGCACCAGTCTGCATTCCCACCTATAGTGTACAAGGGATCTCACTTATCCACAGCCTCACCAGCACTTATTGTTTGTTGATTTATTGATGGTAGCCATTCTGACAGGTGTGAGGTGACATCTCTTTGTGCTTTTAATTTTCATTTATCTGATGATTAGTGTCATTGAGCATCTTTTCATATGTCTATTGGCATCTGTATGTTCTCTTTGGAGAAATGTCTCTTCAGGTCTTTGCTCACTTTCAGTTGGATTCCTTAGGTTATTATTATTATTATTATTATTATTGTTATTTTGGTGTTGAGTGATGTAAGTGTATAAATTTTGGATATTAACCCTTTATCAGATATATTATTGGCAGATATGTTCTCCCATTCAGTAGGTTTTCCTTTACTTGTATTGATGGTTTCTTTTTCTATGTAAAAACTTTTTAGTTTGCTATAGTCTATTTCTTTATTTTTTTGTTTGTTTGTTTCCCTTGCCTTAGGTGATATATCAGGAAAACATATTTCTACAAGAAATGTCTGATATTGTACTGCCTATGTTTTCTTTCAGGGTTTTAATGGTTTCAAGTTGTATATTTAAGTCTTTAATCTATTTTTAGTTTATTTTTTGTATGATATATGAAGGTGGTCTAATTTTATTTTTTGCATGTTTCTGTCCAAAATTTGTGGTGCATTTGCCAAATTGCGTGCTACTCAGTCATAAAAAGAAGGAAAACTTGACTTTTGTGATAATATGTATGGACCTGGAGAGGATTTTGTTAACTGAAATACGCCAGTCAGAGAAAGACAGATACCATGTGACTTCACTTATATGTGGAATCTAATGAACAAAGTAAACTAACAGACAAATTGCAACAGATGCATAAAGTGCAGATTGACAACTGTTAGGAAGGCTCACTTTTGGGGGACTGCATGAACAAGTGAAAGGATTAAGCAAAAATAGTGGTGATTACCAGAAGGAGATGGGGGCGAGAGGAGATAGAAGAGGGTAAAGGGTGGGGTGATAAAAAATGACAGAAGGAGACCTGACTTTGGTGGTGAACACACAATACAGTATATAGTTGATATATTATAGAATTCTGCACTTGAAACCTATATAATTTTTTTAGCCAATGTCACCCCAAATAAATTCTATAAAAAATATTAATTCTGGAACATAGTAAGTATACCAGCATTGTCAAGGACTGCAAATAGTGTGAGATGTTCCCACTTTATATATATAAACATGAGACACTTGGGTCATGAAAACAAGTAAGTGTCACAGCCAAAACTTCAGTGGCAATGACCCACACCTAGATCTGCAGTTAACACAATAAGAAATAGTAATTTTTTTTTATCTGAGAGATAAGGGAGAAAAAAACATTTCTTGCTTTATGCACAGAGAAAAGATAACTGTCCCCTCCCTCCGCTCCTAAAAGGAGAGATAAACAACTTATCCTTTGATGAGGGATGGAATGATCCTGGGTTTTCTGCCTAACCTTTTGGAATGTACATGTCTCTACAAGGGCCAGATACCCAGGCACCTTGAGGTCTTAGTCTGGGGGCCTTGTCTGCACTAGAACCATTTAGCCCTCTCAAGGACATTAAGGGAAATTTATTATTCTTTCGGTTCAGATCAGAGCAATGAATTAGAAAAAATAGCCACAGGTCTAATTCTCATGATATATAAAGAGAATATTTTTTCTAGTAGAAGTAAAGGCAAACATTCTTGCCTCCTTTTGTATATATACTTTTTGTTTCCGGAGGCCATGCTTAGATAGTAGCACTAAGAAATCCAGAGAAGTTGTATATCCTCATAGTTGGTGAGCACAACTATTTTGAATGTCAATATGACATTTTGTTTAAGATTGTCTCTTTAATAATTAATTGTTATCTGATTATATTAAAATTGAAAAATACGAGTCTAGTTAATCCAGAACACATTTTGTATGCTTGCCCGAGCGACAGTTCTTTCCGTATTTTGGAATGATAGTTCTTAACATCTCATTGACTTTATCAAATTAACAGCGAATAATAACTCTAATCACATAACCAAAGGGTTTATTCAAGGAGAAAATTACATGTTATAGAGGTTAATTAGCAAAGTTTAAGTAAAGACAAGCTCCACAGGAAAAAGATTTATGTTTTGAAGTAACGTGTGGATAGGACAACCACTATATATTGCTTCCGCTGGCACTTCCTTGAGCAAAGCACAGCTGGCCACGTTGCACAGCTTAGTTCTCTGTCAGTGGAGGAAGGTGTAAGTGATTAGTGCCACAGAGAAGCACAGGAAGAATGTTTGGCTTAAGAGAAACACTTGTCCCATTTGGGATTGAAGGGAGTGACTGCCCCACCGTTTGCGCACACTGCAGAACTTCATTACTGCCAGGATTCTCCTCCTGCCGTTGGGATGACGCAGGCACTAAACCGGAGCACATGGCTTCTGTATTCTACTAGACTATGTTTGTATGTGTTAGTTGAAGTGGTAAAGTACAGCTCAGACAATGTGACTAATCTGTGAAGTGATTTATCATTAAGAAATACTTTAACACAAGCTCACTTGAGACAAATGCTGCACTGTTTTGAAAAGATGTTTTTCAACAGTGGGTAATTGTCACAGGCATATGCTATTAACTAAAGGACAAAACACATCAAAATATAGAATTAGTACATTATATTTATATTTATAGTTACTTTCTAGTAGTAAAAGGTAGTTGTATGCTTGAGAATTAGGAGATTATATAGTGAAATAATTGTTATATCATATCATATACTTTATTTTTATTAGTATAAGGAAAATATATTGTGTGCTATTATTGTGAAATAATATGTAAAATAGCTCGATCATGTATAATTATTAGTCAGATATTATAAAATCAATAAAATATAATCAAACCCAAAGCAAAACATATGAACACTGTCAAAAAGAAACTGGTTGCCCAGCCAGTGTGGCTCCGTGGATTGAGCATCCTCTCATGGACTGAGAGGTGCTGGTTCGATTCCCAGTCAGGGCACCTTGCAGGCTCAATCCCCAGTAGGGGGCGTGCAGGAGGCAGCTGATGGGTGTTTCTCTCTCACATTAATATTTCTATCTCATCCTCTCCTTTCTTCTCTCTATAAAAAATCAATAAAAATATTTTAAAAAAGAAAGAAAGAAACTGTGATTATGTAGCAAATGAAGGTTGAGGCTGATCATTTTCACTTGCAGACCCAAAATGTGGTTGGTGGTGTCTGTACTGGGCAGCACAGTTCCCAGGTGGGAGGACTTCAAGCCCATTTAAACTGAATAGACACTGACCGGAGACAGCACAGCTAAGGAAGGGAAAAGTTATCAGTGAGAAATACATAAATACAAAGGGCGAGGGAAGGATTGAAATTTTAATTATGATAAGCAGGAACTTAATGAAGTAAATTATGTGGGGGTGTCAAAAGGACAGTGGTGAAGTCTAGTTGTCCATGGCATGTGTATGTTGGAGTTTTTTATCTGTGAAGATCAAGGTAGGATGGCTACCAAAGTAAAATTAACTGTGCATGGTTCGACATATCAGTATGGGAAGGAAACAGTTTATACTAATGAATGTAGTGAAAGCTTAATCTTCAAATAAAAAATGATAATTTTGTCAGGCATTAGTAGGTCCCACTGACAAAGGAAGGAAACACATATTCAAAATAGGGCTGCAGCTCATCACATTTTTCCTTTAAATGATCATAGAAATAGATTTTCCAGATAATTATGATCATGGAAAAGAGAGGTGTTAAGTGTACCACCCAAAAGTGCCACAGTATTGGGAAACATTTATTTATGGACCGTTTGCATTTCTGTTATAAGCAGAAACACTTAGTTTCAGACTATTTTTTTCAAGGATGTTTCTATAAAAAACAGAGTCATAAAAAAGAGACAGTATTCCTCTTTAGAGCAAAGGAAAGAATTGCACATGGTCTCGGAGGATAGAGATAATAGATTTCCATCTCCAGAGCAGAGGTGCGGCATGTCTACCGTATATTATTAAAGATTCAGGTCTTCCTAAACTCTCTCATGGAATGCAACCCACTCCAAGTGCAGGCACATCTGATACAAGTATGCTGATATTTATGATGTTCGCTGTGCCATGATGAAAAAAACCCTTTGTCTCTGAACCAAGAATGTTACATCTCCGCCAGTATCCATAACCTGTGACAACCTAATTTCACAAAACCTTAGCTCGTCATGGTTCATAACAGTTTGGCAGCGAGGACGAAATGCTAACAGAATATGGCTTTTTGGTAGATGAAGAGTAAAGGCCTCATAAATAAGTAATCAGATTTGAAAGAAGCCCAAGGTCATCAGTAGCAAATATGTTGATCTTGTTGTTTGGTCAGTCAGACCATAATATTGTCCTCCATCATATTGCCTATTAAAGAGGAGCATTTTAGAAATTATTAGAGGCAGAGGACTGAAAAGTAGATTAACAGCCTTCTGAATAGATGGTCCTTCGGGTGTTTTTACCTCTATTTCCAGTGGGTGAGTCTTGATCACTAATCACAGACTCAGTCTCAAATCTATCACCCTGTAACAGCTTGATTTTGTTCTAGAATGTTCTCACTCTTTTCAGACAGTAGTTACAGATATGCTCTCACAGTGAGCATCAAAGAAGGGAAATGTATAACCATCGTAGGCAGAACCCAGATGGATAGTTAGCATTTTACCTCGTTCACTTGAGAGAGATGAGAAGGTGGGCACATAATGTTTCTTAAGGAAGAATAACAAGAACTCTGCTCAAATAGGGAAAAAAATGCATAGAGCCTCATGCTCCATCCTGATCCAGCCCTGTCCCTACACCTTGACCCAAGTTGCCTTAAGGGGAAATATAATTTGGGAGGAAGAGAAGTTTTTGAGATCACTCTGACCCCAAGGAGAACTGAGACATAATCATTCAAATAAGCTGGGGAGCTTTGGGTAGGGAAGGGACTCAAAATTGTATGATTCTCTTTGACACAAGTACCCATATTATCAGCCAGCCTGTTCTGATGGGATGAAAGGATGCTTGAAATTAACAAACGGTGTTTGGAAAGTATTTAAAGTGTATGAGAAGCTAATGTGGCTTTGAGGTTGAAGTCCTTGGGCCAGTTCAGCGACTGTGGGTTGTTGCTTTCATATCCGTGTGTGTAGTAGTAATGCACGCTGCGTACGCTGGTGCTTCCCTGTTGCACATGTGCAAGAAGGGATTCTCTCAATTGAAAATAGCCACGTGTAGAGATGATCCTGTACCTTTGTGGCTCACGGCCCACGCGACTCCTTTCAGCTGCAGCTTCTGGACTGATGATAGCTGACCAAGGGAGACAGCCTCCACCTAGAGGCAGCCCAGGCTTGGACTTGTCACCTCTCCGACATGGTTGCCTGACATACATCTTTTGATAAATAGTTCTTTATGTGAACAATCCCAGGTAGGTCTTATGATTCTCTGACTTGACATTTCCATTTTATGGTGGATTAGCTCAGTCTTCACAACTAGTAAGATAGGAAGAGTCAACAGGCTTCATTTGTTAAGTGGAAACAGAATATTAAAAACGCAGTCAGCCGGCCTCAGCAGCATGTTACCTTTCCATGAAAGAGTGACAGTTCTGCTTTTGGAGAAATTGTATTCCCCCTTTTGACATCTAAGCAAAACCGCCAGCTTAAAGGAAATGTTTGTTCACAGAGGTCACCCTGAATTCCTGGGTTTGGGTCACCGATGGTTCAGCAAAGCTGAAATCTGAAGGTGTCTGCTGGGCCGCCAGGGCTGTTCAGTCTCAGCACCAGCAGAACCAAATGTGAAGACAACCGCTCCACTCAGTGGGCAGGCTCAAGGCCATTCTCACAACCCTTAAAAATGCTCCCCTTGCCCAGCCGGTGTGGCTCAGTGGTTGAGCGTCAGCCCATGCACCAAGAGGTCACCGGTTTGATTCCCGGTCAGGGCACATGCCCAGGTTGTGGGCGCAATCCCCGGGGGGGGCATGCAGGAGGCGGCCAATCGATGTTCTCTCATTGATGTTTCTATCTCTCCCTCTTCCTTCCTCTCTCTCTAAAAATCAATAAAGAAAAAAAAATGCTCCCCTTGATAAACTTTGTTATATTTTTATTGATCTTTAATCTATGACCCAGCTATTTGGTCTGATATTTGGAAAACTACAAACTGGCAGATTAAAGACTCTTTAGTGGGCCACTAACTATGGAAATCGGTCACTGCTGCTGACCAGCTCTCTGGGTCAATCATCTAGCTGTCCACAGTAGAGATAGGTCCTAGCAGAGGCTCTATTCCAGTCCTTGTACAGATATATTATTTTAGATTGTCTTCAAGCCTTTCAAAGACAGCTTAAAATTTTTTTATCCAGGTTGTTTGTCTTGTTAAGCAAATTTTTATTGAAATTTTTATTGAGAATTGAGATTCACCTATAGTTTTAAGAAATACTTGAGAGAACCTATGTTCCTTAATTTACCCCATTTGCATCATTTTGAAAATGAATAATATAAATCATAGCTAGCATACTTAAATTGATAGGATCCACTCACGTTGTTCAGACCACCGTCAAGATAGTGAACATTCCCATCTACATCATACTCTTGTTTTACCCTTTTTATAACTTCATTAATCTATATCTGCATGCATTGCCCTAATCTTTGACAACCAATAATCCACTTCTAAAATTTGTTATTTCAAAAATGTTATGAAAATACAGTGACATAGCATGTAGTCTTCTGTAATTGGCTACTACAGTTTATACTTTGGCCTCCAATGGATCTTGTTTCTCTGAAGTATGAAATACATTCACCCTTTCAAACTTTTTAAAGCCCTTTCCCACTATAAAATCAACTCAAAATGCAAGTTCTCATCTAAATCTCATCAGTTCAAAGCCCAAAACACAATCATTTAAATCACTTAAATAATGCATAGATTAAATGTCCTGGTGTAATCTAGTAAGCACAGTTCCTGGCTGTCAATTCCTTTTCATCTATGAACTGCAAACTAAAGAGACCATTTATCTGCCTCCAAAGCTTTTAACGCACGATGGTAGAAAATGCATTGACATTCCAATTCAAAATGGGGGTAAATGTAAGGTCAAAGGAGTCACTGGTTCAGGACAGTTCTAAAATTCAGCAGGGAAAACTGTTGGATTTAGTTGATTAGGTCTTAAAATCTGGTCGTAATTCTGTATAGCTCTCGATTCCATTCTCAGGGTCATTCTTTCCTCTTTCAGTAAAGGTGGCACATGTTTGCAGCTGAGTAGTTTCATTCGACTTCTTCTTGCCAATGGAGTTTAGGGAATCCAAGAGACTACTTTACTTTTGTATTCTCTTTATTCCTGTTGTAGTTTATGTTGGTAATGTTTCTGCTGAAATAATTTTCTTACTCATTTGGAAGTTGCTCATAGATTTTAAAAGTATTCACTCTGTTGTAAAAAATTATCCTCACAGACCTTTCTGAGATGCCTGGGGACAATACCCTAAAGATTCCTGGAGACCCTGGTTTAGAAGATTTCTAAATCACATCTGCTATCTTTTGAAAAGACCCTCTAAGATATTGGGAAAAGGCGGTATAGTCATGCATCTCATCTTTCCTCTGTGCTAAAATTTCAGGAGCCACCCAACTTTTAGCATATTTTGCCATCTAGCAAAGCTGAGAATATTAAAAGTCATTAAGCCTTGTTTCATCTTTAATGGTTGTTCACCAAGATTTTTTCTTCTTTCTCTCCTCTCACAATTTACTCTTTGCAATAAGAAGAAACCATGCAATACTTTCAATATTTTGCTTGAAAATGTCTGTGGGTGTATAATGAGGGTTATTCTTCACAATTTTTGCTTCCCACATAACTGCCAGAGACAATTTCACCAAGCTTGCTGCCACTCCATAGCAAGTTTTCATTTATTTATTTATTTATTTATTTATTTATTTATTTATTTATGTTACAGATGTTTCCCCTTTTCCTCCACTGATTCCCCTCTCCACTTCCCTCCCCACCCTATCCCCAGCTTTGTTGTCCATTTCCATTGTTCATGCATACATGCATATAAGTTCTGTGGTTTATCTCTCCCCCTCCAACCCCCTCTTCTGGGGATTGTCAGTCTATACTCCACGTCCACATCTCTGGGACTACCCCATTCCTCAGACTGTTATGTTCATTATATTCCACAAATAAGTGAGATCATATGATACTTGTCTTTCTCTGTTTGGCTTATTTTGCTTATGATAATACTTTCCAGGTCCCTCCATGTCATCTCAAAGGATGAGAGATCTTTCTTTCTTACAGCTGCATAGTACTCCATTGTGTATATGTACCACAGCTTTTTTATCCATTCATCTACTGATGGGCATTTTTTTTTTTTTATGAATTTTTATTTATTTTTTTGTTACAGATATTTTACCTTTTTACCCCATTGGCACCCCTCACCCCACCCCACCTCCACCCTGTCCCCGGCTTAGTTGTCCATGTCCATTGGTCATGCATACATGCATATAAGTTCTGTGGTTTATCTCTTCCCACCCCCACCCCCCATCCCCTCTTCTGAGGGATGTCAGTCTGTGCCCTACTTCCATGTGTCTGGGTCTACTGTATTCCTCAGACTGTTATGTTCATTATATTCCGTATATAAGTGAGATCATGTGGTATTTGTCTTTTTCTGCGTGGCTTCTTTCACTTAGGATAATACTTTCCAGGTCCCTCCATGTCGTCTCAAAGGATAAGAGATCTTTCTTTCTTACCGCTGCATAGTACTCCACTGTGTATATGTACCACTGCTTTTTTATCCATTTGTCTACTGGTGGACACTTGGGCTGTTTCCAGATCTTAGCTATTGTAAATAGTGCTGCTATGAACATGGGGGTACATATATTCTTCCTGATTGGTGTTTCAGGATTCTTAGGGTATATTCCCAGCAGTGGAATCACTGGGTCAAATGGAAGTTCAATTTTTAATTTGTTGAGGTAGCACCATATTGTTTTCCATAGCGGCTTCACCAGTCTGCATTCCCACAAGCAGTGTATTAGAGTCCCCTTTTCTCCACACCCTCACCAACACTTGTTGTTTGATGATTTGTTGATGGCGGCCATTCTGACAGGTGTGAGGTGATACCTCATTGTTGTTTTAATTTGCATCTCTCTGATGATTAGTGATGTTGAGCATTTCTTCATATGTCTCTTGGCCATTTGTATGTCCTGTTTGGAGAGGTGTCTATTAAGCTCCTCTGCCCATTTTTTAATTGGGTTCTTTGTCTTCCTTTTGTGGATTTGTATGAGCACTCTATATATATTGGAAATTAACCCCTTATCTGATACATCATTGGCAATGATGTTCTCCCATACAGTGGGTTGCCTTTCCATTTTGATGATTGTTTTTTTTGCTGTGCAGAAGCTTTTGAGTTTGATGTAGTCCCATGTGTTCATTTTCTCCTTTATTTCTGTTGCCTTAGGTGATGTATCAGTGAAAATTCTGCTCCGTATGATGTCCGAAATTTTGTTGCCTACATTTTCTTCTAGAATTTTTATGGATTCACGGGTCATATTTAAGTCTTTTATCCATTTTGAGTTTATTTTTGTGTATGGTGTAAGTTGATGGTCTAGTTTCATTTTTTTGCATGTAGCTGTCCAATTTTCCCAACACCATTTATTAAAGAGGCTGTCTTTACTCCACTGTATGCTCTTGCCGCCTTTGTCAAATATTAATTGAGCGTATTGCCTTGGGTCCATTTCTGGGTTTTCAGTTCTGTTCCACTGGTCTATATGCCTGTTCTTGTGCCAGTACCAGGCTGTTTTGGCTACAGTCGCTTTGTAGTATAACCTGATATCTGGTATTGTGATCCCACCTACTTTGTTCTTCTTTTTCAAGATTGCTGTGGCTATTCGGGGTCTTTTTTGGTTCCATATGAACTTTTGAATTATTTATTCTAGTTCAATGAAATATGTCGTTGGTATTTTGATGGGGATTGCATTGAATCTATAGATTGCTTTGGGTAGTATGGACATTTTAATTATGTTAATTCTTCCAATCCTGATGGGCATTTTTTGATAGCATTTTTATATACCAATGATGAACTCACAGAAAGAGAAACTAAAAAAAAAAAAAAATCCCATTTACCATCGCAGCACCTTAATTTTATCTAAAAATTAAGATACCTAGTAATAAACTTAACCAAAGAAATAAAGGACCTGTTCACAGAAAACTACAGGTCATTGAAAAAAGAAATAGAGGAAGATACAAATAAGTGGAAGTACATTCCTTGTTCATGGATTGGAAGAACTAACATCATTAAAATGTCCATATTACCCAAAGCAATCTATAGATTCAATGCAATCCCCATCAAAATACCAAAGACATACTTCACAGAACTAGAAAAAATACTTCAAAGTTCATATGGAACCAAAAAGGACCTCGAATAGCCACAGCAATCTTGAAAAAGAAGAACAAAGTTGGAGGGATCACATTACTAGATTTCAGGTTATACTTCAAAACCACTGTAATCAAAACAGCATGGTATTGGCACAAGAACAGGTAGACAGATCAATGGAACAGAATAGAGAACCCAGAAATGGAGCCAAGGCAATATTCTCAATTAATATTTGACAAAGGTGGAAAGAGCATACAGTGAAGTAAAGACATAGTAAGTTTTCAATAACATGTTCCTTACCTCCTTCTGAGCCCTCATTGGTGGTGGTATTCCTAAGTGTAACTCTCTACTGATAGTTCAAGTTGACTATGTCTTGTGAATCAACAAATGTGATGTAGCTTGCTCTGTCATGTTACCCCAAAATGTTTCCAGCCTTCCACCTACTTACTTCTCAATTTCAAAGCTATTCCTATTTTTTAGATATGTATAAAAGCAGTATTTGCCCAGCTGGTGTGGCTTAGTGGTTGAGCATCGAACCATGTACCAAGAGGTTGCCGGTTCGATTCCTGGTCAGGACACATGCCCAGGTTGTGGGCCCGATTCCCAGTGGGGGGCATGCAGGAGGTAGCCAATCGATGTTCTCTCTCATTGATGTTTCTATCTCTCTCTCCTTCTCACTTCCTCTCTCTCTAAAATCAATAAAGAAAAAATAAAAGTACTACTCTACTTCCAGTATCAAAATCTGTATTAACAGTCTATTGTGACATAACAAATGTCCACAAATACAGTGACCTTAAGCAATAAACATTTATTTTCTCACAGTTTCTGTTGGTCAGGAGTCCAAGCTAAGTTTAGTTATTTTCTCCACTCATTGTCTCACAGGACTGTAATCAAGGTTTTGACCTCTTTTATTATCTCATGCAAGGCTGGGAGTTTTCTTTAAGGATCAGTTCAGATTATGGATGGGACATAGACCGTTGCCTTCCAGAGGCTACCTGTCATGTCCTGATACATGACTCTCTTCACAGCACGGCAGTTTGTGTATTCAAGGCCACCAGACCTGTGTCCCTGCTGTTCCAGACTCTCTTAAATGGTTTACTTGATTAGCCTCCCTGAGGATAATTTTCTTTTAAATTTAATTTAGTCAACTGATTAGAAATTTTAATTATATATGCAGCATCTTTTCACCTTCACCTTGTAACACATAATTAAGGGAATGACATCTACCATATTCATAAGGTTCCTAATCACACTCAAGACAAGGATAATATGCAAGGGTATGGGCCACCGGGAATTATGGTACCAATCACTTTTAAAACCATTTATTCTCACCAGCAATGTACTAGGGTGCCCTTTTCTCCACATCCTCACCAGCACTTATCAATTATTAATTTGTTGATGGCAGCCATTCTGGCAGGCGTGAGGTGATACCTCTTTATCATTTTGCTGAGAGGAATGAAAACTGGTGCAGCCACTATGGAAAACAGTATGGAGTTCTCTAAAAAGTTTAAAAATAGACCCAGTGATCCCATTGCTACTAATATATTGTAAGAATCCTTAAATACCAATCAGAAAGAATATATACAGCCTTATATTCATAGCAGCACCATTTATAATAACTAAATCTGGAAACAGCCCACGTGCCCATCAGTAGGTGAGTAGATTGAAAGGCTGTGGTACATTTACACAATGGAATACTATACAACAATAAAAAAGAAGTTTCTCTTAATCTTTGAGACAACACAGAGGGATCTGGAGAGTATTATGCCAAGTGAAATAATTCAGTCAGAGAAAGCCAAGTACCACATGATCTTACTTATATGTGGAATATAAAGAACAAAATAAATTAATGAATAAAATAGATCCAGAGACATGGAAGCAGGGAACAGACTGAAGAACCTCAGAGGGAAGAGGAGAGGGGGAGCAGGAAGAAATAAATAACTTATATGCATAAGTGCATAACCAATGGACACAGACGATAGTGTGGTCAAGGCATGGGTAGGGCTGATGTAGGGTAGAGGAGGTCAGTGTGGAAGAAAAGGGGGGATATCTGTGATATGTTCAACAAAAAGATACATTTTAAGAAATAATAAGAGAAAAATCTAAAGACTGCCTTCCAGTATGGACTTGCTAAATGAATGAGGCATTAATCATAATTATTCATTTTAGAGTTTAATTGCTATTATTCAAATGTACTTGTTATGGAATCACAAATATTGTTTGTGATAATTCCACTCAGTAATGTATTTAAGTTTACACTTCTATCAGAATGGAAAAGAGGGGGCATGGTGTGCAATGTAAGCAGGAATAAAAGGAGCATGTTTATCTGTTTAAAAAATATATTTTAGTCTGGCCGGTGTGGCTCAGTGTTTGAGCATCAGCCCATGCACCAAGAGGTCGCTGGTTTGATTCCCGGTCAGTGCACATGCCCAGGTTGTGGCGCTATCCCCAGTGGGTGGCATGCAGGAGGCAGCCAATTGATGTTCCTATCTCTATCCCCTCTCCCTTCCTGTCTCTCTAAAATCAATAAAGCGGAAAAATTTTTTAAATACATATATATTTTATTCTCCCCAACAGACTTATTAGTCCTTCAGAAATTCTAAATAAGTCCTGGGCATTTTCTTAAAAACTTGCTCATGATTACCTAGTTTGGGATCTCATGATACTCTAGAGACTCACTGAGTACTTGTTCTATAAATTAATCTCTCATTTTCCACACACTGTATAATGCCTGGCAAGGTTAGGAACTCTACAGAATTTGATGACAATTTGAAGAATTTATGTAAATTCATCATTTATTTGC
This sequence comes from Molossus molossus, assembly GCF_014108415.1. Taxonomy (NCBI): domain Eukaryota; kingdom Metazoa; phylum Chordata; class Mammalia; order Chiroptera; family Molossidae; genus Molossus; species Molossus molossus. Next base: position 5,612,770 of record NW_023425351.1, on the reverse strand, counting down.
ATAAGTAAGACATTAACTTTTGAGGAGCTATCACTTCTTGATTCTCGAGATAGACCAGCATATATCATAGTATAGTTTCAAAGAATTACAAAAATGTTCCTATTATTTGAAAAATATTAAATCATCATAACAATGATAATTTCTCTAATTATTTTTTTATTTAGGATAAGCTACAAGAACAAAGAAAGTCCCAAATGTATAATATTTCACACACAACCTGTTTTTTTGTTTGTTTGTTTTCAAATAATAGTCCAAGACAGGTATTCCTAACAGGAAGTTAAGTTTCCTTTACACTATGATTCAGAAACTTAACATTGTAGCTTCACCATCTGCTAGGGTCCGGTTACCAAAATGCATGCAGTTGGAAGAATGGGACAGAGAGGTGTGGCCTGGAAGGGCAGGCAGCATTTCAGCTCGCATGCCATTGGTGAGTTCTAGTCACATGGTCAGATCCACCTGAGAAGAAGCATGCAGAGTGTAGCCCTTCAGGAAATCTAATTGTATTATTTCAACTTCATTTACTAAAATTTTCTCTAAACATTATCTTTTTCTTGCTTGGGACTCAGGTGTCTTATACTAAGTCAAATATCTTTGTTATACAATCATGTTCTTTCCTATCATGGAATCCTCAATTTAGGATTAGTTTCAGGAATTCTTGAGTTTAATTTTCTCATTTTACTAAGAGAAAAAACCCAAAAGATTAATTCAATTCAATATGTTCTCTTTCTGTTATCTCTACAAGATGTGAATAAATCATCTTTATTTTCAAGAAGCTTACATTATGTTCTAGTTTAAATCATTCAAGGTCATAAAGGAAATGAATTTTAGACAAAGGCTTTGGATACAGGATATATCTTATTTCACTGCAGCATTTAGTACAGTCTTCAGTCTTTGGCACATTTTCTGAACACATTGATTCTTGCTTTTCTTCCAAAAACAGTTTAACAATAATATGAATAATAGTCACTAAAATTATGTCCAAATTCTAATACTTTGAACCCATGAATAGATTACTTTTCACAGAAAAAGAGACTTTTCAGGTGTAATTTTTGTTGAGGACATTGAGATGGGGATATTTTCCTGCATTATCAAGGTGTGCTATTTAAACCACATAACTCCTGAAAGCAGAGAGCCATTTCAGGATGAGGTGAGTGAACGAGAGAGAAAGAGTTGAGGTGATGATGTAACTATGACAGCAGGGAAGAGATGCCCCTCCCGGCTTTGAAGGTGGCGGAAGAGGATCATGAGGTAGCCCCCTCTTGAATCTGGGCAAGTCCAGGCAGCAGATATTTCTCTGCAGCCCCAGAGAAGAATGCTGGCATCTTGCTGTTAGCCCGTGAGACCTGTTTCACACTTCTGACCAACAGAACCACCGTATCATAAAGATTTGCTCTTTTAAACTATTAAATTTGTGGTAACTTTTATAGCTGCAACAGGAAACTAATGTAAATTTTGGTATCTGAAAGTGGGGTTCCACTATAAGGTACCAAATCTCTAATTATCTATAAATGAGAGTCAAAGGTATCATATAACAATACTGATTTTTCTCCTCTGCTTTGTATTTTTTTTTATGAAAAAGTAAGAGTTCCCAGAGTTTTTTTACAGGACAATAGCAACTCCAGTGGAAGTAGGTAGAGCAGATGCAACTCTCCTGAGGTGTCTTTATAGAAGATGTCTCGCAAAGTATTGATGTGCTCAGAAGACAAAGAAAAGTAGCTATTCTTAAGACCATGAGTCATTCCTGAGCTTATTCTTGAGCTCCTATGAATATCCATCTCTACTCTGGAAGAGGAGGTACCTATCGTGGGTCTCCGTAGATATTCTTTACAACAAAATAAAACCGTCTCAAGTTTCCACTTTAGATTCTCTATTACCTCATGAGAATTTGTTGCATAATTAAAACTGGAATTTACAATAGAGTGTATTTTAACTGTAGCAGTTTTCCTGCATCAACAAAATACTACCAGTTGTCTACAAAGGCATAAATAATGCCTATTTGTGCAGATCATTCTATCCAAATCTAGATTCATGATTAATTCAATTAATTGAAGTTAACAAGAAAGATCAATGTCATGATCAAAATGCTGAAAACTGCTTGTTACTATTGTTTGTTGGTTTTTAACTATTTGATCATTGGAATTTACATCACATCATTTCAATTGTGTGTGAACTTAACTACATCTGATACAAAGGAGATGGTATTATTTATGCAAAAGTAGAAACTAAAAATACAGTAAATGGAAATGCACCTTTAAAGTTTTATAAAAGGAGAAGCTAATGATTTTGAAAAAAATAATCTGTTGGTGAAATAAATGCTTTTCAGAAAAAAAGTTACTGCCATATTTAATGACTTATTTATTTTCACAGTGGTCCTTGAGTCATGGGTGAATATCAGAATAAAATTATGGCCAGTGTCTCACTAAGCTCTCTACATTTTAAAATATTTTTATTCCCTTCAAATGCTTCTTCTATATGTAAAATTTATTGCATTTATCTTCTCTGAAATTATATAGGAGAAAATGAAATAAAATGAATTATAAGAAATGCAATTTGATTGTATCACTTCCATATTAATTTCATATACATATTTGCTTAAGGTACTGAAACATGTATTGTTGATCCCAACAGAATCCTCTGTAATTGTGCTTACAATGCCCAGTTTGCAGAGTTATAAATATTATTAACATCAAAAAATGAATTACATCTCTACTATAGTAATATATATTTAAAGATATACTTATATTTTTAAAAAAAGTATCAATTAACCCCCAGATCTGAGTATTTATAAACTGAAACCTGTAACTACTAATAAATCTTAATTTTCAGTTTACTTTTAGCAGATAATGAAGTAGCAAGGCTTTGGATCTTTTCAACAAACTATGCTAATGAGAGCTCCCTTTTTCTATATCTCTATAGATTTCATAAACAGAGACTTTCCCATCTGAAATCACTGCTATTAAATTAAGTGACATATGGATTTTACTTTTTTGTGACCAGTCGTCATGTCTTGTCCTCATGTTCCCCTGGTGTAAGCTCTTCGTGATCATGAAACTCATTAGGTACAGTCATTGTAGATTTGAGGACGTTTCATCTCCACCATGAGTTTGGAAAATTGCTTGAGAAGTTGACTTAGCAACACAAAAACAAATATTAAAAACTTAAATCATATATATGAATTATTTTGCCTCAAGGAAACGTTGGCTGTATGAGGCGCGGATTTAGACGCAGAGAAAGGACATTTGACTTCGCGCAGGAGACCGGCTCTGCCTGTCCTACTTGTGCTCTGATCTTTTCCCTCACCATTCGCCTGCTTTGAACATAGGGGTGGGAAAATTCATATAAACCAACTGAAGGTCGTCATTTTCAAATCCTCTCTTTGGTTAGCTCCCCAGTCTACATTGTCTTCAGTAGACTACAATGAACCTTCCTCAGTTCATTGAAACTTGGCTCTCCTGTGGATCATTGTTTCATTCTGTAGCTGTAATTCTCTCAAGAGGTGTCTAGTTTCTTTCCCAAACTCTTCTTGGAGAAGTATAGGCATTCTGCCTGCTCCCATTGTATTGACACTCTAATCTCTCTCTCTCTCCCTCTCTCTCTCTCACACACACACACACACACACACACACACACACCTTTCAACTATCCACTATCACCATCCACTACATCAGAAATCTGAAGATATGTATCTGACCCGCCCGGTTAGAATTTAAGTCTGTGGATCATCATAGATATCTCCATAATCAGTCCTTTAACACTGCTTTCCACATGGAAGAAGACAGAGGCAAGTGTCCTGGCCTTTCTGTTTCCCGACCTGCTGTCACCCAGCCATCGTGACCTTCATGCTTTCTCAACCCCTCACCTCCGTGGTCTTCCCCTGCACCTTGTCATTGTGAGGAACCTCAAAGCGACTGTCATCAAAATTTAACCTCTTTGCTCTACAGTGACACCTTTGACCCTTCACCTAGCCCTTCTAACGTCCTGAACTCTACAATACTCCAATTTTACTAGAATCTTACACTTTCTGATCCCATCATTTTTTATTTTACTTCATTTATTTCATGCCTCTTACCCAGCTTAAAGTCTATGGTCAATTAATAGAATCATTCCTTCACATATATCTTTTGCTCACTTGCTTCCTTATTCTCCTTTCTGGAAAATAATTCAGATAAAATCAAACTTTCCTTCCTCTGGATGACTGTTCTCATTTAGCTAAATATAGCTAAGGGAAACAAACAGCTGTGATAGTATCTCAGCCTGAATTCGTGATCACTAAACTCAAGTAGAGCTAAAGCAGGTTGGCAGTTGTTCTCCAACCCCAGTCCTTTTATGCCTCTCTCTTAAATGACTTTCTGCTGTCTCTTCAGCCCTCTAGACCACCACCCTTATCTTAAATCTTAAAAGACAGTTTTACTCCCTTCTTCACTGAGTAGATTGAAGCAATTAGAGGAGAACTGAACACATCTGCCCACCTCCCTGAATTCCTGTGTGCTCTGCTGTTGCTGTAAATGAACTGTCTGAGCTCCAAGCAACCATCATTGCTCACCCAAATGATTCTCATTCCTCTTTTCTTGCATCATTGTTTTCCTCCCCACTGAATTTTCCTTATGACCACTCCATTTTCTGCTCAGTTTTAGAGGAAATCTCATTAAAAGAGAGGAACTACACACCCAGCTGGTGTGGCTCAGTAGTCAAAAGGTCACTGGTTGGATTCCTGGTCAAGGCGCATGCCCAGGTTATAGGGCAAATCCCCAGTGGGGGGCACACAGGTGGCAGCAATTGATGTTCTCTCTCATTGATGTTTCCATCTCTCTCTCTTACCCTTCTTCTCTCTCTAAAATCAATAAAGAACACAAAAAGTTTTAAAATAAATAAATACAGGAGAGGAACTATACATTCAATGTGTTCAGTTAGACTTCTGCATTCTCTCTTGAGCCCAACCCAGTAAGAATTTGCCCCAAGGATACAAATGAACAGTTTTGCTAGATCAATGATCAGTTCTCAGCTCTTACTGTAGCTGAGTCTTCAGTGGCATTTGACACAGCTGATTATCCTCATTACACTTGTCTCTCATGACATCAAAATAGCATGTTATTTTTTCCTCTTTTCTGCCGCTCATATGATCTGCTGTTCCAAGACGTTGCCCTCGGGCCTCATCTCTCCTCAGTACACACTTAGCCAGTTTCAAGGCTATAATATCAGTCTTAAATAGAAGAATTCAGATTCTATAAAAGACATGACCATTCCTATGAACTTCATAATGCTTTATTAAATTTATACCTTATTATGTTCACTTTATGTCTAAAATGATCATAGTTTTAACATATGTAATACTGATTATTATTCCTGATTATTCCTCCAATGCTGATTTTCTCAAAGTCTTTCCCATATTATTATGGTCATCTCCAATCTTCTGATTTTAAAGATTAAAAACCTTGCACCATCCTTCACCTCACTTTTTCTTTCACACCATATGTTAAAATTCAATTTTCAAAAAAAATTCAGTTAAACAACTTGCTAAAATCTCCTCTACTGCTTCTTCCCAAGCCTTTATCATCTTCCACCTGAATTGCTGTGATAGCATTGTTTTTTTAGATGTTATTAAACTTATTGGGTGACATTGGTTAATAGTAGGGTTGTATAGGTTTCAGATGTACATTTCTATAGTACACAATCTGTATGCATTGGATGCCTTCCACCCAAAGTCATATCTTCTCTCACCACATATATGGCCCCCTTTACATTTGACTACCACCCACACCCTTCCCTCTGGTAACCACCATGCTGTGGTTATGAACTGTCTGTGTCTATGAACTTCAGTTTTATATCCCACATATAAATGAGATGGCTCTTAACTTTTTCTGACTGACTTATTTCACTTACAATATTCTCAAGGTCCATCCATGTGGTCACAAGTGACAATATTTTATTTTTTCTTATGGCTGATAGTATTCCATAATGTATATGAACCATATCTTCTTTATCCAATTCCCTATTGAAGGACACTTTGGTTGTCTCCATGTCTTGGACACCACGAATAATGCTGCAATGAACACAGGGGTGAATTCATCTTTGCAAATGAATGTTCTGGTTTTTCATGTAGATGCCCAGGAGAGGGATTGCTAGGTCATATGGTAACTCTACTTTTAGTTTTTTAGAAACCACCATACTGTTTTCCATAGTGATTGTATCAGTTTATATTACCACCAGCAGCAAATGAAGGTTCATTTTTTTCCACAACCTCTCCAACACTTGTTATTACCTGTCTTGTTGATAGTAGCCATTGTAACAGGTGTGATGTGATATCTCATTATAGTTTTGATTCACAGCTTCTGCATGTAAAATAAACCAACAACCAAACAAAAAGGCAACCAACCATATGTGACATGATATTTGCAAACAACTCCAACAAGGGAGTAGTATCCAAAATAATATAAAGAACTCATACAACTCACCACCAAACAAACAATCCCATTAAGAAATGTGCAAAGGACCTGAACAGACACCTCTCCCAAGAAGACATACCAACAACCATCAGATACATGAAAATATTGTTCAAATTCACTGACTATTAGGAATATATGATATTCTTACAGGCTTCCTTGCCTCTTCTCTCACTTCCTTTTCAATTGAGTGATACTACTGAGACACAAATCAGATTCTGTCTCTCCTCCGCTCAAATCCTCCAATAATTTAACATCTCACTCAGAGCAAAAGCCAGAGTTCTTACAGTGGCCTGCAAGGCTGTGCAAATCTGAGTCACATTCCATTCTATCTCATGGTCAGCTCTCCTCTCTAATCATTTTTCTCTGACCACCATGGCCTCACAATCCCCTCAAACAGTTCTGTCGAACTCCTGCATTACAGTCTTTGCCTTTGTTGTCCCCCTGCCTGAATTGTCTTCCTCCAGTAGATACATGGGGAACCTCAGCTCTGTGGGGCCTGTACTCAGATGTTCTCCCTGGGAGACCTCACACAGTCTTATCTAACATGTCAGACCCTTGGCAACTTCGTATCTTCCCTTCCTGTGCTTGCTCTTTTAACTCTTTCCTTAGGACTTATTATTCTGAATATAGCCTATATTTTAGCTTTTTCTTTTTTCATTCTCTAGCACTCAAGATGGAACCTAAATTATTTTATTGCATTGTATTTAATTCACTGCTGGTCCCCAGTGTTTATAGAAGAAGCTTGGATTAATTACTATAACTTTGTGTGAAAAGGAAAAATGTTCAGGTTACCAATCATCTGAAACTGTTACTTTTATTTATTTTTTATTTTTTTAAATATTTTTAAAATATATTTTTATTGATTTTTTCCGAGAGAGAGGAAGGAAGAAAAATAGAAACATCAATGTGAGAGAGAACCATCAATCTGCTGCCTCCTGCACGCCCCCTACCTGCAACCCCGACATGTGACCCAACGAGGAATGAACCAGGACACCTCAGTCCATGGGGCATGCTCAATCCACTGAGCCATACCAGCTGGGTGAAAATGTCACTTTTATATGCAGAGAGTTTGGATGCCATTATATCTAAGTTGTCTCTTTCCCAGACAACAAAAATAATATTGTTTTTCTCTTTAATTGTGAGGCAAGATGGCCTAGACTCATTTTGTCAGAGAGTGATCAATCTAAGATGGACATGTGTCGGGAAGCAGCCGCCTGTCTCCTGCTGACAAGACGCCCTGCCTTGGTGTGCTCACACCATTACCGAGTGGGGTTACTGGCTGGCATCTCGGTTTTTCTCGAGGACGCAGAAAAGATTGTAAGGCCCGGGAAAGTGAAATTAATGCATAATGGGATTAATTGAGAGTACACTCCAAGTGAGGAGCAGGCCAAGGGGAGAGACAATGGCCCTGAACTCCCTGCGTTATTTGGTTTAAATGAGGGATTTTCAAGGTGGAGACTTTCATTTGCATCCAGGGATGCTTGTCAGAAAAGAGTTATATAACTATATTTCTTCTGGGCATGCATCCATGCATCCACGTGGTGGGGGTGGCAGTGGTCAAAACTGCAATGCAAATTTTATTATAATTTATCTGGGGCCCTAGTAAGGTCGCACTGAGGTCATATCGTTTTCCTCTGCTCCTGCTCCCAGAAGTGGCTCATTTGGAACCTGGCTGCGGGGGCTCTGCTTCAGGGGTTTCAGGGGCTTCAGGCAGAGAGGTGGTCTGAAGGCCGTGTCGTCCTGTCCCCGTCAGGACCCCAGGGCAGCCCCCCCACCCCCCAGCAGCTCATGATTAATCTTCTGCCTAGCAACAGTGGCCTCTCTTTTTCTCTCCTGGTTGCCACTTTCCAAAATACCCTGGCACAGCCCCAGGCTGCTTAATTTCCATGCTTGAAAAAAGACTTTAGAGGCAACCCTTTGTGGTGACAAACGCGAGTGGTTGCCGCGGACCCGTGGCAGGGGCTTTGTGCTGCGCAGTGACTGCTGGCTCAGCAGTGGCCTCGGGGCGCAGCTGGCAGAGGGACAGGAGAGGGTTTCTACAGCTGATGGAAAAGGACAATAGGCTCATTGGTAAGCACGTCATCAACCATATGCCCTTCTACCAAAGTGAAGCTCGCTCCTGCTTGTTCAGGCACTCGGTGCCTTTAGCTCACTGCGGCTTCTCTTCCGTCTTCAGTCTCCTTCAAGTTCATTTGATGCGATTTCTCTTAGAGAAATGTTAGCAAAGCCCAAGTCTTGTACTAGTCTCCCCTCCAAAACAAAATCACCTGATGAAACATTTATCAAACAGTGGACGGCTGACATCACCACGGTTTGGGCAGAAAGGCAGTTTCCTGGGACGGGCTGAAGGAGCGGTTTGGGGCTGCACGCAGGGAAAGGAGGCAGGCGGGCCTCCCGGTTTGCCCCACGGGGTGAGTTCGCCGCCAAATAACATGGAAGGTTGCAATGAGGCATAGTCTGGCCTACCAGGGGCTGAACGGCCTCAGCGTCTGGGGTTGGTGTCCACCGAATGCAGAGAACAGTGGAAGAGAAAGGGGCATTCACGTTGGAAAGTGGTGAGCCGATCCACGCCTGGAGCCCGCGGGCTTCTCTCCGGGAGGTGGGGGAGGGGATGCTGTGGGGAAAACCCAGCGACATACCCTGCAGTGGCAGGGACCTCGCAGGGTCTCTGTATAACCTGGAATCACTATCAGAAGCTGACACGAATTTGTGAGATGCTGTTGATGTTGCTGTGCGAAGGAATAAGGGGCCAGGTGGAACAGATGATGGGAATTTGGGTGGTATCACATCACCTCTCCAGCCTTCGGGACTGGAAGTTAATTCTGAGATCCTGCAAGGCCGGGAATGCCACCAAATCGAAGCTCTTCATAAAGTGTTTATTTTTATTCTCTTGACTTTCGTAGGCACTTTAGATTTCTGTAGCCTTGAGAAACAGCTCTTACTGTCTCATGCTTTTAGTTGTAACGTAATTCTTCTAATTATCTGTGTATACGCACACATACATGCCCATGTGCACATGCACACACACACATACACACACATCAATAGGTAAGAAAAGGGTCTTTTTGCAATTGATTGTGATGCTGGTTCTGTATACAGTGACTGTGAATTCATTTAATTCTGTGCTCCTCTTGTCAGCCATATATAAACTTCTGGTAAATCCTTATATGGCATTGTGGTTTCAGTTATTCTATTTTCATTTCTAGATACAGGTTTTTTTATTTCACAGTTTCCAGTTATCCGCTATAATCTATAAACTAGTCATCAAAATTTTGAACATATATTGAGCCAAGTAGTAAAGTTTGGGTTGGATACCTCCAAAATCTGAATCTCCTGCTGACACCGTTGTAATTAGCTAAGAATAACTGGACAGAGGCAAAGGGAAGGCCAGACAGTATAGGCATTCATCTGTGCAGCTTTGCCAGGAAGCTGCAGTTTGGAGGCATGCCCAGGAAAGTCTGGATGAAACAGGGAAGGTACTTTCCTGTCAGGCACACAGGTGTGACTGCAAGTGCGGGAGGAATTTAAATATTTAAGTTCCTAAACAAAGGGATTTGCTGTCTCGGTTCCCTCTTGCTTGCTTACTCTGGACTCCTGGCTTGTGGGGGCTCTCGTGCCCCTGTAGTCCACATGGCCCATGAGCACGTGGTCCCCACTCACAGTGGACTAATGGACTACAACTAGTCTGATGCTACACTAGACCCAATTCCACCAAATGAATGTAAGCTTTGGACACTGGCTTTACTTCTAGCTCTGCTGAATCCCCAGCTGCACACCTTCTAGGACTGAATTAAAGGAAATGGAGCTTTGCAAACCCAAAGATATAATTCTGCACAAATAAAAATTACTCATCCTCTCGTGATTCTCAGAAAATTCTTTTCCTCAAGATAGCATAGGACTCACCCCCACTAGCAACAGAGAAGGACCATCCATGCATTTCTCTGATAATAACTGGGTTTGTGTTTTTTCTCCTGTTATCTATTTTATCCCTTGGTTTTCTGAATTGCATTAATTTTTCTCTCCTTGTATGGCTTCAAATATTGCTTAAATAGGAGACATTGCAGATAAAAAATATAGACGTACTTGAGGCTCAGAATGATGTTCTCTTGCTCCAGAGAGGATTTACTTTAATTTTGGCAAAATAAAATCGTAAGTGCAATTTAAATAGTCACAATCAGGTCTGAGTGCTTATGAACTTTGCTACACTCTTCATGATGTCTAGCTTATTACTTATTCATTTTCACTTACATGTTGCATCCTGTTGAGTGTTTTGTTGGAGGGCTCTGCAATCGAACACGTGTTACATAAACTTTGACTCTGCTGAGATCCACTGTGTCAGCTGCTCAGCAGTCAGTTGTAAGTGGACAAATGCCATGGCGGAGGTGGCACTGGAGGTGACCTGTACCTCTGCATTTTTTCCACTGGTTTTAGACAAAGTAGAAGAGAGGGAGGGAGAGAGAGAGACAGACAGAGATATACATATGAGAGACACACTTGATTGCCTCCCGTGTACCCTTGACCAGGAATCAAACCCGGTACAAGGGCAGATGCTCCAACCACTGAGCCACACCAGTCGGGACTAGATTTATATTTTATTTTTACGTTTTTAGGGTCTTTGTTATAAGTAGATATTGCATTTCATTAAAAGTTTTTTCTGCATTTTTAGAGATTTCTCTAAATTTATTTTGCACTTGCAATTTACATTTGATATTATTTTTATTAGTTTGAGGTGGTCTTCAGAATGCCTGGATAATTTTAATCCTTCATTGTGATCTGTTTACATGGTATATTATATTGACTCTTTTAAATGTCACTGGATTGATTTCATAAATAAATTTACACCTTTTTTCTATTTAAAGTGATAAAAATGTAAATTTCCTTCTTCGCATTGACCAGCCTTGTCAGGTTGGCTATTAAGGTCAAGTTAGCCTCATAAATTGAGTTAGGGAGTGATCTTTCTGTTATTCTTGCATATGAGGACTTTACAAATATTTGGTTTATTTTTTCTTAAATGTTAAGTAGAGATTGGAGTTGGAGTAAATAGAACCCAACATTTTCTTTTGGAGATATTTTAAATTACAGATCAAATTGCTATAATAACTACAGGATTGCTCATCTTATTTATTTTTTAATTATTTAAAATATTTTTTCTTTATTAATTTTAAAGGGAGAGGGAGAGAGAGATAGAAACATTGATGAGAGAGAACATCAATTGGCCACCTCCTGCATACCCCCAATAGGAATCGGGCCCACAACCCCAGCATGTGTCCTGACTGGGAATCAAACTGGCGACCTCTTGGTGCAGGGGTTGATGCTCAACCATTGAGCAACACTGGCTGGGCCGGGATTGCTCATTAAAAAATATCTTCCGGCATCTGTTCTGATATTTTTTTTGGAATTAATATATTTCACTAAAATTTTTAAATTAATTTGAAAAATGTTGTTTATACTATAATTTCAACATAATTATAATGTCTGTAGGCTCTGAGTGTAGATATTAGTAATTTATGGCTTCTCATTCCATGAGTATTCATATCAAATAATATTTTTGCTTTTGATGATTACCTATTTTACTTTTTTTTAAATATGTCATTAAAGACTGTATTCAATACTTTCTTATTTCATTTAACTTTGCTTTTGGATCTTTCTCTTCTCTTATGCTCTCTAAACTTTTTTTCTCTGTCTCCTAACATTTTGTACTCCTTGGTTGAAATTCCCAGTTTCTTGATTTCACGATTTTCAAAGGCATGCGCATAGATTAAAATTCTAAAACTAGCCTCTGCTGGATCTCTCAAGGTTGATATGGCATATCTTCACTGTCTTTTGGTTCAACCTGTTTTTTAACTTCCTTTTATGTTTTTTCTTTGATTTGTGCATGTTTGTTGTTTAAGCTCTAAACATTTGAGGGTGATATTCCCGTTATCTTTAAATACTGTTCTCTGATTTAATTCCTTTTAGGATGCCGCACATCGTTGAATAATAAAACTTATTTGAGACCAAAACACATAATTATTTTTTGCAGTTTCCAGTAAAATTTAAAAAGTGTGTACTAGATTTTTGTTGAGTCTAGTGTCCTAAATGTCAATTAGGTAAATTTTATTAAGTATATAGTTCAAAATCTCCATACCTTGATAGATTATTTACTTTCATCTAATTGCTTATTTATTGAATTGTGTTAAAGTCTCCTTCCATGATTATCAATTTGTTTATTTCTTTTGTTGTTTCATCAGTTTTTAATTTATAGCTTTTAAAATGATGTTATCAGATACATGAAATCTAATCATTACTATTGATATCTTTAGATTTGACACTGCATCATTATGAATTTTTTTACTGTTGTTAATCCTCACACAAGAATATTTTTTCTGTTGATTTTTTTTAGAGAGAGCAGAGGGAGGGAGGGAGGGGGAGAGAGTTAGAGAAACATCAGTGTGAGAGAGACACATCAGTTGGTTGCCTCCCACACCCACCCCGACCAGGCCTGGGTTCAAACCTGTAACCCAGGCACCTGCCCTTGGCTGGGGATCACACCTGCAGCCCAGGCACCTGCCCTTGGCTGGGGATCACACCTGCAGCCCAGGCACCTGCCCTTGGCTGGGGATCACACCTGCAGCCCAGGCACCTGCCCTTGGCTGGGGATCACACCTGCAGCCCAGGCACCTGCCCTTGGCTGGGGATCACACCTGCAGCCCAGGCGCCTGCCCTTGGCTGGGGATCACACCTGCAGCCCAGGCACCTGCCCTTGGCTGGGGATCACACCTGCAGCCCAGGCACCTGCCCTTGGCTGGGGATCACACCTGCAACCCTTTGGCTCTAAGCGTGAGCTACTCCAGCCTCAGCTAATTTTTTTCTTTTTATTTCCAGTAATAATTCTTGCCTTAAGTCTACATTTTCTATTAGTATTGGTAGGCCAGTTTATTTTTGGCTGCAGTTAGTTTCTAAAAATTTTCCATTCTTGTCTTCACAAACTTTCTGTACACTTATGTTTTAGATTTGCCTTACATTTATATTTTTAGAATATCCAGAACATAGTCTTTTTAAATGAAAATAAATTGAGGCACAGGATAGTATTATCATCATTTACAGAGGACTTTCATTTTCTTTAGCCAGGAGTCTGAAATAAATAAAATCTAAAATCATCATGAATCATGTCCATGAGTTTTTTTCTCTTTTGTTTCTTTCTTGTTTCTCTACACCACCGCCCCCCTCCCCTCCACCCCCCACAGCTGTCAGTCTGCCCTCTCTCTCTGAGTCTGTCCCTGTTTTGCTTGTTAGTTCATTTTGTTCATTAGATTCCACACATGAGTGAACCCATATGGTACGTGTCTTTCTCTGACTGGCTATGTCACTTAGCATAGTGGTCTCCAGGCCCATTCATACTGTGGCAAAGGGTAAGTTTTTTATGGTCAAGTAGTATTCCATTTTGTAAATGTGTTATAGCTTTATTATCCCCTCATCTACTCGTGGAAACCTGGGGGCTGCCAGGGAGTGGAGGAATGGAGGTGGAGGAGGGTAAAGGGGAAATAAATGGTGGTGGACAGACTTGACTTGGGGTGGTGAACACACAATACAGTGTACAGATGTGTTGTAGAATTATGCACTTGGAACATAATTTTATTAACCAGGTCACCCCAATAAATTCAATAAAAGTGAAAATAATCATCATGAGTCATTTCAAGGTTGACATTTTCTGAATCATACAAGGTTGTTCTTGTAAGAGCTCAATGACGTCTGGCTCAGCACTGTTGCTGGGACGCAGGCGCCTGTGACCTGCAATGAGAGTGAAGTGCTCACTGAGGCTCACCCCGCTCCGAGGGTCCTGAGCTTTGCCTCATGTCCTGAAACAGGCTGAAGAAAGTATCTCAACCTTCGCTGGCCCCTTCTGCACTGGAAAATGCCCCTTGGCAGAAGCTGATCCACATTTGGAATCACCTTTATCAACCACTTTATTTCTATGAGGTTTTTGTTGTTGCTTTTTTCTGGTAATGCTTTATTTTATAGCCTATAAAATATGTAGTGTTTTAAGCACATATAAAGAGTAACATTTTTAGTGTTTTCTAAGGCAACTTCATTTAGCGGGTTGTCTGATTACATAAAGTACAACAACTGGAAGTGTACAATAATTACCTCCTAATTTTATTCTATCTCAATTATTCTGACAAATTATATATCCTTCTATAGTTACCTAAATCATTTTCCTTTTTCCTTTATGGTATTTTCAGCTAGAAAACTTCATTACTCTTTTATTTTTTTAATTTATTTTTTTTATTACAGTTGATATGCAATATTATATTAATTTCAGGTATACAACATCGAGATAAAACATTTACATTCCTTACAAACTGACCTCCTTGTCTTCACTGGTTAATAATAACATAAGAGAAACTAGCTGTAGTAATTGATTCTTTATCATTGCTTATATTGCCAGGTAGATACTTAATCAAATAACATCATAATTTTAAAAGAGTTAAAAGAATGGAAGTTTTAGAGTAAGAAAGAACATTCTGCCAACACCAACACCAAAGTAAATTATGTGATGTAGAAAATATATTCTCCCAGGCACCTCTACCACGTAGTCTGTGGTAAGAGATAAATAAAATGACATATGAATATATTTTCACTAATGTAATATTCATTTAATAAATGTTTATGTACATGTTTGACCTTCACCTCAACCAAAGGATAAAAAGAGGAGTGACCATTTAATTTTCTTTTGGAAATTGATCCACTTCAATTTAAAAGCTAGAAGCAAAGGACTTGTCACTGCCGTTTGATATAGGAGTAATGCTTGGACAATGCTTAGTCATCCTAGATCAGTGACTACACCCAGCAAGCACAGGGGAAATACTGTACACCATACTAATGCTCATAACATCTTTGACTTATCTCATTATCCACTTGATTATTTTATCCTGGGATCACATTCCCAGATAGTAAAATGTCACTAATTGGGAAACAGACAGTTTTAGTCAATGAATTCAGTTCCAAAGAAATATTTTTATACTACACATGGTGGAAAGTGGGAAACATCATTTATGCCAAGTTGGATTATGGAAACAAATAAACATTGGATAAGTGCTCATGGAAACATATTACAAATTTTTATTAGTGTTCACATATAGGTATTGAAGGCAAATCTTGTTAATGTACTTTTTGCATCAATTAACTTAATACTTTTATGAGAGCACTAAGATGTGGAAAAATACACATAACACATCTGATGTGAGACTTTGGGCAGTAATTACACTGAATTGCCTTGCAGATAGTCTATATGGGGTGGTGTGAAGCACGGGAGCAGGACCCTCTTCAAGACTGTGTGTACTCGCCAGTGTTTCTAGCCCTCAGGGGCTCCTGCCTTTACAAGTTTCTGGCACCTCCAGTAAGTATTTTTGACCCACATTCTTATCTGTCCATATTATCATAACAGAATGACATCAAACTCTACAAATCATATGTTACCGATATACTTTTAAAGTAAGCTACAGAAAAAAAGAAAACCAAATGTTTTTGAGTAGATTTTGCTAAATATATGCATTGTAGCATTAAACATTATATTATAATCCTTGAAAAACCTAGAAATCTTTTCTACTGAAGCATTTATGAGAGTCAAGTTATGTTTATGTAACACAAATCTGTCTATATCCAATCATCATATTTTTGATATTCTATATGCTAGTCATTTGGCTTTGTATTAAATATGTATGGGTATCTATTGCACCTAATATCTTGCTTTTGAAACATGGATTTTACACAACAGTAATTCTCAATAAATATTTATTGAATAGAAATATCAAATGTCAGACCCCTCACTTGGAGGTCTAATAATGCATAAGGTCTTAGAACTGTCAAGTCTGACTTACTGCTGTTTTAAATGTCTATGTACAAAGTTCAAAACACCAGTAAGGCAGGTTAAAAAGCCATTAATATTTATTTTTACTATATTACTGCTCTGAATAATTTATTATGACTGAAAAGATAGATATATGTTTCAAACTTTAGTGAGTAAAATATCATCATTGTGGTGTTTGGTGTCTTCATAATTTTGTAAAGTGTTCACATCTTGGAATGACTTTTAATATAAATTATGTCTTTCTAGAAAATTAAACCCAGGGTTGCTATCTAGCATTCTCCTTTGTAGGTAATGAGCAGTAAATGAAAATAATAAAATTACATGAGTGAAATACTAATACTTAGTATTTATTTGTAAATAATACACACATTATTTAAAATACGTAAATACACTGGGCAAGTCGAGATCGGTGCGTGTAACAGGAGGTGTTTGCTGAGCGAGAAGAGAAACGGCGATAAAGCCTCCAAGACAGAAACCGCAGCTGCCACGTGAACCCCGGACAGAGGAGCTCACAGCCGAGAGACTGCATGTGACAGGTTCCCTTCGACCCACAGTGTATAAATAGCATAAAGACAGGAACAGGAGCATCTTTCTGAAACAAATGGCATATTGTTTCTCATTTTTTAAAGGTGACAACGTGGGACTGGACCCGAGCAGAAAAAACCTTTTCAGTTTATGAGATCATGTGCAAGATTCTCAAGGTATGATCAGTCGGTAGTACAAGTTTTAATCGTTTTTCCTCAGCAAACAGTGTTCTGGCTCATAACTAGCTCCTGAAAAGAAAGGATGCATGGTTATAAAAGTAAATACAAGGTCAAGACAAATAAATTATGTATACCCTCAGTCTAGGGAGCAAACAAGGAAAAGCTTGGCAGAAATCTGCTGAGGAAGAAGTAGAAAGTGCAATTGGAAATGGTCTGAATTTAAACATCATTTATTACCATAGTATTTTGCTCAGTAAAATACAGCAGAGAAAGATTTGGGTAAGTCTTTGATTTAGAAAATGTAGAAGATATAAAGGCATATTGCAAAGGAAGGTCATTTTAAAAAACATTCTCAGGGTAAGGTTATCACTCTGAGTATGCAAAACAATATATAATCATTTTTAATCAATTAAATTTCTGTGCTATACACAAAATTGTTACAATAGTAAAGTATCAAGAATTCTTTAAAATTCCAAATGGTTCCTGTAGCCATTTTTAATAAAAAAGTGAGAATACTTTATAAAACCTAAATAATAATCTATACCCAGTCTCTACTCTGGGTTCTACAGGACTGGAAGTACTAAAGACTGATTATTAGTCCTTGTTAAGGTTGACCTTGTTTGTATAATCAAGAAGAACCAAGCTTTTTGAATGTCAATTATTTCTTGTTCAGTTAAAAACTCAGTAGAGGAGAAAATGTTGAAAACTTTACACATAATGAAACGTATCAAAAGTGTCTGAAAGCAGAGACAAAGGAAGATGATTACCTCAAGAATGTTCAGAATTTTTTCTCTATAGAATAATTCTAGATTAAAGCTGACGTTTAAAATAGCATGAAAGCAAAATAAAAATCTAGGTCATTGCTCGCTCATCACTGTGCATGGTTTCAGTTTGATTGTGGGAATAATTATGGAGGAACAACCCTGAAACACTTGAATTTATTGCTGGTAAAAAGCTCTGGAAACTTCTTCTTTTTAATCCTCACCCAAGGACATTTTTGCACTTATCTTCAGATAGAGTGGGAGGAGAGAGGGAGAAAGAGAGAGAGAGAAACATCACACTGGCTGCCACCCACATGACCCCAACTGGGGCCAGGGACAAATTGCAACCGAAGTACGTGCCCTTAGTGGGAACCGAACCCAGGTCTCTCTGGTCCGTGGGCCAACGCTCTAACCGCTGAGCCAAACCGGCCAGGGCAATCTCTGGGAATGTCTAAAAATCTGCCAGTATCTGAAAAAAATGAGATTGTACTCAACTCTAGTTAAATGAAATACTTACCAAAATGACAAATAAAATTGTTTTCTAATTGAATTTTGAGAAAAGAAAAACTACTGTAATTAAAAAGAAATAATAAAAAAAGAGAGGAAGGAAGGAGGAGAGAGAGGAAGGGAGGGGAAAAGGAAAAGAGAGAGAAAAAATAAAAATAAAGATAGAAAATCCTAACAAATCAGTGATTTTTTTGTCCACTCACTTATCATACATTAATATAACTTTTCATGCATTAATATAACTTTCATGTCTAACATGCATTACTGTATTCTTATTTAGACTTAAATTATTTCCAAACTGTTTCCAAGTGGCTAATGTGGTCTTTGTATCCTTCTATTTTTTTTAAATATCTTTAAACATTTAAAAATAATGTAGTTTATTATAATAATTTAAATAAGGACAATGTTAAAGGAGGTGATATGAATTATGTCTGGTTCCATATAAACAATATTTTATTTTTCTTTTAAAATATTTTTGCAAAGTTTTCTGATTTTTTATGTAAAGGTATGTCTTGAATGTTTTATGTAAATTAATATTCTTCCAACAATACTTTGTTTTTTGTTTTGTAGTTTTTATGTATCCAATTATTTGGCCATATTTACTTAGCTGTTTAGATATTTCCTCAGTCTGTCTATCAGACATAACAAAACAATTATTCTTCGACATTTAATAGATAAATGTTGATTATTGCCATATACCAGGTAATCTGCTAAGCACTCATGATGGCTGGAAAGAAAAGGCAGAAAAACAATCTCTGCTTTCATGGAACTGAAATTTTATCAGGGTGACACAGACGTTAAGTAAATATAAAAGGACAAAAAGATAGCAAAGAATTGATCTTTGTTCACACATTACATTACATAACTTTCAAGATAGTGCCTTTAACATAAATTCCAAGTTTGGGAATTCCTGGCTGGGAAATATTTAAATATTTTACTGACAATGTTTATATATCTAAGCTGACTTCTAGAAAAGCAATTCTGTGTATACTGCTATCACAAGTATTTGGATGTGCCCAGGTATTTCCACTCTGCCCAAATTAAGGCCAAAGAACACTTCTTATTTATCTTTCAACATAACATTTTCCTTAACCCTATTAGTTGCTTTGGGAAAATATTGATACAGGTTAATGAGTCCTGGAGATAAGTATTTTGACATTGAATAAAATACAAATTTCCTGTTACTGGTTTTATGTAAATAAGAACATGTTTCTACCATTATTGCATACAGCACTAATGTTCTATGCTTCATGGGTTTACAGTTGACTTACAATATTATGTACTGAGGATTTTTGGTACTAAAAGACATTTTATATAGCATGAGGACATATGCAGAGGGGTGGCCATCAGACTCAGTACTAAATAGATGATTTTCCTGCATGCAGATCAGCCTGGAGGCTCGCTGGTGTGACCAGAAGCCTGGTCTCAGGTGTCTGGATCTGGGTAGCAAACCTCAAAGAGGGCTTCTGACAGCCAGCCATCTCCGACTGCGAGGCAGAAGTTCTCTGCAAAGTGTGTGAGTCGGAGACTCCTGTCTCCAGGCAGGGATCACTTAGATAAGGCAAATTTAAAAGCACGATTTAACAATCTGGATCACAGAACATCTCTCCTGGAATCACCAATTGTGAAAACTCTCTTCTGATAGGAGGCTACACCAGCAACAACAAAAATGAGGAAATAATCACTACCCCGTGTACAGAGCCTACATACACACTCCAGTTATTGCTCTATCTGCCTTACACAACAATTTATTTAACGTTTAAAACACCACTATGAAGTCATTGTTATTCTCATTTCACAGATATGAAACCTGAGGCAAAAAAGTTTAAATAGCTCAAGAATAGATAACTAAAAATTTGAATCTTGCAATCTGTCACAAAATTCGTTCTTGTATGTTATACTAGATTGTCCCTTTCTTTCTTACTGTGAGCACTGACAGATCAGAAGGATGGGACTGAGAAGCCTGGCCAGGTGCTGAGGAGGGATGAACTCAGCACCTTCTGTAAACGGATTAGTCGCCGTCAACTCCAATTTCTGCATCTGTTCAATGGGGCTAATAAGGCATCCGGAGGTTATTGAGAAGATTATGAATGTATTAACTAAATGGTGAATGGGTTTTTCTTTCTTTATTCATATTATAAGTGCTCATCAAGTATTGCCTGTGTGCCGAGCACCCCTCTAGGCATTCGGGGTTCAGTGCTACTGTGCAGGAAAGGGGAGCTGACGAAGAGCCTTGCTGAAGGAATGTCAGGAGAACACTTTGGAGAAGGCCTTAAATAAACTTAAAACCTAAGTGATCATTCAAAGACCAAACAGATGGAGATGTGTTTCGTTGGGGCTGGGGTTTGGTGAGTGGGCGGAGAAAAGGCCTTCTGGGCACAGGATGCAACATGCACACTTGCCCAGGTGCACAGAGGTGTACACGGAAACAACCAAAACGTTCAGCATGGCTAGTGTGCTAGGTATAAGGTTTGTGTTCGTGTTGATGTGTGTTGGTGTGGGGGAAAGCTAATAGAAAAAATAAAAAGGAATATGACTCATTTAAAGAACAAAGGAGATAGATACACTGAAGGATTTTAAGCATGTGATGGGGGGTTGTTAGGGTGGAGGAGGGGCACACCAGGGGCTGCTGCCCAGATTCTGATCAGAGAACACATGTTCCGAACCAGGGCTGGGAGGTTGGGGAGGAGGAGACGGACGTGAGCAGAAGCCTGCGTAAAGGCCCCTGGTCAGTCACTGCACACGCGTGCGCAGAGGCCAGCCCTGTTCATCTGAGTTCTAACTTTCTAACTGCGGTAGAGCTGCAGTAGCTGGGAAAGGACACACCATGTTGCGCTTTTTTGTTAATCCTCACCTGAGGGTATTGTTTTCCATTGACTTTTAGAGAGAGTGGAAGGGAGAAAGGGAGGGAGGAAGGGAGGGTGGGGGAGGGGGGGGAGAGAGAGAGACATCGATGTGAGAGAGACACATCAATTGTTTGCTTCCCTCATGTGCCCCAACCAGGCCCAGGGATAGAACCTACAACCCAGGTACATGCCCTTGACTGGGAATGAAACCTTTGACCCTTTGGTGCATGGGCCAACACTCTAACCACGGAGCACACCGGCCAGGGCGACACACCATGTTTTGAAGTCTACACTAGAACTTCAAGAAAGCTTTTAATTCTGCTTTATAGTCATGCTATAGTTTCTTACTTCATCTTCTTGCCTAATCTACCAAAACCTATGTTAAACCTTTTTTTATTTTTTTAAAATTAACATATACTTTTCATTCTCACCCTTGGGTGATGATCCTATTTCCTACTAACAAAGTCTCTCAGCATCGCAAATACCCACTGCAGCCCTATCTTGATAGATGGCCCCTGGCTCTCACCTAAAGCAGCAATTCCCGGCATGGTAGCCCCTGTCCACTCTGATGTATCAGGGACACCAGCAGTTCTGTGCTGATGAACTGCACTGCATGTTATTCCCAAACCTCAGCCCCCAGTTCTAAGTATTCAGCAGTGTACACACTGTGAACTGATGTGTCAAATACAAATGGCAAATGCTAAGTCTGAAATTTAGGATTAAACAATTGAAGAGGAATATGAAACAACATGAAAACTAGAGAAGAAAGGAAAAAAACTAGAATTTTGTTAATTTTTATAGAACCTAGAAGAAGGAGGGATGGTCAACAGATACTTTATATAAAGAGGCAAAGCCAATACTTTGCCCAATGAACTGATATCACACTAACTAAGTCTTAGCATTGGGTACACTTTATCATTAGAGGCCTTTGGGTGTTGATCACAAGGGATTTTTCCAGATGTTGTGGAACTTATCATTTTTTCAATTTTGAGGCCTCAATTTTTTTAAATGTGCAAAAACAGAAATATAAAATTAGGCTTGAAAGTAAATATTTAGAATGAGAAAAATAATCATAATACATAATAATTTTAAAAGTTGACAGATACAACAACATTGTTAAATTTATAAAAAGGTTATTATATTTTTAATATCTGTCTAACACAGCTCTTCAGTATCTTATCCCCTTATGTTTTTGGGGGGACTGTGTACTCCTTGATCATCTCTTCCAAGAAAAACAATTTTATAATATCAGTGTCTATAGGAAAGATTAGTTTACTACTGCATTTTGTTCTTACTTAACTGGACACCAATATCACCTCCCTTCTACAGAACCTGCCAAAGTCCTTACCTTGAGTATAGCTCCCCATGTAACCTGGTTCTCATCCTACAGCTGGATTTAGGACTGCAATTCTAATGGCCATAATGTGAAAGGCCAAGTTATAGTAATTGTCCTGTCAACAGCTCATACATGGGGAAACAGAAGAGGAGTCAATGAAGTATCCGTCTTCATTTACAATAGTTGAATTATATGCTTTTTTGTATAGAAATGCACCTCCAATATCACTTGGCTAGAAAACCATGCAAAACTGGAGGACCATTTGTTGTGTACATATTCCAGGCCTGACCCTTTCAGAGCCAGCAGTAGATTGGGCAGGAGAAAGACCACTGCGGGAAGAAGGTAATGGAGTAGACGGAAGTTAGTACACGCTCCTCCTCCAAGGTCCGAACTTGAATTACAACTAGATTATAGAACAATCAACCTGAATGACCAACTGAAGACTAGCTGAACAGAAGTCTTATAGTGTAATATTTACAGAAGAAGTCACATCTAGACTGGTAGGAAGAGGGAAGCTGTGGAAATGGCTGGCCCTGAGGGATCTCTCAGCTGCGAAATTCCCCTTGAAGGAACGTGGGGTCTCGAGCCCACGCTGAGATTTTCAGCCAGGAGAGTAAGAGCTGGAAAGAAGCCCTCACATAACAGCTGGTTGTGGAAATCAGTGAAGATTCTGTCTGCCAGGCAGTGACAGGAATCTTCTAGAAAACCAGAGCTCTCTTCTTTTCACTTATTTATTGATTTATTTTGTTAATTCTCACCTGAGGATATTTTCCATTGATTTATTTTATTTTATTTTTTTAGATAATGGAGTGGGAAGGAGGAAGGGAGAGACAGGGAGAGAGGGAAACATCAATGTGAGAGAGACATATCAATTGGTTGCCTCCTGCACAACCCCAACTGGTATGTGCCCTTGACCGGAAATCAAACACAAGACTCATCAGTCCATGGGCCTATGCTCTAACCACTGAGAAAAACCGGACAGGGCCCAAGGTGCCCTTTTAAAAGGCCAACACACAAAATCTCAATTTGCAGTCAATCATTGTGGGCTTTGGCAGAAGGAGGGAATCAAAGCAAACTGAAGTAGTTGAGGACAGATTAGGTCCTGTGGCTCTGGGGAGGGCCATAAAACAGCCCCTGGGGTCCCTGTGCTGAGTCCCTCTCCCACACTTTCCCCAACACCATCTTTCCTGAGTTGAGCACTCCCCTCCACATGTGTGGCCTAGGGGGACTGTGCCGGCTCCCTCCTGGCCCCTGTCACCCTATCCTGCCAAGCTAATGCTCTGTGGAGGAGCCTACTGCCTGAGCCTGTGGTATAGACTTTCTTGAGGGGATCTTGGGGACAAACCCAGAGGAAGTCAGAACCTGAGTGTGAGCTCTGGGGCGGGCCATCCCCTCGCCCAGGCCTATGTGGAGCAGTGGTGCCTCACCTTCCCCACCCCATACCCCTGGGGGAATCACTAGCTCAGCCAGGTTACAGCCACTAACTCAACCCTCCCAACCCGCAGGGGTCCCGCCCCTCTGAGCTTGCACTTTGCAAGATTGACAGTGGGCTGTGGCCAGCTGGGCTCCTCAGTGCAGGGCACTCCCTAACAGGTGGGGAACGTCCAGCCCACGGGCCGTATGAGGCCCGCAAAGTCAATACCAGCTAACATCACACGCCTCACCAAGTTAGCCTGACCAAATATAGCAGGCTAATTTTTTACTTGATAATTTTGTATGGCCCATTAATGATATTATAAATATCCAAATGGCCCGTGGCAGAAAAAGGTTTCCCCACCCCTTAGAGGTCATGGCAGACTCTGGAACTGCTGGTGTGGCCCTTGGGCAGAGACCATTGCTCTCTCACTCATGCAGCCGGTACCACTGTTCCTGTGTGGAGCCCTCCCTTTGCATGGCCAAGTCTTGGTCTTTGGGGCCTGATGAACCGTGCAGAGCTCACCCTGGTAAATCCCTGAGATCCAGCCTCACCACAAAGGTCTGAGGGCACCCAACGAGTGGTGGTTGTACTTGGTGTACCCTGAGACTATTGGTAAGTAGCCTTCACCCCAGAATTGGCTTAAGTTTGAACACCACTAACCCCTACGTGGTGATTGAGAGCATCCTTCATGTAACTTGCTTCCAGCCAGAGGCTCTTTAAGGGGCCTAGCCTGGTGGTAGCTGACAGATGGTGGCAGACCTTGAGGAGACTTGGGCTTTTTGTTGACTTGCTCTCAAGCTCAGTTCTGGAGGAAGCCTGCCTTCGTGCCAGCTAGGCCCCTGCTGTGCACACCCAGGCCAGCGCAGACAGGTGGCCCAAGGCTGGTCACAAGCCAAGCTTGACATTGATCTGCACTGGAGTTCCTTCCAAGTGGCCCAGAACCAATGCACCTAGTGGCAGGATCCAGACTACATCAGAGCGTGACCCAATTAGCTCCACAAACAGCACAGCCAGAGAGAGACCCTGTTGGGGCAAATAGAGCTTTCTGGGGTCAGCCTCCACACAGCAGCTCACATGTTGCATTGGGAGTCGATCTTGGTAACCAGCTAGAGGGGCAACCCCACCCACGATGGAACAGCATGAATTTTTCAAACATTTTAAATAATTGTGCATAAGTTTTGAAAACTATCTGATGATTCTTCATTTTTTTTGTCTTTGTGGTAATAAAATTACAGCTGTATGATGTTTTTGTGAAGCTTCTAAAGCAACACAAGGTCCTTATTTAAATCAAACAAGTATCTCTTAGCAATGGGAGTGGTAATAAAATGATTCAGTCCCTTTTTTCTTTAAGAACTTAATATACAAAAAATATCCAATACTGTTTTCCAAATAAATTATAAACATACCTCTGTATTTTTTATGTCTAATTTTTTTTTCTTTATGGATTTTTAGAGAGAAAGGAGGGGAGAGGGAGAGTGTGATAGAAACATCAACTGGCCACCTCCTACTTGTCCCCTGCTGGGGATCCCGCCTACAGCCTGGGCATGGGCCCTGACCAGGAATTGAACTAGCAACCTCTTGATGCATGGGTCAATCCTCAACCATTGAACCACACTGACTAGGCATATGTCTAATTATTGATGGAGCATTTCATCCTTATCAAAGTTAGTCTAATAGCAATATATTTATAAATTATTACAAATTTACGTTGAAAAAATCTATTCCCCTTCAATCTAAATTAGAAGAATACCATTCTGAAAAGAAGCACTAAGAATCATTTCTGTTTTAAATCCTAATATTCTAATTTATTCTGATAATTTTAATAAATTATAAAAATATATCTTCCTTACAAATTCCAAATTAAATTTATATACTAATGAATTATGTATCAGTTGAAAACTTTTAAAGTATTTAAAATAAATGGCAAATTACCTTTTATAATAATTTTCTGATTAGTAAAATTTTGTGTGGGTAGTTAGTCAGAACATATTCTTTCATAAGGAGAAATCTAGAAAATTGGTTTTGTTGCCCAAATCAATTTGTCCCAATCACAAGATTTGTTTTTTGAAAAGGGACTTTATTTGTGATCCTCTAATCAGTTTAAATTCCTTCAGGTCTATTTTAGGTTATTCTATAAGCTTTTTTTTATTTAATTTTTTTTTCTTTATTGTTGAATGTATTACAGATGTTCCTCATTTTTCCCCCATTGACCCCTCCCCCACTCCCACCCCCCTTCTGCCTTTTCCCACACTGTTGTCTGTGTCCATTGGTTATGCATATGAGTTCTTTTGTTTATTTCTTCCCACCCCCTACCCCCTTCCCTTTGAGGTTTGTCAGTCTAGCAACCAATTTGTACTTCTTAATCTCTTCACCTTTTTCACCATTCGCCCAAACCCCTTCCCATCTGGCAACCAACAAAATGTTCTCTGTATCTATGAGAATGTTTCTGTTCTGCTTGTTCATTTCGGTTCAATTGTCAATAGATATGTATTTATTGCCATTTTGTTTGTTCATATATTTTATCTTTTTCTTCAAAAAGACCTTTCATCACTTCATATAATACTGGTTTGGTGGTGATGAACTCCTTTAACTTTTTCTTGTCTGGGAAACTCTTTATATGGCCATCGAGTCTAAATGGCAGCTTTGCAGGATAGAGTAATCTTGGTTGTAGGTTCTTGCTTTTCATCACTCTGAGTATTTCTTGCCACTCCCTTCTGGCCTGCAAAGTGTCTTTTGAGAAATCAGCTGACAGTCTTATGGGAACTCCCTTGTAGGTAACTAGCTGCCTTTCTCTTGCTGCTTTTAAGATTCTCTCTTTGTCTTGAACCTTTTGCATTTTGATGATGATGTGTCTTGGTGTGGGCCTCTTGGGGTTCATCTTATTTGAGACTCTGTGCTTCCTGGACTTGTATGTCTGTTTCATTCACCAAGTTCGGGAAGTTTTCTGCCATTATTGTTTCAAATAGGTTTTCAATTTCTTGTTCTCTCTCTTCTCCTTCTGGCACCCCCAAAATGTGAATGTTGGCACACTTGAAGTTGTCCCAGAGGCTCCTTACACTATCCTCATTTTTTTTGGATTCTTTTTTCTTTTTGCTGTTCTGATTGTTTTATGCTTCCTTATATTCCAAATGGATGGTTTGCTTCTTGGCTTTACTCTACTATTGAATCTGTGTAAATTATTCTTTATTTCAGTTAGTGCCTCTTTCATTTCCGACTGGTCCTTTTCTATGCTCTTAAACCCTCACTAAGTTTACTGAGGTTCTCACTCAGTTCATTGAGCATCCTTATAAACAGTGTTTTGAACTCTGCATCTGTTAGGTTTCTTATCTCCATTTCATTTAGTTCTTTTCCTGGGGTTTTGTTCTGTTCTTTCATTTGGGACCTGTTTCTTTGTCTCCTCATTTTGGCTGCCTCCCTGTGTTTGTTTCTGTGTATTACTTAACGAGAGGTATGGGGCTAGCTGAGACCAGATGCTGCTCGTTTGAAGGAATTTAGGAAAACCTGAAGCAGGATCCAAGACAGGCCAATCCTATGGTTAAGCAACTGGCAACAGTTTGGGTGGGCCTGAAAGTTGGGTGGGGTAGGGCCTCAGGGCAGCACCAGGGTGAGGCAACCAGTGTGAGCCAGGTTGCTGGAGTCTCAGATATGGTGGCTGTCTGCTGCCCCAGGGAAGGGCTCACCAAAGGAACAAAGGCCTCTGACAGCACGTCTGTCCAGGAGAAAGCCCCCTTGCTCCAGTGCCAAACAGCTCTGTTCTTCCCTGTGTGTCTCTGGCACCCCTTGAGCTGCCTCCCCTCCAAGCTTAGAGGGAGAGTCCAATAAGTCTGTGCAGGGCCCTTAAAGAGGAGCTTCCTGGGGCTCCCGCCACCTCAGCCTCCCTGAACCTCAGTTCCCACTGGTTTTTCCAGCCAGAAGTGATGGGGATTCTCTTCCTGGACAGACATGCTGTCCCTCAGTCCTCAGGGAGGACCTTCCCAGCCAAGGTATCCTCTTGATTTTTATCCGCCACACGTGGCTGTGGGACCAACCCCTCTGCCCCTCCTCCCAGTCTCCATGTTGCTGCTCCTTTATTTCCGTAGTTGTAGGACTTCCATTCAGCTTGATTTCAGGCAGTTTTCAATGATGGTTGTTCTGTAGTTTAGTTGTAACTTTGATGTGATTGTGGGAGGACACAATACCGCGTTTACCTACGTTGCCATCTTGATCGGAAGTCTCTATAATCTTTTTAAACTTAATAATTTTGGATTTCTTTTTTGTAAATTTTCTGTCTTGCAAAATTACTATTGAATAAAATGTTAAAACTCTTTGGACTTCTAGAACCTTATATTATTGTTTCTTAAAGTCAAAATGAAGCCTTCATCTATTAAGGAATATTGCAATTTAGTGTTGAAATGTCCTTCAAATTCATTCAAAATGTATTTTTTAATGATACAGTGGCAAAGATAGTTTGAAATACCAGTGCTCAGTCACATAATTTAAGTATTATTAATAATAACTATATTCTTGCTGTTACACATTATTTTACTGATGAAAGATTGTTCTTATTATTTTGTTATTTTTTTAGAATATCAGTTCCTCCAATTAATATTTTTTCTAATAGAAACTTAGCAACATACTCGAAACACTGTCTACCTTGTGTTAGTTGTCATTTGCATATTTAACAGAGTTGACTAAATCAAGCCTATTGCTCAACATCTTACTTTTACGAAGTAGAAAAAGTGAAGATTAGAGGTACTCTGCGTGGAACCACTCAGCTGCGGTGTAAAGGAATATGTTAGCGTCTGACTCTGAGCCCTACTGCTCTGTCCTTACCAACCGATATTTTAAAGTGTGGTTTCCTATGTCTGTGGTATTTACAGTAAATAGGTCAAGACATTTATGTTGTTCGAAATGAACTACGGAGTGGGTCAACTTTTATGTTTTCTACGACACATATGAAGCTGATATTGTGAATTTAACATGTGTTTAGATGTCACTGTCTGTTTGCTTACCCTCCTGTGAGCCCAGCAGCTTTCCAAGCACACATCACAGGAACAAGGGGAAGGAGTCTTTGGCTAGCTGTGAAATAGCGGACATGTTTTCAATGAACATACACTTTTCTAAATAATAAAATAAGGAGCATTTAAATTTACCTTTAGGATTAAATCCATCAACAGTTAGATCTTGTCAAAATTTACCTTATTCTTAATTTTTTAAAAAACTGTTTAAGAATATTCATTATAGAGTTTCAATTTAATGTGCCAAAAAGGAGTAATTAAGAGAGAAATGATGCACACCTGTGAAACATTTTCCTTTCCAAGGATATAGAGATAGATAGATAGATAGATAGATAGATAGATAGATAGATAATAGATAGATGATAGATGATACTGATATAGATATAAATGATATATAGATATAGATACACACACATGTGTGCGAGTGTGTGTGTGTTTTCTTGTTTTGTGCTTTGGAGATATTGGTTATGATGTTTGAAAATAAGAGCTAAGTTCAATTTTGTTTTAGTATAACTATACACATGTTTGATTATCTTTTTTTGTTGTTACAGATGTTTCTCTTTTTTCCCCCATTGACACCCTCCTCCCCGTCCCTCCCCACCCTGTCCCCAGCTTTGTTGTCCATGTCCATTGGTTATGCATACATGCATATAAGTTCTGTGGTTTATCTCTCCTCCCAACCCACCCTACTTCCACGACTCTGGGACTACCCTGTTCTTTAGACTGTTATGTTCGTTATATTCTGCAAATAAGTGAGCTCATGTAATATTTGTCTTTCTCTGCTTGGCTTGTTTCGCTTAGGATAATACTTTCCAGTTCCCTCCATGTCGTCTCAAAGGATAAGAGATCTTTCTTTCTTACTACAGCTGCGTAGTGTTCCATTGTGTATATGTACCACTGCTTTTTTATCCATTCGTCTACTGATGGACACTTGGGCTGTTTCCAGATCTTAGCGATTGTAAATAGTGCTGCAATGAACATGGGGGTACATATATTCTTTCTGATTGGTGTTTTAGGCTTCTTAGCATATATTCCTAGAAGTGGGATAACTGGGTGAAATGGCAGTTCAATTTCTAATTTTTCTAATGTTTTCCGTAGTGGCTGCACCAGTGTGCATTCCCACCAGCAGTGTACTAGAGTCCCCTTTTCTCCACACCCTCACCAACACTTGTGGTTTGCACATGTTTTATTATCTTATAGCCTCCTTGTTTGCCCTGAACAACAGTCAGTGGACTTAACTGGAGATAAGACAATTCCTAAAAATAGGTTACTGGTTAATTTTATTTCAATAAATAATTTTACTGCTTTTATTTTTATTTCCTTAAAGTGTGCTCATACTTCAGCCATTTATTATGTACTAAGTATTATAATTTTGTTTCTGTATGCCATATGAACATGATTAGCAGATTGGTTGCTTGAGAGACAGAGCAGTGATGTGTTAGCATGTGAATCAGAATTGGGCTGTCTGTGCTTGACTTCTGACTCCAATTTGGCCCCATTAATCGCCAGCAATATATCATTGATAAATTACTTATCTTTATTTCAAATCCTTACCCCTAAATCATGAATTATAATTAGAGCTAACCTGTAGGGTTACTGGTGTGAATAAGTATATTAAAACAGAACATTTACAGCACACTGAATAAATGTTCTTGAGTTCTGGCTTTAATTTCTCCTGAGATGTGTGTTATCCTGAGTGCTATCAGTCATGTCCACCAAGAACGCTCCTTTCTGTTTGTTCTGTGTGGTCCCCATGCTCGTTTTCTGAATCATATGACCTTCTGACAAATGCGAAGACCTACCTAGATGTGTCTTACCTTAGTAAAAATAACTATTTAAATAATATTTCCCTTCCATCCTTGGAATCAGAGGACAGTCTTTTGAGGAACTATTGGAAATTTTAAGAAATAAAGTTAGTTCTTGGTAGAGTCCTGGATTTTTACTACTTTTGCAATTCTTGAAGGTTACATTTCTCTGGGTGTGGTATCAGTTGCATTACAACCATACACTTATAGGAAAAGAGAGCAGGAGGTGCCAGTTGTCAGAGAGAAGCTGGAATTCACTGCCAGGCTTTCTCAGCCGCCACCTTCTAAGTGGAGTTATACACAGATGCCTCCCTGGGCACTGCGAGCCGAGTTTGTTGGACTCCCGGGGCCTTTTGTTGTTCAGTTAGCCTCAGAGTTAGGACTATAACCCTGGTCACGTGACCCCCAGGTGCTGCTTTTCCTCCACTGTGCTCAATTTGGAGAATTATTTTGAGGATAGAACTCACTGCATCGTTTGCAATTCCTACAACTCATTGCTCCGTCGGCTTCACCTGAGTAACAGTAGGGGTGACAAGGACATACGTGCAGTGCAAGCGGCTTCTTCAAAGGGGCACTGGATATAGTAGGCAATTTCATTTTAATGAGTTGCTTAATATAACATACTTTTTGAATATAACAATTAAAACAGTGTGAATCAAACAGTATGAACATCCTCTTGATGTTCTCACATAGAATTTGCAGATCGTATCAGGCATCTTCGTGTGTGTGATATACTCTTACGGCTTCGGCTCCTTGACTTAGGCCCTGGTGACACCAAAGCACTCGGCTGCTACAGGGCGGTGAGACTGACGGTGAGAGCAGAGCCAGGGACAGTCACAGCTTCAGCCAGCTTAGTGTCACATCAGTAAATGACTTGCAGGTGCACAGACATCCTATCTGCATCGACATTCCATCAGAATGACCCTAAGGACAACATGTACAGACACAATATAATAACATTAAACAAATATTTAAAATTCATTTTGTTTGGTTTGTCTCCTCCCCTATATTTTTGTTTCTCTTGAGACATGCTTTCAAATAAACAAAAGTCATTACCATCTAAACAAAAAATAAATTGACATAGAGTATATTTATTAATCTACCTGATCATTTGAGAGCTAAATAAATAAAATAAATGGTATGTAATAGATCAATTATAGACATTAAAAATGTTTCATCAAATTTGATTGCAGAAATAAAAACTTATTTTGGATAGAATAATACTTATATGATTTGTATTTATATAAAATCAAGGTTATTGATGTAGACACATAAACTAATACAATGAGTACTATAGGGCATATAGTTTTTTACCTGTCAGGAATGGGAAAAAATTGCATACAAAAGGAAAGAGGGATGTGTTTTATTTGAAATATAAATAATGGCTCTGTGCTATATACCACAATCAATTGTTTTTATAATGTCTATTTTCCAATAATGTTATTTCCATTAAAACATATTTCATTAGTGCATATGTATATATGCAACATTTTTCTTGTTTCTCGAGGTAAGCCTGTAACGTAATGGGCTTCCCGTTCACAGCTGCTTTTACTGTGTCCCAGAGATTGGAGATGGTTTGTGTTCATTTTCATTTGTCTCCAGGTAACTTGATTTCTTCCTTGATCTCGTTGTTAACCCATTCATTGTTAATGACATGTTATTTAACCTCCATGTCTTTGTATGTTTTTCATTTTTCCTCTTGTAAAAAAATTTCTGGTTTTATATCATGATGATCAGAGAAGATCCTTGATATAATTTCAATCTTTTAAAATATATTGGGATTGGTTTGTATCCTAACATTTGGTCTATCCTAGAAAATGTTGCATGGGCACTTGAAAAGAATCTATATTCTGCTACTTTGGGGTCAAAGTCTCTGCATATATCAGTTAAATCCCTCTGATCTAGTGTGTCATTTAAGGCCACTGTTTCCTTATTGATGTTCTGTCTGGAAGATCTATCTATTTATTTCAATAGGGTGTTAAAATTCCCTACTATTAATGTATTACTGTCAATCTATCCCTTTATGTCCAGCAATATTTGCTTTACATAATGAGGTGTTCCTATTTGGGTGCATAAATGTTTACAAGGGTTATATTCTCTTATGGATTATTCACTTTATCATTATCCTTCTTTGTCTCTTACTACCGCTTTGTTTTAAAGTCTATTATGTCAGATGTAAACATTGCTACCTGAGTATTTTTTTTTATTCCCATTTGCGTTGAAATATCTTTCACCATCTATTTTCATATAGTCTGTGTGTATCTTTCATTCTGAATTGAGTCTTTGTAGACAGCATATATATGGGTCTTGCTTTCTTATTCATTCAGCTACCCCACATCTTTTGATTTGAGCATTTAGCCATTTGCATTTAAAGTGATTATTGAGCCTGACCGGTGTGGCTCAGTGGTTCAACATCGACCCATGCACCAAGAGGTCGCTGGTTCGATTCCTGGTCAGGGCACATGCCCAGGTTGTGGGCCAAATCCCCAGTGGGGGGCATGCAGGAGGCGGCCAATTGATGTTCTCTCTCGTTGATGCTTCTATCTCTCTCACCCTCTCCCTTCTGCTCTCTAAAATCAATAAAGGATGAAAAATTTAAATAATAATAAAATAAAGTGATTATTGATAGGTACTTATTTATTGCTACTTTATTTTTTTTAACTATTCTTCTTTTTATACTTCTTAAAGCAGGCCTTTAACATTTCTTGTAATACTGTTTTGTAGGTAGATAACTGTTTTTTTGTTGCAGCTTTTAAGAGGCTCTATCTTTAAACTTTGCCATCTTAATGATAATGTGTCTTAGTGTGGGCCTCTTTGGGCCCACCTAGTTTGGGACTCTCTGTACTTCCTAGACTTGAGTATCTTTTTTCTTCACTAGGTTAGGAAAATTTTTGGTCATTATTTCTTTAAATAAGTTCTCAGTTCCTCACTCTCTCTCTCTTCTCCTTCTATTACCCCTATGATGTGGATGTTGTTTGTTTTATGTTGTACCGAAGGTCCTTTAAACTATCCTCATTCCTTTTCATTCTTTTTTCCTTTTGCTGCCTTGATTGGGTATTTTTTCTCATCTTCCAAATTGCTAATTTGATCCTCTGCTTCGTCCAACCTACTGTTGATTCCTTACAGTGCATTTTGATGTTAGATATTGAGTTCTTCATTTCTGACTGGTCCCTTTTTATGGCTTCTATGTCTTTTTTAATGCTGCTGTAGTTCTCACTAAGTTCCTTGAACATCCTTATAACCATTATTTTGAACTCTTTATTTGATAAATTCTTTTGCTTTATTTCATTTAGCTTTTTTGGAGGTTTCTTCTGTTCTTTTTCTCTTTGGCTACTTCTTTGTATTTGTTTATATGTATTAGGTAGATTTGCAATGACTCCCAGTATTTGTGGAGTGACCTCATGTAGTAGGTGATAAGTGTGACCCAGTAACACAGTCTCCTTGATCACATGAGCTGGGTTCTCTAGAAATGTCCTTTGTGTGAGTTATGCGGGCTCTACTGTTTTAATTGAGTCTTTTTTTTTTTTTTTTATCCTCACCCGAGGACACTTTTCCATTTTTTGTACAGATAGAGTGGGAGGGAGAGGAAGAGAGAGAGAGAAACATCGACGTGAAAGGGACACATCGAGTGGCTGCCACCTGCACAACAAACCAGGGCCAGGGACAAACTGCAACCGAGGTACATGCCCTTAGCGGGAACCGAACCCAGGTCTCTCCGGACCGCAGGCCGATGCTCTAACCGCTGAGCCAAACCGGCCAGGGCTTAATTGAGTCTTGATTGCTATTGGCAAGTTTTTGCATGAGATCATTAATCAGATTGGCTGACTGTGAGGCTTAGCCTTGACCCTGGCAAGCAAGCTGCTGTGCAGGTGTTGACCACATGAAGCACAATTCACTTCAGCAGGGTTTGGTGCCTGCCAAGATCTCCCTTTTAGATATGTTGATTTTGAAGCTTATTGGATTATGCTTTGATGTTGTCTGATGCTGGCCAATGGGCATGTTGGCTCTTGTCTTCTTGGGAAGGACTCAGGTGTAGGCTAATGTCAGATACTGTCTACAGTTTGTGGCTCCCTCTGTTGAGCCTGGGGTGCGCAGGAAGGACAAAGCTATGCACCAAGGCTGGCTTTTACCTACACTGGGCCTGGGGGCAGGTCTGCAAATATCCCAGGCACCCCATAAGGCTGGCTGACTGTAAGGTTCATCTTTGACCACAGCATCCTGGCTGCCTGTTAGCTTCAGTCAGAGAACAAGACTCTGGCAGAGTCTGGAGGATGGGACCAGTAGATCCCCAGTGAGGGGGAGGTGCTGGTCAGGCTTCAGGGATAGTGGTAGATGTAGTCTTTACACCAGAGCCACGTGACTCTGTCTTTCCTGGATTTTGCCCCTACCTCAGCAGGGCAGAGCCCGGTAGGAGGCAGGTGAATGGGGCCTCCAGGGCCTGGAGAGTGTGTCTGCCGGTTGCTGAGAGGGTGATTCTATCAGATCTCCTGTGAGGGGAAGTGCCACTCAGGTTCACAAGAAAATGTGGAGAATAACTCCCACTCCAAACCTAGACAACTTAGTCACTGACACCCCTGAGTACGCCCAGACCTCTACATCCTGGCCAAGGAAGCTGACTCCTCAGGACGGCCATCGCTCCAAAGATAGGACAAGAGGGAGTCCGAGGCTGGGGCTATTGCTTTCCCTTGGCTGATGCCGCACAGAGGAGAGAACTCCACCCAGGAAAGACGGCCTCTGCCGTGGGAGAGTGACTCCGCACACGGATCCTGGTGGCTGTTTCTTCAGTTCCTTCCCCAGAGACACAAACTCCAGACTCTCAGGCCACTCCAGTCTGTTGTAACCCAGGAGATCGACCACACTCAGACTCCATTTTTCAGTTTTTGGGGATGTTTTATTACCTGCGCAGGGACTGCAGCCAACCTACACAGAGGAGAACTGCAGCCCCGAGCTCAGGGGGAGGGTTGCTTATATAGGGCAGGGGTCATTCAAGAGTTTAGCAGAGCAAGCAAGCTGCTTGTGCAGAAGCGAAGGCAGTTAGGGATAAGCAGGAGGGAACGGAGGGGGGAGGGAGCTGAGGCGAAAGGGAACTGGGTGAACTGGTCAGCACACATCTATCCTGCTATTCATTCCATTATCCAAGTTTTAAAAACTAACAAATTCGAGACGGATATCAGCGGTCAGTCAGGTGCAAAACACACATGTTGAACAGTTACAGTTTTATGGGGTAAAGGGAGCTTCAGTTTCTCCCTATCAGTTTCTTTACAGAGCATGCAGGACACTCTGGCCTTGGGGCCGTTTGTGTCCTCCCTTTTCCTGAAGGATGTTGCTTTTCAAATTCCCAGTGAAGGTCAAACTCTGGTTAATTTTTATGGGGCTAAAGCTCTCTATAACATTCCCCATTGTTCATCTTGCTGTCTCTGAGGTTGTTAATTAGGGCAGCTTAAAGACAAGTTGGATTCTAAGGACAGTGAGCTACAACACAGTCCACAAAATTTTGTGCATTGCCCTTTAAGAGGGTGCTTGTGTCTCCAGTGGACTCTGACTTTTTCTGGCAGACAGAAACCCCTCTGCTTTTCACAGCACCTGCTTTGGTGCTCTGGGCCGGGGAGCCTGGCTTTAGATTTAGACCCCACACTTCTCGGGGGGAACACCCTGCATCTGAGATGTCACTCCAGAACCTCAGCCACTGCCTGTAGGAGCAGACCTGGCTCCTTGCATGTCTTCACCAGTCTTGATGTGGCTTTTTCTTGGTTATAAGACTCCTCTTCAGCTTGTCTTCAGTGGGGTATTCAAGATGATTTTTCTGTAATTTAGTTGTAATTCCAGTTTGGTCCTGGCAGGAGGAAGGTGTAGCTTCCACTTACTGTGCCTCATTTTTTAAATCCCTACATGCTATGTGTTTTGATGGTTTTACTGTTAGGTAGAAAAATGAGAGCCGAGGATCAAAAGTTTCTCAGAATTATCTGGTAATGCTAATAGTCTTTTATGAAAAGTTGCTACTTAGATTTTTCCAGATCAATTGCCAATCGCATTGCTTTAAATTCCATTTACATACATATAACTATGAATTCATTCAGAGCTCTTCCCTGTATTCCAGACGAATGTGTTGATTGCCTTCAAGATTCATTGCCTCTGCATGAATATCTACTAGACTTCTCAAACTCAACGTCCTCCCAGGTTCCAAATGCCCACTTCAAATGACCATCCTACCTTCCCAATGGCTCTTTTACAAGACCGTAGAGGCAATCTGAACTTCCCTTCTCTCACACACTTATCTGCTGTATCAGTAAAATATACCTGAAACACTGCTCTGACACTGGTCAGCCTCACGTCTCAACTGTATTACTTTTATCATTTCTCTTCCTTTTTGTGACTAACCATTGGCTTCTATTAGCTTTCATTTGACTCAGTAAAATTCATACTTTTCAAGACGACTACAGGACACTGTACGATCTCTACCACACCACCCTGCTCATGCCTCCAGCTGTCTTCCCTAGTTGTCTGTAACCTGCCCACTGACTCACTGCAATTTCATTAGTATGTTTTGGCACACATCAGCCTTAGGTCCTTTGACTTGTTGCCATTCTCCCTAAATAACTAAATGGTTTACTTTTGTACTTTGTGACACTCCTCAAATGACCTCCTAAAAGAGCCCTTTCCTGAGCTCTCTGTGTAAACGGCAAAGCCCTTTGGGGCTAGCACTCCCAACGTTTATGACAGGCTTTATCATGGCGTGTTACAGAAAGCAATTTTGTTTGCTCTGTGATTTGTCTCATCTCCACTAAAAATCTTCATGAAACAGAGATGTCATCTGTTTTGCTCTGTTATGTCTCCAAACAAGAACAGCGCTTGGCATGCGGCAGGTATTCAATACTTTTTTTGATTGACATCAGCAAATACCTATTATAGGTACAGATACAAGCAAAGGGTCAAATATTTTCTGAGATATTTTCACAGTTAAAAGTGACTGTATTTGTATAAGAAGTAAAAACAGGAAAAAACATAATGTTGCCTGTGGAAATGGAGTCCGTGCGGTGTCACAAGGAAGCATGGTCCGGCCGGCATGGAGGATGAGGCTTGGTGGTGAGGTTACCATGGTGGACATGGAAGGCTGCCCAGGTTCCTGTGTCTCACCTCCACCTGCCTCACTGTGAAAGAAACCCAGCCTTGCCTTCCTCAAGCACACAGCAAAGGCCGGTGTCCAACAGCTCTGTGCCTTGCTGAAGCTCAGTCCAGTGTAGTCCACGTATGTCCCCATCTGGGGAGCCTGGTCCCTCCCCAGCTGCACTCTGCTTAGCACTGGTGGCTGTACCCAGTCTTGTGCTTGAAGCTCAAGGTCCTAGGTGGCTGCTAGGGTTGCACGGCTACTATGGAAAGAGAATGCACAAAAGAATGGGGTTAGTGAGTGTTACCTAGAAGGAGAGAGGAAGAACTTTGTTAAACGCGAGTTATATTCTCTTGGGTTTGGAAACGATCAGGCCTTCTTTGACAATAACCAATCGATTGCCCAATGTTTCACGGGCTGCAGTTGGATCCACCCCCTAACCAATCTGTTTTCTAAATCTTCCCACGTACTGTGTCCCTTATGAAATCTGATTCTTTGCCCAAGCTAGGTGTCTCCCCTTTATGGTTGCCATCTCGTTTCCGCTGTGCATGCCTCAGCGCAGAAGCACCTCCTCCTGTGCCATCTGGGTTTCCACTGGGCATGCGCCCAGCAAAAGAATTTCTCCTGTTATTTGTATTCCTTCCCTGGTAATGACCAGTAAAAATCCTTCCTGTCCCCCTTTGCCTGTTTCGGAGATTAGGTCGCCGAGGATGGAGGATATCCCGGGGAGTGTGTGAAGTGTACCTTCCTGGTGAAGCAGGCTCAGTGAGGGATTCAGCTCCCCAGTTGATTAGGTTTCTTAATGTCCGATTCCTTTTGCTCCCTTCCTTTATTAATGCCTAGCTGCCTGGGCCAGCCATAGGCTCTAATGGGACTGATGTAAATAGCACTCTGTTTTATCCTGAGTTGTTTTTTAGAAGACAGAATTTAAAGTCAAGTCAAAGATTACCTCATTTATATTCATGAATATTAATTAAACAGTTGAGCCCAAAACCTTCACCTTCGTGTGACAAAATGTTCAAGAGTAATTTAACACATTTTGTGGAACTTTTGCTCGCCAGATACTACTTCCCACTATGATGTGCACCTTTTACATCTTCCCAGGCAAAACCCTGATACACTAAGGTATAGAAACAGAAGTGTAATTTTAGCCAAAACAAATAATTCCCCTTATATCTCATGTTGGCCAGATCCCTAGGGGTCCATTTGGCTGGTGGATAGAGTTTAGTACTTGAGGGATTAGGTTACAAGGAAGAGATACTAAGATAATGAAATAGCTAAAAATAATGAAGAGATGGAAAATAATTTGCTTCTTTTGATTTTATAAATAGAAAACTGAAAGGTTATTTATAACTGTTCTTGAGGCTATAAAATGTTACTTCTTAAGATGTGATGTTTTTAATCACATCAGAAGAAAGATTAAGAAAAAATTAGTATATGCCTGGCTGGTGTGGCTCAGTAGTTGAGCGTTGACCCAGGCACCAAGAGGTCGCCGGTTCAATTCCCAGTCAGGGCACATGCCCAGGTTGTGGGCCAATCCCCAGTGGGGGGCATGCAGGAAGTGGCCAATCAATGTTCTCTCTCATCGATGTTTCTATCTCTCCCTCTCACTCACTCCCTAAAATCAATTAAAAAAATTTTAAAGAAAAAATTAGTATAAATTGCAGTGTAACACATTCAGTTTTCAAAAACAAAGATTGAAGCATAGTTTTCACATATCGAGTATTAAAATTTAGGAATTCGAATTTTATTCTTTGGAGACACTTAAAAGTAAGATTGTTTGAATTATTTATTGCAGGCAAGACTGAATGACCAGCCACAATTCCGAATGTTTATAACCCCATGAATGGCCACATTTATAGTAACAAAATGGTGCTGTTTTCACTCCAGGAAAGCCCTTCTCGAAAATGACATTCTCTTCCAGGAAATTTTTAAGTATAGACTTGAGGATTTCTTTTGAGTGTCATGTAATTATCCTCAGAAGTACAATATTAGAATTGAAATGTAGAAGATGAATTTCATAACTTTTAATTAAAACAATTAATCTCGGCAAGAAATTTTGTAACTCATTCATTTTAGTAATGTTATAAGAAATAAATGTCATTGTTTTGTGTGTCTCTTGCTTCTTGTTTGCTTTCCTAGTTCCAGTAATGTTCATTTATGGCAGTAAAATTCTTATTTGTTTCAATAATAACATCTTAAGGAAAATGCTGAAATAAAATAAAATAATAATGAAAACTAATTCAAGTATATATATATTACATAAGAAATCAAGAATGCATATAAAATGGCAGGATAAAAAAATTACTTTGATAATCTTATTTTGTTTATACTCCATCCACTTTTAAAAAACATTATCCTATAAAAAAAACATTTTTCCCTTTGAAAGGTGCATAGTACTTTTCCATATGAACTAGCTGTCTTATGAATATTCTTTTTTCTTTCTTAAATCCTGTGGAAAGTAAAATCAAACACATATTAAGCCAGTCAAGGAGCTTAAGCTGTGCTGTGTGGGCAGATTAAACAAGGAGATTGTTATGAATGCTGGAACAGAGGGGCATGTTGGAAGGACAGGAAGTTGGTTGAGGTCACTGTATCCCCAAAAAGAGTCAGAAAAGCAACCTTTGTTTTGCTCTAAGATATCAGTGAAGGTATTTGCACCTGAATCAGGTAAATTTTAGTGCCAAGGAGGATGCTACCAAGGATAATTTCTTTTTTCAAAACTACCATTCTGCTAGTATTATGGTGGTTGCGGGAATTTAGACCACTCATCCCTCCTCCCCCACCAAAGAGTTTTGAACTTAAGAACTGTAATATTAGAATATCTGTTCTAATGCCAATAATCTGAGCAGCTTGTGAGTAGTTATGTTTTTAAAAAATATCTTTTAACTACAAATTCAAAAAATCTCTGAATTATCAGTATCTTTACTTGTTTAATTCATTTAAACTTTCTAGACCTTGTCTCAAATATAGAATGGATCAAGAGATGATGCCCATAAAAGCATTTTGTAATATATATGACATTATTCAAATAACAATTATTAACAGGAACAATAAAGAAATATTTATAGTCTGGCTAGTGTGGCTCAGTGGTTGAGCATCGACCCATGCACCAAAAGGTTGCTGGTTCAATCCCCAGTCAGGGCACATGCCCAGGTTGTGGGCCCAATCTCTAGTGGGGGGCATGTAGGAGGCGGCCAATCAATGTTCTCTTTCATTAATGTTTCTATCTCTCCTTCTCCCTTCCTTTCCCTCTAAGAATCAATAAAGAAAAGAAAAAAGAAAAGAAAAGAAAAGAAGAGTCTATAGAGATTAGGGTTAACATATACAAGGCTATTTTAAGCTGGGACAGAATTCACATACCTCTGAGGGCACACACACAAATAGAGCACCCCTAAAATATTTAGAGAATGGGAGAAGTCAAACTTGACTATAGAACAAACCACTTCAGCAAGCATGTTTCTCTTTCCTTATGAATGCTGCAGATTTTGTTAGAAAATTTAACCTTTCTGACTCTCCCCATATGTCTTACGTTTCACCAGAGCAATATCACACTACTATAGAGAAAGGTGTGTGCACGCGCGTGTGCGTGTGTGTGTGAGCATAGGTGCTGCGATGTAGCTAGAACTCAGAGTCTAATCTAATACAGGTTTTAGTAACAGTCAATATTAGTGATGGCTAATATTGTAATTACTAGTGATATTATGGAGCACATAACATGAGTGATACACATTTAATGTCATTTAATCTTTACAAGCTCCTGAGGTTGCTACTGTGATCCTGTTTTTACAAATGCTTTTACTATTTCTAGAAAGAGATGGAACTGAGTGGTAAAGGTGACATTCAAACTTAAGCTGAATGACTTCCAGACTAATGGACTAATTCCTAGACCACACAGTTTTGAAAACAGGAAAGTGACCACTGTGTGAAACTTCTGTTCCCTCCTCAGGGAAATGAAGACAGTAGTCTATTTTGATTTAGTTATTGTATTTGAAAGATATGCTTTATTATCTTCTGAAATTTACTTTATGTCCACGTATGTCAAATTTTAGTTTCCTTAGAAGAAGGAGGAGAATTAAAGTTATATTGTTTCTTTTCCACAATAAGGCAGCTAATATGCAGAAAAATGAATTCATGTACATTTAAAGAGTGTTCATTTGGTTTGATTTTAAATGATTTTTAATATATAAAATAACTTGAATTTAAATTTAAGTCATTTAAAAATCATTAATAGTAATTATTTATTTAAATTACATTTTTTAGAAGTTGAACACTTTTATTTTTCAGTTTATAAGATTTGACTATGAAAGCATGAATAGTAATTTATGAGCTCCACCTCCCCAGCCCATTGGCAATCACCAAACTGTTGTCAGACTTCCACTTCTTTTTTTTTTTTATTAATTAATTTTTGTTACAGATGTTTCTCCTTTTTCCCCCACTGATTCCCCCCTCCCCCTCCCTCCCTGCTCTTTCCCCAGTTTGTTGTCCATGTCCACTCTTCATGCATACATGCACATAAGTTCTGTGGTTTATCTCTCCCCCACCACCCCCTCTTCTGGGGATTGTCAGTCTGTACCCCACTTCCACGTCTCTGGGACTACCCCATTCCTCAGACTGTTATGTTCATTATATTCCACAAATAAGTGAGATCATATGAAACTTGTCTTTCTCTGTTTGGCTTGTTTCACTTAGGATGATACTTTCCAGGTCCCTCCATGTAGTCTCAAAGGATAAGAGATCTTTCTTTCTTACAGCTGCGTAATACTCCATTGTGTATATGTACCACAGCTTTTTTATCCATTCGTCTACTGATGGACACTTGGGCTATTTCCAGA
This sequence comes from Molossus molossus, assembly GCF_014108415.1. Lineage (NCBI taxonomy): Eukaryota > Metazoa > Chordata > Mammalia > Chiroptera > Molossidae > Molossus > Molossus molossus. The sequence continues at coordinate 5,570,164 of NW_023425351.1, read as the reverse complement.
TCTTAGCTATTGTAAATAGTGCTGCTACGAGTGTGGAAAAAAGGGGACTCTAGTGCACTGCTGGTGGGAATGCAGACTGGTGCAGCCACTATGGAAAACAATATGGTGTTACCTCAAAAAATTAAAAATTGAACTTCCATTTGACTTTCACTTATTTTTGATGTATTTCTACATAGCACAAAAAAAGTGGAAATTATACAGTTATTGAGTTAATGTTGTTACCGGTCCAAATTCAGTGGGTCCCGTGCTTCGAAAGGCCAAAAATAAAAACATCAGAGTTTGGAGTAAAGAAAGGTTGGTTGATTGAGAAGGCACCAACCAAGAAGATGAGAGATCTAATTCTCAAGTCCATCCTAAGAAAGTACAGAGTTCAGGCTTCTTTTATGTCAAGGGAAGGGAAAATGGGAGGGGCTCTTTTCACAAAACTTGAGCCACCAGCAGAATTTCTCTAATGATCAGGGTGTCTGTATGCAAGAAAAAGTAGGTGCTATTAGGCCAGGGCAACAGTGCAGACTTGCACTGGAGTCAGAGACCCAGCATGTCACTCTGTTACAATGTAACTTAAAACACATGTTATTTTCCCATGTATGTCATATTGGCTGAATAATACACAAATATTCTTTTCATTGTGTGATGCACAGAATCAGATTTGTGATATTTTGAGTCAATTTCCCAAACTTCTCTTTTAAACATCTAATGATGGGAAATATTCTTAAAAATATTTTGGCTTGTTTCTAAATTTTAACTACACACAATATTAAGAATATTTTTATTAAAATAAAAACAGTATTATAATAGGTTATTAAAACTATCATTTATTTGTACAGGACTTAATGTATATTTAATAAGTCCCTCTAGAGATTTGATTATTCCCAAAAGTCTAATTAAAAATTAATTGGCAGCATTTAATTTTGATAGTATGTATTTCCTCTCATTTTTAATTGTTAGAATAGTAACCAAAGAGGAAAAATAATTATTTATAGCTGAAGAATTTATCCCATGTCTGCTCTTCTTTTTTATTAAAAATCACAGATTTGGTTTGTTTTATTTTATTTTTCTTTATTGATTATTAGAGAGAGAGAAAGAGAGAGGGAGAGAGAGATAGAAACACTGATGAGGGAGAACATCAATTGGCTGCCTCCTGCCCCCCACTGGGGATGTGGCCCACAACCTGGGCATGTGCCCTGACCCGGAATCAAACCAGCGACCTCTTGGTGCGTGGGTCAGATTTCGTTAGTTTTAAATAACTATGTCTAATGACTTCATTATTTTCTGATTCACTACAAGTTCAAGTAAAAGAAACAGCAGCAAACATAACAATAAAGAACATAATAGTTTAGTTATATATTTTATAAAGTAATTTATATTTAATATAATATAAAAATATTTATCTTTCATCTTTTATCATTTCCATTTTTAATTCCAAAAATGCCATTAACTTGAAGAAAATATAGCTATTATTATAGCAATGATAATTATAACAGGAAAAGTGAGAAAAAAGTGACTTCCCATATTAGCAAATATTGGACTACATAATTGTAATGGGAAGAAGAGCAGAAATCATACTGATACATGCAAAACCTTGCTATAGGAATAATTCACCAATATCTGGCAACTTTGTCTTTAGTTTTATGTTTTAAGTATAATAGAAAATTTATTACTGGCAATAGTAATGTGGTCAGTAATTAGTCTAAAAACATTATTGTTTTATTTGTTATTTTCAAATAAAAATACTCTTTGTCATGCCCATTGACATCTGAATACATTAGGAATATTATATACATTATTAGCAAAGTTATTTGTAACACATTTTTTCTGTGTATTATTGCTTTATAAATCTGAGTCATATCCCAGAAAGGGCAATGTTTGGTCTTCTGAAAGTGTCCGGGGACACTTGGAATAAATCTAAAAGACTTGGATACTTCTAAAGAGAAGTCATAAATGAGAAAAACACACAAAGATACATTTAGCTAATATTTTGTTACTGTTATTAAATGATACTTTCCAATGAGCAAAAAGTATTCTGTAGGCTATTATCTCTATTGAGGTCAAACTCACACTCTATTTAATGTCACCATCATCAGATTGTGTGTTATCTTTTTGTACAGTAAGAAATGTTGCTAGTACAAGTTGAAGCCAGAAATCCTAACTTCTATTTTATGGATATGCTTTAACGTCAATTCGGAGAAGAAATGTATTCATTATGGACTCTGAGTCCTGGAATTGTGGCTGCAGTGACCATTTTTTTCAAACTAAATTTATTGGGGTGACATTGGTTACTAAAGTTACACAAGTTTTAAGTGTACAGTATTATACATCATCTGTGTATTGCCTTGTATGCTCATCACCCAGAATTTAGCCTTCTTCTGAACTGTGATCATTTTCAGTGAAGATTTAGTGATATTGTAGTGTGATTTTATGACAGGCATCTCCAACCGTGCGTTAGTCGACATGATTTAAGGTATGACCATGTTAGCAATCTGAATTGATGTCTGCCAGCCTGTGTAACTCCAGGTTTTCATCAGGACAGTGACCTGCTGGACCAGCGGAAACACTGTTTCACTGTGCAGTCCGAGTCTGGGGAGGACCTCTACTTCTCCGTGGAGTTGGACTGTGACCTTGCCCAGTGGGAAAGAGCCTTTCAAACAGCAACCTTTCTAGAAGTAGAACGGATACAGGTGAGAGTTGACGGAATTTGAGGATCTGTGACACAAGATACATGCCCACTAGCCTCAAGTTCTCATATAAACTCAAATTAGCATGAAAAGACTGTTCTCGGAGTCTTGACTTTCTCCTCAAATACATTCAATAAGTAGCCATTGTGATTAAATGAATAATAATTCAGCTCTGAAAAACATTTTAATTTTTCTATAATTTGATCTCTCTCGGCTATTTCCTTTCACTCATCAAAATGTATTGGTAATTGTAATTAGAATCAGTTCCACTTTAAATCTAAAATGAAATGCTCTGGTTTGAATTAACCCTTTACAAGACAGTTTGCTGTTCTTCAGTCACGACCAGCTAGTTTTCAGCTAAATGGCTTCATTCACGCTAACAGCTTTTTCTTGCTAGAAAGCCTTCATTTCATCTCTACCTTTCAAAACTACACATAGACTTTGAAAATATTTTCATAGATTATATCATCTTTGAAGATTTTGCTGATTCCAGTCTACCCTGCCTACCGATTACCAATAATTCTGTTCAAACCCTCCCACTTTCGAACATCAATATTACTTTATTTTGTCACCAATATGATTTTCTTAGCTCTGCTCACACTGTCTTGTATTGGAGTGAAGTGTGCTTGACATTGAGTTAGAGTTAGCTTGGGGTATTTCATTCATGTACCGACTGAAGTATACAGTGCATTTTGCATATCACAAGTATTCAATAGATATCTACTAAACTTTATTTCTTAAGTATGAAGTTATATGTAGGTCAAACTTTATAGAACCTTCAGCCTCTAAGCCTGTAGAACCATGAAATGGAACAAGTTACCAAATTCTGACTCTGCCTCTGACCGCTGACAGAGACATGTGGCAAAACTGGACAGTTAGGGTGCACTTGCCACAAGCAAATGGATTCAGAGCTAGGGCCTAAAGAAACACAAAAGTAAATACTTGCTTTTGAAACAAATATATGATGAAGATAATACAGCATTACATAATTCTGGAATGCTGTCTACAACAGGAGACTTGGGAGCATATTTTTTCAATATGTTAAACTGATTTGTGACATATATTGTTTTTGTTGTTGTTATTGTTGTTTTTCTGACTACAATCCTGTATTCAGCACAAGCCGCACAGTATGACAATCAGGGGAAGGGGACCGAGAGAAGACCCAAATGTCACTCATTTCATTTCTCAGTTGACATTTTCTAGTAGTTCTGCTGATCTGCCTGTATCTAAAAATGCTAAAGTAACTGAGAAACATTGTTTTAACAATTTAACTGTATAGAAACTCAATTCAGCAAATCATTATTTTATATCATAAACAGAGAGATAAAATTATCTTAATTATTATTTTATTTCAAGTATCAACATCTAAGACCATTTTAAAGCATTAAAATATGTTAGTTTAATAAGAGTTGCCATTTTAAATTTATAGTGATATTTTTAGGTTTTCCTAATTATCATTTTTCTAGAATATACACTTCACTTGGAAACAACCACATGGTGTTTTCTTCCTGCTGTTCTCTCAATTTAAGATTTCATTTTAAGTAAATCTCCTGATGTTTGGAAATGGGAGAGATAACATGTTTTTTCACTGTTTTTCAATAATGTTTTTTAAAAATATCTGGGTTTCATATTCTCCAAGCTGATGTGCTGAGAAGTACATTTCCTTGTACTATGCACTTATCTAGTCACACTGACAATCCACGGTGCCCCTAGTAAGTGAAAAGTAAAATATTTAATCCCTTTTAAGCTTTAGATTTTAAAATATATTTTGTAATTTCCCTGTCATACATATTCTATAAAAATATGAAAATATTTTTATATTATTCACTGTATCAGAAATCAATATTCAATGACAAACAATTTGGTGGTAGTGTTTTCAAGGATATGAATATATTTATATGAAAAGCATTACAATGTTTTTGTCTGTGTTCTCAATATTCCCACTACCATTAAAGTTGATAAAGAAATAAAATAAAGAGGTAACAAGACTTACTGTAAAAAAAAACAAAAAACAGAAAGGTTTAAAATTAATGAATTAACTAATACAATTAATTAATAAATAAAATTATTTTTATTTTGAAATTGGTTCTCATTAATGGGACTCACATTTCCTAGCTTCTAATCTATTCCTTTACCTATTTACACATATTCTGATCTCTAGTGTATACTTAATAATGATGTAAATAGCAAAATTTTTATTTAAGGGGTAATTCCTTAAATGCAGGCATTTGCAAAAATTCTACATTGTCATTTAAAATAAAGGTTAACATTTGGAAAGTTTAGAGAATAGTAAAATAGGAAGGTGAAAGTCTATATGAATAAAATCTTACAAAATTTCTCTAATACTCAAAGTACCAATATAAGGCCTAATCCATTTACAGTATTTCTAATATTTTTGCTTGTCTTATTTTTTTAAACAGCTTTCCCAGAGTAAGTGAACGGTACTAGGATTAGTAGATAATTGTTTTGAACTTACACTAATTCATTTATTAAAAATATAGCTTTTATAAAATGGTACTTTTAAGAAAAAAGTATATTATTTTAAAAAATTGATTTATTGTAATTTTTATTGCAGACTCTTTCATATGTGCTTTATCAAGCTATAGACTGTAAACTCTCATCTATAAAGGCATATAAATATTTTATGTGTGATTATTTTCAAATGTATAATAATATTTAATTGTGCAAAAATCTTTCAAAGCTTTTCTAGTTTGAACTTCCCTAAAAAGTATTATTTTTTTATTTTTTAACTATAATTTAATTTATATTATAAAATAAAAAGAAATTAATAAATCAAATATTTCAGTATTGAGTGTATTCTTTATATATGCTTATTAAGATTATATATTATATAATTAAATTTTAGTATGTCTCAATTTATATCATATATGTTTATAACATATTATTTTCATTTAATAGTTATTGAGACAATGTGATTGAATTAGTAATTCTGAGCTTAAAGAAGTAAATTTAATGTTCTATAATGTGTAATGTTTCCACCTGACATATTCTTTTTAAATGACAGTACTTGACAACTCCAAACAATGATGTCTAAGTTGGAGGAAACAGATAGCCTTGAACTGTCCTTAATGTTGGTAAAGGTTTTAACGACGTAGTAACAGGTGGATGTGCGCAGGAAATCTGCTCATGTGTTAAATAAAATCACACCCAAAATGGACTTATAAAGCCTAGGAAGTTTGTCTTATAGTCTGCTTTTTTGAAAAACTTAATTCAAAATACATAATTTGGCATAGTTGTAACTTTCCTATGTAAATTGGACTTAAACATATGAGTATAGAATATAAATTTTTGGTGATGGCAAATGCATTTATCTATCATTATAGTGAGTATGTGATTCATTTTATATACTTTTAAGAAATATATGTTTTCACTGACTTTTTTAGAGAGAGAGGAAGGAAGAGAGAGATAGAAACATCAATGTGAGAGAGAAACATCGATTGGCTGCAACCTGGGCATGTGCCCTGACTGGGAATTGAACTGGGACCTCTCAGTCCATGGGACGACGCTCAATGTACTGAGCCACACCAGCAGGGCACATTTAATATACTTTTGCATGTAGTATTACAAAACAAATATGATGTCAGGATTGGTACTGAAAATGTGCCTAAGATAGGTTTCTCTTCTCCCTCTCCTTCCTTTTCTTTCACCTTGTTTATTTATAAGTATTTTTCTTTATTTGAATTACCACTGAACTTTGCAACAGAATGCAAATGAAACTGGCCTGTGGACATAAAAATGTAACCTGTTGCATATAAACCCAAAGTTTTTATTTCATATGTATTATTCTTACATTTCTATATCTAAATTTTACTAGTCTTTCCAAAGTGTTTATGTAAGTGAAATTATCATTTAATCTGTCTCAATGTGAAAAGCCATCAGTTGTGGATCTCTGGAGAATCAACACTAGGCAAGTGGTAAATGTCTCTGGGAAGTAGGTTGTGCCACATGGGTGAACATGCAGAGACTGTGAAGGTGAAGATGTTTTGTTTGTTGTGTTTTTTGCCTTGGCCACAGAATCTATGTGTGTGCCTGAGAATTCTCTTTTAATAATATGTATAAAATTAACATGCCAAAAATTTAAGTAAAACCTTAGTCTTTAATAATTCACTTTTGGTTTAAAGAAATGCCATGATGTTTAGCTGGGGGACAGAACAGCTTAACATAATCAAACATGTTTGTACTAGTTTTATTGCCAATATAGCAAGAGAAGTCAGTATGGTACAAGATAAAAACAATCCTTTCAGAAAGATTGGTCCTGCATAAACCCTGGCAGGTCAAAAACCACTCAGCTTCTTTTTCATTAACAGTCAGATGTTGTTGATAACACTGGCTTCCTTACACAATTACTGCTAATATTGATAGCTATTATATTAGAACGTATTACAGAAGCTTTCACACAGTCTTGGATAAATATTAGCTATTAATACACTGGATCAACCACATGAAAAGTAACTGTTTTCTGTTCCATCTAGTGCAAGACGTACGCCTGTGTCCTGGAAAGCCATCTAATGGGACTCACGATTGACTTCAGCACAGGGTTTATCTGCTTTGATGCGGCGACAAAGGTAATTTGTTCGGGTCAGCTCTGAGCAATGTTCTGCAGACGCTTTAATTTAAAAATGATTGAAATAACTGTAAACTCCTGTCAGCATTTTAATTATCACATGTCAAATATAAGATTCTCATTTTTGTTAATAAAGTTAAATTATACATGAATGTGTTTATATAAAACAAAAGTTTAACATTGTAATAAAACAAATGTGTTGCCAAAAATGGTAGAACTAGACAAACTAAAATATGTGTGTGTGTGTATATATATATATATATATATATATTTTAAACAAAATATTCCCTTGATTATTTTTCTTTAGCAACATCTCTAATGTAAAAATGGGGGAAATATAATTTTTAGTTTTATAGGTAATATGTTAGAATTATAGAATGGAGGAATTTGAGTGTTTGGAGTTTCCAGTCAAGGAGTATAATGCTTATCAACACTTAATACGGTCTCGTACGACCCGATTCCACGCCCTCTCCATGACGGTCCTGACTTTGCAAGGGATGTGTACTGAATGAGAAAAGGCACCTCTCAGCCAGTCACATCTACAAACTCTTCAAGATGCACTGACCCCTGCCCACCGCCAGTCTCCTTCCAGTTCTGGAGCCACTGCTGCAGGTTCTGACTGGGCTCTGGTCCCCACAGAAGCCACTCTCTTTCTTCCCACAAGGGCATCCATTCTTTATATCCACCCCGCTTTCTCCTTTATCAAAGTATGGTTTAAGAATCAGTTTAGATTTATTCCTTCTTGCTAATTGTAAGGATTAATGGTAATCCTCTATTGAGAAACTTGTATTTTAACTAGAAATTAAACCTTGTACAGGATTTTCAAAAACACATGCAAATAAAACAAGACAGCAATAGAAATGTGTAGAAAGACCGAGTGCACACACAGTGGGGGGGTTTTGATGTAGAGAAAATGGGAATCTAGTGGTACAGTCCAGTTGGTCGTGGCCAAGTAGTAGGTGGGTTGGGGTTTGAAGAGCCTATGAAATTCATAATCAAAATTGTCCCACAAAATCTCTCTTTTATTTTTTATCCTCACCCGAGGACATTTTTGCATTTATCTTCAGACAGAGTGGGAGAGAGAGAGGGAGGAAGAGAGAGAGAGAGAAACACAGATGTGAGAGAGATACATCGAGTGGTCGCCACCTGCACAACCCCAACTGGGACCAGGGACAAACTGCAACTGAGGTACATGCCCTTAGTGGGAACTGAACCCAGGACTCTCTGGTCCACGGACCGAAGCTTTAATCACTGAGCAAAACCAGCCAGGGCAAAATCTCTCATTGTTTTAAGGATTGCCGATGTTCCTTTTTATTTTGACATTGTAAAATTAAATAGCACACATGCTGGTAAGAGCTGACTGTCCAGTGCATTGCCTTTGCTTAAGGCCAAAAATATTCTTCTCCAAATATGGAATTTCAGATGCTAGCAGCTTCTTTAGTGTCTCTCATATAAGACTTATATAAACTTTTCCTATGATTAAAGTCTTTTTTATAAGTTTTAAAGTTTTTTTTAAATTTATTTTTAAAAATTTATTTAGGTGACTCTGGTTAACAAAATTACACATGTTTCAGGTGCACAGTCCCACAACACATCATCTAAACACTGTACTATGTGTGTACCACCCCAACTCAAGTCTCTGTCCACCAATATTTATTCTTTGATATCTTCCTCCACTTCCCCACCCCCAATAATATCCACACTGTTGTCCATGTCTATTGTTTATTTTTCTTTCATTTTTTCTCAATACCTCCAAGGCCCCAGTTCCTCAGGCCTCCTCCCTAATCTCTGTCTATAGGTCTATATTGTGCTTGATTGTTCATTTTGTTCATTAAATTCCACATATGGGTGAAATACATGGTACTTGTCTTTCTCTGACTGACTTTTTCACTTAGCGTAATGCTCTCCAGGTTTATTCATGCTGTTGCACAGGGTAAGATTTCCTTCGTTTGCATGGTGGAGTAGTATTGCATTACATAAATGTACACTGCTTTCTTATCCACTCATCTACTAATGGACTGCTTCCAAATCTTGCCTATTGTAAATAATGCTGCAATGAACGCTGCATGTATCCTTTCAAGCTAGTGGTTCAAGTTTCTTCGGATACATTTCAGGAAGTGGAATTGCTGGGTTGTAAGGCAGTTCCATTGTAATATTTTGATTTAACTTCATACTGCTTTCCACGCTGGCTGCACCAATCTCCATTCTCACCGGCAGTGCACCAGGGTTCTCTTTTCTTCACGTCCTTGCAGCCAACGCTTGTTGCTTGCTGATTTATTGATGACAGCCAGTCTAACAAGTGTGAGGTGATATCTCACTGTGGTTTTCATTTGCATTTCTCTGATAATTAGTGAAGTTGAGCATCTCATATGTTTATTGGTCATTGTATGTCCTCTTTGAAGAAGTGTCTGTTCATGTGCTCTGCCCATTTTTAATTGGATTGTGGTTTTTTGGTGTTGAGTTTTGTAAGTTCTTTATAAATTTGGGGTATTAACTGCTTATCAGATGAATCATTGGTGAATATGTTCTCCCATTCAGCGGGTTGTTTTTTCATTTTTTTGATGATTTCCTTTGCTGTGCAAACATTTTTAGCTGATATAGTTTCATTTTTAAATTTTTATTTTGTTTCTCTTGCCCCAGGAGATATATCAGAAAAAAATATTGCTACGAGATATATTTGAGATTTTACTGCCTATGTTTTCTTCTAGAATTTTTGTGGTTTTGAGTCTAACATTAAGGTTTTCAATCCATTTTGAGGATGAATTATACCATTTTGTGTATGGTATAAGAATAGGATCTAATTTCATTTTTTTTGCACAATGTATGTTCAATTTTTCAAACACTGTGTATTGAATAGACTATCTTTAGCCCATTCTATGTTTTTGCCTCCTTAATTTAATATTAATTGACCATAAAGGCATGAGTTTATTTCTGGGTTCTCTATTCTGTTCCATTGATCTATATGTCTGTTTTTATGCCAGTACCATGCTGTTTCAATTACTATGGCTTTGTGGTATAGTTTGATATCAGATAGTGTATTTTCTCCAACTTTGTTCTTCTTTCTCAAGATTGCTAAGGCTATTCAGGATCTTTTGTGGTTCCAAATAAATTTTTAGAATATTTGTTCAAGTTCTGTGAAATATGCCATTGGTATCTTGATAGGAACTGTATTAAATCTATAGATCCCTTTGGGTAGTATGGATATTTTAATGATGTTAATTCTTCATATCCATGAATATGGTATAATTTTTCTAAATACAATACTCTAAAATCAGGATAGGCTCATCAATATTAAATCAATCTAATGAATTTACTTGTTTAATTAGTAATTAATCAAGTTCATATGTATTTAATTAATGTACTAATTTTAAAAAATAAATTAAACTCATTTTTTTAAATTTAAATTCTAATTTTTTAAAAAGGAAAAATTATTGCCACAATTGTCCCCAAACTTTATCAATCCCATGGTAGAAGAATCTCATACTAGATGAGGAGAAGTCAAGAAATAAAATTCATTTAAACACGTATCTGAGGGCCTAAATCTATTCTGAGTCTCTCTTTAAGGCCACCACAATGCAAATCTGTATCAGGGTTCTTTGTGTGTAAGGGAAAACGTAATGATATGAACCATCTTCACATCATGCTGATGTTCTCCTGCCTGGTGTGCTGAGCAGGAGGGATTCACCAGAAGAAACTAAGCAAATTGGTGTGATGCCATTTGGGGCAAACCTTTAAGCAGGACATGAAATTTTAGTTAGAACAGGTTGGACACGCAGGACTAACCAAAGCCTTCAGGAGCAGTGATCATTATCCTTCCGTTTTCTGACTGTTGTTGGAAATGTCTAACTTCAAGGCAATCAGATAATTGGGAGGCATGGAAAATAATCTGTACACATTATAATTAAGATAGTATTATTGTTAAAACTATAGCACTTGTAGTGTAAACGGGAGAGTTATTAATGATTATGTCAGGACAACAAAACCACTGAGCTGACCTTACTGCAGGAAGGTTGTATCACTCCATGGGGTGAGCCCAGAAGATGTTCTTTTTAAATACAATAAAAGGTAGTTTTTACAACTAAATTAAAATATGTTTTATTCTAATAATTTATTAAAATAAATAATATTTTGATGCTTTCTCTATATGCATGTGGAAAGAATCCTTAAGAATGTATCCAGCAAATTTTTAAAATATTTGAATTCTGGAGATTATGGCAACAATACTCCTCATACTCTATAAGTACACATTTTGTCTTTCTTCTCTGCGTCTTGATCAGTCTTTGAAGTGACAGGAGGCAAACAAACCAAAGTTCTTAGGATAAAGTACAGATCCCCGGAAGGGAGAGTGGTGTTCTCAGTGGCTCACTGACCCCATATGAAGCAAATATTGAGAGAATTGACATATTAATATATTTTGAAAACCTTATTTTTCATTTTTTACAAGAAATTAACAAAAAAAAAGCAATAATGAAAAAATTAAACTAAAAGACCGTATCAGAAACTTTTAGGGTAGGGAATGAGAATCAGCATGATTTAGATTGTATTATAATTGCTACAGGCTTAGAAGCTGTGAGGTGTCTAGAAATGTCAAACTGGTTCTTTTTACTATTACTTGTGCATGAAAGTCCCCAGGGAAAACCATTTTCCTGAATTTTCCAGAGAGTACAAGACACACTAAATATATTTCACAAACTTCACTTTACATTAACAACATAAGTTATACATTCTTCTTTTCCCCTTAATGTTGCTGGGGTGACTATGCCACAGAAATTTATTGTCACATACAGTATATCTTGTCCTTTATCATCTTCATTTCTATGAAATAGTAGACTTTTCCTTCAGTGTTGGAGAAAGGTTTTCTCACTAATGGGTCAAAATACGATATTCCAATGCTTATATAATTTGCATATCTAAAAGTATAGATTTGTTGCCATTATGTTCCTTTAAAATGCATATGTGTATTAATTAATCATATCCATTAATAGATTTCCATGTACACAGAGACTTCAGCAGTAACAGTTTTTACTGATAATTGCTGTCTATAGAGAGACACAACAGGGGTGTATACATCAGTCTTAAGTGTTCAAAGAAGCTTCACAGAAATGGAGACACCGAGAGTGAGATTATCCAGACAAATATCTGTCAGTCAGGAAGAACATTTAATTTGATGTCAGAGGAGATGAGAAATGAAATCTGTGGGTAACTAAGAGCCAGATTACAAACGGGCCCTACTAAAGAATTTGGATTTGTTCTAAGAAGAGAACACCTGTGACGTGTTTGAGACATAGAAGGGAAATGATTAAATGTGTATGTGACAGAACAGAGCCAGCAGAACAGTGTGGACTGAGACTGAGAAACCTGGGCAAACTCCAGCTTCTAATTCTCGGTTTCCCCTGCACTGGGCATCTCTCATTCTATGGCATTCCTGAGAAGTGGTAGGCATGGTAGATGAAGTCAAATAAACAAATTGTTACAGTTGACGGTAGAGCCCTGGCCGGTTTTGCTCAGTGGTTAGAGCATCGGCCCATGGACCAAGGAGTCTCAGGTTCGATTCCGGTCAAGGGCACATACCTCAGTTGCAGTTTAGTCCCTTGCCCCGGTCGGGGTCATGCAAGAGGCAACCAATCAGTGTGTCTCACTCACACTAATCTCTCTCTCCCCTCTCCAACTCTATCTGAAGATAAATGGAAAAATATCTCGGGTGAGGATTATACAAAAAAATAAAAATAAAATAAAAAACAAATTGCCGGTGGAAATAATCCAGTGTATGTTTAGTATGACTGAAAGATGAGGGACAGGAGTGGGAAGGAAAGATGCACTAGAGAAATAAACTGGCCACATGGCTAAGGGCCATTGCGAGTTGGACCGAAGCTGGTTAATGCTGTGGAAAGACCATTCAAGCCCCAGTGTAGGGACTGCATTGATTGGGTGGAGGCAAGACTGAATTAATGGACATTTATATTTCCCCTCAATAATTTAGGAGAATAATTTATTTTTTAAATAAATTTTGTAAAAAAAAAAAAATGAGGACGGGCCCTGTCTATCTATATCAAACAGGTAACACCTGAGCTCCAACAGTGACCATGAGGATGTAGGCCCCTCAGGCTGCAGCCCAGGGGATGCGCCCCGTGCCAAGGGCTCCATGGGCTGTAGCTGGTGCCAGGACTGTTCTGCCTGGTAAACATCCATTACAAGGCGTGGAGCACCACACATTTGGACACTTAAACCTGGCTAATGGTAAAAGACAGTATCACTCATATTCTTACTATTTCCCTGGTAGAGTCTCTGAACCCATTAGTTCCCCCAAATTATTATTGTCTGATAGTTTTTATATTTTAATATTTTAATAGTTGAATTTTTTCAAACTAAGTGAACATTTCTTTTTTTAAAAAAATTTTTTTAATTGATTTTTAGAGAGAGAGGAAGGGAGAAAGAGAGATAGAAACATCGATGAGAGAGAACATCGATTGGCTGCCTCCTGTATGCTCCCCCCTGGAGATTGGGCCCACAACTCGCCTGGGAACCAGAACAGCAACCTCTTGGTGCCTGAGTTGATGCTCAACCACTGAGCCACACCAGCTGGGCAAGAGAACATGTCTTAAAAGCTTTTTTTATTTCAGTGTATCTAAAAACACAGAATATTAAAAAATATTTTTTGAAATCACGATTAGCAAACAGATCTATGAATATAACAAATTATGAAGTAACATTTTAAAGTATGTTAGAAGTGCCTTGGCAGGTTTGGCTTAGTGGTTAGAGCGTCAGCCTGCGGACCAGAGGGTCCCGGGTTCGGTTCCTGCTAAGAGTACGTGCCTTGGTTGCAGCTTGTCCCTGGCTCTTGTTGGGGTCATGTGGGTGGTGACCACTTGATGTGTCTCTTTCACATCGATGTTTCTCTCTGTTGTCCTCTCTCTCTCCCTCCCACTCTATCTGAAGATAAATGCAAAAAAAAGAAGAAAAAAAAAGTCCTCAGGTGAGAATTTAAATAAATAAATAAATAAATAAAATATAAAATATGTTAGAAGTTATTATAATGATATAATGTTTTCTTCTTGTCCCTGTCACTAACTTTCATTATAAATTAAAAACATAATCTGGGGGAAATTTGCAAAACCCATGCATGTGCATGGTGACCTGCATGTTAGGAATGTGTATTCTGTGCAATAAAAGGCAATCTCACCTCAACTGAAATCATTTCCCTCTTGTTTTCTAGATTTTCTCTATAAAATTAGATGTTCTATTCCCAAATAATTATACTTTGGAACTAAATTAATTATGAATACACTGGTCCAAAAAATATCTTTATATTTATAACCTATTCACGCTGTTACTAAGACCCCAACATTTGAATCCATCTGCCTGCACAGACTGACCCAAAAGAAATGTACATGCAAGAGTCTGCAGGATAAACAGTAGGTCTGTGAGAGAACTGGCCAATTTGGAATATGGGGAGCTCATGCTCTAGATCCAGACTCCCAGATGTTGTGTAGTTTACACATTATACAGAGCAAAATCACAAGACTCCATGAGTTAGGGAATTTGGGGTCTTGCTGGACGCTGATTGGTTAGAGGTCAGGAAAGGGTAATAAAGCATTTTTTCAGGTCTTGAGTACAGCTCTGTGTTCTGCTGTTGTGTCCGTCTGCCCTGTCTCATGGGAAAGAGTGTGTGTGTGCGGGGGGGGGGGGGGGGGGGGGCTGTTGCACCTCAGGCTCAGGAGCTGAAACATCACTTAGATCAAGATGTTCTTTAGCCTGTTGGAGTGCCTGACCTCATGATGATTAGTCAGGTCCAGGCTGTGGTCTTCTGCTGCCTCAGGAGCTTTGCCTCAGGGGAAAAGCTAGGTCTATGAGGGGTTTTTGTATATATATATATACAGAGAAAGATGAATCCTAGAGCTAGGATTTAAAACTAAATTTAAT
The DNA here is from genome assembly GCF_014108415.1 of Molossus molossus. NCBI lineage: Eukaryota > Metazoa > Chordata > Mammalia > Chiroptera > Molossidae > Molossus > Molossus molossus. Next base: position 5,554,984 of record NW_023425351.1, on the reverse strand, counting down.
CAAAGTCATAAGGACCCTTGGTTTCAATACCTTTAAGTAGACACTGATTTCTACAGTGTTCCTAAATAAAATTTAGAATAAGTTAATTTGACATTTATTTATAATTTTTATTTTCAAAAGTCTTTGATATGGACAAAATAAGTTAAAGGCTACTAGTTATAAGAAGCTTTGAGTTACTGTTTCTCCTAAAGATATATGCCCTTTATGTACATGCACATTCCATAACAGGTTCATTTGACTCTTTATGAAAAGTCTTTATTTATTTTTAATTGTTTTTTCTTTATTGAATTTTAGAGAGAGGAAGGAAGAGAGAGGTAAAAGCATCGATGAGAGAGAACATCATTTGGCCGCCTCCTGCGTGCCTCCGATGAGGATTGGGCCCACAACCTGGAAATGTACCCTGACCAGGAATTGAACCATTGACCTCTTAGTGCATGGGTCGACGTTCAACCACTGAGCCACAGTGGCCAGGCTGAAAAGCATTTAGATAATTATAATATGAATTTCATAGGAAACCAAGCAGCAATTTTCGGGTCCAGGTTTGTTGTCTTGCCAAATCAAAGAATGAGTTCACGAACAAAGGGGCAAGCAGAAGGAAAGTTTTATTTGAAAGACAGACAGACTCCCCCTAATGGGGAAGGGACCCAAGTGGGTTGCCGGTGAGGCTCCTGTGTCTAGGGGTAGATATATATGCCTCACTAGACTCTGATTGGCCCTTTCAAGGAATCCTGCTTTAGTAACATCCATACATTTTAAAGCTTGTGTTTTCACCTGACTGGGTTTAGCCCTAGGTTATCTAGCTCTAAATTCATATTGCCCTTCTGGGAAAAGCATATGTAAGCATTTTAAAAAGCTCGCCCTATCAGTGAATTGGGGCAGATTTGATTAGCAAAGATATATATTATTTCATAACATTCCCTAGTTGAAAGTAGACAGGTTCTGATTTAAAAACAGACATTAGCCCTGGCTGGTTTGGCTCAGCGGTTAGAGCATTGGCCTGCGGTCCAGAGAGACCAGGTTCGGTTCCCGCTGGGGGCATGTATCTCGGTTGCAGTTTGTCCCTGGCCCTGGTTGGTCATGCAGGTGGCAGCCACTCGATGTGTACCTTTCACATCGATGTTTCTCTCTCTCTCTTCCTCTCTCTCCCTCCCACTCTATCTGAACAACAACAACAAAAAATAAATGGAAAAATGTCCTAGGGTAAGGATAAAAAAAAAAAAAAAACAGATATTGATTAGCTATCCCTGACATTTGTACAGAAGCTTTGCTCCCAGGGAAGAGATAACTTAGTTGGGTGTGCTTAAGAACAAATAAAGTAGCCCCAGGTATCCATAGGGGTCTTAGTGTCTTCCCTTTTTATGATAATTTCAACTTCTCCCAGACTATTAGTAAGGAGGAGGAGGAATGCTCTTGGAACAGCCCTATGCTTGCTTTTGGCTTCTCCCCCAAATCCAACCTTGATTTTCTACAATCCTTTTCAAGATAACCTGGCTTTCTGCAATAGAAACACACTGTACAGTTTCACAGCATAATTTATTCAGCAATCCTGTTGCCTTGCTTCTAGAAATCAGTATAGATATTAATTAGAATAGGTCAGAATCATAGTCGTGAACAGTAAATAAAATTCATTTGCAAACCCATCAGAGTCCCAGAAAAAGGAACTATACAATTAATCCCTGTACCCCTCTTGCCAGAAACCAGGCTTTCTGGTTGGGTTTTTTTGTTTGTTTGTTTTTTTGTTTTTAATTAATTAATTTATTTTTGTTATAGATGTTTCTCCTTTTTCCTCCACTAATTCCACTCTCCCCCTCCCTCCCCACCCTGTCCCCAGCTTTGTTGTCCATGTCCATTGTTCATGCACACATGCATATAAATTCTGTGGTTTATCTCTCCCCCATCACCCTCTCTTCTGGGGATTGTCAGTCTGTACCCCACCTCCACGTCTCTGGGACTACCCCATTCCACAGACTGTTATGTTCATTATATTCCACAAATCTGGGTTTTGTTGTTGTTGTTGTTATGTAATTGACCTGTGCTCCTTCCAAGAGCTTCTAATTTGCATTTCTTTAAATGGGGCTGAGAGTTTCTGGCCTTGGAGGCACAATTTTCCATGCTGATTTTCATTTTATTTTGAGATCTGCGGAGTCTGAATAAACCCTCAGATCTACTGTGTACTGGGTTGAGGTGCACTACCTGTGCGCTGAGCTCCGAGTCATCTCAACTTCCCCACCTCTCAGCCCTCCCTTCCCATGGTCCCATTCCTCACTGCCTAACCTGCCTCCATCGCTCACATAGTTTAAACCTCTTAAAATATAATTAAACCTTTATTTTTAAATTTTATGTTATTTATTTTATAGTATTTAAACTTTCATATCAAAGGTGAATATCAAAAATCCAAGGAAAATTTGAAATATTCAAAATAAACATCTCCTTGTAATGTCTTCCACATAAGTAGAATTTTTAAATATGCATAATGTGCCCTGGCCGGTTTGGCTCGGCGGTTGGAGCGTCGACCTGCAGTACAGAGAGACCCGGGTTCGGTTCCCGCTAAGGGCACATATCTCGGTTGCAGTTTGTCCCCGGCCCTGGTTGGTCGTGCGGGTGGCAGCCACTCAATGTGTCCCTTCACATCGATGTTTCTCTCTCTCTCTCTTCCTCTCTCTCCCTCCCCTCTATCTGAACAGAAAAATGTCCTTGGGTGAGGATAAAAATATATATATATATATATATATATATATGCATAATGCTATGATCTTATGACAATATTTATATAAATCTTAGCATTTTTTACAGTGTCTTTCAATCTTTTAGTTTCTAATTGTGTAATTTATAGCTCCAAAACACAGATAAAAACAGTTAGCTATTTGATGGAATTTTTATGTTATCCTTCAGATAAATTATTTCTTCTTTGATTTTAGGAGAATAAAGAACATTGTATTTTTTTTTTTTTTTTTTTTTTTTTGAAAAACAAACTCAGGCATTCTTAGGGAAACACTTTATCAGGTGACTTCTTTTTAACCCTCAAGCATGTCAAAGATTTACCTAAAGTAAATGTTCAAAAGGGAAATATATATATTTTTTTATCCTCACCCGAGGACATTTCTGCATTTGTCTTCAGATAGAGCAGGAGGGAGAGAGGGAAGAAGAGAAAAAGAAAGATCAATGTAAGAGAGAAACATTGACTGGCTGCCACCCACATGACCCAACAGGGACCGGGGACAAACTGCAACTGATGTACGTGCCTCTGGTGGAAACTGAACTCTGGACTCTCTGGTCTGCGGGCCAACACTCTAACCACTGAGCAAACTGGCCAGGGCCAAAAGGGAAATATTAACCCAAGTTTTCATGCCAGAATATTAGCAAGATGTAATAGAATAATAAAATCCTTGATTTTTGTTCATTACTTACAATACAAGAACATTAAAATTAACACATACTTACTGCCTATAGTATTTATAATTCAAAGTATATAAAAAAACTAAATCAAATAAGAATAAAACATTTATTGGCTAATATATGATTTACATACTTCCTCATTTTATATCCTTTTTCCTCTTATATCACCACTTTACATTTTTTAGGTTTACTTTTATGACGTTTGATAGCTTTTATTTTTCTAGATTAACATTTTTTATTATGAAGAACATTGGTCTTAAAACATTTCTTATTGTATTTTAGATGGTCTTCCCCTCAATCATTAGTTTTGATTAACAGGGATGTTTTTATGAATACAATGTGTTAACCTCTGAAATGCTCACACAATAAATGGGAATAAGAATAGCTGTGTGTCTGTCATGCAACATTATTTTAAAATTAAATGAGACAGTCTGTTAAAAAAGCAACAACAAAGTAAACTAAAAACCGTAAGTCATGGATTCTGAAGTCCTTAAACATTATTTCCAAGGACTCCATCTTTTAATGGATCTTGTCTCAGCCACAGATCACATTCTTTCGTCTAATTCCAGGACTGCATTTCTCCCGCCTTTTATTTCAAATTCTCCTGACCTCCTCCTTAAGCTGCTTCTGCCTCCCACATCAACCCTTGTGGATGACTGTCTTCATCTTTAAAATGGATATACGGATGGCCCTTTTCTCGTAGGGTCACTGTATGGTCTGAATGAGACAGTGTATCTGCAATGTGTGCACAGTGAGTGCACGTTGTGAGCCTTCCTTACTGGTCAGTCGCTCGCACACTGGTGGCCAGTTCCGACGGCTGCCGGGCAGCAGCACAAACAACTTTCCTACTGTGCTGCCAATCTCCAGATGACAAAGTGACACTGTATTTTCTAGAATTCTTGATCAATCAATAAACATATTTGTCTCCTAAATTCTAGTCCTTGTGGGTCTCTGTTTTCATAGAGGTCGTTGCTCTCTTGACTCCTAGTAGACAAGATTGACATTAAATAAGTGATCAGTAAGTTTAATGGTTCTCAGCGGAGGGAGTTCAGGATAGCATGGTAGCACATACATGACGTTAAAGGGACAGTAGGTGGTAATTGGAGAAAATTACATTTTACCTGAGAATTCGTGCTTCATGAGCAGCCTAAACGTGGTGTGGTATACCAAAGATTCAACAGGCATCATAAACAAGCAAAGTATATTGTGGATTTAAATGCCAAGGTGTAGTTCTAGTAGCTTTCCCAGGTTCTGTGCAGGGCTGTATAACTTATGACTCACTCCCAATGACTTCTGTCTCAGGAGACTTCCTGGCCTCTAATACAAACACATTTCTAATTGGCAGGATTCACCAGAAAACCAAAATATAAAGTTTTTCCAAATGCAGTTTTACACTCCGACTGCTTGCAATATTGTTTGGCCTTTTAAACTAAATCAAAATGATTCAATGCAGAAAGCAAGATTATATATCCCAAGGTAATTCAGTGTATGTTGCTGATTTAATTAATGCAATAGTTTCCCAAGTTATGAATTTTACATCTGACCAATATAAACTATTAACTTCTAGAAAAACAAATCTTTTAATTTGAGAATTTTTTATGATGCTCAGGGGGATAAAAGATTACATGATTGATTTATACCAATACAGTTCATAATTAAATTTTAGAAATCAAATTAGTAAATGTGAAGAATAGTGTTACCTCACAATAAAAATATGGAGAAACTTACGTGTTCAATGAGCAGTTATTGAATAAAGTGCTTAATCTCTGTCGGGGCACAACCTGCAGAAGACCTGCGGGAGGGGGAACCGCGGTGGGGAACTCGCTGCGGGTGTTTTGACTTTGATGTACTTATCTCAGTAAATGCATCTATTTTTCACCGAGCCATTACTATCTATTGAGCTGGCAATTGTGTGTGCATATGTAAAAAGAAAAAAAAAATCAGAACAGAATCTATTTGTATAGAGAATTGGTAATAGGAATTATAAGTGAGACTGAATTGTATCATGTTGCCAGAAAACAGCAACAGCAATAAACAAATGAAAAACAAAACCCCAAATATTTGAGAATTTATACCAACAAAACCAAATTTTCTTGCCCGTATTTATTATGTAGACAACATGCAAAGTTTCTCGAAATAAAATTAGTATGTTAAGAATAACAAAAGGCCTACCGTGTCCAACAGCATGTGAACACATGTTCATGCTCCCTTTCTCGCGAGCATTTTGCTTATTCTGGAAAAGTTTACAATGTAATTAAATTAATTATTCTGTACATCAGCTCACCAGGTTGATGAGATTGATGACTTTATGACAAAATAACCCACAAGGTCTGAGTTTTAGCACTTATTCTTTTTTTTCTTCATTATAGATTTCAAATAAACTCTTAGAATGAAAATGATACTCCTTTTTGAATGTTTCATATAATTTGATAGAGATTTTATACATATATATGTATGTATGTATGTATATATAGAGAGAGTCCATTTTGAGACATTCAATTTAAATGAAATATGTTTGGTGGAGACTCTGAGACTGGGGAATTGCATCGTCTTTAGCTCAGGCAATCCTCCCGATGATGAATTTCTGTACTGTTAACTCCAGCTCGGACCTGCGCTTCGACCTCTAACACTGCATAAACAGTGTGACCAGCGCTGAGTTTGCTGTTCATTTTGGTCTGACTCCTTTGCATTTCTATCTCAGCTATCAGAAAAAACCTGAATTGTGCGTTATATTTATGCTGCTTTCTCAACAACTCCCTCTAAATAAATGCAGGGGGTGTGCTAGCTGGGATAATTTTGTCCCATTTAGATGATTGCAATATCATTCAAACAGGCCTTTCGATTTATTTATTGAACACACCCTTTTATGCATCTACTATGTGCCAAAGCTACTGATAGACACTAGGAATACAAAAATAGATACAGTTAGCTTCTCTCAGAAGTCTAAAGTCGAATGGGAAAGACATATCTGGACTTGGGTGCGTTCAGGTAGTGTGGTGAGAAGCCAGGGCACTTTGAGGGTTACATTTCCCACACCAGTGCCAGGCTCACCACACTTTACAGCGTCAAGTCAACTCTGTCGTTAGTCTCTCCTGTTAAATTACACTAGTAGCTTCCTACTGCCTTTAAGACAGCCCTTAGCATAGTAGAGAAGCCTTTTAATGTTCTGGCTCTGCCTGCAATTGAGCATCATCTCCTGCATTTCCCCAGCGTGGTGGCGCAGGCATACTCCATTGACAAATAACAGTCCTGCGACTTATTTTTATCCTTGAGTGCAAATCTTTTTCCAGAAAGCCTTCTGATTTGGAAGTCTCTGAGAACAGAGAACTGTAAGCATACCCTAACATAACACTTAGTATTCATTATGTATTACAATGGAGTCTGATGGAAATATTAACTCTAACCGCTTTGTCCAGACTCAGGCACACAAAATGAATCCCATAACTAGTGGTAAATATATTAATGAATATAATTATTTTAAGGAAATAAGTGAAATTGGTAAGTTTTCATCTATTTTGTGATCTTTTGATATTTCTATGTTTATCCTTTTATTAATTGCCACCATTCAAATTTACAAAATTTATAAAATTGGTATGTAGTTGAAGTACTAATTTCAGTAAAATGTAATTACTTAAGCTCAGAAAGGTTTAATTAGGATAATTTTACATGGTTGAAGAAGTGAGAAGTATAAAGATGTGTAAAGAAAAATAGTTTTGCAGAAAATGTCTCTCATGCTTTCTGGTAAATATGCTCTTAGCCCACCCACATAAAGAGGAAGAAAAGAGAGACACTTTCAGAATATTAACTATGGCAGGGGTAACAGCTGGATAGAAGACAAAAAATACGTGTACCTGGACTTTTTGCCACGTTGAAGGACGATGCAAAATGAAAGTAAGACTGTGCAGTAAGATTTGATGTACCGATTAAGTAGAAGACCCATAAAGACAATTTGAGAAAAATAAATAAATAAATAAAAGTATGCTTGTGGGTATTGCTGGGCAAACACTAGTTCAATGTCAAATACCAGGCAATAGTGTTATATGGAGTGAATTGAATCCTGGCTTCAAAGCATCTTTGTTGTAATCTTTAATTTGTTCTACATTATAAGTCATAATCCATATATATATATATTTAGTGTTTTTGCCCCCTCAGTAGAAAAATGGCCTATTTCTATTTCTCATAAAATAGATGACGTCATGCTTAAATTACCTTTAGATGTAGAAGTTGTTTCAGTTGTTTTTAAGAGGCATTGTTCTGTGGTACATGGGACTTTGGGGCATGCAGGCCGGGAATTGATAAAGGATGCATTACAGGTTATTTTATCCTATTTTTGTTCAACATCAAAGTTTTTATTATCATTGTGTAACTTCAATTTTATTTATGTATGATTAATGGATTTTATTTTTGAATAGTCTGCATTTAAGCACCCCTTGATGCTATACAAGTTGAATTCATTCACTTACCTGTGACCCTCAGTCATAGCCAGCCTTGTACCCCAGCTCACTGATGGATTACAGCAAGATTTTAAATCTTTGTTATAAATAACAAAATAAATAGTAAGTGCAGGCTTTTCTTTTTTCCTTCCTACTGACGCTATCTAGATAAGTGGCATTTCCAAATGTTAAGCCAATTCTAACAATGGCTCTTAAACAAATAAATAGCTTGTGGGAACTTTTTACTTTTAAAGGGGAGGGGAGAAGCTTGAAATAACAACATTATTAGGAAGAAGAAACTATGACTCAGAACACACTATGTTTGAAAAAAAATCAGTAAATTGCTTTTCTGGCTTTAGTATTTTATACGAAATGGGACTCTGGGTTGCTCCTCTATTTTAAGAAAGGAATCTGGCATGTGCAATGAAAATTCACTTATAATCATTCTCAATAAATGTGTCTGTGATGTTTAGTTAAGAACATAATTATAGAAAAGCAAAGAACCAGGTTGAGATAAAAGAAGAAAAATGAACCATGGAGATTAACAGACTAGGGTTTTATTTCCACTTATTGGTTATGAAATAGTATGAAATATATGATGTTTTCTTAATTGTATTGTCTGGAGAATGTCAATACTCTAGCTAGTGCAGCTCCTGCATAGATTAGAAAAAATATAAGACAGGGCCTAGCACAGTGCCACATTATTGTGATAACGAAGACAATGTTACACAGAAGGACAGCAGACACACAGAATGCTTCACAGGTACTAAGTGAGGTACATTTTCTTTTTTTAATCTTCACCCAAGGATATATTTTTCATTGATTTTTTTTTTTTTTTTTTTTTTTTAGAGAGAGATAAGGAGGGAGAGAAAGAAACATCCATGTGAGAGACATGGCTCAGCTGCCTCCCACACACACCCCAACCAGTGATCGCACATGCAACCTGGGTATGTGCCTGACCGGGAATCAACCCACAACCTTTTAGTGTAAAGGACAATGCCCCAACCATCTGAGCCACCTGGCCAGGGCTAAATGAGGTACTTTTATTTATGTATTTTTTTATGTTTTTATTGATCTTTTAGAGACAGAGGAAGGGAGAGGGAGAGAGAGATAGAAACATCAATGAGAGAGAAATACCAATCTGCTGCCTCCAGCACGCCCCCTACTGGGGATTGAGCTCATAACCTGGGCATGTGTCCTGACTGGGAATCGAACCAGTGACCTCTTGGTGCATGGAATAACGCTCAACCCACTGTACATGCATTCACTCATCGAAGTCAGGAATAAATGATAGATTCCATAGTATGTCCTCATTATCTTCATATGAAATATTCTGCTTGATAATAATCAGTGTTTCATCTTCAATCACACATGGATTAATCATCGTTTGTAAGCACATTTTAAAAATTGATTCCTGGTTTTAGAATGACGAACTTAAAATATAAACCCCAAATGGCATTAAATCTAAGGTTTTTACCATTTATCTGTTTGACTTCATTGTTTTAAATATAATGTATCTATTATAAAGATGAACTCAGAGGCAAATAAATAATTTTTCAGAATCTTTTTTTCTTTTATCCTCACTCAAAGACATTTTTCCATTTTTTGTTCAGATAGAGTGGGAGGGAGAGAGAGATAGAGAGAGAGAGAGAGAGAGAGAGAGAGAGAGAGAGAGAGAGAAACATCAACCCACTGGGGACAAACTGCAACCGAGATACATGCCCTTAGCGGGAACCAAACCTGGGTCTCTCTGGACCGTAGGCTGACACTCTAACTGCTGAGCAAAACAGTCCAGGGCCGTTTTTCAGAATCTTTAATTGGGAGAGTACTTTGGTCAATAAGTTTTTACCATATATTTTTATATTACTTGCTTTCTTTCTTGGTCATCATTAATGACTGTATTATAAACACAGTACTGAAAATGCTGTGATTCATTGTGTTGGTCTTTCTTCATACATAGAGTTCCCTTTGCTGGAAAGCTTTTAAGCTCTTAAATGTATTTAAATGTATCTTCAAAATGCCAGATACATTTTACATTTATCAATTCCTACACTCATTCAACTAAATAGTGCCTTAGATACTATTGCAGTCTGTCAAAAACAAGCAAATAAGTTTTAATAAATCAATAAGGTATTTTGGAACAATTATCACTATTTGAAACTCATTAAATATTTTATTTTACAGTGTGAATTTTTATCATTTCTCAAAATATATTTTATGGGAAAAGCTTACAATATATATTAAAATTACTGTCCTAAAATATTTTACATTGTCACTAGCATTTATGCAAATTTATATTATATTATATTATATTATATTATTATATTATCTTGCTAACTTTAGTCATAATTCTCAATGATCTTTACTGATTTAATTTTTGGGAAAAAATAAGTTATTTTAATATTATCACATTGTTTCTTATTTGTAGGGAGAGTAAACATTCTCATATTTACTAAAAATAATTACTATTTTTCTAAAATTTTGAATAACCTCCTTTTAAAATTATTTGCCTTTTTATTTATTAACCGTTTATGATTTTCCTTATACTTTACCATATTTGCTGCTATAGGCCAATCATTTTTTTGCTTTTTAAATTTTTTCTTGACATATATTAACTGTACCTAATGAGTATATAATTCTCATTATTCCTAAGTCCAGAAATCCTTCTTCTCAAAAGTTACTAAATGTTCATTTATATCATACTTGTAGTTTCCCTATAATATAGATTGTTTAAATTATTTTACTTTTTACAACAGAATTTTTATTTAGAGGATGTTTTGAGATAAATTATTTAACTGTTGTATTTTTTTTAGAAAGTTCATTGTACCTCATAAGTTTATTGTTGAGATACTGTATAAAATTATATTTAAATAAATAATATAAGAGAATATTTAATGATTCGATATTGCGTCTCAATAAATTGTGGAGTCTCATAGTAAAAACAAAAGCAAAGGCATTTCTTTATATAAAAATTAATATCTTCAGGACAGTGACAAAGTCTTCTTTATATAAACATCTAGCAAAATGCTTATATATAACATTTTGTAAATGTTTGGTTAACAAAGTACTACTCGGCAATAAAAAAAGAAGGAAATTCTACCTTTTTCAACAGCATGGAGGGATCTGGAGAGTATTATGCTAAGTAAAATAAGCCAGTCAGAGAAAGACAGGTACCATATGATCTCACTTATATGTGGAATCTAATAAACAAAAACTAACCAACAAAATAGAAACAGACTCAGATACAGAGAACAGATGGACAGCTGTCAGAGGGGAGGGGGCAGGGGAGCAGGATTAAATACATGAAGGGTTAAGCAAAAAAATTAAATAAATAAATATCTTGTAGACAGAAAACAATAAATGTTTAGTTACTAGATAACAACTGAATGACATTTTATATAAATGCAATATACCTTATTATTATATATTATTGATAATTTTCTTATCCTATTTTGAAGGAATTTGTTTCTTTTTTTATTTTGTACTTTTTAAAGTGTGAACCTTTAATTAAATTTATTTTGAATGGATTCTGAAGATACAGTCTACAAAATTAAAAAAAAAGTTTTTTTTAATTTTGGTAATATAAAATTTCCCATTTTAGCCATGATTAATCATGCAATTTAGTGATAATTTATTTGTACTATCTGTTTCCAAAACTTTTCTTCACTTCAAACATAAATTCTTTAATCATTAAACAATAACTTCTATTTTCCTCCCCCTATAGAGTAGGAAAAAAAAACAATGATCCAACCAAATCTGCCTACAAGAGCTAACTTTATATCTAAAGAAAGACACAAATGACTTAAAGAAAAATAATGTAAAATCTATTTTATACAAATTGTAACCAGAAGAGAGCTTGGTGGCTTAAACTAATATAAGAAAAAGTAGATTTAAAGTCACTTTTACAAGAGACAAAGAAAATCATTATATATTGAAAATAAGAAATTATTCAACAAAAAGATATGACAACTATAAACGTTTATGCAGCAAACACCAGAGCCCAAAAGTATATTAAGCAAACATAGACAGAATTGGATTTTTATTACTCTGTCAAGTTAACATTTATTATGGGGGGTCCAGGGTGCTGGTTGGTGAGCTTTGGTCCAACACCAGACCACAGAAGGTCCTGAAGTACAGGTCCTGATTGGCCACTGAAGGCAGAACACAGCTTGTCTGGAGAAGCCACCTGGGCAGGTCCAGGAAGGATGCAGAAAGGGAGAGGGGGCCGAAATGACCTGGGCAAATGACTTTACTATGGTCAGTGGGTGGGGTGCTTTCGAGTTCCTGGGCTAGAGCTGGGTGGATCAATTTGTACCAGAAAAGCAAGGTTTGGGTACGTGCAATGGGGTTCACAAGGCGTGCAGGCCTGGGAGGCAGTGGAGACTGGCTCACAAGGGTTGTTTGGGGACATCATATCAGGAGCTTACATACATTCTGACCTTGCACCTGCTATTTAGGGTACTCGCTAACAGGAGGGGGCTAGTGTCCGTTTAAGATCCTTTCAGACCACTTGGCCAAATGAAAATGAAGCCAAAGCGACAATACTGTTGAGTATCTTGGCTAAACTTTCAGCACTGAAGGAGAAATAGACAATTCTAAAATAATGGTTGGAAGATTGGATAATGCACTCTCAATGATAGAAAAAAATAACTAGACAGAAGACCAATAGGAAATGGAAACCTTGAACAAGACCATAGCCAACTATATTCAACAGACAGAAACAACCTCCGCCCAACAAGAACAATATGCACACTTGCCTCAAGTGCACATGGAACATTCTCTGGACTAGGCCCCATGTAGGGACACAAAACAAGTAGTAAAACATTTTTAAAAACTGAAAGCATGTGCCCTGGCCGGTCTGGCTCAGCATCGGCCCTAGGACCAAAGAGTCTCAGGTTTGCTTCCGGTCAAGGGCACATACCTTGGTTCAATTCTGGGTCCTGGTGGGGGGTCATGCCAGAGGCAGCGAATTGATGTGTCCCTCTCACATCGATGTTTCTCTCTCTCTCCCTCCCACTCTGCCTGAGGATAAATGAAAAAATGTCCTTGGGTGAGGATTTCAAAAAAGAAAAACAAAAAAAAATTGAAAGCATGCAAAGTGTTAGACTCAAAGAATAGAATAATAAGTAATAGAATTCATATTTAAAATTATGCGTTCATTCACATGGTTTTATATTTAAGTGAATAATTGAATCATGTTAAGACCATGTAACAAAGTTTATAAAAACACACAACAAATTCCACTCTAGTATATCTTGAATGGAATCCTCTCAGAACAATACACTAGAATTACTGACAAAAACCACAGGGACATCTTTTATTTTTATAGTATCAGACAAATTCCAACAAAGGACATTTCACAAAATATCGTACCAGTAGTCATCAAAGTGGCCAGGACTGTCTGACAGAGAGAGAGAGAGAGAGACCACCACAGCCAAGTGGAGCCTACAAAACACAAGGAATACGTGTAACGTGGGATTCTGGTTGGAATCCTGTACCAGGAAAAGTTATTAGGTTAAAACGAAGGAAATCCAAATAAATAATGGACTCTAGGTAATAATAATGTCCCATTCTTGCTTTATTGGTTATGACAGTGTACCACCATACTATGAGATATTAACAATAAAGTAAACCCTGTGTGGGGACATAGGAACTCTCTTGCCATCTTCTCAATTTTTCTTTAAATTAACAAAAATTACATACACAGACATATATATATATATATATATATATATATATATATATATATATATTCTCAGTCCCCCCCCAAATGTTTGGATTTGTCACTGGGGTTCCATGTCACTATGTATTCAAACGATTAAGAACAGGGTTATGTTTTAATTAGTATCTTGGTTCTTAAAAGATTTCATATTATCTAAACCTATTACTGCAATACAAGAAGATGGTTGTGAGTCAAGTAACCCTCTGAACCGAGCTGGAGTAGCCCGGTGGGGCGAGCTGTATCAAACACTTATCCTAGTCAGTGTCATGACGGCACCATGTGACTTTGCGTCAGTTATTTGTTCAGGCTGACTTTCGCCCTGGCGAAGCTGCAGGTGAATAGCTTGAGCTTCAGGACAAAGTCCTACAGAATTATCAATTCAATATCATCTCATTTCTAGTAAACAAAACAAAGGCATGAATAATAGGTGTTTTTGATTATTTACTGGCATCGTTATCTGCTTTAAGTGAGCTTGTTTTTATTTCATGATAATGTAAAAGAATATATTGAAATTGATTTATTTGCATATATTTTCAGAATGATTATTTCATGGGTACATAGTTATTTCTAGAAATACAAGTATATACTGAATACTAAATTCTAGCTTTTGATAAATATATTTTAATTTAGTTTTTAATACCGGGATAAGAGTACTAATGTAATATGATTAACTTTTTCCGCTTAAAAGAGAACTACTTCTTGGTTCGAATGAAAATATTAATTGTGCTGACTTGCATATGTTCCTTTTTTCCTCGTAGGCTGTACTTTGGAGGTATAAGTTTTCTCAGCTTAAAGGCTCTTCAGATGATGGCAAGAGCAAAATCAAATTTTTGTTTCAGAATCCAGACACTAAACAGATCGAAGCAAAGGTAAACCCAAGTTCATCACATAAACCACCTCTAACTACATTAATACTGTTACGAGGCAAAGGGGAGAACATTTAGAAGAATCAAAAGTCAAAAGCACATATTCTCTGTGTGCTTGGACTGTCCCTCATGGCCAAACGAGAAAAATTAAAGATTTGAATGACTAATTTTTGCTGAAAAGCAAACGTAAACCAATTACACACAACTGCATTTCTTATTTTTAATTTCTCATGAACTTTATTTACATCTCACTGAAATTATATTCTGGGAACTAAAAAAGTCACTCTCTTGGTAGTTTAATACACTAAATAATAACTTAAAATGCTTTAAAAAGTTCTGACTCTTTTTATTCCTTTTTTTGAATGTGAATATAAATCCTTAAAGAATATTATTTTAATATCACTTCAAATTTTTCTCATGTTATCATGTTTTAAAATGAGTAAAAAAATGATGCTTTGCTTTTCTCGGTGTACATTTTCAGTGTTCTGAACTATATTAACTATGTTGCTTTTAATTAATCAAAAAAATTCACTACTTTTATTTTTTAGGAATATATATATATATATATATATATATATATTTTTATATATCCTCACCCGAGGACATTCCTGCATTTATCTTTAGATAGAGCAGGAGGGAGAGAGGGGGGAAGAGAGAGAGAAACATCGATGTGAGAGACACAGTGACTGGCTGCCACCCACACGACCCCAACTGGGGCAGGGACAAACTGCAACCGAGGTATGTGCCCTTAGAGGGAACCAAACCCGGGACTCTCTGGTCTGCAGGCCAACATTCTAACCACAAGTAGGCCAGGGAAGGAATTGGTATATTTTTAAATATTCAAAATTTGACCTTTTTTTAGTTATTCTCATTATCTTACTATGGAATTCACAATAACAATGTTTGGATTAGAATGACTTATAAGTATATCATGTATTCCACTCCCTTTATTTAATTCGTCTCATAATTTTCAAATCTACACTCCATCACTGCCTCTTTCCTAACGGAGACCCATCCATGGAGCTGCCTGCTGCTCATTCTTGCTATAGCTTCTTCCCTTTTCCTCTGTGGCTACCGCTTATTTTCATTTCCTTCGTTCCAGCCACTAACACTGCTCCTCACATTGATTCTTTGTATTACCATAAAAATGCATTACTATCGTCCAAAATATTTCTCTTTAGCTTTTGGGAGATGTCTCAGTCTTTCAAAACACAGGACAGACCCTAACACGGGTGACTGATGCCAATATGGTCCGTACTGTGTTCTGGTTAAGTGGAACCACGCCCATTCTCTTCCCGTCTTTTTCAATGTGCTCGCCAATCCTTAGCTGGCAACAGAAACAAAGAAACACACTGAAATGACTCGTCTCAAGTCTCCAGACTTCGGTCTAATGCAGCATGTACTATGTAAGGAACTAGTTATGCTTAACTTTATTAGTTCTAAGTTACCTGTCAGCCTTTAAATATGACTTATTCTTATGATAGTGTTTTTAAGAAACATTTTATAAATGCATTTATTTATAGCCAGTTTTGGAAGATATCCATTGACTCAGTTTCTTGAACTTATAGGCACCAATATAGAAAAAGCAGTCTCAAAAATACTGAGTGTTGAGTTATTGAAATTCTTTAAGGTCACCATCTTCTTCTATAAAATAGGAGTAATAATACTTCCATGGGTAATATTGAAAATACCAGATTAAATGTAGAGACTTACAACAACATGGTACTCACCAATCATAATGGTGACCAGTTTTATAGAATTGTTAGCCATACTGATGTGTATCACCTCTCCTGACACAGAAATTGTATAAAAATTAAAACTAGTACAATTGCTAACTGTTTTATAACCATTATCATTGCAACTTTTGAGCAATGATAATTAAAGGTACCATCACTAAATAAAAGCAAGAAGGATCTGGATTGCATCACTGTACCTACGGGGCCCGTGTGCCGTAACGATGGCTTATGGTTAAAGTTGATGTCATCTAAGAATTCAACACTTTCTTTGTCAAAATAGAACAACAACAAAAGAATGGCTAGGAACATAGTGCAGTGGAAAGAAAATTAGAATTAGGTATCTTTTTTACTATTTCCAAGACACATCACCTGAGGAATTTATCACTAAATTACAACTGCTACCTTGCAGGTAAAGTATAGGAATAAATATCCCCAGTTTTTGGCACATAGTAGAAACTCAGTAAATCACTGATGAAAAATTTTATTTTAAAATGTTTTTATTGACTTTTTAGACAGAGAGTTAGAAATATCGATGTGAGAGAGAAACATCGATCGGCTGCGTTCTGCATGCCCCCCACTGGGGGTCAAGCCCGCAAACCTGTCACGTGCCCTGACCCGGAATCAAACGGGGACCTCTCAGTCTATGAGATGATGAGATGACAGTCCAAGAAAGATTTGATTTTAAAAGAACCTAGCAAAATGACAAAGGAAGTATTAAAACCTGCAGCTCTTTTCATTAGAAGACAGGTTACTAATGATGACTTTTTTTAACATATGTAAACTTGCTGTCCTTCTCACATTTAAAACATTCAAGTTTATAACCATAACCCAAGTTTGTGTAATTCTTAAAATGTCAATATGGGAATTTTGCCCTGAGTCCCTATCTCGAAGACAGGTACAGAAACTTCTTCTATATATTTTATAATTCTAAGTTTAAAAATGCCATAACATTGGTATCCATCCTTCATGGTAATTATTCACTACCATGCCTTCTTCACTATATCAAGAACCTTAAAATTTTTTAAATTGATTTTAGAGAGAGAGGAAGGGGGAGGGAGAGAGAGATGGAAACAGCGATGAGAGAGAACATCGATTGGCTGCCTCCTGCGTGCCCCCCTCTGGGGATTGGACCCACAACCTGGGCATGTGCCCTGACTGGGAATAGAATCAGTGACCTCTTGATGCATGGGTCAACATTCAACCACTGAGTCACACTGGCCGGGCTATAGCAAGAACTTTTAAATACAAAGAATATGTCTTACAACATAGTATTTCTAAAGCTTAGCCTGATGATAGCTTGGAAGCAGGCAAATAATAACTCTTTGTTTTAGTTAGTATTTTATGGTATTATTTACTCATCCTTCCTAATATTTTTTTTCTAAGTTAATTAAGTAATCATAATCTGAATGGATTATAAAAATCCATATTATGAGTGCATATTGGAAGATCTAAAGAAGTATTTGGTGCCCTGTCTGGGTGTCTCAGTTGGTTGGAGCAATGTTCCATACACCAAACATTTGCAGGTCGATTCCCTGTCAGGGCACATACCTAGGATGTGGGCTCCATCCCTAGTTGGGGCATGTGTAAGAGGCAACAATTCAATGTTTCTCTCACATCAATGTTTCTCTCTCTCTCTCTCTCTCTCTGAAAATCAGTATAAACATATCCTTAAGTGAGGATTAAAAAAACAAACAAAACAAAATCAAGTATTTGGCATTTATTGTGTGTAAATACATGCTGAATTGTTTGTTTGATCAACTATTATTTTTTTAAAAAAATTGATTTCATTTACACTTTTCTTCAACAGAAAAAAATACTGTGGAAACATTTTTTTCTTTTTAAGACATGTTTAAAAAATGACTTCTGAAAAGTAAATACAGTTACTAAGACCTCAGATATAAATGTAAAGCTTTAGGGATTTAAAAGGATTTGTGAACTTGTTTATGGGGATAAAATAATTTTTAAAAGCATAATAGATATTACTTTACAATTGAGGATTATATGCACTTTTCTCAACATTTCATTACAAATTTTTCACACACACAACGTATTTTCAATAATTTTTATTAAATATCCATATATATACATGCTCTCTAAATTTGAGCATGCACATTTCAGTATACTTTTATCACATATGTATTTATCCATTCCACAATTCGTCCATTAATCTATCTTATGCTGACACTTTTTGAAGTAAATTACAGACAAAGGCAAGGTATTAAGCAATTTTCAAAATGTTGTATTTGTGGAATATGTCTCTGTCCCTCTGATCCTTTCCATATTCCTCACCAGTATTTTATTGGACACTGCCTTCAATTCACAGTGGTTTAAAATAGGTGGCAATTGTATAATTTTAACTGCATAATTTAGAAACAGTCTAAATAAATTATATCTTTAGTGGAAAATAATGCTATTAAAATAACAAAAATACCAGCAAGTTAGAGCATTATCTTTTAGTCTATAGATATTTAAAAATATTGCATATGAAGAAAGTAAGTTGTGTGTGTGTGTGTGTGTGTGTGTGTATGCATATATATATAATTTGAAACCATTTTTAGGGACCTAAAGCATGAATCATTTGATATGAGTGACAGTTTATAAATAAATGTTTTACAAAAACAGTATTTATTATCATGTTATTAGCATAATTATCTTAAGCATCCCAATGAAGAAAAGAAATAATAAACATATTTTCATCAAAAATCAATGATAAATATATATACATATGTGTGTATGTGTGTGTGTGTGTGTATAAAGAAAAATTAAACAAACACAAAGATTTGCTTTCTTATGACTTAAATTCACATGAAAGAGATCAAAATGATTTCTGTTACAGTATTTTGAGAAGTGTTTTGAAAGTATTGTTAAGCCCTGGCTGGTTTGGCACAGTGATTAAAGTGTCAACCTGCGGACCAGAGAGTCCCAGGTTCGGTTCCCATTACGGGCATGTACCTCGGTTGCAGTTTGTCGGAAGCCCCAGTTGGGGTCGTGTGGGTGGCAGCCAGTCCATGTTTCTCTCTCTCTTCCTCCCTCTCTCCCTCTGGCTCTATCTGAAGATAAATGTAGATATGTCCTCTGGTGAGGATAAAAAAAAAAAAAGAAAGAAAGTATTGTTAATAGCTCCCAGTGTACTTTTATAATTGCATTATACAACTTTTATGATCTTGGAGAACTATTTGTGAATATATTTTTATAATCATTAATGTATAAAAAGATTATTTTTTAAGTTAAACATAAAAGACATTGTGGTGGGTAAAGATGTGAAAAAAATAAGTATTACTTTACTTGCCCTAGCTGTAAGTAAATACAGCAAATGTAAATGAATATAGGTTTCTAATATTATACATATAATATTGTGTGTGTGTGTGTGTGTGTGTGTGTGTGTGTAAATACAATTTACCTTTCTGTATCATGTTCTTTATCTAATTTTTTTTTTTTTTTTTTTTTGGTTAATCCTCACCCAAGGATATCTTTCCATCAATTTTTTTTTTAGATAGAGTGGAAGGGAGGGAAGGATTGGAAGAAAGTGAGAAACATTGATGTGAAAAAGACACATCGATTGGTTGTCTCCTGCATGACCTGGACCAGGGTGGGAATTGCATCTGCAATCCAGATACATGCCCTTGACCGGTAATTGAACCCATGACCCTTCAGCCCATGGGCAGATGCTCTAACCACTGAGCAAAATGACCAGGGCTGTTTATCTAATTTTTATAACAAAATCGTGCCCTGTAGGAGTAAGAATATGAGCTTAATATTTAACAAACTCTGGTTTCGACATATAAATATGTTGTCTTTTATCTGAGATAAGGTATAAAACTCAGCCTCAGCATCCTCGTGGGTAAGATGGAGATTATTAAATTCCACGGTTTTTGTAAGGGTAACATACATGTACTCTCCTAGGAAGATTGAGAATCCAGTCCAACATACTTCTCTTACATATTCAAAAATATCCTAGAATTGGAAGGAAGTTGTAGGTAGAACAAAAGTAGAAAAAGAATTTTTACCACCAGCATAAAAGTGAAATCAATTTACAGAAGAACCCAGATAAAGAGAAGACCATTAAAGAGGTTTGAGAGAATTATCTTTACTCAGGAAGTTCTCCAAGCATGCAGTCTGAACTAGTGAAGAGAGAGAGGACACTAGATCAGTTGTCAGAATAATTGTTTGAAAACCATCTTGAGTCTGTTGGTTACCCGGCCTCCCTCCCCATGACCCTGCGTTACTGGAGAGCCATCTGCCACAGCTGAAAAGGCTCAGCTCTCCCCTCCTCAGCTCTTGTCAGCCGGTGAGAAAAATGAGTGACAGACAAGTGACAGACAGCAGTGCTTTGAAGAAAAGCAAGCAAATTTATTAAGAAAGCAAAGCAAGTGGATTTATTACAAATATACTTGGCATCCTGGCTAGTTTGGTACAGTAGTTAGAACATTGGCCCATGGACTGAAAGGTCATGGTTTCTATTCCCCGTCAAGGGCAGGTACCCAGGTTGCAGGTTCTATCACCAGCCCCAGTTGGAGTCATGTGGGAGGCAACCAGTCGATGTGTCACTCCTCTCTCACATTGACCTCTCTCTCTCTCTCTCACTCCCTCCCTTCCACTCTATCTAAAAATCAATGGGAAAAAAAGAATACACTTGGCATAAAGCACAAGTGGACAGCTTAGCTAGTCTGAGCTCCCTGGTGGGGTTTCAAGGGTTTTATACTTGTTCCCTTATAGATTTCATTTCAAGGTTCCCCTTTTACATTGTTGTGGCTGTTCCTAGAATTGATGAGAACATCTGGTGATTTTAACTTAGTAAGTCCCAGGACTGCTGACTTCTTTGTTCAGTGGATGAAATGAACGTCCTCCCTTTTTTCCCTTCCTTCCTCCTGCTCTAGCAGCTCTTTATCCTGCCTAACATCCCCCTCAAATGGTACCATTCAAATGCTCTTTTTCATTTGTCCCCCAGACAGATGTTTAGCGGGTAAAAATTTCATTAATTGGATCTTTGTTCTTTATTTTCCCAGGCCAGGGGTGTTTACACTATGTATTCCATGGTTACGGATGAGAGGTGTAAACCATTTGCTCTCAAGTGTCCTTGGTTGGGGCAGATAAGTTACTGTGATTCATAGGCTGGCTGCAAGCTCCCACACGGTTCGGCCTTGTTCAATTTTCCGGTCTCAGTTTTCCATTCCACTTGCCCAGGCATTTTTTAGCTTCTGACTGTCTACTGTGCTGAGGTTGAGATAAGAAAGAGGTTACTCTCGTGCTCAAGCTGAAAGTGTAGATCAAGCTCAGAGCGCCTCTAGGGTCTCTTGAGGTGACTGATGGCAGCCCTGTTCCATAAGAAACTCGCCCAGCTCATCCTGTGTTGCTCATCCTCCGCAACCACCACAGGGAAGCCCCCTTCGGCAGAATATCTATTAAGTTCCCTAGCATTGAGAATAGCTTGCAGATAATTAAAAATCAAAACAAAACAAAAACAACTAGCTGTTATGAAATAGAATAGTGATTTTATAAAATATGAATATCATAATAAAAAACTCTGTAGCAGAATAGAAACAACTAAAGCTGAAAATTATAAGTGATGGATTCTCTCAAGATGCAGTAGAATAAAATATGAAAATATAAGATGAATATAAGATGAAAGACAGTTCCATGAATTTACTGCTCATTCAAGATGAGTAAAAAGAAGACACATGAAAAGTAAAAAAAAAAAAATTACCAAAAAATATCTCCAGAATAACTAAATATGTACTTAAGTTTTTGTATTGAAATGGAAAACTGAATTCTGATTAGTAAAAACAAACAAACACAAAAACTAATTATATCTCCAAATTTTCAAAATTCAAGGTTAAAACAAAAATTTAAACCATCCAGAAGGGGATGACTTGTGTATTTGTGTCTTGAGGTTTTCTACATAAGAAGCATTCAAAGCTATAGAGAATTTTATTGAATTTATTTGAACCAAACTGATGACAGGACGAAAACCTCAAGAGATTAAGAAGATGCTCCAAAAAGTGGCGGTTCTGCACCCTGCCTTGTACAGTCCAATCGAAAGAGACCTAAGGAGGTTTGATGAAATTTACTGGTGATAGATTAGGGACGTGGGGAAAGCGACACAGGGAAACCTTTGGGATTGGATGAAAAGTAAAATGATAGACACATGCTTCTTTTATACAGGCGGGTACAGGGATGTTAACAGTCAGCAGTTAACATTGTAACAATGGCAGTGAGGCGATTTGTGGTCGCCCCTCAGGTGTGGTGCCTGTGCTTTGAGGGGTCTGCAAGAAGGGAAACTGCTTTATTTTTGCAAAGGCATGTTTATCAGGTGTGCTATAACTTAGATGAAAAAAGACAACAGGCAGGCTAGTTAAGGAGAAGATTGACCTTTGTTGGGGAAAATACTGCCTTTCATTAGAAAGTTTCGATTTCAGACATTCCCGTGTGGTTACTGTAGGGCTCTGAGTTTGTGAGGCCACCGCACAGGCCTGCCCTGAGCTCGTCAGGGTGGCACGTGGCCCTTTTTCAGTCACAAAGTGGAGGACATCAGTGAATTCCCCTCTCTTTAAAACAATGAAAACACAGACAAAGAAACTAAAATCAAATATGTGTTTTCAAACACTCAAGACATTAATCAAATTCACAAAAATGAAAAATCACTGAAATCACAGAGCAGGCTGAAGACTGTCTCTCCAAGAGACAATTTTGTCAGTAAGATAGCAGGGTCCATCTTAAAATTTGAACTTGAAGATATTCTAACCCCCTTTTCCCCAGATATCAACAGCATTTCAGAAAGTGGAGAATTTGAGCTCGTTCAGAGCAGAGTCAATAATTTGTCTGAATTCGCAACTTCCAGAGAATTTCTAGTTTGAGGGTAGTGGCTCTTGGACCCAGAACTTCGTTTAGCAGGTGCAGGAAAGAAAGGAAGAGGGAGTCTCCCACCAGGATGTAACTTAGAGCAGGAGCAAACTGCTGGCAACTCCACGAGAACCCAAGCCTGAGATTTCAGTGGAGCAAACAGAAACCTTACTTAGAATTTAAAATAAAATCTTGGAAAATTAGATAATGATTGAGAATTTTGAAAAATTTCTGACATATTCTTGAGGATCTAAACTAATATGTGCATGTTCAAGGCTTTATTCCTGCCCAGATACACACACACCCCACAACAACAACCAGCCATTTGTCACTTTGACTGAACTTGAAACATTGTACAGGCAGGAGCTCAAAGTTAAGCTGGTCTTGTGAATGGCCTGATAGGGGGAGATGTGCCTTCATCTGCATATTTCCTTGACAAAGGATAATAGACATACAGTCAAGGCCTTTATTTAATGAAATTATCTGATCAATAATTGGTTGATTCATGTGTGAGTAATAGAATGGTAGGCTTAACAATGGAAAGTAAAAAAAAAAAAAACACAAAACATAAAACTTAGTGGCCACACACTACAGGAAATGTAAAATCTACAGAGTTTATGCAGGAAAATCCTAAACAAAGAAGCAGCAATGAAAACAAACAAACAAAAACACAATAACAACAAAACTTGGGAGGGTGAAAGAATATAATACCAGAGTTGTTATATTATCTAAAACATAATTTCCATCAAAAATGTTTGAGATGTGCAAAAAATAAAAATTAAAAAATGCACACAACGAGGAAAAATAGGAATATGCCTCTAATTGGGTTCAGATTTTGGATTTAGTAGACAAAGACTTTAAGCTATAATGGATACATTTACATTACTAGGAAAAACATGTCTAAAGAATTAAGGAAAGTATGACAATGGTATTCTCTCAAATAGAAAATAGCAAAGATATAGAGGATACATATAAAAGTAGAAAATAGTTGAAATACTAATTAACTGAAATGAAGCATTTCCTGCAGGAGCTAAACAAGATTTGAATTGGCAGAAGAAGAAAAAAATCAAGAATCTTGAATATAAGCCCATTAACATTATCCAGTGTGAGCAGCAGGTAAAAAAAAAATACTGAAAAATGAACAGAGCCTCAGAAAACTATGTAGATGCACTTAATATGCATAAAGATGTAATTTGTGTGGCGAAAATAGTAGAAAGAAAAAGGGCATGAACAGGGGCATATTGGAGCAGTTTCTCTAAATAATTGGAATGTAAATGGTGTGAATAAGAACTAACTGGATTTCAATGATTGATTGTAATCCACACGGTGACTACTAGCGTAGGCAGACAGTATGAGCTGGGAGAGGCAGCTGGGCTTGGGGGAGCATGTGTGAGACCCCACGCAGTGAACACAGACAATGGAGGCAGCAGGCCCGGTGAGGAGGTGAGGAGGAGAGGGTCAGAGGATTCAGAGGCCTCCAGGATGTGGTCTAGCCCTGGCAGAACCCCTAGGTGAGGAGCCTTACAGCTTAAAGGCAAATTTGTTTGAGACATGAGGGAGGCCTTCCAGCCCAGGAGACTAAATCTCTAATCTCCCAAGTATCGGGGCACTGGGTTCAGTCTCAGCCGCTGAGTTGCCTGCTCGGGTTCGATCTGCGTGTGTTTCTTCCCTACAAATACATTCTCACCTGCTTTGGCTGCTACTTGTCATCTCTTGCTTGAATTCATTTCCGCAAGCAAGACAAGAACTGGGGATGCAGAGCACTGTCTCCTGCCTGAGGCCATCCCTGGCCACAAACCCCCTGGACCACCGCTGACAAAATGTATTCTCCGTCAACCAGATTTAATTAAAATAAACAGTAGAAGGGAATTTGGGACATTCATACAGCTGGTTCTTGTTATTTGCAATGGTTGTGTTCTATAAAGTCATGAACACCAGGTCAGCAGATACTGAAACATTGTTTCCAGAGGAAGTACGGGGTTACATTCATAAGTCTCTGGCCACAGCATTCTCATTACCTAATTAATAAACAACTTTGTTTTATGTCCTTTTTTGTTTAAAGACAATTTAGTTAATATTACTGTTGATTCATTAACTTTGAATTCACAGCCAACAGCACTATAATTTATGCCCAAATAAACCTCATCTAAAATATGTACTTTGTATGTACATCACAATGTTCTTGCACTTAGGAACACTGTCAGTTTGCTGGGGGAACATTTTAAACAGAAAAATCACCAATATAAAAATATGAAAAAAATTGACACTAAATAGACTGCAAAATGGCACATTTCTGTCCACACTTCACAGCATGAGAGCAGTAACAAGAAATTAGGGTACCACCTTCTTCAGCCTCTTCCCGGAAAGTGCACACGGGTGACTAACTTAGTTCTCTGCTCTTCATATATCCACAAATGATCATGAAAACACCATGATTATTAATTTTGGAATTATAAAAAATTTTTGCAAGTAGATAAATTTGCAAAAATAGAATATTGGAGTCTGCAAATAATGGGGGAAAATATCCGATAGATATTCAGTGGGTGAAATATAAAATTATAAGAGAAATTAGAAAATATTTTAAGATAAATAAACCAGAGAAGACTTGCTAAAATCATTGAAAAAAGAGGAAACTTTAATACTGATGTAACAGATTAAAAAATAAAGAGATTAATGAGTATTTTATGCAAAGAAATGAGATTACTAATATGAAAGGATGACATTTATAGAAAGACATGAATGACCAAAAGTGACCCTAGGAGAAATAGTTAATTGTTTAGATCTATTGAAAGTAGATATTTAATTAATAATTTAGGAATTTCTATAAGAAAATGGCTACACTAATGAAGATAACACTAATTGAAAAAGATACTCACACCGCTATGCTGATTGCAACATTATTTGCAGTAGTCAAAATATGAAAATGAGTGTCTGTGGATGGATGAATGGGTGAGGAAGGTGTGGTGTATATACAATGTAATACTATTCAGCCATAAAACTAAAAGATGAAGTATTGCCATTTGTGACAACATGTATGAAACTTGCTAAATGAAATAAGTCAAACAGAAAAAGACAAAACCCATATGGTTTCAGTCATGTATGGATTATAAAACAAAAAGAAAAAAAAATGAAATGAACTCATAGATACAGACAAAATATTGGTGGTTAGCAAAGGGAAAGGGAGTTGGTGGAGGGTGTAATTAATAAAGGGTGTCAAACATTATATAGTAACTATACCTTTGGTGGTGAACAAGCTATAGCATATACACTGTTGAATTATAATGTTGTACAACCAGAACTTACATGATATTATTAACCAATAAGACCTCAATTTAAAAAATAGAATGTTATTTAAAATTTAAAGTTAACTGGGCATCCTGTATTTCCTTTGCTAAAATTAAAACCTCACTCTATGTGATCATATACATTTTCAGTGCTTATTTTATTACTGCCTTATTCTCACTATTATAAATATGTCTAGCCCTGGCCGGTTTGGCTCAGCGGTTAGAGCATCCACCTGCGGTCCGGAGAGACCCGGGTTCGGTTCCCGCTAAGGGCATGTACCTCGGTTGCAGTTTGTCCCCGGCCCTGGTTGGTTGTGCGGGTGGCAGCCACTCGATGTGTCCCTTTCACATCGATGTTTCCCTCTCTCTCTCTTCCTCTCTCTCCCTCCGACTCTGTCTGTATACAAAAAAATGGAAAAATGTCCTCGGATGAGGATTAAAAAAATAATAATAATAAATAAAATAAAATATAAATTTAAATAAATAAATAAATAAATAAATAAATAAATATGTCTAAAACATGTCAATTCTTTTTTATGTTATGGATATACCAGACCCTTCTTAATGGTTAATATTTTTTCCACTTTTTGTTGTTATAAATTATGCTGCAATAAATATTCTTGTTACACATTTAAAAAATAGGGAGAAGGTGACCAAGTGAGATTTATTACGATAACTCATGATTTGTTTAAAACTCCAAATCAATCAATGCAGTACTCCTATTAATAGAATATTTAAAATCTGTATCATTTCAACAGATATAGAAATAGCGTTGACAAACCCAGCATCTTTTCATGGTAAACACACTCCATCTAAGAACAGAAGGGACATTAATCAGACAAAAGGTGTCTGCGAACAACCCACAGTCAGCACCACACTAAATGGAAAACAATTTCATGTTCTATGATAAGATTAGGAACATGACGGCTTGCCTGCACTTGCCGCTCTCATTCAGCACCGCACTGATGTTCCAGCCAGGACCGCTAGGAAACAAAAAGAAAAACTATCCTGCTGCACACATGCAGTGATTTTGTATATTGAAAATAATAAGGAATCCTTTAAGAATCCTCTGAAACTCATAAATGAGTTCAGCAATACTGCACTATATAAAACCAATATACAAAAATCAATTACATTTATATATACTAGTAATTAAAATTTTCCAAATGAAGTTATAAAAATAGTATTGTAAATAATTTCAGTCACAGTGACATCGGTGTGAACAGGTCGGGCCTGGGGCACGGTCCTCAGAGAGCCTGGCCGAACAGCGGACGTCGTGTCCGTCGCCTTCTCCCTCAGCGCTGCCGCCGCCCCTGTGGGCGTCTGTGGACGTGGGCGGGAGCCCCCGAGGGCTCCAGAACTACCTTTTTGGTTGTGAACTAAGGTTGACAAGGATTATTACTTTAAAGTGTAAAGTGATTAAAAGGAGCACCAGTTATCCTCAGCAAGAGCAGTTCAGGGGCCGGACGGGGTGGGCTGCCCCTCTGGGCCGCAGGCGGTGAGCCCCGAGGGCAGGCCAGGTCCAGCGGCGCCTGGACACCTGCGCAGCCAGCAGGCGCCCGCGGCGGCTGAGACACTCTCACCGCCCGTGTGCTACAGCTGAGGTGTGGTTCCTGGTGGTGGTGGAGGAAGATGCAGAGTCAGAAGAGAAGAGGAGGAGGATGTGACACTCCTACGTATGTCTAGAAAGCATCCTGCCCTGGCAGTGGTAGTAAGGTTCCGCAGAAAAAGTAGAACTTGCTGATGATGAAAATGACAATGCTGCTGCGGCTGAAGATGCTGATGATCAAGATTTTGATGATAAGAAAGCTGGTAAAAAAAGCTCCAGTAAAGAAATCTGTATGAGATACTCCAGCCAAAACTGCACACAAATCAAACCAGAATGGAAGATTCCAAATCATCAACACCAAGATCAAAAAGTCAAAAACATTTTTTTAAAGACACGGAAATACTTCTAAAAGACTGATACACCTGGTTCATTTTCATTAAAGAAAAAAATGCAAACAATATAGAAGAAAGTGGTTCTCTTCCCAGAGTAGAAGACAAATTCATCAATTATGTAAAGAATTGTTTTCTAATGACCGACCAGGAAGCTAGCTGTTCAAGATCTCTGGCAGTGTAGGAAGTCTCTTTAAGAAAATTATCTGCACCCTGGCCAGTGTGCTCAGTTGGTCTGGCATCTGGCATGCACCAAAAGTTTGCTGGTTCATTTCCTGGTAGGGGCATGCAGGAGGCAGCTGATGGATGTCTCACTCTCACATTGATGTTTCTCTCTCCCTCTCCTTCTAAAAATCAATCAATAATCTTTAAAAAATAAAATAATTTAAATGTTTTATCTTATTTCATTTCTATAACAGTTGGTATCTGGTTGTCATTTTTATAATGCAGAGTTAGAACTTTCCCTACTGTATATGATAAAAGTGGTCCAGGTTCCATTGCCAAAAATGTGTTGTCCAAAATGCCTGTTTAGTTTTTAAAGATGGAAATCCAAGCTTTACTTGATTTTAAGCATGTATGAAATTTAACAATTGGACATAGTGGTAGTGTTGGTCAGATAAATGGAAATGATAGAGAGACAAAAATATACATGTGAAAGAAACTCAGTATCTTAATAAAGTAAAAAATAAATGAGTGAAATAGGAAAAGACCTGACTAAAGAAGTACAAAACTTGTATACTAAAAACAACATGACATTGTTATAAGAAATTAAGATTTCATGAAAGGAATAACATCGTGTATTTATTAATCAAAGACAATATTGTGAACAAGACAATTTATTCTTAAACTGAACAACAGGTTCAATAAGAACCCATTCATGTGCAAACTGCCTTTATTGTGGAAATTGACAAGCCAATTCTAAAATGTTATGAAAATTCAAGAAATCAAGAATACCCAAACTAGTTGATAAAGACCAAAGTTGTGAAGATGACACTTCTCAATTTTACAAGTGACTACAAACCTGTGGTAAACAAGGCAGTGTATTGATCACTCTGGCATAATAATAGACAAAGACTCTAAAATAGAATTGACAGTTAAAAAATAAACCCTCACATTTATGCTCAATTAATTTTGGACAAGGCTGCTAAAGCAATTCAATGAAGAAAAAAAATAACATTTTCAATAAATTTTGCTACAAAAACGGGGTACTCTGGTGTAAAAGAATGATTTTGAAACTTTAAATCAAACCATACAAAAAATTAACACAAAATAGATTTTAGACCTAAATATAAGAGTTAAAACTTTACCCACATAAGAAAATAAAGTATATCTTTGTTATTTTAGTTTAGGCAAAGGAATACAAAAGTGTGTGTGTGTGTGTGTGTGTGTGAGTGTGTGTGAATGATGTGTGTGGATATATATTTTGAGTTTATGAAAGTTAAAAATTTTGTGTATCAAAAGACATCCTGAAAATTATAAACATAACCTACAAAATAGGAGAAATTATTTATGATCCCGTGACTATTAAGCTTATGGGCTTTGTTTTCTAAAGTGATAAAAACACAAACTGGGAAATATCTACATTTTTCCTTCAAAGAAACATGCTTATGAAAACTTTTATTTGAAATGCTCATTAATATATTGATTTTCACACAAATCAAACTTTTGATTCTCACCAGATAGCAGCCATAGATGTTACCTAGCAACAGTTCTATTTTTCTGAATGTTTCGGCTCCTGAACAATACTGAGTAGCAGAGTGTATACAAACGCTGGGGATTTTAAACAGAAGGTAACAGAAAGTAATGAAGCTCTGTAGCTCTACATTTTCTCAGTGACACTTACTTTCATTATAAAACTAAAATTACAAATTTATTATAGTTAACCCAAAAACCCTTTTATCGTGGAATATAAATTCAGAGGAAGTTATAAAGTTGGTACAGAGATATTCCAGACAATTCATCCAGTTTCCCTGAATGGGTATATCTTATGTAGCTGCAGTATAATGTCAGTCTAGTTCTGCACGTTGATCGCCTGGGTAAATCTGGGTGATCTCCACAGTGCAGACAATGATCGCCCTCATTTTGCCCTGTGATAGTCCCCTACACCTCCTCACTCTGACCACTCCTAACCCCAGCAAACATTGATCTGCCTTGTCACTTATATAATTTTGTCATTTTGATATTATATAAATCCAATCATAAAGTATGTGACATTTTGAGTTTCACTTTTTTTTTACTCAGCATAATTGCCCTTGAGACCCGTCAAAATTGTTGTATATATTTTTAGACATTTTTAATTTATTTTTTATGTACTGTGTGGTTTTCACCATACAAATCTTATGCATGTTTTTTGGTTTATAGAACTATTAAACAACAGATTTGAGGTTTTGAAGAAAGAGTGAGAGAATTTGAAAACTGCGATACATTTCAAACTCAACAGGTCGATTGGGATTATCCAGTATAAGAAACGGGAAAGCAATAAGTTAGCATGAAGAAAAGTTCCTCCGTGTCACGTGTGACAGCAGCAAGTGTGTACCATGACGTGCTGATGGATATCCTAGGAGAACGGAGAAGGAAAGGGCAGAAAGAACACTTGAAGAAATAAAACAAATAAAAACATCTCAGATTTGATGAGAAACATTAACCTACACTTCCCAGGAGCTCAGTGAACTCCAAGTAAGATAAACGCAAAAAGAATAAAACATTGTAAGTGAACTTTCAAAAGCCCAAAATAAAGACTCTTGAAAGTAGCAAGAGAAAAAAGATGCAAATCATATATTGATCAAGCTAACAGGTAATTTCTCAAAATAAACAATAATGAAGGAGAAATTAAGCCATAACTAGGCTAAACAATAACAACAAAATAATTTGTCACCTGTAAATATGCAATACAGGAAATACTAGAGTCCTTAAGAATAAAATAAGAAAACAGTAACTTGAATTCACAAGAAAAAAGTAATTTTATTAACCTATTTTATTAACATAATTTTATTAACTTATTTCACCCCAATAAATTCAGTTAAAAAATGTCACCACAAAATTAATTATAATTGACAGTATAAATACATTTTTGTTTGTAATTCTTTTCTTCTTTTTTTTAAGACAATTTTATAAAACAATTATTATAAAATGAAGTCTTTGGACCTATAATTTATAAAGATATAATATGTATGGCATCTACCAGCATGAAGTATGGGGATGAAAAAGAAGTATATTGGAACAATTTTTTAAAAACACTTTTTAATTGATTTTTTATAAAGAGAGGAAGGGAGAGGGAAACAGAAAGAGAAACATCAATGTGAGAGCGAAACATACATCAGCTGCCTCCTGCACACTTCCTACTGGGGATCAAGCCTGCAACCTGGGCATGTGCCCTGCCTGGGACTCAAACCCACAACCTTTCAGCGCACAGGACATTGCCCAACCGAGCCACGCCGGCCAGGGCGGACCAATATTTGTTAACGCTATTGAAATTAAGTTGGTATTGATCCAAACTAGATTGTTTTAAGATGTTAATTACATTTCCAGAATAAGAAAATAACTAATTAAATATATAGTGTTACACAATATACACATATAAAGAAAAGCAGTAATAGAGAAATAAACACACAAAAAGATTAAGATATATAATAAACAAATAGCAATAAAAATTTTACTTTATGTGTAATTACATTTTTATTTTGGTTGATCCTCATCCAAGGATATTTTTTCCATTGATTTTTAGAGACAGTGGAAGGGGGGGAAAATATTCAGTTTCCCTGTTTATTTTTAAATTTTATTTATTTCTTTATTAATTTTTTGCTCTTAGGTTGTATAAGGCCTTCTTATTTTTTATATTAATCCCTTATCAGATATGTGATTATTATCAGATTTGTGATTATTTTCGACCATTCAATAAATTGCCTTTTATTTGTTGATCATTTTCTTTGCTGTGCAGAGCTTTTTAGTTTGATGTAGTCACACTTGTATAGTTTTACTTTTGTTCTCTTTGCTTTGCTATCAGATCCTCAGCAAGTCATAGTCAAGAATGCTGTCAAGAGCTTACAGCCTGTTTTCTTCTAGGAGTTTTTTGGCTTCAAGTCTTACACGGAAGTTTTTAATCCATTTTGAGTGCATGTTTGTGTATAGTGTAAGATAGTGGCCCAGTTTCATTATTTTGCATGTCGCTATATACTTTTCCCCACAACATTTATTTAAAAAACTATACTTTCCCCATTGTATATTATTAGCTTCTTTCTTTTAAATTAACTGAACTTATATTTGTGGGGTTTTTTTCCTGGACTCTCTATTTTGTTCCTGTCATCCATGTGTTTAGTTTTATGCCAAAATAATACTATCTTGATTGATAATGCTTTGTAATATATTTGGAATCAGGGAACATAATGCCTCTAACTCCATTCTTCTTTCTCAAGATTTTTTGTGGGTGGCTATTTGGTGTCTTTTTGGTCCCATATAAATATTATTTGTTCTATAATTGTGAAAATGACATTGAATTGATAGGATTTACATTACATTTGTAGATGACTCTAGGTAGTATGTACATTTTAACAATATTAATTCTTCCAGTGCATGAGCATGAACCATCTTTTTATTTATTTATGTTTCTTTTCATTTCTTTCTTCAATGTGTTGGTTTTCAGTGCATAGGTGTTTCACCTCCTGGTTAAATTTATTCCTAGATATTTTATTCTTTTGGATGCAATGTAAATGCAATTATTTTTTTAAATTATTTTTGGGTAATTATTATTAATGTGCTAACAGAACATTTTTTATGCATTGATTTTGTATCCTGCAACTCTACAGAATTTGTCTATGAGTTCTTAACGTTTCGAGTGGACTCTTCAGCGGTTTTTATATACATGTCATCTGCAAATAGTGACAGTTTAAATTTTTTTCTTTTCAATTTGGATGCCTGCTTTTTCTTTTTAATTGCTTTGGCTAAGACTTCCAATACTATGTTGAATAAAATTAGCAAAAGTGGGCATCCCTGTGTGTTCTTGATTTTAGAGAAAATGCTTTCACTTTTGAGTATGTTGTCTGTGGGCTTGCCATACTCTGACCGCATTATGATGAGGTATGTTCCCTCTATTCCTACTTTGTAAACAGTTTGTATCATAAATGGATATTGAATTTTGTCAAATGTTTTTTATGAGTATAGTGAGATGATTGTGAATTGTATCCTTCATGTTAATGTGTATCACAGTAATTGATTTGTTGATGTTGAACTATCCTAACATACCTGATATAAATTCCACATAATCATATATATGGTCTTTTCAATTTTTTGTTGAATTTGATTGCTTAATATTTTCTTGAAGATGTTTATATCTGTGCTTTTCAGTGATACTGGCCTGTAATTTTCTTTCTGTGTGGCATCCTTGTCAGGGTATCAGGGTAATGTTTTGTTATCAAACTACTGCAGGCCTTGTAACATTAATTTAAAAGTGTTCCCTTTCTTCTTCTTTTAGGAAGGATTTGAGAAGAAATGTTTTTCATTATTTTTATGTTTGGTAGAATTCAGCAATGAATCTGTCTGTCTGATCCTGGCCTTTAGTTTATTGAAACATTTTATGTTTATTACTGATTTAATTTCTTACTAGTAATTAGTCTGTTCAGATTTTATATTTTTTTATGATCTAGTCTGGAAGGTTGTATGTCTAGGAATTTATTTATTTCTTCTAGGTTGTCCAATTTGTGTGTGTATAATTATGAGTAGTTTCTTATGATCCTTTGTATATCTATGGTATCAGTTATAATGCCTCCTCTCTTATTTCTAATTTTATTTATTTGACTTCTCTTTTGGGGGGGATAAGTTTAGTCAGAGGTTTGTAAATTCTTCTATCTTTTCAATGAACCAGCTCTTGGTATTATCTCTCTTTTCCATTGTGTCTGTCTCTATTTTATTTATTTCCACTCAACTTTATTTCCCCTATTCTACTAATTAGGGGCTTTATTTGTTTTTCTTTTCTTATTCCTTGAGCTATAAAGTTAGGTTTTTACTTATTTATGATTTTTCTCATTTTTTGAGGTAGACATTTATCTTTTTGAATTTCATACTTTGAAGTTCATAGAGAAAAATGCAATTTTTGCTGCATCGCAGAAGTTTTAGTATGTTGTGTTTGCATTTTCCTTGTCTCAGTGCATTTTATTATTTCAATTTTGATTGTTTGATTGGCTAATTGCCTGATTAGTAGAATGTTGTTTAATCTCCACATAATTGTACATTTTCCAGTATTCTTCTTATAATTGATTTCTACTTTTAAACCATTATAGTCTGAAATATTGTTGGATATAATTTCAATTTAAAAATGTAGGAAGACTTTCATAATATAATAATCTATCCTGGGGAATGTTTTATATGTTCCTTAGAAGGATGTATATTTTGTTGCTTTTGGATGAAATATTCTGTTAACTTCATCTGGTCTAATTTGTTATTCGAGGACCACTTTTCCTTATTGATTTTTCTATCTAGTGATCTATCCTTTGATGTAAGTGGCATCTGAAAGTCTCCTGTTAGTATTAACATTGCTATCTATTTCTAACTTTAGCTCTATTAATTTCTGCTTTATATATTTAGGTGCTTCCCAAGTTCTTAAATGTTGGAAAAACATTGTTATTGTTGTTACTATTATTATTATTAATTTACCTTTATTGTTGAAAATATTACAGACATTCCTCCTTTTTTCCCCCATTGCACACTTCTTCCTGCTCCTGACCCGCCCTTCCCCCCGCCCCCTGAATTTACCGCACTGTTGTCTGGGTCCATTGGTTATGCATACAAGCATATAAGTTCTTTGGTTTATCTCTTCCCTCCCCTTCAACTCCCTCTTCTGAGGTTTGTCAGTCTGTTCTCTACTTCGATGTCTCTGGGTCTATTCTATTCATCAACTTATTTTGTACATTATATTCCACAAATAAGTGAGATCATGTGGTATTTGTCTTTCTCTGACTGGCTTACTTTGAGTAGCATAATACTCTCCAGTTCCCTTCGTGTTGTCTCAAAGGATAAGAGATCTTTCTTTCTTACAGTTGCATAGTATTCCATTGTGTATATGTACCACAGCTTTTTTATTTACTCATCTAATGATGGACACTTAGCTGTTGTAAATAGTGCTGCTATGAACACAGGGGTGCATATACTGTTTTGATTGGTGTTTCAGGCTTCTTAGGATATATTATTAGAAGTGGAATCACTAGGTCAAATGGCAGTTCCATTTTAAGTTTTTGAGGAAACACCATATTGTTTTACATAGTGGCTTCACCAATCTGCATTCCCACCAACAGTGTACTAGAGTCCCCTTTTCTCCACACCCTGGCCAACACTTTTTGTTTGATGATCTATTGATAGTAGTCATTCTGGTAGATGTGAAATGACACATCATACTTATTTTAATTTACATCTCTCTGATGATTAGTGATGTTGAGCATTTTTTATTTTTTATATGTCTCCTGGCCATTTGTACGTCTTCTTTGGATAAGTGTCTATTCAGATCAGCTGCACGTTTTTTTTTTAATCCTCACCTAAGGATATTTTCCATTTATCTTCAGATAAAGTGGGAGGGAGGGAGGAAGGGGGGGGAGAGAGAGAGAGAGAGAGAGAGAGAGAGAGAGAGACATTGCTTCCTGCATGACTCCAACCAGGGGGGCCTGGGATGAACTGCAACTTAGGTACATGCCCTTGGCCAGAATCGAATCCATGAGTCTTTGGTCAGTGAGCTGAACTAGCCCAGGCACTTAGCTCAAATTTAAATTGGATTGTCTCCTTTTGTTGAGTACTATTAGTATTTTATACATTTTGGAAATTAACCCATTAGCTGATGTATCATTTTCAAATATGTTCTTCCATACTATGAGTTCCTTTTTCAGTTTCATGCTGATTTCTTTTGCTGTGCTGAAGTTTTTTGTTTGATATAATCACATTTGTAATGTTTTCCTTTGTTTCTATTCCATAGGCAATGTATCAGTAAAAATTCTGCTACATGTGATTTCTGAGATATTGCTGCCTACATTTTCTTCTGGGAGTTTTATGATTTAATGACTTACATTTAAGTCTTTTATACATTTTGAGTTTATTCTTGTGTATGATGTAAGTTGATGGTCTAGTTTCATTTTTTTTGCATCTAGCTGTCCAATTTTCCCAACATCATTTATTAAAGGGACTGTCTTTACTCCATATTATGCTCTTGCCACCTTTGTCAAATATTAAATGAGCACGATGTCTTGGGTCAATTTCTAGGTTCTCTATTCTGTTTCATTCATCTACATGCCTGTTCTTTTACCGGTACCAGGCTGTTCTGATTACAATGGCTTTGTAGTATAATCTGATATCTGTTACTGTGATCCCTCAGACTTTGTTCTTCATTTTCAAGATTGCTGTTGCTATTCAGGATATTTTTTGGTTCCATATAAACTTTTGAAATATTTATTCTAGATCTGTGAAATATGCCATTGGTACTTTCATAGAGATTACATTGAATTTATAGATTGTTTTGGGTAGTATGGACATTTTAATTCTTCCAATCCATGACATGGTATATGCTTCTACGTTTTTATATCTTCCTCTGTTTCTTTTTTCAATATATCCCATAGTTTTCTGAGAACAGGTCTTTTATCTCCTTGCTTAAGTTTTTTCCAAGTTGTCTTAAGTTTTTTTGTTGCAGTGATAAATAGGATTTTTTTAAGTTTCTCTTTCTGAGTGTTTCTTATTGTTATATAAGAATGACATTGATTTCTGAATGTTATTTTTTTTATCCTGCTACTTTGATGAGTGTTTTCTATGAGCCATATCATGTAATCTGTGAATAATGACAATCTTACTTCTTCTTTTCCAATTTAATACCTTTATTTTTACTTCTTGTCTGATCACTTTGGCTAAGACTTCCAGTACTATGTTGAATAAGAGTGGAAAAAAGGGACATCCACGTCTTGTTCCTATTCTTAAGGGAAATGCTTTTTGCCCACTGAGTATGATATTGACTGTAAGTTTGATATATATAGCCTTTATAATTTAAAGGTATAACCCCTCTGTTTCCACTTTGCTGAATGTTTTTATCAAGAAAAGTTGCTGGATTTTGTCAAATGCTTTTTGAACATCTATTGATATGATTATATGATTTTATCTTTCATTTTTTTTATGTGGAGTATCACATTTATTGATTTGTAAATATGGTACCAGCCTTGCATCCCTGGGATACATCCCATTTGCTTGTGGTTGAACATTTTTTAAATACATTACTGGATCTGATTTGGTAATAGTTTGTTTAAGATTTTGGCTTCTATGTTCATTGGGAATATTGGCCTGCAATGTTCTTTCTTTGAAGTATCTTTATCTTGTTTTGGATTTAGAATTATGCTGGCCTTATAGAAAGAACTTGGAAGTCTTCATTCCTCTTAAATATTTTGGAATAGTTTGAGGAGAATAGTTGTCAGTTTTTCGTTGAATGTTTGGTAAACCTCCCCTCTGTAGCCATCTGGACCAGGGCTTTTGTTCACTGGGAGTTTATTGATTCCATTTACTTTGTTATTATTGTTCTGTTCAGGGTTCTGACTCTTCTTGATTGAGGATTGGAAGATTGTATGATTATAGAAATTTGTCCATTTCACCTTGGTTGTCCTACTGTTTGGCATATAATTGTTCATAGTATTTTCTTGCAATCTTTTGTTTTTCTGTGGTGTCAGTTTCACCTCTTTCATTTCTAACTTTATTTTTTTGGGTCCTCCCTCTTTGTTTCTTGGTGAGTCTGGTTAAAGGTTCATCAATCTTATTTATCTTTTCAAAGAACCAGCTCTTGGTTTCATTGATATGTATTTTTTAGTCTGTATGTCATTTATTTCAGCTTTGAGCTTTATTATTTCCTTCCTTCTACTTACTCTGGGTTTTTCTTGTTTTGTCTCTCTCTCTCTCTCTCTTTCTATTCTTCAAGTTGTAGGGTTAGTTTATTAGAAATTTTTCTTGTTTCTTGAGGTAGGCATGTAATGCTATAAACTTCCCCCTCAGGGCTGCTTCTACTGCATCCCATAGGTGTTATGTTTATTTTCATTAGTGTCCAGGAAATTTTTTATTTCTTCCTTGATTTTATTGGTAACCCATTCATTGTTCAATAACATGCTACTTAGCATCCATACAAGGAATGTCCCTTGTATGTTTGAATGTTTTTTAATGTTTCTATAATAATTGATTTTTAGCTTTATGCCGTTGTGATCCTAGAAGATGCTTGATATGATTTCAATCATCTTTCACTTGTAGAGACTTAGTTTGTGTCCTAACCTGGGGGTTTGTCTTTGAGGATGTTCCATATGCACTTGAAAATAATGTACATTCTGCAGCACTGGGATGAAATGTACTGTAAATAACAATTAAAACCAACAGATCTAGTGTGTCATTTAGGGATTCTGTTTCCTTGTTAATTTTTTGTCTAGAAGATCTATCCAGCGATGTCAGTGGGGTGTTAAAAAAACCCTACTATAATTGTATTGCTACCAATCTTTCCCTTAAAGTCGTCCAGAAATTTTTAAATATATTTTGGTGCTCCTATACTGGGTGCACTTATGTTTACCGAGGTTATATCTTCTCATTGGATTGATCCTTTTAATATTATGTAATGACCTTCTTTATTTTCCGTTATGGCCTTCATTTTGAAGTCTATTTTACCAGATATGAGTATGGCTACCCTTGCTTATTTTTGCTTCCATTTGTATGGAACATTTTTTTCTATTACTTCGCTTTCATCCTGTGGGAATCTTTTGTTCTGAAGTGGGTCTCTTATAGACAGCATACATATGGGTCATGTTTTCTTATCCATTCAGCTACCCTATGTCTTTTGATTTGAGCAATTAATCCATATACATGTAAGGTTATTATTGATATGTACTTATTTAATGCCATTTTTTTCTTTATGCCTATATTTATTTCTCTATATAATCTTCCTCCTCCTCCTCCTCCTTCTCCTCCTCATTCTTCTTCAGAATTTCTTGCAATGCTTGTTTGGTGGTATTAAAATCCTTTAGCTATTTTTTTTTTTTTTTCTGAGTAGCTCTTTATTTCACCTTTTAAGTGATAGCCTCTCAGGATATAGCAGTCTTGTTTGTAGGCTCTTTCTTTTCATTACTTTGAATATTTCATGCCAACCCCTCTGTCCTAAAATGTTTCTGTTGAGAAATCTGCTGTCAGCCTTATGGGGGCTCACTTGTAGGTAACCAACTGTCCTCTCTTGCTGCCTTTAAGATTCTCTCCTTGTCTTTAGCCTTGGCCATTTTAATTATAATGTGTCTTGGTGTGGGTCTCTTTGGGTTCATCTTGATTGGGACTCTCTGTACTTCCTAAACTTTTGTAACTTTTTCTTTCACTGGGTCAGGGAAGTTTTCTGTGATAATTCCTTCAAATATGTTCTCTATCCCTTGCTCCCTTTCTTCTCCTTGATACCCCTATGATGCAGATGTTTTTACATTTTATATTGTCCCGGAGTTTTCTTAAACTATGCTCATTCTTTTTAATTCTTTTTTCTATTTGTTGTTTTGTTTGTGTGTTATTTTAGACCTTGTCTTCTAAATCACTGATTCTATCCTCTGCTTATTTCAGCCTACTTTTATTTTTTCCAGTGTATTCTTGATGTCAGATATGCACTTCTTCCTACTGACTCTTGTTCAGAGTTTCTATCTTTTTTTTTCATGTTGTTGTAATTTTCATTAAATTCCTTGTAATCCTTATTAAGTTGTTTGAGTATCTTGATAATCATTATTTTGAACTGTGTGTCTGATAAATTGCTTGCTTCCATTTCATTTAGTTCTTTTTTTCTCTGTTTTAAGGGTTCTTTGTTGCCTCGTTTATGTTGTACTCTTTGATTTATTTCTGTGTTAGATAGAACTACTATGACTCCCTGCCTTTGTAGGGTGGCCTGTAGTAACTTTCCTGTAGAACATAGTGGTGAAGTCTCCTCGGTCTCCTGAGCTGAATGCTCCAGGAATGTTCCTTGTGTGTGTTATGTGTATCCTCCTGTTGTTATTGTTATTGGGAGCTGATTGTTGTTTGCCTGTTCATAGGTTGGATTGACTTTCATCTCATGAAAATGAGTTTGGCTGGATTGGGCCAGCAGGATTTAGGAATACAATACAATCAGAATTTTGATTGGGGTGACATGAGCTCTTGGCCCTTGAGAGGGGAGCTAGCTGCTTGTCTTCTAGCTCAGAAGTGCCCCACCAGAAACCCTGAGGGAAGGCTTCCAGCCTTGCAC
Organism: Molossus molossus; assembly: GCF_014108415.1. Classification (NCBI taxonomy): domain Eukaryota; kingdom Metazoa; phylum Chordata; class Mammalia; order Chiroptera; family Molossidae; genus Molossus; species Molossus molossus. Next base: position 5,514,540 of record NW_023425351.1, on the reverse strand, counting down.
CAGATACCCAAGTTCTGAGTTGTGCCCCGTTCACCTGTGAGGCTGCACCAGCAGAAATGTGCCAGCGGGGTTTGGAGGAGAGAAAAGGGCTGCTTCCTCTGCTTGGGGTGATGCTGGCTCTTGGGGGTAAGGGTAGAAAGAGTTGTTTGTATCCTTCTATCTCTGCAATGCACTGCCAGAAGCCCTGGTGGAGTGCTCCAAGGAAGTCACATTCAATATCCGAGGTCTGATTTGTCTCTTCTTACCCTAGTAAATATGAGTTTAGCAGGGTGGGATTGCAAACCCTGTTCTACATCAGAATCTGGAATGCAAACCCAGTCTGCCCCTTGTGTGGGGTGGCATGGATCCTCAGCCCTTGAGAGGGAAGATATCTGCTCTCCTACAGTTTCACACCAGAACTCCTGAAGGGAGGCTCCAAGGAGCAGGGGTCACAGTAGATTGCACAGTTCTAAGTTGTGCCCCCTTTCCCCTGAGAGGCTCTACCTGCTAGAAGGTGCAGGTGGTGCTTGGAGAAATAGATCAAGGCTGCCCCCTCTGCTTGGGGTGGCACTCACTCTTGGAAGGTGAGAGAGCTTGTAGCCTCTTCTATCTCTGCAGTTCACTGCCAGAGGCCCTCATGGAGGCCTCTGAGGGGGTGGCTCCAAATGTCTCTGTTCTGAATTACACTTCCTTCCCCCTGGGGACTGGGCTTTGGAGTTGGTGCCAGCAGATTTGGGAAATGCTAATCCAAGCAGCCCTTTGTTGGGGGTCGGTATGGATCCTCTGCCAGGTAGTTTGCTTGCTTTCAGGACCCCACCAGGGATCCTGAGGGAGGCTTGCAAGTGTGTGCCTTCCCCAGCTCCACAGCTCCAATACCTGAGGCACTGATCAGGGCACCTTATGTTGGGGGTGGCACCTGCCTAACCCATGGGGGATGGGTTTAGCTCCTGTTCCTAAGCCACTCAGTTCAGTGTTCATCTGAGACTGTCTATAGCTTCTCCAGAATAAAACAAAACCAAACTTCAGGTCCCTTTGGGGTACAGGAAAAAGTCTCATGCCTGATTCAGCTTGTCAGTATTTGGAGGACAAGGATAGTGCACTTTTTCCAGCTGGTGCTATGCCACCCAGCTCTTCTCCTTGTGGCTTCCATACGCCATGAGTCCCCTTCCCTCTACCTGAACCCTGGGCGTGTGCCTGAGAGCGAGTCCCTGTGCATTAGCCTTTAAGGAGAGCACCCGGAATTCAAGTATACTCCCTCCTCTTCCCAGGGGACAGTCACCACTTACTTTTGCTGCCAAATGTTATGCAGGCTCTTCTTCCAGGCCCTAGTGTGGGATTGAGACGCCACTTTCCTCGGGCTTTTGCAGCCTCAAAATTTCTTCATCTCCATAGCTGCTGTATCTGGGTGCTGGGACCAGCACTTTCTGTGTCTCTGCAATTCTTACCAGTCTCTGTGTGGCTTCCTTTTTTTTTTTTAATGCATGTTAATTGCTCTAAATTTCAGCTGTCACTTCAGTTTGGCGCTGGGAGGAGGTGTGTGTTCTTTCACCTAATCCAATGTCAATTTTTTCTCGGAAAAGCATTATTGACTTTACCTATCGATCCATTTTTTTCTGCTCATTCAGTAGGAAAAAAAGGCTTCTTGCCTTGGCCAGTTTGGCTCAATGGTTAGAGCGTTGGCCCACGGTCTAGAGAGACACAAGTTCGATTCCCGCTAAGGGCAAACACCATGGTTGGTTTGTCCCTGGCCCTGTTAGGGTTGTGCATTTCACATCAATGTTTTTTTCTCTCTCTATCTTTTATTCTTACTGCCTCCCACTCTATCTGAACAAAAATGGAAAAATGTCCTCGGGTGAAGATAAAAAAAAGGCTTCTCAATATCTTCTTTATATATTTGATTTGTCAAATCTTTTCACCCAGTTACTTATGAATCCATTTTTATGAGTCTTTTGCCTCAACTTCTCCATAAAAATTATTCTTGTCAGGATTAAAAATGACCTCCATTGGTCAGTTTTCAGTTTTCCAGACTCTGTTTTCTCTCTCTCACTTCTTTGGTGACATTGTTCTTTCTTCTTTGCTGGTTCTTTCCTATTTTTTCCTAAGTTTTTATACCATAGGATCCCAGGAATAAGTTCTTAGTCCTTTTCTCAATGTATGCATTACACCTTGACCTTCGCACCCAGACCACAGCTTATTTATCATCTACATGCTGACAGATACTTGTTTTATTCCCAACCCTGATTTTCCTTTAAATTTATTCTATCTGTACAGTTATATACTTACCCTTTATAGTCTAATTTTCTCACAAAAGCAACATGTCCAAAACCAAAATTTTGATCTTTTATGCCAAACATGTGTTTTCAGTAAATTCTTCGATTCCTCCTTTCTAGTAAATGGCATTTTCTCCTTTCTGTTGCTCAATCATAGATCCTAGAATCATAATCGACTCAACTTCACTTTAAAATTTATCTTCTCTTATTGAAAATCTTTGTAACTCCTCTCCCTTTTAAAAATCCTATTTCAAAACACCTCACCCTCAACCATATAGCTCAAAATATCATTTTAAGATTCATGTCATTTTTTTGTCACTTCTCTGCTAAATAATCACCAGCAGGTTTACATCTCACTCACAGTAAAATTAATAAAGGCCCATATGGCATGACCAATTCTGAATGTATCATGTCTTTAACCTTATTTACAATTAATTACTCCTTAATCCTCTCTGTTCTATCCACACAGCCCCTTGCGTCCCCTCTGATTTCCTCTCAGGTGTTGCCCGCAGGCCCTTCAGCACAGCCTGCCGCCTCAGCTCTTCTCGCCGCAGACATGCGCTTGCTCACTCTTTGTCCCCTTCCGGTTCAGCTCACAGGGCAAAGTGGATTTTCTTTTCCCAAAGCCCCTCCACTCTCTGTTCCCTCCCTGCTTTATTTTCTTGACTATACTTGTTATCATAATCAGATATATTATATTTAATTTACATATGCTACATAATTTGCCCCCTAGAATGTAGATCTCATCAGTAGTTTTCTTGCCTGTTTTGTTCACTATCTTATCTTTTCACCAAGGAAATTACTTCATTCATAGCAAACGTCAATAAACTTTTATTGATTGAATGAATGATTAAATTTGAAGAGAAGTTATGTCTAGTGAGATTAATGGGATTCAGAAGAGCTTTATTACAGAGATAGTAAATAACTGGGTAAAAGTCTTCTGTGTATGCTCAGTGTAGAGATGAATAGGTAATTCTAAAATTCACATTATAAATGAGTAAAAGCGGGCACCAGCTCTACTGAAGTAATAATTGACGCCCCAGGAATGGATATAATTGTTAAAGGTGATTATTGAGGCTTAGGAAAGATGAGTTGTCATTGGAATCAAGGTCCAAACTTGAATACATCTCTATCCCATGCTTTCTCTTTTAAATACATGTTATTTCTTGCCTACCACTCACTTCCCTGCGAAAAGATGTGAAATTTTAAAGTGCCAATCTACATTACATAATTGACATATAATTGACAAGGTGTGAATAATTAAAAATATTAATCTTGCTAAAATTTCTGTATATTTGGGTATTTGCTATTTAATAACCAAGACACAAACTCCCATTTATTTAAGGTGTGGCAGAATTATTTTTGAGAAAAAGTTATTTGTTATATTTTTGCCTAGTTGCAACATTCAGGGATATTCTTACTTTTACAAAGAATGAATTGTATGATTTTTGTTTTGTTTTATTTTTAGTAGTACACAGGCACATCTCATATTTTCCAAAACTTTGCCACCCTATTCGCATACACAGGGCATGTTCAGAATCTGCAGGTGCAATGTGCTGACTGTGCAAAGAATGGAAGGTGAATGGAGGACTTGGTGGCTGAATGAAGGCAGGAGAACACCTGTTAGTTGACCAATAACACATCATAGAACCACTGAAGTGGCTGTTACAAAAAAATAAGATTATGAAGTAGTTATGATGGAATAGTAAAATTATTTTTACGTGGAAGCAATTTAGGATATTAGAATAGTTAAGTTATATATTCCCTGCTTTTCTAAAATAAGTCAACCTTTGTCTTAATAAACTAAGTATGAAGTAGTGAAGGTTTGAAGGGAATTGCTGACACAGTATGGTCATTTTTTGTATATTGTACAGAACTATAAATCTGTTGTGCTCTATTGCACTTTTATGGAATGACCAAAGAAAATATTCCCAGAGTGAATTATTTTAGTTAAATAGTTTGCTTGTACATGAAGATATTAGAATGTGTCTAATGAATGGATACTGTGTATTATTCTCCATTGCACATACTATAAATTGCAAAACAACAGTATTATGCACATCAATTATAATTCTGCATCCTTTATCACAAAGATGTATCAAAAAGCCACAACTTCAACAAGTTCAAATTATTACTTTCTTGTTATTTTCTTTAGAAGTTTATCATATAGATTTGATTAAGTCAATATATGTATTTGTCTTGTCTCAGTTATCTTGGATTAAAATATTTTTATGGTTTTTCATAAAAATATTTGTGACATAAATTTTTAAATGTATCCTGAGTATTATCTCATGATTTTAACAACCAAGTACAACAATTTTAAACAACCAGGTACAATTAAAATTATATAAATTTAAAAGTAATAAAATGCATTATTTTTCTAAATAGGACCATGTAGCTCTTCATGTCATAAACATTCATATTCTCTTTCTTTCAGTAATTCCTATTCAGTGTCCAATGACAAATAATAAATTATTCTAAAAAATAGCAAAAAATGTTTTCTAAAATCATTGCAATCAAAATTTATCATTTGGAGTGTGTACAAAGAAACAAAAATATTTTTAAACTACTCCTATGGTTCTCTATAGTTATATTTTATCAAGAATGAAATTTTAATCAGGCCAAATATATTTTTATGCAGCACCTGTCAATACTAAAATGACTTTGATGAGCAATAAGTATGCTTACTCCGTTAGTCTTAGATCTGCATGCTTTGAAGTAAGTCTGCAATATACATTAAATTTACATAATGAACAAAAATTCCTACAGTTGCCATACATTACAGGTAATTGGTTATAATTAAGTTTTTTGCACTTGCAGAAATCTCTAGCTATTATCTATTTGTCTAGTTATTATCAATTTTTAAAGACATTTATTTTTTTTATTTTCTGACCCATTTCCCTTTTCTTTCCAGGAGCTGGAGTTTTCCAATCTATTTGCTGTTCTTCACTGCATTCATTCATTCTTTGCCGCCAAAGTCGCCTGTTTGGACCCCCTCTTCCTAGGCAGTCAGGCTGCTGCTGCCGCCAGCTCGGCCTCCACAAGCCAAGCCAAGTACCCGGCTTGACCGCCCGAGCTCTACCGCCACCGGCCCGGACCATCTACACAGACACACAGATTCCTTGCTTTAGACCTTGGAGAAACAATAATGTAATCAAGTCAAATTAAAATTTTAGCAGAAAAAAATAAAAGGTTGTAAGGGATCTCAAAAGCATTTCTCTCTTGGAAGGCGTCAGTGAATAGGCCTCAATGAACAAAACAGCTTGTTCTCTCATTCGGTTGATTTGTACCACTATCCTGCTTCTATCAAAGAGGAGAAAAAGAAAGAATGGTTTGAAATCTGTAAATAATATAAAAATTGTAAACTATCTATAAATAAAATAAAAATACCAATGAAATGGCACCTTCTGTATTTTAGATTATTTTGTATGCAAAATACATGTTGGATCAGGTCATGAACTAATACCTTATCATTGTTTTACAAGTGACCTAAAGGAGGCAAAAGCAAAAAAAACAAAATGATATTACAGCAAGGACACTAATGTGCAAAACATCTCATCAAAGAAAAAATACTTTAATGTGCTGATGTAGATTTCTCCTGGTATCCTCACGTCATGACTGGGCTCGGGCGCTCTGATTTTTTTATCTTATTGTAAAATATTTTTAAGAATTTAAGAAGACAATAACATTGACCTACAATAGACACAATGTGAAATGAACTATTTCTTCCTTGGAACACTTATACCAAATTTGTATTCATTGCCAGTGTTAATCAAATATGCCAAAATGTGTTAATTATGAATGAAGACAACATTCATGAGCATCTTGTTCTGTCCTTCATTTAAGGAAATTTATATTTTACCTGATGGGATTTATTTTCAAATTAAAGTTTCACACATTTTCAGTGACCCCAAAAGTCTGTAGCAAAAGTGCTATCAGCAACTGCAGTGTGAGAAACGCTCCTTCGCAATCCTAACCCCCGCTACTCTAAACTAAAATGTTTCTAGAAAGCGATCTAAAACCAATGCTTATATGAGTTAAATAAGATGTTTCAATTTTAGTAACATTTAATGATAAAATAAAGATATAAAAATAAAAGTTGTTAAATTCTATTTCACCATGTCATAAAAAGTGATTCTATAACTAAACAATGTGGGTTCTTTTAGGTATATTTTCTGAAGAATGTAGGTGCGAAGCGGGTGGAATTTGAAGCACTGGGGTGCGCACCACTTAGATTCCGATGTTACTGCACTGTTTGTATAACGCGGAGGACGTGCTGCCCTCGCCACAGCTGTACTGAGATCGGCTTCAAACAACCAGCTGCCTATTTAAGAAGGAAAATCTGTTTTTTTTTTATAATACACATGTTCCCAACTATATAAAAAGTGGATATTTCCATGACAAAATGACCAAGTATCAAATAAGGTGGTTTGGTTTATTTTTTAAATAAAAGAAAAATATCACTCAACAGGGAAGAATAATTTACAAAAAGACACTACCCTTATAATTAACAAAATTAATATCCAACTGTTTCTACAATCCTAGATTTTCAATTCTGTTTGCATCTGATCAATTCTGAATCACATTAAAATTTTTTTTATAAAGGTCAGTTTCATAATTAGACATGGGCAAGTGTTAAGTTGGGCCTAGTACACGTTATTAAAAGAACTATGGAAAATTCAACAATAATGAATATAATTTATTTTGACCACAGAAATAAATACATATCCATAATTCAGGTAATAACTGTGGAATTATTCTTCAGTATGTATCAATCACACACAATAGCCCTTCTAAAATAGAAAACCCACCAAAGACATGAAGAAAAATAGACCTTAGGACGTGAAGCCCAGCAGCCAGTTTATTATAGTCTCTGCTACTAGACAGACTTGTACGTCAGTGTGCCCACCTTGGGTTAACAGCTGTGTCATCCGGGCGATAATCTGGTTTGCAGGAAATAGGAAATGGGCAAGTTAGCTAAAAGAAAAAAAGTTTAAAACTTTATGTAAGTGTAATGTAATTATTAAAAAATTAACATCAGATTTGTAAAAGCTCCATTTAAAAAATAAAAAATTGCCATTTATTTAATTATCTTTTTTGTTACATCATAAAAATATTCTAGCCTGTGCTTAGTGTATGATGAAGGAAAAGGTGCACCATGAGACATGTATGGGGATATATCTCCTTGTGCAACACACACACACAACACACGCACATATATACGTATATACATATGTATATATAATAAAATGTTAACTGCAGGTTATATTAAAAATATTTCAAATAGATATATTTAATATCTTTAAATTTGAATTGTAAATTGTAACAAATTAAAATTTATGCTACTATAATTATTTTTATACTATTGATAAAAAGGCCTAAATTGCTATATTACATAATTAGTGGAGCAGTCACCTATTAAAAATATTACACAACATTTCATTAGTTAGCAAAGTATTTAACATTTTCTTTTACAGTGCAAATATGAGCCACCGGCATCTGTTATAGCTTGGATTACTGAATGAGAATGCTTCAATATGAAAATTATGAAGATAAATCTCAATTTCTCATGTAATTTAGATTTAGAGGCATTAGATTTATTCACATTAAAATCTACTCTGTACTAGAGAACATTTTAACAGCAGAATGTTTAATTTCGTGTTAACCCCTCTAGTGCCTTGGTATATGTGGGTGTGTACATTATGCATATATATGTACATATGTCTATATTATACATGTGTATGTATGTATACACACATTTAAAGGTTTCATTATAGTGTACAAATTGCAAGTTGAAAGAGAACATTGTATTACACATATTAAGGTCAGAGAAGGGAGTTTAAATATTTCAAGTTCTGTTAACCACTTCAATAATGTACTTCGCCTGATACAAAATAACAATTCATTTAAGCTGAAGTAAATTAAAGCAGGGGCATTTTAAATTTGCTATATTGAAACAAATATTTATTTAAAACTACTTTCATAAATAATGTTAGTATAATGTGTTCTAACATGTATCATCCATCACTATTTTTAAGGGAGAATAAACAGCTAGTCATTGCTTTCCCATCTTCCAGAGTTATACCAACTTGTTTGAAAGCCTTTCCTCACACAACTGTCACTTAGCAAGTAGACAAAGAATTACTTAAAAATAAATGTAAAGTCCATGCTAACCATGCAAGCAGAGAAAGCATTCATTGTACATGGATGTTTCCCTCATGTAACACAAAGTTTGCTCATAAACTTTGTCTACATGGAATGCTGGATTAGAGAAGCTTGATTTGTTATTGTGAAAAGTATGAATTTAAAAATTATTTAGAATTACTGCTAGAAATCAGCAGTTTGGAGAAGCTTTAAAAGCACAAGAACAATCTTGTGCTTTACTTTTTAAGGTAAGTGTAATGTTCTGATATTAAAAACAAAGTTTGTCACCCTTAAAACTGCTATACTCATGAGCTCTCCTTAAAGAATTGCTTTAGTCATCCCTCTAAAACTGTTGTTTATAATTTATTTTTATTTCTTAATAGTTTAAAATTATAATTCACTTATTTGCACATTTTAAATTACTTTTGAAGATAAATAAAATATTATAAATGCTATATGTTTTATACATATTAAAATAAAAGGAAAATAGAAATATAAATGTAAATATATTTATTTCAGCTTTAATTGTTTTGGTGGATGTTTGTAAAATATAAATTAATATCTGTGACAAAAATGTGTCACTTTGTTCTCTAAGTGTATTAATGTACTACTAATAAAATGGTATCTTTTTTAATGAAACATACTGAACAATAAAAACAAATACTTTTTACTACATTTGTGTTTTCACTTCTTGGGCTAGATTTGTTCAGAGCATGATTCTGAGAGACACAGTGTAATGTCCAGGCGCTGAGGTGAGCTGTCCGCCTTGGGTGCAGAACTCTCGGGACATCATCTGTTCTGGGTCATCAGTATTTATGAAGATTTGATATCTGATGTCTAAAAGGCCCTAAAGATTGAAGAAAGGTGTTATTTCACGAATTACTAAACCAACCGGAGTTACAACTTTGAAGGCATGACAGCGTTGATATCTTCACAATGGTCCATCACAAGCCAATCCTTATTGCGAAGACTGTTCTGACAGGGCATCATTATCTGGCCATTTGTAACTCGAGAGAGCGCATCACTTCATGTCATACAAGACCCAGTTGCCTTCCAGGTAATTACAGTTCTGTCAAGAAGATTTATCACATACATCATTTAAAAACAAGTCTGAAACCTTTATTATTCCAATAACCAAATAAACACCTCTCTCATTTTTTATGTTTTCTATTTTTGTTTTGAAAAAATATCTAAAAAAAATAATACATGTTCATCATTGGTAATTTAAGCACTTTAAAAGAAGACAAGACACAAAACAAAAAAATACATATTCTGTTAGCCCAGCCAGTGTGGCTCAGTGGATTAAGTGTGTCCCATGGACTGAGAGGCCCCAGTTCGATTCCCAGTCAAGGCACATGCCAGGTTGCAGGCTCGATCTCCAGTGATGTGCAGGAGGCAGTCAATCGATGTTTCTCTCTCACATCAATGTCTCTCTCCCTCTCTCCCTTCCTCTTTTTCTAAAAATCAACAAAAACATATTAAAAAATAAAAATATATTTAAAAAATAGATATATTAAATCTCACAACCATAAAAATATTCACTATTTATTTTAGATAAGTGTTATTCTATACATATATCTATGTTTACATAGAAGTAAAAAATTAGCTGATGTACAAGCACATAGATTTCAATACTTTTATAAATATATTCCCACAAAAATACAATGTGAAATAACCAGATAACTGTTTTGGGGGTATATATCAACAAGAATAGTAAAATGTGAATTTTTAAAAGTTAACTACAGCCCTGGCCGGTTTGGCTCAGCGGTTAGAGCGTCCGCCTGCGGTCCAGAGAGACCCGGGTTCGGTTCCCGCTAAGGGCATGTACCTCGGTTGCAGTTTGTCCCCGGCCCTGGTTGGTCGTGCGGGTGGCAGCCACTCGATGTGTCCCTTTCACATCGATGTTTCCCTCTCTCTCTCTTCCTCTCTCTCCCTCCTACTCTATCTGTACAAAAAATGGAAAAATGTCCTCATCCGAGGATTAAAAAAAAAAAAAAAAGTTAACTACATACAGTTGGCCCTTGGCTAATGTGGGGGTTGGGGGTACTAACTCCTGTGTTGAAAATTTCCATATAAATTTCGACTCCCCGAAATCGTAATTACAGTCATTTCTTGGTGTCTGTGGGAGGGTTCATTCTAGAACCCTTGTGGGTACCAAAATTTGCTGATCCTTAAGTCCTTTATAGACTTGAAAATTACATACAGTCAGCTCTCAACATCCACAGATTCACAATTGCAGATCAAAAAATATTCATTTTGATCTGTGATTGGTTGAATATAAGGATGCAAACCTGTATAAGAAGGCCAACTGTATATTTATTGGGAAAAAAACCTGCACATGAAATGAACCTGTGCAATTCAAACCCGTGTTGTTCAAAAGTCAACTGTACTAACAAAAAGTGGATTTCATGTATTGAAATGGATCATGACTTTAAAATATACCTTTATTAATTTTTAAAGATAAATTAAGGTAAATTTTAGATACAAAAAGTCAACCTCCTCAGAATACAGGTCTGTAAGTTTTGACAGGTGTATATGATTATGTACCGCCACCAAGATAAAAATACAGAGCAGTTCAGGCTCACCAAGAAATTATTGTGCCATTTGTAGACAACTCCTTCTCCCAATTTCAAATAACTTCAGTTATTGATCTGTTTTTTGTACCTGCAGCTTTCCAATTGCAAAACTGAATTTGAGATGACTCCCTATCTTTTTTGGGATCAGTTCTATCCATAAAGTCTATATTCTCTTTCAAGAGGAAAACCAATTCTAACTCCTGTCATTGTGTACACAAATGTTCCATAACCACTCTGGCCCTTTGTCCACTGGCACCCACCAACCTCTGTCCAAGGCACTTCCAGAGTGTTCTAGATGTGACTCATGCACTACTCCTTACACGAGAAAGTATGGAGAGAGAAAGGGGAACACAGTCCACTTCAGGAAAACACAACAATAAATTTTTTTTTTTTTAATTCAAGGGTTTGCAAGAGTTCACATTTATGTGAATATAAGTTTTTAATTTACTTTAGAAAATATCAAAGAAGGCAATTGCCAGAGCATATAATATGAGTATGTCAGTTTTGTCAGAATTTGTCAAACTTTTGTCCAAAGTGGCTGCAGAACTTTGCATTCCCACCAGCAATGTATGTGGTTCTTACTGCTGCACCTTTTCACCAGCATTTGATGTTGTCAGTTTCTGAATCTCAGCCATTCTAACAAGAGTGTAATGGTATCTCCATTTAACCACAAGTAGAATGAGATTCCCAGTCTTAAGTGTTCAGTAGCTTCTTTTGTTCCCAACTGCTTCAACATCATATTTGTGTTTGTTTGCTGGGGCTGCTGTAACAAAGTACCACAAATGGAATGACTTAAGCAATGGAGATCTATTAGCTCAAAGTTCTGGAGGCTATAAATCTGAGCTCAGGGTTTCAGGAGGGCCATGCTCCCACTGAAGGCACTAAAGAAGATCAGTTCCAGGATTCTCTCCCGGTGCCTGGTGATGCCTTGGCTCGTGACAGCATAATTCAGTCTTCACATGATGTTCTCCTTGTGAAATCAAGCGGTGGTGTTCAGGTCTGGGTTCATTGGCTCACAACATCGAAAAATGAGCTCATGGACAAAAAGGCAAATGAAAGGAAAGTTTTATTTGAAAGATAAACAGAATCCCTACAGTGGGGAAGGGACCCAAGTGGGTTGCTGGTGAGGCTCCTGTGTCTAGGGGAAGATATATATGCCTCGCTAGACTCTGATTGGTCCTCTCAAGGAATCCTGCCTTAGCAACATCCAAACATTTTAAAGCTTGTGTTTCCACCTGACTGAGTTTGGCCCTAGGTCATCTAGCTCTAAATTCATATTACCCTTCTGGAAAAAGCATATGTGGGGATCACTTATTTACAGCAGCTCACGCAGATTTGATTAGCAAAGATATATATTGTTCCCAATTGTTCCTAGAAGCTTTACTCCCAGGGAAGAGACAAGGCTTAGTTGAGTGTGCCTAAGAACAAATAAAGTAGCCCCAGGCATCTATAGGGTCATTGTTGGCTTCTCTTTTTATGATAATTTTACTTTCCCAGATTTTTACTGAGGACAAGGGGAAATGCCCTTGGACCAGCCCTATGCTTGCTTATGGTTTGTTTTCCAAATCCAGTTTTGGTTTCCTCTGACCCTTTTTAAGGTAACCTGTCTTTCTGCAATAGAAACACCCTCTATAGTTTTGCAGCAGAACTCCTTCAGCAATCCTGTTGCCTTGCTCCCAGAAACCAGTAGATATATTAATTGGAATAGGTCAGACTCACCAGAACTATATTCTTTAACAGTAAATAAAATTCATTTGCAAACCCATCAGGGTCCAAAAAAAGGGAACTAAACAACCACTGTTCCTCTATTCCCTGAAACCAACCTGTCTGTTTTTTTGTTTTTGTTTTTTGTTATGTAATTGACCTGTGCTCCTTCCAGAAGCTTTTAATTTGCAATCAAGATAAGGTTTCATTTCTCTAGGTCAGGAGTTTTAATAGGAGCTGAGAGTTTCTAGCGTTGGAGGCACAATTTCCATTGTTCATTTTAGTTTTATTTTGAGATCTGTAGAGTCCACATAAACCTCCAGATCTACTGTGTTCTGGGTTCTGCCTGTGTGCTAAGCTCCAAGTCCTCGCAGACCTCCCCATGTGCCTCAGCTTCCCGCCCCATCGCCCCTCCCTCACTGCCTAACCTGCCTCTGTCTCCTCACTGGGGCATATGTGAACTTTCTAATTTTTATTTATTTTTTTATAAAGACATCAGTCAAATGGATTAAAGGTATGCCATGCTCCAATATAACCTCATCTTAACTAATTACATTTGCAATGACCTTATTTTTAATAATGTTAAAATGAAATAACATCTCCCACTGTATAGGAGGATATAATTGCCAGTGATGCATTGGATAAGGGGCTAATTTCCAAAATATATAGAGTACTCATACAACTCAACAAAAGGAAGACAAATAATCCAATTAAATGAGCAAAGATACCCGACCAGTGTTGCTCAGTTGTTGAACATCAACCCTGCACCAAGAGGTTGCCAGTTTGATTTCTGGTCAGGGCACATGCCCAGGTTGTGGGCCAGATCCCCAGTGGGGGCATGCAGGAGGCAGCAAGTCAATGTCTCTATCTCTCTCCCATTCCTTTCTCTTTCTAAAATCAATAAAGAAAAATAATTTTTAAAAAATTGGGCAGAGAACCTGATTAGACACCTCTTCAAACAGGACATACAAATGGCCAAGAAACATACGAAAAAATATTCAACATCACTAATCATCAGAGAGATGCAAATTAAAATGATTATGAGTTATCAAGTCACACCTGTCAGAATTGGTACCATCACCAAATCATCAAAGAACAAGTGTTGGTGAGGGTGTGGAGAAAAGGGGACTCTAGTACACTGCTGGTGGAATGCAGACTGGTGCAACCACTATGGAGAACAATATGGTGTTTCCTCAAAAGATAAAAATTTATCTACCATTTGATTCCACTTCTAGGAATATATCCTACAAAGCTTGAAACACCAATCAGAAAGGATGAATGCACCCCTGTGTTCATAGCATCGCTATTTACAATTGCTAAGATCTGGAAACAGCCCAAGTGTCCATCAATAGATAGTGGATAAAAAAGCTGTGTGTGATACATATACACAATACAGCTGTAAGGAAGAAAAATGTCTTACTCTTTGAGACACCATTAGGGACCTGGAGAGTATTATGCTAAACAAAATAAGCCACTCAGAGAAAGACAAATATCACATGATCTCACTTATTTGTGGAATTTAACAACAAGGTTGGCTGATGAACAAAATAGACCCAGAGACATGGAAGTAGGGGACAGACTGACAACCCTCAGCGGGCAGGCTGGGGGGAGGACAGGAAGAGAGAAACCAGAGAACTTATATGCATATATGCAGAATCAATGCACACAGACAACAATACTCTGAAGGTGGAGGTGGGATGGGAGCAGGGAGGAAGGTGTCAACGTGGGGAAAGGAGGGACATCTGTAACAAAATTAATTAATTTTGGAGAGGAAGAGAAACAGAGAGAGTACAATTATTTCATTGTGTTCGATGTGTAGGCGTCACCCCTGATAACAAATAAGCTCATTAGAGGTGATTACAGCGAGGGCACTAAATAACACCCACATACAGAGTAAATAAGGCTCCTTCTTCAATTTCCTTCAACTGGGCTGAAATCTTTAAGGAAAAGTCTCCATTTGGTACTATTATGTCTTTGACACCTCTCTAAAATTTACTCATCGACAGTTTTTCAAACAAGCCGAGGACTTCACCTTTGGAGTATCTAACTAGCTTAAGTGACCTTGTTTTTTTGTTTATATTGACCTTAAAGCAAATTATGTCTGTTTGCCACTTAGAGCAAGGGAATAGTTTCCTTCTTACATAAGTTTGTTTAAGTAAAAGAAGCAATCCCTAAGGCTCAGGGGGGACCTTCACTTGGTCGTGGCCTTTGGCAGCTCCTTCCGCCCTGGCTCCGGGTATAAACAGGGGTCCCGGGTCATTCTGCAGCCGGCACGCAGGAAGCTGTGGGCCCTGCAGTCAGTGGTCCGGAATTGGGGAAGTGACACAAACGCCACGCGGTGTCCTCCAGGCCGCCTCTGGGGAGATGTGAAGGAAGGGAGCCCAGTGAGGCCAGACTGTCTTCTGCTAAGTGGACTCATTCATCCCCAGCGCCCCCTGCTGATCGCACTTCCCAAGTGCAGGACCAGCCCGGAGGGGAAACTCATCTCAGAGAAAGGGTATCACTGAGATGAGAGGAACTTGCTCCGGTCAAACGTGATCGTTTCCATAATCCTCACTGCACCCCGATCGGCGACAGCACCTGGGTTTATGTGAAGCCTAGTTAATGAAGAAGCCTGGGGTCGATTCCAGGTACTAACCTTCACCCAGGCTCACTGCTCGCAGACGCACGTGCTCCTGGGCCCCCGAGAGGCCGGCCCCCTAACAGTTCCCAACAAGCCGAGGTCTAGCGCTCCCCTCGGGTGGGGCGCAGCTCTGCCTCCCCCGAGATCACCCAACTGCCCTTTGCTGACTTTGCGAATTCCTACTCATCCTCAGCACTTCCCCCAGACCTCAGCCTCTAACCAGCCCTGGGGACAGGTGCTTCCTGACTGACAGCTCCGCCCCTTGCGGGGGTGTGAGCCCGGCAAGCCGCCCAGCCCCCTTCTCTAGCTCCTCCCTCAATGGGCCCCTCACAGTGCTGACATCAGAGGGCTACAGGACCAACTTGTAGAATCAAGGCGATCCAGTGAGCACATGCCTGGCCCACATCAAAATGTTGTGATTTTTTATTTGATTGTTAATTCTTGGAGAATGGTATTTTATTTAATAGAAAGAATGGACTTCATACATATTCATTATCAACGCCTTGAAAACCAACTTGTAAAGTTAGCAGTAGCTTCTGAAAGTACAAAGTACACATTTATTACATAATATATGGTAGTAAAATTCGTCAAGATACTGTATACAATTCAAAGCATTTAGATAAAGCACCAGTCTAATATATTCTAGGTTAACAGAGTATAATAAAATGACCTGTTCTTCATACCATACAATCAGTACTTTCAGCCACACTGACAAACTGTTCGCAGTAAGTACCGCAGGAGCGTCCAAGGGAGAGCAGAGAGCAGAGATGGGTAAGAACCTCGCCATCTACTTGCTTTGATGCTTCGCATTAGGTGGCGGTTTTCTCCTCACCAGAGGAGCCAACAGAAAGGCTGAACCTGCCCTGTGGCGCAGGGAGAACATTTCTCCCAGAAAGACGTGCAGCGGTGCCCAGGAAGGGGTCCCGCTGTCCTACCTCCCACAGAATATGCTCAGGGACCCTCAGGGCTCTGACTGCATGTCCCCCGGCTCTGGCTGGGACTATATGCTACAAGTCACTCAATGTCCTGACCCCCGGGTAGTATCAGGGTGTCAGATAGAGGCCGGGACCCTAGATGGGCACTTGGCCCTCTAGGTCCCTGACACCAATTAACAGCAGTGAGCCCACACAGGTGATTTAGCCTTTATTCCCTACAGGATTAATCCAGATTATAGATACATCAGAACACACACAAGTATTGTGGGTTAACAACCCAAAAGTCCATGAGTCCCAAATGTCCTCTCCTCTGGGCTATTTGCAGAGCAGTGGTCGCTGGTCACTCGGAGTCCTGGAAGCCTCTGCATCCAGGGGTCCGTGTCTTGCAAGGAAGACTGAACCAGCTCGAGACAGCGAGGTCCCTGGGTGATCAACAGCGACCACCGAGCCAGACACGCGAGCTGTTAGCAGGGCTCATTCGCAGGAGGGTGAACAGCAAGTGTCCCTGTCCCTGTGGAGGTGTCTCCCTCACCTGTACCTGTTAGCTATGCTTGTGGCCTCTGAGATTAGTCCTCGAAGTCTCAAATCAGAATATTTGGCAACGTCCATGGAGGTGCCTAGTCATCCATGTCACCTGCAACTGTGGCCTCCTCCCTTGGCTGCAGCCCAGAACTTGGCTTTGGTCCAGACTTCTGTGTGTTCAGACGATAAGGTTCAAGCTAAAGGTGAGTCAGTGATTCTGACTCTGCTGGCCACATGCCACTCCTGACTCCCGAGGTGTTTGCAATGAGGGAGCCATTGCAAAACAATCGAAATAATCATTCCAAAATCATCTTTTGTATTTCCATTATGATAAAGAGAAAAATTGTGTATCACACTCTTTTCAAAACAAAAGGGGTGCCACCACCCTGTAGTACATGCTTTTGAATGAAAGGTTTCATCACACCATTTGTAAGCTTATATAATAGCTAGTGTTTGCGATGAGATGGGTTTCTCTTTTCTGTCAATAGAATGATTATAATAAGACTGATTAATGCTTGGGGCCAGGTACAGAATTCCAGGAGGTATGTACTAATTATTTCCAGCCGTGGTAGGAGTTTTGTTCCTTTCCAAGTTCTCCATGTTTTCCCAGGTGCCCACTGGAAACTATCACCTGGTGCATGTGATTCAGTGACAGCCTGTTCATCGACAGTGGATCTGTTTGCAGAGCAGTGGTCACAGTGGATCACGAGTGGTGGATCTGTTCCCTGCATCATAGTTTTCAGTGGATGCATTATTTAATCTCATTACAACATTAAAAGAATCAATATATTTTGAATCCTTTTCTTCATGCAGGTAACATGCTAAAGCCACGACTCTGCGAGCATTACGTTTATGACCGGTTCCTTCTGCCTCTCCTCACATACAATGTTCAGGCAAAGCCTTCCAGAGGCAATTGTGAAAATGCAAAGAAGCAAAATGTTAAAAAAAAAACCACAACTGTTTGGTAGGTTTTCCTAAACCACATTTTCCCAAGCATAAGAATTTAATAGCATGTATTATCAAATATATTCCTACAGTTATCACTATTAGATTGGGGATGGGGTCCCTGACTCCTGTGCACAGCGAAGAGAACACGTGGGGTGGACCATCACCTGTGATTCTGAAAGGATTCGCGTCGGCCCGGGTCCTGCGCACAGTCACTGTAAGGCCCTGCGAGGCCCGGTGGGGACACCTGCAGGAGCAGGAGAGCAGCTGCTCCTTCCTGTGGGCCAGCACCTGTGTGAACTGTTCTGTGCAAAGTATCCGCGTGTGTTTTCAGTTGTGTCCGATTTTATGATATGTCTGCGTAAGTTCTGTTTAAAATGTGGATGTTTTGTTGGATGGCTCTTGACTGGTTGTGAATCTACCCATGTTATATTGTCTGTGTGTGCTCACTGTCCCTGGTAGATTGCACATACTTAATTCTAATTTTTCATATGAGATTAGTTTTATGCCATTGATTGTAAAATTAATGCGCTTCAATGCTTCTACATCCTCGGATACTTATTTCCTCATCTGAAGCATCTGTATGACATCATCTGTGATGCTTGTGTTTTCCTGGCGTCTCGTACCTGTGCCTTCTCTGCTCCTGTGGAAAAATCGGTGTCCTTGTGTGGGTTCCATGTTTGGCCCTATAGGCAAAATATGTATCAGTATGGAAGCAGGGGCGTCAAAGCTATGAAAACTCTCCTCCTATCCTTGTCTATAAGCCTGCTTGGCAATTTGCTATTGCTAATGACAGTATCGCCAGCAGCACATACACTCCTAACCAAGGGAAAGTATCTCCTTCCTCTTTGGGGCGAGGTGTTCAACCTGCAGCTGTAATTGTCCTGCTCCTTCTGCTGTCCAGTGATGGTTCCCTCTCCGCTGCCTATTGTTTCCTGCGGACATCCCTGTGGTCCTCACTGGTCACTCGTAAGGCACAGGGCGTGGAGTTCTTTCTTTCTGTTTGTATCTGACTAGGATCTTGTTCTAAATAGCCGTGTGCTGCTTCTCCCCCTCACCTTTCTCTCTGATTTAAGAGGGATACAGCCCAGTCTAATGTCTCTTGCCAGCTTCGGCTGAGTCAATAACTTTCAGTCCTTTTTAGCATCCGTGACATCTTCCACTATTGCCCGCTGCGGGGGTTGATGGTAATGAAAGTCCCATTGCCCATCCAGTCCTGCCTCCCCACCCCCCCCGCCCCAGCTCTGCGAATGGGAGCCTGACCAGTCCCTGCTGCTCCAGTTGCCCCAGAGGCTGCACCGCCCTGCTGTGCTCTCACAGCTGCATGTCACCTGGATGTCCCTTCCCAGAGCCACACCTATTCCCGGGTGCACATCTGCCATCCCGCACGCATATTTTTGTTGAAATCCGGATTCCTATGGTCCTATAAAGTCAATCTGCACCACAAAATAAATGCATCCAGCCTGTAAGGGTCCGGTGGTGTTTCATATCTAAATTGTTCAGTAAACATTTTACATTTCTCACAAGCCTGGTAGCCTTTTCCATCCTGTGCCATGAGATTTCTTCTGTTGGCCACGGCTGCGAGGCGTGTTCGAGGGCTATGTGCAGTTCCCCTGTAGTCTTCGCTAGGTTCTTCCATTGACCTGGAGGCTGCAACCTATCACCCTGAGATTTTGCAGGTATTTTATTTTGTCTCTGAGGCCTATTCCTCATGGGTAAACTTGTCTTCACTTCGTCCTTTTCTAGCTGTTCTGGTTTTATCTCGCCTCTTGTCAATTTATCAGCTATGTTATTAAGTATGGTTTCAGCTTCAGAATCTTCTTGGTGTGCTGATATGTGGGTCACATAGAGCTGAATTTTATCCTTTGCTTTTGCCTGCTCCTGCCAATATTCATGTGACCATACGTTTTTTGCCATTTATCCAAAAACCAGTCTTTCCCCATGTCAGTGACCAGATTGCTATTCCATGTGCCATCCGTGGCGGGTCAGGTTCCTGGGCCTCGGTGCGGTGGGGCCCGGTGCTGGTGCTGCTTCGAGTCTGCGTGTTGTGCATTCCAGACATTCTGGTGCATCGGAGGGGCTGAGTGTCCCTGGGCCCCAAAGCTACCACTGTCTGTGAGTCTGCCCACCTAGTGCGTGAGGACCCATCTGTAAACTAGGAATTAGGCAGTGGTAAACCAGGAGGTCCCCCATTTTCCTATGGGGCTCTGGGTGTGGTCCTCCCTCGGAAATGTATCTGGCAAGCCTGTCCCTGCTTGGGGTACTTCCTCTGTGAGGAAGCCAGGCTCCCCCTTGGCTGTGGCATCTCCTGACTCTGTGCCACTTCCCTGTGAGGACCTTCTGGTGCGGACACGCTCCTGCCCCTTCTCCAGGACCAAGCTCTGACGCGCCGGGCCTGAAGTGGCCGATCTTACCACAATTGCCAAATGCCCGTTAACGGTTCGGTCCTTTTTAAGGTTTCAATGAATGACCAAACCATCCCCCCCTAAATTTGTATATTTGGTGGGGTAATAGGGAAAGTGTCTCCTCCAGAATCCTACTGGTTTAACTCATTTATCTTGAGGACGTTTTATCCATAGAGCCCATGATACAAAGTCATTAGAGTAGACAAAATCTATTGCTGACTGATCTCTGGGCTGTGGGTAATTTAATTTTTGAAAATGACTAATGTATTCTTTCAAGAGTTTAAATGCTTGTTGTTGTATTTCTGTTCATTCAAAATATGAGGCTTTTCTTGTTACATCTTGTATAGGTCTAAGAATCATAACTAAGTGTGGAACACGTTGTCTGCAGCGTGCAAACATGGCTATAAGATACTGTGTTTCTTCTGCCGTTTAACAGGGGTTTTTAAGGCAGTAACTTTATCAGTTGTTGTTTGTGGTACTTGTCTTCCTTCCAAGGACCAATTTATTCCTAAAATCTTTGCTGCAGTATCTGGACCATGAGTTTTGTCATTACTAATGTTCCATCCTTTACTTCGTAATTGTTCTATTGATTTAGTTCTTTTCTGTTTGTAATAATTGTTTGTCATCATGTATCATGATAATATCTATGTAGGAGATTATTAGTGTTTGGAATTGTGATGGGTCTATTTGTGATGTTAGCAATGCATGTGCTACCAGGCTATTCAAGTAACCTTGTGGTAATCTTTTAAATTGCCCGGCCAGGGTGACCCAGTAGTTGAGCATCAACCCATGCACCAAGAGGTTGCTGGTTCAATTCTTGGTCAGGGCACAAGCCCAGGTTGTGGACCAAATCCCCAGTGGGGGGCATGCAGGAGATAGCCAATCAATGTTCTCCTTCAACGATGTTCCTATCTCCCTCTCCCTTCCTCTCCCTCTAAAAATCAATTAATAATTTTTTAAATAAATTGATATTGTGTTCTTTCTCATGAGAAGGCTATGTATTGTCTAGATTTCTCAGATATGGGAATAGCAAAAAACATGAGACATATCAATGGTTACGAAACATTTTAAATTTATCTTTTATTCTATTAGTAACCTGGTTTGCACCAGGCAGTACTCCATCCATTCCAGGTGAAAACTTACTAAGGCTTCAATACTCTATTAATCTGTATTGTCCACTTGGTGTTAGTAGTGGCCATATGGGGCTATTATACATATGAGATCTGCTTTTTCTATAAAGTCTTCTTCTAAAAGTTCCTGGATTTTCTTTCTAATATCTTCATGTCTTCCTTTTTAGGGATATTTTCCTGTTATATGACTAAATGTTTACATAAATCTATACACGTAATTTTTACTTCAGCTAATTTTACTTAATATGGTTTAAGGTTTTTCCAAGGAATGAAGTCTCCTGGGAAATTTGCAAGACTATCCATTCCTGGCCTATTTCTACATTTGGCCCTGGTGTCCCTGCAATTCTGTGGGTTCCAGGTTACAATTATATACGAGAAATTTTATGGGCCAACAGTGGGTTACTTTCGCTCCTAGATCTCCACCTGCACTGGGATATTATTTCATGTATTTTTTTTATATGCTTTTATTGATTTTTTAGAGAGAGTGGAAGGGAGAGAGAGATAGAAACATCAATGGGAGAGAGAAACATTGACCAACTGCCTCCTGCACACACCCCCACTGGAGATCGAGGCCACAACACAGGCATGTGTCCTGACCAGGAATTGAACTGGGACCTCTCAGTCCACGGAATGACGCTCAGTCCACTGAGCCACACCGTCGGAGTTATTTTATGTATTTAAATCTTGTTTTGAAACAGTTATCTGTGATCTTGTAGTAATTCAAAATTCTGTAATTCTATCCTGATTACTGATTTGTATTTTTAGCTCGATAAATGGTCTATTTTCATGTCGCAGTTCCTCCTCTGCCCAGGGTTCCACCCGCGGCATTGCCCCTTTTCTGGTGTATTGAAAACATTTAGTGCATTGTCTAGTCCTGCCTTGTTCGAGTCTGTGTTTCTTTTGCTAATTCTGTGTGCTTCCTCCTGCTTGGTTGTTTCTACATGGTCTGAAGCATTTGTTTGGTTTGAAGTTCTGTGTGTTTGATGGTTTGGTGAACATCCTTTGCTTATAGAAAGGTTTCTTCTGTTGATATGTGATGTTGTTTGTCCTGTAGTTAGCATTAAATATAAATTTTGGTTGTCCATTCAGATCATTGCTAGTTTAAAACTGTTTAGCATGTCTTCTCCTGTCCCTGCCTGTGGAATGGAATGCACGTGTGACATTTCATTCTCTGTGGTTCTCCCCCGAAAATGGCTTTCTTACACCCTGATGCTGGGGGAGCCTGCAGGGGGTCAGTCCTGAGCAGTCATAAACTGGTGACAATGTGGCCAGTTTCTCTCTGTCTCACAGCCTGCTCATGTGTCCATTCCGTGGGGTGACCATGTGTTGTCACATCTGCTGTGGGGGGGCGTCCTCCACGCTCCAGCTCCCCAGCCCCACAACGAGGAGGCTGGTCTGGGTATGGAGCAGGGAGCCCCAGAGCTCTGGGTTCAGTCAGTGCTGTCCTCTCAGGCCTGAGGTTTGCCTCATTTCTGTTCCTGTCAGCAGAACTGTGTATTTGTCCCAAATACCAGCCAGACAATCAACATCTGCCAGTTTCCTGCTGCAAATCTGCTCTCACTGTTTGTAGCTCTTGTCTCGTATGTTCTCCGCCTTCTGTGGATCTACTGGCTGGCCAGGGCCGTGGTTACAATGAACAGTGTTCCTAGTCAGTACTGATCTGGGTGGATCTATCATCAAACAGATGATCATAGTCCCTGGATCTTCAGGGGTGTGTTTCCTGGTGTGACATCTTCATCTATTCCTCTGAAGTTGACTGTCAGCTGACTTACTTCTCTGTATAATTCTCCCAGCTAGGATTTTCATTTATGCCTGTCTGCTTCCACCTGTGATAGGTTTTGTGGGTTTTTTTTAATGTTTTTATCGATTTCCCAGAGAGAAAGGGAGAGAGAGACAGACACATTGATGTGAGAGCCCTGGCTGGTTTGGCTCAGCGGTTAGAGCGACGGCCTGCGGTCCAGAAAGACCCGGGTTCGGTTCCTGCTAAGGGCACGTACCTCGGTTGCAGTTTGTCCACGGCCCTGGTTGGTCGTGCGGGTGGCAGCCACTCGATGTGTCCCTTTCACATCAATGTTTCTTTCTCTTTCTGTTCCTCTCTCTCCCTCCCACTCTACCTGAACAAAAAATGTCCTTGGGTGAGGATAAAAAACAACATTGATGTGAGAGATAAACATTGATGTGCTGCCTCCTACACGCCCCCTACTGGGGATTACACCCACTACTTGGGCAGGTGCCCTGACTGGGAATCAAACCAGGGCCTCTCAGTCCATGGGAAGACACTCAGGCCACTGAGCCAAAGGGGCTGGGCTGTGATCGTGTTTTAAGAGCACTGCTGGCACTTCCTGCTTACTGGCCCTACTCCCCAGGGGTTCTGCATTTCTAGGTAGGGTGAGGTCCATCCTCACTTCATCACATGTTTATATGGGAAGTTTCTTAAAAACTTACACCTTGGTCTCATGATATTAGATCACCCCACTGATAACACAGTCTCGAGCCTTCTTTTGAAAGTGACATTCTCTAGCGCTGGCATTTTTAAGAAATCTTGGTTGCAACCTCAATACCAAATCTAAGTTCCCACCTTAACCAGCAGTAATAGCAACACCATCAATCAATCTTTTCTCCTTCCTTTGTGCCAAGTTATATGTTTGTTTTGCCAACCAGCAGCGCACGAGCGGACAGGCTCCTTCTTGTTCCTTGGTGTCAGGCTTTAAAATGTTTAAATTTCAGGTTAATTTAGAATGTAGAGTTTCAACTGTTGACTATGCCAATTGTCATGAGCTCTCTGGCTGGGACTATAGTCTTTCCTATGAGTCACTCAGTGTCTGAGCCCTGGGTAGCATCAGGGGTCTGCTCTGTGGTGGTGGCTCCGGTGGCAGCGGCTCTAGCCAGGGCTCCTCCAGTGGCCTCGAGGGGCAGCTCAGTGTCCTCACCTTCATGTGCAGGGACCTCCCTCCTGTAGACACACCTGTCAGGCAGGGGATCCATGCTGCCCACCCAGAGCCTCCTGCTTGGTGGGCAGGTGTTCTCCATCTCTCAGCTGCAGCAGTTTCCAGAAATCACCGGTGTCCCCGCCGTCTTTCGCATGGCCGGCTGGCTCTTCAGTCTGGAGGCAGAGGACAGGGACCCTGCCAGGGCCACGCTCAGTAATGCAGGCAGGAATGCAAATGTTATGGTTTTACAGTGTGGATTTTACCACTGCACCGACCACAGGGATTGCAATTATAACCACTTTCACTAGCCGAAGAGCTCCTGAAGGGCATGGACTGGACTGTGATCCGCTTGTCCTTAGTCACAGCACAGCACCAGGAGCGCAATACATGTATGTGTCATTGAATTACATCTGGATGAAGTCAGCTGATGTTTGCCTGTTTAATAGTAACAAAAGCGAAGGTTTTTGAGCCCTTACTTTGTACTGGGTTTTGGTCTGGGGCTTTATGTGAGCCAATCCCTCCAACTACACCCTCCTTTGAGCTAGGTATCATTATTACCCCTTAGAGCTCAGAAAGTTGGGCCAGATGCCCTGGCCGGTTTGGCTCAGCGGTTAGAGCGTTGGCCTGCAGTCCTGAGAGACCCGGGTTCGGTTCCCGCTAAGGGCGCGTACCTTGGTTGCAGTTTGTCCCCGGCCCTGGTCGGTTGTGTGGGTGGCAGCCACTCGATGTGTTCCTTTCACGTCGATGTTTCTCTCTCTCTCTGTGTTCCTCTCTCTCCCTCCCACTCTACCTGAACAAAAAATGGAAAAATGTCCTCGGGTGAGGATAAATTAAAAAAAAAAGGAAGTTGGAGCAGAGGGACGTTAATGCTTCTCCCAAACAGTATCTGACTACTGATTTGATGCAGGGATCTGACTGCAGAGAGTCCACTCTTAACACCCACGCTTCCATGATTCGCTGATCGAGAAATTCTCGTAATAGGTACAGTTTGGGTGGGTGTGTAGAATACATTGTTGTCATTTATTTCAAATAATAAACTTTTCAGTAAAGTTCACAATGATTCCCCTATTTTCTTCAAAATCATGTACAAATTATGTTAACCTGGGTTTTTTTTCCATTTGGCAGTTACAGAAGCACCATTCAAAGTGATTGAGCAAAACTGAAATTTTAGTGGCTTCCTCCTGAAGAGTCCAAACGTCAAGTCAGCTGAGTTCCCCTGGACTCGGGCTTGGTCTCGGTCGCCGTCTGGCTGTGACTGTTGCCTGTGTCCTTGCTCTCCGGCAGGGCCCTCGGGTGGGAGTTCTGGACCCTTCAGATCAGACTTGCAGTTTACCGATCTCAGGGGAAAGAGATCCCTTTTCCCAAAAGGGCCCAATCCCAGAACTGCTTGCTAGTTTCATTCACATCTCAACCTATCACAAGGCAAAGGGGGTGGGGTGGGGAGATGAACTAGGTCACATGACCTCATACATGGAGAACGTTAGAGAAGGCTGTTCCCAGAAGGTAAACCCTGGTATCACTATCTGGGGAAAGGAAACACTCATTGCTGGGGCGCCGAATAACAGATAAGGGCACGGGTTTCAGACTAGTTTTTACTTGTCCACAAAGCTGCTTCTTGGATCTTTACCTGACAGCAACCTTAGCAATCAATACCGATATGAGAGTAAACATGTTGAAGTATCAATTCTTCTACTTGCAGATAACGAGCTGATACCTGCGCGCACGTGTTTCCCAAAGCGGGGCTTCCCCGAGGGGACCTGCGGTCGCCTGGTCGCTGCACAGGCTGCTCCGCGGAGCATCGTGCGGTTCCGCCAGGAGCGGGGTCAGGACTGCGCCTCCGGGACTTGCACACTTCGGGGGATTTACCTTCCGAACGGTGGAGACGTGGCTCAAGAAATGTGCGCAGATTCCTAATTGAAAGGAAGTACTTCCAGCCTCGTTCTTTTTGCAGAAAGGGGCTCTGATGACCCAACAAAACCCTGTAATGCAGAGCAGCCCGCCTCTGCGCAGATTTCATGTCAAGTCATGTTGCACTGATTTTTTGTATTTTTATTTATTTTGGAGAAAAGTTGTCATCTGAAGGTGAAATGAAATGATATTTGAACTCGGCACTTGGGCTAGAGCCAACTTTAAAAATCAGAATTACAAAAAATAAACAAAAAAAACTGTTTAGATCTCTCTTCTCCCTAAATATCATCAATTCAAAAATATTTTCAGACTCTTTCGCCAAGGCTCATACTCAGGGAGAGTGAGATTTCCGCCTTCTACATGTAGGACAGAAAATAATACTAAATTAACAATAAATAAATACAAAAGCCTTTTCTTCAGTTGCTATATTTCTTCCTTAAGGTCTGGTTTTCAGTCCTCTCAGAACTTCTTTCTCGTGCTGCAGCCTCAGAAATCACTCCCCGAGAGAGCAACTTCTCCGCGCTGCCTCGGCCTGCCCAACAGCACCCAAGACCCAAATGAATCTCCATAGTTCAGAGAACTTGAATGTAGCTTCTCCAGACCCTAACAGTTAGTGTCACTCCATGGTGTGCATATTGCATTGTCATTAAGAAAAGTCAACATCACCTCTGGCCCCGAAGTGCTCAGAGGTGCCAGTTCATGGACAGCCCCGCCTGCTCTGTGCCTTCTGGGCCCTCTACGCCCTCCGAGCCCTGTGTGCCCTGTGTGCCCTGTGCGCGCAGTGCGCGCTGTGTGCCCTCCGCGCCCTGTGTACCCTGTGCGCCTGGCCACTGTAAGGGCCGGTGTGACTACGCACCACGGGGACGAGAGATGCAGAGTAAGAGCAGGAAGCCCCTCTCAGGCTGTTCTGCAGGCCTGAGGCCACATGAATTTTTGAATTCGAATGCTAAAAACACAACAACAACAACAACAACAACAAAAAACAACCAACAAAACACTCTTAGGTCATTGTGAATATTTATATAAGTGGACAGAAATATTTGGCCTTGGTGCAACCAAATATCTGAATTCATTCATCCATTCAGTTAGTCCAGATGCTGTACCAGGGCCTCTGGGATTAGGACTGAGTCATGGCAAGTTAGGAGAGAGCTCAAGGGCAGCAGCTGGATTAGCATAAAATGTCATGTTGACATTGGTTTGGTGACAAAGTGCCAGCATCGCAGCGATTTCCCTGAACGTTCCTTTCTGACAGTCACTGAGGGGTCCACTGTCATCCAGCTGTTTGCGACAGGAAGTGGGAGGTTTGAGGATCAGGCCAACAGCACCTTTATAAAGCTGGAGCCTCCTGTGGCCTGGGTGGCAGGTCTGGAGTTCGGAGGCTGATCAATCCGGGAGACCCTCAGATGGGAAAGCTTCTCTCTGCTCCATGGGACCCCTCTGGCAGTCAGTCTGGGTCCAAAAAGCAGCACCCCCCAGCCCATCTTTGCTAATATCTAATTGCTAAACAAATCACATGGTCAAACCTAGATAAAAGATGGGGGAATAGAATTTACTTCTTGAAGGGAGGAAAGACAAAGTCACATTGCAGGGGGTGGATAGAGAGGGAGAGGGAGAATTTGTGCTCATTTCTATAATCAGAAATGGAAAATTAGTATCACCTGGCATAAAGAGAAAGTAGACACTAAACATAAAAATGAGTCAGTGTAACAAAGACACTATTGTTACTCAGTAAGCTTTTCAAACCACCAGGACAACCACAACCCTCTGCCCCTGTTCAGGGATCACAGCCCTCGGATTGAGAAGTACAGTTCTAGATGCCCAGGGTTTGCTGTTGCACTTTGGGAATGCATTGTACCCTGCTTCCAATTTAGCTAAACACACTTCAATACAGGCAGAAAAGTAGGGTACATGTGGCTCGAGGCAGTAGAACTATGATTCTGAACCTTTGCAAATGGACACATCTGGAACATTGCTGTATTCATGTTCCTGGTCCCCTTTGGTTCTGTGGCTTTCCAGATGCCACTACTGACACAAACAAAATAGCTTTCCTGTGCCACTGTGATTTTTCCCCCCATGTATGTTAGCAGTTTTACTTTTCTTTTTTTCCTTTTATATTTCCATTACAGTTGATATTTAATATTTTATAATGACCTCAGGTGTACAGCCTAGTGGCTAAACATTTGCATAATTTACAGTAAATCTGGTACCCACCTGGCACCAAACATAGTTACTACAATATTATTGACTATATATTCTATACTTTACATCTTCATTACTATTTTATAACTGCCAATTTTTACTTTTTAAAATATCCGCATCTGAGCATATGATGTTACAGATTTTTTTGGAGAGAGAGGAAGTGAGAGGTAGGGAGAGAAACATCAGTGTGAGAGAAAACATCGGTCAGGGGTGGAACCCACAGCCTGGTATGTGCCATGACCAGGAATCGAACTCGTGACCTTTTGGTTACAGGATGAGGCTTCAACCAACTGAGCCACACTGGCCAGGGCCCAGTTTTTACTTCTTAATCCCTTCATCTTTTCACCTGTCCCCAAGCCCCCTCCCACCTGACCCTCAGTCTGTTCCCTGTGTCTACCTGGTTTCGTTGTTCATTTCCTCCTTTGCATTCCACATACAAGGGGAGTATTTGAAAACAGGACCTTGTATTATTTCTCATTTCTTCATCTACCTGACACGCACGTGTCAAAGCCCCGCACGCTGTCGTGTGCTCACTGGGCCTGGTTGCGCGGTGGCCGCACGGAGCCGGCAGTCGGCACACGTTCTGATCAGTAGCGCTGACTCCGCTGCGCCACCCAGACAATTCCACACAGTCACCGCGCTGGCTGTGTGCCCGTGTGTGGGGGTGAAGCGAGCAGGGTTGTCCGGTTCCACGTCCCAGGGTGGGTAGGTGAAGGCGTGTGCCAAGGAGATTCTGGGCACTTCTGCCAATTACAAAAATAACAAATTATCAAACTGTTTTGCCATTTCAAACACATATACACCAAAAGAACAGGATCCAAGCATGCTCTCTGACCCAGATTTACACATTTCACTCTCCCATGAAAGTCAGGCTGTTTTCTGAAGTTCAGTTATTGTAGGAAACCTGGAGGCATCGCGTCCCCCGGGGCCGCGTGGGGGTGTGGCCTCAGCCTGCGCTCTGCGTCCATCAAACACCTGCGAGAGGCAGGCCGAGCACCGAGGGCCACACTTGTCACCCGGCCTCACCCTCCCACGACTTCCATGTCCTTCTGCATCACTCAACCTCCCGTGACATCCTAGCAAAATAAGAGAAACAAGGGTCAAGCTCATTCCCCGGGATCTGGCCTCTAGGGCACTAGGTGAGTCCAGGGTTAGAGACACTTCTCTCCCACTTGCCACCAACCGTGCAGATCTGAAGAGGCCGCAGAGGTCCCCACGCCCTGTCCTTTCTCCCTCCTCTGCGGTCTCCATGGCGCCAAGAGCCTCCCACTGGGCGTCTGAACTTCCCTTTCATCTGATCCGTTGAGAAAATGACTCACAATTTGATGAATCAAGTAGAGAAAATTGATACCTTTCCATTAGGCTGAAGAGTCCTTTTCACTGCTGGCGTCTGAAATGTGTTTTCCACGTGAGTTTATCTGTGAACGTCCCCTGGCGGGAGAGAGGAGAACGACAGAGCTGACGGCCGGCGCGGGGTCCCCACTGCGCCAGGACGCGAGCCCCCCTCTGCAAAGGAGCCGATGCCGAGGCCCTTCTGGGAATCATGTCATTTGGGATCAGTTGCAAAGTGGGATTAACCAAAGTGAAATTTTATCATATCAATAACTGTAAAAGTGATTACATGAGAAGCAGAAAGGGTACTTAACTGACATTTCATTATTATAAATCTATAGCAATTCTAAAAAAAATTACATCATAAAATGTAATAATCTTACAAATTACTTTGTTTTCAAACTTGGAAAATACTTGATACAAATATACTCCTCTGGAGTCGTAAGAACACAGAGAGCTTAGCATCAGAAGATACACAGATGTTCATGTAGCTCAAATGTTGCTTGTAAATAACATTTTAAAAATCTGACCTTCCTTTGGATGTGAAATGCAGAGCACTTTGGAGTTCTTCTCTACCCTATGCTCGGTTGCCTGCTCCCCACTTGTTAGCACGGATGCCAATGCATCAAATAGAACTGACAACCACAGGGACAAGAACTCCGGTGGAAGTAACATAAACGCCTCTTGTGTTCGGAACTAGGAAGAGTCTCCACACTGAGTTGGCCAAACTGAAGTGATCCGTCTAGCAGTAAGACCAATGAGAAACTTCCATTTACACAAAGGCGTCAAATGTGGCGTGTTTGGGTGGGTGGGTTGGTTGGTTTGGGCTTAGAGCCTCCGCTGGGCTTGACATCTTCATTCTCTCTTCACCCTGTGACAGCCCTCTCAGCTGAATGTCTTTGAGAAGAAAATATTCACAGTGAAGTTGAGGTTTTATTGCTCTATGAGGTGTACTTTATAAACAGTCAGGATGGACTGTGGAGGCTGGCAGTTGGCTGGTCCAGTAGCTGGTGAAGCCCGTGTTTCCGGACCCCCAGAAGCAGAGCAAAGTCCGTGCCTCACTGACATCACTAGGGATTCAGAGTTGGTGAAGCTGTGCAGGGAAGTGGGTACTGGCGGTGGAAATAGCAGTTAGTACAATTTTTCTGGAGGATAATATGACAAGATATATATCACTAGTACTAATCCCCTTCTCACCCTCTAAGTAAGAGACTTTATTCCTTGGAATTCATCCTGAGGAAACAATTAACTACACGTGCAAAGAGACATGTGCAGGGATTTTCACAGAAGCATTGTTCCTAACAGCAAACCACCTACCACACTCTACAAGGACAAGTTAATTTCCAGTAGGAAGGGGTTAAATAAGTAAAGATACAGTCCTACTATGGATATTATGCAGGTGTTAAAATAATGATATATTTTATTTATTTATAGACAAGGAAAAATGTTTATGATTCTGTGGTTAGGTTTTAAATTAGAGTACAAGACA
This sequence comes from Molossus molossus, assembly GCF_014108415.1. Lineage (NCBI taxonomy): Eukaryota > Metazoa > Chordata > Mammalia > Chiroptera > Molossidae > Molossus > Molossus molossus. The sequence continues at coordinate 5,483,449 of NW_023425351.1, read as the reverse complement.
ATATGTGTGATAGAATCTTTTATGAAAAAATTTCAAGTTATAAACTTTTCTGTATGCATTTATTCAACAGTTTTGAGAATAAATGTTGATCACCTGCTATGTGCCAGCGCAGTTCTAGACACTTGTTCTGAACCTCATGGAGCCGGCAATCAAGCGGAAAGAAAGACAAATACCCAGGTGGATACAAATGTGTGAATTCAGGTGGTGGTTCAGTGATGAAGTCAAAGCAGGGGGGGAGGGAAAGTAGCAGGTGAGGTGGATGTGGATTGTTTTAGGTACATGATCAAGAAAGGCCACTCTGAGCAGGCAGCACTGAAGGGAGCCCAGGTCAGGGTCACTCTGGGAGAACACGCCCTGACGGAGGGTGAGCCACACCAGAAGGAGGCGGACAGACCTCGTGATCAAACCAAAGTGAGTTCGATTTCCCAGTGTTCTGCTTATGCTTCATCACCTGTCGAGGAACTTAATGGGAAAACGTTGAAAAAGCAACAGGCTCCCAGTAGATCTTATGAATTATATTTACAAATTTTAAAAGTTCCTCCTTTCCGAGGGGTGGAGAGGTCGGAACAAACGTGGAGTGGAGTGGAGTGGGGACGACGGACCCGTGGTTGCAGAGCCGGAGGATTCGAAGAGCATGGGTCTCTGCAGGCGGGCCAGTGAGGTGTTTATCATTTATTCTGTGTGATGGAAACTGCTGGGGAGTTTAGGCAGCTGAGTGATATGAACTTACTTGCATTTTAAAAGATTATTGTGGATGCTGAGTCAAGAATAATCAGAGATACAGTCTGAGAAAAAGCATACCCAAATGTAACAGTCTACCCTGCCTCCTGCGGTTATGGGTGATAGATACTTTCCTTTGGCAGTCAGTGTGCTCTGAATTCCAGGAAAGACTATGTATCACACGTAGAATAAGGGAGGAGGATGTAAAGATTTCTGTAGTTGACAAAATATAACATCAAAATGTTTGCCTCTCAAAAAAATAACCAATTACTATTACAAACTTCAGGGTCACACTTAAAATATTTTTTAAAAATATATTTTAATCAAATGTTTTCAGAGAGAGAGGAAGGGAGAGAGAGTTAGAAACATGGATCGGCTGCCCCCTGCACACCCCTCACTGGGATGGAGCCCACACCCGGGCATGTGCCCCGAGCAGAAATCAAACCGGGACCCTCAGTCCAGGGGAGGACGCTCAGCTCACTGAGCCACAGCGGCTGGCAGCACACTGAAATATTTTAAACACAGAATGTTAAATATGAAAATACAGGGAATATGAAGTAGAAGATTTATTTAATAAGCATTGCTCTTTCTTTTTTAACCATATATTAAAATTATGTACCTATACAAATGTGAGAAAAATATGCTGAATTTAATTCCAAAGTAAAATGATCAATTTAGTGGAAGCAAGACAAACATCCGTGTGTGACTTGGAGTGGATGGGACGACAGATTCATCGCGTCCCTCGCCCCTCGTCCTCAGGACCCACATTCCTCCCCCGTGGGTGCCTGAAGCCACCAGCAGTACCAGACCCTGTGCGTACACTGTTTTCCTTCACGTACACACCTATAATAACATTGAATTTCTCAATTAGGCACAGTAAGAGGTCAACCAAAAAACTAATAACAAAATTCAAAACTATAGCAATATACATTGACCCTTGAACGACATGGCTTTAAACTGTGCAGGCCCACCTATGTGTGGATTTTTTCAATAAATACGGCTAATGTATTTTCAACCACATTTGACCACAGGCCATTGAAACTGCAGAAAGCAAAACCGTGGACAAGGAGGGACTAGTGTACTGAAAATGCAGAATAAGCCAGGGGCCCAGCCTCTGTCCGGCTGAGAAGCAGAGGTTCTTATTGGCGGGACGAAGAGCACTTCCCTCCACTGGCAGAGTCTCGAAAATTCCCCTCAGCAGAGCAGGCAGCTCTCGTCAAAGAAGGAGCTGTCCCCTGCTTCTGATCGGCAGGTGGGAACAACCCATGGCAAGTGAACGGTTTCTTTATGTTTTGCATTTAACATCATATTCCTGTGAGATATATATATATATATATATATATATATATATATATATAAATTTATTTCATTGATGACTTAGTTGCTAAATTATTTTGCCAATAAAAATTCTTACCAGTCGCTAATGGAGTCCCAGCCATTGCCTTAAATCATAGGACAGGTTGCACAAAATGAGCCTAAAATGTGTCGTGATTGATGTACTTATACCCTACCTCTGGAACATGAATGAAATGATATGTTCAATCATTTAATTGATGCTCAAACTTTCATAAGTCACAGAAAGGAGCTGAGAGTTTGGCATAATTATCAAAGAACAGTGGTTTGCCCTCTAACTTTGTGAGGAGCTGCCTTTTCTGTTTTAGAGCAATTTTATTCTTTAGAGTTATAAAAATGATGTCATGACAATCATGCTAAGGATGATGCTGAGCATGATGATGGTGACGACGCTGATGCTGAGGACGATGATGGTGACGATGCTGATGCTGAGGACGATGATGGTGACGATGTTGATGCTGAGGACGATGATGGTGACGACGCTGATGCTGAGGACGATGATGGTGACGATGTTGATGCTGAGGACGATGATGGTGACGATGTTGATGCTGAGGATGATGATGGTGATGACGCTGATGCTGAGGACGATGATGGTGATGATGCTGATGCTGAGGACGATGATGGTGACGATGCTGATGCTGAGGACGATGATGGTGACGATGTTGATGCTGAGGATGATGATGGTGATGACGCTGATGCTGAGGATGATGATGGTGATGGTGCTGAGCATGACAGCTAATATTTATTGTGTATTTACTGATGTTAGTGCTTCAAATGCATTTTCCATGTAATCCTCACCATCCTTTGACATAGACTCTATTTTTCTTTCTCTTTGTGTTTCATTGCTTATTCATTTATAAATTACGAGCCAGTCCTGAGGTCGCCTAGGCCATTCAAAGATGCGCGCAGTGTGGGCCCTGCCCTCAGGAGTTTACCGTCTAGCGAGCAGGCGGAGCCCGAGCTGACGCTTGAATCCAGTGGGGTAGGGTGCAGACGACATGGCTCAGCTGCGGGCCATGATGCTCCCCCAGGCAGCTCTGCAGTCCTTCACAGTGCAGAGCAGGCGTCCGAACTCGAGACCTTGTCCCTTTTCTGTGTGACTGGGGCAGTGCTGACGGACATTTCAGCAGGTGTGTCTTCCTTCCTCCACCTGCACATCACTGCCACGTTCACCCTCCCCAGCCACCCCTCAAGGGTCTTTAGTGACTTGCCATTCCGTAAAATGAAGTGAAATGAACTGAAATGAAATAAAATAATAAAATAAATAAATGAAGGCCCAAGCCCTGTGCTTTCAAGAACTCTCACAACCTTCTTAAGGGTCCCTCTTCCTCCTCCCTGTGAGCCTGCCCCTCCCGGCACAGACAGGACTTGCTGCTGGACAGCCCCTGGCTCCTTCAGCCTCCTCCCCACACCTCCTGCCTCAGCACCCACAGCGCCCACACCTTCTGCCTCAGCGTCCATAGCACCCACACCTCCTGCCTCAGCGTCCATAGCACCCACACCTCCTGCCTCAGTACCCACAGCACCCACACCTCCTGCCTCAGTGCCCACAGCACCCACACCTCCTGCCTCAGTGCCCACAGCACCCAAACCTCCTGCCTCAGCCACAGTTCCTGCCTCAGTGCCCACAGCACCCACACTTCCTGCCTCAGTGCCCACAGGCCCACAGTGTTCACAGGCCCACAGGCCCACAGCACCTACAGTGCCCACAGGCCCACAGGCCCACAGTGCTCACAGGCCCACAGGCCCACAGTCCCACAAACCCACAGAGCCCACAGGCCCACAGTCCCACAAACCCACAGTGCCCACAGGCCCACAGTCCCACAGGCCCACAGTGTTCACAGGCCCACAGGCCCACAGGCCCACAGTCCCACAGGCCCACAGTGTTCACAGGCCCACAGAGCCCACAGGCCCACAGTCCCACAGGCCCACAGTGTTCACAGGCCCACAGGCCCACAGTCCCACAAACCCACAGTGCTCACAGGCCCACAGGCCCACAGTGCCCACAGGCCCACAGTCCCACAAACCCACAGTGCCCACAGGCCCACAGTCCCACAAACCCACAGTGCCCACAGGCCCACAGGCCCACAGGCCCACAGTCCCACAAACCCACAGTGCCCACAGGCCCACAGGCCCACACAGGCCCACAGGCCCACAGGCCCACAGTGTTCACAGGCCCACAGGTCCACAGGCTCACAGGCCCACAGCACCCACAGTGACCACAGGCCCACAGGCCTACAGTGCTCACAGGCCCACAGTCCCACAAACCCACAGTGCCCACAAGCCCACAGTCCCACAGTCCCACAGGCCCACAGTGCCCACAGTGCCCACGCGGACACCCAGCTGCAGGGGAGCTCTGAGGCAGGGCTGCGTCCTGGTCATTATTTCTCAGTCTCCGCACACGGGGCTGTGCTCTGGGGGAAGACGCACTGCAGGGGACCCAGCGGTCTCCGTGGAAACTGGAGAGGGGCTGCACTTCAGAAGGCTGTACTCGCTGTGTACTAAGCCCATTGCTTATTGGCGCTCATGCTGTTCCTGAGGGAAATGCCTCCCAGTGGACAACAACAATCAATTAGAAAGGATTGGGGCCTATTTAAGGATTATCCCTGAGAGACAGTGTGATTCTCCTCTTACAGTCTCTGCTCCCCACTGCGACGTGACCTGGTGAAGGGCAGGCCGTGCTCACGACGCCCGTGGCTGCGTGGTTCTGGGGCTCTCCCGGGGAGATGGACATCCTGTGGAAAGCTGAAGAGCAGGTGTTTTCCTGAACACGGCGCAGCCGTCGACGGAGTCCCAGACCCCAGGGTTAACCGGGACCTTTAAGAGCCTCCTTTGTAATCGTTGCAGATAAGAGACAGTTGGCTTTCCAGCTGGTATTCCGTTAACTCAGTTCTCCTCAGAGAGGAGAGTTTGTAAGAATTATGCATCTAGCTCAACAGTTTCTCATGGGATCAAAACTTATTCAGCAGTGGGAATTTCATTAAAATGCTGTAATTAATGACATCAAGCCTAGAGCTCAGACTAGGAAGAAGTACATGTAATATAAACTGCCTTCTTGCCCAAATTATTACTATAGTTAAAAGAAATATTTTTTTCTTTATTGATTTTTAGAGAGAGAGGGAGGGAGAGGGGGAGAGAGAGAGAAACATGGATGAGAGAGAACACTGGCTGGCCACCTCCTGCATGCCCTCCTCTGGGGATCAGGCCCACAACCTGGCCAAGTGCCCTGACCAGGAATCGAACCAGCAACCTCTCAGTGCATGGGTCGACGCTCACCCACTGAGCCACACTGGCCGGGCCCAAGTTATTTTTTATGTTAACTTAATTTTACAAGAAAACAAATGTACTTATTTTTCTGCAAGTGTGTTGATGTGAAATTTATTTTCTTTAGTAATATAGCAGAGAGAATTCATTCATTCACTCAACAGTCAATCAATGCTTTTTGACAGTTCTGTAAATCCTGAACACAAAACTAGAATGAGTCAGCATCACAATGATGAAAAACATGGGTTTTGCGGCTAAGCATGCCTGGATTCTATGTTAATTCCTGCAGCTCTTACCTGTGTAAGTAGGAAACAGGTTTCAGTTTTTTCATGTATAGAATGCATTCAAAATAATTCTCTCTTTATGGGGTGGCTATAAAAGACCGATGAAATACATTTAAAATATGAAATACAACCCTGCCGATGTGGCTCAGTGGTTGAGTGTTGAAATTTATACCAAGAGGTTGCCGGTTTCATCCTGGTCAGGGCACATACCAGGTTGTGGACCACATTCCCAGTGGGGGGCATGCAGGAGGCTGCCCATTGATATTCTCTCTCATCAATGTTTCTATCTCTCTCTTCCTCTCTCTAAAATCAATAAAGAAAAAAAATTGTAAAGTATGTAACACAGAAACGTAAAAAGCATACAAAAAAGTCAGTTATCATTTTTAATTTTGCAGTGATCATTATATTCAAGACAACTAAGATGCTTTAATATTTAAATTTTTCTAATTACAAATATATTCATAAATATCACAAAAGTTATTCAATAGTTCAATAGAATTAATATTAGTTTCTTTGATTAATCTGAAGGTTTGTGTAGCTTCCAGCTTGGGACAAGAGGAGGAGGCAATTTTTAAATCCTCTCTCTGTGAGTTTTATTTTTTTTTTGCGATATTGCAGGATATATGAATTTGTGAAAATAAGGAGAACAGAAGACAGTTTGACCTGCAGCGTGAAGAGACCCGAGATGACCAGGTAGCGCACAAATCCCTAACATGACCCATCACTGGCATTTTGAGCAAAGCAGGGAGGCCCTGGTTCTGACGGGCCCGCGGCAGGGCCAGGCGTGCGCTCGGTCCAGGGGCAGCGCAGTGGGACCCGGCGGGCAGCGGGCAGGTCGGAGAAGGAAGCCAGTCGCCCCTGGGCGCCAGCGGAGCTTCACACCCTGGAACTGAAGGGACAGCGGGGGTTCGGGGGGGCACTCGTTTCTGACCGTCTGCATCGTCACGGAGAAGACGTTCATGCTCAAGGGAGAGGACCGGTGGGTGAGTTTGCCCCGAAGGAGGGCGGCCGACAGGGACAGGGACAGGGTCCCCTGCCAGCTGGGCCCCGTCTGCCCTCGTCCCTCAGCTCCGTGAGGACAGGTGACCGCAGGCTCGGTCGGACACGTGCAGAGGCTCAGGTCAGGGGGTGTCCGTCCTTCGTGGTGGGGAAGCGGGGCAGTGACAGTGGGAGATGAGGTGGGCGTGACGGGACCGCGTGGCCGCTGGGACAGGCCCTGTGTGCCGTCCGGCGAAGGGGCGCGTCAGGTCCCCGCACAGCCAACCGGCCACGCGACTGTGCCCGCCAGCCCCGGGCTTGGCGATCCTGTGTCGTTTCCTTTCAGCGCTACAGACACTTTTCTTGTGGCCGAAATCCGTGTTTCTCTCGTTCAGTATTGTCACCTACTCATTCGCATACGTAAGCACTCTGCCCACGACCGGAACGGGCCCTGCGCCCTGGCCCGATGCCAGCCCGCTGCCGAGAAGGAAAACCTTCCGAGCTCTGCCCACAGCTCCTGCCGGGGGGCGGGTTCCGTCACTTTCCCAGAGCCTCACAGGACTTGCTGTGGACACAACCGCTGGGAAGGTCGGACTCCCTGCACCTGCCTATCTACTGGAGCTGCATTGCACATGGTCGGGCGGATCCACAGCTAAGCACAGACCAAATGTAAACAAAACTACCCTGGGAAAGCCTGCGCTTGCCAGGTGATGGGGTGGACACATAACCCTGCAGAGTCATTTCTCTCGGAGAAGGGAGGCTGGATTCTGAGGAGGGAGAGGACGTGAGAACAGGCAGGAGCAGACCAGGAGGTGGCAGCAGCTGGCTGTGTGACCTCTCTGCCCTCGGTCTGCAGTCTCCTCCCCTGAGGAAGCCTGGGGGGAGCAGTTCAAGGCCTCCTGCCTCCCTGCAGGCTCTTCCCCCCCATGTCCCTAGTGATGCTCTGTGACCTTCACGGGGGCCCCTGGTTTCTCTGTGGTGGGGAGAAGGAAGCATCATGATGGAGACTGACCTTTGTGATGGAGGAGCTGAACGGTGATGATGGAAAGGACTAGACCTCAGTCCAGTGCAGAACCGGCCCATCAGACAGTCACAGTGAAACCCCGCAGACATCCTGCAGATGTTGGACGGAGACGCTGAGGAGGACCCGTGGACAAGCGGTGCCTCCAGGAGCCGCAGACATGACGGCTGCTGGCACGGAAATCATTTCCACTCGGGGCATGAAGAGAAACCTGGAGCTTCGCGATTCCTACTGCCTGAATGTAGTCACTGGTGTGGTGACATCTCCCTGTGAGAAAGTGTGCCCGCAGTGTGTCCCCTGTGTCAGAAAGTGTGCCCGCAGTGCGTCCCTTGTGTCAGAAAGTGTGCCCGCAGTGCGTCCCCAGTGCCAGAAAGTGTGCCCGCAGTACGTCCCCTGTGCCAGAAAGTGTGCCCGCAGTGCGTCCCCTGTGTCAGAAAGTGTGCCCGCAGTGCGTCCCCAGTGCCAGAAAGTGTGCCCGCAGTGCGTCCCCAGTGCCAGAAAGTGTGCCCGCAGTGCGTCCCCAGTGCCAGAAAGTGTGCCCACAGTGCGTCCCCAGTGCACCGCCAACTCCCACTGTGGTCAGTCTGGACATCGCCCTGGAAGGTTGGGCTGCTCGTCAGGGACTCAGCTTTGGAAGGTGTCACCCACATCACGTCAAACATTCAGAAGAAACCACAGCCTGTATCAAATACACTTTGGACTGTCAATGAATCATTTCTTATTACTCTTTTATTATTATTATTATTTTGCAGGGGTTTTTATTGTACTTAAATCAATTCCTGTTTTCTTTCCGTAGGCCTTTAAAATTCGCAAAGGCCCTAGGCCACGGGAATAAACCCTAATGCTGGGTGGATAAACGGTCTTTCTGAATAGAACAGTCAGCCCTTCTGAACAAGTCTTAGCCCATTTGTGCCCTTCCCTGGGAAGAAATAGTACATGATTTTGATTTGCAAAAAATACCTAAATACAAATTCTTCCAAAAATTAAGTCTTTCCAGTCCATATGATTGCATCATACAGGGGGATTTTTGACAGCATGTTGCTTGATAAAACAAGGAGACACAATTGCATTTGCACCGTCAGGCATACATTAAACCCCGTTCTCCTAAATGGCAGGTTCTTAGCCCGTCACAGTAGGTTAGGGAAGACCTCGCTGCTCCAAGGAGCTTTCACACCAGCAGAGGGAACATGGTGCCCAGGCTGTTTGCATGAGTGGCAGACGCTCCTGTCCTGTCTGTGAGCAGCCTCCACAGCGACTGGGGATGGTGGTATGAGAGGAGCCTTGTCTTGAGGGAGAAGGTGTCAGATACTCCCTGTGATGCTGATGGATGTGCTACAGGCAATAAAATGAAGACCGCAAGAAGGTTCATCTAGTTCAAATGTCTTGTGCATGTTACTAACTGTACTGTTCTCCTTTGTGTTGTACAAACATCAAGCTTTGCACAGGAAAGACAAAGCCTTTTTTTGGACAGAAACCATTCTTAACCATTTTGCTAAGTGTCCATCCATCAACAAGGAGCTAGAGATTGAACTTAACATTTCTATATGAGCAGTTGAGTGTTTCTGCTACTGGCTCATAAATACAACTAGGTTGCTGTGAGGTAATTATTTGGATAAGTCATTCAACATCTATGGTGCTCAGAATAGATAATAAAATGAGGATATTATCTAATTTTTCCACATGGTTTATTAAAAAGATCTCCATTTGCCCAGCCAGTGTGGCTCAGTGGTTGAGCATCGACCCATGCACCGAGAGGTCTCTGGTTTCATTCCAGGTCAGGACACATGCTCAGGTTGTGGGCCTGATCCCCAGTGGGGGCATGCAGGAGGTGGACAGTCGATGTTCTCTCTCATTGATGTTTTCATCTCTCTCTTCCTAGCCCTTCCTCTTTCTCTAAAATCAGTAAAGAAAAAAATTAAAAAGATGCAAAATAGAGAAAGAAGATGGTGGTGGGCAGGACAGGAGGGACAGTGAGTGTGTGAGTGGACGTGAAGGTAGATGACCAAACCCAAGCAGTGCAGAGCCACGGAGCAGAGGTTCCTGTGCTGTGGATGGAGCAGCTGGCTACCGTGGTAAGCGGCCCTTCAGCGCGCTTCTCCCTGCGCTATGAGGAGGTTCCACCATTTTGGAAGATCCCGGGTCTTCCCTGGGAGGAGGCAGTGGGAGTTTCCAGGGCCCAGCCACCTGAGCCCACCAGTGCACCTAGCACCATCGGACCAGTGGACACTCTGTGTCAACACAGACAGGTGCACAGTAGTGGAACTCTCAAGGTGCTAGTTGTGGAAGCCTCAGATAGCCCAGAGCCCAGCACCATCCCCCACAGTAGCTGCCCAATCAGAGTCCAGATATACTTCTAGCAACAGAGGCTGGGGAGCAGACATCCATCCCCAGGCAACAGAAGCACAGACCAGTAGCTGAGACCCATCCCCAAACACTACAGCAAAAGCTGAGCAGGAGTTGAGCCCCACTGAGCAGCAGCACTCCCCAGCCGCCAGCAGCGGGACCTGGGGCTCCACAGAGGCCTGTGCTGTCCAGTAGCTCACAAGAGCAGTGGGAAGCTGGAGCCCTAGAGAGACTGGTGCGATCCAGTTGCCCACCCATGGGAACTGCAGGGTGCAGGGGCACCAGAGAGGCCTGTGTGGCCCAGCAGGGACTGTGCCATCCAATTACCCATGGGACCTGCGGGATGCTGAAGCACCAGAGAGGCCTGTGCAACCCAGCAGCCCATCACATGGGCATAGAGACGGGTCGCGAAAGGAAGTGTGTGATCAAGTTACCCGAAGGACCTGTAGGGTGCAGGGGCACCACAGAGGCTTGTGCAACCCAGCTGTGCACAAGATAGGCATAGAGGATGTGAAAATAAAGGCGGAGTGAATAGAAGCTACATAGAGAACCAAACAAGAATTACAAGTAAAATAAAGACAAATCCTCAAAAAAAGGCAAAAGAAAAGCAGCAGGACAGGACCATATAACTGGGACACTGGTAGGATCTGTGGAGGCATGAGAGGGTGCTGGGCTAGAAGCCCACAAATAGCAGCAGTATTAGCTGTGAGTAGAACCCTTGGGGAATAAAGACCAAGCCCACTCCACAGTGCAGAGAGCCTGGACAGAGTATGAAAATAGCCATAGCCACTCACCTGGGGACTATAGGAGAGGGAGGGCAGACTGGGCTGGAACTCTTTGGGGACACCCGGGACTTGGAGGACACTCAGAGTTTTTGCTGAGTTGTGGCCACAAAGGATGGTGGCCAGTGTGCTCCTTCCCAGAGCTGAGGAAAAAAAGCAGCAGCCCCCTACCCCCCTGGGAGATTCAGCCTTTCCCAGGTGAGGCAAAGAAATGCAAATTGAGGCTCATTAATAACCAGCATCTATCTCACCCTCTGGAAATCCTCTTATGCAGAACACCAGGGCTACATTCCAAGGCCCAGAGTAACTGAGACTACCAGCCTCCAGGAAAAAGCAAGAAGATAACTGAACCTTTCCTGGGCTTGTAAACCTACCCAGGAAAGTAAGACTTGACAGTGATGTTTAACATGGGCCCACGCAGGATCATCCAAACACAGTAGAGAGAGCCACAAACAGCAGAACACCAACATCCACAGGAAAAATTTGGCAGGCTCCCAAACCCACTGAGATAGCCAAAATGGTGAAACAAAGTAACAAATTCCAAATGAAAGAACAAGAGAACTCTATCGAAGATGAGAATAAAAAAAAGAAGAAGAAGCAGCTAAGCAAATTATCAGAGGTGGAGTTCAGAGCCATGATCTTGAGGAAGCTCAAAAGCATGAGTAAGGACATCAGCACAATGAGTAAAGATATAGAAACACTGAAAACCAACCAAGTGGAAATGAAGAATGATATAGCAGAAATTAAGAACACATTGGAAGGACTAACCAGCAGAGTAGAGGAAGCTGAGGATCAGTTCAGTGAATTAGAAGACAGGGTAGAAAAAAATCAACCAATCAGAAAACCAAAAGGAAAAAAACAATTAAAAAACAGGAAGATAGCTGAAGAGAACTGTGGGACAACTGGAAACGTAATAACATTCGCATCTTAGGAGTCCCCAAAGAGGAAGAAAACAGGCAAGGGTTAGAGAATACTTTTGAAGAAATAGTGACAGAAACCTTCTTTAATTAGGTGAAGGAAGAAGGTATTCAAGTTCAAAAAGCACAGAGAGCCCCAACTAAGAAGAACCCAAACAGGCCCACACCAAAACACATAGTCATTAAAATACCAAAAATTAAAGACAAAGAGCACTGGCCAGTTCAGCTCAATGGCTCAAGCATTGGCCTGTGGGCCAGAGAGTCCTGGGTTCAGTTTTCGCTAGGTGCACGTACCAAAAACAAACAAACATAAAAAAAATTAAAGAAAAAGGAGAATCCTAAAGTCAACAGATTACCTACAAAGGAAACCCCTTAAAGCTCTCAGCTGACTTCTCAACAGAAACACTACAGGCCAGAAGGGAGTGCATGAAGTGATCAAGGTCATGGAAAACAAGGATCTGAATCCAAGACTACTCTATCCAGCAAGGCTATCATTCAAAATAGGAGGTCCAATAAAGAGCTTCCAAGACAAAAAAAGGCTAAGGAAATAAATACCAAACCAGCACTTCAAGATATGCTAAAAGGACCGCTATAATTAGTAGAAGAAACAGGTAGAAAAATAGAACCACTATAAACAAAAATAGCAATAAATAAGTACATAATATTATCACCTTAAATATAAATGGTTTGAATGCTCCAGTAAAAAGATGGGGTAGCTGACTGGATAAGAAAGCATGACTCACATATTTGTTGTTTACAAGAGACCCACCTCACAATAAAAGAGTCACAGGGGTTGAAAGTGAAGGGATGGAAAAAATCTTTCAAGCAAACAGAAAGGAAAAAAAAAGCTGTACTCATAGATGATAAAGTAGATTTCAAAATGAAGGCCATAACTAGAGACAAAGAAGGCCACTACATAATATTGAAAGGATATATCCAACAGGAAGATATAACCTTGGTAAACATATATGCACCCAATATAAGAGCACCATCATATATTAAACATCTTTTGGAGGACTTCAAAGGAGAAATCAACAGCAATACAATCATAGCAGGGGACTTCAATACTCTGCTGACATCGCTGGATAGATCTTCTAGACAAAAAATTAACAAGAAAACACAGACTCTAAATTAAGCGCTACATCAAATGGATTTAAATATCTACAGAGAATTACACCCCAAAACTGCAGAATTCACATTTTTCTCAAGGGTACATGGGACATTCTCAAAGATAGACCACATGTTAGGGCACAAACTAAGTCTCTACAAGTTCAGGAAGACTGAAATCATATCAAGCATCTTCTCAGATCACAATGGCATAAAATGAGAAATCCATTGCAACAAGAACAAGCAAAGACATTTGAAAACATGGAGGCTAAATAGCATGTTACTAAACAATGAATGGGTTACCATGGAGATCAAGGAAGAAATTAAAAACTTCCTGGAAAACAATGAAAATGAACACACAACCACACAAAATCTATGAGATGCAACAAAAGCAGTTCTGAGAGGGAAGTTCATAGCACCACAGGCCTAGAAAGCAAACAAAAAGAAAACCCAAGAGCAAGTGGAGGGAAGGAAATAGTAAAGGTCAGAGCAGAAATAAATTACATGGAAACCAAAAAAACAATTCAAAGGATCAATGAAACAGCTCATTTTTTGAGAAGATAAACAAGATTGATGAACCCTTAGCTGGACTCACCAAGAAACAAAGAGACAGAACACCAATACATAAAATCAGAAATTAAAGAGGAGAAGTAACAACTGACACCACAGAAATACAAAAGATTGTTAACAATTACTATGAACAATTATATGTCAACAAATTCGACAATCTAGGAAAAATGGACAAATTTCTAGAAACACATAGTCTCCAAAAACTGAACCTTGAAGAGATAGAAAACTTGAACAGACCAATAAAAACAAAATAAATTGAAGATGTAATCAAAGCTCTCCCAGCAAACAAAAGCCCAGGTCCAGACGGCTTCATGGGGGGATTTTACCGAACATTCAAAGAAGAACTAATACCCATTCTCCTTAAACTATTTCAAAAAGTTCAAGAAGAAGACTTCCAAACTTGTTTTAGGAGGCCAGCATAATTCGAATTCCAAAACCAGAAAAAGACACTACAAAGAAAGAAAACTACAGACCAATATCCCTGATGAACATGATGGCAAAATCCTGAACATAATACTAGCAAATCGAATCCAGCAAAACATCAAAAAATTATTCACCATGACCAAGTGGGATTCATCCCAGAAATGTAAGGCTGGAACAATATTTGCAAATCAATAAATGTGATATACCATGTAAACAAAATGAAAGATAAAAATCATATGATCATATCAATAGACGCTGAAAAAGCATTCGACAAAGTTCAGCACCCATTTCTGATAAAAATGCTCAGTAATCTGGGAATAGAAGAATCATATCTTGGCATAATAAAGACTATATATGAAAGACTTACAGCCAACATCATACTCAATGGGTAAAAATTAAAAGCATTTTCCTTAAAAACATGAACAAGACAATGATGCCTACTTTCGCTACTCTTATTTAACATTGTACTGGAAGTCTTACTCACAGTAATCAGTCAGGAAGAAAAAATAAAAGGGATTCAAATTTGAAAAGAGGAAGTGAAAGTGGCATTATTCACAGATGACATGATACTATACATAGAAAACCCCCAAAACTCCATCAAATGTTTTCTAGACTTAATAAATTAACTTGGCAAAGTATCAGGGTACAAAATTAATGTCAAGAAATTGATAACGTTCTTATACAAAAATGATGAACCACAGAAAGAAAAACTAAGAAAACAATCCCATTTACCATCGCAGCAAAAAAAATTAAGATACCTAGGAACCAACTTAACCAAAAAAATAAAGGACCTATTCGCAGAAAACTACAGGTCATTGAAAAAGAAATAGAAGAAGATTTAAAAATTGGAAACACATACCTTGTTCATGGATTGGAAGAATTAACATCATTAAAATGTCTATACTACCCACGGCAATCTATAGATTCAATGTAATCCCCATCAAAATACTAAGGACATACTTCACAGAACTAGAACAAATACTTTAAAAGTTCAAATGGAAGCAAAAAAAGACCCAGAATAGCGACAGCAATCTTGAAAAAGAAGAACAAAGTTGAAGGGATCACATTACCAGATTTCAGGTTATACTACAAAGCTACTGTAATCAAAACAGCCTGGTACTGGCACAAGAACAGGCATATAGACCAGTGGAACAGAACAGAGAACCCAGAAATGGACCCAAGGAAATATGTTCAATTAATATTTGACAAAGGTAGCAAGAGCATAGAGTGGACTAAGGACAGCCTCTTTAATAAATGGTGTTGGGAAAATTGGACAGCTACATGCAAAGAAATGAAACTAGACCATCAACTTACACCATACACAAGAATAAACTCAAAATGGATAAAAGACTTAAATGTGACTCTTAAATCCATAAATGTCCTAGAAGAAACTGTAGGCAACAAAATTTCAGACATCATACACTGCAGAATTTTCACTGATACATCACCTAAGGCAATAGAAACAAAGGATAAAATGAACTCATAGGACTACATCAAACTCAAAAGCTTCTGCACAGTGATAGATACAGTCATCAAAACAGAAAGGCTACCCACTGTATGGGAGAGGATCATTGCCAATGATATATCAGATAAGGGGTTAATTTCCAATATATATAGAGTACTCATACAACTCCACAAAAGGAAGACAAAGAACCCAATTGAAAACTGGGCAGAGGAACTAAATAGACACCTCTCCAAACAGGACATACAAATGGCTAAGAGACATATGAAGAAATGCTCAACATCACTAATCATCAGAGAGATGGAAACTAAAACAACAATGAGGTATCACCTCACACCTGTCCGAATGGCCGCCATCAACAAATCATCAAACATCAAGTGTTGGCGAGGGTGTGGAGAAAAGGGGACTCTAGTACACTGCTGGTGGGAATGCAGACTGGTGCAGCCACTATGGAAAACAGTATGGTGTTACCTCAAAAAATTAAAAATTGAACTTCCATTTGACCCAGTGATCCCACTTTTGGGAATATACCCTAAGAAGCCTGAAACACCAATCAGAAAGAATATATGTACCCCCATGTTGTAGCAGCACTATTTAGAATAGCTAAGATCTGGAAACAGCCCAAGTGTCCATCAGTAGACGAATGGATAAAAAAACAGTGGTACATATACACAATAGAGTACTATGCAGCTGTAAGAAAGAAAGATCTCTTATCTTGAGACAACATGGAGGGACCTGGAAAGTATTATCCTAAGTGAAACAAGCCAAACAGAGAAAGACAAGTATCATATGATCTCAATTATTTGTGGAATATAATGAACATAACAGTCTGAGGAATGGGGTAGTCCCAGAGACGTGGAAGTGGGGTACAGACTGACAATCCCCAGAAGAGGGCATGGGGGGAGAAATTAACCAAAGAACTTATATGCACGTATGATTGAACAATGGACATGGACAACAAAGCTGAGGACAGGGCAGGAAGGGAGAGGGATGGGGGAATCAGTGGAGGAAAAAGCAGAAACATTTGTAACAAAAATAAATAAATAAATTTAAAAAAACTGTATACTTGAAAACTATATAATTTTATTGACCAATATCACCCCAACAAATTGGATTAACACTTTAAAAGTAAAAAAGTAACATAAAAATGTAATCCATCATATACTTAAAGCCATGTTTCTTCTTTAAAAAAATAGATTTAGAGGCAGTAGAGCAGGACCTCCATGGAGGTCGCCATTCTTGCATCATGCTTCTGCCCTTTGAACCATCGATCCGCCACCGCCGGGGTAGCAGCCGCCTGGGGAAAAAAAATATATACATATATATATTTATAAGAACCCATACAACTCAACAAAAGGAAGACAAATTACCCAATTAAAAAATGAGCACAGGACCAGAATAGACACTTCTCCAAAGAGAATATACAAATGTCCAATAGACATATAAAAAATGCCCAATGTCACTAATAATCAGAGAGATGCAAATTAAAACTACAATGAGGTATCATCTCACACCTGTCAGAATGGCTATCATCAATAAATCAACAAACAAGTGCTGGTGAGGATATGGAGATAAGGGTACTCTTGTACACTTTACATTGTGGGAATGCAGATCAGTGCAGCCACTATGGAAAACAGTATGGATTTTACTTAAAAAATTAAAAATGTAACTGCTACTTCACCTAGTGATCCTACTTCTAGGATATATCCTAAGAATACTTAAACATAAATCAGAAGGATCATATGCACCCCTATGTTCAAAGCAGCATTGTTTACAGTAGCTAAGATCTGAAAACAGCCAAGGTGCCCATCAATATATGATGTCAGTATATGAGGGATAAAAAAGCTGTGGTACATTTACACTATGGAATATTATGTGACTTTAGAAAAGAAGGAGTTCTTACACTTTGCGAGAGCATGGATAGACTTGGAGAATATTATGTTGAGTGTATTAAGCCAGTCAGAGAAAGACAAATATCATATGATTTCACCTGTATGTGGAATCTAATGAATATAGTAAACTGATGAGCAAAATAGGTCGAGAGGCATGGTTGCATGGAGCATACTGACAGATCTTAGAGATGAGAGAGGTGGGAAGATGGGAAGAATTTAACTAAAACATATATATATATATACACACACACACACACACACACACACACACACACACACACACCCATAAAAAGAAATAGGGACACAAAACTCCCCTAACTTGCCGAGGAAAAGGCCCAGAAGTTCAAGAAGCACAGAGAGCTCCAAGAAAGAAGAATCCAAAGGGGTCCAAACCAAGACACATACTTAAAATGCCAAACATTAAACACGAAGAGAGAATCCTAAAGGCAACAGAGATGAGCAACAGGTTACCTACAAAAGAATGCCCATAAGGGAGTTCTCAACAGAAACACTACAGGCCAGAAGGAAATGGCATGAAGTAATCAAGGTCATGAAAAACAAGGATCTGAATCCAAGACTACTTATCCAGCAAGGCTATCATTCAAAATAGAAGGTGAAATAAAGAGCTTCCCAGACAAAAAAAAAAAAAGCTAAGGGTACATATTAGTACCAAACCAGCACTGCAAAAAATGTTAAAAGGACTGCTGTAATAGTAAGATGAAATAGGAAGAGAAACATAATCATAATAAACAATAATGGCAATAAATAAGTACATGTCAATAATAGCCTTAAATGTAAATGGATTAAATGCTCTGATCAAAAGACACAGAGTAGCGAATGGAAAAGAAAGCATGACTCATTGATAGGTTGTTTACAAGAGACCCAACTCACAACAAAAGATTCATATAGGTTTAAAGTGAAAGGAAAAAAAAAATTTCCAAAACAGAACGGGAAAAAAAAACCCTGAAGTAACAATACTCATATCCAGTAAAATAGACTTCAAAATGAAGGCTGTAACTACAGACAGAGAAGGCCACTACATAATATTGAAAGGATTTATCCAACAGGAAGATATAACCACGGTAAACAAATATTCACCCAACATAGGATCATCAAAATACATTAAACACTTCTGGAAGACTTCAAATGAGAAATCAACAGCTGGCAGGGGACTTCAACATTCGCTGACATCACTGGAGAGATCAACTAGACAAAAAAATTCACAAAGAAACAGAGATGGTAAATGATGCACTAGATCAAATGGATTTAATAGATATCTACAGAGAATTTTACCCCCAAACTGCAGAATTCATTCTTCTCAAGTGAACATGAGACATTCTCAAGGATAGACCATATGTTAGAACAGAAACTAAGTCTATACAAGTTCAAGAAGATTGAAATCATATCAAGCATCTTCTAAGATCACAATGGCATAAAACTAGAAATCATTACAACAAAAACACGCAAACACATTAGTAACATGGAGGCTAAATAGCATGTTATTAAATAATGAATAGGGTACTAACGAGATGAAAGAAGAAATTAAAAACTTTCTGAAAACTAATGAAAACGAACACACAACAACACAAAATCTATGGGACACATTAAAAGCAGTCCTGAGAGGGAAATTCATAGCATTACAGGCCTACCTCAAGAAAAGAGAGTGTTCTGATTGACTTTATAACCCTACAACGTGAAGAACTAGAAAGCAAACAACAACAACAACAAAATCCAGTGCAAATAGAAGTAAAGAAATAGTAAAGGTCAGAGCAAAAATAAATTACATAAAAACTTAAAAATAATTCAAAATATCAATGAAACAAAGAGCTGATTCTTTGAAAAGATAAACAAGATTGATGAACCCTTAGCCAGACTCATCAAGAAAAAAATAGAGAGGACCCAAAAAAACAAAATCAGAAATGAAAGAGAAGTAACAACTGACACCACAGAAATACAAAGGATCATTAAAGAACACTAGGAACAATTATACATCAACAAATTGGACAATCTAGGTAAAACGGTCAAATCTTTAGAATCACACCGTCTCCTAAAACTGAACCAGAAAGAGATACAAGACTTGAACAGACCAATAACAACTAAGAAAATTAAAGATGTAATAAAGAAAATCCCAGAAAACAAAAGCCCAGGCCTGGAAGGCTTCATGGACAGGGAGCGGGGGTTTACCAAACATTTAAAAGAAAACTAACACCCATTCTCCTCAAACTATTCCAAAAAAATCAAGAAGAAGGAAGACTTACAACCTTCTTGTATGAGGCCAGAAAATTCTAATTGCAAAACCAGATAAAGACACTATGAAGAAAAACTACAGACCAATATCCCTAATGAAAATAGTTGGCAAAATCCTTAACAAAATATTAGCAAATTGGATCCAGCAATACATTTAAAAAATTATTCACCATGACCAAGTAGATGCAAGGCTGTTACAATATTCACAAATCAGTAAAAGTGATAAACCAGATAACTGAGAGATAAAAAGCATATGATTATATCAGTAGATGCTGAAAAAATATTAGACAAAATCCAGCACCCAATTCTGATAAAAATTCTCAGCAAGGTGGGAATAGAGGGATCATATCTCAACATAATCCAGGCAATATATGGAAAACCTACAACCAACATCATACTCAATTGGCAAAAACTAAAATCATTTCCCTTAAGAACAGGGACAAGCCCTGGCTGGTATGGCTCAGTGGCTGGAATGTCGGCCTGTGGACCAGAGAGTCCCGGGTTCAGTTCCCTCTAGTGGCACATACCAAAAAATATAAATAAAAAGAACAGGGACAAGACAGAGAAGCCCGCCTTCACCACTCTTATTTAACATAGTTCTGGAAGTCTTAGCCATAGCAATTACATATGAAGAAAAAATAAAAGGGATCCAAATTGGAAAGAAGAAAGTGAAACTGTCATTATTTTAAAATGTCATAATATTGTATATAGAAAACCCTAAAGACTCCATGAAAAATTTACTAGAGCTAAATAATGAATTTGGCAAAGTAGTAGGATACAAATATAAACATCAAGAAATTGATGGCATTCTTATACACCAATAATGAACTCACAGAAAGAGAAACTAAAAAAAATTCCCATTTACTATTGCAGCAAAAAAACTAAGATACCTAGGAATAAACTTAACCAAAGAAGTAAAGGATCTCTTAGCAGAAAACTATACAAAATTTAAAAAAGAAATAGAAGAAGATATAAAAAAGTGGAAGCACATACTTTGTTCATGGATTGGAAAAATTAACATCTTTAAAATGTCCATACTACCTAAAGCAACCTATAGATTCAATGCAATCCCCATCAAAATACCAATGACATATTTCATGGAACTAGACCAAATACTCCCAAAATTTATATGAAACCAAATGAAGACCCTGTATTGCCACAGTCATCGTGAAAAAAAAGAACAAAGTAGGAGGAATCACAATACTGGATATCAGGTTATACTACAAAGCCATTGTAATCAAAACAAACTGGCAGAAGAACATGCATATAAATCAATGGAACAAAACAGAGAACCCAGAAATTGACCCAAGGCAGTATGCTCAATTAATAAGACAACCTCTTTAATAAATGTTGTTGGGAAAATTGGACACCTAATGCAAAAAAAAAAAAAAAAAAAATGAAGCTAGACCACCAATGTACACCACATACAAGAATAAACTCAAACTGGATAAAAGACTTAAATGTGACTAGCGAATCCATAAAAATTCTAGAAGAAAATGTAGCAACAAAATTTCAGACATTTCACACAGCAGAATTTTCACTGAAACAATGCCTAAGGCAAGAGAATCAAAGGAAAAAAATCATAAGTGGGACTATATCAAACTAAAAAGCTTCTGCACAGCGATGGAAACAAGCATTAAAATGGAAAGGGAACCCACTATATGGAAGAGCATAATTGCCCATGACACATCAGATAAAGGGTTAATCTCGAAAATATATAGAGTACTCAAACAACTCAACAAAGGAAGACAAAGAATCCAAGTAATAAACGGACAAAGAATTTAAATAGACACCTCTCCAACCAGGACATACAAAGGGTCAAGAGACATATTAAAAAACGCTCAATGTCACTAACCATCAGAGAGATGCAAATTACAATGACTATGAGGTATCACCTCACACCTGCCAGAATGGTTGCCGTCAACAAATCATCACACAACAAGTCCTGGCAAGGGTGTGGAGAAAAGGGGACTGTAGTACACAGTTGGTGGTGATGCAGACTAGTGCAGTCACAATAAAAAACAATATGGTGTTTCCTCAAATAATTCAAAATTGTTTGCTATTTGAACCAGTGATCCCACTTCTAGGAATATACTCTAAGAAGCCTGAAGCACCAATAAGAGAGAATATATGTACCCCTATATTCATAGCAGCACTATTTACAATTGCTAAGATCTGGAAACAGCCCAAGTGTCCATCAATAGATGAGTAGATAAAAAAACTGTTTTACATATACACAGTGGAATACTGTGCAGCTATAAGAAAAAAAGATCTCTTATCTTTCGAGACAACATGGAGGGACCTGAAAGCATTATGCTAAGTGACAAAAGCCATTCAGAGAAAGACAAATATCACATTATCTCACTTATTTGTAGAATATAATGAACAAAATAAGCTGATGAACAAAATAGACCCAGAGATATAGAAATAGGGTACAAACTGACAAACCTTGGAAAGAGGGGTGAGTGAAAGATGAAAAGATGAACCAAAGAACTTACATGCATATATGCATAACCAGTGGACATAGAGAATAATTCCAGGGGGTAGGGAGGATTGGGAGGAGGGTGTCGATGGGGGAAAAAGGAGGAATACCTGTAACAAAAATAAATTAATAAAAATGTTGTAAAAAATAAATAAATAAAATAAAATTAGTCAAAATGCTAAAAAAGGAAAAAGATGCAAATTACCTATATTGAAATCAAAAAGGAATGTTACACAAAAAATGATAATATAATATAAACAACTTTAAACACATAATATAAATACATCTGACAATTTAGATGAATTGGTCAGTTTCTTGAACAGCACAAACTACTACAACATAATGTAAAATAAAGAATTGAAAAGCTCTATAACTATTAAAAATAAATTAATAATTGTAACTCCCAAAAAGGAAATCTAGAGGCTCAGATGGTTTTTCACTAAAGAATAATATGAGTTTTTTTTTGTTGTTGATTTTGTTTTGTTTTGTTTTCTTTTCTTTTATTTATCTTCACCCAAGGACATTTTTGCATTTACCTTCAGATAGAGTGGGAGGAAAGAGGGAGGGGGAGAGAGAGAGAGAGAAACATTGATGTGAGAGAGACACATCAACTGACTGCCACCCACATGACTTCAACCAGGGCCAGGGACGAACTACAACCAAGGTACGTGCCCTTAGTGGGAACCAAACCCAGGACTCTTTGGTTCACAGGCCAATGCTCTAACCACTGAGCAAAACCATCCAGGGCTAAAGAATAATATGGTTTAAAAAATTGCTAAGAACAGTCCTACACAACCTCTTAGAAAAAAATACAACCATGTATTGTATAACAACATTTCATATGTAATGATGGTCCCATAAAATTATATTGGAGCCAAAAATTCCTAGCACCTAGTGACACTGTCATGGTAACATCATCAAACAATGCATTACTCCCACTTGTGTGGCAATGGCAGTGGAAACAAATCTAGAACTGTCAGTTATATAAAAGTATATTACATATAATTATGGTAATAAATGACTATACTGCTGGTTTATGTATTTACTATACTATACTTTTTATCATTATTTTACAGGGTACTCTTTTTACTTAGAAAAATAAATTTGCTGTAAAACAGTATGCTGTGTTACTGTAGCAGAAACCTCACACATCTTTTGTTTCTACCGTTTTTTGATTTCATCATTCTCTTGTTCTTGATTTAATCGCACACTTTATTGTACAGTGATTCATCAATATATAAAGGAGGTATAATCCATGACCAACTAATATATTTTTTCTGTGATACAACATTGATTTAAAAGGATCCAGCATGGTGGTGGATTAGATGGAGTTATACTCACCTCTGCCCTGTACCAAACTGGAATTAAAACTAAAGAATGAACAAAATATCCTGAATAACCAATTGAAGACTAGTTGGAGAGAATCCTTATAAACAAGGACTTAAAGAGGAGGCTGCATCAAGACCAGTAGAAATTGTGGAGGTGTAAGAGGGCTATCTGAAAACTCATAGGCAGTAGCTGAAGTTCCAGAAGCCTACATTAGCTGTGGGGGGTTTTCCCTGAGAAGTGTGGGGTCTAAACCTCAAGCCAGGCTCCCTTTCCTGGAGCAAAAGGACTTGGAAAGGTGCTCACATAACATCTACCTGTGAAAAGAAGTGTGGTGTCTGTCCGCCAGGTAGAGATGACTAGAAACACAGGAGCCCTCTTAAAGGGCCAATGCACAAAATTTCATTTGCAGCCACTCACCCTGGGCAACAGTGGAGGGAAGACAGAATGGACTGGAGCTGTATGAGAAGAATATGGAGTTGGTGGCTCTTGGGAAAGAGCTGGGAGCTCACCCACCAGTACACCTGGGCTGAATCATTCCCTCATACTGCCAAAGCCATCTTTCTTCACCAGAGAACTCCCCTTCAAGCAGCATCAGTCTGTGGATTTGGAAAGTGGGGGGAGAATAGGAATTCCTCTTGCCCTACCTGTGGAGCTTATGCCCTGCTAAGGCGTACAGCTTGAGGTTTTTCAAGTGACTAAGCTTAACAGACAGCCTGCAGGCAGAGGTGGATCTCTAAGTGCTTTGAGTCTTTTGCCGAATTTCCCCTAGGCCAACGGCTAGTGAAAGCAGGCTTTCATGCCCAGCTTGGTCCTTTGCACAAGCACCCAGACTCAGAAAAGGAAGCCAAAAGCTATGTATTGCTGATAGCCCCAAAGAGGTTGCCCAGGGCCAGTCTCAGGCAGCATCTGATATTGGCTGGCATCAGAGTCCTCTTGGAGAAATTAGGAACCAATACACCTTAATAGCCAGTTTCAGACACCAACAGAGTAGGATCCAATAAGCCTCACAAGAAGCATATCCATAGGGAGTTCTTGGCAAATACGAACACTGCTGAGACAAATTCCACTTTTTATGATAAACACTTACATGGTGTTGGGGTTGAGCTTCACAGTCAGCAGTCTGAGTATTGATCCTACACATGAGCAGGCAAATAGTAATAAAAACTCAATTATAATAGGAGGCTCTACATAAGGGACATTCTTAGAGCACCCAGGTCAGGTAATAGGGACACTATGCCCCTAGGTTCCACAGGTTACCTACTATATAAGACCACCCTTCCAAGACCGGAAGTCATAGCAGATCTGCCTAATACATAAAAACAAACACAAAGAGGCAGCCAAAATGGGAACACAAAGTAACGGTCCTCAAAGGAAAGAACAAGAGAATGCTCCAGAAGATGAGTTAAATGAAATGGAGGTAAGCAATATATCAGATATAGACTTCAGAGTAATGATTATAAAAATGCTCAACAACACAAAAAAGGACATAGAAAGCATAAAAAAGGACCAGTCAGAAATGAAAAATGCCATATCTGAAATAAAGAATAAAGTGAAGGAAATAAATAGTAGGTTGAATGAAGCAAAGAATCAACTCAGCAATTTGAAAGACAAAGGAGAAAATAATACCCAATAGGAGTAGAAAAAAGAAAAAAAAGGAATTTCAAAAAATGAAGACAGTTTAAGGAACCTTTGGGACAATATAAAGTTTAACAACATTTGTGTCATAGGAGTACAAGAAGGAAAAGAGAGATAGCAAGGGATGGAAAGCCTATTTGAAAAAATAATGACTGAAGACTTTCCTAACTGTTAAAAGAAAAAAGAAAAAAAAAAAGTCCAGGAAGTGCAGAGAGTCCCAAACAAGATGGACTCAAAGAGGCCCACCACAAGACACATCATAATTAAAATGGTAAAAATTGAAAACAATGAAAGACTCTTAAAAGCTGCAAGAGAAAGTCAGTCAGTTACCTACAAGGGAGCTTCCATAAGACTCTCAGTTTATTTTTCAACAGAAACATTTCAGGACAGAAAGGATTGGCATGGAATATTCAAAGCGATGAAAAGCAAGGACCTACAACCAAGGCTACTTTACCCAACAAGGCTATTATTTAAAATTGAAGGAGAAATAAAAAGCTCTCCAGACAAGAAAAAGCTAAAGGAGCTTCTTACCACCAAACTAGTATTGATTTAAATGCTCCAATAAAAAGACATAAAGTCGCTTAATGGATAAGAAAACAAGACACATGTGTATGCTGTCTTCAAGAGACCCATCTCAGGATGAAACATACACACAGACTAAAAGTAAAGGGATGGAAAAAATTTAAAAATACAAAAAATAAATAAATAAATAAATAAATAAATAAATAAATAAATAAATAAATAAATGCAAATAAAAAAGAAAAATGCTAGGGTAGCAATATACATCTGACAAAATAGGCTTAGAACCACGGCTCTAGTAAGAGACAAAGAAAGACACTACATAATAATAAAGAGAGCAATTGAACAAGA
This sequence comes from Molossus molossus, assembly GCF_014108415.1. Classification (NCBI taxonomy): domain Eukaryota; kingdom Metazoa; phylum Chordata; class Mammalia; order Chiroptera; family Molossidae; genus Molossus; species Molossus molossus. The sequence continues at coordinate 5,457,770 of NW_023425351.1, read as the reverse complement.
AGATATAATCCCTATAAATATTCATGCACCCAACATAGGAGCAACTAAATATGTAAAGCAAATCCTGATGTACCTAAAGAGAGAGATTGACAGCAATACAGTTATAGTTGGGGATTTTAATACTCCATTGACATCAGTGGATAGAACTTCCAGATAGAAAATCAACAAGGAGATGGCAGCATTAAATGGCACACTAGATCAAATGGATTTAATCGATATCTTCAGAGCATGAGAATATACATAATTTTCAAGTTCCCATGGAAAGCTTTCTAGGATAGATCACATGTTAGGATACAAAACAAGTCTAACTAAAGTTAAGATTGAAAGAATATCAAACGTCCTCTCTGACCATAAATCTGTGAAACTAAAAATCAACAAGAAAAAAGCTGAAAAATACAAAGAAATGGAGGCTAAATAAAATGTCACTAAACAATAGATGGGTTAAGAATGAGATCAAGAAATAAATCAAAAGATACATTGAAAAAAATGGAAATGAGAACACAGTAACCCAAATTCTGTGGTACACAAGGAAAGCAGTCCTAAGAGGGAAATTAATAGTATTACAGGCCAATCTCAAAGAACAATGCAAAGCTGAAATAAACAATTTTATTTACACTTAAAGGAACTTGGAAAAGAACAACAAACCAAGCCCAGAGTGAATAGAAGAAGGAAATAGTAAAGATCATAACAGAAATAAATAAAATAGAGTCTAAAAAAAAAAAGCAATACAAAAGATCAATGAAATCAAGAACTAATTCTTCAAAAAGATAAACAAGATTTATCAATAAAAAAAAAAAAAGAGAAGACCCAAATAAATAAAATCAGAAATGAAAGAGAAGTAACAACTGATACCAAGGAAATGGTAAGGATTGTAAGAAAAGTTTGCAAACAACTATATGCCAAAAAATTGGACTGTCTGGAAGAAATGGAGAAATTCCTAGGAACATACAATCTTCCAAAACTTAATCAAGAAGAATCAGATAATGTCAATAGACAGATTACAATTAGTGAAATTGAAGCAGTAATAAAAAAAACTCCAAGACTTCCAGTCAAGATGGCGGCGTAGGTAAACACGGTATCGCGTCCTCCCACAATCACATCAAAGTTACAACTAAACTACAGAACAACCATCATTCAAAACCGCCTGAAATCAAGCTGAATGGAAGTCAAACAACTACGGAACTAAGAAAAAAAAGCAGCTACATCCAGACCGGTAGGACAAGCGGCGGCGCGAGGCGGGGCGGCAGTGGCGGCGCAGCGCTGGTGGCGAGACGGGCTGGTCCCACACCCAAGTGTGGCGGATAAAAATCAGGAGGCTCCAGCGGCTGGGAAGGTCCTTCCTGAGGACTGAGGGGTCCCCGTCCCACACCAGGTGCCCCGCTCAGGGTTCCAGTGCCAGGAAGAGAATCCCCATCACTTCTGGCTGGAAAAACCAGCGGGAACTGAGGCTCAGGGAGGCTGAGGTGGCTGGAGCCCCAGGCAGCTCCTTAAAGGGCCCGCGCACGGACTTATCGGACTCTCTCCCTCTAAGCTCGGAGGGGAGGCAGCTCAAGGGGCGCCAGAGACACACAGGAAAGAACTGAGCTGTTTGGCACTGGAGCGAGGGCTGGAGAGGGGGCTTCCTCGGGGACAAACGTGCTGTCAGAGGCCTTTGTTCCTTTGGTGAGCCCTTCCCGGGGGGGACGGCAGACAGAAGCCATATCTGGGACTCCACCAACCTGGCTCACACTGGTAGCCCCGCCCTGCTGACTCCCTGAGGCCCCGCCCCACCCCACACAACTTTCAAGTCCACCCAAGCTGTTGCCACTTGCTTAACCATAGGATTGGCCGGTCTTGGATCCTGCTTCAGGTTTTTCCTAAATTCTTTCAAACGAGCAGCACCGGGTCTCAGCGAGCCCCATACCTCTCATTAAGTAATACACAGAAACAAACACAGGGAGGCAGCCAAAATGAGGATACAAAGAAACAGGTCCCAAATGAAAGAACAGAACAAAACCCCAATAAAAGAACTAAGCGAAATGGAGATAAGCAACCTAACAGATACTGAGTTCAAAATACTGCTTATAAGGATGCTCAATGAACTTAGTGAGAACCTCAGTGAACTTAGGGAGGGCCTCAAGAGCATAAAAAAGGACCAGTTAGAAATCATGGATACACAGTTAGAATTAAAGGAGGCATTAACTGAAATAAAGAATAATTTACACAGCTTCAATAATAGAGTATGTAAATCCAAGGAGCAAACCATCGATTTGGAATATAAGGGAGCAGAAAATCCCCAATCAGAACAGCAAAAAGAAAAAAGAATCCAAAAAAATGAGGATAGTGTAAGGAGCCTCTGGGACAACTTCAAGAGTGCCAACATTCGCATCTTGGGGGTGCCCGAAGGACATTAGCACCAAACCAGCACTGCAAGAAATGTTAAAAGGACTGCTGTAATTACCAGGAGAAATGGGAAGGAAAATAGAACCACACTAAACAAAAATGGCAATAAATAAGTACATATCAATAACCACCTTAAATGTAAATTGACTGAATGCTCCCATAAAAAGACACACAGTAGCTGATTGGATAAGAAAGCATGACTCTTCTATATGCTGTTTACAAGAGACCCACCTCACAACAAAAGATTCACATAGATTGAAAGTAAAGGGATGGAAAAAAATCTTTCAAGCAAATGGAAAAGAAAAATAAGCTGGGGTAGCAATATTTATATCTGATAAAATAGACTTCAGATTGAAGGCCATAACTAGAGACAAAGACGGCCACTACATAATATTGAAAGGATCTATCCAACAGGAAGATATAACGTTGATAAACATATATGCACCCAATATAGGAGCACCAAAATATATTTAAAAACTATTGGAGGATTTCAAAGGAGAAATCGATAGCAATATAATCATAGCAGGGGAATTCAACACCCCGCTCACATCACTGGATAGATCCTCTAGACAAAAAATTAGCAAGGAAACAGAGACTTTAAATGAAGCACTAGACCAAATGGATTTAATAGATATCTACAGAGAACTACACCCCAAAACTACAGAATTCACATTCTTCTCAAGTGCACATGGAACATTCTCAAAGATAGACCACATGTTAGGGCACAAACTAAGTCTCTACAAGTTCAAGAAGATTAAAATTATAACAAGCATCTTCTCAGACCACAATGGTATGAAACTAGAAATCAATTGCAAGAAGAACATACAAAGACATTTTAACACATGGAAGCTAAATAGAATGTTATTAAACAATGAATGGGTCACCAAGGAGATCAAGGAAGAAATCAAAAACTTCCTGGAAACCAATGAAAATGAGGACACAACAATACAAAATCTATGGGATGCAGCAAAAGCAGTTATGAGAGGGAAGTTCATAGCACTACAGGCCTACCTCAAGAAACAAGAAAAATTTCTAATTGACTGTCTAACCTCACAACTTAAAGAACTAGAGAGTAAACAAAAAGAAAACCCCAGAGCAAGTAGAAGAAAGGAAATAGTAAGGATCAGAGCAGAAATAAACGACATAGAGACCAAAAAAACAATTCAGAGGATCAATAAAACAAAGAGCTGGTTTTTCGAAAAGATAAACAAGATTGATGGACCCTTAGCTAGACTCACCAAGAAACAAAGAGAGAGAACCCAAATACATAAAATCAGAAATGAAAGAGGAGAGATAACAACTGACACCACAGAAATACAAAAGATCGTTAACAACTACTATGAACAATTATATGGCAAGAAATTCGAAAATCTAAGCGAAATGGACAAATTTCTAGAAACACATAGTCTCCCAAAACTGGATCAGGAAGAGACTGAAAACTTGAACAGACCAATAACAACAGAAGAAATTGAAGATGTAGTCAAGACTCTTCCAGCAAACAAAAGCCCAGGCCCGGATGGCTTCACGGGGGAGTTTTACCGAACATTCAAAGAAGAACTAATACCCATTCTCCTCAAACTATTTCAAAAAATTCAAGAAGAAGGAAGATTTCCAAACTCGTTTTATGAAGCCAGCATAATTCTAATTCCAAAACCAGAAAAAGACACTACAAAGAAAGAAAAATACAGGCCAATATCCCTGATGAACATAGATGCCAAAATCCTGAACAAAATACTAGCAAATCAATTCCAGCAATACACCAGAAAAATTATCCACCATGACCAAGTGGGATTCATCCCAGGGATGCAAGGCTGGTACAATATTCGCAAATCCATAAATGTGATACACCACATAAATAAATTGAAGAATAAAAACCACATGATAATATCAATAGATGCTGAAAAAGCCTTCGACAAAATCCAGCATCCATTTCTGATAAAAACGCTCAGCAGTGTGGGAATAGAGGGATCATATCTAGACATAATAAAAGCCATATATGAAAGACCTACAGCCAACCTCATACTCAATGGGCAAAAACTAAAAGCATTTCCCTTAAGAACAGGAACAAGGCAAGGATGCCCACTTTCGCCACTCCTATTTAACATAGTACTGGAAGTCTTAGCCACAGCAATCAGACAGGAAGAAAAAATAAAAGGGATCCAAATTGGAAAGGAGGAAGTGAAATTGTCATTATTTGCAGATGACATGATACTGTACATAAAAACCCCAAAGACTCCACCAAAAGCTTACTAGACTTAATAAATGAATTTGTCAAAGTAGCAGGATACAAAATTAACGTCAAGAAATCAATGGCATTCTTATACACCAATGATGAACTCACAGAAAGAGAAACTAAGCAAACAATCCCATTTACCATTGCGGCAAAAAATTTAAGGTACCTAGGAATAAACTTAACCAAAGAAATAAAGGACATATTCGCAGAAAATTACAGGTCTTTGAAAAAAGAAATAGAGCAAGATATAAAAAAGAGGGAGCACATACCCTGTTCATGGATTGGAGAATTAACATCATTAAAATGTCCATATTACCCAAAGCAATCTATAGATTCAACGCAATCCCCATCAAAATACCAACGGCATACTTCACAGAATTAGAACAATTACTTTAAAAGTTCATATGGAACCAAAAAAGGCCTCGAATAGCCACAGCAATCTTGAAAAGGAAGAACAAAGTTGGAGGGATCATAATACCAGATTTCAGGTTATACTATAAAGCCACCATAATCAAAACAGCCTGGTACTGGCACAAGAACAGGTATATAGACCAGTGGAACAGAATAGAGAACCCAGAAATGGACCCAAGGCAATTTGCTCAATTAATATTTGACAAAGGTGGCAAGAGCATACAGTGGAGTAAGGACAGCCTCTTTAATAAATGGTGCTGGGAAAATTGGACAGCTAGTTGCCGAAAAATGAAAGTAGACCATCAACTTACACCCTACACCAAAATAAACTCAAAATGAATAAAAGACTTAAATGTAACTCATGAATCCATAAAAATCCTAGAGGAGACTGTGGGCAACAAAATCTCAGACATCATACGCAGCAGAATTTTTATTGACACATCACCTAAGGCAATAGAAACAAAGGAGAAAATGAACACATGGGACTACATCAAACTCAAAAGCTTCTGCACAGCGAAAGATACAATCATCAAAATGGAAAGGCTACCCACTGTATGGGAGAGCATAATTGCCAATGATATATCAGATAAGGGGTTAATTTCCAATACATATAGAGTGCTCATACAACTCCACAAAAGGAAGACAAAGAATCCAATTAAAAAATGGGCAGAGGAACTAAATAGACACCTCTCCAAACAGGACATACAAATGGCTAAGAGACATATGAAGAAATGCTCATCATCACTAATCATCAGAGAGATAAAAATCAAAACAACAATGAGGTATCACCTCACACCTGTCAGAATGGCCGCCATCAACAAATCATCAAACAACAAGTGTTGGCGAGGGTGTGGAGAAAAGGGGACTCTAGTACACTGCTGGTGGGAATGCAGACTGGTGCAGCCACTATGGAAAAGAATATGGTGTCACCTCAAAAAATTAAAAACTGATCTTCCATTTGACCCAGTGATCCCACTTCTAGGAATATACCCTAAGAAGCCTGAAACACCAATCAGAAAGAATATATGTACCCCCATCTTTGTAGCAGCACTATTTACCATCGCTAAGATCTGGAAATAGCCCAAGTGCCCATCAGTAGACGAATGGATCAAAAAGCTGTGGTACATATACACAATGGAGTACTACGCAGCGGTAAGAAAGAAAGATCTCTTATCTTTTGAGACTACATGGAGGGACCTCGAAATTATCATCCTAAGTGAAACAAGCCAAATAGAGAAAGACAAATTTCATATGATCTCACTGATTTGTGGAATATAATGAACATAACAGTTTGAGGAATGGGGTAGTCCCAGAGATGCGGAAGCGAGGTACAGACTGACAATCCCCTAAGGAGTGGGGAGGTGGGGGAGGGAAGAACCACAGAACTTATATGCATGTATGCATGAACAGTGGACATGGACAACAATCTGGGGAAGGGGCAGGGAGGGGAGGGGGAGGGGCGAATCAGTGGGGGGAAAAAGGAGAATCATCTGTCACAAATATTAATCAATAAAAAATAAATAAATAAATAAATAAATAAATAAATAAATAAATAAATAAAATAAAATAATTTTTTTTAAATAATAATAAAAAAAAACTCCCAGCAAGCAAATGTCCTGGACATATTGGCTATACAGGTGAATTTAACCATGCATTCAAAGAAGACTAGCACCTATCTTTCTCAAACTATTCCAAAAATTTCAAATGGAGCTAAGCTCATTTTACAAGGTCAGCATTACTCCAATTCAAAAACCAGATAAAGACAAGACAAAGAAGGAAAACTATAGACCAATATTACTGACGAACATAGACACTAAAATGCTTAACAAAATAGTAGCAAATCAAAACCAACAATATATTAAATACATCATACACCATGATCAAGTGGGATTTTATTCCAAAAATGCAAGGTTGGTATAATAGCTGCAAATCAAAAAATGTGATTCATCACATACATAAAATGAAAGATAAAACCCACATGATCATACTAACAGATGCAGAATAAGCATTTGATAAAACCCAGAACCCATTCATGATAAAAAAAACTCTCAGCAAAATGGGAATAGAGGGAACATACATCAACATAATACAGGCCATAGATGACAAAGCACAGCTAATATCATACTCCATGGGAAAAAACTACAGCATTCCCCTTATAATCAGCAAAAAGATGGGGATATTCACTTTTACCACTCTTATTCAATGTAGTACTAGAAAACCTAGCCATAACAATCTGAAAAGGAAAAGAAATAAAAAGCATTCAAACTGGAAAAGAAAAAGTAAAACTGTAATTTATAGATGACATACATTGTATATAGAGAGTCCTGTAGATTTCACCAAAAAAACTACTAGCACTGATAAGTGAATTCAGTAAAGTAGCAGGATAAAAAATAAATATCCAGAAGTCAGTTTTATTTTTATAAACCAATAATGAAATATCAGAAAGGGGAAAAATACAAAACAATAATACCATTCACAATTGCTTCAAAAAGAATATAACACTTAAAAGTACATTTTAATCAGCATGTAAAAGACCTGAGCTCAGAGAATTATAAGACACTGAAGAATGAAACTGAAGAAGGTACAAATAAGTGGAAACATATACTGTGTTACTGGACAGGAAGAATTAACATCATTAAAATGTCCATACTACCAAAAGCCATCTACAGATTCAACGTGATTCCTATCAAGATACCAATGGCATGTTTTACAGAACTAGAACAAATACTCTAAAAACTGTATATGGAATCACAACAGACCCCAAGTAGCAACAGCGATTTTGAGAAGGAAGAACAAAGTTGGAGATATTATGCTACCTGATATCAAACTGTACTACAAGGCCATAGTAATCAAAACAGCATGTTGTTGACATAAAAACAGACACATAGATTAATGGAACAGAATAAAGTCCAGAAATAAACTCATGGCTTTATAATCAATATTTGACAAAGGAGGCAAAAACATACAACAAGCTAAAGATAGGCTATTCAATAAATGGTTTTGGAAAAATTGGACAGATAATGTGCAAAAAAATAAAACTAGACCACTTTCTTACAACACACACAAGAATAAACTTAAAATGGATCAAAGTCTTACATGTTAGACTCAAAACCATAAAAATCCTCGAAGAACACCTAGGCAGTAAAATGTCAGACATTACTCTTAGCAATATTTTTTTCTGATATATCTCCTTGAGCAAGGAAAACAAAAGAAAAAAATAAAATAAGACTACATCAAATTAAAAAGGTTTTGCACTACAAAGGAAACCATCAACAAAATAAAAGGACAACCTACTGAATAATGGAACGTATTTGCCAATGACATCTGATAAGGAGATAATATCCAAACTTATAAAGAACCTATAAAACTCAACACCAAAAATAAAAAATCTAATTTAAAAAAGGGCAAAGGACCTGAATAGATGCTTCTCCAAACAGTACATACACATGGCCAATAGATCTGTGAAAAGATTCTCAGTGTCACTAATCATCAGTGAAATGCAAATTAAGACCATAACAAAATATCACCTCACACCTGTCAGAATGACTTTTCTCAATAAGTCAACAAACAATTGTTGGCTTAGGTTTGGAAAACAGGGAAACCTTGTGCACTGTTGGTAGGAATGTATATTTGTGCAGCCACTAGGAAAGCAGTATGGTGTTACTTCAAAAATTAAAAATGGAACTGCCTTATTATCCAGCAATTCTATTTCTGAGAATGAATCCAAAGAAACACAAAACACTAATTTGAAAGAATATATGCACTTTTATGTTCATTGCAGCATTAGTTACAATAGCTAAGATCTGGAAACAGTCCAAGTGCCCATCAAGAGTGGATAAAAATGTTATGGTACAACGGAGTATTAAGAGACCATAAAAAAGAAAGAGCCCTTACCCTTTGAGACACTATGGATGAACCTGGAGATTATTATGTTAAGTAAAATTAGCCAGTTAGAGAAAGACAAATACCATATAATTTCAATTATATGTGGAATCTAATGGACGAAATAAACTGATGAAAAAAAGAGGTCGAAAAGCATGGATGGATGGAACAGAATGACAGGTCTTAGAGGGGAGGGGGCATGGAGGGGACAGAAAGAGGTTAACCAAAGAACATATATGCATACACCCACAAACCATGGCCTGGGGTGAAGGGGACTACGGGTGAAGGGGAAATGGGAAACATCAGTAATACTTTTAACAATAAATAAAAATGAAATAAATTTAAAGACTACTAAATCCAGTTTCTGTCCAAGAGGCAACATTTCATGTCTGAAAGAAATTCCTAACGGTCTAAAATCTCTAGAAACTCTCTCAGTATTATTTAGTGTAAACCTCAATTTTCTAAACATTTGGAAATGTTGTGCAGTGGTTTTAAGTGACCAAGAATTTATGTAAAAATGTTGATATTGAAAACAGAAAAAAATAATACAAGAAAGGAAAATCTAGGTAATGTAGTTCAGCATGACAGATAGACACATTATAAAGCCACCTTAATGGTAGACTATGAAACTAGAGAAGGACATAATTCCTCAAATACTAATAGTTTGCAATACTGTTCATTTAATGACTTCTTCATGTATAAAAGTTTTATATCACATTGCAAATATTTTTGCCTACAAAAAATCTATTATATCTGTGGAAGTATTTACAGTGTATTAAATACTTCGACGAATCTTCAAATGTCAAGGGATTAATCGGACTACATGAAAATTTAGAAAAAATGAAATCAGAATATGTAGCTTAAATTATGAAAAAATTGTTTTAGTTAATATTTGTTACCATGCTCTGCCATCATATAAACCATTTGGGACACTTCGTTGTGACAACACTTACTTAACCAACCAATCTCTTTGTAAGTCACACCTTGCAAACAGGGCATCCGCAAAGAGAGAGTATTTTATAATTACATTAAGGATGCATTATTATAAAGGTTTGGATAAATTTGATAGTGCCATAAATATTTATTTTATTCTTACATTTTTATATAACATATACTGTGGTTGGAATTGTTTTTAACTGAGAATTATTTTGCAAATTTTTTGGACTGTGTGTCATTTTGTATACTACTAGCCCAACTCAACAATTACTTCTCACTCATGACCTATTTCTTTGTTTTAAGTTTGGCCCTATTGTTTCTTTTATTAACATTTTGAAAATGTATAAGGTACTCTATACCATTAAGTATGAATAAAAAAGCAATTTAAATCATATTCATTCAGCCAACCTTGGAAGTGATAACCTGCTGATAATTAACATTTTAAATTTGATACTTCACATAACAGTAAAGTAAGCATAATTACACTATCTCTAATATTCTCCCCTTAATTCTTCCAAACTATCATATATCAGTTCTACCTTTTCAATATTTATAACCTTTTCAGCATATCTGTAATAATGACTCCATAATTTTATTTCTATAGATAAAGACAATTTCTAGATTAAATTTTTTTTCTTTCTGGAAAATTATTGCATTAAAAAATTCTATTATTTATAACTTTTGGAATGAATTTCTCCAGTCTTTCATGGGTCAGTGGAAGCTGTGATTAAAGTGACTAATTCTGCAGGGCTTTATGAGAGGGCCATGGTGCTGGGACATGAAGCAAACGTGAAGGTGACTGGGACTCTCCACTGTGTAAGTAGCCAAGTGCTCAGAGACGGCTCAACTGAGCATGTCTGTGGACGATCACACTGGCTGCAGTGGTTCTCCTAATTAAAAGGCAAAGGAAAGACTTACAAGATTAGGTTAAAAAAGTCATGATTATAGGTATTATGAGCTAATTAAATATCTCTATGGCATACTATTTGAAAGCCTATAAAAAGTTAATGATCATACAAAATGAAGACATTATAAATGCAAACTCAAGAATAACTAGGAAACATTATCTAATTTCTAAAGGACAATTTTTATATAATTTAAATTATCCCAGGCCATTTAAAAAACCAAAGATTCCCAATTTATTTCGGGATACTAGCATAATTAAATATAATGACATTATCACATAAATGTACTGAAACTAAAAAATCACATTGGAACAGTCACAATTTGAAAATAATGTGAAATTTTAATGTGTTAATATCACAGAATATTATTCAATATTTAAAAAATACTGGTTGGATTTACATGAGCTGATTTAAAAGCTTTCCAAAAGTATTCTTAATTAAGAAATGCAATATGTAGCAAAATGTACATAGTCTGATCTCACTTGCTAAAATAATGGCCTGTGGCATTTGACAGATACATACATACAGGTTTGCCCATGATTATATCAGAGTGCAGCAAGCTATGTAAGCTAGTGTGGTTTATGTGGATTAGGGTAATGGGGAGCAGGAATATAGTTGTGGTTTGAGTACATACATGTTTAGCCCACATTTATCTCTTAGGTTTATTGCTGGTTTTATATATTTTTAAGGCTAGAAATTACACAGAATTGTGAGTTTTGTAGCTCTGAGTTTAAATGAGAGCTCTTCAGTACATAAAAGTTGTGGAGTGTTTTTTATTTAACACCTCAAAACTTCAGTTTTATTTATGTATCAGAAATAATACTATTCTATTCATAGTGTCGTTTCCAGATTAAGAATATTAATTGCATCAAACTCTGTCCTACAAGTTACTTATTTCGTATCAGTCTTTCTCCAGTCTCTGAATGTAAAGATATACAGATAAAATATAAATAGGCGAACGTAAATCCCACATATTATAAATTATTTTAATAATTGTGGTAAATTATAAATTTAATTCTCATTTGAATAAAAATGTATCTAATGTCTAAACATTATTTATGTTCCAATAAAGAAACATGACTATATCCTCAAGTCAAAAAGGTAAGAATCAATGAAAATGACAGAAGAAATAGAGTTGAGTACACATCCATCATTAGTCAGATACTACGTGACCAGGTGAAAGAGACGTGGCAGCCGAGTCAGCAGACCTTGTCCCTGCACCTGTAAGAGATGGCGTGCTCTGTGTTGGGGAAAATACTTAAGAATCTTATTTGAATTGAAGTGCTTGACTGCTTGTGTAACATATTTACAAATGTCCACAAACATCTTTTTTGAAAAAAAATCTACTCACAGAGTAGGTAGCAGTTTTCTGCTTTATTTATGTCACATTCTACTTTGTAATGATGTTGTATTACAATAATGGCAACAATAAAGCCCAACACAGGTCAGCTGGTGAGCAACAACCATCACATTTAATTATATATGGGAAACAGCTATGTTCTTGGAGAACAAGAACAAAGGATAGAAGCTATTGAAGGATTTATTTCATTAAAGGCAATGAGACTAAGAAACACTTGAGAAGGGCCCATATCAGACATGAAGAAACTTCTAGTGTCCTGGATGGAAGTCCAGCCACAAAAGCATGTTTTTCTCGGTACCATGATGATCATGGTCAAACCAAAACATTTGTGTGATGTTGAAAGAAAAGATTGGACCAACTATGCTGTTTCATTTACTGCTATCTCTGGGTGGTTTAAACAAACCAAGTTTTTATTTATTACATAATGCGAAAATGAGGGGTGAGTCTGCTAGTGGATATGAAGGCAGCTGAAGAATTTTTGGAAACATCAGATAAGCTGATAGTGGAGAAAAATTACTTGCCTAAGAAAATATTCAATATGAATAAAACCTCTATATTCTGGAAGTGGATGCCGGAAGGGACTGCCATCTATATGGAGGCCAAGTCAATGCCAGGTTTCAAGGTTTTTAAGGAAAGGATAATAGTCTCGCTTGGGGACAATATTACAGGCTACAAATTCTAAATACATATTTACATATGACCTACAAGTCTGCAAATTTTTATTTACTAAAGGGAAAAATTGTTCAAAAATATTTATAGCACATTATTCATAATAGCCCCAAACTAGAAACAACTCAAATGTCCACAAACATGTGAATGTATGAGAACATTGTGGTATATTAACACCATACCATATTATTAAACAATAAAAATAATTAACTACTAATACATGGTGCAACATGAAAGAATATAATAGATATAATAGGGAACAGAATAGTATAGTAAAAAAAAAGTGCATGCTGGATATTTTTATTTATATTAAATTCAAAACTGGACAAAATTACACTAAAGTCATTGAAATCAGAACATAACTGTTCTGAGGTGATAAAATATACTATATTTTGATTTGAGTGTGGAAACGTATATATCTATTAGTCTAATTTTATTGTAGTTATATAGTTGAAATCTATAAATTTCACCTTACATAAATTATTTGTCATAAAAAATAAGTATATATGAAACAGAAAAATACCCTAATTACAATGCTAAAAGTTAACTGTCTGAATTTGAACCAAGAGGAAAGGCCAGAACCAGAGGAGAAAGCGCTGCATCACAGTTATTAAAGGGGAATGAGAAAATACATTGGAGAAAATCTAGACACACACGGAGGAACCAAGCAGTCCCATCTCTGTAAAACTCTATCAAGTTGCATATTTTAGTCAAACCCACGCTCCACATGTACCCCTGGAAAACCCTGATCTATTGTTCATTCATAATTTTCATTCACCAGAATGTCATATTAGTAGACTCATACACAGTCTTTGAGTCTTGCCATAATGTATTTGACATCCATCCATGTCATTTCATGAATCGGTAACTTTTTTATTTTTATAGTTGGAAAGTATCTTGTTTTATGGATTAACACAATTTGTTTATTCATTTAACAGTTGAAGGACCTGTGGATTGTGTTGAGATTTTTGACAATTATAAATTAGCAGGTATACATTTTTATTTCTCTGGATTAAATACTTAGAATTAGGATTGCTGTATTATATAAGTGTGTATGTTTAACTTTATAAGAAATTATGAAATATATTTAATTTATAAAAAACTGTCATTTTACATTCATATCAGTAATGTATATAAATTCCACTTACTCCATAGTCTTACTACCACATAGTATAAAAAAATTGTGTAGTGTTATCTCCACGTGGTTTTATTTTGCATTTTCCTAATTACTAGTGATATGGGGCATCATTTCATGTACTTATTTACCCTTTTTATACTTTCTTTAATAATGTGTCTGTTCAAATCTTTTACCCATTTTTTTTTTACTGGGCTTTTTTTTTTTCTCTTACTGTTCAGTTTAAAGAATGCTTTATTTTATTGGGTACAAATTCTTTGTAAGATCTTCAGTTTACAATTATTTTTTGCATAGTGTGCTGCTTGTTTTTAATCATTATCCTAACAATGTCACACATCAAAACTTTTGATTGATGAAGTCAATCTATCATTTTTTAATGGATTGTAATTTTGGTATTCTAACGAAACTTGCAGTGTAATTTAAAGTCACAGATTTTCCTATTTCCTTCTTATACAAGTTTAATAATTGTCTTGCATTTAGTTCTATGACATATATTCCAGTATTTATATATATTTATTAATATATAAACATTACACCCAACTGGTGTGGCTCAGTGGTTGAGCATCGACCCATGCACCAAGATCTCACCGGTTCGATTCCCGGTCAGGGCACATGCCCAGGTTGTGGGTCTGATCCCCAGTGGGGGGCATGCAGGAGGAGACCAATCGATGTTCTCTCTTATTGATGTTTCTATCTCTCTCTCCCTCTCCCTTCCTCTCTCTCTAAAATCTATAAAGAGAAATCATTTAAATATATATATATATATATATATATATATATATATATATATGTAAGGTAGTAGAGAGTTCCTTTTGTTTCTTTTCTGGTGTGTGGATATACAAATGATTCAGGACCATTTCTGCACTAATTGCCTTTCTTTGCACATTTGTCAAACTTAATTGATTATATTTGTTTGGTTGCTTTTTTCTGACTCTTCATTATATTTCATTTATCCATATGTCATTCAATACCACACTGTCTTGATTTCTGTAGTCTTAAGTCTTGAAATCCAGTGATGTTTGGCCTCCAACTTTGTTTTTTCACAAAATTGTTTTGCCTATTCTAATTTATTTTGCCTTTCCATATAAATCTTATCTTTCACTTTTTAATAACCACAACGGAGTTGCCTGCTCTAATTTTTGTTAGGATTATATTGAATGAATATATATATATTTATATATATGTGTGTGTGTATACACACACACATACATACATACATATGTGTGTGTATATATATAACATATACATGTATATATGTGTGTTTGTGTATATATATATATATGGTATATCCAGGTGAATTGATATCCAACAAGTAGTTTGTGTTCCAATCTCTGAACATAATATAGCTTTCCACATACTTAAATGGTCCTTTCCTTCTTTCAATGGTATTCTATAATTTTAAACAATACTGATACTGCATGCAGTTTGTAATGTTTATAATTAAATGTTTCTGGTGCCATTGCAAATTGTGCTTTAAAAATGGATTGTTAGTTATTCATTGCTTTCACTATTCATTGTATATATTTATCTTGTCTACTGAAAACTTGTTAAACTTGTAAGTATAAAAGCTTTTTGTATGTTACATGGGATATTCTAAGTAGATATTTATGTCATTTGTGAATAGATACAGTTATATTTTTGCCACTTAAATATTTTTCATTTTATTTCTTTGGACTGGCTTAGAAGTCAGGTATGATGTTGAATGAAGTGTTGAGAGCAGATATTCTTGACTACTCCTGATTTTAGGAGGATAATTTTTTTTTTTTTAAAATATGTATTATTTTTGGTAGTTTTTTTATAGATCAAGTTTTTAGTTTCAAGATATTCTCTTTTATAGTGTTTGAAAGTTTTTATCACAAATGGATGTCAATTAAAATTTTTCTGTAGTTATTGAGATACTCATGTGATTTTCTATATTTAGTTTGTAATATGGTGAATTACATTAATGGATTGCCAAATATTAAACTAGCTTTGCATTTCTTGGCTAATCTCCACTTTATTATAGTATGCAATTTTAAGACTACACATTTCTTTTCAGTGCAACTTTATTTTCTCCTTCCTCCCTTCCTCCCTTCCTCCCTTCCTCCCTTCCTCCCTTCCTCCCTTCCTCCCTTCCTCCCTTCCTCCCTTCCTCCCTTCCTCCCTTCCTTCCTTCCTTCCTTCCTCTCCCTCCCCCTCCCCCTCCCCCTCCCTCTCTCTCTTTCTCTTTCCTTTCTTTCTTTATGTTTTTATTTTTCCTTGTTTTATTTTAGAAAGAGATGACTGGAGCGCCCACGTTGGTGAGTGCATTGGCGTGCTGGAAGGGTCATGCCCCTAGTCAGGGCACGGAAGCTTCATGTCTCTCCCTCCCTAATCACATTTTCCATTGGGCTGATCCTTTATTATTATATTTTTTATAAGAAACTGGTAAACTTTGAAAAAGCGAGTCTGCTTGAAGTTAGATACCGAGAATGATTCTTAGGCTGTAAAAGAGAATTTTGTCTCACACAAGACATCGTTTATAAAAACTTTAGACAAAAACAAGTGTAGACGTCAACTTCACAGACTCCCTTCTGTGTGGCAGCTGGTGATCTAGACGCATTCATAATTGAACTATCAGAACCAGAGTTCTAAGGCCCAACTGAAAAGGCACAAATCACAAGTAAAATTTGAATTAAGATTAATGACAGCTTAATATTTCTATACACTTTATATACATAGTACAATAAAAAAAGTTTTTGATACAGTGAATAATGTCTTCAGGATACCAGAACCACAAGACACTTTAACATCATAAGAAATAATTTGTAAAAATTCAAAAATTTACAATCTTATCAATAGTGTGCAAAAGGGGTCCCTTTCTTTACATCATTTTCCACACATTATTTTTTGTCCTTTTGATAGTAGCCATTCTAAGAGATGTGAGGTAATACTTCACTATGGTTTTGATTTGCATTTCCCTAACAATTAGTGATGTTAAACATCTTTTCATATGTCCATTTGCTATCTGTATGTCTTCCTTGGGAAAATATTCATTCAGATCCTCTGCCCATTTTTAGTTGGGTTGTTCTGTTGTTGCTGCTGTGTGGTATGAGCATTTTATATTTTTTGGATATTAAGCCACTATCAGAAATGTAATTTACAAATACATTCTCCCATTTGGTTGATTACTTTTTGTTTTGTTGCTTGTTTCTTTTCTCTGTGTAGAAGCTTTTGAATGTGACGTAGCCCCATTTGCTTATTTTATTTTTGTTTCTCCTGCCTCAGCAGTCGAATTCACAGCCCACTGAGGCTGATGTTCAGAAACTTGTGCCTAAGTTTTCCTTTATGTGTTTTATTGTTTTAGGTCTTAATTCAAGTCTTTAATTCATTTTGAGATCATTTTGCGATATAGTGTAAGATAGTGGTTCAGTTTCTTTTTCTTTTTTCTTTGGTATGTGGCTGTCAAGTTTTCCCAGGATCTTTCATTGGAAAGACTTTTCTTTCTTCATTGTATATTCTTGGCATTTTGTTGTATATTAGTTGTCTGTATTGGTGTGGGTTTATTTCTTGGCTTTCAGTGCAGGTCCATTGATCCATGTGTCTGTGACGAATGAGTGAATCAATAAGATGTGGTATGTATATACAATGCAGTACTACTCATCCATCAAAAAAGATGAAACATTGCCAGTTTTGACAACATGGATGGGTCCTGAGGGTATTATGCTAAGTGAAATAGTTAGGGGGAAGGACAAAAACTGTATGATTTCACTCAAATGTGGACTATCAACACAGAAAGGAACAAACAAAATTATGTAAAACAAAAACAAACTCACAGATGCAGACAACAGACTGGTAGTTACCAGAGCGAGAGGGGAGTAAGGGTAGGTCAAATGGGTAAAAAAAGTCAAATATATGGTGACAGATGGAAACTAGGCTTTCAGTGGTGAGCACTTTAGAAGATATACAGATATCAAATTATAATGCTGTATACCTTAACCTTATGTAATGTTATTAACCACTGTTACCTCAACAACAACAAAACTGAAAAATTTATTGATACTCTAAAAGTATATTTTAAAGATAGCAAGACAATACAACTGCTCAAAAGTGCCCACCAACTAATTTGTCAAATCTACTTGATACTTTGAAACTACGTCTTTAAAGTTGTATGTGTTAAGAGATGTAATTTTCAGTGAGAGTATTGAACTGCCTTTATCTGTATATTTTAATGTTTAAAAATAAAAATGATCAGTCCTTTCTAGAGATTTAATCCAGGATACTGAAGAAGATTGTTGTCTTACATGGTATTTTTGGATATTTTCCATGCTAGAATCCAAGATAATTCAGGTTCACTTCCAGATTTTACTTCCAGAAGATAAAGAAATAAGAGGACAGTTTTAGGTAACTGGCTTGTGTTTTAATTAGACATAATTTAGCAACTGTATAAATACTTCCGTTTACATTTTATTATCTGAAACCTGTTCACACAGCCATATCCTACTTATTTAAAAATTATATAGCTGTGGCCAATGTGGCTTAGTTGATTGAGCGTTGTCCTGGGCACTGAAAGGCTGCCAGTCCTATAACAGCTCAGGGCACACGCTGGAGTTGTGTGTAGGCTTAGTTGCTAACAGGGAGCATGCAGGGAAGCTGACTGATGATGCATTCCTCTCACATCTCTCTCTCTCTCTCTCTCTCTCTCTCTCTCTCTCTCTCTCTCTCCACTCCTTTCTCCCTAAAAATCAATAAAAATATTTTAAAAAACAAAATTAATTGTATGGGAGAATCTTTGGACGCATGGTCAATAAAACAAAACTAAAAGAATTTGTTAAGAGAATCTATTAAACAGCCTTCTCTGTGTTTTCATTTATTTGCTTTTGACATTTTTCCCTCAAAGATGGTTAATAGTGATAAATTATTGAAGCTAATTTTTATCTTTTTTAATGTCCTTTTCTTCTAATCATAGTCTCTGATAAATAAATGTTTGATAAGAATATCTGTGTTTAAACTAAGAGTTTGCAGTATTTTTTATCCAACATTTTGAAATTTAATTTCTATTTGAAAACTTAAGAATGAAAAATATTTTTACTCAAATTTAGGTTCTAGAATAAATTAAAGGTAAAAAGTCAGCTTGTCTCAATATAAATGCTTAATGCTGTTTAGATATGCTAGAATAGTTGAAAATTAAATTTAAGCATATGCATTGAAAATTATATAAAGAACCTGATTTTGTTTATGTTTTTAAAAATTGAAATGAACAGTTAAAGTACCTGTCAAGAGTAACTTCATTTTAAATAATTATGAACACAAACACAAGCATTTAATAGAAATAATAACCGTTTCATTTCATGATTTCTGCTTGCTCATGATCTTTGGAGTATCCTTGTTTGACTGAGCTGAACAAATTATTCTTTTGCTGGCATGCACAGACCAAACGAAATGTAGGCGCAGGAGTTCGCAGTGGAGAAAGTAAGTAAGATTGGTGCCAATCCGAGAACGAGAGAGCTTGTGCCCCCAAATCCTGGGCTCAATGAAGGCTTACAGACCAGGGGCTTTGGAGAGCAATAAGTAGAAGCCATCATGAGGAAGGGGCTTGGGGTCGTCAGTGAAACTCACTGATCAGGAGTGAGGTAAGGGCAATAAATCATGGTTTGAGGTCTTGAGGTCATCGGGTACCCCTCACTCAGGTTTCATGAGGATGTGGTCAGGAGGTCCGTCCACCTTAGGACTCAGAAGCTAAGCCAAAGCTTAGGGCATGATGTCATCTTTAGCTTAAGGAAACCCAGGCCTTGTGACCATTAGTCAGGGCCTGGCCACTGTCCGTGCTGCCGCGGGGAGTTCACGATTGGTAGGGACAGGGCCAGGCTGACCTGGTCATGCTGTGACGAAACTGAGTCAGGTGCTGGGCTATAGGTTCAATCAAAATCATACATTAAATCTTAGCCTCAGTTTCACTTTGAGTTTAACCTAATAAAGCAGTATGTCTTTTACTCGGATCACTTGTGAGGGTGTCTTACTCATCAAGTCATGTGGAGTGAAAAGCAATCGTCATCCGGTGCTACCAAATCACGATGTCTGTCACAACTTCATCTCCCACCATAGTCTTCACCCAAAGCTTTATGATCATGTTTCAGGGCATTTGCTCAGTTCCTCTAACAAGCTCCTTGGGGACTATAATATTGTTTTACTAATTTCCTACTTTCACTACTGCTTAAGAGGGCCCGGACACAAATTAGACACTCAAAGTTTCTCGACAGGCATGGAGAAATTTCACTGGTTTTTTTGAGTGTTAGTGCCCCTGTCTTTACTGTAATTCATGCTGTCAAAAACAAGTGTATCTCTAATTGGTAGGTGTCAGCAGCTGGAACTAAAATTATGGTATAGAAAGAGCTGAGTGGCCACTTTATTACTTGCCCGTGGTTTTAAATTGCTTAATAATTATGGACTGCCCAATTTGGACTGAGCTATTTTCCATTCTGGATTTGCAAGTCCCAGGAATAAAACAGGTGATGTTCAGGCAAGGGCATTAAGGAATCTAGAGAAATCATAGAGATAATGAATGACCTTACCTATTAACAGTTTACAGGCATTTTGTATTATTGTAGAACTAAGAAAAAAATGAAGAGTTTTATTTCAGAAAGCACTATGACAAGTGAATTGTTTAATTTCAATCGAGCAAATATTTATTGGACCTGTATCACCACAGATCCACTTATTAAATTATTTCTCCTGTAACACCAAAAGAGAATACCAGCAACATAGCTAGTCATACTAGGCATTTACTCTGAATGCATACTTTAACAACACTTGTTTACCATCAAAGCACGTTGATTAATTTTGCAGTTTTTAATGTATATATTTACAAATTGCTAATATTTCAGGATACATCGTCTTCACAAAGCATGCCTTTAATAAATTATAGACAAATATATGAAAGAATAAAAAGTTAACAATAAAAAGAAGCAATTGCCTTTCTAAAGAGAATTTTCTCCTAAAATATTTAAATTTTGTTTTTCCATATACCGAAACTTGATTTTTAAAAGTTAATTCAGCTGCTAATAAAGAAGCTTTAAAGTGTGCTTATTTAGAACAAAGTGTTTACACACACATGTTTTCATAAAATAACATATTATGTAGGATTACCTGATTTCTTATGATTGTTTTTATTTTTTTTAAAGAACCTGTTTGAGCTTAACTAAAATTATAAAGCAACTAGATAGTTTTAAGAGACTGATCAATATCTAGGGAGCTTGGCATATAGGATGATAATCAGACGTTATTAACTTGGGTTTACTGCAACGTACCAGCATATGCCCTTGACGTATTTATGGAAATAATGGAGCAGATCTTGAAAATCTATGATTGTGATCGATGAATCAAAGTACAAGAGCAGAATATGGAGGCCAGGCCCAGTTTTAATTACTCCACCGAAGCAGGTGTTCACCCATTCTAGAGCATGGATGTCACTGACACCATGTCTCTCCTCACCCCACAGATATGGACATAATGTGTCCAGTTGACGGAACACAGTTGTTCTGTGGGCTGTTTCACAAAGAAGCCAGTAAACTGTCTGCTGCTATGAACCGTTGTGTCTGTCAGGCTGCCCTCAAGCTTTCTAACAGGGGGTGACTTTATAGCAAGTGTATTTACATGTCTCCCCCTTGAGTCCTTTAATTTAGGAATGCCTTGAAGAAGTCATTTCCCACGATGTTCAGGTTTACTTAGAGGCAGAATGAAGAACATCTGGGTGGTCATTTCATAAATGATCTTACTTTATGCATCCAGGAACTACTTTTTATGAGGTAATAAATGATAAAGTATAAATCAAAATAACTTTTAAAAAATAATAAACTTAAGAAAAGCAGAAAATATTTCTGTTATGTTATTGGGACAAGAGTAGCCTTCTTTGGAAAATACATAAATCCATGAAGGAAAAATATGACAAAAACAGGTACTAATAATTATGAATGCTGGTAAAGTGAAAGTTGCCATAAGTAAAGTTTAAAACAAAAACAAGAGAAAATCTTGGCAAGTCATATTATAGATGAGGAATCTAGTTTTCCTCTTGTGCAAAGACTATTAGTAAGAATAGGACAGTCTCACTGATATGTGAACAAATGACATGTTGTACAGATGACCACAGTATCTTACATACCCTTTCACTAATAGATGGAGACTATTTCCTTATTTTGCATCTTGTCTGATTGTGTGACTTGCTTTGACCAAGAGAACATGGTCAAGGTCACATGATGCAACTTCTCAGCACAAATTTAAAGAGACATTAGAGTGGCTGTTAGACTGCCCTTGTTCTCTCCACTAATCCAAGGTGATTTATTAAGAGGACAGGGAAGGAGGATGGTCCTTCCATCTTCTGACCGCATTGTTGTCAACACGAGACTCATACCTCATGATGACAGGTATATGACACATTCATATAGTATAACTATTTTTATGAATAATAGTATTAGACAATGAATATAGTTGATCCACCCATATGAACTGTCTTGACAAAAATGTTCAGGACATATTTCTAGGAAATATAAGTAAATTGGCAGAACAATATATATATATATATATATATATATATATGTTTATATTTATACATATACATTGATATAGATAGATACCTATTTATATTTAGAAGTCTTGACAAAATTTTAGCAACAATGAGCAAAATATTTTTTATGTATTTATTGTGGTAAAATATAAATATCATAAAATTTACTATTTTAACCATTTTAAAGTGTACAATTTAGTAGCATGTAATACAGTCAAAATGTTGTATGAAAATTACCATCACCTACTTCCAGAAAGTGTTCATCACCACTGCCCCAAACTCCTTATTCATTGAGTACGCACACCTTATTTCTTCCCCTGTCAAGCACATCTGATTTTTGCCTCCTTGATTTTGCCTAGTCTAGATATTTCATATTCATGGAACATTAAAATGTATGGCTTTAGCTGTCTGCCTCTTTCACTTAGCATAATGTTTTCAAGGTTCATCTATGCTGCACCTACAGGCATATCTCTGCAATGGAGCAGGTTTGGTTCCAGACCACTACAATAAAGTAAATATCACAATAAAACAACACACACACATTTTTCAGTTTCCTACTACATAAAAGTTATGTTTACACTATACTGTGGACTATTAAGTATCAATAGCATTATGTCTAAAAATTTAATATACATACCTTAACACAAAAATGCTTTATTGTTAAAAATTGCTAACCCTCATCTAACAAAATTGCTAACAAAATATTTTACCATTTTGCCGGTGGAGGGTTTTGCCTCAATATTGAGAGCTGCTGACTGATCAGGATGGCGCTTGCTGAAGGTCAGAGTGGATGTGGCAATACCTTAAAAAATAAGACAATAAAATGTGCTGCATTGATTGACTCTGTCGTTTGTGAACAATTTCTCTGTAGCATGTGATGCTGTTTGGTAGCTTTTTACTCACAGTTGAACTTTTAAAATTGGAGTCAATCCCCTCAAACCCTGTGGCTGCTTCAGAGGCACAGTTCAAGAAATAACCTAAAGTGCTTGTTGTCATTTCAACAATATTCCCAGCACCCTTGCCTGGAGGAGATTTCTTCTCAAGAGGCTACTTTCTTTGCTCATCCTTCAGAAGCAATTCTTAATCCATTCAAGTTTTATCATGAGCCCTGGCCAGGTGGCTCAGTGAGTTAGAACATCGTCCCATTCACCAAAAGGTTGTAGGTTTGATTCCCAGTCAAGGCATATAAATAGGTGGCAGGTTTGATCCCAGGTAGGGGCACATGAGGGAGCGAGCTGATGGGTGTTTCTCTCGTCTCTCTCTCTCTTTTTCTCTCTCTCTCTTGTTCCCTCTCTCTCTAGCAATCGGTGAAAGCACAACCTTGGGTAAGGATTAAAAATAAAAAATGTGCCTGGCAGGTGTGGCTCAGCGCATTGAGCATCATCCCATGGACTGAGAGGTCTCAGTTTAATTCCCCATCAGGGCACATGCCTGAGTTGTGGGCTTGCAGGGGGTGCAGAAGGCAGCTGATAGATGTTACTCTCTCATACTGATGTTTCTATGTCACTCTTCCTTCCTCTCTGTGTAAAAAATCAATAGAAAGTATTTTTAAAAATTAAAAAAATAATAAAAATACAATGTTTTTTTCATGAGCTTGCAGCAATTGAGACACAACTCTAGTCTCTGTGGAATTCCAGTTCTCTTGCATTTATTTTGTCCACTTAATTCTTGAGCCCTTCAAAGTCACCCACGAGGTTTGGAATCAACTTTTTCAAAACATCTGTTAATGATGATATTTTGACATTTTCCCATGAATCACAAATGTTCTTAGTGGTATGTGGAATGGTAACTCCTTTCCAGAGAGTTTAGTTTTCCTTTGTCCAGACCCACCGCAGGGACCCACTCTGTGGCAGTTTACTACCTTATGAAGCGTGTTTCTTATAATAAGACTTAAAGTCAAAATTACTCCTTGATATTTGGGGCTGCAGAATGAATGTTGTGTTAACAGGCAGGAAAACAGCATGAATCTTGTTCACGTCTGTGGAGTCCTTGGGTGACTAGATGTATTGTCAAACAGCAGAAATATTCTGAAAGGAATCTTTTCTCTGAGCAATAGGTCTCAACCATGGGCTTAAACATTCACTCACTAAAGCATGTTAAAAATAATTGTGATGTCTCCAATTTTTTTTTTTTTTTAATTTTCATTTGTAGAGCACGGGCAAAGGAGATTAAACATAGTTCCCAAGGGCCCCCGGGATTTTTAGAATGGTCAGTGAGTCAGCAGCTGTACTAGCCCCTGCCAAGAGAGTCAGCCTGTCCTTTGAAGCTTTACAGCCAGGCTATAAAGTCTAGCTATGAAAGTTCTAGATGGCATCTACTTCCAATACAGGTTTTTTGTCTACTGTGAAAACCTTTTGTTCAGTACTGCAGCCTACATCGGCTGCTTCACCTTGTGCTTCCATGTTAAGGAGGGGATCACTTTTCTTAAACCTTCTGCACCGACCTCTGGCAGCTTCTCACTTTCTTTCTGCAGCTCCCTCACCTCTCAGCTTTCACAAAATTAAAGAGAATTGGGGCCCCGCCCCAGGATAGGCTCTGGCTTAAGGGAATGTTGTGGCTGATATAATCCTTTACCCAGACTACTGAAAATCTCTCCATGTCAGTAATAGGGCTGTTTTGCTTTCCTGTCATTGATGTGTTTATTGGTGTAGTGCTTTTAATTTTGTTCAAGAACTTTGTTTTTGCGTGCACAACCTGGCCATTGTAGGGCTAATAATTGGTCTAATTTCATTCTAGTTGTGTGTCAGGCAAAAAGGATGCCCCAAGAGAGGGAGAAAGATGGGAAACAGCCACTCCGTGCAGCGCTCGGAGCACACATAACATTTATCAATCAAATTCATCATCTATATGTGTGGTTTTTGGCACCCCAAAATAGCTCATCAAAAATCACTATAACAAATATAATAATAATAATTAATAATAAACCTTTGATGTATTATAAGAATTAGCAAAATGGAACACAAAGACATGAACTGAACAAGTGCTGCCGGAAAAACGGGCCTGTTGTGCTCCACAGGTGTTTCAGCAGAGCTTCAACCTGTACAAATCTCAGCACTGCAAAGCACAAGAAAGTAAAGACGATAAATCGAGGTACACCTGTGTCAAACTTTATCTTTACAGCTGAATGATATTACATTGTATGGATATTTTACATTTTGTTTATCAGCTGATGGACATTTAGTTTATATCTGCCTATTGCTACAGTGAATAGAGTTGTTACAAACATCCTTGTACAATTTTTGTTTGAAGACATGTTTTGAATTATTTGGGGTATATAACTAGATGTGGAACTGCTGGTTATATGTTACTTCTATGTTTACTATATGTAGTAACTGCAAATCATTTCCCGCAGTGGCTGAACCGCTTTACCGTCCATCCAGCAAAGTGTGTGTTCTCGTTTCTGCACGCCCTTGCCGATGCTTGCTGTTCATAATTTTTCAAAAGATTATAGGTACCTTAATGGGTGTGAATTGAGATTTGATTTGCATTTTCGTAATGACTAATGACTTTGAACATATTTGCTCATTGTCATCTGCATACCTTCTTCAGAGAAATGACTGTTAAAGCCTTTGCCTCCCCTTTGTTTGTTTGTTTGTTTGTTTGTCTGTCTTTCAGATGTTGAGTGGTGAGAGGGCCTTATGTATTCAGAACAACAGACCTTTATCAGACATAAAATTTGCAAGCATCCCCATTTTGTAAGTTTTCTTTTCACTCTTTTAATACAGTCCTTGGTTGCATATAATTTTTTCATTTTGATGTTTAATTTACTTCTTTTCTATTGTTACTTTTGCTTTGGTTTTATACCTTTAAAAATGCCAAATCTAAGATCATAAAGATTTAACCAATATTATCTCCTAGAGATTTATAGTTTTCTTTTTTACCTTTATGTCTTAGATATGTTAGATATGTTAACTTTTCTATTAAGTGTGAGGTAAGCATGCCACTATGTTTTTTAAATATGTGACTATTCAGTTGTTCCAACACCATTTATTGATTGACTATTCTGTTCCATTGATCTCTACATTTACGTCAATACCACACTGTCCTGAATATAGTAGCTTTGTAGAAAATTATAAAATTTGAAAATATGTTTTTTACTTCTCAAGGTCATTTTTGCTCTCCAGGATTTCTGGCAATTCCATGTCAATTGTGGGGTCAAGTTTTTTATTTCTGTAAAAATGGCTGTTGAACTTCCAATGGGGATTATATTGATTTTGTAAAAGTCTTTGAAGAATATTGTCACCTTAAATATATTATATCCTCTAGTTCATGAACACATGATACATTTTCATTTAACTTCTTTAATTCCTTTCATCAATATTTTGTAGTTTTCAGTTTGCAAGTATTGCACTGATAGCATTATAATAATCTGGTTATTATTTAACAAGAAAGGAGTAACGGGGAGACTAGATAACATAGGCACACCTTTTATACAGCTCTTGCCAGGAAGCTGAAGTTAACACTCTCCAAGTCTGTTCCCCGTAGATTGATGGGGGAAGGGACTGGACAAAAGTGGTCTAGTTGCATGTCCAGTAAGGTGCGGGTGACGTGGGAAGGCGCCTACCTCTCTGTCACACCTGGGAATGAGTTAGCAGCCAGAACAGGCATGGCCACTGCAAGGACACAGAGCCGGAATGTCTGGACAAAGGAGTTCTTCTCTCGGTTCCCTGCCTGGCTTGCCCCGAGCCCCTGGCTCTCCCACTGCAGTGAAAGCATTCCTCTGCATTGCCCACGTGTGGGCTCCCTACAGTGACTAACGGGCTCATGCTGTCTGGACCTGGCTACAGCCTGCGCAGGAAACTCTGGACACCGGCCCTGCTTCTAGCTCTGCTAAAGCCCCAGCTACCCCTCTTGCAGGACTGGCTTAAGGGAAATAGGACATTGCAGATAGGGAAATATAACTCCATGTACATGAAACTTTTGATCACATCTTATCTTTCCAAGGGGGCCTCCAAAAATGCTTATTCCAGCTGGCTCCAAGAACCCCACTCCCATTAACAACAGAACTTGATTCTCCACGAACAGATTTTGGCAAACCATGAAGGGATATAAGAACAAAGAGGATTAGACCATGGGAAGTGCGGGAAACATTTCTCATCCCCGCGCAGCTCTTCCAGCCTACACCTGGCCAGCACTCAGAGAAAATAAATTCTGACCTGAATTACAGTGACATAAAATGTGGCCTCCCTAACCTGGGGGTTCTTCCTCTCTCCTCTCTCTCTGGGTCTCTCTAGTCCATGTCGTGGTCTCTGCCCAGCATGGGTACACCCACCAGGCTTGTCCTTACAAGAGCTCCGGAGGCCCTGGAGTGATGGCTTCCTACTGAGCCTTGGGGACTGTGGAGAGTTTGTAGGGAGGGCAGATCCCAGCTTCTTTAACTCCTGGAAGGGACCAACAACCTATGGTGCAACAGGCTTTCCAACTAGTGCCCTAATTCTTCTCCCAGTTTGCAAAATCCTCTTCCCTTTCGAATTTCCACGGTGTAGGGTACCAGCAAAAGGAGTGAACTCATGGGCAGATGCTGGCTGAGATGGCTACCTTGGCTCAGAGTTCTGCCTTTTGGCCTCCACCCTCTGGGAGTTCCCCAGCCCAGGTGCCCGGTTCCACCTCACCCCATCCTCTATGGTGCACAAGATCAATTTGCTTTTTTTCCCTCCCCTTCCCTGAAAGGGAGTCATCCACAATGCTGCTTATAAATGTTCCCCTTCACCACCAGAGTCCTGCAGACTCGTAGTGCTTGGCGAGGACTATGCATCTGTGCTGGGGAGCAGGGGGGAGGAGTTATTAGAAACTACATTATAACTGCTTTACTATGACAAGGTTTCCTAATGGCTGAGATGGCTCAGGGGTCTAAGCCGCAGCCAGGGCTAGCCAGAGGGTGCCTCCCTGACAACCAGGCATGTTACTCTGTTCTGCCGTTTTGGTAAGGGCAGAGACTGTCACTGAAACCACTGTGGCTCGAGGACCCAAGTACCAGCCCCCTGGCCCTCTTTCCTGGTGACCAAACTGCTGCAAGTGTTTTAACCTACACTTGTTTTCTTTTGAAAATGCAATTATGTTTTAAGTTTATATAATGTTACTACTTAGTAAGTAAGTAATGCTTCCTCCACAGGCATGACTAACAGAAAAGGCTCAAATATACAGGTGCTCAGAAAAATAAATGTTTTTTTGTTACTTGATCTTAGAAACGAACTGAAAACAGATTTTAAAACCCAGACTCCGGATTTTAAATCCTATTTAGTCAGATTAACAACAACAACTAAAATGCTAATTCCTTTCCGTCTCACTTGTCCAAGCCTCTTAAGGGACCAAGGCAGTTAGAAAAATATAAAATAGCAACAGATTTCTGGCTCAACTATTAAAAGCCAGTTTAAAAAGCCAGACTTTTTCTACCTCAGATAATGAGAACAATAGACATATCTTGTGCAGACAGACACAGGGATGAAAGCCATCAATTAGATCAGAGGCTGTCAAAATTGCCCTGTTTGGAATTAAATAAGTCCAACCAAGGATTCCTGAGCAATATCAAGTTAGTAAACTTCACAGGTGGGAAAAATTGTTTGCAATTTAGGAAAGGCCTCTTCCCCAGCAATAGTAACAGAGGAGCAAGGCATTGGTCTCTGAATGCAAATACTGGCAGACAGTGAGGTTCCTGAGCAGATCCTAGGCTCTGGACAAGACCAGAAAGCCAGAGAAAACTGAGGACACTCAATCGAACCTTTCCTTAGCTTTCCAATTTTTCTTCTGAGCCATAGAATTATTTTTCTCTCCCCAAAATGAACAATCTTTCTTTCTTCAAGAGTACTCACTCTGGCATGGAATTTTATTCCCGGTTTTGTTAAAAGAAATGGTCTACCTTGTAATGCTGGTCTTTGTCAACCTGATCTCTAGTATGCTTATCTGGGTCATCTATGTAAATTCTGAGAAATAAATCTCATCTGAGTCCAAGCTATCTGAGCCAATTAGCTTGACTTAGTTCACCTATGATTGCTAAATCAGTGAACTAAAATAGATTTTATCTAAGCCTAAGCTATCTAAGCTGATCAGTTTGATCCAATTCACTTGTGGTTTGCCATACAAGTGAATTTTAATGTTTGCCAATAAAAAAGCTTATATTTCTAAAAGTTATAGAATATATTTACTATTCTAGGGGATGATAATTACTTACTTTAGCTTTTTTTCTTCCCCACTTGATCTCCCCAGAATTTGTCAGTTCTTAATGAGTAAGTCATGGCAATACATTTCTTTGTATAAATCCAATAAGAAAATTCCAAACTATAAGATCTTGACTAAGCCTTGACTGGTATTCCATGACTAAGAGAGACATGCGAGGATTCTAGATGTCACCAGAAGGCCTTAAGAAATTAAGATTGACTCTCAAAGCTGATTGAAGCCAATCAAAAGCCACTTGCAATAAGAGGCCAGATACCTTGCTTGGTCAAGTGGTTCATGACAGACTTTCCAGGGAAGGAATGAAGATTGCTTTCCTGAAAGATGGCAAGAAAGGAACCTCAAGACCTTTTGGGTACCTCCTATCTACAGGTGTTCCAGGCACAGCATGATGGAAAATGTGGCTTTGGCTTCTCCATCCTGAGGCTGACTACTCGCTAGAGCTTAATCTACAAATTCTTTATGAATGAATAAAATGTACAGCAAAGAAAATTTGAGAAAGCTTGCATGATCAATTTAGTTAATTCTCTCTTCTTGTGTTTATGCAAATAATTAAGCCACACTATAGTTGAACTTAATACAGTCTCTTTGAACATGAGGGTAATCTTAGGGTGAGAAAAATTGTGTTTCAGTAAAAACCACATGGCCCAATTGTGGATATTAAACTCCCTCCAGTGCAGTTAACTGTCTTCAAAGTTTTTTAAACGCTTTTTTTAATGCTATGTCTGTGATCCATACAAACCTAGCACCTGATGATATCATCAGAGGTATTCTAACTGCAGACAATATCACAGATCGTCACTGCTTGCTTTCATTCCAGCCAATGCATGCACTCAAAATTCTTCACAACTGGGTTATGATTTGTTATGTACATTAACCTTTATGTTCTGTTTGCTTCTATTTTCATAGAATGTATGCCTAGGTCCTTATGTACCTAATTGCTTGTGAATACAATACAGGCCCAACTTTATAAACTATCTACATCAACATCTTCTGAATTGAGACACAAAGGTTTGGACTTAAGTTTGAGTCAGTGCCTGCACTTGAAATTGCTTTTCCTTTTCTGCCTAAGCAGGTCAGGCAGCAAAGGCCCATGGTCTCTCATGGGGAAAACCTTAAAATATTTCCCTTAGCTTAATTTGGATTATAAATGGTGGACAAAGGGGCTTCAGACAGATGTCACACACCTGCCTCCAGGAAAGCCACTCTTGCAACCTAACTGGGGACACTGTTAGTTAATATTTCTCCATTATCACTTGGGTTTGTACATCTCACTAAACCTTTAATTGTTATGTCTCATCACTTTTGAGTTTTGCCCTTTAACTTTCTTGTCAAGTCTGTCCTTTCTAGAATACATCAAGGATTCCAGCTGATCCAATGCATCATCTCCTGGACATCACCTATGCCACGTCCCAGGGACACCAGACTGACCTGGCTCCTGCAGAACCCCTCTTTCCTGCAGCAAGACTCCTTTCCTTCCTGCCTCTCCCTTCCTCTGTCAGCGAGGAACTCTCAGCCCTGGAACAGGCAGGTCTACACCCTTCGACAGCAGGAAGCACTTATAGAAGATGGAGACTTTTACCCATTTCTCCTTTATATGATTGGGTTTGATAGCATTATAATAATCTAGTTATTTACCAGGAAAGGAATAAAGGGGAGACTAGGTAATATAGGCATGGCCTTTTATACAGCTTTTGCCAGGAAGCTAAAGTTAACACTCCCCAAGTCTGTTCCCCAAAGATTGATGGGGGAAGGGATAAGACAAAGGCAGTTTAGACGCATGCCCAGTAAGGTGTGGGAGATGTGGGAAGGTGCCTACCTGTCTGTCACACCTGGGAACAAGTCAATGGCCCGAATAGGCATGACCACTGCAAGGGCACAAAACCTGAATATTTAAACTTCTGAACATAAGAAGTTTGCTCTCTGGGCTCTGTCTCTTCCTTGCCCTGAGCTCCTGACTCTTCGGTTGTAGAGAAAGCATCTCCTGCATTCACCACATGGCCCGTAGCCATGTGGATTTCCTACAATGGACTAATGGACTAATGCTGTCCTGGATCTGGCTACAACATGGAAAGGAAACTTTGGACACTGGCCCTGCTTCTAGCTCTGCTAAAGCCCCAGCTACCCCTCTTGCAGGACTGGCTTGAGGGAAATGTGACAGTGGAGACTGAGGAATGTGGCTCCATGCGATAAAATATTTTGCCACATCTCACCCTCGTGTGGGGGGCTCTGAATATGCTAATTCCAGCTGTGACCCAAGAACCTCTCTCCCACTAATGGAGGAATTTGATGCTTTGGTAAAAATACCACCTTGGATAAATTTATTTCCAAATATTTTATTCTTTTTGATGTCATTATGTACTGAATTGTTTTCTTAAGTATTTATCATTGTTCAAAAAAGGAAACATTCTAACCAACAGAATGGAAAATAAAAAGCTCAGAAGTGGAAATAGCCTTTATTTCTTACTTTAACAAAAATAGACAATGAGATTGTTTTACTTTGCCTTCTGCAATTTTCTGTACTTTTCACACATATAAAACTTTCCTGAAATAAAAATATCTTAAGATGACTGTCAAGGAGTCCTACATCTTTGTGCTATAAATAACCTCTAGGACTAATTTGCAAGACGAATTGGCTTTGCTTCTTACTTTTTCTTTGTAGCAAATTCTAGAGACCCAGTCCGTTTTTCTTTTCTTTTTGCAGTTACAACTCAGGCTCAATATACTGGGACGGAACTCTTCTCTTACTTGTCACAAAATTAGCGTTTGATGATAATTCTGAGAGACAGTTAAAATGTTTAAATCCTTATCTCATGTTAAAATAGTTTAATATGATTCTAATTCATTGACTGATTGTAGGAAAGTCAGATGCAGGATCTTCTCACCTGGGAGACAACAATGAATATTTTGAGACATTATTTTAAGATGAAAATAATTGATGAAAAGCCTTTGACCTTATGTTGCTACTAATAGCAAATTGGAAGAGAGTGAGCAAATAAAAATAAATTTTATTTTACATGCTTTTGTCTTCTCAACCCTTTTTTATGGTTATTTTCTCCTTGTTCCTTTCTTAATAAAGTGTTATTTTCAACATTAATCCCTTTGTTAAATCTTTAATCACCTATGAACAACCAAATCGTATCTTAGGTAAGGTTCTTTTTCTAACTTGAATATATATATTTCTTTCAAATATTTCCAGATGTCACCTTTTCCTT
Organism: Molossus molossus; assembly: GCF_014108415.1. Taxonomy (NCBI): domain Eukaryota; kingdom Metazoa; phylum Chordata; class Mammalia; order Chiroptera; family Molossidae; genus Molossus; species Molossus molossus. The sequence continues at coordinate 5,424,954 of NW_023425351.1, read as the reverse complement.
TTGAATTTCCTTTCTCTACATTCAGGCTTAAAATTAAAACAAATTAAAATTTAAATATTTGTATTTTTTTTTCTTTTTTTTTTCAAATACTCCTTTGGAGTGTACTATTGTCTGCTGTACAGAAGGAATGTAAGTAGCAATAATAGAACTAGATTAGCACAGGAGTTTGAGAGATAGTCTGGAGATTGCAATAAATGACAAGAAGTTTTTTCAGTATCAAACTGAGAAATAAAGAACATCTCCAGTTATACAGGACAATCTATAATGTTCTAAGTTAAGAACTTTTCTTAATTGTTCAACTCACTAATTTTTTAATTGTCATGGTTCAGCAGTATGTAAGTATGACTATATAAAGTAAAAGAGAGTTCATTTAGCTCTTAAAAATATAAAATAAATGTCATTACCAATCACCTTAAAACTTGTAATTTGTGTTCTCTGAATAAAGTACTGTATTCTCTTTTTTTTTTTCTTAAAAATGATTTATTGTGAACTCTGTTACATGCAACCTCTCTGGAAACGGTATGTCTTGTATCATCAATTTACATTCTGACCATCTCCTATCTTAGAAGTTTCTATCTAGTTTCATTTTGTTGCAGAGATTTGTAAACTATTCTTTTATGCACACTTGAAGTAGATATGAAAACTATTTCTCAAGTGTGGAAAAATATTTCTTGTGATAAAAAGTTCAAAGGATTTTTTTTTTTCCAGTTGGGATACCACATGCAAATGAGTCAACGTTTCTTTAGGATTCTGTGGCATGCTAAGCAACAAACTGAAGCAAACTTTAAGTAGTTCTGAAGAGGCACAGGAGAGCCCAGTAAATGCTGTGAAATTTACCTCTGTTCCTTTCATACATCTGATGTATTCAGAAAAGAAAAGGAAAATTCAGTGGTTTCTTTCCGATTCAGTGAATATTGACTCAATAGGATCAATCTACAGTTCACAATGTTACTGTAATCAAAAAAAAAAAATTGAAAATGGTGACTAGAAATCCAAAACTAACTCTGAGATTCAAAGGAATACACTTTATTTTGAAAAACTCATTGTGAGGCAGACAGCAGAACTCTTAGCTGTGAGCAGCGCCCTTGGAGAATAAAGACCAAACCCACTCCACAGCGCAGAGAGCAGGGACAGAGCACTAAAATAGCCACAGCCACTCACCTGGGGGCTACTGCAGAGGGAGCACAGACAAGGCTGGAACCCTATGAGGACACCTGGGATTTGGAGGACACTCAGAGTTTTTGCTGAGTTGCCGCCACAAAGGTTGGGGCCAGTGTGCTCCTTCCCAGAGCTGTAAGAAAAAGCAGCAGCCCCTCCACTCCCAGGAGATTCAGCCTTTCCCAGGTGAGGCAAAGAAATGCAAATTTAGGCTCATTAACAACCAGCATCTATCTCAACTTCTGGAAATCCTCTTATGCAGAACACCAGGGCTACATTCCAAAGCACAGAGTAACTGAGACTACTAGCCTCCAGGAAAAAGCTAGAGGATAACTGAACCTTTCCTGGGTTTGAAAATCTACCCAGGAAAGTAAGACTTGACAGTGGTGTTTAATGTGGGCCCGCCCAGGCACATCTAAACCCAGTAGAGGGGGCCACAAACAGCAGAACACCAACACCCACAGGGAAAACTTGGCAGGCTCCAAAACCCACTGAGATAGCCAAAATGGTGCAACAAAGTAACAAATCCCAAGTGAAAGAACAAGAGAACTCTATTGAAGAAGAGATAAATGAAATGCAGTTAAGCAAATCATCACAGGTACATTTCAGAGCCATGATCTTGAGGAAGCTCAACAGCATGAGTGAGGACATCAACACCATGAGGAAAGATATAGTAACACTGAAAACCAACCAAGTGGAAATGAAGAATGACATAGCAGAAATAAAGAACACATTGGAAGGACTAAACAGCAGAGTAGAGGAAGCTGAGGACTAGTTCAGGGAATTAGAAGACAGGGTAGAAAAAATATCAATCAATCAGAAAACCAAAAGGAAAAAAAATTAAAAAACAGGAAGATAGCTTAAGAGAACTGTGGGACAACTGGAAACATAAGAACATTCACATCAGAGGAGTCCCCAAAGAGGAAGAAAATGAGCAAGGCTTAGAGAATATATTTGAAAAATAGTGACAGAAAACTTCCCTAACTTGGTGAAGGAAGAAGGCATTCAAGTTCAAGAAGCACAGAGAGCCCCAAGTATGAAGAACCCAAACAGGCCCACACCAAGACACATAGTCATTAAAATGCCAAAAATTGAAGACAGAGAGGATCCTAAAGGCAGCAAGAGATAAGCAACAGGTGACCTAAAAAGTTAACACAATGAGGCTCTCAGCTGACTTCTCAACAGAAACACTACAGGCCAGAAGGGAATGGCATGAAGTAATCAAGGCATGAAAAACAAGGATCTAAATCCAAGACTACTCTATCCAGCAAGGATATCATTCAAAATAGGTCAAATAAAGAGCTTCCAGACAAAAAAAAAAGGCTAAGGGAATATATTAACACCAAACCAGTACTGCAAGATATGCTGAAATAACTGCTGTAATCAGTAGAAATAGGAAGAAAAATAGAACCACACTAAACAAAAATGGCAATAAATAAGTACATATCAATTATCACATTAAATGTGAATGGTTTCAATGCTCTAATAAAAAGACACAGAGTAGCTGACTGGATAAGAAAGCATGACTTTTATAGGTTGTAAATAAAGGGATGGAAAAAAATCTTTCAAGCTAACAGAAAGGAAAAACAAGCTCAGGTAACAATACTCATATTTGATCAAGTAGATTTCAAAATGAAGACTACAACTACAGACAAAGAAGGTCATTACATAATATTGAAAGGATTTATTCAATAGGAAGATACATCCTTAGTAAACATATATGCACCCAATATAAGAGCCCCAACATATATTAATAATCTTCTGGAGGACTTCAAAGGAGAAATAAACTGCAATACGATCATGTCAGGGGACTTCAACACCCTGATGACATCATTGGATAAATGATCTAGACAAAAAATTAACAAGGAAACACAGACTTTAAATGAAGTGCTAGATCAAATGAATTTAATAGATATCTACAGAGAATTACATCTCAAAACTGCAGATATCACATTCTTTTCAAGTGCACACGGGACATTCTCAAACATAGACTTCCAAAATGGAAAGGCAACCCACTCTATAAGAGAGCATAATTGCAAACGATACATCAGATAATGGGTTAATTTCCAATATATATACAGTGCTCATACAGATCAACGAAAGGAAGACAAAGAACCCAATTAAAAAAGGGCAGAGGAACTAAATAGACACCTCTCCAAACAGGACATACAAATGGCTAAGAGACATATGAAGAAATGCTCAACAACACTAATCATCAGAGAGATGCAAATTAAAACAAACAAGAGGTATTACCTCACACCTGTCAAAATGGCCATCATTAACAAATCATCAAAGAAGTGTTGGTGAGGATGTGGAGAAAAGGGGACTCTAGTACACTGGTGGTGGGAATGCAGACTGGTGCAGGCACTATGGAAAACAATATGGTGTTACCTCAAAAAATTAACAATTGAACTGCCATTTGATCCAGTGATACCACTTCTAGGAATATACCCTAAGAAGCCTGAAACACCAATCAGAAAGATTATATGTACCCCCATGTTCATAGCAGCTCTATTTACAATAGCTAAGATCTGTAAACAGCTCAAATGTCCATCAGCAGACAAATGGATAAGAAATCTGTGGTACATATGCACAATGGAGTACTATGCAGCTGTAAGAAAGAAAGGTCTCTTATCCTTTGAGATGACATGGAGGGACCTGGAGAATATTATCCTAAGTGAAGCAAGTCAAGCAGAGAAAGACAAATATTATATGATCTTATTTTTTGTGTGGGATATAATAAACATCACAGTCTGAGGAACTGGGTATTCCCAGAGACGTGGAAGTGGGGTACAGAATGACAATCCCCAGAAGAGGGAGTGGAGAGGTGAGATAAACCACAGAACTTACATGCATATATGCATAAACATGGAAATGGACAATAAAGCTGGGGACAGGGCAGGGAAGGAGGGAAGGGGGGATATTATTGGGGGGGAAAGGAGAAACATCTGTAACAAAAATAAATACATTAATTAACAAAAAAACAATAAAAAATAAATAAATAAAAACTTATTGCGAATACTTTGTTTTTGTTTATTAGCATATGTTATCAGGGGATTTGAAAAAAAGAGGTTGTGATTTTTAAATCATTTCTTGGTAATGAGGTTCTGTGTGAGAGAAAATATGCCTCAGTTGTTTTATGATCCATTTTATGATTAGATGGTGGAAATGTTCAGTTATGTTAGAGTTTCTTATTTTAGTTCTATTAAGTCATAGGCAACAGTATGTAATGTTTTGTTTTATTTTTTTTACATCTGTATTTTATTATTTTTAAAATTTTGTTTCTTTTTTTATTTTATTTTTTAAAACTCATCTTTATTGTTGAATGTATTACAGATGTCCCCCCTTTTTTTCCTCATTGACACTCTCCACCCCAATCCCCCCCCCCGCCCCCCTGTCTTCCCCACACTATTGTCCCTGTTCATTGGTTATGCAAATATGCATAGAAGTTGTTTGGTTTATCTCATCCCACCCTCCCTCCACCTTTCCCTTTAAGGTTCATCAGTCTAACAACCAATTTGTACTTCTTAATTCCTTCGATTTTTTCACCCATCCCTCCAGCCCCCACCCATCTGACAAGCATCAAAAAGTTTTCTGCATCCAGAAATCTGTTTCTGTTCTGCTTGCTCATTTTTTTTGTAGATTCAATTGTTGATAGATATGCATTAATTGACATTTTATTGTTCATATTTTTGTTCTTCTTCTCCTTCAAGGAGACTCTTCAACATTTCATATAATACTGGTTTGATGGTGATGAACTCCTTTAGCTTTTTCTTGTCTGGGAAACTCTTGATATGGCCATCGATACTAAATGACAGCTTTGCAGGATAGAGTACTCTTAATTGTAGGCCATTGCTTTTCATTACCTTGAATATTTCTTGCCACTCCTTTCTGGCATGCAAAGTTTCTTTTGAGAAATCAGCTGACAGTTTTATGGGAGGTCCTTTGTTGGTTACTGCTTTTCTCTTGCTACTTTTAAGATTCTCTCTTTGTATTTAACCTTTGGCATTTTGATGATGATGTGTCTTGGTGTGGACCTCTTGGGTTCATCTTGTTCAAGACTTTCTGTGCTCCCTGGACATGTATGTCTATTTCCTTCACCAAGTTAGAGAAGTTTTCTGTCATTATTGTTTCAAATAGGTTTTCAATTTCTTGTTCTCTCTCTTCTCCATCTGGCACCCCTATTATGTGAATGTTGGAATGTTTGAAGTTGTCCCAGAGGCTCCTTACACTATCCTAATTTTTTTGGATTCTTTTTTTCATTTTGCTGTTCTGATTGAGTATTTTTTGCTTCCTTATATTTCAAATCGATGGTTTGCTTCTTGGCTTTACCTACTCTACTATTGAATCTGTGTAAATTATTCTTTATTTCAGTTAGTGCATCCTTCATTTCTGACTGGTCTTTTTTTATGTGGTTGATATTCTAACTAAGTTCCTTGGAGGTCTTCTTAAGTTTTTTGAAGGTATCACCCAGTTCCTTGAGCAACCTTAATAGCAATGTTTTGAATTTGCATATGATTGATTGCTTATCTCCATTTTGTTTAATCCTTTTCCTGGAGTTTTATTCTTTTCTTTAATTTGGGACATGTTTCTTTGTCTCCTCCTTTTGGCTGCTTCCCTGTGATTGTTGCTATGTATTAGATAGAGTTGCTATGTCTCCTAGGCTTCATAGGGTGGCCTATTGTTGTAGGTGTCCTATAGGATCCAGTGGCACAGCCTCCCTGTTCACCCCAGCTGTGCCCTTGAGGTGCACCCCTATTGTGGACTGTACACCCTTCTGTTGTACTTGACTGTAGTCGTCATGTGGTGCTGCTTTAATTTCATAGTTGTAGGACTTCCATTCAGATTGATTTCAGGTAATTCTGAGTGATAGTTGTGTTGTAGTTTAGTTGTAATTTTAATGTGGTTGTGGGAGGAGGCGAGTACCGTGTTTACCTGTGTCGCCATCTTGACTGTAAGTTCTTCTCAACAGGCCAAGTGTGTCGTGGGAGGTGAGGCCTTGAAGTCTTCAGTCCCCTTGGTAATCCTTATGCTTTGTTTTATTTATGTCAAGGCTTTTGTTATACATGCAATGACAAAAATAGATTATAGTAACATACAATAATACAGAGCTTTGGTTTTTTTATTCTCTTTAAACATATTATAAAATTTATGTATTTTTAAAACAATGAACAGAAGAAAACTGTAAATAAAACAGTTTTGGATACAGCTTTATACTGTACAAACATGTATGTCTTTGTGCATATACTAAGTGATAATATGTATATTTATAATGTGGTATACATGTGGAAAACCATGCAGTGTTGGCAATTGATGGAGAACTTGTAATTCTTCATTATGGTTTTATATGTTATGAAAAAGACCCAGAATGTTAAATAATATGTTCAAAATATTGTTCCTCCTCTCTGTAGATTAAAAGTAAATGAGATTCTTTTGACTTCCACTCTAGAAAATTTTATATCATTGCTTATTTCTAATGAATTATATGTGGATTTAAATTCTCACCAACTATGTCAAGTCCAGGAACCCAGTGCTTTATTTAAATGAACTGAGCAATGTACATGTCTTGACTCCCATATATGGTCATGTGCATAAGTTAGTTCTTAATGTTGTAAGTCAAACTCTCTTCAATGACCTGCATGCAAAATTAAATATTCTTAAAATAATCAATATAAATATATTTTATTTTTAAAATGAGAGCATAAACTAAATAATTTATAAAATTATTCATAGCTCTAAATTTCTATTAATTTTTGTGCTTAATTTATTCAGGAAGTGCCCCCCCACCCCCAATTTTGTACATAATCAGATTCTTTAACTCAGGTAAATTACTTAAAACAAGCAGTATTAAATCCATTTTATGGATACAAAAGGATATGATTTCTAAAATAACTAAGCTTTTATTATATTAATAATAGTAAGTTTATATATTTATACATTCATGCAATCATTCATTCATCCAACAATTATTATTACATATCTACTACACACCATCAACTGTGTTCACTGTTGGGGTTTCCCAATGAACCAAATGAATATGCCTTTTTGACCTTGAGAAGACACTGAAACAGTCCAATTCAGGATTATGATTTCTGTATTGAAATTTTGATAGTGGTAACTGAGAAATGATAATGATGTAGGCCTATGTGGAAAATAGAATTTTTAGTAAAACTTAGTGCCTAAAAAAAGGAAGCAAGGTGGATTATCTAAAATATTTTCTTTTTTGTGGTAATAGAATATTTAAAAGATCCTAACTTCTGTAAAATTTCTCTTTCCTTTTCAATTTCATTTCTATAAATTTTAAAGCTCATTTTTGTAAGACATTTCCATTATTATATTTATTGCCAATGAAGACTAGTAACATTTCTGTAAAGTATTTGTCTTTCAGTTAGTTTCTAACAGCTTAGACTTTAAAGTTGTTTACAGTATCCACACATATAATTAAGTTAAAATGATAGTACATTTGAAAATAAATCCTGATTTGTCTTTATTTATTCCGTCTCTGTCACTTCCTGTTTTTATGTTCATCCAAATAGTTGACATATGATTTTTCTTCTCCCTGAAGAATTTCTTCAAACTTTGCCTGCAGGGCAGATCTTCTGGCAAAGAAATCTCCCAGATTTTGTTTCCTTTATTTCTCTTTCCCATTTGAAAGATACTTCTGCTGAATGTAAAATTCTAAATAATGTTTTCTTCTTTACTCCACTCTCATGATTTTTGATAAGTCTACTGTAATTCTTAGCCTTGTTATTTCAAATATTTCTTCTTTTTTTCGCTCTTTCTTTTCCTGCCATGTCCAATTATATTACCCTTTCTGAAATTGTCTGAGTACAAGGATGTTCTGAATGAATTTTTAAAATATGTTTTCTATTTGCATTTCAGTTAGGGAGGTTTATTGAACTATCTTTTACATTCATTGAATCTTTCCTTAGCTATGTTTAGTGTATTGATGAGCCCATCAAAGACATTTTGCATTTCCATTATAGTTTTTTTTTTTTGTTTTAGCATTTTTCTTTGAATTATTTCTTAGAGTATCCTCCACTCTGCTTACATTACCCATCTGTTCCTGTATATGATCTATTTTTTTCCATTTATTGCTCTTAAAATATTAATCATAGTTTTTAAGTCTTTGTAATAATTCGAAATCTTATATCATTTCTGATTCTCATTATCCTTTTTTTTCATTAAAATTAAGTAAAGCATAAATATGGCATTGTTATTGCAATGAACAAATATCTATTCTCATGCTAATTCAGATGGGTCTTCCCATTTTTTAGTACAAATTAGTGGGGTTTTACTTTAGCTAGTTTTTACAAATTTCAATTTTAATTCAAAGTACTCACAGGAGATAAATAGATCATAAAATATTCCTCCCCTCTTTTCAGGAGATAATCACAACAGCTTCTTGTCAACTGGTAGGTATACATTTAAATTCTAGAAAGACATCTGAATAGTTGGATATTTATTATAAGCTAAATTGCACCTTTATTTACTACATGTATTTGATAGTTAATAGTACAAATTACCCTAAAAGTAGTTATAAACTTAAAAGGGTAAGTTCAGAGATACCAATTATAAAGGACATTTTAAAAAATCTCAATATTTTTTCAGATTTCTCAGTAAGCATTTTTGTGATATCTGTTCAATGTAAATAATTCAATATTAAACTATCATGACAAAAAAATTGGGGTGACATTGGTTAATGAAATTATATAGGTTTCAAGAGCACAGTTGTATAACACATCAACTGTATATTGCCTTGTGTGTTTACCATCCAAAGTTAAATCTTCCATCACCATTTATTTGATGCCCTTTACCTTTTACTACCTTTCTGACCCCCTTTGCCTCTGAAAACCACCATTCTGTTTGTTGTCTTTGTCTATGAATTTTTGTTTGTCTTGTTGTTTCATCTGTTGCTTTCAATTTCATATCCACATATTGATGCCACTGTAATTAACTTAGTTATTAATAACAAGGAAGGAGCAAAGGGAAGGCCAAATATTATAGGCATGTCATTTGTGTGGCTTTGCTAGGAAGCTGCAATTTAACACTCCCCAGGGAGTCTATTCCCCACAGATTGCTGGGGGAAGGGACAAGACAGGGGGAGAATAGACACATGCCCAATAAAGTCTGGGTGAAATGGGAAAGGTACTAACTTGTCAGTTGCACCTGGGAACAGGTCATTAGCCAGAGTAGGTGTGGCCACTGCAAGCGGGAAGATCTGGAATATTTAATCCCCTAAACAAAGGAGTTTGCTCTCTTCCTTGTTATTGGTTTTCTGTTGGTCTCTGGTTCCTCCTGTATGATTCCTGGCTTGTGGGGCTCTGACGTAGCCCACAGCCATGTGGACGCCACACACAAGGGACTAATGGACTGCAATTAACCCAATGCTGCAGCGGACCCAATTCCAACATGGAACAGAAACCTGGACCCTGGCTTTGCTTTTAGCTCTACTGAATCCCCGCCCACACTCCTTCCAGGACTGGATTAAGGGAAATGAGTCTCTGGAAACCCAAGGATGTAATTCTACAGAAAGAAAAATAACTCATCCTTCCATGCGAGCCTCAGAAAAATTCTCTTTCTTGAGATAGCATAAGGATCCCACACCCAGTACACAGTGGGAAAGGGGCTACTCTACCTCCACTGACAACAGTATGCGTAAAATCACATGGTTCTTGACTTTTTCTGTCTGACTTATTTTGCTTAGCGTGATATTCTCAAGCTCCATCCACGTTGTCACAAATGACAGTTTCATCTTCTCATGTGGCTGAGTAATATTCCACTGTGCATATAAAACACTTGAAAACATTTATTTGTGTTGATTGCAGCAATATTCCCAGTGGCATAGAGGTAGAAATGGTAGAAGTATCTGCCAATAGATGATTGGATAATGAAGATGAGGTACATACAGTTTGGAGTAAAAGTGGGTTTACAATTTTGAGTACACGAAACAGCTTATTCTTTTTTTATTATTTATTAATAATTGTATGATTTTCCATATGAAAAACTTTAAATCTACTTTTGTCCCACCTTGTATATACACTGGTCCTGATTCTTGCTTTGACATTAATCATCAGAGAGATGGAAATTAAAACAACTATGAGGTATCACCTCACACCTATCAGAATGGCTGACATCAACAAATCATCAAACAATGAGTGCTGGCGAGGGTGTGGAGAAAAGGGGACTGTAGTACACTGCTGGTGGCAATGCAGACTGGGGCAGTCACTGTGGAAATCAATATGGTGTTACCTCAAAAAATTAAAAATTGAACTATCACTTCACCCAGTGATCCCACTTCTAGGAATATAACCTAAGAAGCCTGAAACACCAATCAAAAAGAATATATGTACCCCTATGTTCATACTAGAACAATTCACAATTGCTAAGATCTGGAAACAGCCTAAGTGTCCATCAGTTGATGAGTGGATAAAAAAGCTATGGTATATATGCACAATGGAATACTATGCAGCTGTAAGAAAGAAAGATCTCTTATCCTTTGAGATGACATGGAAGGACCTGGAGAGTATTACGCTAAGTGAAATAAGCTACTCAGTGAAAGATAAATATCATATGATCTCACTTATTTGTGGAATATAATGAACAAAATAAACTGATGAACAAAATAGACCTTGAGACATAGAAGTAGGGAACAGACTGACAAACCTTGGAAGAGGAGTGTGGGGAGGAAAGAGATAAATCACAGAACTTATATGCATATAAGTGTAACCAATGAACATAGACAACAATGTTGTGGGGGGTGGGGGTGGGAGGAGTGTGTCAATGGGAGAAAAAGAGAAACATCTGTAATAAAAATAAATTAGTTAAAAGAAAGAAAATAAGGTCAAAACAAAAAAAAATTGGAGATAATAGGTTGAAGGATGGTGGACTCTATAACATCAAACTATATCTCACTGAATTATTTTTTCTCTGCCAACAAGTTTTTCCTTAACCCAGTATTAAATATTTTTTCAAATGTTTTAGAGGAATGCATGTAATAAAACAATAAAAGTGAAAAGGTAACTAAAGAGTTATATTTCTCAAACTGTATGAAATTCTTATGTTCATTTAGCTATAGCAAATGAAGTGAAATTATTATATAATATATATCTAATATATAGGTATATATACTTATATACATATAAAGCATATATATGTATATATACATACACATATATGTACACGTTAAGTTTTCCAATTATATTTTTAACATGCAAAAGTATAATTATGTAACTATTACAGGATATTATAACAATAAAATTTATCTGTACTGTTTCTAGGTTGTCATACAAATTAGACTGTATGCCATTTGATTGATCATAAAAAACATTTCTTGTGTTTTACTTCATTCATCTTTCATATTTCATATGTATATGCCTTAAAAGTAAAATAATTTCAGTTTGATGAACTTTCAGTTGAGATAATCATTTTATAAGTGATTAATTAATGTTAATTGATATATTGTAAAGGGGAACATTTTGTTCTATGACCAAATACATTTACCACTTTGTTTTGCACAGCCAAATGTAATGAATACTCTGTTTTGGCATATTATGAAGAAAATGAATAAAGTAGTTATTTGCAAGAATGCTTTTCAGAGATTCTACTATCTCTTAAAATTTTGGAGGACTAAAGTGCTGTTGTCTATGTGTTCTATATATCATTATTTCTTGTAGAAGTTAAAAGTGAAATAAATGTTTAAATTAGCAATATTAAACTTATTACAAAATGTAAATATTCAAATATTTAAAATACTTCACTTTTATAATTTACTATTAATTAATAATTCAAGAATAATATATATAAACAAAATACTTTAAAAGGACAATGACTTTTCAAAAAAAAGGTTAATGAGTGGTGGCATTGTTTGATTTTATAAATCCTTAATGTATATCATAAAGAATATAGCTGGATCTTGCTATACAAAATGTTATTGGAGAAATTGGGGTATCCTCTTCCCCATTGGGTGCTAGGGGTGGGGTTCTTACAATATGTTGATAAAAAGAATATTCTGAGACTCACATGGGAGGATGAATGATTTTTATGTGGGTGGAATTATATTTCTGTGTTTTTAAAGCCCCATTTCAGTCATAGAAGGCGTGTAGCTGAGGTTTCAGTAGAGCTAGAAGCAAGGCCAGTGTCCAGAGTTTCCATTCCATGTTGCAGCTGGGTCCAGCTCAGCATCAGGCCAGCAGCAGTCCATCAGTCCAGTGTGTGTGAGGGTCCACACGGTTGTGCACCACGTGGGCAAATGCCAGGAAGCAGGAGTTAGAGAGCCCCGCAAGCCAGGAGTCAAGCACAAACACCAAAACAGCAAACTCTTTTTTCCAGGGGATTATATATCCCAAACTCCATGCCCTTGCAGTGGCCATAGTTATTTTGGCCAAAGATCTGCTCCCATGTCATCTTCCTAGCATCACCCCAACTTTACTGTTCAGTCTCTTCCCCCAGAGATCTGCTTGGAATAGACTGGTGGCTCCCTGGGGGGTGTAAAGCTTACCTTCCTGGTGCACAGCCCAAAGGATATGCCTATAATATTTGGCCTTCCTTTTGCTCCGTTCCTGCTATTCATAAATAGTTAATTATAATGATATACAAGTAATAGTTTTTAATAGTAACATAAAATTTAAAGCCACATCAATGAACTTTATGTGATTAAGCAGATATTCTAAATAATGACACATTTCATTATATAACATTTTTAACATTTTAAAATGAAAGTTCAATGAAGTTCTCCCTTGAACATCTTGTACCTTGTCCAAGGCAGATCCAGGTTTAATACTTAAACAGTTTATTTTTCTTACATAATAATGGATTCACAGGTAGCTAGCTATAGGAATTGTTTCAGGGCTCAGTGATATGAGTTCAACATCTCTATCATGTTATTGACTTTTCTCTAGATCACAAGATGGTTGCTGTAAGCGGGCTATTATATGCACTTTACACACAAAATTAATGAAGAAAATGGGAGAGGCAGTGATAAAGACTTCTGCTAGTATCTCACCAAAGAATGATGCCTGGAGGGGGAGCATATGAAGTGTGGTAAGTTAACTTCCAGCCTCTAGTGTACAGTCAGGCAAAGCAAGTGGACCAGATTTGGCTCTATGTGGATCAACCTAGGGTCTCTCTTTCTCTCTCTCTCCCTCTCAGCAAACACTTTTCTTTTTTTCTCCTAGACCCGTTGCTTCGAGAAAGGTTACCCACTTTCCTAAACCACTGGTATGGCTGACTGTCTAAGGGTATGCTATCCTCCTGTTTACAGTAGTGCTGGTGATACAGGCAAGACCATGCACCACACAGCATTCCACTTGCAATAAGGATCTGAATCAGCATAAGCACTTTGCTCAATTTCAGTTAATACATTTCAAAGAACTTTTTGACTCTTCCAAGAAAGAAACTTCTGCTTTGAGGAATAATCTAACATAAAAGACAGTCTCTAATTCTCTGTATATTTCCAGATACATTCATCAATTCTGAGCTTGTCACAGTCTAAGACGACAGCTGAATTTGAAACAGGGCAAAGAGGATGACTGCATCAGAAATGGGGCAAGAACATGTAAATCCCCACCGCTTCACAGTGCTGCACGCGCCTTTACAAACCAGTACATCTCTTTACACCTAAGCCGTTTAGATTTTCTGTCGCGGTCACTTCACACAACTTGATACCTTGACTGGTACAACTAGGAACTAAAATATAAATAATACAAGTTTCTGTTCAATCTAAAAGTGTTCACTGAGAACCTACTAAATGAAGCACTGCTTAGGTGGTAGAGGGAATAAAAAGTATTTAATTTTAATATATAAATCAAAGTATAAATTGATTATTAAAATATACATGTGAGAAGACCTAATTTAGGGTCAAGAGATGTTAATAATGAAGAAGAATTTGTGTATGATTTTAACACTTGGATAGAATTTTGTCAGAGAAAGACTGAGAAAGGGTGCATTCTAGAAATAGTAAATAACGTGAGCAAAGGCAGAATGATAGTAATTTATGGGAGCATGTTTGTGGAGTAAGTACTGTTCATTTTTCCAGAAGTATATAAGAGAGGTACACTTAGAATGTATAGCTAAAAAGTAAAGCTCAAATCATATTGTGTAGGGCACTGAATGCTTTTCTGAGGAATGCAAAGGATATTTAATAAATCACAAAGGGGTCTTGGAAGTTTCTGAACAAAGAAGGTACATTAGCAGTCTTGATTTTAAAATGCCACTCTGACAATAATATGCAGGATGAGCTGGAGAGAATAAATCAAGAGATTATTGCAAGATTTCAGGTAATTGACCATAAGAGCATGGATTTATATGTTTTTTTATGAAATAAAATTTAAGTGCTTATGGGGGAAACTAGCTTGATTCCTGATTCAATGTACTCCCCACTCTTCTGTACAAGCCCCCCAAATGGCTCAGAAATCGGCCTCCCGGACACATGGGCACTGTGTCACAGCATTTCATGTGCAATATTTGTGAGCCACAAATAATAAAACAGACACTGATTAATGAGAAAATTATCCACTGGATGGACATTTGAGTAATTCAGAGAATCAAATAAATATTTTCAAAATAATGCTTTTGCAATGACAGAGACTAGACAACTCCGGAATGAGGAGCAACTTTCAGTGTTCAAGCGTCAGAGATTTCACATGTCTTTGGTTCTAATTATTCGCTTCTCAACATTCAAATTTTCTGTTAAATAAATCTGCCCTTCCTCACTTGGTTCCATAGATCTCTTAGAGAATTGGAAACAGGTTACTATGAATAAGCACATTTCTCAAAAGGGTTGTTACAAAATAGTGAGATTAGAGCTGGGGAGAAACATGAAAACAGTTCTTACAGCATATTTTTGTCTTAATAAAGTAAGCCAGATACTACCAAATTTATACTGGTTTCATCTCAAACCAATGTATAGACAACAAATAATATTAAAATTATTTTTATTGTAAGAAAGGCACAAAATAGACTAATAACTTTTCCATGGACAGATATAGTTTTTCTAAATGAAAATCTAATCTTTTTATTTTTACTTCTCTTTATGTTTACAATAAGATGCTTTAAATATCTTCTTATATACTAGCATAAACCACCATGTTATTCCCCCTTTATAAAAAATATCATTACTTAGCATGAGCTTTAGAAGAATGCCAATTTAGCCATTTCTGGAATAATCAGAGCCCATAAAAGGATCATGAATATTTGTATCACAACTTAGAAAATGTTATAAGTACATCCATAGAATTTTAAGGACATAGAATTAAAAGGCCCTTCAGAGTTTCAATTTCATTTTAGTGTAAATATATTCATGTAACACTGATATTGAGTCTATATGTTTTAGCAAGTAATATTAAAATTTTAACTGAACTAACAAGCAAAATAGAGACAGACTCATAGAGAGCAGGCAGACAGCTCTGGTACGTGGGGTGTTGGGGGTGAGTGGATGAATTGAACAAAAAAGAGATAAAAAAAGAGAATTCATGGACACAGACAACAGTGTGGTGATCGTGGGTATGGGAGAGGTGGGAGGTGGAAGAGGGTTTGGGGGATAAATGGTGATGGAAAAATAAATAAATAAATACATGAAAATAAAAAATTTGAAAAGCTTGTATTTGAGTGATCATGGGAGAATCCATTAAAGTCCTGAGCTTAATGCAAATTTGCTCTGGCATTTTGAGGATCCATATAGCACAAAGAATATTTATAATTATGCTGGTGTAAATAATAATTTTTTTAATCAAAATACTTAATGGGGTCAAACCTCATAATAGCTGTTGGAGTTCAATTGTGTCCTCCACAGAAAGATATGTTGGAATTCTAACCATATTTGTTAGTCATGTTTTCTGTGACAATGAGCAATTCAAAAATATCAGTGTCTTATAACATATTCTCATTTTTCTCGTTCCAAGATGCAAAATAAAGGAGTAGAAGATTTCTGAGACGTGGGCTTCTTATAACACACGCAAGAGGGAAGGGTGGGAACATCTATTGCCTTTTACAGCGTCTGCTCAGAAGTGGGATTTTTACCTACATTAAGTTGCATGAAAAATCTCTAAGCTCTGTGATGGAGGCGTACACACTGTTGACAGAGAGGCACTGCAAAGGCGTGGACATGTAATTCTATCAGATAAACTAGAATTATTAGGAACAGTATTTTGATTCATCCTCTTGATCATGAGTATGTATTTCTTTCAGATACACAAAATACTGTACATTTGATCTTTCTCCCCAAAATAATTCAAGGCACTTTGAGCTTAGACATTAAGTCCAAAATGTAAGGACCTACATCATGTCCAAATCTGGCTTCTATTGATCCAAATAACCAGATTATATTTCCTGTACCCCACAAGCTAAGATAATGGGAGAGGATAAACATGATCAATACTTCCATTCAAAATGGGAAGGAATGGGAGATGCAAAGCTGTCCATTATACATAGCAATTCTGAATTATCCCTCGTAAAAAGTCAAGAAGTCCTGGTACTTTTTAGATACAGAATTTATTTTGATTAAATACTTATTTTACTCCTGGGGCCTAGTGACTCCCAACTCATTGCATCCCCAACTGTGAGCTCCTGCTTTGTCCATTTCCTTCTTGTCCACATCTTACAAAGGTAATGGAGAAAATAGCATGTGTTATAGTGAGAAACTCTGTCGGTGACCTTGAGGACCTGTAGAAAGTTGGGACCAAAGCTTGTTTTATATATATACATGTACATATATATACATCAGTCACCAACAACCATCATCTCTTTAGTCTTTATTGCATCTATTGAGATCAATAAATTTATGTTTTTGCTCTCTTAATATAGAACTTATATTAAA
The DNA here is from genome assembly GCF_014108415.1 of Molossus molossus. NCBI lineage: Eukaryota > Metazoa > Chordata > Mammalia > Chiroptera > Molossidae > Molossus > Molossus molossus. The sequence goes on along the minus strand of NW_023425351.1, from coordinate 5,407,982 downwards.
TATTATTAAAATATTAACATAAACATGCATTTTTGCACAATCACACCTTGCTTTCTCACACAGTACTGTTTATATATTGGTAGCTTTAATTTCATAATATCTTGTCTATAATTGTTTCATCTCTGTTTGAGTGAGACTAAGTTTATTGCAATGTCCTTGTCATGTTTGGGTATATAATATTATACTGGTCTCATGCATACAGTGGAAGGGTTCCTTTTTCCTACTCAGGAAAAGTTTGCAAAACATCCATCTCATTTTTTTCCTAATTTCAGTACCTACAAATGGACAGAACATCTATGTTTCTAAAATGTAATTCTTGTTTTTGAGAATTAATCTTCTGAAACCTAGTTATTAAATATTTTCTTAAATTTATGTTTAGCAAGTATAGAAAAATAAGGCAACAGCAGTGACTGAGATGCCGCCTTCTACTAAGTCGGGACAGAGTGGTCGGTGCAGCCGCTGTGGCGGGTGTGCGTGGGAGAAGCCGACAGCGGCCTGGCAGCCCCGCCCGGCCGAGCTCAGGGCACTGCGTGGGCCTGGAGAGCACAGCTGGTTGTGGGGAAGGAGCAGAGCGGACAGGAGCGGGTGGGTGACTAGGGGCTTACAGGCCATGTTGAGGAGGTAACTCAGCACCAGTAGAAGACTGGCACCTGCTGCCAGGGGAGCTTCCTGCAGCGTGGCCTGCTGCCGCCCTCCTGGGGCACTTCCCGGCTTCCACCCGCAGCACGTGTTCCACGTGTGTGGACCCTCTGAGCACGTTTCTTCGGAGCAGTGACTAACCTATATTTTCAGATGTTTCTCTCAGTCTTGTCCTGATATCTTTCACTCTAGACAAACACATACGGCCTGTGCTGACAACACTGTCCCACGAGTGTCCTATGTCACACCATTTCCTCGCGTGGACTGTCCTCCCAGCTCGTCCTGCCCTTGGCTCGGCAAAGCCCTACCCGCATGTCGCGTCCTCATTCTAAGGTCATCATCTCCAAGCAGCCTTTCAAAAGCCTCCCAAGCGCGTAGGACTTCTCCGGGCTCTGAGCGTCCCTGTGATGCAGCACCCATCCTGGGGGCGGTTCGCGGTGCGCCTCGGCCTGGTCATCTGGCTGTTGCTTCTCTCCTGTATTCGGGTTAACATCAGAGAGAGGGAGGGAGGGAGGGAGGCAGGAAGTACAAGGCGGCACCAGTGACCGGTTAGCAGATTGGAACTGACTAAGGTACGGTTGTAATTATTCAGGATCACACATCTTGTTTCTAACAGTTCTCATAAAAAGTCATTGTGCAGCGGTCCAGAAACATGTCTGACAACTATTTAATTTAAAAAGAACATGTGCTCTGGCTCCTCTTAGCCTGTGTGGAAGGAGACACATGCCTGCGAGTGCGGTGAGTGAGATCGACTGGGACATCTCACTGCATTTGAATACATTTGATTTTTTAAAACAACACTAAGGGGTTCTAAATACCCGTTTCTCCTATACATGCAGTAATCACATATAGGCAGTTCTAACTTGATTGCCAGAAATCTGCATGGGATATTATTACCGCAGCAAGTCCTACATGGCAGTAATAAAAATTACCATAGCAACATCATCCTTGCACAATGGCTGGAATGAAAAAGACAGTATAGAAAGACTGTCAAACATTTTTTGACATTATAGTATATATAAAATCATTGAAAGAGGTGATGTTTTTAAAAAATCAAATTATTTTTTTTCTTATTGAAAAGACCGCATTACTGAAGCCATTTGTCACTCAAGCACATGAGAACATTTGTGTCCCTGAACCTAGAAAGATAAACCTTGTGTTTAGATATTTGTCTTCTGAACAAACATATTAAACAAATATGCTTTTATAATTTTATAAAACATATTTAAATTAGTGAAGCTTTTTTTTTTTTTTGGTACGTGCCCCGAGCCGCTAGGGCCTAGCGGGCCGACACTCCAACCGCTGAGCCAAACTGGCCAGGGCTAAACTAACGAAGCTTTTAAAAGGACATGCACCATCAAAATTTGTAAGCTCCCTGTCTTCTAGGAGCAGAGTTACAATAATCATTATGCATTTTAAAGAGTTTACTTTTATGGAAGATGTATGGCAACTGATTTGGGAAACTGCCACCTGTATACTTCTATTGAGACAAATACATTTTAGCTATTTCATATAAAACTCTGAAGAGACTGAAATCTGTTGTATCCTAGCAACAGGAGAATAGAGTATTGATTGTATTTAATCAAAGAGAAGCAAATACTTTTTTTTTTCTATGTAATTCTCTAGTAGTGGCAGAGAAAATTATTATGTGTCATGTAATGTTCTTTTGAAGAAATGGTGAAACATTAAGTTTATTTTAATATAAAATGTGCTGAGACTATATATCAAATAGAGTTGTTTCAGTTATCTCTCATTACTCATATATTTTCTCATATTTTAATTCCCAATTGCTAGTAATTCACTTAGCAGCAGAAATAATTTAGTCATTTTACTCTAACTTCCTACTTAAGTTAGCCTCATTTGAGTTACGTAGAATCTGAGGACTTAAACATTGTTTACCTTTTTAACTTACTACAGTAATCTAAATTTAGTTTAAAAAATTAAACATGGAATATAAGGAATTAAAATATATTATGTTAAAACATATGGTAAATTATGTTTCTATTATATGTTACTGATAGTGAATGTAATGATTGGATAGAAACATAAAGACCACTTACCAAACATCCTTGCTTCACAAATTAGAAATGTAAGCTATTCTAGATGGTGAGTCAATTGTTCAGTATGTTGAAATATCCTACACTGAATAAAACATGTAAGTCTAGTAGTTATTATTCGTAGCGCACTTTGTCTCTATCACCTGTTGCTTAGATCATTGATCATTAGAATGAGGTAGAGATATTATATGAGATATACAGTTCAACTGCTCTCAAATAAGGTTATGATGACAGAATCTTACATAGCACTGGGTTATAATTTAAGAAAATACATTTTAAAAAAACTGTGGTAAGAAACAGATGTATCTAATGTGATAAAGATAAGGATGCCACTCTGTTTAATATAATAATTTACTATGACTTAAGAATTCTTAAGTGAATTGATTTTGTTATAATCATTAGTAACCACTTTATGCAGAACACAGCAGAGAAGAATTTTCAGACATAATTATAACAAAATTAATTCAATTTCTGCTTTTAACCATGAGAGTATCTGATACTGAAGTCAAATTTTTCAGGTATTAGGTAAATAGTCCTTAGACAGTTGTATCTCCAAGAGAAGAGAAATACACAAGGAACGCCATACTGTCCACAACTCTCTGTCTGGGGACAATGTCACACTGCAGCCAGGGAGAGGAGGCGGTGTCAGAACATAGCCTCCAAAGCTGTTAGAACTGGGGCAGACCGGTCCCCGGCCTGTGACCTACAGGGTACAGGCTCCTCACTCAGAAGGGCTCCACTCTTGGTATAATCTTCTGCTGGTTTCATCTGGAACTTCTTACCCTTTCTTTTTTTTTTTTTTTTTATCTTCACCCTAGGAAATTTTTCCATTTTTTGTTCAGGTAGAGTGGGAGGGAGAGAGAGGAACAGAGAAAAAGAGAGAGAGAGAGAGAGACATCGATGTGAAAGGGACACATCGAGTGGCTGCCACCAGCACAACCGACCAGGGCCGGGGACAAACTGCAACCGAGATACGCGCCCTTAGCGGGAACCGAACCCGGTCTCTCAGGACCGCAGGCCGACGCTCTAACCGCTGAGCCAAACCGGCCAAGGCCTTACCCTTTCTTTTTTGATTTTGTGTTTTATAATTGCAGTCCAATGGGTAGTGCAGCGTGTGTGTAAGCAGGAGACGTTCTGCTGCTGCTGCTGCCTCACTCACAGGCGGGGTTGGGACGGACGCCCCACCGCATCGCATTCTGTCGGCTCCGCGCGGCAAGGTGAGCCTGTCACATCTGTGACTAAGATGACTCCAGATGTCAGGTTTTTTGTTTAAAACCTGCTTTAAACACAAAAAGAAGAAAAGTTCTAATAAAGCCTATCAGGTCCTTTCTTATTCATGTTATTTCCATGTTTTAACCAAATATTTAGGCTAAAAATGATGACATAGAAAGAAAGGAAAAGACTGGTCAGTTTATAGTGTTTTTTCTTTCATTTTTTTCTAACTAATCAGACAAAGGAGATCAAGTCAAATTAAACGTGATCTTTGGATTGGGTAACAGCAACATCATTATTAAAACAAGTTTTGGTGAATTTTATATTAAAATGTATTGATAAATCAATAAGAAGACAGCAATGTCAGAATAACACAAAACACTGAATTTCCACCCCCATCCTCAACCCTGTGCTTACTTGTCAATGGGACTTTACATCTTTATTTTGTTGATTGGATTGCCATCACTGACATCTCTTAAATATCATTCCTATATCAGAAAAATCAAATAAAAAATATGAGATAAAGTCTCTAAATATACTTCTTTCAGGAAAATAGTGCAATCATAATGTTGAATTTTAAAAAAACACAAACAAAAAACTCATAAAATTGATACTCCCAAATAAAATATTTGTGTATTGTGCTTTATAAATCGTCATAATAATAATTTGCAGAAATCCAATGAATAAATATGTTTACTTATGAGAAATGATGTATCCTATATGTAAATATAGGTATTATAATCCTGGTCCAAAAATCATAAAAATAGGCATAAAAATAAATGAACTGATTTTATTAAATCCTAAATGTAACAATTTGAAGATAACTTTAAAAAGAAAATAAAAATGCAGGTCAGATTTTTTTTTTCTTTTTAGAGGGCTAAATATGAATGTAACCTTTCTTCATACTCAGATAATGAAAACTGAGACAATAAGGGTGCTCATGCAGTGTCTATAATTTGAATTTTAGTTAGTAGCGTCATAGTTTAAGGGAATTACCAGTACATAATCTAAGAGCTCTTCTGTGAGCCGTTTGGAAGTAAGCATTTCCTCTAATGGAAATGATTGCAAATACAGCAAACAATTCTATTTCTGAACATTAGTTCTGTGGACAAAAAGGGGTCACATGCTAAACTGACAAGCTCAGGGAAGGTCTGTGTGATGACTTTGCAAACTCAAGACCTAAAGTAACCATAGAGGGTGGTCTGAAATGAAAACTTTTTAACTAAAAGCAGTTTGTGGCAGATAGACACATTCGAGGTCGGCATCTTCCCTGCAAAGTCAAGCTTTACCTTCACTGAGCCTGTCTACTGTCTTTTTGTCTCTATGATAACATATCTTTGGAATGTCAAAGTATTTTTCCTTTTTCCGGACCCCTCAAAGCACAGGCACCACTTTGCAGAGACCACAAATCCCCTCATTGTTCCTGAGTTAACTGTTAACTGTCCTATACAGACCTATGTAAAAGAAGTATGAGTCTATCATTTTACTTTTTACCCAATCCTAGAGGTTTCCCCAGTTTGCTTTCTCCCTCTTCCCTAATCTATCACCAGTGGATGTCATGTAACCCACTTACATCTCCCCTTCTGATTGTGATGTCTGAAAAAGGTGCAAAACTGCCCTTCTCTGGAGCATTGAGATTTTGCTTCCCAGAAGTTGTTGATAGTTCTGCTCAAATCAACTCACAGAAGTTCTTCACACGTTTAAATGTTTCTTATATTGACATTTACTTGGTGTAGTCGGCCGGATTCCAAAGAAGCTCACCTAGGACCCCCCTGGGACCCAGACCTGGCGCTAGGCTCCAGCAAGGGGCCCACTGAGCCCACCAGCTCCCCGCCCGGGGGGTGAACTTGGTGCGTTGTCTCTTGGATCCAGGACCTTTCCTCGCTCATGTAGGGGGTCTGACTGTATTTGAGCTGTATTTTTAAATCCTTGAGGTTAAGGTTGACAGAACCCAGGGTAAGGCGAGACAGCAGGAAAAATGGGTGGTGGGCTTTGATTTCAGCTTTTCAATTAAAATTGCTTTCTGAGATTCTGAGCAAAATAACTTCACTGTATAAAAGAGAGCTGAACTCATTTAACTCCAAAGATAAGGGGCAGACCTCCCTCCACCCCAGGCTCTGGTGTTCTCAGGTGACTAAGAATCCCTGTGGAGGCGTCAGAGGCTGTTCCTTCTGACATGCAAGAGCCCCGCCGGCAATTCCAACTCAACTGCAATGAACTGGTTGGCTCTTCTGCTGGAGCAGCCATAAGGTTTGGTCAACCAGTGTCCCGAGCCCTTCTGGTTGTTTTAGATACCAGGGAGAGAAACTGAGGCACAAAAGAGGGTTGACTGCAACTTGAGGGGTGAAAGCTTCATAGAGCTCAACCCATAAGCAGCACACTTTGACCCAGTATATAAGATCCCTAGAAAATTTACTTAGACTCTGCAGATAAAAAAAAAAAAAAAAAAAAAAAAAAAAAACCTAAAATTGACAAGGGAATTGTGCTTCCGAGGCTGGAAACTTCCAGACCCCAGCCCTCATTAATACTCCTGATAAGAAGCCTTTACTTGCAAGTGATGGAAATTTTAACTAGAAATGATATCAACTTTAAATGGCCAAAATGCAGGATCTTGGTGCCTGAATTAATGTCTTGCATGCAAAAACTTAGAATAATGTTGGATTTAAAATTAAACTGAATAAATGAATAAAAACTATATCTTGAGTTGGAAATTTGAAGCTTCTAAGGAAAAGCACAGATAAATTCTTAAACAAATTAATAATACATTTTAAAGACTGTTTCTGAACTCTTCTGAAGCTAGTACAGGCTACACCCGTTCCTCCCCTTCTATCCTCCTCCACTCTATCCTTTGTCTGAGCTTCCTTGTGCTCCTTGTGTGGACTGGCCCTTCCCCTCCCTCTTCCTTCCCTCCGTCTCCCCCACTCCCACTCCTACTACTTAAGGGAAATGAGAACAAGAATTCTAACAGCTCCCAGTGGAGAGAAGAAGTTGGTCTCAGCCAGAGAGAAACTGGCAACCGCTCCCGATTTTATCTGGGACCCTCATGGGTTCACCAAGAAATGTAACTGTTAGAACATGCAATCCTGGCTACTCTCACCTATTGCAATTAATATACTGACTGGTTTCTGGGAGCAAAAGCAATAGAATTACTAAATAAAGTTCACAGGAAAACTCCTGTAGAGAAGTCTGGCCACTTTAAGGATTACAGGAAACTGAAATGGAATTTAGACAAAGAAGGGGAAAAAAAAAACAGAAACAAACCTAGGGCTGCTCTGAGGATTGTGAGAAGATATTTCTCTTTCTCCTTATTAATAGTTTAGAAGAAATTAAAATTATTATAAAAAGAGGATGGATAATTCCATACAAGCCCCTGTAATTCCTTCAGTAAAGAAACCAAATGGGAAAAGAAAAGAGATTTGTACAAAATCTCAGAGTTATAAATAAACTAGTTATTCCCAGACATCCTGTGGTTCCAAATCCACACACCTTGTTATCAGCTATCTCTGTACCTGCCAATGTTTTTCAATAATTGATTTATGTACTGCCGTTTTTAGCATTTCAGTAGGAAAACACAATAATACATCTTTGCTTTCACCTGAGAAGATTATAAATTTACTTGGGCGGTAATGCTTCAGAGATATACAAGAAGTCTCGCCTATTATTTTGGACACTAAAAAGCTAATTTAAATAATGTTACATTTGCTAGCTATTCCACTCTAAATCCTACATGTGGGTGATTTAATTTTAGGCTTTAGAAAGTTTTAGAAAAACTTCCAAAAGTACATAACATGCATTTAAAACAGCTAGCTACTATAAAAGGACATAATTAAAAGTTATTATTTATCTAAATAAAATGTACCCAACAAGCCTAATTATTCTAATTTGAGCTTATCACTGTCCAAAGATCAAATAGCCAACATTTGCACAGATAACAGTGTCCCTTCACTGTAGCTCACAGCTTTAGAGTGTTTTGAAGCTGCAAATCTTCTTAATGTCCTAAGACAGCCCATAAAGCATGGGAAATAGGTAGCAGAATTATTAGATGTCACACAAAAAATTTAAACAACTGGCAATTATCAGAATTCCAGGGACTCTACAGCTGCCACCATGGAAGTAGAAGGAAATTATTTAGCTAATGCCACAGCTAGACCTGGTTTACCATTCCCAAGGAAAAGAGACAGAGGCTCCGCGTATCCACGCCTTTGTGGCTCTCAGAGGTGACCCTAAGCTACGTGCTGTCTGCAAACTAGAAAAAGGCACCCAAGTGGGAAGAAACATTCCCAAAAGGGGTGAATGGATTTGTCAGTCCATTGTTGGGGCATTACAATAAGTAAGTAAAGCGCTGCCTAGTTTTACAGTGCAGTCTGTGCAGCCAGAGGCGTGGCTCCAGGAGCAACCCACCGCCACCTTCTGAAAGGCAAAGTCCTGCCAGGTAATCCGTATTGAAATAAAAAGAAAAAAACCTTAGCCATCTAAGCAAATAAACTTAACTTATTTCAGCTATTTCTTTCTAAATTAGTAAATTTTATAAAAGTCATAAAATATCTAGGTACTTTGAAATAACATGAATTATTGAAATATTAATTGCTACAGAGGTCTTGGGTTTGCCTGCTTTTGGCTTTTGTTGCGGAGGGCTGTGGAGTTTATGCGGAACCCTTACTAAATGTCCAGTGCTGTGTTAGAGGTGTTTCTTGAAAGTGTGTCTGCCAACAGAGGAAACTATGTTTCCAAAGGATGAAATGTGTTCATAAAAGTTAATCTAGAACAGTGGTTCTCAATCCATGGGTCACGACCCCTCTGGGGGTTCAAAGACCCTTTCACAGGGGTCGCCTAAGACAACAGTAGCAAAATTACAGTTATTAAGTAGCAACAAAATAATTTTTAGTTGGGGGTCACCACAATATGAGGAACTATATTAAAGGGTCACAGCATTAGGAAGGTTCAGAACTTCTGATCTAAAGAATACTGGTTGCTTACTTTTTTGGGTTATCATTAAAAAATTGAGGTTTCTAAAAATTAGGAATTCTAATTAAGTTGGAAAATAAGTGTATGTTTTGGTAATAGAAAGCATAACGTATAGAGATTCATTTTTAAGGGAAAAAGAAGAAAGTGAATTGTTCTAAGAATAGTTATTTCTGAATGGGTAAAATAGTTTGTGAAAGTTGTAGAAAAGTTTGTGAAAGGTTATGAAGGCTATACAAGTTTATGTTAAGTTTTAAGTTTATAAAACAAACAAACAAACCAATAAAACCAACACCCAGCCTGGCTCTTTCCTGTTGCTTAATTCCTTAGATTGGACTGAGACTTTTCTTTGTTCCCACCACTCATTCGTAGCCCTTGAGGTTTTCAGTGAGACTTTCAACAAGTCTTCTCATTTGGTGTGTAGGAACTTCCCTCCCTTTTTCTAAAAAGTCATCAAAAGCAAATAAGAAAAATCTTACTTCTTCTCTACAAAAAGTAATAATTTGAATTATGTGTATGGTCTTTATGTGTTTGTGTATTATATGTGGTATGTTTTCTGCCTGTGGATGGCATTACTAAGGGGTAATATTTTATTGATCTAAAAAGATTAAGTACTTATATAGAGTAAGCAGGATCCTGTGGTCTGGACTAAATATTTAATATTAAAACCAGTTTAAGTTTAATTACATCTTTTGAAGTTATTACTATAAAATATGTGTTTATTTTCCCTAGATTTACAAAAAGTATATGATACAGTCTTTTGGTTAAGTATTAAAAACCTTCCCAAAGTAATTTTAAGAAACTTTTTACCTAAAAGATGACTTTGAGTTATTCCAGTGGGCCCTAGAATACCTCAAAGATTTATTCTCTTCCCTGGTGAGGAAAACATTTTTAAACTAATTAGAACTATTTAATATACTTGAAATTACATGGGAAGCTTTGCCAAATAAAAATATAACAATAATAACTATTCTATTATATACATATATTTTTATTAAAATAAATATTCTAAAAGTTTCAGTCTGCACTAGGAAGAAACTTACAAAACTTCAAAGCCAAATTTAAACAGGGAATTCCCAGAAAGAGCAAATGTTCAATCAGTAACAGCGGACAAGCCAAACGTAATGGTTCCCTGGGAGGCATCTGGCATTAATAGTCCAGATGTTTATAGTCTACACATTATATGTTTATCAACTATTTCTAATGCTCAATACGCACTTCCAATAAGCCATATACACTTTAAATTCTTGCACATTATTTATTCTTTACATATTAAAATTATACAGTAGTATAAATATATATAAATTTTATATTATTTTTTATATAATTTTACAATAACTATTATTTACCAAAAAGTTGTTGTCTTAAAATATTATAACATAAAAGAACAAAGTTTTTATTTTTACTGATTTTTTTTTTTTTAGAGAGAGAGACAGAGAGAAAGGGAGAGATAGAAACATCGATGGGAGAGAGACACCAATCAGCTGCCTCCTGCACGCCCCCTACTGGGGCTCGAGCCCACAACCCGGGCATGTGCCCTGACTGGGAGTCCAACCAGGACCTCTCAGTCCATGGGACAATGCTCAATCCACTGAGCCACAAGAGCCGGACAACAACAAAGTTTTTTTTTTATCAATTACATTATAATCAAATCTATCACCATGCCACTTTAAATGTTATCATTTATAGACAGTCATTGTTTTACTCTAAAAAATTTACAAATATATAACATTTTTTAAAAATCCATAAAAAGGACTCTGACTTATTCTAAATTTCAGATTCCTAAACAAGCAATTATCTTTAAACTGAATAAAATTTTATAAAACTCTAAGAAATAACTAAATTCATATAAATACTGAGAAACAATCAACCTAAACAATAAATATTTATGGAACTAAATAAACTAAAAATAATCATTTTTTATAACTCTACTTTAAATATTGTTAATTCTTGGAGGATTCCAAAATGGCGGCGGAGTGAACGGAGCTACACAGACCGTCTCCCAGAACCAAACTGGGATTACAACTATAACACAGACAAATCAACGGGAAAAAGCAACAGAAAAGCAGCTTGGAGGACCATATAACCAGGGACACTGACTCCATCCTGGTAGAATTGCGAAAGCGAGAGGGAGGCTGGGAGCCCACAGACAGCAGCGGCCTTAGCTGTGAGCAGGGCCCTCGGGTCACACTCCCAAGCAGCTCCACAGCGCAGAGCCGGGACAGACTAAAAAAGCCACAGCCACTCACCTTGGGCTCTGGCAGAGGGAGGGCAGACTGGACTAGAACTGTGTGGGGACACTTGGGGTCTGGAGGGTGCTCAGAGCATTTGCTGAGTTGCAGCCACGCAGGACAGTGGCCATATTGCTCCTTCCCAGGGCTCTGGGGAGAGGCGGTGGCCCCTCCCTTGGAGATCCAACCCCACCCTGTGGGCCATTGAAATGCTAATTGAGGCTCATTAAAAACCAGCATCTGCCCCACCATCGGGAAATCCCCTTACATTGAGCACCTCAGGGAGTTTTTCAATCAACTGACAACCCAAAATTATTCAGGTAACCTGGACTGCTATACTCCAGGCAAAAAACTAGAGGATAACAGTACCTTTCCTGGGCTAGCAACTTTAACCTGGAAAGTAAAACTTGACCGTGATATTTAACTGGGTCCTCCCTCACTCATCTAAACCCAGAAAAGGGAGCCACAAACAGCAGAACACCAACACTCACAGAAAAAACTAGACAGGCTCCAAAGCCCACTGTGATAGCCAAAACAGTGAAACACAGAAACAAAAGCCAAATGAAAGAAAAAGAGACCTCCACTGAAGGCAGGATCACTGTGGAGCAGTTAGGCAAGTTAACAGAGCTAGAATTCAGAGCCATGATTTTGAGGAAGCTCAACAGCATGAATAAGGACATAGAGATGTTGAAAATAAAACAACTGGAAATTAAAAACCACCAAGAAGAGATCAAAAATGACATATCAGAAATAAAGAACACATTGGAAGGTCTAAAAAGCAGAGTAAAGGAAGCTGAGGACCAGATCATTAAATTAGAAGACAGGGTAGAAAAAAATCAACCAATCAGAAAACCAAAAGGAAAAAACGATGAAAAACAGGAAGACAGCTTAAGAGAACTGTGGAACAACTAAAAACATAATAATATTCGTATCATAGCAGTCCCAAAGAGGAAGAAAATGAGCAAGGGTTAAAGAATATATTCAAAAAGATAGTGACAGGAAACTACCCAAATTTGGTGAAGAAAGAAGGCATTCAAGTTCAAGAAGCACAGAGAGCCCCAAGTAAGAAGAACCCAACAGGCCTACACCAAGATACATAATGATTAAAATGCCAAAAATTAAAGACAAAGAGAGAATCCTAAAAACAGCAAGAGATAAGCAACAGGTTATCTACAAAGGAACCCCCATAAGGCTATCAGCTGACCTCTCACAAGAAACACTACAGGCCAGAAGGGAATGCCATGAAGTAATCAAGGTCATGAAAAACAAGGATCTGAAATCAAGACTACTCTACCTAGCAAGGTTATCATTCAAAATAGAAGGTCAAATAAAAACCTTTCAGACAGAAAAAAAAAAAAAGGCTAAGGGAATATATTAACACCAAGCCAGCACTGCAAGATATGCTAAAAGGACTGCTGTAATTAGTAGAAGAAATAGGAGGAAAAATAGAACCACACTAAACAAAAATGGCAATAAATAAGTACATATCAATTATCACCTTAAATGTAAATGGTTTGAATGCTCCGATAAAAAGACACAGAGTAGCTGATTGGATAAGAAAGCATGACTCATCTATATGTTGTTTACAAGAGACCCACATCACAACAAAACACTCACAAAGGTTGAAAGTGAAGGGATGAAAAAAAATCTTCCAAGCAAACGGAAAGCAAAAAAAGCTGGGGTAGCAATACTCATATCTGATAAAATAGATTTCAAAATGAAGGCCATAAGTGGAGACAAAGAAGGCCACTACATAATATTGAAAGGATCTATCCAACAGGAAGATATAACCTTGATAAACATATATGCACCCAGTATAGGAGCACCAAAATATATTAATCTTCTGGAAGACTTCAAAGGAGAAATCGACAGCAATTCAGTCATAGCAGGGGACTTCAACACTCCTTTTACACCACTGGATAGATCCTCTAGACAAATAATTAGCAAGAAAACAGAGACTCTAAATGAGGCACTGGACCCAATGGATTTAATAGATATCTACAGAGAATTACACTCCAAAACTGCAGAATTCACATTCTTCTCAAGTGCACATGGGACATTCTCAAAGATAGACCACATGATAGGACACAAACTAAATCTCAACAAGTTCAAAAAGATTGAAATCATATCAAGCATCTTCTCAGATCACAATGGCATGAAACTAGAAATCAATTGCAACAAGAACATGCAAAGACATTTCAACACATGGAGGCTAAATAGCATGTTATTAAACAATGAATGGGTTACCGAGGAAATCGTAGAAGAAATTAAAAATTTCCTGGAAACCAATGAAAATGAACACACAACAACACAAAATCTATGGGATGCAGCAAAAGCAGTTCTGACAGGGAAGTTTATAGCACCACAGGCCTACCTCAAGAAACAAGGAAAATTTCTAATTGACTGTCTAACCTCACAACTTAAAGAATTAGAAAGCAAACAAAAATAAAACCCAGAGCAAGTAGAAGGAAGGAAATAGTAAGGATCAGAGCAGAAATAAATGACATAGAGACCGAAAAAAAAAGAAAAGAAAAAAAAACAATTCAAAGGAGCAAGGAAACAAAGAGCTGGTTTTTCAAAAAGATAAACAAGATTGATGGACCCTTAGCTAGACTCACCAAGAAACAAAGAGAGAGAATCCAAATACACAAAATCAGAAATGAAAGAGGAGAAGTAACAACCGACACCACAGAAATACAAAAGATCGTTAATAGCTACTGTGAACAACTATATGGCAACAAATTCGACAATCTTAGGGAAATGGACAAATTTCTAGAAATACACAGTCTCCCAAAACTGGACCGGAAGAAATAGAAAACTTGAACAAACCAATAATAACTAAGGAAATTGAAGAGGTAATCAAGACTCTTCGAGTAAACAAAAGCCCAGGCCCAGATAGCTTCATGACAGAGTTTTACCGAACATTCAAAAAGAACTAACACCCATTCTCCTCAAACTATTTCAAAAATTCAAGAAGAAGGAAGACTTCCAAACTCGTTCTATGAGGCCAGCATAATTCTAATTCAAAAACCAGAAAAAGACACTACGAAGAAAGAAAACTACAGGCCAATATCCCTGATGAACATAGACGCCAAAATCCTGAACAAAATATTAGCAAATCGGATCCAGAAATACATCAAAAAAATTATTCACCATGACCAAGTGGGATTCATTCCAGGGATACAAAGCTGGTATAATATTCGCAAAGCAATAAATGTGATACACCACATTAACAAAATGAAGAATAAAAACACATGATCATATCCATAGATGCTGAAAAAGCATTAGACAAAATCCAGCATTCATTTCTGATAAAAACACTCAGCAATGTGGGAATAGAGGGATCATATCTCGACATAATAAAGGCCATATATGAAAGACCTACAGCCAACATCATACTCAATGGGCAGAAACTAAAAACATTTCCCATAAGAACAGGAACAAGACAAGGATGCCCACTTTTGCCACTCTTATTTAACATAGTACTGGAAGTCTTAGCCACATCAATCACACATGAGGAAAAAATAAAAGGGATCCAAATTGGAAAGGAGAAAGTGAAACTGTCATTATTTGCAGATGACATAATATTATACATAGAAAACCCTAAAGACTCCATCAAAAATCTATTAGACTTAATAAATGCATTTGGCAAAGTAGCAGGATACAAAATTAACATCAAGAAATCGACGGCATTCTTATATACCAATGATGAACTCACAGAAGGAGAAATTGAAAAAACAATCCTATTTACGATCATGGCAAAAAAAAATTAAGATACCTAGGAATAAACTTAACCAAAGAATTAAAGGACCTGTTTGCAGAAAACTAGAGGACATTGAAAAAAGAAACAGAGGAAGATATAAAAAAGTGGAAACACATACCTTGTCCATGGATTGGAAGAATTAACATTATTTAAATGTCCATACTACCCAAAGCAATCTATTGATTCAGTGCAATCCCCATCAAAGTACCAATGACATATTTCACAGAACTAGGACAAATAATTCAAAAGTTCATATGGAACCAAAAAAGTCCCCGAAGAGCCACAGCAATTTTGAAAAAAAAGGACAAAGTAGGTGGGATCACAATACCAGATATATGGTTATAATACAAAGCCACTGTGATCAAAACAGCCTGGTACTGGCAAAAGAACAGGCAATAGACCAGTGGAACAGAACAGAGAACCCAGAAATGGACCCAAGGCAATATGCTCAATTAATATTTGACAAAGGTGGCAGGAGCATAGAGTGGAGTAAAGACAGCCTCTTTAATAAATGGTGTTGGGAAAATTGGACAGCTACATGCAAAGAAATGAAACTAGACCATCAACGTACACCATACACAAGAATAAACTCAAAATAGATAAAAGAGTTAAATGTGACCCGTGAATCCATAAAAATCCTAGAAGAAAATCTAGGCAACAGAATTTCAGACATTGTATGCAGCAGAATTTTCACTCATACATCACTTAAGGCAACAGAAACAAAGGAAAAAATGAACACATGGGACTACATCAAACTAAAAAGCTTTTGCACAGCAAAAGAAACAATCATCAAAATGGAAAGGCAATCCACTGTATGGGAGAACGTCATTGCCAATGATACATCATATAAAGGGTTAATTTCCAAAATATATAGAGTACTCATACAACTCAACAAAAGAAAGACAAAGAACCCAATTTAAAAAATGGGCAGAGGAACTGAATAGACACCTCTCCAAACAGGACATACAGATGGCTAAGAGACATGAAGAATTGCTCAACATCACTAATCATCAGAAAGATGCAAATTAAAACAACAATGAGGTATCACCTCACACCTGTCAGAATGGCAGCCATCAACAAATCATCAAACAAGTGTTGGCAAGGGTGTGGAGAAAAGGGGACTCTAGTGCACTGCTGGTGGGAATGCAGACTGGTGCAGCCACTATAGAAAACAATATGGTGTTACCTAAAAAAATTAAAAATTGAACTTCCATTTGACCCAGTGATTCCACTTCTAGGAATATACCTTAAGAAGCCTGAAGCACCAATCAGAAAGAATATATGTACCCCCATGTTTGTAGCAGCACTATTTACAATAGCTAAGATCTGGAAACAGCCCAAGTGTCCATCAGTAGACGAATGGATTACAAAGCTGTGGTACATATGCACAATGGAGTACTATGCAGCTGTAAGAAAGGAAGATCTCTTATCCTTTGAGACGACATGGAGGGACCTGGAAAGTTTTATCCTAAGTGAAACAAGCCAAGCAGAAAAAGACAAATACGACTTGATCCCACTTATATACGGAATATAATGAACATAACAGTCTGAGGAATATGGTAGACCCAGAAATATGGAAGTAGGGTACAGATTGACAACCCTCAGAAGAGGGGATGGTGGGGTTGGGAAGTGATGAACCACAGAACTTATATACATGTATGCATAACCAATGGACATGGACAACAAAGCCGGGGATGGGTGTGGGGATGGGGAGGAGGGTGCCAATGGGGTAAAAAAAGAGAAACATCTGTAACAAAAATAAAATTTAAAAAAAAGAAAGAAAAGAAACACATGTGAATCACCACATGCAAGGCTATGTACCAGGTACTACAGGGGATACAAGGCAATGAGACAATTCCAATTATCAAGAAGCAAAATAAAAGGAAAATAGGATTACTAAAATATATATATATGTATATATATACTGTTAATTTTTTAATCTTGTTTTTAATTTTGTTTAAAAAGAGATAGTCTACATTATTATCAAAGACTGATTAACAAGATTATAAAAACCAATAAATTAATAACATTAATTTCATAGTATACTCTCAGGAGACAAAGACTTCAAAAACCACAACTCACAACCAGAAAAATGCCGTCCATTAAAAAAGACATTCATTAAAGACTCTTCCCAACAATACTGGAAGAAACCTACCCTACCAGGTGACTAGCCACCAGTGGACATCTTCCCGTCTCTGTTGCTGGCCTCCATCTACAGTAAAAATCAGACCTTTCAAGAATGAAAAGCCACTGATCACAGAGAGACAGCTATCCCAAGACATCAACAAAGTCTATATACTCACAAATTAATGCTACTAAAACCTTATTCTTATAACACCTAATTGTTATTAATTAAATATACATAATAATTTTATATTGTTATTATCATCCTTATGGTTTCTTGGTAAAAACAATATTTGTCTCCCCAGATCCACTCCCTTGTTAAATTCTAATCAATATTACTGGTTTAATACTATTACTTTTATTCCTAATATATAAATATTATGCCTAATAAAAACAAAACTTAAACAACAAAAGGACTCAAATAATAATAAATCAAAAATTAAAAGTAATCCAAAATATTTTAACAAAAACATATCAAATCTGTCTCCTATTCATCTGCCTTTTTATTTTGAATTATATTAATTATATAAATAAAATAATATTAATGCCACCTATAATGTGGTCTTACCCCATCCCCAGTGGTCCACCCTATTCAGCAAGACAAACACTAATACTAAGACTTTCTAGAAATAAGAATTCCTAACACCGTGGGACCCCATTATTTGAACTGACTTATGACCTAAAGGGGAATGTGTGGATAAAGGCGGGCCCTTGCTAACCTGACAGCTCAGGGAAGGTCTGTGTGGTGGCCTTGAAAACTCAAAGACCTAGAGCAACCACACAGGAGGGTCTAGAATGAAAACTTTTTAACTAAAAGGAGTGGCAGATGGTTAATCCCAGGACAGCATCTTCTCTGACAAAGGTCAGTCTTTACCACCACTGAGTGTATTGTCTTTTTGCATCCACAATAGCATGTCTTTGGAATGTCGAAGTACTTTGCCTTTTTTTTTTATCCTCACCCGAGGACATTTTTCCATTTTTTGTTCAGATAGAGTAGGAGGGAGGGAAAGGGAGAAAGAGAGAGAGAAACGTCGACATGAAAGGAACACATCGAGTGGTTGCCACCCACATGACCCAACCAGGGCCAGGGACAAACTACAACCGAGGCGCATGCCCTTAGTGGGAACCGAACCCGGGTCTCTCCAAACCGCATGCCGACGCTCTAACTGCTGAGCCAAACCAGCCAGGGCACTTTTCCTTTTTTCTAGACCCCTCAAAGCCTAGGTACCACTCTGCAGGGACCACAAATCCCATCACTGTTACTGAGTTAATTGTTGACTGTTAACTATTCTGTACCTATCTATGTAGAAGATGAATGTGTCTATCATTTTACTTTTCATCCAATCCCAGAGGTTTCCCCACTTTGCTTTCTCCCCCTTCTCTAATGTATCATCAGTGGATTTCATGTAACCCACTTAATCTCCCCTTCTGACTGTGATGTATAAAATAAGGTGCAAAGTGCCATTCTCTGGAGCATTATCTCAATCCATTGAGATTTTGCTTCCCAGAAATTGTCGATAGTTTTGGCTCAGAAACAAATCAACTCGCAAAAATTCTTCACAGGTTTAAATGTTTCTTACATTGTAAATTGCATTTCCTATAAAGGATGATTATATATTTTATTTGCCTATAAGGAAATATTTTATTTCAGGGCTCTACAATGTAAAAAGCGCTGTATTAAGAAAACAATGTAATCCCTGGCCGCAACTGTGGCCATTAGTAAACATCATAATCTATGAATGGAAGTTGTCTAAGCGTGAATTCCAGATCCATCACTGAACTTTGTAAGTCGACTTGAGTATGTCACTTGACCACTTTAAATCTTATTTCTCCTTTTTTTTTGGTATGTGCCCCTAGCAGGAACTGAACCTGGGACTCTCTGGTCCACAGGCTGATGCTCCAACTGCTGGGTCAAACTAGCCAGGGCTAGTTCTCCTTTTTGAAACTGGAAAAAACATATAATAAATAGTTTAATTTTTAATATGCTAAATAAGTTGAACATTATAAACAAATGTGCACTTTTTATTCAGAATTGAAGTCCAATGAAAAATGTTTAACAAAAATTTCAAATGAAGAATAACATAATATAAGTGGTGTTTGGAAGAATAATTTGACATTAGCAATAGAAAGGATTTGAGGTTGGGAAATCAATAAATCCTCACAATAATCTGGTATTAAGCTTTAATCTTAAAACAAGTGGTAGTGGGAAAATTGATGGGTGTAGTGACATCAAGGAAAAAATTAGTCAAAATTGCTGTACAGGAAAAGATTGCAAAAAATTGAGAGAGAGAGCAAACTAAAGCTAATTCCAAATCAGACTTGCAACTGAATTTCTAAAAAAACACTGAAATTTTACTTTAAATAAAAATAACCAATATGTAGCAGCATTCACAATCACCAAGACAGGGAACTAACCAACAATGAATGGATAAAAATGCGGTATATACACAGGAATATTATATAGCCATGAGAAAGAAGAGACTCCTGCTACCTGTAACAACATGATTTGAATTTGAGGGCATAATGCTAAGTGAAATCATCAGACAAAGATAAATACTGCATGGTATCACATGTGAACTATAACAAAATAAAATAAGTTCACACTCATAGAAACAGAGGAGAAAAGTGATAATCAGGGTCTGGGCACGGGAGAAATAGGAAGAGGTTGTCAAAGGATGTAAATTTTCAGCTATAAGATAAATAAGACTGCAAAATCTGGTGACTCAGAGAGATAACGCTGTATTGTAACATTGAAATCTGCTATGAGAATAAACTGTGTTCTCATCTCAAAATAAAAACCTGATAGAATCGACAAGCAGAAAACATAGTTATACCATATAAAATAAAAATGGAGGCATGATCTTCAGGTTATACCATATAACTAAACTTGAGATGCTTAAGAAAAAAAAGAATAATCACTGAGTAGTCACTGAATTAAAACAAAAACCAGCTTTCTAGAGTGGCATCAACTCCACTCATGAGAATTAGTTAATGGGAAGAAAGTTAGTTAATGTGGAATCCACCCAGTTCATGGGCTCAGCAATATAAAAAGGTAAAATTATAGAAGTCAGTTAAAATATAAATAAAAATAAGAGATTTCAAGGTATTGCTACGAGAAGTTTGACAAGAGTACAGAGGGAACACCAGGGGAAAATGTGTAAAGAGATAAAGGTGAAACATTCTTCAGAATTAAAGATATGATAGCTTACGTGAAACAATGTAAACAAAAGTTCTGAAAAGAATAAATAAAAGTGTATATGCCCTTCAAAATACCATAGAAAACAAATCACAAAATATCAGAGATAAAGATAAAGGCTTTAGGGCCATAAAAATGAAAAAAAATGAACATATTACTTGCAAAAGAAATGTATATATATATTAAAAAAAATGTTTAATTGTTTTTAGAGAGGGTGAAAGGGAGAGAGAGATAGAAAAATCCATGAGAGAGAACATCGACTGGCTGCCTCCTGCATGCGTCCCACTGGGGGTCAGGCTCACAACCTTGGCAGGTGCCTTGACTGGGAATCGAACCAGCGACCTCTTGGTGCAGGGGTCGACACTCAACCACTGAGCCACACCAGCTGGGCGAAAACAATATATTTTTTTAATCAACAATGGAAGTCAGAAAAAAGTTAAAAGTAAAAATGCTGAGAGTGAATAACTTCAAATTTTTAATTCTACACACAGAAATCCTAATCATAAATTCATAAGTACATCTTGACTCTCACACAGATCGAATTCCAAATTAATGCTACTTTGCTCGATATATTTCAAATAGAATATTTAATATACAGCATAACCAGGGAGGCAGTTTCTCCCAGTGGACAAGAAAAGTAATTATAAACCTCTTTGGACAAACCCACCTTTATATCTGGTTAGAAAAGACTTTCACATAATTCCAAGAGATGTGAGTTTATGGTCAGAAAGTAGACAAAACTGAGACAAAGCAGCAGTAGCAGGAACCAGGAGTAAACAAGGGACAGAGGACAAGATCCATAAATATTTTGGATACCAGTATGATAAGAGAGATTATACAGTATGGATGTTTCACATATTTAAATATGTAAAATGAATTCACAAAATGTAAATAAAGTGCAAAAGATATGTTATAAGATAAACTGAGACTATAAAAATTTCAACAATTTATTTGAGTATAATTCATTCGAATGAGCACCAAACTGAAAAGTGGGTAGGAGCTGCTCAGCGGACAAAAGCTAGGGGAAAGATTTTTATAGAGAAGATGCAGAAGCAAAGCAAGACAATGATTTGATAGGTATAGTTAAGTGCTTGCCTTATTTGGGAAAGCCCACTTGGTTAGTTGTGATCAATTGTTTTTTTAATTTAATTTTTTTATTTTTTTATCGACACTATTACAGATGTTGCTCATTTTCCCCCTCTTGGAGCAGCTCCACCCAGGTCCCTCTCCCCCGTCCCCTGACCTTCACTACACTGTCATCTGTGCCCACTGGCTAGGCATACATGTTTTTTGAATAACCTCTCCTTCTTTGATCCAAACCCTTCCACCCTCCTCTACTCGGGTATCCATAAGTGTTCCATGTACCCATGCCTCTGGTTTTATTTGGTCCATCAGTCTATTTTGCTCATCAGATTCCACATAAATGTAAGATCATGTGGTATTTGTCTTTGTCTGGTTTGTTTTGCTTAGCATAATAAACTCCAGCTCCATCCATGCTGTGGCAAAAGATAAGAGTTCCTTGTTCTTCACAGTCATGTAGTATTCCATTTTGTAAATGTGCCACAGTTCTTTGAAAAGATAAATAAGATTGATGAACCTTTAGCCAAACTCTTCAACAGAGAGAACGTTATGCTAAGTGAAATAAGCCAGTCAGAGAAAGACAAGTATCATATGATTTCACTTATATGTGAACTACCAAGCAAAACAGAGACAGACTCAGAGACAGACAAACAGCTCTAGAAGGTGGGGTTTGGGAGGGTGGAGGGATTGAGCATAAAAGAAATAAAGACACAATTCATGGACATGAACAACGTTGTGGTGATTTCTGGGGGAGGGTGGTGGGTGGAGTTGGAATGGGGAATAAATGGGATAAATAGTGATGGAAAAATAAGAAAATAATGAAAATAAAAAAGAAATAGAGAGGAGCCAAATAAATTAAATCAAAATTGAAGGAGGAGAAGTAACAACTGACACCACAGAAATACAAAAGATTGTAAGAAAATATAATGAAGAACTATATGTCAACAAATTGGACTACCTGGGTGAAATGGACAAACTCCTAAAGACATACAATCTTCCAATACTGACTGAGGAAGAATCAGAAAATCTGAATAGACTGATAACAACTAATGGTGTTCCACAGATGTAAGTGCATTGACTGGTTTAGGTTTTGTTTGCCTACATGGACTACTAAGGTATTAAGGCCATCTCAGTCTACAGGTCTCCTTAGTTAATTACTTTAACAGTCACATAAAAAAGAAAAGGCAGATTTAAGAATAAATAAATTAAACTTTGAAAAATGAAAAAAATATATCAATGACTATAAGTATTTAATTATTTAATAGGAAATTAGCTATTAATAGCTGGAGAGAGTATTTTTTAAATTGGAAGATTTTCTAGAAGAAATCATGGAGGATGATTTTATAAATCTTATAAATACAGAGACATAAAAATATGAAAAACAAAGAAGGTCAAAAAGAACACATTTAGGGCATATTTCATTAAAATTCAAGAAGGAGAAAGTACTAAGAGATTGAGACTAGGGATAATTTGAACAACTAATGGAAGAGATATTTTCAAATGAATGAAATATGTTATTAAAATGCACAAAATATGAAAAAGATAAATTGTAGTAAAATGGTATATCAACAGTATTTTTAAAAATGTTTTTATTGCTTTTTTTTTTTTTTTTTTAGAGAGAGAGAGAGAGAAAGAGAAACATCAATGAGAGAGAAACATCTACCAGCTGTCTCCTGCAATCTATCAGCTGAACCCTCCTACTGGGGACTGAGCCTGCAACCAGGTGACCTCTTGGTGCATGACAGGATGCTCACCCGACTGAGCCTCACCAGCTGGACAAGCAGTACCATTTTTTAAATCTTAAAAACGGAGCAGATGTAGAAGTAGAAAGAGCAAGATTTAGAAAGAGTGAAAATTTTCCTGACAATTATCTTATTTCTCAAAAGAAAGAATTAATTCTATAAGAGTATACTACATTACTACATTTATTCATTCTTCAACCAATATTTATGATTATATGAAATTTTAGATGATGAGAATATAAAGTGAACAAAAGATAGAAATAGTCCCACAAACATGTAAACAAAAAATAGTATGTCAGAATATTTCTGCTTACTTCAAATTTGGAGTAACATAGACCAAGTTTACCTTCTTACTTGAAAGAACTAAAAACTAGACAAAATATATGAAATAATGGTTTTCAGGAAATTAGTATCAGACAAAGACAATGATACCTGTTTTTATTTCTGCCTATCCCTTGTAGAAACTTTCTAGCCTGTAGCAAAAAAGGAGACTCTGTGGAGCTCCAGCGTGTGAATTGAAGAGACAGAGCTAGGAGCGCAGACAGGTCAGAGCAGCTCAAATACTCTGGGAAAATAACAGAGACAGGAAAGCTCTAGGCAATAAAAATGCTGAGTTTTTCACAGTGCTCCTTGAGGTCTGAGCTGAGTGCTGCGCAGTGCATACACAGGAGAAAATTACACAAGGCTTCAGAATGAACTCCTCACATGGAGCCTCAAATCCCAGAGGTTTGACTAAACTTAAAATATTTCCTTTTTAAAATTTTTTTTATTTTTCACATACAGTTTACATTCAATATTAGTCTATATTAGTTTCAGAGGTACAGCAGAATGGCTAGAGAAATCGCGTACTTTACAGGGTAGGTCCTTCGCTGCCTCAAGTACCCACCTGGCCCATATATAGTTACCTAGACATTATGGACCATAGTCCCCATGCTGCAGTCTCCATCTCTGTGGCTACGCTGTGACTACCAGTTTGTACTGCTTCATCCCCTCACCTTCACCCAGCTTCCCAAACCCCTCGTCTCTGACGGCTGTTAATCTGTTCTCTGTATCTGAGTCTGTTTCTATTGTGTTCATTGGATTCTTCATATAAGTGAAATTGTATGGTATTTATCTTTCTCTGTTTGACTTCTTGTCCCACTTTCCAGAGAAGAAAAATCTTTATCTATGTGTGGCATGTATAGAAATCTCAGAAGAGTAATATCCATTAGTGAGGCCAAACTAGCCGTGAACTAAATGCTGTCCTGGCCTAATCCAACAGAACTAAAAAGTAAGTCCTAAAAGAATTACAATTATTCCCAATGGTGCAACTGTGGCCCAACAAAGCTCAAGAATATTGATAGAAGCAAAAAAAACTATTTACCATCCAAAAATCTTAAATTTATAATATGCAGCATTTATTTTATTTTATCATTTTTATCCTCATCCAAGGATTTTTTCCATTTTTTGTTCAGATAGAGTGGGAGGGAGAGAGAGGAAGAGAGAGAGAGAGAGAAACATCGACCTGAAAGGGACACATTGAGTGGCTGCCACCTGCATGACCAACCAGGGCCGGGGACAAACTGCAACCGAGGTACGTCCCCTTAGCAGGAACCAAACCCAGGTCTCTCTGGACTACAGGCCGACGCTCTAACCGATGAGCCAAACCAGCCAGGGCTATAATATGCAGCATTTAGTAATAATAATAAACTAATAGGCAAAAACAGAAGAAAATATACATAATTTAAACATTCATCAAAAACTATCTCAGAAATGAGAAGGATGCTAGAATCAGTATACAAGAACATTAAAATATAGGGTGGGCAAAATAGGGTTATAGTTGTGAGTACATAAAACAGAGTTTATTCTTGTGAGATTATTTATTTATTATTGCATTCTTTTTCATATGAACAACTGTAAACTTCTATTTGGCCCGCCCTATAGTTATTATAAATATATTCTCTATGCTCAGAAGGTAGATAAATATTGAACATGTAAAGTTAGAGACATAAAAATTTTTAAAAATCAAACAAATTATCATGACTGATATAAAAATTACACTGGACAAGATTAATGAAAAATTATTTTAAAGTAAAAATATAATAGAAAAATGATGGAAATAGTGGAGAGACCGAGTACTGAAACAAGACAAAATGATTTTTATTCTTGCTCTCTTAATGGTGGCATACTACTTCCCTCATTAGAATATTATGAATAGTTTGACATTTATAATTCCTTATATTTCAATTGCTATAAACACAAGGCAAATTCTAAGTTCATTTTGAAAGGCACTGTGATTCTCTCGGTGGTATAACAAACAGCTGAGTTCTGTATGACTTACACTCTAGATGAACCCCCATTCAGATTTTCTTTAAGCTCTTGAACAAACAGAAATAATATCATGAGGTAATGGTGAAATAAAAAAGGAATCGTCTCTCTGTTTTTAAATTTCTGGAGACTTTATTGTTTTCTATTTCACATTTATGTCTACGATCAAAATGGAATTGTTTTTTTATTCACAGGGTAGTATATAGCAATGATTTTTATCCCCCCCTCCCCAAAATGGCACTTATATGCAATCATTGGTCAAAACTGGGCCTCTTTTAAAGTATATTATAATTATAAAATAAGATTTTTACATCTGCTAGAGTGCTCCAAATCCGTGCCGTCTGGCTGCCATGGTTTTAGAAATTGGCGGTTAATCTCATAGAGAATTCCCAGTATATGACAGGTCACCTCTGTTTTACTTCTTGCATGATTCTCTCTTTGCCTTTTGACATTTTCACTGATGGGTCTAGCTGTGATTCTTCTTAAGTTTATAAAACTACTTGGAGTTTGTTCAGCATTTTTGATGTATAAATTGGTGTAGTATATAAAACTGAAAAATTTCAAGCATTTTTTTTATCTTTTTTTAAACATCTTTTTTTTTATTATTTTGTTTTACTTTATTGATGTTAGAGAATGGAAAGGAGAGGAAGAGAGATAGAAACATCGATGAGAGAGAACATCAATTGGCTGCCTCCTGCATGACCCCCACTAGGGCTCAGGCCCACAACCTGGGCATCTTCCCTGACTGGGAATCGAACCCGTGAACTCTTGATGCAGGGGTCGATGCTCAACCGCTGAGCCACACCGGCCAGGCCAAGCATTATTTCCTTAAATATACTTTCTTTCTCCTGTCCTCCTGAGACTATGACTTAATATGTATTGGGATTTTGATGATGTTTCATAGATCTCTGAAACACTATTCATGTACCTTAATTATTTTTCTTTGCTTTTTCAGACTATTCTTATTATCAACTTATTCTCAAGTTCTGTAATTCTTCTCACATTCAGTTCAAATCTGCTATTGATTCTATTTAGTACATTTTTAAATGTCAGTAATTTTCAATTCCAGAACCTCTAATCGTTTCTTTTTATATTACTGTATTCCTTTATTGATATTCTTTATTTATTGATATATGATAGGCTTTCTTTTATTTATTTATACTGTTATAACTCAGTGCCATTGACCCAAACTTCCAGAGGCCTTCATGACAACCAAAGGGGTTGTCAGTTTACTCATTTACTGAAGAACATTCTTCACTAGCTAATCCCTAAGTAAACACTAACCCTTGAGGAATCCTGGGGTCGGCACCAGGGATGATCTATTGAAAACATCTTGACCTTTGAGATGTCTGGGAAACTGAGTAACAGGTAATTAACTAACTGCTAAATTCCGCTTCTGTAACATGCTTGCTTACACGTAGCAACCCCCCTCACAAAATCCTATAAAAAGGAGCCATTTTAGCTGTCCGCGGCCGCAGTTACTCCTGTGTGGGACATACTGCAGGTGCCTGCGGACTTAGCTCAATAAACTCCTTTTGTTAAACCCCATCTCGGCGTCTGAGTTTGGTCGATCTCCTGGGTTACAACATTTGGAGGCCCCAGCGAGATCACCTCGAGGTCCCCCTCTGAGAGGGGTCGACCTCCTCAGGCACAAGGCGAGGCGCCTCCATCCTCGCCTCTACAAATTTGATCTTCTGACTGCGGCCAGATTCGGCTTAGGGTCTTCGCGCCACGTGGTCTTGGTAAGTGGATCGATCCATTTGTTTCTTTGTGTCTTTGGCTCCGGAGCATTTGGCGAGGCTGTACAGGCGGGACGCCGCACACTGTCTGCCTCTAATCAGAGTCAGGACGCTGACTTCTGATTTTGGAAGCCTAGGTGCTTCACTTTGAAGGTGTGTGTGTTCTGTGAGGGTGTGAGACTAGTCTCAGTGATTGTTCTTGTCTTCTGATTTCGTGTTCTTGTATGTTCAACCTCTCTTTCTGCTCTAACTGTTTCACTTTCAGGAGGGACGCCATGGACCAAGGACCATCCAGGAAACCGACCCCCCTTGAATGTCTGCTCTCTAACTTTTCTGATTTTCTCAAAAGGTCCTGTAATTATGGGAAGCCAGCAGACCCCGGCTTCCTGAGGACGCTATGTGAACTAGAGTGGCCAGCCTTTGGGGTGGAATGGCCCTCGGAGGGGAGTTTTGACCCTAACCTCCTCTTCGCCGTGCGTTCGGTTGTTTATAGGGTCCCTCACCCAGATCAACGGGTATATATAGATGTCTGGATTGACATAGTGTTAGACAAGCCTCCCTATATAACAAAATGCGGAAGAAAGGAGCCCCAAAAGGGAATGAAAGCTAAGGTAGGAAAGCATACCATCATGGTTGCAGCCCCAAAGGAGCGACCGCGGGGGCAACCAAGGAGAGCCAACCAGAGTCCCCTGGGAAAGCACCCAAACCCAGGTTATATCCGGTCCTCCCAGGGGATCCTGAGGAATCGCTCCTAGAAGTAATGATGCCCCCACCCTATGCAAGAAACGCCTTGGGAGGGAAGGCGAGGGCACCCTCAGACGAGCCTCAGGCAAGAGCCCCAGGCCCGGCTGACAATGCCAGACTTTTGAGTCCCTCACATACACGGACGGCACCCCTTATCAACTGGCCCGGGAACCGGACACCTCAGTCCCAATGCTCCCATTACGAGAGGTGCCCGTTGCGCCCGGCTCTATGGGCCCGGAGCGTATGATCTATGTCCCTTTTTCAACTAGCGATTTATATAATTGGAAACAGCAAAACCCCCCTTTCTCGGAGCAACCACAAGCTCTGATAAGTTTATTGGAGTCTGTATTCTGGACCCACCAACCCACTTGGGACGATTGTCAACAGATTTCACAAACTTTGTTCACCTCAGAGGAGAGGGAGAGGATACGCGATGAGGCAATTAAGGCTGTGGTCGGGGATGACGCTGGCCCCGAGGGCTTAGATGATGAACTGCCTCAACGACCCCCAGAATGGGATCCAAACACTGGGGAGGGGATGCAGAGGTTACGCACTTATCACCGAAACCTCCTCAGGGGTCTAAGGGGCGCTGCTAAGAAACCCACCAATTTAGCAAAAGTAGCAGCCACTATGCAAGGGAAGGACGAATCTCCCACGGCCTTTTTAGAAAGATTATTAGAGGCCTACAGAACTTATACCCCCTTAGACCCGGATGCAGATGGGAATAGACAGATGGTCAACATGGCCTTCATCTCACAGTCAACCCCAGACATCAGAAAAAACTGCAGAAATTAGAAGGCTTTGAGGGAAAAAATAGAAATAAGTTACTTGAAATAGCTCAGAAAGTTTTTCAGAACCGGGAGGATCCCATTAAGAAGCAAACTAGGCAACTGTCTTGAATCTTGCTGGCAACCCCTAACAAGGGACCACTAGCCACCTATAAGGGGAATAAAGAACCATCTAAAGATAGACCCCAACTTAAGAAAAATCAATGCGCCTTCTGCAAGGCTATGGGACACTGGAAGAAAGATTGCCCCAAGCTAATGGCAAGAAAAGCACAAGAAACCCCTGCACGCTTACTCCTAGAGACTGAGGAAGATTAGGGGGGTCAGGGTTCCATCAATTTAGGCCCCCAGGAACCCATGTTAACCCTGACGGTCGAGGGAAAACAAACTGACTTCCTTGTCGACACGGGGGCCACCTATTCGGTCCTGCAGCAGGCCTCTGGAAAGCTCTCCTCCCAAAAGACATCGATTATAGGGGCAACAGGAAAGCCAAAAGCATACCCATGGACTAAAGCCAGAATCACTGATCTTGGGAAGGGCACTATCACTCACTCCTTCCTTGTAATGCCCGACTGCCCCTACCCATTGCTTGGCAGAGACCTGCTGCGAAAGCTGAAAGCAACTATAACTTTTCAAGACAATAGCACAACTCTAAGCTTAGGGAACCAACAACCTTCCACTATCATGGTTACAGTACCCCTCTCTGAGGAATATCTCCTTCAAGAGGAAATGTCACCTCCCACTGGGGAAAGTAACTCACAGGATGTCTTGACTAAATTAGCCATACAGATCCCTGAAGTTTGGGCTGAAACAAACTCACCGGGGCTAGCCTCTCACCAGTCCCCTATCATTGTGCAATTGGCCAGCACTGCTACTCCCATTCAAGTCAGACAATACCCAATTCCCCAAAAGGCAGGTACGAGAATTTCTAGGCGCGGTTGGATATTGCAGACTGTGTATTCTAGGGTTTGCAGAAATTGCAAGACCCCTCTATTCATGTACGGGGGGAAAGGAACCTGATTTAACTTGGACTAAAAGGGAAGAAGAGGCTTTGAAACACTTAAACAGGCCCTTGCCTCAGCCCCTGCCCTTGCCTTGCCAGATACCACCAAACCTTTCCAGCTTTTCGTTGCAGAACGCAAAGGCATAGCAAAAGGAGTCCTAACCCAGACTCTGGGACCATGGAAACGCCCGATTGCTTATCTCTCCAAACAGCTTGACCCTGTTGCTGCAGGCTGGCCGTCCTGCATGAGAGCAATAGCTGCAACCGCTCTCCTTGTTAAGGAGGCGCAGAAGCTGACCTTAGGCCAAGACCTCCAAATCATCGGAGGCCACACCACTGAAGCCTTACTCAGGTCTCCTCCTGACAGATGGATTTCCAACGCTCGCCTCACTCAATATCAGGTACTATTATTGAACCGACCACAGGTTACCTTCTCCAAGTCTACTGCCCTCAACCCGGCCACCTTACTCCCCGACGGGAATCAAGGAGAACTGCTCCACGATTGCCACTCGTTACTAGACTCCATAG
Organism: Molossus molossus; assembly: GCF_014108415.1. NCBI lineage: Eukaryota > Metazoa > Chordata > Mammalia > Chiroptera > Molossidae > Molossus > Molossus molossus. The sequence goes on along the minus strand of NW_023425351.1, from coordinate 5,377,870 downwards.
AGAGAACCAGACCGGACCTCAAAGACGAGCAAATAGCCACCTCTGACTATGACCTCTATACTGATGGCAGCAGTTTCATCAAGGATGGAACTCGGTATGCCGGGGCAGCAGTAGTCGCCAACTTACAGGTAATCTGGGCTCAGGCCTTGCCCCACGGAACTTCTGCACAGAAAGCAGAACTGATTGCCCTGACACAGGCACTCAACTGGGCAAAAGGCAAGAGGGTCAACATCTACACTGACAGCCGCTATGCCTTTGCAACTGCTCATGTGCATGGAGCCCTATACCGAGAAAGGGGGCTCCTCACATCAGCTGGGAAAGAAATTAAAAATAGAGAAGAAATACTCAATCTCTTAGCAGCCATCTGGCAACCTAAGGCTGTGGCCATTGTTCACTGCAGAGGGCATGAAACCAAGCCTAGTCAGACAAAAGAAGGAAATGACCTAGCAGACCGGACTGCTAAACAAATTGCCCTAACCGAGGTAAAACCTATAGAAATACTCCCTGCTCTTCCCCTTCGGGAATTGCCCTCCTCGCCATCCTACAATGAAGAGGAGCTCCACCTGGGAAGGAAGTTAAATTGTTCAACAGAAAAGGGGAACTGGCATCGGCTCCCTGATGGAAGACTACTTCTCCCCAAAGCCTTAGGAATTACTCTCATTAGAGATCTCCACTATAGTACTCACCTAGGCACATCAAAATTAATCTCTCTAGTCAGTAGACACTTCTATATTCCAGATCTCAAGACTATAGCCATTTCGGAGGTTACCCGATGTTCTGCCAGTGCACAGGTAAATCCAGGGACTCCCAGACCCCATGGACTTGGGGTCTGAATCAGAGGGCATGAATCAGGTGAGCATTGGGAACTTGATTTTACTGAGATCTCAACCAGCAAATTTGGATTTAAGTACTTACTAGTTTTTGTTGACACCTACTCAGGATGGACTGAGGCTTTTGCCACAAGGCACGAGACTGCTAACGTAGTTGCCAGACATCTCCTAACTGGGATCATTCCTAGATTTGGCCTGCCCTTAGTACTGGGGTCAGACAATGGGCCGGCTTTCATAGCCAAAATTTCCAAATTAATAGCAGAAGCTCTCAGAATAGGCTGGAAATTACATTGTGCCTATAGACCGCAAAGCTCAGGTCAGGTAGAGAGAATGAATAGAACTCTTAAGGAGACTCTTACCAAACTTAAGATTGAAACTGGTGATAATTGGGTAAACCTCTTGCCATTTGCTCTGTTGCGCGCCCGATGCACCCCATATCTCAAGAAACTCAGCCTGGCTCACTGGAAAAACATGGGGGTTGAGACTATATCTCGCTGGATATGACATTGGTACTTTATTAACACCCACAGAGTCTCTAGAGAGCCGGAATAGGGCACCAGCTCCAGCTTTTGGGCCTCATCAGGTGCCAATGCCACACCCCCTCAATTCCTTTAGCAGCTCGCTTCTAACCATGTTAGATTCTGTTTTCTCCCTCTTAAATAGTTCTCAACCTAACACCACCGAAGACTGCTGGCTCTGTGTAGATCCAGCACCACCCTACTATGTTGGTATTGGGGCAAATGCCACGGGTACTCTAGCCCCCATGAACCAAACTTTTTGTGACTCAGACTCACCTGGGGAAGGAACCCTTGCCAACTGTGCCCGAGCCGGCAAGCTCACCCTAGGAGATCTTCAAGGACAGGGGACCTGCTTCATCCTTGGAAACCTCGACCTCCAAGCTTCGCCATACAAGGACAACTGCCTGACCAACACCTCTCTGCGAGCCGAAGGCTCAACCCCATGGACTCTGATTGCAACTAGCGGGACTTGGTTTGCATGCTTATCAGGTATCCACCGTTGCATTAGCCCCGGGAACCATTCAGATCTTTGTGTTGTTATCTATATAGTTCCCCAGGTATACCTATATGCAGGGCCCACAGGTGCAGCCCATTTTCTAGCCTCAGACTATCATACTAGACTCCAGAAACGTGTTCCCATTCTGATCCCTGTACTGGTTACCCTGGGTATTGCCGGCTCCACTGCCCTAAGGGCAACAGCCCTCATTAAGAATGACTTTGCCCTTCGTGAGCTGTCAGCCACGTTTTCCTGCGATGGTGAATTACTCCAAACCCAAGTCAAATACCTTGAAAAACAGGTTGACTCCCTAGCCGAAGTGGCCCTCCAAAATCGCAGAGGTCTAGATCTGCTCTTCCTCAAACAGGGAGGCCTCTGTGCTGCCCCAGGAGAGACCTGTTGTTTCTATGCTAACCACTCAGGTATCATCAGACAATCTATGCAAGAGCTGCAAAAGCGATTATGAGATAGAGAGAGAGAAGAACATACCTCTACCTCATGGTATGAGAGTATGTTCAATTGGTCTCCCTGGCTGACCACCCTCCTCACAGCTCTAGTGGGTCCGCTCCTCCTCTTATTCATAGCCTTAGCCTGCGGACCTATCATCCTTAACAGAATCACTGCATTTGTCAAGGAGCGGGTCCAATCAATTAAGCTTATGGTACTAGCCCAACAGCAATATTACCAATGCTTACCCCTAATCCATGACTAATATAAATCAAGGATTTGATTAATTCACCAGAAGAAGTGGGGAATGTTATAACTCAGTGCCATTGACCCAAACTTCCAGAGGCCTTCATGACAACCAAAGGGGTTGTCAGTTTACTCATTTACTGAAGAACATTCTTCATTAGCTAATCCCTAAGTAAACACTAACCCTTGAGGAATCCTGGGGTCGGCACCAGGGATAATCTATTGAAAACATCTTGACCTTTGAGATGTCTGGGAAACTGAGTAACAGGTAATTAACTAACTGCTAAATTCCGCTTCTGTAACATGCTTGCTTAAACGTAGCAACCCCCCTCACAAAATCCTATAAAAAGGAGCCATTTTAGCTCTCCACCACCGCAGTTACTCCTGTGTGGGACACACTGCAGGCCTGCGGACTTAGCTCAATAAACTCCTTTTGTTAAACCCCATCTCGGCGTCTGAGTTTGGTCGATCTCCTGGGTTACAACAATACATGGATCATTATTCCTAGAATTTATATAATAGTTAATTTAAAATATTTTTGTGATGGTAAAATGGTTGTGAAGTGAATGGAAGCTACACAGATGATGTCCCAGGACCAAATGGGAATTACAAATAAAATAAAGACAAACCTTTGGAAAAAAGCAACAGAAAAGCAGCGGAACAGGACCATATAATCAGGGACACCAGTAGGATCTGTGGAGGCTCAAGAGGGCTGTGGGCTGGGAGCCCAGGGACAGCAGCAGTCAGAGCTGTAAACAGTGCCCTCGGGGTAAACTCGCAAGCGACTCCACAGCACATAGAGGGGACAGAGCACTAAAATAGCCACAGCCACTCACCTGGGGCACTGGCAGAGGAAGGGCAGACAGGACTGAAACTGTGTAGGGACACCCAGGATGTGGAGGGCACTCAAGTTTTTGCTGAGTTATGGCTACAAAGGACGGTAGCCAGTGTGCTCCTTCCCAGAGCTGTGGGGGAAAAGCAGCAGCCACTCCTTCGGAGATTCAGATTTTTCCAGGTGAGGCAAAGAAATGCAAATTGAGGCTCATTAACAACCAGCATCTATTCCACCCTCTCAAAATCCTCTTATGCAGAACACCAGGGCTACATTCCAACGCACAGAAAAACTGAGACTACTAGCCTCTAGGCAAAAAGCTAGAGAATAACTCAAACGTTCCTGGGCTTGCCCAGGAAAGTAAGACTTGACAGTGGTATTTAATGTGGGCCCACCCAGGCTCATCCAAACCCAGTAGAGGGAGCCACAAATAGCAGAACACCAACACTCAGAGGGAAAATTTGGCAGGCTCCAAAACCCACTGAGATAGCCAAAATGGTGAAACAAAGAAACAGATCCCAAATGAAAGAACAAGAGAACTCTATCAAAGATGACATAAATGAAATGCAGTTAAGCAAATTATCAGAGGTAGAGTTCAGAGCCATGACCTTGAAGAAGCTCAACAGCATGAGTAGGATATCAACACCATGAATAAAGATATAGAAACATTAAAAACCGGCTAAGTGGAAATGAAGAATGACATAGCAGAAATAAAGAACACATTGAAAGGACTACCCAGCAGAGTAGAAGAAGCTATGGACCAAAACAGTGAATTAGAAGACAGGGTAGAAAAAAATCAACTAATCAGAAAACCAAAAGGAAAAAACTATTAAAAAACAGGAAGATAGCTTAAGAGAACTATGGGACAACCGGAAACATAATAACATTCACATCATAGGAGTCCCTGAAGTGAAAGAAAATGGGCAAGGGTTAGAGAATATATTTGAAGAAATAGTGACGGAAAACTTTCCTAACTTGATGAAGGAAGAAGGAATTCAAGTTCAACAAGTACAGAGAGCCCCAATTAAAAAGAACCCAAATAGGACCACAACAAGACACATAATATTAAAATGCCAATAATTAAAGACAAAGAGAGAATCCTAAAAGCAGCAAGAGATAAGCAACAAGTTACCTACAAAGGAATCCCCATAAAGCTGTCAGCTGACTTCTCAACAGAAACACTACAGGCCAGAAGGCAGTGGCATAAAGTAATCAAGGTCATGAAAAACAAGAATCTGAATCCAAGACTACTCTATCCAGCAAGGCTATCATTCAAAATAAAAGGTCAAATAAAGAGCTTTCCAGACAAAAAAAAAGCTAAGGGAATATGTTAGCACCAAACCAGCACTGCAAGAAATGTTAAAAGGACTGTTGTAATTAGTAGAAGAAATAGGAAAAAAATATATAACCACACGAAACAAAAATGGCAATAAATAAATACATATCAATAATCACTTTAAATGTAAATTGTTTGAATGCTCCAATAAAAAGACACAGAGTAGCTGACAGGGTAAGAAAGCATGATTCACATATATGTTGTTTACAAGAGACCACGCGATAACAAAAGACTCACATAGGTTCAAAGTGAAGGGATAGAAAAAAATCTTTCAAGCAAATGGAAGGCCAAAAAAAGCTCGGGTAGCAATACTCATATCTGATAAAGTAGATTTCAAAATGAAGGCCATAACTAGAGACAAAGATGGCCACTACATAATATTGAAAGGATCTATCCAACAGAAAGATATAACCTTGGTAAACATATATGCACCCAATATAGGAGCACCATCATATATTAATCTTCTGGAGGACTTCAAAGGAGATATCGACAGCAATATAATCATAGCAGGGGACTTCAACACCCCACTGACAACACTGGATAGATCTTCTAGACAAAAAATTAACAAGGAAACAAGGAGTAAATGAAGCGCTAGATAAAATGCATTTAATAAATATCTACAGAGAATTACACCCCAAAACTGCAGAATTCACATTCTTCTCAAGTGCACATGGGACATGCTCAAAGGTAGACCACATGATAGTATACAAACTAAATCTCGACAAGTTCAAAAGATTGAAATCATATCAAGCATCTTCTCAGATCACAATGGCATGAAACTAGAAATTGATTGCAACAAGAACATGCAAGACATTGGAACAATGCAGACTAAATAGTATGCTATTGAACAATGAATGGGTTACCATGAAGATCAAGGAAGAAATTAAAAACTTCCTGGAAACCAATGAAAATAAACATACAACCCAAAATCTATGGGATGCAGCAAAAGCAGTTCTGACAGGGAAGTTCATAGCACCACAGGCCTACCTCAAAAAACAAGGAACATTTCTAATTGACTGTCTAACCTCACAACTTAAAGAATTAGAAAGCAAGCAAACAAACAAACAAACAAAAAAACCCAGAGCAAGTAGAAGGAAGGAAATAGTAAAGATCAGAGCAGAAATAAATGACATGGAGACCAAAAAAACAATTCAAAAGATCAATGAAACAAAGAGCTGGTTCTTTGAAAAGATAAACAAGATTGATATGGACCCTTCGCTAGACTCACCAAGAAACAGAGAGAACCTAAATACACAAAATCATAAATGAGAGAGGAGAAATGATAACTGACACCACAGAAATACAAATGATCGTTAACAAATATTATTAACAGTTATACTGCAACAAATTCAACAATCTAAATTAAATGGACAAATTTCTAGAAACACATAGTTTCTCAAAACTGAATAGGGAGGAGATAGAAAACTTGAACACATCAATAACAACAAAATAAATTGAAGATGCAATCAAGACTCTTTCAGCAAACAAAAGCCCAGGCCCGGATGGCTTCACAGAGAAATTTTACCAAACATTCAAAGAAGAACTAATATCCATTCTCCTCAAACTATTTAAAAAAATTCAAGAAGAAGGAAGACTTCCAAACTCGTTTTATGAGGCCAGCATAATTCTAATTTTGAAACCAGAAAAAGACACTACAGAGAAATAAAACTACATGCCAATATACCTGATAAACATAGATGCCAAAATCCTGAACAAAATACTAGCAAATCGAATTCAGCAATACATCAAATAAATTATTCACCATGACCAAGTGGGATTCATCCCATGGATGCAAGGCTGGTACAATATTCTCAAATCAATAAATGTGATACACCACATAAACAAAATGAAAGATAAAAATTATATGATCATATCAATAGATGCTGAAAAGCATTCGACAAAATCAAGCACCCATGTCTGATTAAAACACTCAGCAATGTGGGAATAGAGGGATCATATCTTGACATAATAAAGGCCATATATGAAAGATGTAGAGCCAATATCATACACAATGGGTAAAACTAAAAGCACTTCCCTTAAGAACAGGAACAAGACAAGGATGCCCACTTTTGCCACTCTTATATAACATAGTAGTGGAAGTCTTAGCCACAGCAATCAGACATGAAGAAAAAATAAAAGGGATCCAAATTGGAAAGGAGGAAGTGAAACTGTCATTATTCACAGATGACATGATATTATATGTAGAAAAATCCCAAAGACTCCATAAAAAATGCACTAGACTTAAAAAATTATTTGGCAAAGTAGCAGGATACAAAATTAACATCAAGAAATTGATGGCATTCTTATACACCAATGATGAACTCACAGAAAGAGAAACTAATAAAACAATCCCATTTACCATTGCAGCAAGAAAATTAAGATACCTAGGAATAAACTTAACCAAAGAAATAAAGGACCTATTCGCAACCAAAGAAATAAAGGACCTATTCGCAGAAAACTACAGGACATTGATAAAAGAAATAGAGGAAGATATAAAAAAGTGGAAGCACATACCTTGTTCATGAATTGGAAGAATTAACATCATTAAAATGTCCATACTACCCAAAGCAATCTATAGATTCAATGCGATCACCATTAAAATACCAAGGACATACTTCATAGAACTAGAACAAATATTTCAAAAGTTCATATGGAATCAAAAAAGACCCCAAATAGCCACAGAAATCTTGAAAAGGAAGAACAAAGTTGGAGAAATCACATTACCAAATTTCAGGTTATACTACAAAGCCACTGTAATCAAAACAGCCTGGCACTGGCACAAGAACAGGCATATAGACCAGTGGAACAGACAGAGAACCCAGAAATGGACCCAAGGCAATATGCTCAATTAATATTTGACAAAGGTTGCAAGAGCATACAGTGGAGTAAAGACAGCCTCTTTAATAAATGGTGTTGGGAAAATTGGACAGCTACATGCAAAGAAATGAAATTAGACCATCAACGTACACCATACACAAGAATAAACTCAAAATAGATAAAAGACTTAAAAGTGATTCATGAATCCATAAAAATCCTAAAAGAAAACGTAGGCAACAGAATTTCACACATTGTATGCAGCAGAATTTTCACTGATACATCACCTTAGGCAACAGAAACAAAGGAAAGAAAGAACACATGGGACTACATCAAACTAAAACACTTCTGCACAGTAAAAGATACAATCATCGAAATGAAATGGCAACCCACTGTATGGGAAAGCATAACTGCCAATGATATATCAGACAAAAGGTTAATTTCCAAAAGATATCGAGTACTCATATAACTCAACGAAAGGAAGACAAAGAACCTAATTAACAAATGGGCAGAGGAACTAAATAGATACCTCTCCAAACAGGACATACAAATGGCCAAGAGACATGAAAAAATGCTCAACATCTCTAATCATCAGATACAAATTAAAACAACAATGAGGTATCACCTCACACCTGTTAGGATGGCCGCCATCAACAAATCATCAAACAACAAGTGTTGACGAGGGTGTAGAGAAAAGGGGACTCTAGTACACTGCTAGTGGGAATGCAGACTGGTGCAGCCACTATGGAAAACACTATGGTGTTACCTCAAAAAATTAAAAATTGAACTTCCATTTGACCCTTTGATTCCACTTCTAGGAATATACCCTAAGAAGCCTGAAACACCAATCAGAAATAATATATGGACCCCCATGTTCATAGCAGCACTATTTACAATAGCTAAGATCTGGAAGCAGCCCAAGTGTCCATCAGTAGACAAATGGATAAAAACGCTGTGGTACATATATACAATGGAATACTAAGCAGCTGTAAGAAAGAAAGATCTCTTATCCTTTGAGACGACATGGAGGGACCTGGAAAGTAGTATCCTAAATGAAACAAGTCAAACAGAGAAAGACAAGTATTATATGATGTCACTTATTTGTGGAATATAATGAACATAACAGTCTGAATAACAGAGTAGTCCCAGAGATGTGGAAGTAGGGTACAGATTGACAATCCCTAGAAGAGGGGGTGGGGGGAAATAAACCAGAGAACTTATATGCATGTATGCATGACCAATGGACATGGACAACAAAGCTGGGGACAGGGTTGGGAGTCAGGGGGAAGAGGGTGTCAATGGGAAAAAAGGAGAAAAGTCTGTAACAAAAATAAATAAATTAATTAATAAAAAATTAATTAAATAAAATATTTTTGTAGTAAATCCAACATTTGAATCTCTTCAAAGATATTTTCCATTAACAGCTGTTTTCTTGTTTATTTTTTATACTTTATTGCTCTCTGTGACTCATAACTTGTGTGTTGTAAACTAAACAATACTGATAATATCATGAAATCAGATCTCTCTTATTTAAGAGGTTATCTCTTTTGAGTTTGTCTGTTTTGTTTTTGGTTGTTGATGTTTGTTTACTAAATGACATTCCTGGACTAACTCTTTAAAACATTTATTCCCTGTTTGTTGGCCACCGAAGTCTACAACATTTTCTGAAATACATATAATACAAGCTTCTTATCGGGGCTCTCCAAGAGAGACTTATTTGGACAAAGCAAGGGAAAACTCAAACATGTTGAAAATAATAGAGATGTTGGGTTAAGCAATTAAAAAGAGGTTGGAACAGCCAGGAGGGCAGCATGCTAAACTACAGACCAGTTGATAGTTTAACAGGTAAAATCAGGGAATGAGACCATTAAAAAAAAGTCTTCCTAGGACAGAACAATCTTAAAAGACTAGGCTTAAAGGCTAAATCTGTGAAGGGTCTAACTTAATTGGGTGAGATTGTGGAGCAATTTGAGAAAAAGGGCATCATCCAAAACAACAGAGCCATAGCTTACCCCAGCAGCCAAAGGTGACACCAACAGAAGCAAAGCACTTAGCAGAGATCAGGGAAAGAGAGTCAGAGAGAACACGGCAAAACCAAGGTCATCACAAGCTCACTGTATATACACACATGGCTGAAACTTAAATAGTGGTATCAGTAGACCAAGGGTTTAATACATGTATAGTAGTCAATAATGGGAGATTTATGGCCTCTGGTAAACCAAATTTTTACCAGACTTGTTTGCTTTTTAAAAATTAATCCAGCAGCCATTAGATGGTGAATATTGTTTTCCCTTTTCTGATGCTGATTGTTGGATGTCTCTATCCAATTTCTTTACTTCAGCATCTGGGAGTGAGTTCCTTTGAACCACGACAGAGGTTTGGGGTTTGGCCTCTTTAAGAGCAGCACTTTTGGTGGAAATGTCGGCAAGGTGATTCCCCTTAGCTTTGAGAGATCTAGTTTAGAATGCCAAGGAGCCTTACTAATAGCCAAAGTACTTGGTGAGAGGGTGACATGTAATACTTTTTGGACACAGAGGCCATTTATAATTTTATGCCTGCTGGAAGTAAGAAAGCCTTGTTGTTTTAATAACATCCCAAAGTCATGAGCTACCCCAAAGGCATATCATCAATAGAGATATTTGCTGTTTTGCCCTGGGCTAAAATGCATACCAAGTAAGAGTGGGTAATTCAGCTTGTTTGACCCAGGTAACCAAGGACAAAGGTGTTGGCTTATTGGCTTCAAAAGGAGTTTCAATAGCATACCAAATATAATATGTATCATTTTCACCTTTTCAATAAGGACCATCAGTAAGCTTTGAAAACTCAACATTGGTGAGAGGAGTTTTCTATAAATTATCCTGAGGGGCCAAAAGGTGATCTGTCAGAGTTACAGAGTCATGAGGAACATCACCCACAGAGGAGAGAACGAGGATGGCAGGGTTAAGGTCAGCAGAGTAGGAAAGAGTTATGAGGAATGGTTAGCAAGAAGATTTCACAAGAGGTGAGATGATGGCGGAAGGCGCGTGTGATATTAATTCAGGAAGACATCTACTGCATGGGTTACAAAGACGGTTAGCGGATACCCATGACTACTTCTTTGGTGGTGTTAACTAAAAGACAGAGAAGGAATGGCTCTGAGGCAAAGGTGCTGTCCTCATGCCACAGGATGTAGCTGCTAACTACATTACCCTAGGGGATGATGGTGATGTCCATGTGTTTGAGTGAGTATGCCAAGAGCATTCCCCTCCTTTTCATACATGAAGAGGAAAAAGGGAAGTTGATAATTCAATATCGAAGGGCATGGGGATTTATCAAGCTTTTTTCAATGTATCAAATGTAGGTCATCCTGATCTTTCCAAATAATAGAATTAGGTTTGCTATTTTTATTTTTTTCTTTATTGATTTTAGAGAGAGGAAGGGAGAGGGGGAGAGAGAGAGAGAAACATCAATGAAAGAGAACATTGATTGGCTGCCTCTGCATGCCCCCACTGGGGATTTGGCCCACAATCTGGGCCTGTGCCCTGACTGAGAATTGAACTGGCAACCTCTTGGTGTGTGAGTCAACACTCAACCACTGAGCCACACTGGCTGGGCCGGTTTGCTATTTTTAGTAAAACATATAATAGAGGTTGGGCCATCAGAAAGAAGCTTGGAATTAATGTTGACAGTAGCTAATTTGCGCCCCTCTCCCCACCCCAAGTAAAACCTTCATAGTTTGGGTTTGGGAAGTTTGGGGTGCCATGAAGCCTATCTGGATTTAGGTACATGTTTTGATATCAGGTGCCCTAAATAATAAACTTGAGATTAAACAAATTGCAATTTCTCCTTAGAAATTGCATGCCCCTTTTGAGGATAAAAGCTTTAACAGGTGATGCTGTCGTCATGTGAAGAGGCTTGGTAAAGGATGCAACAAAACATATCATCCACATATTTTAACAAAGCAGAATCTCCACAATATTTTATAGCATCAAATAGCCTTTAAAGTTTGAAAGAAATAGAAGGACTTAGTGTTGGGTCTATAACCAATTTTGAGCTACTGTTTATGTCTTGGGTATGTCTACTTTCACTCTTTGGCATATGGCTGTCCAGTTTTCTCAGCACCATTTATTGAAGAAGCTGTTCTTTTCCCATTGCGTATTGTAGTTTCCTTTGTCATAGATTAGTTACCAAATATGCGTATATTTATTTCTGAGCTCTTGATTCTGTTGCATTAATCTATCTGTCTCTTTTTGTGACAGTATCCTACCATGTTTATTATTATAGCTTGTAATATAGCTTAAAGTCAGGGAATGTGATGTCTCTAGCTTTATTTCTTTCTCAAGATGGCTTTGTCTATTTGAGGTCTTCTATGGATTCATAAAAAATTTAAGATTGTTCTAATTCTGTAAAAAGTACTTAGAGTTTGAATAGAGATTGCATTGAGTTTGTATATTACTTTAGATAGTATGGACACTTTAATAATATTGATTCTTCTAATTCAATTCTTTGTGCCTTCTTTGATTGAGTTCATTACTGTCTAAGACTTTTTAGTTTATAGAGTTGTTTTACCTCCTTGGTTAAATTTATTTCCAGTTACTTTATCTTTGTGCAATTGTAACTTATTTTTATTTCTTTTTTTAGAGAGAGTGGAAGGGAGAGGGAGAGAAAGAGAGAAACATCAATCAGAGAACATCGATTGGCCACCTCCTGTATGTCCCCCACTGGGGATTTGGCCCACAATCTGGGCATGTGCCCTGACCGGGAATCAAACCAGAGACCTCTTGGTGCATGAGTTGATGCTCAACCACTGAGCCACGCTAGCCAGGCTGTAACATTTTTTTAAAAAAAATACAATATTATCTTACAAAGTTTTGGTGGATACCAACCGCTGTTTTTCCCTCTTTTGTTCTCTGATAGCTTTCCATTCTTATCTGGGCTATTATGTCTCAGGTTGCCTGTTGCTTCAAGTTTCTGGTATCCCTTTGTTATCCATTCATGTAGAAGACGGCATAACAGAAATACCCTGTAAATGTGGAAGGGCTTGTCAAAGAGCAAAGTTTTCTTTTGAGTAATAGATTAAAGAGCTGCCCCTCGTCCTAAGGTCCTTAAATATGTCCTACTTGTCTCCAGAATGGCAATATCCTTGCTAGCTTTTCTAGTTCTTATCAAGTGATTTAATCAATGGTTTTTAGAGAAATGCCCTCCTTTTTGTGCACAAATGATAAACCCTGGTTGTTACACATTTGAATATGGGTGTGGAGGATGCTATGTGTAACTGGGAATTCCAAGTTCTGAATTTTAACAAATTTCTCCCTTTTGCACCCCATTTCTCATCTTTGCCCTTTATGATACTTACAAACTTCAAATTGCAAATCTAAGGCTGTCAAGAACTCCCGAGAAATGTGATTGTTCCCCTGCGAGAGCACCTTCCCCTCCGCCTAGCGTAGCAGGCAACACATCATTGCATTTGTCCATCCACCAAGAAGTTGCTCTCTGAATTCTCATTTACCCCTCAGTTTCATCCTGTGGATATGGAATTATAACTGTAATATTTATTTTCTCTAATTTTAAAATGACGTTTTGGTAGTTACTACCTAGACTTTTATCTGTATTTAAGTAAAATAATGAAAATAATAATAATATGAAATTAATACTTACATGTATAAAATGACAAACATACAGTGGGCTCTTACCCATCCAAGCCCTTACTGTATAATTAACAAAGTTTATTTTACACAGGCATGGCGTGCTAGGAGGCTGTCATCTCATTCACAGAAGACGTGGCTCAGCTTAGACACGTTCGGTGTGATGGTTTCAGTTTTTAAAGACGGCCACCATCCATCCCCCTAAGCTCGGTGCAGATGTGTGTAAAGACGACTATAATCTCTGTTTCTAAGATTACCTGAGCCTTACCGTGAGCCACCGACTTTGGCAGAAGTGATGCTGTGCCAGGTCCTGTCTTAGACTTTGGGTTCTGGAAGCTTCTGCCTTTGTGCTTTATGGGGAAGCCAGCCGTCGCGCTCTAGGTAAGTTCGGGCTGGAGTACTAATTGAAGGAACACCTGTGAAAGAACAGGAGAAAAACGAGAAACAGGAGGGAGGGGGAGGCAACCGCAGAGGAACACCGAGGCGCATGACATGAAGTGAAGACGGACTTTCTAAGCCTGTACCCCACCAGCTAAAGGGAGCCATTTAAATGATCACCTACGCCAGGCGGTGCGGCTCAGTGGTTGAGCGTCGACCCTGCACCAAGAGGTTGCAGGTTTGATTCCCAGTCAGGGCACATGCCCAGGTGGGCCTGATCCCAAGGGGGGAGGGGAGGGGGGGGGGGGGCGTGCAGGAGGTGGTCAATTGATGTTCTCTCTCATGGATGTTTCTCTCTCTCTCTCCCTCTTCCTTTTTCTCTCTCTAAAATCAATAAAAATAAATAAATAAATAAATACCACCTACAATGACTCATGGGCACAAAAACTGGCCACTTGATCCCTGCACAAATTCCAGACTTACAAAATTATTTTTAAAAAGAGTTATTTTAATTTATTAGGTTTGAGAAAGCTTGTTACCCAGAAATAAGTAACTGAAATCTTAATCTAAGTCCATGTGGCTATCTTACGCCAACTTGGAATTCATCCACAAGCGTATCTGAATGCAAGGCCTGAGCTCTGAACCATCACTGCAACTTGTCACAACGTGAGCACATAATGAATGAATGAATGGAATCCTTTGCGCATTTCATTTTACTTCATAATAAGTTGAATATAAGAGAACACTTACTATGCAGCACAATAACCTACAAACTTGCTAAAATCCAGACAAATATGTAAAGTATAAATAAAATCACTATTGATGGCAAGAAAACAAAGAAGAGAAACACGTGAAATTGAGAGTGCTTTAATAAAAGCAAAAACCCAGGTTTTCATCATACTCTCCCGCTGCCCTGAAGATCCTTCCCAAGTTACGTAATCAATATTCCTCAGACATTTTCCCATCACATCTCTCAGAGAACCTGCAGCATTCCTATGTCCCTTGAGATGCTGAGGAGAGGGATTCAGCATCAATTTTCTTCCTCCAACCACCTTCTGAGCATTCCCACTTAGCTTTGATCTCACCTACAGGCTCAAAGAATTTTTTTTTTTTTTTTATCCTCACCTGAGGACATTTTTCCATTTTTTGTTCAGATAGAGTGGGAGGGAGAGAGAGGAAGAGAAAGAGAGAGAGAAATATCGACATGAAAGGGACACATAGAGTGGTTGCCTCCTGCACGATCCAACCAGGGCCAGGGACAAACTGCAACCCAGGTATACGCCCTTAGCGGGAACCGAACCCGGGTCTCTCTGGACCACAGGCCGACACTCTAACTGCTGAGCCAAATTGGCCAAGGCAAGAATTTCTTTCTCTCTTTAAAAAAAAAAAAAAATTATTGATTTTTAGAGAGAGAGCAAGGGAGAGTGAGAGAGAGAGAGAAACATCAATGAGAGAGAACATCGATTGGCCATCTCCTGCATGCCCCCTACTGGGGATCGGGCCCACAACATGAACATGTGCCCTGACCAGGAATCGAACCAGTGACCTCTTAATGCCTGGGTCGATGCCCAACCACTGGGCCACACTGGCCAGGCCGGGCCCAAAGAATTTCTAACACAACTTTGTTTTGTTCATACTTAAAAATGTGCTCAATTTGGTTCTATTAATTAAATATTGTTGAAGAAACTTACTGATAAATTATCCCATTAATGTTCATTAGATATATAATGCATTAACTATTTGGAAGAACTTTTACACCTATGCTATTATGAACAATGGCCAATATTTTTAGAGTGAGACACCGTTGCAATAAATGAAGAATTGCATTGAGTTTCTTAAAACGACCTGTAATGCAGGGCCAATGTGTACTGTCCTCATTTTGTAGCAAATTACTTGGAAACACGGAGACAAAAATCTGTAAGCAGGCAGTTAGGTGAACAGATCAGCCCAGGGCCGCACTAGCTTGCAGACTCCTGTTCTCCTTGCTCTGCGCTGACGTCTAATACTGTGTGAAGTGTAGGCTGTGCCCACCTGAGCTCCTCACCACCAGTCTCTGCTGCCATTTTTCTGGTGAGCAGAGAATGTAAACACTTGATTCTGATAATCAGCTCTATATTGAATAAATATATCTTTTATTCCATAATTATTTGTTGTCTTGACAGTAAAGAAATTATGAAAGTATTTTCTAACCTATATAAAGTTTCTATCTAGTGGATTGGAAAAAAAAAAAAATAGACATAAGCCAGGGTAATGAAAAGCATAAAATTTATAATAAAAGTACGATGAAAGCAATGATAAGGGTTAATTTTACTGACTATTTAAGCTGGTTGCTTAAAGTTTAGGATATATGAATGCATGAATATATTTTTTTCAAACGCACAGGACCCTAAAACCTGCATCTAAAGAGTTAAGAACATGTATTCCTGGGATTTTTAAAAATTTATATTTTGGTTTACCATATGTGACAGTTTGACAGCAGAAATTCTAACATTCATGAACCATTGCATTTTGTTTGGGGAATTTAACGTGAAAACTCTACTTGACCATTTTCCCTCTTGTCTGTAAAGAATTTTTGTGAGTTGTTTTGTACAGCAAATGCAACCATGGTCAAAAGCCAAGACTAGCCAGAGCAGACAGTTCAGAAAAGACCGTAAAATACTAGATTGCCCAAGATTTTCCTCACTTGAAATTGAGGGAGGATGATACTTTGATAGACTGCATATATATATATATGCCTCTTGATTCAGAATAACAGAAAAGCAGGCCTAAATGTCACCACAACAACACAGCAACGAGTGCCTTATTTTCTTTTAAAAGAACTATTAAACTAAAAGGTGAAACAATATTTGCTGCTGGTTATTTTTAGATTATCAGCAAATAAAAATTATGAGTTTGTCAGTGAGACCAAACAAAGAAAAACGACAAAAGTTGAGGTAGACTGAGCACTGAAACTGCCTTTTCTAAAGGACTGACACCCTGGTCGGAAATGCTCCTGGCGACGCTCCGGCGCTGTGCTGGAAGAGTCTGTCGCGTGCAGCTCACCGGAAAGGCTCTCTGGTGTAGGGGGTGGACACGGAATCAGGAGACAAGGGCCTGCTTCACCTTGACAAAAACTTACTTTGAGAATTTAGCCAAATCAATTTATCTAGGATTCAATTTATGCTGTGCAAAATGAGGCAATAAACATCATGATTTCCCAAAGCATTTTACTAGATATAAAAGTATCTGAGCCCTGGTCGGTTTGGCTCAGTGGTTAGGGCATTGGCCCATGAGCCAATGAGTCGTGGGTCGATTCCAGTCAAGGGCACATACCTGGTTGCAGTTCAGTCCCTCGCCCTGGTAGGGGTCATGGGGCAGGCAACCAGTGGATGTGTCTCTCCCACATCGATGTTTCTCTCTCTCCCTCCCTTCCCCTCCCTCTCACGCTATCTGAAGATAAATGAAAAAAATATCCTCCAGTAAGGATATAAATAAATAAATAAATAAATAAATAAATAAATAAAATTTAAAAAATGAAAGTGTCTGAGTACAGGCCTGGCTGGTGTTTCTCAGAGGGTAGAGTGTCTGCCTGCGGACTCCTGGTCCAGGATAAGTACTGTGGTTGCAGGTTCCATCTCTGCCCCACTTGGGGTGCATGTGGGAGGTAACCAGTCAACGTGTCTCTCTCACATTGATCTCTCTCTCTGCACCCCTATCCTTCCCACTCTCTGTAAAAACCAATGGAAAGATATCTTTGGCTGAAGATAAAAAATAAATAAAGAAGTAAAAGAAAAAAAAATAGCTGAGTATAGTTAGTTACATTCTTGGAGTAAGAAAGCCTACATTGAAATTTTACATCAGGAAATTTACTAGTTCATATTAGGTGGGTAATTCCAAATAGCAAAGCTTCAATTTTCAAATATTCAGTTGTGGACAATGATACCTAAATTCTCATTGTTGTCTTGCTCAAAGACAGCAAATATTTTTTAAAGCATACTTTTAAAAAATTCTTTACGGGCTCGATAAACTAATGATTCATATTGCTCAGCTGTCTCTATAAAAAATCAATTTTGACTTGCTCATATTTTCTAGAAATATGAGGACTGAAATGCCGTATGACAGCACCAGGGTTCATTTACAGGCCTGTAAGGTAAGGCACGCTGGAAGGCCAAAACCAGTACTTTGCCTCCAGTCAGCAGGAATATCATAACTAAGCCTGTAATATCTACCTAAAAGACTAAAGTTTAAAATCTGAGTAAAAATTTCTTTATGTGAAATTTAAACCAAATTGAACACAAAAATTTAAATTTAAAACTGATTATGCCCTGGCCAATGTGGTTTAGTCAGTTGAGCATCACCTCATGTACCAAAAGGTCAGTGGTTCAATTCCCAGGCTGTGGGCTCCATCCCCAGTCGGGGTGTGCAGGAGGTAGCCAACCAATGTTTCTCTCTCACATCAATTATTCTCTCTCTCTCTCCCCCTCCCTCCCTCTCCTTCCTCTCTCTCTCAAATCAGTAAAACATTTTTTTAAAAATACCAATTAAATGGTAGCGAACTTTGACATATAGTTAACGGGATTTCTTTTCAAATTACTTTTGCTATTAATAAAACAATTTTATTTGAATGTGAGCTGTGAATATAGATATAGTCTTGCATAAGAATTAAAAACTAAATTAGATTATTTCCTATGACTTTTGTTAATGATATAGAGTTAAAAAGAAGAGACTTCTGCATTATAGGAATAAGCACAAGTGTGTTGCAGTAGCATAAACTATAAATGATGATATTGATCACCGTTATCATAATTTTCTGTGTTTTTGTTCATCTCATTAACTGCATCATACAAATAATAAATATAGTGTCCCCATAAATGCAATAACATTACTTACACATAAAGTCCATGAGAAAATGCATACAAAGGGTATTATTTACTATTAGAAAATAACTAAGAAACATTGAGAGAGAGAGAATTAATATGCCAGGCTCATGTTAATAATTGTATTTGCAATGTCGTGGATTATTGCATTAGTTTATAAAGCTTCTTAATAGTCTCACTTATATTATTTACAAGACAACTACATTTCTTATAAAAAATATGCTCTATTAAAATAAAATGTATATTGAGAATATAAGTCCTAGGAAAAAGTACTATAAATAATAAATATTTTAGGGTCAGAAAACTAAATATTTGGAAAGCCTATTATTTGATAATCCTTTGCATTAAATGTATTTCTCTTTAAGATATATGTAACCCTCAGTATGAAAAGCTCCTGTGTAAATCATGTAGTTTTTTTAAAAACAATTTTGACAAAGAAAACTCTCTGGTTAACTCAAAATTCCCTTATTATGTTTTAAACTGTCAGAGCTATAATTTATGAAACCGTTTTAGGAGAGAAACTCTAGTAATATCATCTGTTTTTATTTTATTTTTATTTTTTTAAAACTGTGTTTATATGTTATTGCAAAAAAGAAGATTGGAATAGACAAGTTAAGTTTGCTTGTGAGCAAATGTTTCTAGTAGCTTTATGAGATCAGCTGATTGTGAGCGTCCAGCTCAGGGGTAGTGGACTGAACACACTGGATGAGCAGTGCTCACACTTGGCCATCTGTCAGTCCTCATCGAAATAGCTATTAAATGGAGCAGCACAATGAGGTAGCTGAACAGAGCAAGAATCAGGGACAGGATTGAGGATGGTGGTGAATTTGGACTAAGGCGATAGCTATTCCTTTTTTCCTTGAATATTTGGATAATTTCTTAACCATACATTATTTTTGTATACAATTTTATTTAAAAGAATGATATTTATATGTTTACCTTGACTACTAAGTTTTTTGTGCCCAATGCAAGTGGCAAAGCCAATAACGGCGTAAATCCTAGCATAACATCTCTGAGGATGAACAGGGCCTCGTGTGAGAGAAATATTAGAAAAAGCACGGCACAAGGCCTGGGATTGTGTTTTGAGGGTTCTTGGTCAAGCAGACTGGAACGTAAGACTGAATAATCAAGGATTCGTGGACTTGGGGCACTTTTTGGGGACATGTGATTTAGTAACCTGGCGAGGACCCCGAAGAACAGCAAACCCTCTGTGAGGTCTATATTAAGAGCCTGGTAAAGTGAGAATACTGAGTGGCCCCAGCAGACCAAAGAAGAAACAATAGACTCTGGGAAAGGAGGTTTTTTGACTGGAGATACTGAGGCCAGAGCCAATTAGACGGCCATGCGGCATGGAGGGCCCAGAGGACAAGCCATTGATCAAGGGCATCAGTGATGCTATGGTGAGAAGATTCAATTAGTGGCTCTTTTCTGAAGATCAGGGTGACAATGGACAAGATATGCCCAGAGATATGTTCATTCATAGCCAAGGGCATGGAGGTCCCTGCCCAGCTATGAAACACCAACGGCCACAAGACTTCAATTACCCTCAGATCTGACAAGCTCACAGAAACAGCCAAGTCGCTGATCCCGGAAGCAGTGGGCATGGTTAACAAACAACAGTGACCTCAGGGTGATCTAGGAAGCCCACATTCATGCTGCTTAATGTCTATTACAAAAAAATTTTAAATTTATGAAGAGTTATATAACTCAACAACAAAAGAAAAAATAATAACAATCCTATTAAAAAGTGGGTAAAGGATCTGAATAGTCACTTCTCCAAAGAATACATATAGATGGCCAATAGACATATGAAAACATGTTCAACATCTCTAATTGTCAGAGAAATGAAAGTTAAAACCACAATGAGGTATCACCTCACACCAGTCAGAATGGCTATCATCAATAAATCAACAAACAAGTTCATGAGGATATAGAGAAAAGGGAACACTTGTGCATTGTTGGTGGGACTGCAGACTGTTGTAACCACTGTGGAAATCAGAATAAAGTATCTTCAAAAAATTAAAAATGGAACTTCCTTATGACCAAGTAATTCCACTTCTGGGAATAACCTGAAACACTGATTTGAAAGAACATACGCGACCCTATGTTTATTGCAGCATTATTTACAATACCCGAGATTTGAAAGCAGCCCAAATGCTCATGAGTAGATGTGTGGATAAAAAGATACGGTATTTTACACAATGGAATACTACTCAGCCATAAAAAAAGAAATCTTATCTTTTATAATAACATGAATGGACCTGGAGATTATTATGCTCAGTAAAATAAGCCAGTCAGAGAAAGACAAATACCATATGATTTCACTTATATGTGGAATGTAATGAATAAAATAAACAAACAAAATTGAAACAGACTGAGGGTACAGAAAACAGATTGACAGCTGTCAGAGAGTAAGGTGGTTGGGGAACTGGGTGAAAAGGTAAAGGGTTTAATAAAACATTCAAGCACACAGACAACAGTGTGGTGATTAAAGAGGGAAAGGGGCAGGAGGGGAGGTAGAAGAGGATAAAGGGGTGATAACTGGTGACAGAAAGAAACGTGACTTTGGATGGTGAACACAGAGAGGATGTGTTATATAGAATAGAAACCCGCCCTGGCCGGTTTGGCTCAGTGGTTAGAGCGTCGACCTGCGGTCCTGAGAGACCCGCGTTCGGTTCCCGCTAAGGGCATGTACCTCGGTTGCAGTTTGTCCCTGGCCCTGGTCGGTCATGCGGGTGGCAGCCACTCAATGTGTCCCTTTCACATCGATGTTTCTCTCTCTGTTCCTCTCTCTCCCTCCGACTCTACCTGACCAAAAAAATGGGAAAATGTCCTCTGGTGAGAATAAAAAAAAAAAAAAAAAAAAAAGAATAGAAACCCATATAATTGTATTAACCCATCTGACCCAAATAAATTCAATAAAAATAAAAATAAATAAATGCATAGAACTCCTGGAAGACACTAAAAACAATTACCCCACTGAAATCTAATATTTTGCTTCGTTGTTTTCATTTTTTATTTATTTATCTTTTAAATTGTTTTTTGTTAATTTATTTTTATCACAGATGTTTCTCCTTGTTTCCCCCAGACACCCTCCTCCCCATTCCCACCACCCCATGCCCGGCTCTGCTGTTCATGTCCATCGGTTATGCGTATGTGCATATAAGCTCTGTGGTTTATCTCTTCCCTCCTCCCACCACCCCCTCTTCTGAGGGTTGTCAATCTGTACCCTACTTCCACGTCTCTGGGTCTACTCAGTTCCTCAGACTGTTATGTTCATTATATTCCACAAATAAGTGAGATCATGTGATATTTGCCATTCTTTGCTTGGCCTGTTTCCCAGAGGATAATACTTTCCAGGTCCCTCCATGACGTCTCAAAGTATAAGAGATCTTTCTTTCTTACAGCTTCATAGTACTCCATTGTGTATATGTACCACAGCCTTCTTATTCATTCGTCTACTGACGAACATATGGGCTGTTTACAGATCTTAGCTATTGTAAACAGTGCTGCTAACGAAATGGGGGTACGTATATTCTTTCTGATTGGTGTTTCAGGATTCTTAGGGTATATTCCTAGAAGTGGGATCATTGGATCAAATGGCAATTCAATTTTTAATTTTTTGAGGTAACACCATAGTGTTTTCCATAGTGGCTGCACCAGTCTGCATTCCCACCAGCAGTGTACTAGAGTCCTCTTTTCTCCACACCCTTGCCAACACTTGTTGTTTGATGATTTGTTGATGGCAGATATTCTGACAGGTGTGAGGTGACACCTCATTGTTGTTTTAATTTGCATCTCTCTGATGATTAGTGATGTTAAGCATTTCTTTATATGTCTCTTGGCCATTTGTATGTCCTGTTTGGATACGTGTCAATTTAGCTCCTCTGCCCATTTTTTAATTGGGTTCTTTGTCTTCCTTTTGTTGAGTTGTATGAGTACTCGAAAATTAACCCCTTATCTGATATATCATTGGCAATTATGCTCTTCCATACAGGGGGTTGTCTTTCAATTTTGATGGATGCATTTTTTGCTGTGTAGAAGCTTTTTAGTTTGATGTAGTCCCATGTGTTCAATTTTTCCTTTGTTTCTGTTGCCTTAGGTGATGTATCAGTGAAAATTCTGCTGAGTATGATGTCTGACATTTTGTTGCCTACATTTTCTTCTAGAATTTTTATGGATCCATGGGTCACATTTAAGTCTTTTATATATTTTGAGTTTATTCTTGTGTATGGTGTAAGTTGATGGTCCAATTTCATTTTTTTACATGCAGCTGTCCAATTTTCCCAACAACATTTATTAATGAGGCTGTCTTTACTCCATTATATATTCTTGCCTCTTTTGTCAAATACTAATTGAGCATAATGTCTTGGGTCCATTTATGGCTTTTTTATTCTGGTGCATGGTCTATATGCCTGTTCTTGTGCCAGTACCAGACTGTTTTGATAATAGTCGCTTTGTAGTATAACCTGATATTCGGTATTATGATCTCACCTACTTTTCCTTCTTTTTCAAGATTGTTGTGGCTATTTGGGGTCTTTTTTGCTTCCATATAAACTTTTGAAATATTTGTTCTAGTTCTGTGAAATATGTCATTGGTATTTTGATGGGGATTGCATTGAATTTATAGATTGCTTTGGGTAGTATGGACATTTTAATGATGTTAATTCTTCCAATCCATGAACAAGATATGTGCCTCCACTTTTTTATATCTTCCTCTACTTCTTTTTTCAATGTCTTATAGCTTTCTGCAAATAGGTCCTTTACTACTTTGGTTAAGTTTATTTTTAGGTATCTTAATTTTTTCGCTGTGATGGTAAATGGGATTTTTTGTTTTAGTTTCTCTCTTTGTGAGTTCATCATTGGTGTATAAGAATGCCATCGATTTCTTGAGTTTAATTTTGTATCCTGCTACTTTGCCAAATAACTTATTAAGACTAATAGACTTTTGATGGTGTCTTTATGGTATTCTATGTATAATATCAGGTCATCTGCAAATAATGACATTTTCACTTCCTACTTTCCAATTTGGATCCCTTTTATTTTATTTTTTTCATGTTTGATTGCTGTGGCTAAGACTTCCACTACTATGTTAAATAGGAGTGGCAAAAGTGAGCATTTCTGTCTTGTTCCTGTTCTTAAGGGAAATACTTGTAGTTTTTGCCCATTGAGTATGATGTTGGCTGAATGTCTTTCATATATGGCCTTTATTATGTCAAGATATGATCCCTCTATTCCCACATTGCTGAGCATTTTTATCAGAAATGGGTGCTTGATTTTGTTGAATGCTTTTTTGGCATCTATTGATATGACCATGTGGTTTTTATTCTTCATTTTGTTTATGTGGTGTATCACATTTATTGATTTGAGAATATTGTACTAGCCTTGCTTCCCTCGAATGAATCCCACTTGGTCATGGTGAATAATATTTTTGTTGTATTGCTGGATTCGATTTGCTAGTATTTTTTGCAGGATTTTGGCATCTATGTTCATCAGGGATATTGGTCTGTAGTTTTCTTTCTTTGTAGTGTCTTTTTCTGGTTTTGGAATTAGAATTATGCTGGCCTCATAAAATGAATTTGGAAATCTTCCTTCTTGAATTTTTTGAATTTTTTGAAATAGTTTGAGGAGAGTGGGCATTAGTCCTTCTTTGAATGTTCGATTAAACTCCCCTCTAAAAGCATTGGGGCCTGGGCTTTTGTTTGCTGGAAGAGTCTTGATTACATCTTCAATTTCATCTGTTGTTATTGGTCTGTTCAAGTTTTCTATCTCTTCCCGGTCCAGTTTGGGGAGATTATGTGTTTCTAGAAATATGTCCATTTTGCTTACATTGTCGAATTTTTTGTCATATAATTATTCATAATATTTGTTCACAATCCTTTGTATTTCTATGGTGTCAGTTATTATTTCTTCTCTTTCATTTCTGATTTTGTGTATTTGGGTTCTCTCTCTTTGTTTCTTGGTGAGTCTAGCTAAGGGTCCATCAATCTTGTTTATCTTTTCAAAAAACTAGCTCTTTGTTTCATTGATCCTTTTATTTATTTATTTATTTTTGCATTCTTTGTCATTTATTTCTGCTCTGATCTTTACTATTTTCTTCCTTCTCCTTGCTCTGGGGTTTTCTTTCTTTTTCCTTTCTAGTTCTTTAAGTTGTGAGGTCAGATAGTCCTTTAGAGATTTTTCTTGTTTCTTGAGGTAGGTCTGTGGTGCTGTGAACTTCCCTCTCAGAACTGCTTTTGTTGCATCCTATAGATTTTGTGTTGTTGTGTGTTCATTTTCATTGGTTTTCAGGAATTTATTAATTTCCTCCGTGATCTCCTCGATAATCCATTCATTGTTTAATAACATGCTATTTAGCCTCCATATTTTCTAATGTATTTGCATATTCTTGTTGCAATTGATTTCTGGTTTTATGCCATTGTGATCTGAGAAGATGCTTGATATGGTTTCAATCTTCTTGAACTTGTAGAGATTTAGTTTGTGCCCTAACATAATGTCTATCTTTGAGAATGTTCCATGGACACTTGAGAAGAATGTGAATTCTGTAGTTTTGGGGTGTAATTCTCTATAGATACCTATTAAATCCATTTGGTCTAGTGCTTCATTTAGAGTCTCTGTTTCCTTGCTAATTTTTTGTCTAGAGGATCTATCCAGTGCTGTCAACGGGGTGTTGAAGTCCCCTGCTATGATTTTATTGCTGTCAATTTCTCCTTTGAAGTCTTTTAGAAGAGTTTTAATATATTTTGGTACTCCTATATTGGGTGCATATATGTTTACCAAGGTTATATCTTTCTGTTGGATAGATCCTTTAATATTATGTAGTGGCCTTCTTTGTCTCTAGTTATGGCCTTCATTTTGAAATCTATTTTTTCAGAGATGACTATTGCTACCCCAGCTTTTTTTTCTTTTCTGTTTTATTGAAAGATTTTTTTCCATCCCTTCACTTTCAACCTATGTGAGTCTTTTGTTGTGAGGTGGGTCTCCTGTAAAGAACATATAGATGAGTCATGAATTCTTAATCAATCAGTTACTCTGTGTCTTTTTATGGGAGCATTTAATCCATTTAAGGTGATTATCAATATGTACTCATTTATTGCCATTTTTGCTTAGTATGGTTCTATTTTTCTTCTTATTTCTTCTACTAATTACAGTAGTCCTTTTAACATTTCTTGCAGTGCTGGTTTGGAGCTAATGTGTTACCTTAGTCTTTTTTTTATATGGGAAGCTCTTTATTTGACCTTCTATTTTGAATGATAGCCTTGCTGTGTAGAGTAGGCTTGGATTCAGATCTTTGTTTTTCATGACCTTGATTACTTCATGCCCTTTCCTTGTGGCCTGTTTCTGTTGAGAAGCCAGTTCATAGCCTTATGGGGGTTCCTTTGTAAGTAACCTGTTGCTTATGTCTTGCTGCTTTTAGGATTCTCTCTTTGTCTTTAATTTTTGGCATTTAAATTATTATGTGTCTTGGTGTGGGCCTGTTTTTGTTCTTCCTACTTGGGGCTCTCTGTGCTTCTTGAACTTAAATGCCTTTTTCCTTCACCAAATTAGGGAAGTTTTCTGTCACTATTTCTTCAAATATATTCTCTAACCCTTGCTCATTTTCTTCTTCTTTGGGGACTCCTATGATCCAAATGTTATTATGTTTCCAGTTGTCCCACAGTTCTCTTAAGCTGTTTTTCTGTTTTTTAATTGTTTTTTCTATTTGGTTTTCTGATTGGTTGATTTTTTCTACCCTGTCTTCTAATTCACTGATCCGGTCCTCAGATTCCTGTACTCTGCTGTTTGGACCTTCCAATGTGTTCTTTATTTCTTCTATGTCATTCTTCATTTCTTCTCGGTGGTTTTTAATTTCCAATTGTTTGATTTTTCAACATTTCTGTGTCTTTACTCATGGTGTTGATGTCCTTACTCATGCTGTTGAGGTTCCTCAATATCATGGCTCTGAATTCTAGCTCTGTTAACTTGCTTACTGCACTTCATTTATCTCATCTTCAGTAGAGGTCTCTTGTTCTTTTATTTGTCATTTGTTTCTTTGTTTCATCATTTTGCCTATCTCAGTGGGCTTTGGATTCTGCCAAATGTTCTCTGTGGTTTTTGGTGATCTGCTGTTTGTGGCTCCCTCTATTGGGTTTGGATGAGAGTGGGGGGACCCACCTTAAACACCACTGTCAAGTCTTACTTACTTGGGTAGAGTTGCAAGCCCAGGAATGGTTCAGTTATTCTCTACTTTTTTGCCTGGAGGCTATTAGTCGTGGTTACTTGAAGAACCTTGGGTTCTCAGTTGAATGAAAATCTTCCTCAGGTGTTCAGAGTTAAGGGGATTTCCTCAGGGTGGGGAAGATGCTGGTGGTTATTTGGCCTCAATTTTCATTTCAATGGCCCCCCAGGTGGGGTTGAATCCCTGAGGGAGGGGCTACCACCTCTCCCCAGAGCCCAGGGAAGGAGTAAGATGGCCACAGTCATGTGTGGCTGCAACTCAGCAAAAGCTCTAAGCACCCTCCAAATCCAGAGTGTCCCCACACAGTTCCAGTCCAGAGTCCAGTCTGCACTCCCTCTGCCTGAGCCCAAGATGAGTGACTTTGGCTTTTTCCCGATGATTTGTCTTTATTTTAATTGTAATTCCAGTTTGGTCCTGGAGATAACCTGTGTAGCTTCCATTCTCTCTGCTGCCATTTTGGAATCTCCTACTTTGTTGTTTTAAAAGGCAGCAGATCCCAGGAAGGAATAGCAAACCAAACACAGTAAAGCCTTGATTTTGTGGACCTCAATTTAATGAACTTTTGATTTAATGGACAAAATTTCTGGTTTGTATGTCATATATGACAATTAACACCCTGTTAATTTTAATTTTAAAATGTTTTTAACTGAGATTTGCTTATAATTAAACTAACACGCTTTTTGTTGTTGATGTTGTTAATTCACTGTTATCTTTAACAAATTTTATTAAATAGATCACATGTCAAAAAAACACTAAAATCATAAATAAATAAAGTTACATATCTAGAGTTACAGTCTAGTCTATATATTTAAGTCTGAGAGTCACAGCTTGTAAAGAATGCTCCACGAATAGTTAGCATGTGATCACATGGCACGGTGTGCAATAATTGGCTCTGTTGTCCAGTGGTGTGACTTTCTGCACCTGAAGATATTTTTCCATTTATTTATTTATTTATTTATTTATTTATTTATTTATTTATTTATTTATTTATTTTTATCCTCACCCAAGGACATTTTTGCATTTATCTTCAGATAGAGTAGGAGGGAGGGGGGAGAGAGAGAAACATTGATGTGAGAGAGACACACCGAGTGGTTGCCATCTACATAACCCCAACCAGGGCTAGGGACAAATTGCAACCGAGTTACATACCCTCAGTGGGAACCGAACCTGGAACTGTCAGTCCTCAGGCGACAGTCTAACCGTGAGCCAAACTGGCCAGGGCCGTTTTTTTTTTTTTTTTAAATGAGTGTAGAAGAAGGATGGGGAGAGAGAAAGAAGAAAAAAAAAAAATCATCGATGTGTCCTTAAGTGACATTGGAAGTGTATTTTTTGTACCTATTTTTTGGAAACGTTTGAGTAGAATTAGTATTAATTCTCCTTTGAATTGTGGTAGAATTCACCAGTAAAATTTTCTGGACCTAAACTTTTGCTTGTTGGGAAGATTTGATTACTGTTCTAATTTTTTTTTTCATCACTGTTCAGTCTTGTTCAGTTGTATGCTTCTAGAAATTTATCCATTTCTTTTAGATAGTTTAATTTGTTACCCTATTATAGTAGTATCTTTTGACCTTTTATATCTCTCCTTTTTATATTTCTGTAACATCTTTTGTATCTAATTTTATTTGTTTGAGTCCTTTATCTCTCTTTTTATTTTATTTTTTTATGAGTTTTTCAATTTTGTTTCTATTTCAAAGAACCACCTCTTTTACTGGTTTCTCTTGTCTTTTCTAAAATAGATTACATTTTAGAACACTAAACGAGCCAATAAATTTAAGAGGCTTGAAACCATATTAAACTTCTTTCCAATAACAGTGTTATAAACTAAAAATTAATTAACAAAGAAAACTGAAAAATTACTAAAAATGTGCAGATTAAACAACATGCTACTGAAAAAGAGGGAACACACAAGAACTGAAAAGACAAATAAAAATGGATATGTAACATGCCAAAATTTATGGGATATAGCAAAAGCAATCCTAAGATGTAAGTTCATAGCAATAAATCCCTACTTCAAAAAAAAAAAAAAAAAATCTTAAATGAAAAACTAATTTTTCACCATAAGGTACTAGAAAAAAAAAAGAAAAGATGGAACCCGAAGTTAGTAGAAGAAAGGACATTATAAAGATTTGAGCAAAAATCAGTGAAATGAAGAATAAAAATAAAATAGAAAAGATCAATGAAATTAAGAATAGATTATTTATAGCTTTTTTTTCCTTGTAATTTTTTTGTCTGATTTTATTAAGGCAATACTAGCCTCACAGGATGAATTTGAAAGTAGTTTTCTTTTTTCTTTTTTATGAAAGACATTATAGGGAGTTGGTTTAATTTATTTCTTACATGTTTGGGAGAATTAATCATTGAACCCATCTTGGACTGGTGGTTTCTCTTCTGTAAGTCTATTAATTTTCAATGAATTTTCCTTATTGGATATAGGCCTGTTCAGACTGTCTATTTTTTCTTGTTTGAGTTTTGGTATATTGTGTCTTTCAACAAATTGGTTAATTTCATCTAAATTATCAGATATATTTGCAGAGAATTTCATAACATTTCTTTATTGTCCTTGTAGTCTCCATGGGCTCTGTAGTGATGTCCTCGCTGCCATTTCTGATATTAGTAATTTTTGTCCTCTCTCTCTATTTTCTTACTTGGTCTGGCTAGAGTCTTAGAAATGTTATTGTTTATTTTACTACACCAGCTTTTGGTTTAGATGATTTTATCTACTGATTTTTTTGAATATATATATTCTCTTTATATATAATTAATTTATTAATTATATATAATTTATTAATTATATATCATTTGTATGTATAATTAAATTATATAGTATTTATTATTTATATCTTCTGTCTTCTGTTTACTTTGTATTTATTTATTTTGGTTTTTTATGTGGATACTTAAAGTAATGATTTCAGATCTTTCTTTTTTCCAACATTCACATTCAATGCTATTAATTTCTCTCTCTCTCTCTCTCTCTCTCTCTCTCTCTCTTTAACTCTCACCCAAAGACAAGGTTTTACTGAATTTTTCAGAGAAAGAAGAAGAGAAAGAGAAACTCCAATGTGATAGTGATACATGTATTGGTTGCCTCTCTCATGTGCCTGACTGGTGATTGAACCCGCAACCTGGATATGTGTCCTCACCAGGAATGGAAACATGACCTTCTGATGTATGGGACTATGCTCTAATCAACTGAACCACACCAGCCAGGGCAATGTTATTAATTTTCTTCTAAACATTGCTTCAGCTCATTGCACAAATTTTGATAGGTTGTATTTTCACTTTTATTTTAAAATATTTTAAAATTGTTATTAAGTTTTTTTCAACCCATGTGTTATTTAAAAGTTTACTGCTTAAGCCCTGGCCGGTTTGGTTCAGCAGTTAGAGCGTCGGCCTGCGGTCCTGAGAGACCCGGGTTCGGTTCCTGCTAAGGGCACATACCTCCGTTGCAGTTTGTCCCCGGCCCTGGTCGGTCGTATGGGTGGCAGCCACTCGATGTGTTCCTTTCACGTCGATGTTTCTCTCTCTCTCTGTTCCTCTCTCTCCCTCTCACTCTACCTGAACAAAAAATGGAAAAATGTCCTCAGGTGAGGATTAAAAAAAAAAAAATTTACTGCTTAATCTCCATGTATCTTGGGATTTTTCAATTACCTTTCTGCTATTGATTTCTAGTTAAATTCCACTGTGGTTTGGGAACAGACAGTATGATTTTTATTCTTTTAAATTTGTTAAGTTGTGTTTTAAGGCCCCAAAATAGTATATTTTGGACAATGTTTTATGTTAGCTTGAGAAAAATGTATATTCTGCTATTTTGGGAAGATATAGCTTACAGATATCAATTATATGTAGTTGTTGAGTTCAACTATGTCTGCTGGATCAGTTCATCTGTGAGAAAGAGGTGTTACAATCTCTAAGTGTCATAGTGGGTTGATCTATTTTTTCTTGAAGTTCATTCAGCTTTTGCCTCATGCTCTGTTGTCAGGCACATACCTATTAAGAATTATTTTGTCTACTTAGACACTTATCCCCTTTATTACTTTGTAATATTTCTAATAATTATTTTTACTTTGAGTCTGTTTCATCTGAAATTAATTCAGCTAGTCATGCTTTTTTATTAGCATAGCATAGTTTTCTTTATATATATATATATATTTTTTTTTTCTTTCTTTCTTTCTTTCTTGATTTTAGAAAGAGAAGAAGGGAAGGGGAGAGAGATGGAAACATCCATTAGATAGAACATCAATTGGCCACCTCCTGCATACCTCACACTGGGGATTGGGCCCACAACCTGGGCATGTGCCCTGATTGGAAATCGAACGGGAGACCTCTTGGTGCATGGGTCGATGCTCAACCACTGAGCCACACTGGCTGAGCCAGCATACTTTTCTTCATCCATATACTTTAATTTATGTGTCTTTATGTGATTTTATTGTAAACAACTTAGAGTTGTGTCTTGTTTTTTGATGCACTCTGACAATCTGTTTTTTTAATAGGTCCATTTAGTCTATTGGCATTCAAAGTGATTATTGATATAACACGATTGATATCTATCACATTTGCTACCATTCCCAAACATTTTTGGCTTTGTCTTTTGTTTCCTACTCCTTTTCTGACTTTTGTGGTTGTAATTGAGTATTTTGTATAATTTTATTTCTCTCTCTCTTAGCATAGAAGTTATACTTCTTTTAAATAAAACAACAACAATTTTTAAATGGTTGCCCTAGAGTT
Organism: Molossus molossus; assembly: GCF_014108415.1. NCBI lineage: Eukaryota > Metazoa > Chordata > Mammalia > Chiroptera > Molossidae > Molossus > Molossus molossus. The sequence goes on along the minus strand of NW_023425351.1, from coordinate 5,346,550 downwards.
GCAATATACATTGACAATAAATCCATTATACCTTTCATTATATTATTATGTAGTGTGAAAATCTAATAATAAAACAATTCTAATTTCTTGCTTTTATACATTGTTTAACTATTATTCATTTTATATGTAAATACTTATATATAAGCATATATATTATGATATATATAAGTACACATATTCAAATACATGTTTCTATTATTTGAACAAACTGTTACTTGTTATATCAATTAAGAATAAGAAAAATAAAAGTGGTTTTGTTTTTTTGTTTGTTTGTTTTTCACCTTCCCTTGTTCCTTCTTCTGTGCCAGCCCCTCCTTTACACAGATCCAGGCTTCAGGGCTCTCTTAAGTTTCTTCCCACGAAAGAACTCCCATTAACATTTCTTACAATATTGGTCTACTAGCGATAATTATTTTTTTAAGTTTAGTTTGTCTGGGCAAGTTGTTATAGTTTCTTCAATTTTGAAGGATAATTTTTCAAGGAACAGAACTCTGGGTTGGTTATTCTTTTTTTCTTAACACTTCAAATACTTCACTCTGTTCTCTTATTTAAATTGTTTCTGAGGAGAAGTTAAATATAATTCTTATTTTTGTTTCTCTGTAAGTAAAGTATTATCCTCCTTCTGATTTATTTAAGAATTTCTCTTTATCTTTGATTTTCTATAAGTTGAAAATAATTTCTGGGCTATTTTTTTGAGGTGGGGGTTTTATCTTGCCTGGTGTTCTCTGAGCTTTTGGGGTATAATGGTTTAACATCTGACACTAACTTGGAAAAACGTTCTAGTCGTTATTTTAAAAATTATTTCTCTGTTCCATTCCCTCTTTCTTCTTTAGATTTTCCTACTATGCCTGTATTGCACCTTTGTAGGTTTCACATGGTGCTGGAATAGTTGTTTAGTTGTTGTTGATTTTTAGTCTTTGTTCTTGTTCTTTTTTGTATAAACACTACTTTAGCTGCATTCCACAGACTTTAGTATATTTCTGCTTTCCAAGATGGTATTGAAAAATTATTTAGCTCAGATTATTTCCTCAGCTACATCCAGTCTGCTAACAACCCCAGTGAAGATATTTATTTTCATTACAGTTTTTTATTTAACATTTTTTAAAGATTTACTCTGCTTACATTGTGTATCTGTGATTGAATGCTGTCTACCATTAGAGACCTGTGCATATTAATAATGTTTGTTTAAATTTTCTATCTAGTAATATCAACATTCTCACCATGTCTGGTTTTGATGTTCACTTTCTCTCTTCAGTTTGTGTTTTTACCTTTTGGTATGCCATGTGTTTTTCCTGATAGCTGAAAATAATGCCCTAGGTATAAGAAAAGGTTGTAATAGGCTTTGTGTCATGTTTTGATGAAGTGAGGGGAGAAGCAGTGTTCTACACTCTCATGATTAATTCTCTGTATCTAATGAGCCTATGCTTCTGCAGTGATTCTCCCAAGTGTTTTTCGGCGTTATTCCTCTCCTTTCAGGAAGTAGAGTGACTGGCTTTGAATAATTCTCTTCCCCAGATGGGTTAGGCTCTGGTTAACTAGATTACCCTGAGGGCAGCTCTTTTGGGGATAACAGTGCTCGGGCATCTTTCACACTGGTTCCGTTTTCCCTGCCAGGGAGTACATCTGAAACTTACTCCGGAACCTAGTACATGTCACTCCTGGATGTGACTCTCACAGTACTGGGGGCGTTAACTCCCCATGACTAAGTCCCCTACTCTTTAACCTCAATGTTGTCCACTCTGAACCTACAGTAATGATTAATTAGTTCTGGCTTGCTGCCTCAGCACTGGGTTCTGTGATGGTTTCCAGTATCTGCTCTGGGAAGCTGCACCTCCCTTCCCTGCAGCCTGTCCTTTTACCCCATGGGTGGCAGTGTGCCCTGTGAACTCCCGTCTCTACAGGTTTAAGAAAAGGTGTTGAGTTTTCAGTCTGTTCAGTTTTTTACTTGTTAAACTGAACTAGTAACTTCCAAGGTTTTTACATGCAGCATCAGACACTGGAAGTCTGGCTTATCTTTTCATTATTGTAAAACTGTCTTTCAAAAAGCCAAAGTATAAAATTTTGCTATACCTAGTTTATAATTGTTTTAATGTGTCATATCTAAAAAAATCTTTGTTTAATTCAAGGTTAGATGTTTTCTCTTATGTTTTATTTATTTATTTACCTAGTTTGCTTGTAAGTATAGATATGCAATTGCTTTAGTGATGTAAATACATACATAGGTGTGTGAGTGTGTGTGTGTGTGTGTATACATGTGTTTGTTTATTTTATTTTGGAAAATTTATCTTTCTCCATTCAATTCCCTTTAAATTTTCTTGAATATATATGTTAACCATATATTTATAAAAATATAGAAGTCTAACCAGTGTGGCTCAGTGGTTGAGCGCCAACTCATGCACCAAGAGGTCTCCAGTTTGATTCCTGGTCAGGGCACATGCCCAGGTTGTGGGCCCAATCCTCAGTGGGGGCATGCAGGAGGCGGTCAATCGATGTTCTCTCTCATCAATGTTTCTCTCTCTCTCTCTCCCTCTTCCTTCCTCTCTAAAATTAAAAAAGAGAAAACATTTAAAAATAAATAAAAATAAAAATATATAGAATGCTTTCTATAGTGTTCTAGTGTTCTATTTTTCTATCATTATGCCAATTTCACATTTTTTTAAATTTAAAGTAAACCTTGAGGAAGTAGTGTTAATCCTCTTTTTTCATTTTGTTCAAAATAGTTTATTTTATTCTAAGTTGTTACTATTCTTTCTTTTAAATTAGTTTTTCTTTTTGCTGTTTGATTTGCTGTTGCCTGCTATCTTGTCTTCAAATTGCTGATTTGATCCTCTGCTTCATCTAATCTGTTGATTTCTTCTAGTGTTTTTTTTTTATTTCAGTTATTGTATCTTTCAGTTCTGACTGATTCATATTTGTGTTCTATCTCTTTGTTGAAGTTCTTACTGAGTTCTTTTTTTTTTTCCAAGTTCATTGAGCAGCTTTATAAACAATATTTTAAACTTTTTATCTGGTAGGTTGCTTGTCTCTGTTGTTTTTAGTTTTTTTTTTTTTCTAAAGTTTTTCTTGTTCTTTCACTTGGGGCATATTTCTTTGTCTGCTTATTTTAGCTTATTTTAGCTCACTCACTGTGTTTATTTCTATGTATTAGGTATATCCTGTCTCTCTCTCATTAAAGACTAGAAGGTGTCTAGTGGGACTCAGTGGCCCAGTCCCCAGTCACCGGAATCTCATTCTGTATGCTGTGCGTTGTCGCGCCCTGAGGAGGGCGCTGGGAGACTAAGAAAGACCCAGAGACATGACAGAGAGAAAAGCTGGGGCAAGTGGGACACTGCTCCCTGATGGAGAAACAGTGACCCCGAGCTAGCTCAGCCAGCTTATTGTATAGCCAATCGAAGTGTGTGTGGGGGGGGGCGGTTCAAAGCTTCATTATTTTCAAACACCAGATGTTTCCATCGGCCTCTGAGCTCAAGGTCCAGACTGTCTATACATAATTGCCCACGGCTCAGAAGGCTCCTGCGTGGGCCTTGCCAGCAGACAGGGTCAACAAGTGGCCTTGGGCAGAAAGCTCCTGGGTGAGCTCTGCAAACACCACAGGGTCTTGCCTGTAGCACAGAAGGCTCCTGGGTGAGCCTTGCAAACACCACAGGAGCAACAAGAGACCTTGGCTCAGCCGCCCTCCGCAGTGCATGCCCTCTTGTTGCAGTTGGGCCTGGGTCGTTGAGGGCACATCTTTGGGTGGGGTTGACCCTCCAGCTGACTGACTGTTAATGCCAGCCCGGATTTCAGAGAGTAAGCTGCTGTGGTTCCTATTGCCCCTAGCAGAAATCACGTTACTGGGCTCTGGTCTCAGCCAACACTGACCACCAGGTATATTGGTTACAGAGCTGGTTGGGTGAAAATCTACCATAGACCAAAGCCAGCCTCCTGGTATATTGGGTTGAAATCTTTTAGGAGGGGTTCTGGTGTGGGCCAAGTTCAGTCACTGCTACTTCTGGGGACTTGATGGAAGTTGAGGCCAGCCACCACTTGGGCGAGACTTGGGGCCACTTAGGTGGAGTTACAATGCAAGGTGAGGCCAGCTGCCACTTGTGATGGACTTGGTGGTGCATAATTGGAGCTAAGATGTCAGTCAGCACCAGCCGCCATTTGTGCTGTGCTTGGGGCCACTCAGTTGGAGCTCAGTTGTGAGCCAATGCCAGCGGCCACTTGTGTCGGACCTGGAATCATGTGGTGGGCACCATGATGTGAGCGGACTCTAGTCAGCACTTGTGCCAGGCTTGAGGCTGCTTGGTAGGGTCTACAACACGCACCTAGGCTGGTGGCTGTTTGTGTGGGTCTGTGGTCTTTGAATGAGTCTGCAACAGAAACCAAGACAGGCTGTTCATGTCGGGAAGCCCAGGAAGAGGCTAGGACCTGGAAGTGAATAGGTGGGCAGGGTCTGAGGAAATCCCCAGGGCAGGGCAGTGTCAGCCAAGTGGAGAGCACAGGTTTGGTGTCTGCCTGTGATGGGCTGGGCGATGGGAGGAGAGCTCCACAGCGAACAGGGGTGCCTGCCAGCACTCTCGCTCCGGGGAGAGAGTGGGCTTCATCCCTGCTCCGCCAACCCTTGCTCTGAAATTAGCCAATTCAGTGCTTCTCGTGTATCCCTGGCACTTTTCCATCTGCTGCCCCTGTGCTGGATCTCAGAGCAAGTGAGCCTGTGAGACAGTGAGTCAGTGCCCCGTCTCTCGCAGCCCCTTGTCTTTCTCAGATGTAATCTCGGCTGGTTTTCAAAGCCAGGTACTAGGAGCCTCCTCTTCCCAGAACTGGTGCCCTGAGATGGGGAGGTTGACGTGCAGCTGGGACCTCCTGCTCCTGCTCCTGCTCCTAGCGGAGCTCTTCCTCCTGTAATTGCCACACCATCGCTTGGTCCATGTTCACATCCCTTCCCCCTGGCTTGATACGCCTCTTCTTTACATGCTTATTTATACAAACTCTGTTCAGCTAATCTTCGAGTGCTTCTAAGTGATGATTGCTCTATAACTGAGTGGTAATTCTGATATAATCATAGGAGCAGGATAGCTCAGAGTTCATGTACTCTGACTCCACCTGCACCTTTCTTTTTAAATAAGCATGGTCGTTTGTGTCTCTAAAAGAAATTATTCTTTTTATGGAATTTCTTGAGTTATGGGTGTGAAGTTATTTATAATAATCTCTTTCTGTTTAACATCAGTAGGATATGTACCAATTCTCCTTTCTTCCAACAACCAGTCCTGATCCAGATTTTCGTTCCTCAAGGAACCAACTGATTCGGCTTCGCTGATTTCTGTTTTGTGTTTTATTGATTTCTACTGCAATTTTAAATTTTCTTTTCTGTTGCTTACTTTTATTGTATTTTCTGTTCTTTTCCTAGGGACTTAAGATCACAGCCAGTCATTGATTTTAGAGCTTTATTGTTTTAAATGGAGGCGTTTGTGGCTACAAATTCCCCCTACATACTATTTCAGCATTCTACAAACTTCGATATGTGGGCTTGTTCTGTATGTTAGATTTTTTTCCTTATGCATGAAGAAAGGCTGGCTTTCTCGCTCCAGCTTCCTTCTCAAGACACCCCCTACCTGAACTGCCATTACTAGGTTAGTCTTGTAGAGGGCGTTGGCACGTGACAGACAGCGGAATGCTTGAAACATATCAAAGTCCCAATTTGTTACAATAGCTTACATGGCCCTTAAAGTCACCGTTGTTTTTTCTTCATCTATATAGAGCCCCATTGGCTGTGACAAACCCAGTGTTTTTCCTTGCCAGTTCTTATACTAAGCATATATGTCAGAGAGAAAAATGGCTGGTGACTTCTACCCAGAGTACTTCACTTTTCAAAATTTAATCTCTTTAGATTCCTTTGAATCCACATATCTATGAAGGCTTTGAAAATATACACATATACCTTGGAGATGTTGCAGGTTTTGGTTCCGAATTACCAAAATAAAGCACATTTTGCAATAAGGTGAGTCACAAACATGTATTTGTTTTGCGGGTGCATATAAAAGTTACGTTTATACTATACTTCAGTTTACTAAGTATGCTATAGCATTATGCTTTAAGAACTAATGTACATATCTTACTTTTAAAATAATTTATTGGTTAAAAAAAAACAGACTCAGAAAATGGCAGCACAGTGAATGGAAGCTACACAGACCATCTCCCAGGACCAAACTGGAATTACAATGAAAATAAAGACAAATCGTCAGGAAAAAGCAACAGAAAAGTAGCTTGGAGGACCACATAACCAGGGTGACTGACTCGATCCTGGTAGGACTACGGAGGCACAAGAGGGGGGCTGGGAGCCCATGGTCAACAGCCGCCTTAGCTGGAAGCAGAGCCCTTAGGTGTGAGCAGCGGCCTTAGCTGTGAGTGGCGCCCTTGGGTTACACTACCAAGTGGCTGGTGCAGAGCCAGGACAGAGGCTAAAATAGCCACCGCCACTTACCTTGGGTTCTGGCAGAGGGAGGGCAAACTGGACTGGAACTGTGTGGTGACACTTGGGATATGGAGGGCATTCAGAGCATTTGCTGAGTTGCAGCCACACAGGAATTGCAGCCTGTGGTCTTCTTACTCCTTCCCAGGGCTTTGAGTAGAGGTGGTGGCCCCTCTCTCAGAGATTCAATCCCACCTGGTGGCCATTGAAATGCAAATTGAGGCCCATTAACAACCAGTATCTGACCCACTCTCTGAAAATCCCCTTACTCTGATCACCTGAGGGAGTTTTTCATTCAACTCAGAAGCCAAGGTTCTTTAGGTAACCACAACTGATAGCCTCCAGGCAAAAAGCTAGAGGATAACTGTACCATCCCTGGGCTAGCAACTCTAACCAGGAAAGTAAGACTTGACAGTGGCGTTTAACGTGGGTCCTCCCTGGCTCATCCAAACCCAGGAGAAGGAGCCACAAACAGCAGAACACCAACACCCACAGGGAAAGTTTGTCAGGCTCCAAAACTCACTGTGATAGCCAAAATGGTGAAACACAGAAACAAAAGCCAAATGAAAGAACAAGAGATATCTAACGAAGATGAGATAAATGAGGTGCAGTTAAGCAAGTTAACAAAACTAGAATTCAGAGCCATGATCTTGAGGAAGCTCAACAGCATGTGTAAGGACATGAGCACCATGAGTAAAGACATAGAAATGTTGAAAATCAACCAGTTGGAAATTAAAAACCACCGAGAAGAAATGAAGAATGATTTACCAAAAATAAAGAACACATTGGAAAGTCTAACTAGCAGAGTAGAGGAAGCTGAGGACCGGATGAGTGAATTAGAAGACAGGGTAGAAAAAAATCAACCAATCAGAAAACCAAAAGGAAAAAATAATTTAAAAACAGGAAACCAGCTTAAGAGAACTGTGGGAAAACTGGAAACATAATAACATTAGCATCATAGAAGTCTCCCAAGAGGAAGAAAGAGCAAGTGTTAGAGAATATATTTGAAGAAATAGTGACAGAAAACTTCCCTAATTTGGTGAAGGAAGAAGGCATTCAAGTTCAAGAAGTATAGAGAGCCCCAACTAAGAAGACCCCAAACAGGCCCACACCAAGACACATGGTAATCAAAATGCCAAAAAATTAAAGACAAAGAGATAATCCTAAAAATAGCTAGAGATAAGCAACAGGTTACCTACTAAGGAAACCCCATAAGGCTCTCAGCTGACTTCTCAACAGAAGCACTACAGGCCAGAAGAGAATGGCATGAGGTAATCAAGGTCATGAAAAACAAGTATCTGAATCCAAGACTACTCTACCCAGCAAGGCTATTATTCAAAATAGAAGGTCAAATAAAGAGCTTCCCAGACTAAAAAAAAAAAAAAAAAGAATAGGCTAAGGGAATACATTAGCACCAAATCAGCACTGCAAGAAATGTTAAAAGGACTGCTGTAATTAGCAGGAGTAATAGGAAGAAAAATAGAACCACACTAAACAAAAATGGCAATAAATAAGTACATATCAATAATCACCTTAAATGTAAATGGATTGAATGCTCCCATAAAAAGACACAGAGTAGCTGATTGAATAAGAAAGCACGACTCATCTATATAAGTTCTTTACAAGAGACCCACCTCACAACAAAAGACTCACATAGGTTGAAAATGAAGGGATGGAAGAAAATTTCCAAGCAAAAGGAAAGCAAAAATAAGCTGGGGTAGCAACACTCATATCTGAAAAAATAGATTTCAAAATGAAGGCCATAACTAGAGACAAAGAAGGCCACTGCATAATATTGAAATAATCTATCCAACAGGAAGATATAACCTTGATAAACATATATGTACCCAATATAGGAGCACCAAAATATATTAAAAATCTTCTGGAAGACTTCAAAAGGAGAAATAAATAGTAATACAATCATAGCAGGGGACTTGAACACCCCACTGACATCACTGGATAGATCCTCTAGACAAAAAATTACCAAGGAAACAGAGACTCTAAATGAAGCAGTAGACCAAATGGATTTAATAGATATCTACAGAGAATAACACCCCAAAAGTGCAGCATTCACATTCTTCTCAAGTGCACATGGGACATTCTCAAAAATAGACCACATGTTAGGACACAAACTAAGTCTCTACAAGTTCAAGAAGATTGAAATCATATCAAGCATCTTCTCAGAACACAATGGCATGAAACTAGAAATCAATTGCAACAAGAACACGGAAAGATATTTGAACACATGGCAGCTAAATAGCATGTTATTAAACAAAAAATGGGTTAAAGAGGAAATCAAGGAAGAAATTAAAAACTCCCTGGAAACCAATGAAAATGAACACACAACAACACAAAATCTATGGGATGCAGCAAAAGCAGTTCTGAGAGGGAAGTTCATAGCACTACAGGCCTTCCTCAAGAAACAAGACAAATTTCTAATAGACTATCTAACCTCACAACTTAAAGAACTAGAAAGCAAACAAACAAACAAACAAACAACAATAACAAAAAACCCAGAGCAAGTAGATGGAAGAAAATAGTAAAGATCAGAGCAGAAATAAATGACATGGATACCAAAAAACAATTCAAAGGATCAATGAAACAAAGAGCTGTTTTTTCTAAAAGATAAACAAGATTGATGGACCCTTGGTTAGACTCACCAAGAAACAAAGAGAGAGAACCCAAATACACAAAATCAGAAATGAAAGAGGAGAAGTAACAACTGACCCCACAGAAATACAAAAGATCATAAACAACTACTATGAACAATTATATGGCAACAAATTCAACAATCTAACCGAAATGGACAAATTTCTAGAAACACATAGTCTCCCAAAACTGGACTGGGAAGAGATAGAAAACTTGAACAGACCAATAACAACAGAAGAAATTGAAGATGTGATCAAGACTCTCCCAGCAAACAAAAGCCCAGGCCTGGTTGGCTTCACAGGGGAGTTTTACCAAACATTCAAAGAAGAACTAACACTCATTCTCCTCAAACTATTTCAAAAAATTCAAAAAGAAGGAAGACTTCCAAACTCGTTCTATGAAGACAGCATAATTCTAATTCCAAAACAAGAAAAAGACATTACAAAGAAAGAAAACTACAGGCCAATATCCCTGATGAACATAGATGCCAAAATCCTGAACAAAATACTAGCAAATAGAATCCAGCAATACAACAAAAAAATTATTCACCATGACCAAGTGGGATTCATCCCAGGGATGCAAGGCTGGTACAATATTCGCAAATCAATAAACGTGATACACCACATAAATAAAATGAAAAATTAAAACCACATGATCATATCAATAGATGTCGAAAAAGCCTTTGACACAATCCAGCATCCATTTCTGTTAAAAATGCTCAGCAATGTGGGAATAGAGGGATCATATCTTGACATAGTAAAGACCATATATGAAAGACGTAGAGCCAACATCATACTCAATGGGCAAAAACTAAAAGCATTTCCCTTAAGAACAGGAACAGGACAAGGATGCCCACTTTTGCCACTCTTATTTAACATAGTACTGGAAGACATAGCTACATCAATCAGACAGAAAGAAAAAATAAAATGGATCCAAATTGAAAAGGAGGAAGTGAAACTGTCATTATTGGCAGATGACATTATGCTATACGTAGAAAACCCCAAAGACTCCATCAAAAATTTACTAGACTTAATAAATGAATTTGGCAACGTAGCAGGATGCAAAATAATGTCAAGAAATCGATGGCATTCTTATACACCAATGATGAACTCACAGAAAGAGAAACTAAGAAAACAATCCCATTTACCTAGGAATAAACTTAACCAAAGTAATAAAGGACCTATTTGCAAAAAACTACAGGTCATTGAAAAAAGAAATATAAAAAATTGGAAGCACATACCCTATTCATGAATTGGAAGAATTAACATCATTAAAATGTCCATACTACCCAAAGCAATCTATAGATTCAATACAATTCCCATTAAAATACCACCGACATACTTCACAGAACTAGAACAAATACTTCAAAAGCTCATATGGAACCAAAAAGACCTCGAATAGCCACAGCAATCTTGAAAAAAGAAGAATGAAGTAGGAGGGATCACATTACCAGATATCAGGTTGTACTACAAAACCACTGTAATCGAAACAGCCTTGCACTGGCACAAGAACAGGCAGATAGATCAATGGAACAGAACAGAGAACCCAGAAATGGACCCAAGACAAGATGCTCAATTAATATTTAACAAAGGTGGCCTGAGCATACAGTGGAGTAAAGACAGTCTCTTTAATAAATGGTGTTGGCAAAATTGGACAGCTACATGCAAAAAAATGAAACTAGACCATCAACTTACACCATACACTAGAAAAACTCAAAATAGATAAAAGACTTAAATGTGATTCATGAATCTATAAAAATCCTAGAAGGAAATGTAGGCAACAGAATTTCAGACATTGTATGCAGCAGAATTTTCACTGATACATCACCTAAGGCAACAGAAACAAAGGAAAAAATGAACACATGGGACTACATCAAACTCAAAAGCTTTTTCACAGCAAAAGATACAATCATCAAAATGGAAAGGCAACCCACTGTATGGGAAAGCTTAATTGTCAATGATATATCATACAAAAGGTTAATTTCCAAAATATATAGAGTACTCATATAACTCAACAAAAGGAAGACAAAGAACCCAATTTAAAAATGATCAGAGGAACTAAATAGATACCTCTCCAAACAGGACATACAAATGGCCAAGAGACATGAAGAAATTCTCAACATCACTAATCATCAGAGAGATGGAAATTAAAACAACAATGAGGTATCACCTCACACCTGTCAGGATGGCCGCCATCAACAAATCATCAAACAACAAGTGTTGGCGAGGGTGTGGAGAAAAGGGGACTCTAGTGCACTGCTGGTGGGAATGCAGACTGGTGCAGCCACTATGGAAAACAATATGGTGTTACCTCAAAAAATTAAAAATTGAACTGCCATTTGACCCATTGATCCTACGAAGCCTGAAACATCAATCAGAAAGTATATATGTACCCCCATCTGTGTAGCAGCACTATTTACAATAGCTAAAATCTGGAAACAGCCCAAATGTCCATCAGTAAATGAATGGATAAAAAAGCAGTGGTACATATACACAATGGAGTACTACACAGCTGTAAGAAAGAAAGATCTCTAATCCTTTGAGACGACATGGAGGGACCTGGAAAGTATTATCCTAAGGGAAACAAATGAATCAGAGAAAGACAAGTATCATATGGTCTTACTTATTTGTGGAATATAATGAACATAACAGTCTGAGGAATGGGATATTCCCAGAGATGTGGAAGTAGGGTACAGACTGACAATCCCCTGAAGAAGGGGTGGTGGGGGAGAGATACACCGCAGAACTCATGTATGCATGAACAATGAACATGGACAACAAATGGGGACAGGGCGGGGAGGGGGGAATCAGTGGGGTGAAAAAGGAGAAACATGTGTAACAAAAATAAATTAATTAATTAAATTAAAAAAACAACAACAAAAAACAAACCAGCTAACCATCACCTGAACCTTCAGGGAGTCCTAATCTTTTGCCGTTCGGAGGGTCTTGTCTCCGTGTTGATGGTTATTGACCAATCAGGGTCATGGTTGCTAAAGCTGGGGTGGCTGTGGAAATTTCTTATAATAAAGCAACAATGCATTTTGCTGCACTGAGTGACTCATCGTTTCATGAATGTTTTCTCTATAGCATGCAATGCTCTTGAGCATTTTATCCACAATGGAATTTCTTTTAAAACTGGATTCAATTCTCCCCGCTCTCCTGCTGCCCTAACAACAGAGTTTACATAATGTTCTAAATCTGGGTTGTAATCTCAGCTGTCCTCACAGCATCTCCAGCAGGAGTAGATTCCATCGCAAGAAACCAGTTTCTTTGCTCATCCGCAAGCAGTTACTTGTCATCTGTTGAAGCTCATTATGAAATTGCAGTGACTCAGCCATGTCCTAAGGCTTATTTCAGTTCCAGTTGTCTTTTTTTTTTTTTCCTGTTTCTAAAATATCTGCCGTTACTGCCTCCGCGGAAGTCTTGAACCCTCAAAGTCATTCGGAGATTTGCCATCACCTTCTTTCAAACTCCTTTTAATGGGATATTTTGACCTCTTCCCAAGAATCAAAAATGTTTAAATGGCATGTAGAATGGTGAAGCCTTTTCAAAAGTTGGTCAATTTAATTTTTCCAGATCCATCAGAGGAATCACTGTCTGTGGTAGGTATAGACTTACAAAATATATTTTTAAAGTATACGTCTTAATGGTCAGAGTGACTCCTTGACCTATGGATGTTGTGTTAGCAGGCACAAAAACATGAATCTCTTTGTGCATCTCCATCAGAGCATTGGGAGGTCAGGTGCATTGTCAATGAGCAATACTATATATTTTAAAATTTTTAATCAGTAGGTCTCAGCAGTTGGCTTAAAATACTCAGTAAGTCATGTTGTAAACAGATGTGCTGCCATCCAGGCATTGTTCTGTTTATGGAACACATGCACAGTAGATCAGCATGATTCTTAAGGACCTTAAGATGTTGAAACAGTAAATGAGCATTAACTTCAACTGCATTAGCCCCTAACGAGAGAGTCAGCCTATCATTTGAAGATTTAAAGCCAGGCACTGACTTCTCCTCCTTAGCTAAGAAAGTCTTAGATGGTATCCATTTTCACTGAAAGGCTGTTTGTCTACATTGAAACTATGTTGTTTAATGCATGCACCTTCATTAATGACCTGAGATAGATCTCCTCGATAATGTGCTGTAGCTTCTGCGTCCGCAGTGCTTTTGCTATGGAGTCAGCTGCTTTCCTTAGCTCTCAGCCCAGCCTCAGCCAGCTTCCAACTTTCTTCTTTGGCTTTCTCATCTCTTAGCCTTCACAGAACTGAAAAGAGCTAGAACCTTGCTCTAGATCAGGCATTGGCTTCAGAGAATGTTGTGGATGGTTTAATGTTTTCTCTAGACCAATAAGTGTTTCCGTGTCATTAGTAAGACTGTTGTGCTTTCTTATCATTTGTGTGCATTGAAGCAGCACTTTGGTTTCCTACAAGCCTTGGCCTCTGCACTCACAGCTTGGCCACCTGAGCGGGGACCCAGCTGTCAGCCCTCCTCGGCTTTGTGTCCCCGTCCTCACTCAGCTTAATCATATCCAGCTTTCGATTTAAAGTGAGAACCATGTAACTTTTTTCTTTCACTTCAACACTGAGAGGCCATTGTATTGTCATTAATTGACCCAATTTCAATATTTTTGTGTCTCAGGGAGTAAAAGTCCCAAGGCGAGGAAGCAAGAGGAGGGAATGGCTGGTCAATAAGGCACTGAGAGCACACACGCTTATGGTTTAAATTTTCTGTCTTATAAGGTCATGGTTTGTGGTATCACAGAACCATTGTAACAGTAACATCACAAATCACCATAACAAATATAATAATAATGAAAATTTTAAAGTATTGTGAGTGTTACCAAAAGGTGACACAGAGACACAATCAGAGCAAATGCTATGGAAAAAATTGAACTGATAAACTTGTTCCAGCCAAAGTTATAACTGCAAACCTCAATTTCTAAAAGGTGTAATAAAGTTAAGTGCAATAAGCCAGGTGTGCCTTTATGCATAAGTAATGATTTTTTAAAAGTTACTTATTCTAGTTGTCAGGATACATTTGGGTCTGTGGCCCTCTGTGTCTTAACAAGAGCAGAATTGTACATGTTATTATTTTATGATAATAACAGCACCAGCTTCTTTAGTCTTCATATGTTATATTGAAATTAATTACATCTTCTGTTTGCTCTCGATTTTCTTAAGTGTTTGAGTTGTTTGCCATTTTTTCTGATTTTTTTGTGTGAGAATTGAGCAATGCCTATTTATTACTCACCTTTCTGTTTGTGCCCAGCTGGTGTGGCTCAGTGGATTGAGCATTGTCCCATGGACTGAGAGATCCTGGTTCTATTCCCCATCAGTGCACACGCCTGTGTTTGGGCTCCATCCCCAGTAGGGGGCGTGCAGGAAGCAGCCAATTGATGTTGCTCTCTCACATTGATGCTTCTATCTCTTCCTTCCCTCTCTATAAAAAATCAATAAAAACATATTTTTAAAAAAAGTTCTGTTTACCTGTTTTTTGCAAGCAAATATTTAAAAGACCTAACACAATATTGTCACTACATGCTTTATTTATTAAGAATGTGCGGCTCTCTGTTCCTTTTGAGTGCTTGTAATATTTCTGGAGCTCTGCCCTTACTGGATGACAAAGACTTCTGTTTCATACCTTCCATGCTGGATAAATCCTCTGCTGCTGTGTTCTGTGCAGCAGATGTAAGGAATTCAGTGAAAACTGTATGTCCCCAGTCACGTCCATACTGTCCCGGCCCACTTCTGTTTGCCACCTGCTGTTCCTCCCCCTAGAACTGCTCCCACCTTCGAGCTACATCAAGTTCTGCCTAATTTTTTTGACTATTTAAGCTTTTGGATGTGATTTTTCTAAGGCAATTCAAGGTTTCTTTTAATTGGAGAACAACAATTTTAAAAAAATCTTTTCCCTTGGTAGCACTTCCTCTTTTTATCAGTACTATTAAAGATTCTTTTCTTTCAAATATACACACACATTGTTTTTAAGACTACATGGTGGAAGTGTGGTTTTTCTCTCATGTCATCTGATGTATGAGAATGTATTAATCAAATCAAACACATATCACTTGGTTTCTATGTATATGTGTGTATTGGTGTCCACATTTGTATGTATACAGGTCCACATATATTTATATATAATAATATAAACCATAACTATAAATATACCTATAGTCTACAAGGTAGACTATTACTATGACATGCTGTTACATAGGTGAATGTTAAGGAAAAGAATTGTATGTAAAGAAAAAAATCTACTTAGGTTGTATTTACAGTGTCCATGTGATCACTTACAGGAGATGAAGTTACTGAATTAAATACTTTTACTAAAACCAAAAGCCACATCAGTGATTTGCATTTTGCAAGATATTTTGATTTAATTAATAAGTGTTTTGATAACTATGTATGTACAACATTGCAGTTTTTCTTTACTTAAAAGAATCTAAACCAGAAATCCATTGAAAGGCTCTTTATTATTTATGCTTTTTTATTTATTAACATTAATTAAGTAGCATGTGCCTATTTCATAAATAGTTATAAAGATATTTTTTAATTACCTAAATTTCTCCAACCCTTTTGCAAAGTCTATTAGAAGCTTTTATATGATTTATAAATACCATGTTATACATAGTCATTTTTATACTATTATAGCATTTTATTATTATTTGAGGTCTGTTATATAGTTAGAATTGTAATATATTTTAAATATTATTTTGTTATCTATAAATATCAATATTTTAATATCAATATTTTAATATCATAATGTACTACCGGATGTATCTGTCACCATTTATATATTGGACACATCTTCATATTTTGTAATTTTAAAAAGTGGAGCAAGTTTATATTTTTGAGTGCTTTGTCCTCACAGATGTACTAATTATGTACCATTTATCAAACTCTGTGGTGAGCCCTGGGGAGTTCCAGCCAGATGGAAGGACAGTGCATTCATAGCATATACAGTTTATAAGCAGTGACAGATAATTCAAAATACAGAAAAATATAAGTTATATAAGAACTGGAGAATGAGTGGGTGTGAGGGTAGAGGAGAAGGCAGGTGAAACACAGAAGAAATGCGCACTCTTCCAGGCAGCTGGAAAAGCAGCTGTTACTCAGCACTGAGAGAACGAGCCATCAAGCCAGGAAAAGACATGAAAGAACTTTAAATGCATGTAACACGTGAAAGAGGCTCAGCGGAGAAGGCTACACATTGTGTGATTCCGATTACATTTTGGAAAAGGCAAAACTATAGAGACAATAAAGAGATCAATGGTTGCAGGGGAGAGTGGAAGCAAAGAGAAATGAGTAAGCAGAGCAGAGAGAAATTTAGAACAGAGAAAATACAGTAAAACCTATGTAATGCACTAATTCAAGCGAGGGGTTGTCCATTAAAGCCTAAAGTCCATTATATAATAATCTATGCTTTCTGAATGTGTATGTTAAAAAATGACAAATTAGTTATTTACCTGTTTTTATTTATGTAGACTAAGTATACATGAAAAGTTAAATTTCACAGAAAAGTTTTCTATATGTACTATAGTAACTTTAAATTTATACTAAGCAGGTCTAGGAAATGTGTGCATTAACCAGTCGCTGCTGGTAAGCAAATGCACACGCTGGGCATGGCTTAGCTCAATCAGCCCATCGGAGGGCACACATTAAAACCGAGGCCGAAAGTCACCCCCAGGCAACAACAGAACCAATTATGGGGCACGATGTGGTGTGATCACGTGCTAATCACTCACTGAACATGTTTATAAGTGGTGAGTCTTGGACTTAAATTTCAGTATTACATGTCTACAACTGTAGTCTACATATTTATGTCGGCAAAATTACTACGGTATATTTTTCAATATATGGCCTATTTGCTAAAATTGATTAAAAGTAACAGTGAGTTAATAAAAAAAATAAGCTGTTAATTTTATTATAAACAAATCTTGGTTAAAAACTTTAAAATTAACAGGGTGTTAATTTTCATATATGACACACAGACAGAAAATTTTGTCCATTAAATCCAAAGTCCATTAGACTAAGGTCCACGAAATCGAGGGTTTACTCTACTCTGTATGGTAGTACAATGATGGACACATGTTATTTTACATTTGAACAAACCCATATGATGTGAACCTTTATATACATTGGGTATGGCCTCTGGGTGATTACGACGTGTCAATGTAGGTTTATCCTTAGTAAAAATATGCCATTCTAGTTAGGGTTGTTGATAATGCAGGAGGCTGTGAATGAACAGAGGTAGGGTTTATATGGGAAATCTCAATATCTTTTTCTTAATTGTATTGTAATGCTAAAACTTCTCTTAAAAAGAAAAGTCTTTAAAATGCAGCTATGACAGCACTATTTACAATAGCTAAGATCTGGAAACAGCCCAAGTGTCCACCAGTAGACAAATGGATAAAAAAGCTGTGGTACATATACACAATGGAGTACTATGCAGCAGTAAGAAAGAAAGATCTCTTATCCTTTGAGACGACATGGAGGGACCTGGAAAGTATTATCCTAAGTGAAAGAAGCCAAGCAGAAAAAGACAAATACCACATGATCTCACTTATATACGGAATATAATGAACATAACAGTCTGAGGAATACAGTAGACCCAGACACATGGAAGTAGGGCACAGACTGACATCCCTCAGAAGAGGGGATGGGGGGTGGGGGGGTGGGAAGAGATAAACCACAGAACTTATATGCATGTATGCATGACCAATGGACATGGACAACTAAGCCGGGGACTGGGGGGGGGGGGGTGCCAATGGGGTAAAAAGGTAAAATATCTGTAACAAAAAAATAAATTAAAAAAAAAAATTAAAAAAATAAAAATAAAAAAATAAAATGAAATGCAGCTATGAAATGAGAGGTGTAGGCAGGGTGAGCGTCAAGGAAACTGAAAAGAACTGGGTGGAGTCATAAACTATCTGAGGAGCGGGAAGCCCAGTGACAGCCGAGGAAGGATGAACAAGAAAGTCAGCAATTTCAGGGAAAGTTGATACAGTTTCCTTAGGACACATTTTTAGAATTGAATTTTTGTCAAAAATAGTGAACATTGTTATTCTCTCTTCCAGCCCTATCTGCTAACTGAATGAACTTATTTTAAAAAGTCATGGAAGAAATGTAAATACATATACATTCTTTAAATATATGCACTTAAAAATGGGAATTAGTTGTGTAAATATAAGTCTACTTATTACCCATTTAATTCTCAATGACCAGTGATGCTTCTTTTATTATATATAATAAAAAATAATGAATTCGGAACTCAGTTCCATTTTGCTTATTTTTATGCTCTTGGCACACTACACCGATCCTCTTCATTTAACAAATATCCACATGGCAGTAACTACAGAAGCATTTTCTTAGGCCAATTGTGTTTTAATCACATAAATGCTCATTATTCAATTATTCTCCTGGGTAAATATTGCTTAAAATTTATCTTTATTCTTGAAAGTATTACAGATGTCCCTCCTTTTTTTCCTCATTGATACCCTCCTCCCAGCTCCCGCCTCCTCTGCCTTCACTGCTCTGTATTCTGTGTCCATGCGTTATGTATATATGCATGTAAGTGCTTTGCTTTATCTCTTCCCACCTCCACCTCCTTTCCCTTTGAGATTTGTCTGTCCGTTTGCTACTTCCCCGTCTCTAGATCTGTTTTATTCATCAGCTTATTGTGTTCATTATATTCCACAAATAAGTGAGATCATGTGATATTTGTCTTTTTCTGATTGGCTTATTTCGCTTAGCATAAGTCCCTCCATGTCATCTCAAGGGGTAAGAGATCCTTCTTTCTTACAGCTGCATAGTGTTCCACTGTGTACATGTACTACAACTTTTTTATCCACTCATCTGTTGATGGGCAGTTAGGCTGCTTCCAGATCTTAGCTATTATAAATATGAACATAGGGGTGCATATTTTTTCTGATTAGTAATTCGGGCTTCTTAGGATATATTCCTAGAAGTGGTATCACTGGGTCAAATGGCAGTTCTGTTTTTAATTTTTTGAGGAAACACCATATTGTTTTCCATAGTGGCTGCACCAGTCTGCATTCCCACCAGCAGTGTACTAGAGTCCCTTTTTGTCCACATCCTCACCAACACTTGTTTGATGATTTGTTGATGGCAGCCATTCTGGCAGGTGTGAGGTGATACCTCACTGTTGTTTCAATTTGCATCGCTCTGATGATTAGTGATGTTGAGCATTTATTTCACAGATGACATGATTCAATGACATTGGTTGTAATTGGCCTATTCAGATATTTTATGTTTGCATGTGTTTTTTAATACAGTGTTAGAAGACTATATGTTTCTAGGAATGTGTTTTTTTTTCAGATTGTCCAATTGGTTGGCATATACTTGTTTGTGCTATTTTTTTTAATAGTCCTTTTTGTTTCTGTAGAGTCACTTGTTACTTCTCCTCTTTCATTCCTGATTTTATGTATTTGGGTCCTTTCTTTGCCTTGATAAATCTGGTTAAAAGTTTATCAATATTTTTTATCTTTTCTAAGAGCCAGCCTTGCTTTTATTGATCTTTTGTATTGATTTTATACTCTACTTTATTTTCACTCTGATCTTTATTATTTCATTCCATCTACTCACTTTCTTGTTTTGTTTTGTTTTTCCTTTTGTAGTTCTTTTTTAAAAAAATTTTTTTTTCCTTTATTGACTTTTAGAGAGAATGAAAGGGAGAGAGAGAGAAAGAGAGAGAGAGAAACATTGATGAGAAAGAACATCGATTGGCCACCTCTTGGATGGCCTCCACTGGGGATTGGGCCCACAACCTGGGCATGTGCCCACAACCTGGGCATTTGCCCTGACTGGGACACGAATTGGCGATCTCTTGGTACACAGGTTGACGCTCAACCACTGAGCCACACTGGCCGGGCTTTTTGTAGTTCTTTTAGAAGTAACACTAGATTGTTTATTTGAGATTTTTCTTGGTTCTGGAGGTAGGCTTGTATTGCTATGAATTTTCCTCTTAAGACTGTGTCCCATAGATTTTGTGTAGTTGTGTATTAATTTTAATTTGTCTCAAGGAATATCTTGATTTCTACCTTGATCTCAGTGTTAATCTATTCATTGTTTATATGCCTTTGAATTTTTCCTTGTAATTAATTTCTAGTTTTATAGCATTGTGGTTGGAGATAATACTTGATATGACTTTAGTTTTGTTAAATTTATTAAGACTTCTTTTGTCACTTAACATGTAGTCTATCTTGAAAAATATTTCATGTGTATTTTTTTGTTTATTTAATTTTTTTGTTGTTCAGATAGAGCAGGAGGAAGAGAGAGAGAGAGAGAGAGAGAGAGAGAGAGAGAGAAACATCAACGTGATAGGGACACATCGAGTGGTTTCCACCCTCATGACCCAACCAAGGCCGGGGACAAACTGTAACTGAGGTATGTACCCTTAGCAGGAACCGAACCCAGGTGTCTCTGGACCACAGGCTGATGCTCTAACTGTTGAGTCAAAGCGGCCCCATGTGTATTTTAAAAGGTCTATATACACAAATAGATAATATGCATTAAGTAAAAAAGAAATGTAATATTCAAATCCATTTAATCATTCAACCAAAATAATTTTACTATGCAATATTTTGTGACAAAATTCTGGCCCAATCATGCATTTGTATAAAGATGGATATATTCCATCCCAGCTTGTGTGGCTCAGTGGCTGAGCATTGACCCATGCAACAAAAGGTTGCTGGTTCGATTCCTGGTTAGGGCACATGCCCAGATTGTGGGCCAAATCCCCAGTGGGGGGCATGCAGGAAGTGGCCAATTGATGTTCTCTCTCATCGATGTTTCTATCTCTCTCTCCCTTCCTCTTTCTCTAAAATCAATAAAAAGAAAAAAAAAAGAAGATAGATATATTCCAGATTCATGCATGATAACTGATAAACAGCTAGTTGTGTTGAGAAGACATTGCCCATTTTGGTTACATGTAAATTAAAAATTAAGGAAATAAGGAATAAAGTTTGGGTTTGCTATAGTTAAATTTTTATTACAGTTTATAATAAGTTGCTTTTCATTTTGTATTTATATTACTGATAAAAATTAATAAAATAACATAAAATATAAATAATTAAAATGCTCCATTGGACCCAAGAGTAAATGGTGGTGCGCTTATTTTCAAATGTATTGACAGTTAATTCCTAATTACTGAATTTATTTATTTGAAATTTTTATGTGACACATTTATTTGCTATACAATCTAGATGCTATTAATGCACAAAGAAAATATTTACAATGTTTTGTTTAAAAATACAAAGAAACATTTCTTAAATCATACCCTTTGAAATGGAAATGCACTCTCCTCGGTTGGCCTGCCAGGGCTGGGAACACGCAGGCGCAATGGAGATTGCCCTTTCGGGAGATATTCTAGAATCACGTTCACTGTCTCCGCTCTCTGGTGGCATGCTACATTTCCTTCACTTTATTTTTCCCTCACTCCCCTTATTCTATTTCATTAAATAACAATCCAGTTCCAATGAATCATTAATAACAGTAAGACTGGACAATATGCCCCAGCTGTGAAGGGATATGAAATGGCTGTGAACTACTGTTTGTTCCAATTTAACCATATTCTCATTGAATTCAGTGAGCCTAAAGAATAGCCTAGGCGTAAGATTTTTATAAAATATGCTTTGTGTTAAAGAGTCACTCCCAATAATACTGCTTCAACTTTAATGGCTTTTACAGAATGCCTGATTACACTTAAATCTCCTCAATAAAAATAGTTTTATATCCATAATGATGAGATGCATGTGACTTGAACATAAGATGCAAAAGTTTGAATCCCCTGATTTAGAAGTGTCTAAGACTTAATGTTTATTACCTAATATTAATCCAATTATGATTGTGTATTATCCCTGGGATCCTGAGATTCCCAACTTAATCTTTTTTTCTCTTATTCTTGTTTTATTTTAATTAGTTGATTATTTTATTACAGATGTCCCCTCTTCTCTCCCCATTCACACTCTCCTCTCACACTCCACCCTTCCCTGCCTTCACTGCACTGTTGTCTGTGTCCATTGTTATGCACATATGTATATAAGTTATTTGTCTTATCTCTTCCCACCCGTCCCCACAGCCTTCCCTCTGAGGTTTGTCACTCTGTTCCCTACTTCCATGTCGCTGGATCTATTTTTTTTATCAGCTTATTTTGTCCAACTTGCTCTTTTATTTTTTGTCCAAGATTGTTCTATAATTTGTTTCAAAAATCTAATTTTTACTGTCCAGGTTACTCCATGTTGTCTGAAAGGGTAATAAATCCTTCTCTTTTTTTTTAAATATTTCTTTTTCTTTATTTTTAGAGAGAGAGGAAGGGAGAGGGAGAGAGAAATAGAAACATCAATAAGCAAGAACATTAATTGGCTGCCTCCTGCGTGCCCTCCTCTGGGGATCAGGCTCACAAGCTGTCCTGAACGGGAATTGAACTAGTGACTTTTTGGTTCATGGGTCAACGCTCAACCAGTGAGCCATACCAGCCAAGCTAGACCTTCTTTTTGACAGGTGCATAGTATTCCACCATGTAAATGTACTGCAGCATTTTTACCCATCCATCTACTGATGGGCACTTGGGCTGTTTCTAGATCATAGCTATTGTGAGTAATGGTGCTATGAACGTAGGGATGCATATATTCTTTCTGATTGGAGTTTCAGGTTTCTTAGGGTATATTCCTGGAAGTGGGACCACTGGGTCAAACAACATATCAATTATTAATTTGGAGTGGAAATTCCATACTGTTTTCCAAAGTGCTGCACCAGTCTGCATTCCCACCAGCAGTGCACTAGGGCTCCTTTTGCTTCACACCCTCGCCAGCACTTGTTCATTGATTTATTGATGGCGGCCATTCTGGCAGGCGTGAGGTGGTACTTCATTGCTAAGTGAGATAAACCAGGTAGAGAAAGACAATTATCATATAATTTCACCTATATGCTGAATCTAATGAACAAAATAGACTGATGAGTAAAATGGAAACAGAGACATGGAAACACGTGACAAAGCTCAGAGGGAAGGGAGGGGGTAGAGCAGGAAGAGATTAACCGAAGAAGTTAGTGCATACATGCATTCTCCGTGGACACAGACAATGGAGGGGTGAAGGCCTGGCGCAGAAAAGGAACCGAGAGGTGGGGGCAATAGGGAAAATAAAGGGGTACATCTGTAATACTCTGAACAATAAAGATTTAAATTAATAATAAATAAAACTCTTGGAATTTCCTGGAAAAAAAAACACAAAAAAACAAAAATTTAATTTTTAAATTTTAGGGGGGATTCTGGGAAATAATTATATTAAAAGCTAATGACTTGACCTTGCTGTGATGTGCAAGCTGTAGGAAAACTGATTAATTGAAAGAACTTACCATATATCTTATGACTTTTCACTAGAGACTTGCGAGATAAAGATGAATGTCAAGTCTCATTGAGTACCAAAATTTTGCAGTTTAGAAGATATTTGCTAGGTAAAATCACTTCAACACTGGACTGAACTTGAGACCAAAGTTCAGAACATTGCATTGAAAATCCGCCTGACACCACCTGAAATAGCTGCTTGGAAATACTTGAGTGGGGGAGGCAGAGACCAGACAGAAGGCGAGCGGGGTGGGTGAGCCAACTTGTGCGGTTGTGCTGCACAGCCGGGAGCCAGAGTGCAGCAGTGCAGCCCCTCCCCACTCTTAGGGGGGCTCAGCCCCACACAGGGATCCCTAGACAGCAGCAACAGAGAAGGAAAGGGGAGTCCACGAGCATCCGACAGTGAAGCAGAGGGGATTTGCCCACCCAGGGGACCCAGACAGCACTATCTCAGGCTAAAAGTGAATGCTTCGTTAAAACATCAGCCTGGAAGCTCACCCTGATTATAGTCAGAGGGAGAGGTTACGAAGCAGAGTTCAGACCTGTGGAGGGGTCTGAGTGGTCACCCCGCACTGGATCTGAGGGGCCGATTACTGGCTGAAAGAACCTTGATTGGGGCTAGTCAGAGTGCCCTGAAAGAGGCACCATCCTCCCCACCTCAGCGGAGAGGAGGCGTCTTTCCCCCACCCGTGGAATGGCACTGGGTTGGAAAATTGGTACCCCAGTGGTCGGGCTGGTGGCACTGGGGACATTTGGCCTAGCTGGGAGTCTGAGCAGAAGCCCCAGTCAGCAAGAGCCAGCCATGCTGAAAGATTGGAGAGCCAAGCAGGGCTGTTTTTTTCTCCTTTTTTAGTGTAATTACACCCTCCCCTGGTAGGGGTGGCAATCAGGGGTGCCAGCAACCCAGGCAAAGCTGAGTCATTACAAGGAGAGGAAGCGACTGCCTGCGCCACTCCCCATACAGCTACAGGCACCACCACCCAACGCAAAACTGTTTAAAATGTTTTTACCGGACCTGATACCCCACAGAGCCCAGTTTTGTGGGGGAAGGGAAGATACCCTACAACAACTACATTCAAGGAATGAGCCCTAAAGCAGACCCAACCTCTGGGCTAGGGAAGCCCTGCCCAGTGGACTACTTGGGGTCCCAGCCTGCAGGGCTTCAGCCAGGTTGCCCAGGGCCAGGCAGGGACAGTGATTCACATTGGCCTGCCCCAGAGCACTGCCCCAGAGGCCCGTGACCCACACACCAAGGGGCCAGATCTAACAACATCACAGAAAAATCCAGGGAGCACCATAAATAGCAGATCTAAGGATTTTGTTGTGGTGGTTTTTCTTTTTTTAATGTTTATATTTAATTCTATTATTTATTCTTTTCCTATTTTTTTACTTTTCTATTCTATATTTTATTTAGCATTGTTATTTCCTAAAATTCTGATAATTTTATTATTTTCTATCTTTTACTTTTTTGTTATTGTTGATAATTCTCATGTGAGGATATTTTTTCATTGATTTTAGAGGGAACGGAAGAGAGAAAGGGAGGGAGAGAGACAGAGAAACATCAGTGTGAGAGAGACACATTGATTGGTTGCCTCCCACAGAACCTGGGGCAGGGCCGGGGGTTGAACCCACAATCCAGGTATGTGGCATTGACTGGAATCAAACCTGCAATCCTTCAGTCCATGGGCTGACACTCTAACCACTGAGCAAAAAATGGCCAGGGTGGCCTTTTTTATATATATATAGATATATATCTATATGTATATCTATATCTGTATTTATATCTGTATCTATATCTATATCATCTATATATATCTAGATAGATAGATAGATAGATAGATAGATAGATGTTTTTATTGATTTTTTTAGAAAGAGAGGAAGTGAGACAGAGATAGAAACATCAATGTGGGAGAGACACATCAATTGGCTGCCTCCTGAGTGCCCTGTACTGGGCATCGAGTCCACAACCCGGGCATGGGAATCAAACTGGGACCTCGCAGTCCATGGGACAATGCTCAAGCTACTGAGCCACACTGGCCAGGCTATTTTTTATACTTACCCTAGTTCTGGCCTCTGCCTTCTTTGTCTTCATATTTTTATTTTACACTTTCTCTAATTCTTTTGGTCTTGCACTTTCTTGTAGTGTGTGTGTGTGCACACGCGCGTGCACACACTCATGTGTGTTTTGATTGTTTGTCCTTTGGTCTTTTCGTTGAGGCTATTGCTTTTATTATTGTTATTGCTGATATTTTGGTGGGTTCTTTTTGGTTTGGTCTGGTTTTGCATTGTTTTGTTCTGTTAGTACCTATGTAACAACTGGCTCAACCAGGTCTGGGTTAGTCTCACAGTCAACAACCTTGAAGGCTAAGCCCACCCACAAATGGACAAAAGCAATCAAGACCCAAATTCAACAGGAGAGCCCACATAAATCACACAGGGGTCATTCCTAGGGCACTCCAACTCAGAAGATCAAGGAGACTACTCCACAGGGTCCCACAAGGAGGCCACTCCACCAAGACTAGGACACAAGCAACACACACAAACATGCATACACACACACACACACACACACACACAGAAACAGCAAAAATGGGGAACAAAAAAACAGGCTCCAAATGAAAGAACCAGAGGAATCTCCAAAAAAGCTAAATAAATTGAGGCAAGCAATTTATCAGACATAGATGTCAAAGTAATGGTTATAAGGATGCTCAAACAACTTAGAACTACAATGAACTTAGTGGAAACTTTATCAGCCTAAAAACATATAGAAACAATAAATAGGAACAAATCAGAAATGAAGAATGACATAGCTCAAATAAAGACTACCCTGGAATGATTCAACAGTAGATTACAAGAAGTAGAGGACCAAATCAGCAAATTAAAAGACAAGGTAGAAAAAAACACCCAATCAGAGCAGCAAATAGAAAAAAAAGAAAAAAAAAGCAATGAAAAACTGGGAGAATAGTTTAAGGGAGCTTTGGGATAACATAGCAGTATCAGAAGGAGAAGAATCAGAGCAAGGAATAGAAAACCTGATTGAATAAATAATGGCAGAAAACTTTGTTAACCTGGTGAAGAAAAGTGTCACTCAAGTTCTGGAACATAGAGAGTCCCTGTCAAGATAAACACAAAAAGACCCATACCTAGGCACATCATAATTAAAATGACAAACATTAAAAATAAAGACTCTTAAAGGCAACAAAAGAGAGACAGAAATTTACTTATAAGGGAGCTCCCATTAAACTGTCAGCTGATTTCTTAATAGAAACACTGCAGGCCAGAAGGGAGTGGCCTAAAGTATGCAAAGTAATGCAAAACAAACAAGACTGCCAAATCTATCAAGTCTATCATAATGTTAAAAGAATTGATCCAACAAGAATGTATAAGCCTGGTAAACATATACGCACACAATATGGGAGCACCAAAATATATTTAAAACTTCTGTAGGACTTTAAGTGAGAGATCAACAGAAATACAATCATAGTAGGGGACTTTAACACCCCATCCGACATCACTGGATAGATCCTCTAAACAAAAAAAATAAACAGAGAAACAGAGAACTTAAATAATGCACTGGATCAGATGGATTTAATTGTTATTTACAGAACATTTCACCCCAAAGCCACAAATTGTATATTCTTCTCAAGTGTACATGGGACATTTCAAAGATAGACCACATGTTAGGATACCAACTAAGTCGCTACATGTTTAAGAAGATTGAAATCATATCAAGTATCTCTCAGATCACAATAGCATGAAACTAGAAATCAATTAAAATAAAAACACTCAAAAACATTCAACCACATAGAGGCTAAATAGCATGTTATTAAACAATGAATGAGTTATTAATGAGATCAAGGAAGAAATAAAAAACTTTCTGAAAGAAACTAATGAAAATGAACACACAACAACACAAAATCTATGGAACACAGAGAAAGCAGTCCTGAGGAATTCGTAGTCCATTACTTGCCTACCTCAGGGATTTGGGGAAAGATTTTAATGGAGAGAGGTCAATTTTCAGGGCTTCTCACTTTTTCTTTAAAAAAAGGAAGTTTATTTATTTCTTTATTAACTTTTAGAGAGAGAGGGAGAGAGAAATAAAAACATCGATGAGAGAAAATATCTACTGGTCACCTCCTGCATGCCCCCCACTGGGGACTGGGCCCACAACCTGGGCATGTGCCCTGACTGGGAATTGAACCGGTGACCTCTTGGTGCATGGGTCATTGCTGAACCACTGAACCACACCAGCTGGGCAAGGAAGTTTATTTCCATGTTAAGTGCATAAAATTTAGTAGTTAAAAGATAATTGTTCATCATTATCTGGAAGAAAGTTTTGCTGAAACAATTTAATAATTTCAATTTTTAGTTTTATTTAAAATATTTAATTTTAGTCTATATATTATTTTTAAAAAGTCTTTACATGATTTTCTCTTCATTTTTTTTGTCTGTTACTTTTATAAATAATAATTTATACATTCCTTTTATTAAACTGAATAATATTTTTAGGAATTCATTCTTTAAGGTTAAGTATCCCACCTCTAAATTATATATTTTCAGCCAAATGTCTCCTCAGCTTTGAGACACAAGCACAATATTTTTCCTAATATTTTGCTTACTGTCTAGAAGAATGCCTGAGGAATTCTCTTATGATGGTTTGATAAAAAGTAGCTTTCAAGGTGTGAACTATTTAATTTACAATTTCATTGAATTAAAATAAAATATTTGCATTTATGTTCACACCTTAAAATTGAAAGGCGTTCTTATTCTAATGGCATTGTGAATCTGACACATTTGATTCATTTTCATCCTGGAGGGCAAGGGTTAATGTATGTATCTATTTTAAAAATTGCAAGGAGTACTGTAGGCTAAGATGAGGATGAATACAGATTATATTGATAATAATTTTGACTTTTACCTTAGTAGATAACCTTTTTTTAGCATTATGATACTGTATAACATGTTTGACTTACTCTGCTTTATTTTATTCCAGTGGTCTGAAAAAATTAAACTTCAAAAGAAAATAATATTAATGTCTTAAACTAATTTGATCATTTCTATATGATATAAAGTTTAATAATGTTTAAAAACACTGTCATGTGTCACATAATGCCAGTGATATTTAAATTTCCTCAGCCCTGGTCAGTGTGACTCAGTGGTTGAGTATTGTCCCATGCACCAAAATGTTGCCAGTTTGATTCCTAGTCAGGGCCTAGGTTGTGGATTGCATTCCCGGTCTGGGTGCATGTGTGTGGGAGGCAACCTATTGATGTTTCTCTCTCATATCCACGTTTCTCTCTGTCTCCCTCTCCATTGTGCCCTCTCTGATACAGGGCACCTCTCTCAGACACCAGAGAAGTGTTATAGGACAGCCCCTGAGTCAGGGGAGAGGGCTGTCCCCAACATCAATCCTTGGCCTATCATATAAATGAATTTATGAGAAGACTCCAGATGACTCTGTTGTGGGGGAAAAAAATCATGAAAGCAAGCAAATTTTATTAAAGAAGCAAGCAAATCTATACATCTGGTTTATGAAACGCAGATGGGCTCTCAGCTAATCTGAAGAGCAAGATGGGTGAGGGTCTGAGGCATTATATATCCCTTCTGTTTATAGGTTTCAGAGTTCCTCTCCTGAATATTTTGGTACAGGTCAATTCTCAAGGTCTCTTTTTGCTTTGTTGCCTTCCCAGAATTCCTGAGAAACACCAGGCAATTTTATCTTGTCAAGCTTTGAGACTGCTGGCATTTCTGCCTAGGGAGTAAAAAATAAACCTGCCCTTTTTCCCTTTCCCCGTCCCTAAAAGGGCTGATTTCTTTGTTTAGTGGGTAAGAAAGACTCCTCCCTTTTCTCTTCTTTTTTTTTTTTTTTTTCCTAATTATTTTTATTCGTTTTTGTTACAGATGTTTCTTCTTTTTCCCCCATTGACACCCTCCCCCCACATACCTCTGGCCCCATCCCCAGCTTTGTTGTTTATGTCCATTGATTATGCATATATGCATATAAGTTCTGTGGTTTATCTCTTCCCCCCAACACACCCTCTTCTGAGGGTTGTCAGTCTGTACCCTACCTCTATGTCTTTGGGTCAGTTTTGTTCAGCAGTTTGTTTAGTTCATTATATTCCACAAATAAGCGAGATCATGTGATATTTGTTTTTATCTGCTTGGCTTGTTTCACTTAGCATAATACTCTCCAGGTCCCTCCATGTCATCTCAAAGGATAAGAGGTCTTTCTTTCTTACAGCTGCATAGTACTCCATTGTGCATATGTACCATGGATTTTTAATCCACTCATCTACTGATGGACACTTGGGTTGTAAATAGTGCTACTACGAACATAGGAATACATATATTCTTTCTCTTTCATTCTTTCCTTAGGGAGCTTTTCACTATGTGCTCTCAAGAGTCCTTGGCTGGGGAAGGTGATGACTTGTTATTTGCAGGCCAGCGGCAAGCTGCTCACACTGCTTGGCCTTGTTTTAACTTTCCTGTCTCAGTTTCTCTAGTCTTCCTGTCCTGGAATTTTTCTGTATCCTTAAAATCTCTAAAATCAAACTAACTAACTAAATAAACAAACAAACAAATAAATTGCCCCAGATCAGCCCTAGGTGGTATGGTTCATTTGGTTGAAGCATGGGTTTAATTCCTGGTCAGGGCACACTCAGGTGGCTGATTCAGTCCCTGGTTGGGCTACATGCAGAGGCAACCAATCAATGTTTCTCTATCACAACAATGTTTCTCTCTCTGTTCCTCTCCTTTTCTCTCTCTCTAAAAAAATTAATAAAAAATATATTTAAATTGCCCTACATCATAGAAAGAAAAGGGGAAAGTCCAAGTTCTTTCTGAGAAACAGAAATACAACTAGACCTTATGAAAATTACACAAGATAGATTAATCCATCAATATCAGTACACAAATCCCCCCAAAATAGAAATAAGGAAAATTAAATTGCACATTAAAACTGAAATACATAATAACCAAATTTATTCTAAGAATAAAAGTTTGATCATAATTAAAATATGCGCTAATATATTTATATTTACAAATAATAAGAGAAAAATAAAGTAATATTTATATTCACTCAGAAAACATTTGACAAAATGCAACCATGAACAATCAACAAAATCTATATAAAATAGGAATTCATGTATCTTTTTAACATGCGAAAGACATTTCCAGCCTAAAAGCCAGCATCATACATATTTAATGTTTCACTAAAGTCAGGAACTAGACATTGCAGAGAACAACGAGGACCTGTTTTTCCACAGAAAAAACGGGAGTTGGGGAAAAGCAAAGTCTGTGTGTTAGAACTCTAGAAAGTAGTCAAAGATTTATAGTAATCTAGTGAATATTTTTTAAAAAATAGCAAAGGCTTTGGGGCATTTTAGTTCTGTTGTAAGTCCCCCTGCCCGGCGTGGTGGTGCTGAGATGACAGCCCACGTTTGCAGCACAGGTATGTGGCAGAGAGGGAGTGGGGTGGACTTTGAATTTAAGGAACGCCCTCTGTCCGTTTTGACCTGTCTGGGATTACTCAATTGACAGATGCAAAGCACTTGCCTCCGCTAAGCCTAATTCCAATTCTCTCGGAGTATGAAAGGGTCCAAGTGTATGGCATTAGAAAATACTGAAAGGGAAATTAACAAACCACTGTTGCCTGAAACAAAAGATTACAGTTGATGCAAACAATAGACAGACTGAAATTCTTCCTGGGAAAAAGCTAGGGGGAGAGTTAATTTGGGGTTTAAGGGCATCAAAAATCTCCCACATATAACAGCTTAGGGAATGTAGTCACGAGCATTGCAGTAACTATAAATGGTGCCAGGCGGGTACTTGAAATACAATGGGAATCGCTTAATAAAGTATGTGATTGTCTGACCACTATGTTGTACGCTGGAAACTAATATAAAATTACATTGAGTATCAACTGTAATTGAAAAATAAAATTAAAAAGTAATAATACATTTTATTCTACATATATTAATAATGTTAATCATCATAGATGTGTAAGGCATTTTTCTACAGTATTCCAATAAACCACAAATGATGTATGTGACCTTCTTCATGGATAGAACGTAATGTCCTCTGGGGACTGTCTCATTCTCGCGAGTCCGCAAAGCCCATGCAGCACGATGGAGTCACACCGCTCACAGGTGTGGAAAGTCATCTAGTCCAGCTAAAGCTAAAGTGTGTAAATAATCTGACCCCAAACCATTTTACACACCGCAAGTAACATGTAACCAGATTGTGACAGAAAACCATACTGATGAGGAGAAATAAAAGTAAATATATGAACACACCAAAACTACTCTATTTAAAACTATGTAATCTAATTCTAATGTATCAAGCATCTATTTAGGTATAAATAAGCATGGTAGCTATGACACTGGATGCTCATTTTGGAATCGCTATGTCTATATTATTAAAAGTCTTATACTTCTATTTTAATATTTTTAAATAAAAATGAACTTGTATGCAAAAAAAACACTTAAAATTTTAGGAAAAAAAGACATATACACTTTCCTTATTCTTACACAGTATATAAAATTAAGGCAACATAATCTACTTTTAAAAGACAAAACCACCTTCAGTGGCCTTATTTAGTAAACTGTGGCTTAATATATATATTTTTTCTTTATTGATTTCAGAGAGAGAAGGGAGAGGGAGAGAGAGATGGAAACATCGATGAGAGAAAACATTAATTGGCTGCCTCGTGCATGCCCCCACTGGGGATCAGGCCCACAACCCGGGCATGTGCCCTGACCAGGAATCAAACCAGCGACCTCTTGGTGCATGGGTCGACGCTCAACCACTGAGTCACACAATATGTTTTATACTTTAAACATAAAGTGCTATATACTTTTAAATTAAGTTTGAAACTAATTCAATAAGTATTTTTGAAGTGCCTACTAAGGGAAAATGTTACACTGACGGTGAATAAAAATAAAAGGCATTTTTATTATCATTAAAGACAACAATCTATTGCCAGCAACAGTAGTGGGAAAAAATGGTGACAAGACCATGCGGTTGCAGTTGGAATCCATAGCAGGTGCACTGGGTGAGAGCCCCGCCTGTGCATTTCAACTGCGTGCAGAATTGAGACAAGAAAAATGTCCGGTTGTCCCGCATGGATTTTAACTGCCCTCTACATAGTGTCATATCTAACTAATGTTTATTCAACTTTTACCATAAAAGGTAGACTTGGAGAAATATCAGCTGAAGTTTGGTAAAAATGACCCTTTTCTTTTTCTTTCTACTTTTTATTAAAGCAATTATAATGCCAATAGATGAGATTTTATGGTAACTAGCAAAAGGAAATTTTTTTATTTATGGCATTCATGTGACACATTTTCTATTTGCAGCCAAATAAGCATAAAGGATGCCAGAGTGCAAAGTTCTGTAATGAAACTGGTGGTGGAGAGGACAAGCCAAGAGCTTCTCTCCAGGAGGAGAGCGGATCAAACCCCCACCAGAGCATACATTATGTTAGAGAAATTCATCAACTGATAGAAGCCGTAAAGCAAGCAAAGGTTTTCTAAAATAAGGATCAGTAGGATCTTCAAATTAAATATATACTCAAGTTAAATATTTCAGTGCTGTCTCTATAGTAAATTTTAAGATTAAGTCTTTGAACAAAAATGTAAGGGAAATCTGTTGTAAGATTTGGCTCCCCCCCCCCTTTTATGCCCTTTTATTGAATTATAAACAATGCACTCTTCATTATTCTGCATCCCGTCTTATTATCAACCCCTAACTAAAATGATTTAGTAGATTTCATTCCTTTCTCTCTTCTAAGACATTTTACTATCCTACAACTCTTACTTACCTTTTCTATCACTGACATTTCTTCTTCTTCTTTTAACTTCCTACAAACATTTCTTCCCCTTTAGAAAAATAATAATTATTTGGGTAGAGATTGAATAAATGATAAAAACTTAAAATGTATATTGGTGATTATATCTGTTGATTACACATATCAAGAATTTCTAACCATACTTTTTTCAGGTACTTAATTACTTATTAAAAATTATTCAACATATTACATCTCTGGAAGCTTCACAACAACAACAACAACAAAACCCACTGTTTATTCTAGATTTGATAAATGCCTCTGGATGTTTATAGGCATTGGTAATTTAATTCTTACATCAATCTTGTAAGAAGTATAATTTAGGAACTTTGTTTAAAAATAAAAACAAGGTTTACAGAAGTTTACCAACTTGTCCAAGAGGCACATCTTAGTAGGAAGTTAGAACTTAAACACAAATCTACCTATTAAATAGGTGGTGTTCTTTATATTCTATTTAATCTCCATGAGTAATAGGATGCTCTAAATGCAACAGATTATTTTTCAGAGGAAATAATTAGAGGTGTCTGAGCTGATCTCTGATAAGAATTAACCAAATTGCAAGCCAAACTAGAAGGAAACGTGACACATGAGAGACTGAGTACTGGCAAGTTTGGAAATGCTCTATGCTTTTGAAACAAAAGCAGAGGAGATGAAGGCCTCACCTACCTCCAAAGACCAAATATATTCAGGTGACCACTGCTGTCCATCATTAAATTGAGAAGAATGCTTGAGTGGAGTGAGAAGATGAGGAAATTCAATAGCCATAAGAACTAATCCCCTAAGATAAGTTTAATTTTCGCTACTGATGTATGGAATTTATTGGGAGCCATACATCTTAAGTCAGGATGTCAAGAACCTAGAGCCTGAGCACAGGATTAAAGTGTTTATATTTTATTTGGAAACTACAAGCCCAGGATTATGAATGTGATGAAAAAGGAAGTGAATCATGCCTTTTGTGATGTGCCATCTCAATTGAACCAGGAAATGGAAAGGTCAATCAGGGATCGCAGAAGTAGAGAGTGGACCTGAGACCCATGCAGGGCTGGGTCTTAACAAAGACTCCACTGGCTTCAGAAACTTGGCAAGGGTAATAGCAGTATGGTCTAGGATGTAAGTGGTGCCACTATGTAGGAAGCAATAGCAGAATCTGAAACACCTTTTAAGCTGTGCTGGGTATGAAACTATAAGACCAGTGAAAATGTTTGTGATTTTTCAAATTTTAAATTGATATATATATTTTTTTTATCCTCACCCAAGGATATTTTTCTATTTTTTGTACAGATAGAGTGGGAGGGAGAGAGAGGAAGAGAGAGAGAGAGAGAAACATCGACGTGAAGGGACACATCGAGTGGCTGCCACCCGCACGACCAACCAGGGCCGGGGACAAACTGCAACCGAAGTACGTGCCCTTAGCGGGAACCGAACCCGGGTCTCTCAGGACCGCAGGCTGATGCTCTAACCGCTGAGCCAAACTGTCCAGGGCTTAAATTGATATATTTTTAAAAAATATGTTTTTATTGATTTTTTTAAAAAGAGAGGAAGCGAGAATGAGATAGAAACATGATATGAGAGAAACATCAACCAGAGGCCTCCTGCACTCCCCCTACTTGGGATCTAGCCCACAACCCAGGCATATGCCCTGACTGGGAATTAAACTGAGACTCTCAGTCCATAGGATGACTTTCAATCCACTGAACCACACCAGCTGGGCTAAACTGATCCCTGTGTTTTCAAACTTGCTACTCAATTAGTTTCTTGTGGTTGACATAACACATTACCACAAACTGGATGCCATAATGTGGTGAGCACTCTGGCTGCAAGTACAGTCAGTCTTTCCTATTAGTTACTCTATGTCCTGGGCCCCAGATAGTAGCAGAGTGCTTGACTGAGGCCGGGATCTTAGGTGGTCTCTTGGCCCCCTAAGTTCCCAACACCAGTGACAACAGTGAGCCAACACAGGTGACTATGCTGTCAACTAAGCTTTTATTACTTGCAGGATTAATTCAGATTGCAAACACATCAGAATTTACGCACACCAGTATTGGGGATTAACTAACTGAAAGTCCAAGAGTCCCAAATATCCTCCAGTCCGGGCTATTCCCAAAGCAGTGGTCACTGGTCACTCAGAGTCATGGAAGCCTCTGTGTCCAGGAGTCCACATCTTGCAAGGAAGACTGAACCAGCTCAAGACAACAAGGCCCAGACTAGTCAATGGCCACCAAGCCAGACCCATGAGCTGTCTGCACAGCTCATCCGAGGAGGATGAATAGCAAATGTCCCCTTTCTTAGTCTCACTTTGATCCTTCTGTGGAGGTGTCTCCCTCACCTGCACTTGTTAGTTATGTGTGTGGTCTCCGAGATTAGTCCTCAAAGTCCCAAAGCAGAATATTTGGCAACATCCCTGGAGGTGCCTAGTCATCCTTATTACTTGCACCTGTGTGCACCTCCCTTGGCTGTGGTTCAAACTTCTATGTGTTCAGATGATAAGGTTCAAACTCAAGATGGAGCTACTTATACTGACTCTCCTCTCCACACTTCAAACAACCAAAATTTATTATTTTAAAATTCTGGCGGCCAGAAGCCAAAAATCAAGGGATCATTAGGACCATTCTACCTCTGA
The DNA here is from genome assembly GCF_014108415.1 of Molossus molossus. Taxonomy (NCBI): domain Eukaryota; kingdom Metazoa; phylum Chordata; class Mammalia; order Chiroptera; family Molossidae; genus Molossus; species Molossus molossus. Next base: position 5,310,622 of record NW_023425351.1, on the reverse strand, counting down.
ATTCTTTAAGAAAAAATCTGTCCTTGTCTTTCTGCTTTGGTAGTTCTAGGCATTCATGCCTTGTGACTACCCACCTCCAATCTCCACCTCCATCCACACGTCACCGTGGCTTCAGAGTCTGTGTCCATTCTTTTCCTTTTCTGTTCCTTATAAGGAAAATTGTTACTGTATTTAGGGTCCACTTAAATAATCCAGGATGACCTCGTCTTGAGATTCTTAGCTTAATTATGTCTGCAAATTCTTTCTCCAGTTTAGGTCACATTCACAGGTTCCAGGGGTTGGGATATAGACACGTCTTTTAGTGGAGGCCAACATTCAACCAATACATCCAGGAACAGGCTGTTAAATACAGACAATCTTCAAAGAATGTGCACTCTCCAAGATCCTCTTCAGATGTAACCTTAAAGAACAAGGTCAGTGAAGAGTCTCCCAAGAGGCTGAGTCTGTGGTCCTGGAGGTCCTTCAGAGTTCAACACTAGGAAAGTACAGAGAAGCTAACCCTGAAAGGAAACCATGGAGGAAAATATTTGCAATTCCTGACCAGCAGAATTTAATAGCTTCTATAAAGCAGTAAATTCTGATTGCTTTCTGTCCTTCCATGTATTAATGGGAGTTGCATCATGAATACCTTGGGTCTGCTCCACCTGGAGCTATCTCCTGTAGTGGAGGAGGAAAGGGAAGCAAGCAGCCAGCATTTAATTTAAAGATCATGGGACCATAGGGAGCCGCATCTACACCTGAAGGAAAGGACTGTGCATCACACATTAATCCTGGATTTAGGGGTTGCACTTAGGTTCTCATATTTGATTAAGGGATGAATGTAAACTAGTGTGTGAAGAGGGGTATATAGGAGAAGGGTGCCCTTTGGCAGAAACCACTAGTTGTTCACACACACACACAAAAGATTGTTCTTTCCTTCCTGTAGGCAGAGTTGTAGCCTGTAGGGTGGATATAAGCTACACACAGACTTTATTCATCAGCCCTTTACAACTAGATGTGGTTATGTAAGTCTTCGAACCCAATGTAGATGTGGTACATGCCTTGTCCAGGTCTGTGCTGCAATGTCTCTGACAGTCACTCTGCCATGCTGTCTCTCCTGTCTTACTGGCTGAAATAACCAGGAGATACTGAAAGATACATGTTTCAGAGTAAACAGTCACTGTCAGCAGATGTCCCTGAATGTCTTTGTGAGACAACATTTTTGAGCTGCTCAATGAGGTCTAATGATGTTGAAGACACACCACAAATTATTACATCGGTGAGAAATAGAAAACTTCGCGTTTTATAATATTGAGTTCTGTTATAGTAACTAAGTCTTTTGCCCTGATTAAGACCACCTATGACAAGAAATTCTGATACTTCACTTGCATTAAATTGATATTCAGCAATTACTATTGCAAGACGAGATACTCAGTATTGTGGGGAGAGAACAAACAAGTAGAGCTTTTAGGTGATTGGAGGTATACTGGGAAAGAAGAGAATAATATTGCCAGACAAATGAAGAAAACATAAGATACAATATAATAATATCCCATAAAAGAAGTCCGGAGGGCCAAACATGTATGAGGAAAACAAAGAAGACTTCACAAACACTGTCATATGTGGAGTGGAGATTTAAAACGGGAAGAGTTTGTCGGGTGGAAACCAGCTCGCCAGGCCTCTGCGGCTGGGGAGCTATCACACGACAGTGAGACGTCATCGTGTGCCTCTTGGCGTTTGTGGTGTACCCTGGCATGTGCCAGGCATTCACTACATCCCGTGAGAAATCTAAAAAAGGATAAGACTGGTTCTTCTCTCAATAAGCTTCCAAAGTAGTAAGGGATATGAGACATTTATAGATGTAGCGGCAATACATACAGAATTTAATAAATACTTCCAGGAACCTAAAATAAAATGTAGAAAGAGCTCCACACAATTCATGACCTTATAAACAGCATTTTTTTTCTTTTATAAAATGGAAAAATTACAAACATACATGTCATGGTATTATTGTTACCAATGTTAAATAAGCTAAAGACTGTAAAATGTTTATTAGAGCACTTGAAACATGGTAAGCAAGCTGTTGTTGAGGTTGTTGTTCTCTTTTTTATTGTTGTTGTGTTTGGGTTGAGTCTTGGAGGTTGTGTAGACTTTTGATAGGCATATTTTATATCAGTTCAACTAGAAAGAATAGCATACACAAATTGTAAAATTAGGAATATTCAGGAACTATTCAAGAACAAGAAATACTTTGATTGCATTGTGACATGATGTATGTACAGGGTAGAAGTGGCCTCCCTTGACAGCCATAGCAATTTGGACATTGTTTTGTTATTGGTAGGATGTCCTCTGTATCCCCACCTGTAGCTGGTGGAAGTAGGATGCTTGGGGTGCTACAGTAACAAGAATTTCCTGAGGCCCCCACAGGAGGATGAGATATCATAGAGCTTTGTTAATGATGTAACATTAAGGGTGTTCCCCTCCTGGGCCCCATCTCCCTTCATCTCCAAATGGAAAAGTCCAATGCTGTCTTAAGCTGAGCTAGAATTAAAGCCATGCCCAGAGTATTTCTCTATATACACACTGTCCAGTCCAACCCCTGGCTACTTTGGCTTGTGCTCCAGCTGCAGTTCACCAGTCAAATGGCCATGGAGGGACACAGGCCAACGTGGGTCATGGAGCAAGAGAGTGCAAGGGCAAGTTAGGAAGAGGAATAAGAGAGAGGACTCTACCTGGGAGTTTAACCAATGAATTCTCCAGGAATTCAAACACTTTCATGGCTCTCTCCTCCTAGCCAATGATCTTTGTTCCCAGGTTAGACTGACAGGCAAGCACCTTCCCCGGGTCACTCTAACTTCACTGGGCATGTGCCCCTCTTCCTCTTTGTTGGACCCCTTCCCCTGGATTTGCAGGGAGTGGCTGTGGTTCCCTGGGGAGTGCTTAACTGCAGCTTCCTGGTGAAGCTGCCCAGGTGACTCTGCTTATAATGTGCAGCCTCCCTCTTGCCTCTTCTATTTTAATATTAGCTAGCTAGTTATATGTCACACTGCAACTGGTGTGACACAGATTGCACATGAGTGCATTTGAGCAGGAAAGCTGCACACCAAACTTATCGTGAGTATTTTGGTCAGATTAAAATTCAAAGAAGCTGAAATTAGGGTGACCCAGATTGCAGGCTCATGTCATGGTCTAGTGAGAATTAATTAAAGTGAAGAGTTAGAGCCAAAGCTGCAGGGAAGAAAAATCAAAGGAGAGTTTGAGAAGTGTCACAAAGATAGAACTTACAGAATTTGAAAATTGATTATATATAAAAAATGAATGTAATGTAAGACAAAGGGAAAAACTAAAAACGAACAAACAAAAACCTCCCAGGCTTGTGGATGACCAGGAAAAGATAGAGATAAGAACATAAAGGAAGAAGTAAACAAAAAATACTGGTTTGGGCACAACTGATGACTTTTGCTTTGGACATGTGCTCTTGGATGTGATGTTGGAGCATGTCTGTAGGGTTTGCACTTGGCAGCTGGAAATTCCAGATGGGAGTTTGGAGTCAGCACTGGACAACATGCAGGCTGAACTCTTCAGCACTGGAGATAGCGGAAGCAAAATGCAGACTAGAGATGTTTGATATTCTGGCCCAAGAACTACTCTGTTTTTTGTTTTGAAGATATTCAATAAATATGTGTGTCCACAGAGCCGCACAATTGGCCATTGCCTCTGCCTCTTAGTATTTATACCAACAATGTGGTGTCTCATAACCAGCCCTGTTGATTCCACAAATCTGTGACCTTGTTGCTCAGGATGTGATATAATGTTGCTAAATGAGACCAAGGTTGTATGCAATTCTTTTAGAAAATGAATGCATATGTTAGCTTGACCTTTATTCTATCAAAAATGTTCTTTGAACTAAAGAGATAAATATCGATTGAGAATGGATTGGTAAAGTGTAGCTCCATTAGCTTAAACAAAAAACAAACAAAACAAAATCCTTTAAAGGATCATTTTCTTATTTTTAGTAAATTTATTATATTCATTATTTTGGTAGACTCATTTTTTTTTCCCAGTAGATTCTTTTATCCCTCATATTTACCTTAGTGACTGAAGTTTAATTTAAAGTGTATATTTTATTCAATTTCATGACAGTTTTCCAACATGTGTACATGGCATTTTCTTCTCTTTTCTACTGGCCCAAAGAGGGTCTGTTGTTTTTCATCCAAACAACCCAGGATTCTTCATTAATATTCCAACATTATCAGAAGTCTCTGCTCTCTTTTTTTCACACACAAAGACACACCATAAAAAGATTTTAGGGTAATTCATAATTTAGGAAAATTTGCAGTTCTCCTAGAGATTACAATAATTCATCTAGTACTATGAGAGAACACGTTTGCTAATGATATCTCTGATAAGGGGTTAATTTTCAAAATATATAAAGAACTCATACAATTCAAGAACAGACAAATAATCCAATTTAAAAATGGGCAAAGGACCTTAATAGACACCAGTCCTAAGAGGACATACAGATGGCCAATAAATATATGAAAAAATGCTCAACATCAGTAATCATCAGACAGATGTAAATTAAAACTGCATTGAGGTATCACCTTATACCTGCCAGAATGGTTTTCATCAATAAATTAATCAACAATTGCTGGTGAGGATGAGGAGAAAAAGGAACCCCAGTACACTGCTGGTAGGAATACAGAATAGTTCAGCCACTATGGAAAACAGTATGAAGTTTCCTTAGAAGATTAAAAATGGAACTGCTGTTTGACCCAGAGATCCCACTTCTAGGAATATATCCTAAGAATCCTGAAACACCGATCAGAGAGAATATATATACACCTGTATTCATAGCTGTATTATTTACAATAGCTAAGATCTAGAAGCAACCAAGTGCCCATCAGATGAGCAGATAAAAATCTGTAGTACATTTATACAGTGGAATACTATGCAGCTGTAAGAAAGAAAGATCTCTTACCATTTGCGACAGTATGGATGGACCTGGAAAGTATTATGCTTAGTGAATTAAGCCAGTCAGAGAAAGACAAATATCATATGATCTCACCTATATGTGGATTTAATGAACAAAATAAACTGATGAACAAAATAGATCCAGAGGCCTGGATCCATGGAACAGACTGACAGATTTCATAGGAGAGGGGTATGGAAGGACAGGAAGATATTAATCCAAGAACTTATATATACAAATATGCATAGCCAATGGACACAGACAACAGTGTGGTGAAGGCTGGGAGTGGGGCAGGGACCGGGTGGAGTGGGGCAAAGGGAGATAATGGGGACATCTGTTTTACTGTCAACAATAAAAAATATTTAAAAATACAAATTTAAAAACATTAAATTATTCCCTGTAGAATTATGAATTTTATCAACTGAGATGTGACTTCTTAAAATATTTTTACAAATGCAGATTAATATTAAATGAAATTTTTGAACTAATTATTTACCTATAAACTTGATCCCTAGAATTAGCTGACTTAAAATATTGGCTGAACAATTTTTTAGTTAAATACATTCATAAATCAATTAAACTCTCTTAAGAAAAAAACAAAACAAAATACCTCATTTTAAAAAAAGGTGCATCATTGATTCTTGTCCCCCTGGGATATGAGCAGACATGTCATAAGCACAGTCAGGGGTGGCTGGTGGAAATGGCACTTGTAGTCACAACAGGGTAGGAACAGAAGTAGTGGTAATAGTGTAGTGAATCAGGTAAGGATTTTCTTCTCAAGACCGGATAAATATTCAAGAGACACCAGTAGATAAGCATATATATGAATAAATAAGGTTACCCAAGGACAAAAGTACAGAGTAAGGAGGAATAAGGTGAGATTGAACCTGAGAAAACTCCAAAATTTAAGAGACAAATGAAGAAGGATCATCAGGAGAAAACTGAGAAGATGGCAGGTAAGTTGAGGAGGATGGAATAAGAACTTTGCCAAATTCTGAAGAGAAGCTCATTAACTTGAGTCCTGAAAAGGCATCGAATGGGCAGAAAAATGATATATCCTCCAAGGAGTGAGAGCAAAATCCAGATAAAAATAAAATGTAGGCAGTAGACATAAACATCTCTTGAGATGTTTTGTGGTAAAAGAGAAGACAACAATATGTCAGTATTGGGAGGTTTAGAGATGACTCTTTTTGTAAATAAAGTTTTATTGAACCACAGTCCTGTCTATTTACACATTGTGGGTGGAGTGGCCTCCATAACACAGCTTTGGAAGTTGTGACAAAGTCTGAAACAGTAACCAGCTGACCCCTTACAGAAACAATTTACGCACCTTTGCTCTCAATGATCCTGGAAAGACTGCCTCTGAAGTCATAGATAAAAACATGTGTGCTCTCCCTTGATCATATATATTTTAAGATAAAAGATATTTGATTTATTACTTTATTTATGTAAATACCAGCTCTCCCTTCTTGACTAATTAGTGTCTACATTTTATAAAAAGTACACTGTACTGTGATAACTTAATTTTAGTGTATCACTAAATAAAAACTACAAACACCATTGTTATTCTGTCAATTATATAAAATTAAATGTAACTTGAAAGTAAAGTAACTTTCACCAAAATATACTTTAAAAGAGCAACCTTATAAAAGTAGAACAACTTTTTTTTATTTTTTACCCTGTATGGTTTATTAGAGTACATTGTTATATGTAATACATGTGCAATAAATGACAATTTATTTGTGAGTATATTTAATCATTTTATATTAATTTAAAACATATTGTCATTCCATAAATTATCATTCAATTTATTAAGGAATAATTTTAAAAGTATTTATTAGTTGCAAATGTGTATAGTATCTTGACCACAAAGAATTCACAAACATGTTTTTGTGAACATCTTTTTTAAAATTATATTTTATTTATTAATGATATATCATTATATTGGGCACACATCTTCATTTTTAATAACTTTATTTTTAATTTTTTTTTAATCCTCACCTGAAGATATTTTTCTGTTTTTCTGTTTTCAGATAAAGTAGGAGGGACAGAAGGAGGAAGAGAGGGAGAGAAACATTGACGTGAGCTAGACACATCGACTGGTTGCCTCCCACATGACCCCATCCGGGGCTGAGAGCGAACCGCAACCGAGGTATGTGCCCTTGGCTGGAATCAAACCTGGGACTCATTGGTCCGTGGGCCAACACTGTAACTGCTGAGCCAAACTGCCCAGGGCTAAAAATATATCTTTATTTTTGAAAATATTACAAATGTTCCTTCTTTTTTCCCCCATGGACACCCTCCTTCCTGCTCCTGCTCCCCCTACCTTTACCACACTGCTGTCTATGTCCATTGGTTTCATTTTAATGTGCTCAATAAATTCATAGCAAATTCAATTCCATTTAATTGCAAATTTATAATAATATATTGAAGTATATTGGATTTTGGAAATGTTAAAAATTACTTATTGGCTCTAGGACCAAATAAACAGTCTGTACTTCGTATATCTTTTAGGACATAGACAACAATATCTGACCTCCCAAATAATTTGCATAAAAAGCAAAACTGGCCCTGGCCGGTTTGGCTCAGTGGTTGGAGCATCGGCCTGCGGTCCAGAGAGACCCGGGTTCGGTTCCCTCTAAGGGCACGTACCTCGGTTGCAGTTTGTCCCTTGCCCTGGTTGGTTGTGTGCGTGGCAGCCACTCGATGTGTCCCTTTCACATCGATGTTTCTCTCTCTCTCTCTCTCCCCCTCCCACTCTATCTGAACAACAAAAAAAAAGCAAAACTGAATATTCTGCTAAAAGTCTTTAATGGTGTATGTGTTGCAGCTGCCAAGTTCGGAAATTTCTAATTAATGACTATGCAATAAAGATTAAAGTAATAAGCAAAATTAATAAGAATGAAGCTTAAATGTAGTTTGCAGGTTTTTAATGAGGCTTTTAGTGTTTGCGAAGACCAGAAGCTGCAGCATTACTCCCATTTAGAGAGATGTTTCTATTGCTGTCCTTCAGAGTCTACATGTTTTCAATATAAAATTACATATTTAAAAAAATAAATGGAAGTATAAAAAGGTCCACATAATAATCATAAAATAAAAAATAAATATGTAAGTCTTAATAAAGCACTACCCAGAGGCAAATGGACCAGCCACGCCCAGAGTGAAAGGTTCAAGTCGGTGGTGTGGTGTGAGGGCATGCTAAATCGCAATCCCAGACAGTGAATAAAGAAAATTGGATGTATTTAAAGAAAAGAGGATGACTGGGGACATTCAAAGGGAAGGGAACACAGCACTGAGCCACAGGGTACTGGGACGATCGTGCAGTGCCCAGGGGCTGGAGTTTTGTCCTATTATGCATCCACTGGCAGGAAACTTTTGTCGCTGGTGAGTTTTGGGGTCTTGGTTGGTGGGTTGGGGTCTGCAGAAATGCAGGTGAGCCACTGGGTGCTTCTGTGGCAGTTTTAATTTCTTATATGGTTCTATTCCCGGTGTCCAGCATTTCTTGTCGGGCCAGCTCTCCTGTGGCAGAAAGGCTGGTCTTTGTTCTCCTGGGGAGGTCGGAAGCCTATGCCATGGCCCTTAGGAGATGTATTGCCTTGCAAGTCCTAACACAAAGTTTACATGTCTTGAATCCATTAAGTAGAACAGCTAAGAACAAGATTTTAGCTCTAATCTATTTGTGTTTGCTGATAACATAAATAAGAAACTTCTAAAATGAAGTTTCATTTTTAAAGACTACAATGATTATATTAAAAGAAGCATGTGAATTAAAATTATAGAACCATATTAAATTTTTGAAAAATCCTTGTATTTTGGCTAAGAATGTTTGGATATTCAGAAATGATTAAGCATGTTAAGTAAACTTTCTTATAAATCTATGAAAATTGTGTTTGAAATGTAGTCTATACTTTGTCTAAATTACTTTTGAAATTAAAAGTATTGATTTCCCCCTAAGACTATGTATTTTTAAATTAATCTAAAAATTGAAATTTATCTATTTGTATATTTTTAATGAAATTAAACATACTATCAATTATCTTTATCAACATATTTATGTTAACTAAGAAACATTCAAACCTTCAGAGCAGTTTTGTGAGTGTATTTGAGCCAAGCGATTGAGATTATGCTCCAGAGAATGGCAGTTTTGTACCTTATTTTACACATTGCAATCAAAAGAGAAGACATAAGTGGGTTCCACGACATACATTGGTGATAGATTGGGGAGGCAGGAGAGAGAGAAGCAGGAAAGTCTCTGGGACTGGATAAAAAGTAAAATGAGAGACACCCATGCCTTTTACATGGGTGGGTGCAGGATAGGTAACAGCAATTAACTCAGTACAAATGAGGGGATTTGTTGTCTCTGTTCTGTTGGGGTAAAAGGTTCCGGAAAAAGGAAGTTACTCTGACATTCAAATGTATGTTATTGTAAATGCAAAAAAAAGAATAAACAGGCTTAATTAAGGTAAAAATTGATTTTTGTCAGGGAAGATGCCAGCCTAGGACATGACTATCTTCCATACTGCTTTTAGTTAATAAGTTTTTTTTTCCTTTTTTGATTTTAGAGAGAGATAGGAAGTGACAGGAAGAGAGATAGAAACACTGATGAGAGAGAACATCAGTTGGACGCCTCCTGCATGCCCCCACTGGGGATCGGGCCCATAACCTGGGCATGTGCCCTGACCGGGATTCTCACCTGCGACCTCTTGGTGCAGGGTCGACGCTCAACCACTGAGACACACCACCCAGACTAGTTAATAAGTTTTAATCTCAGACCATCCTATGTGGTTGCTTCATCTCTGAGTTTGCAAGGCTACCACCCAGGCCTCCCTGAGCTCGTCAGGTTTAGTATGTAGCTCCTTTTCACCCACACTTAGAACTCCTTTTTTTAAATTTTTCACTTTTACATTGATATATTTTTGATAAATCTATCTAAATTCCTGGCACCTTACAAATTTAAAGAGTTTTAAATGATTAAATATGACTTGACTTTTATTGACATATTTGCCCCTGGAAAGTGAGCAAAGCTGTTTTTGATGGCAATGCAAAAATACGTTTCTTCTTTTGAACTTGAAAAACGTCTTAAAGATGAGAGAGTGGACAAGATTTGTCAGTGACAGGGATCATCTAGATGCTTGAGTTGCAGAAATGATGAACTTTTGTTTAGAGATATCTTTTCAAAGATGCAGAAAGTGTGCTTGATCTATAACATCTTTAAAGGCAAGCCAATATCAAGCGGGTACACACACCAATATAGATAAGATTGTTTTGTACTAAAAAACAATTCTGAAAATTGTACCTAATAAAATATAAAGATGATATGGCTTTTACAAGCATCCACCTCACCAAAAACCTTTCGCTTCTTCCAACTGTATTAAGGAAAAAGGAGTTTACCCTACAAAGTACCATTAGTTTTTCTAAGAATGACATGTAGCAATAGTTGGTGATGTTTAAAGGCCAGCTAACTGACCTAGAGTCATTAAGATTAAGTATACTATGCTGTGTCCACAATCTCACACTTGGAGGTAGAAGTAAACCCCACTCTGGCCTGATTGCCCTGTCTCAGATGACATGTAGCCTTCAATGCCTGACATCTCTCCCTGGGGGCCACAGACACAGGTCTTAAAACACCTGCTGACACACACTGAGTAACATTCTGTCACAATGCCCTATGAGGTGTGAAATTCTCATTTTGTTCATTTATATGTTTACTGTAACCCTTCCTAGTTTCTCAGTTGCAAAATTCCAGGGTCATAATTATATACAATATAATCCAGGTTCAAACGATGAATTACACATGCAAGAGTCCACAGCAATTTGTTGTTGTAGTTGTTATATGGTCTACCTCCAGAGGCATTTATACCTGCTCATAAAGAATAATGCGATCTACACTAAATGAAATGGAATACTTACTTTTGCTAGAGATATACAGTAGTACTATAGCTTCAAAAATATTTAGATACTTTCTAAATAGAAATATTAGTGACCTTTTTAAACCACTCAGTAAATTTTCACAGTAAAACAATATATATAACTCCTCTGTTCCATTAAGCATGGAAAATCAATAATGAGGTTTACCAAAATTATGTGGTTTAAAATATATATGTTCGTTGCATATTACCAGAAGTAAAAGCAAAATGATAATTTGGCCTATTTTCTGTAAGATTACAATTTGAAAACAATTCAAATAATAGCTAAAATTTTTTAAACCAAATTAATGTTGCATTAAATATAACCCAAACTAAAAGTACAAATTAGTAAGTCTAAAATAACACAGCAACTAAATGAACAGAGCTTTGACTTTTTTGGTTTTGGCTAGGGTGTGGCTTTTCATTTTATTTTTTTAATTGATTTTAGAGAGAGAGGAAGAGAGAGAGAGAGAGAGAGAAGCATTAATGTGAGAGAGAAATATCAGTCAGCTGCCTCCCATATGCTCCCTGACTGGGGATCAAACCCGTAACCTAGGTATGTGCCCTGACCTGGACTGGAACCCAACACCTTTTGGTGTATGGGAGGACACTCCAACCAACTGAGCTACACCAGCAGAGTTAACGTATGGCTTTTAATGTGCATAGTTGAGATATGCATTTAAGAACATAACTTCAGGAAATTGAGTGTATATATTAAAGTTTCAGCCTTGAGAAATTAGTCTCCATTTTTAATGATTTAGATGCATTGAGTTTATATAAATATGAATATATATGTATATGTGTACATATGTATATATATATCATCCCCTAAAATGCTAAGTGTTAACATATAAAAATTATGGAATAGTAAAATTATATAAAGGTACTCTTGCCTATATCCTATTAAGAATTCAGGAGAGCCCGGCTGGTGCGGCTCAGAGGTTGAGTGTCGACCCGTGCACCAAGAGGTTACCAGTTCGATTCCCAGTCAGGGCACACGCCCAAGTTGTGGGCCAAATCCCTTGTGGGGGGTGTGCAGGAGGCAGCCGATTGATGTTCTCTCTCATCGATGTTTCTATCTCTCTCTCTCCCTTTCTCTCTCTCTAAAAAATCAATAAAAACATTTTAAAAAATTCAGGAGAAGGTGAAAATACTACCCTACTCTGGGGCTATGTAAGGAACCTATTATACTTGAGTCTATATTGACAGTAACATGGAGAAAATGCTAAAGACATTTAGAGTATTTATATTGATTGTACTAAGTCAGGGGCTAGAAGGGCTTTGTTTAGTAAACATCATTGCCTTGAAATGCTTTTGTCCCACCTCCACCTCCAGGTTTTCTTTCTGCAGGGTATACCTGTAGTTTTCTGGGAACATTCCAAACGTAAAAACATCCTGAACAGACTAATGACAAACCTTTATCTGCCTGCTCTTTTAGTTTGTTTGTTTGTTTTTTTCTTTTTATATAGAGTCCCTAACCTGTAGGAAATTCAGGGGCAAGGCAAAAAAAAAAAAAAAAAAAAAGTACACTAGAAGAGACAGTTCATGCATTTGATTCAAGGACATATGGCATAGATTCTGTTGCTGGAGTTCTCTCTTGTTTAATATGGCAATAGTCAGCATGCTTCCCATTTGGTAAGCCTCCAAACATCACTACTCTCATGCAGTATCTAATGGATTCTTAAAAGTCTCTCCAAGCTTCCTGGAAAATACCCACAAATTTCAGAGGAGTCTGCTAGTTTCTCAGTTCGTCCACAGCAATAGAAATTAACTGAACAAACATCAGCTAAGCTAGAGAAGATAATTCCCAGCATCACCACAGCTTGCAGTAACTAACTTCATTTACTTAAGGTCTAATTGTTTGCATTTAAGCTTTCCAGCTAAGGTCTCACTGAGGTTCAGAGGGACATTTCCAGGTAGAACTCGGCCAGTTCCAGCTGGAACCTAGAGATGTCACCAACTAGATTTGACCACACAGAGGAAGGCCATGACCTGGGAGATGATGAAGTGACAGATGGAAGGAGCCTGGGTTCCTGAATGACTCTGTTAAGCCGACATGCCTCTCCAACCTGTACCATTCACCTTGGGATGTTCATGTTAGAAAATTTTAGACTACTCTATTATTATACATAATCTCTTTTTATCAGCTTAGTATTTATTTCTTTTTCCAATAGCTGAACTTGCCTAATATGACTTACTCTAAGCTCCTGCTGAGATTCCTTCATTCTGGCAGAAAGCCTTCTTAGAAAGATCTTACCAAAAAGACTCTGGCCTGGCTATCTTCTCAGCTGTCCAAGTTACCCAAGGAGAATTCACATAGTATGGTCCCTTCATTTATTTATTTTTCTTACCTTCCCCCCACTTCCCTCTTCTGAGGTTTATCAGTCTGTACCCTATTTCTATGTCTCTGGGTCTATTTTGTTCATCAGCTTGTATTGTTCATTATATTCCACAAATAAGTGAGGTCATGTGATATTTCTCTGATTGGCTTATTTCCAGGTCCCTCCATGTTGTCTCAAAGGGTAAGAGATCTTTCTTTCTTACAGCTGCATAGTATTCCATTTTGTATATGTACCACAGTTTCTTTATCCACTCATCTATTGAACACTTGGGCTGTTTCCAGATCTTAGCTATTGTAAATAGTGCTGGTATGAACATAGGGGTACATATATTCTCTCTTTTTGGTGTTTCAGGCTTCTCGGGATATATTCCTAGGAATGGGATCACTGGGTCAAATGGCAATTCAACTTTTAATTTTTTGAGGAAACACCATATTGTTTTTCATAGTATTATCCCCTTAAACAGTGGAACTATTACTCTGTGTAGATCTCCTTTACCCATTAAGTCAAATAACAGTGCCAGCCTCCTGCTTTCTCATTTCAACAGACAGAACATGGTAATGAATCCTTCTGTTCACACGTGACCACTGGGTCCCATGGCAGCACTGGACAATTGTTTTTAAAAATCCATATATATTTAATATCCCAAATATTTTTCAGTTACTAATTTTTAATTTTAATCCACTTTGATTATAATATATATTTGGTGTGATTTTAATCATTATAATTTACTGATTATTGTTTTATGGCTGAACACATAGCCAATCCTGGCGTATGTTCCATGTGTGCTTGAGAAAAATGTATGTTATGCTGATGGAGTATTCTCTTAGTGTCCATTAGTTCTTGTTAGTTTATACAAGTCTTCCCTATCCTTGTTGATATTCTGTCTAATTGTTCTATCCATTATTGAAAGTGAGGTATTGACATCTCTAACCATAATTGCTGAATTATCTATTTCTTCATCAATTTTTCCTGTTTTGCCTCATGTGTTTGGGGTGGCATATGTCTTTATAATTGTGATATATTCCTGATGGACTAGTCCTTTGATTATAAAATATTTATGTTATGTCTAGTAACTTTATGGTTTTTATATCTATTTTATCTGATATTATTATAGCCACAGAAACTCTCTTGGTTTCTGTTTTCATAGTATATCTTTATTAACATTACTTCCAACATATTTGCATTTTTGTATCTGATAGAAGTGTTCTGTTGACTGGCACGTCGTGTTGTGTATGTTAATTTATTCATTTGTTTTATTAAGTTTTTAGACTCACTTTAAGGTGAGTATGTTGCTGAGTCAGCTTCCTAAACAGCCAAGAGAAGATTATTTAAAAATATACCATTACCAAATGTAAATGGCATACTCATGTTGTTTAATTTTATAACCAAACATCTGTTATACTCTATTGTTGTATTGTTTTATTTTACTATTACATTTTAAGTAATCTAAACCTATGTCTTATTTTGGTGTCATGCAATAAAGTGATATGAACTTTGAAAAATATCATAAAGTAGATGAGTTGTGCTATATCTCCAGGATAATATCACATCTATCTCAACATTCTTTACAAAAGCGATATTCAGAATGCACTATGAATAAGAATGGGTATATCCATAGACTTGGCAATTTGTGTTATAATTAATCAAAATAACACCTACAGCCTGGCCTGTGTGGCTCAGTGGTTGAGCATTGACCCATGCACCAAGAGGTCTCCAGTTTGATCCCCAGTCAGGGCCCAGGTTGTGGGCCCAATCCCCAGTTGGGGGCATGCAGGAGGTAGCCAATCAATGTTCTCTCTCATTGATGTTTCTCTCTCCTTCTCCCTTTCTCTCTCTCTAAAATCAATAAAGAAAAAATAATAATACCTACAAAGATATATATTATAAATACACACCCTTGCAATTTTTCCATAACTTTGTACTTTGATTTCTGGGTTCTAAACTATTAGATATTGATTCCCATTGCTTGCTTCTATTTTTAATGTTTGTTGTTGACTGACTTCCAATATAGACTTGATTTTTTGTTTGAATCTCAATATACTAAAGGATGCAAAATCCAATTTTCATCTTATGTCTCTACTTTGGAAAAGGGGTAGCCCCCTAGACTTTGTGACAAAACCTAGAATTCTACATATACTATATTTGTCCGGGCCTTTATACTCCCCAGGGAATTTGGGATTTATCCCCATTATATTTTTTGAAGTCCTGGTTCTATGTTTTCAAACATAATGACTTAATGGTATCAAATAAAAAAATCTTGCTTAATTGTATAACCCCCATCTTTGAATAATTTATATCATTGATCCTCAGAAATTTTTTATTTCTATATTAACTAGATAACATTTTTCTGTTTACAATTGAGATACTTCATGCTCACACTATTTAAATGACATTAACAAGGTGTTTTTTGTTTGTTTGTTTGTTTGTTTGTTAATATTAGTTTCTTTGCAAATAAAGTTTGAATGGTGAAAGTGTTGTGGGTGAGTCTCCCAGAATAAAACCATCACTGTCATTGCTGTCTGTAGAGCTCTGTGCTGCTTGAACACTGCCTTGGGCTCAGTCATTGTGACTTCTTATTTACAGGTCAGCTCAGGCTTTTATGTTTTGTTTTGTTTTTTTATCCTCACCCGAGGACATTTTTCCATTTTTTGTTCAGGTAGAGTGGGAGGGAGAGAGAGGAACAGAGAGAGAGAGAAAAACATCGATGTGAAAGGAACACATCGAGTGGCTGCCACCCGCACAACCGACCAGGGCCGTGGACAAACTGCAACCGAGGCACGCGCCCTTAGCGGGAACCGAACCCGGGTCTCTCAGGACCGCAGGCCGACGCTCTAACCGCTGAGCCAAACTGGCCAGGGCCAGCTCAGGCTTTTAAAGCTGAGCCACTCCATCTCTGACTGCCATGGGCAGTCCTGATGCCAGTGTGACGTGTTAGCTCTTGTAATTTTCTAGCTGTTAATATAATGACAGCTGGCTTCAAACTGCACTTTCAAAAATTGCTTCTTCTTAAGATTCTTTACCAGTCTTGGGTCTCATAGTGCACATTTATTTCAATTTTAGAGCACAAAAATAGATCCTTATTTTCTGAAGATAATTATGTAAAAGAACCACTCCCCCATTGTGATACAAAAGAATACTAGCTATTATTTCATATTGATTTTGTCTCTCCCTTCTCTCAGCTAGGAATCTCCAGAAATGACGAGATGAACACAGAATCTTTCATCTATTATTAAGAAAGTTAATACATTAAATACTTTCAGGAGACACATATTTTACGTGGTATAATTAACAAAGTTTACATCCATTTATTTACTGAAATTATTGTTAGTATACCAAAGTACAATATTGTAGTCCTTGAAATTTTGAAATAAGAAGCTATTAAATAATTTTTTTTCTTCAAGACTGCAGAATATTAAGAACAAGATTGAGAAAATATATTGATATTATGGGAATCCTTTTAATAAAAAAAAAATTAGTAGCTTTTCTATCACCTACTATATTGGACATTAGGAAAAATGATTTTAGTTAACCTATATAAACCTTAGCAATTCAAACTGCACTGACTCTCAAATTTTCCTAAACTTCATCAGTCACAATTAAAAAACTAATGAATCTATGACAAGAACTTTTTTCTTACTGACCTTGTTTTCTATAAAAGTTAACTAATAAAAATGAAAGGATATGTAAAATGTTATAGCAATTATTTAAAAAATCATCGTTCTTCATAAAACCAATAACAAAATAATAAATGCTTGAGGATCCAGACATCCAAATTTTCTAATATGGATTATTTAACTGAGTGATCAAATATTTGCTAGTTTGTTATACAAGAGGATTAAAGAGTGACTTTAACCAAAACTTGTTCATGTTTTTCTTTAAAGTTCTGTCATATCCTTTAAGCATTAAGAAAAATGTAGTTATGGTAGAGATATTGTTACCAGAGAGCTGGTCTGGTTGAAGGGAACTCAGGTCTCCCCTCCTCAGCTCTTGCCACCCTTATGAAATAGAATTCAGACAAATGATAGAAAATAGTGTTGAAGCAAAGCAAGTGGATTTATTAAGAATACACTTGGCATAAAGCACAAGCAAGTAACTCAGCTAGTCTGAGCACCCAGCCTGGTAGGGGTTCAAGGGTTCTTCACTTTTCCTCTCTGTGTTTCAAGGTTTCCCTGCTGAATAAACTAGATTTCAAGGTCCCCCTTTTATACTATTGCGGCTTTTCCCAAAACTTATGAGAATATCTGGCAGTTTCATCTTGGCAATTCCCGACTGCCGACTTCTTGGTCAGTGGGTGAGATAAACTCCCCCTTTTCTCTCCTTCTCCTGCTCCTGACCTAAGCAGCTATGTTTCCTGCCTAACGTCACCCCCCTCAGTGATACCATCCGAATGTATATTTTTATTTGTCTCCCAGACTTCATTTGTCCTTGGGTTTAGCTGGCGCAAGTGGAATTAATGGAATCTTTGTTTTCTTTTTTCCCAGACCAGGATTATTTAAGCTCTGTATTCTTTGGTTAGGGAGGAGAAGTATGAATCATCTGTTCGGAAGTGTCTTTGGTAGGGGAAGATAAGGTCTTGCAATTCACAATGCTGGCTGCAAGCTGCCCAAACTATTTGGTCTTATTTAATTTTCTTGTCTCAGTTTCCCCGTTCCACCTGCTCAGGAATTTCCATAGCTTCTTACTATCTTGTCATATTCCCCTCTTCCATTCCTAAAATCTTTTAAGTTTAATGATGGAGGGTGTGTTTTTGTTTGTTTGTTTGTTTGATTTTTTTTTTCTCTATAACTGCTTCATGCTGAGTGTTGTAACCCAGGAGAGTCATCCTCACTCAGACATCAAGTAATTTTGAATATTAGGAGCTTTATTACCTGCGCAGGGACTGCAGCCAACCTACACAGAGGAGAACTGCAGCCCCGAGCTCAGGGGGAGGGTTGCTTATATAGGACAGGGGTTACTCAAGAGTTTAGCAGAGCAAGCAAGCTACGTGTACAGAAGCAGATATCAGCTGTTAGTAACTGTACAAGTTGTTTGTTTTATATTTCTTAACATTTACTAAACTCTAGCCTTGAATGCCTCATCGTCCCGTCTGGCATCTCCTGATTAGTTAAGCTCATGGTCATGGCTGATCCATCTCTTCAAGAATTTTTGCAAAAACAACTTGGGCTCAAGGAACCCGGGAGAGGTTCCTTCTTCTAGCAGATGGAGAATTACTGGGTTATAACATTCCCCACTGGTTTTATGCATAGATCAAAACTTTGATCTAATGGCAACCTTTGGTTATGAGAGGCCAGGACTAATAATTTGATAGATTGGACCCTCTCTCTTATGAAAGCTATTAATTTGTTTATCATTATAGGTCTACAGAAATAGTCCTAGAAATAGGAGTATGAGGGGGCCCGTTAGAGAAGAGTAGTGAGCCAGGAGGACTAGTTATGAAGGCCTTAAAATTAGCTATTAGAGACCTCTTCATTTTTGGCCTGTTCTGCGAGGCGCTTCCTAAGAACCTGAATACTCCCTCTGATGACTCCTATCTATTGGCATAAAAACAGCAAGCTTCCCTTAGTGTTCGAAATGCTGTAAGGTGTCAGTGAGATAACTAGAGACACACAGCAGAATTGTAAAGGAGCACTTTATATCAGCGGGCTGTGGGGGGGCATTCCCCAAATCCTCAGTAACTTGCCTTCTTTGTTGCCTGCTTTTTAAAGGCACAAACTACAGAAAAAAACTACATTTTCTTGGCGCCGCTTTTGGCACCGTTAAGGGGGGTCTGATACAGAGAAGGGGGAAAGAGGAGCTTGTTTTGTCAGGGCAGCTATTAATCTCGTTTTTCTCATCGTTCCTCTGAGTTCCCCAAGGCCATTATTAACCCCTTATCTTCATATTTTTCTTTGGGTTTCTCACGGCCCTTATGTTTATAAAGAAAGTCTGCTAGGGTGTGTACGTGTAGTAACTGAGGGTCAGAATGGAGTTATTACATCCCCTTTGTGGTGACATTTTTAAGATTTCCCCCAATATCCTATTTCTAAGTTCCCAGTTCTACTGGAGTACAGATCTATAAAGATTCCCCTGTACAGTTATACTTAGAAAAATTAGAGTCCTGATAAATGCAAGAGTCTCATTTTTAAGGATCTGGAGAGGCCTGCATTGTCTATTCCGCTTTTTCCGCCTTCAGCCAGGAATGGTGCAGCCAGACTAGGATGCCGTTGACCTTGACAGCCGTTGGTGCAGGCAGGATGACAGTGTATGGTCCCTTCCAGGCCAGAGTTAGTCCCTGGGTGGTGAATTTCTTTACCTATACCGAATCCCTGAGCTGGAACGGGTGCACAGGTTTGAGGTGGGCACAGGCAGGGCATCGCAGATGTGTTTATGAATGGCCTTCTGGGCAGACTGCAGGGCCTGTAAGAACTGTAAGAGGGCGAGGGGGAGCAGAGTGGTCCAGTTTTCACCGGTTTCTAAAGTAAATTTGGTTAAGGTTTTCTTTATTATATCCCAGACTATTATTTTATTATTAGGGGAAAGCTCTCCTCTCTCAGTGTCCTATCTTCTTCCCTTCTTGAGTATTCTTCCAATGTCCTGTCTTCCTGTAATATCTATGTCCCTTTCTTTTATCTTTCCTTATCTTTTTATTTCCTCTGAATAATCCTTCTCTTTTTATTTCTTTCCTGTCTATAACTTATATTGACCCTCTGCGACTTACACAATCCTTTTTCAACTTATATAGACCCTCTGATGTGAACCTGAGAGCTTGCTTAATCTATCTATTGTCTGCATATCCCCTAGCTTTTCTCTTCCTTTCCCTATTTAGACCTATATATTTCTGTTTTCTTCTACCTTCTCCTTTTCCCTGTGACCTTACTGGAGTTCAGTAAGCTTGGTGTAACCTAACAAGGTAGTCTGGTGCAGCTGGTTGACTAAAGTCCAACCTAGAGCCTCTGGGATTAATAATTTCCCATTCGACAGTATTTACCATCCATTGCTTTTCTTCATGGCTTGTTTCTGCTTGGTTAAGTCATTTTCTGACCCAGTGTAAGTAGGAGTCAGAGGCAAACTTGGGTTTGGCATGGACTGATATCTGGATAGGTCCCCACTGGTTTTAGGGCCATCTGTCGAGCTTCCTTATTTGCAGCACGGTTTCCCCTTGTCTCATCAGAAAGCCTGGATTAGGGCTATGAGTTCAGCCCCTTGGATTGAAGTTCCTCTGTTTAATGACTGAGACCAAATGATATGGTCCAGAGTTACTATTGCTGTCCCAGCATACCTGATATCTTCCTGGACATAGCTGCTCCCGTCCGTGAACAATACCTCATCTGATGATGGCAGTGGGTCATCCTTGAGATCTGGGCGGCCGTCTGCAGTGTCGATTGCCTCCAGGAAGTCCTGCAGATGTTTCTCTGGGTCATCATCTGGAGGCAGGCTGGCAGGATTGATGGCAATATCCTGGGGAACTTGATGCGGGGGCTGGCCTGGAGTGGCAGTGGCCAGCAATTGAATGATCTCTGGAGGAGATCACGTCTGAGTAGGGGATATGGGCACTCCGACAGGACCAGAAACGAATGAGTCACAGTATTTTTCCCAAGGTCTATAGTCCTCTTTGAAGTCTAGGGGTAGGTTAGGGTCCCATTGGCTCGGTCAGGACTGAGTCTGCTGCACTAGTGTCTGCCAAGAAACTAACTAGTTTGTTCCCTATTGTCTTGTATTATTCTGGGCTCCGGAGGGCTCAGCTGGAAGGAGCCCTAGCCCTGTCATTTCCCTAAATTAAGGACGGCTTTTCATTTTGTTCCTCTACACCTGACTTTGCCCTTGACTTTTCTATCTCTAATTGGGACCTAGGCCTGCTATCCTGACCCTTCCTCATGTTTCCCTTCCTAGGGTGACCCTATTCTGTGTGCCCTGTTTCCCTTAAATCTGCTATTATTACCTTTGTTAATTCAGCCAATTGGGCCAATAGGCCTAACAAGAGAACACGGTGAAATGTGTCTAAGGAAGCCCTTCCCCCAACAGTACCATAGTCAGAGGAATGGGAACATTTCCCCTGACCCCAGGTTTACAAAAGGATGCAGGAAAGGGGAGCAACATCCTAACACATATGTTTATGCGGGGCAGAGTGTTTTTTAACTCTCCAAGAGCACTTTGTACCCGTGCCTGGGATCCCTATATTTAATTCCCTAAAGTTCAGAGAAGCCTGTTGGAAATTAGTTGCTACCAAACCTGCTGCAGAGGAGCAGCCCAGGCTGGCATTGAAAGCATTAACAGATCCAAATTCATCTTCTAGCTTTTCTGTAATAAGAACCCAAAGTAGGCAAACTCAGGTTAATTAACATTTTAGTATATCCTCAAGAGGGGTCCTGAAGGATGGGATAGAATTTCCTCTGGGGCTGGGAGGAGTTAACTGTCCTTCAGGGCAGGCGGAGGCATTGTTAACAAAACTGTTTTTCCTTTCATTTGAACCTCCGGACACTGACATTTCTAATCCAAATATCAATGTATACCTTTGATCAGGGTGGGGAACCCCGTACATAACGGACCGCATAGCAAACAAAAGACTCAAGTCAAAAGACCCTTCAGATGGCTAATTAACTCGGAATGTTGGCCACTCCAATTCACAGAGGGTCCGGAGGACCCCAGGATCGGTTGGTGTTCTGTAGCCTTGGGATCTCCTGGAAAAGTCAGAAAAGTTAGCAAGAATGCATTCAAGGGGCGTTGATGGTCCTTGTCCCAACCGAAAGCAAAACAGTTAGAGCAGCAGAGAACACGGAATACAAATAGACAGACAACCGTGGTCAAAACACAAAATACTAATTTCAGAACAGATGCACCCGAAAGTGCCAGACGCACCCGAAAGTGCCAGATGCACCCGAAAGTGCCAGATGGAAACCCACCAGGTTTCCTGCACCCGAAAGTGCCAGACGCACCCAAAAGTGCCAGATGCACCCGAAAGTGCCAGATGGAAACCCACCGGGTTTCCTGCACCCGAAAGTGCCAGATGGAAACCCACCGGGTTTCCTGCACCCGAAAGTGCCAGATGCACCCGAAAGTGCCAGACGCACCCGAAAGTGCCAGATTAAAACAGATTGGTACCAATTTCAGAACAGATGGAAACCCACTGGTTTCCCAGGTCAGGAGTCGGCGTCCCGACCCTGAGGGGGAAGTGCGGTTGAGCGGTGTCCCGCCCGCAACAATCCCAGAACGCTCCGGAGCTACCGAAACAGAAAACAGATGGAAGGGGAAATCCCTTACCCAGATCCTCGAAGCTGAAGTCTTAGTCCAAATTAGCCGAATGGAAAGCCAGAACAAATGTAGGTGCAGAGGGCGAGGAGGCAGCCCTCCACGTAGTCTGAGGAGGTCGACCCCACAGAAAAGGGGGACCTCGTGGTTGATCTCGCTGGGGCCTCCAAATGTTGTAACCCAGGAGAGTCATCCTCACTCAGACATCAAGTAATTTTGAATATTAGGAGCTTTATTACCTGCGCAGGGACTGCAGCCAACCTACACAGAGGAGAACTGCAGCCCCGAGCTCAGGGGGAGGGTTGCTTATATAGGACAGGGGTTACTCAAGAGTTTGGCAGAGCAAGCAAGCTACGTGTACAGAAGCAGATATCAGCTGTTAGTAACTGTACAAGTTGTTTGTTTTATATTTCTTAACATTTACTAAACTCTAGCCTTGAATGCCTCATCGTCCCGTCTGGCATCTCCTGATTAGTTAAGCTCATGGTCATGGCTGATCCATCTCTTCAAGAATTTTTGCAAAAACAACTTGGGCTCAAGGAACCCGGGAGAGGTTCCTTCTTCTAGCAGATGGAGAATTACTGGGTTATAACACTGAGAATGGCCCCAGTTTCTGCTTGCATAGGGTATGGAGAGGTCCCTGCCTGATCTAAAGGGAGTGAGATCTGAGACTAGAACAGAGAGGCCGTAGGCTGATTCTTCTAGAGTAGAGGCGGGCTGGGATACCTGAAGTGTCCTCACCTTGACATGGAATTGCTTTATCCTTAAGATGACAAATGTGACAAGAAGGTTAGTGCAGTGGAGGGCCTGGGACTTTATCTAATAAAGGTTAAATTCAACAGGGACAGAAAAATTCTTTTTCTGGAAGAGGAGGCCGAGTGTATTGACAGGCTAGTAGAAAGAGTGTCAGAAATATGAGAAAGAGAATTATATTAAGGCCCAGTTATTACTTATCTGTAACAGGTTTTTTTCGTGTGTGTGTGTGTGTCTTTTTTGTTTTTTTGAAGAGGAGCTTGAGGTTCTTGACAGGTTTACAAGAGTAGGTCTCAGGTTTGGGTTCCTGTGGGGACTTACAAGAAAGAGTTTAAATTCGAGATAAACGAACCTCACTGGCTATTTCTGTGAGCTTTACTGTAATTGGGGTGCTTATCAGGACTTGATGTGGGTCCTTCCATCTGGGTTGTAGTTGGGATTCAAGACAATTGTTCCTACAGGTTTTTAAATTGACTATGTCTCCTGGGTTGACATGTTTGTGTTGGTGGTCTTTATTAGGGGCAGGTAGAAATTTGTGTCCATATTTCTATAATATTTTTTGTACAGGTCCTAGATTAGTGGTGTAAGACAACAGCTGGCGAGAGTTTTCTCATCTATTAGCAGGTCAGATCTGAGAAAGGGCCTGCAGTTGGTGAGTTCAAAGGGACTCCCTTATAACTCTCCTTTAGGTGCAGTTCTCATTCTCATGAGACTTATGGGTGACACAGGCACCTAGACTCTGAGGTTTCCTGGTACAGTCCTTTCTAGGGTTCAGGTAGCTTTCCCCCCACATTACCAGATGATGAAAGTTTTCATGAGTGTAAATGATATTTGATTTCTAAAGCTTCAGCCAGTTGTGTAATGTTGGCTATACAAGAGGTCCATTGTCAGTCTTTTTAGTAGTCCAAATCTAGGTAAGATTTTAAGTGCCATTCAAATAAATTGGTTTAGAGGCCTTTATTTTTATTTAAACCTCAAACACTTGGAGAGATCAAAAGCATATTATTTACTTTCTGTGTTGTTTAACATTTGAGACAACTTAAGGCTGTGAGACTAAGAAGCAGCATTGGGTATTCTTTCTAAGATTTTTGACACACAAGTTCCATTCCACCAGGCATAAGTTATACACAGGAACTACACAGTTTGGCCATCATTTTCTCTTCTGATTTGTAAATATATCATTTTAGGTTAGTTGCTATTCACAATAGAAGTGATATCTCATGAGATCTGTGATTCTAAAGCAACTAAAAATGAGGAGGCTCTACATAAGTGTCCCCTTGCTGTGTATTTCTAGAACCCTGCACTGCCACTACAAAGGGTAACAGACTAAAGGATATTTTTTAAGTTGTAAGATTCATGCCTTTTTCCTCATATTTCTCATTGTTACCTTTGCCCTAAATGTCTACATTGACTCCATCTATGAATTAAAGTACTATGTGTTAGGCATTCTAAAGTCTCCATGGTCAGAGACAATCTCAAGAGCTAAAAATATAAAGCGTTTAAATTAGGTCAAAGTAAATTACAGCTAATAACTCAATGGTGCTTCACAATTTCAGCTACTTTCCACAAGTTTCATTTTGTAGTTTTTGTTTGTTTATCTTTTTTTCTTTCTTTCTTTTTTTTTTTTTTTTAGGCCTAGTCTAAATATTTTATAATATCTATTTTGATTTGTTTGTTGATAGAAATGTTTTGTATATGCTTTCATTTCTTACTTTCTATTTTGGTTGCATTGCTATGCAGTAGCATGAGCTGTGAAATACCACCGACCACTGAAATTTGTTACAGTGTGCCAGGTCACCTGGAGCCTACTTTGGAAACTGTTTCAGATAGAGCTAAGAAGAATATGTATTCTCTTATGGTTAAGACCAGGGTTGCATTTATAAGCATTAGATCAAGTTTGTTGACTACATTATTCAAATCTTGACTAACTTTTGCCTGCTTAATATGTCAGTTTCTAAGAAAAGTTGTCAACCAGTGGATGTTGGTACCAACTCAACACCAACAGGAATCCCCAACTGGAAACGTCATTCAGCGCTGACAGCTCAGTTGTAACAGCACGTGTGCAGAACAGCATGGCTGGAGAGAGTTCGAATGGCACAGCTCAATTACGATACAGCACAGCTATAAGGTGGCCCTCTGACAAGACAGCTCCCGGAAGGGGGTCCTCTCCCGGTAGGACCTCTGCTTCCCTCTGATTCCCTTCACTCCACTCCCCCTTGCTCGGTCCACTCTGCCTGCTCTGCTCTGGTCCAGCAAGACACCATCATTGTTCCGCTCCAGCCCCAGCCAGGGAGATGCAGTCATCAGCTTCAGTGGAAAGGGAATTGTACTTGCATAGAGAGAACTCCCTGCCACTGTTACTTGATTGATCTCTTCATGAAAATGACTCCAAATCTTTGCAGCTTGGTTGGTCAAAAAAGCACTGTCCTGACTGGTCAGAATGGCGCCGCCTTGATTGGTCTGTGAAGCTGCTAAAGGGGATACAGCTGTCCAGCTGGATGGGTAGGAGAAATTCTCAGTCCTATTGGTTGAAATGTGATTCCGGGAACTACTTTACAGATGATGTTTCATAGAATTATACATTTGAAACCTATATAACCCTACTAACTAATATCACCCCAGTACATACAATTTAAGAATAAAATAAAAACATTGTTAATTTGTAAAAAAACAAAAACAAAAAAACGAGGGGTGTGTGTCTCAGACATCAGGGACATTGTGCAGGCAGGCAGCTCAGTGCGGGACCAGGCGGTTGGACTGCAGGTTATCCCTGAAGCGTGGCTGCATGAGAGGCACCTGTATTATAATCCACTGAGAGGCTCTATTTGTTTTGTTTTTTAAAGTATGTTTTTATTTATTTATTTTGAGAGAGGGGAAGGGAGAGAGAGACAGAAACATGGATGTGAGAGAGAGACATGATCAGCTGCCTCCTGCACACCCCTCACTGGAGATCGAGCCTGCAACCCCGGCAGGTGCCCTGACCCGGAGTCGCACCGGGACCTCAGTCCAAGGCTCAACAATCCGCAGAGCCACACCGCCCGGCTAGGCTCGGTTTTTAAATTTGAGCCCAGTTAGCCACCAGGAGACCTATTTGGTAGGTATGTTCTTTTGGCATTAACAAGGTGTACAAACATCTAAAATAAGAGTATAGATTTTTAAATTTAATCCTGTAAGTCTGACAGTTTCTAATGTGAATATTGTCATGTTTTATGTCTATTAAGGTATAGGATTGTTGTTCCTTTCTGATGAACTGTTTTTTATCACTACTAAATAACTATTTACCCTGCATTTGTTTCAAGGGATGTTGTAACCAAGTTCCGCAAACTGGGTGGTTTAAACAACAAAGATGGGCTGGCTCGCTGAACAAGTGTCAGCAAGGTTGGTTCCCGCGAGGACTGTGAGGAGGATTTGTTCCAAGCCTCTCTCCTTAGCCTATGGATGGCCATCTTCATGTTCAAAGACTGTCTTCTGGGGTGTGCGTCTGTCCGTATCTGTCTCCAAATTTCCTTTCCCACATGTTCACCAGTCCTATAGGATTGAGGCCCCCTCTGGTGACCTCACTTTGATGGGAGTGACTCTCTGAAACCCTGTCTCCAGGTAAGGTCACAACCAGGCCCTGGGTTAGGGCTTAACATACACATTTTGAAGAAACAATTAAATCCTTAGTACACCTCTTATAAAAATCAGTAAACTATGGCATATGTCGCTTTATCCCTTTATTCTAAACATTTTTAAAACATGATTTCATTTTGTCTTGTGTGTATATGTTTGTATATTGTGTATGTTTGTGTGTATATATATATATATATTTAATATCTGATGAGCAAGCATTTTATTTAATATAATTACAAATATATTTAAATATATTACTACTAGTTTTTTCTATTAACCAAACTTTTTTTTGTTTCTCTTTCCCTGCCTTCTTTTGAATTGATCATATTTTTTTTCTGAATAAAAAGTATACATTTCTAGTATTTGTCATTACACTTAAATTTTGAATACATACTCAAATTACAATATGTTAATCAATATCTCTATAAACTTTACCAAAAAAAGTAAAGATTTTAGAATTCTTTAATTCTGAATCTACTCATATTGTTATGTTATATTACTTAATTCTTTCAATTTACCCTGTTTAGGCAGTCCAAAATTAGTTTATTATATTATAAACTCTCTCTAATATTTTCTATCTCTAACATACCATATTGCATTCTGCATAATTTCCTTATATTTATATTACAGTTAATAAATCTCTTCAACATTAACTAAGCCAACAAATATTTCATATTGATTATTATATTTTCATTTTAGATGTTATATTTGTTTCTTATTATACATGTCTCTCTTGCATTTGCTGTATCTTATATTACTATAGTTTCATTATTTCTTCAAGCCTTTAAAGGGGGAATATTTTAGTATCAGAATGTTCTATGATCTCAAATTCTCAGAGTAGAATAATTGTATGTGTTGTGATCTGTTTCTATTCTATATGATAAGATGTTTTATCACATTATTTTTAATTTTTTTTTTGGCACAGGCCAAGAGTTTTCATTAATTTCTTAGATTAAGATTTCTGCACATCTTCACATGGTCCTTAACTATGACCAAACCACAGACCCATCAGTATACATCTGTGTGGGTTCCAGGCCCGTTTCCTCAGCACTGGCTCTAACTCTTCTCTTTATAGGTATATATCTAGTTTAGGTGCTTTACCCTTATAAGTAGTTTTTCTCTTTTCTTTTCTTTTTTCCTCCCCTCCCCTCTCCTCCCCTCCCCTCCCTTTCCTTTCTCTTCCTTTCTTCCTTTCTTCCTTTTTTCTTTCTTTTTCTTATGTGATAAAACAGAATCTTATTCTTTTGCTCTAGACTAAGCTTCTCATCACATAGACTCTTGCCCTGCCAGCAATATTTTTTCCTTTGCATGTTTTTGCAGAAAATAGTTTGCTTGATTCTTTCTAATTTTTAGAGAATTCTAGGTCTCTAAATATCCATGTTTTCTTCTAACTAGATTTAGTCCCTTTGGTTCCAAAATATTGTTACAGCTTCATGTATTTAAATTCATTTAGCCTTTAGTCTACTCATTTAGTTTGTAATGGTGGGTTTTTTAAAAATCTGAATAATTGATATTTCACCAATTCAGAATTTACCAGTAATTCTCAATGAATAAAAGGGAAACATGCTCATTCTAACTCCCCCTAGTCCTGGAGAGGTCATTTCATTTGCAGACCAGTTTCCAAGGCCTGTTTTTGGCACAATACCAGATGCTTTCTCCTATATTGATCAACTAGATGCACTATTGGAGGAAGACTCAAGTGTTCCTAAGTAACTTTTCAATATGAAAAACAAAATGAAATGATTAAGTTGATCTGTTTACTTGTTAGAAAAAAAAATGTAGTTTTAAAAATGACTGCATGAATTAGTGTTAGCTTATCACATATTATATAATGCACATTTTTTCTTATTCTCACCCAAGGACACTTTTGCATTTATCTTCAGATAGAGCGGGAGGGAGAGAAAGAGGAAGCAAGAGAGAGAAACATCTATGTGAGAGTGACATTTTGATTGGTTGCCACCCACAGGACCCCAACCAGGGCTGGGGACAAGCTGCAACTGAGGTATGTGCCCTTAGCAGAACTGAACTTGGGTCTCTCTGGTTTGCGGGTCGATGCTGTAACTGCTGAGCCAAATCGGTCAGGGTTATAATGCACATTTTTAACCCTATCATATCACTTTAATATTTTTAAAATTATGGTAAAGTATTTAACATTAAATTTACCACCCTAGTCATTTTAAACTGTACAGTTCAGTAGCGTGAAACATATTAACATTATTTTGGAACAGATCTCTTGAACTTTTCCATCTTCAGTTCTAATACTCATTAAAAATGAATCACCCCTTCCTCTTCTCCCCTTTCTTAGTAATCACATTCCTACTTTTTATGTATTTTAAGTAGTTAGTGATTCTTTTTCATTAAATAATATGATGCATAGAGAAGAAAACAAGAGATAATATATTTTTAAGTTTTGTATTAGAGATCCTTCCTTAAATTATATTAATTGGTTCCTAGTATTTAAGAATACATACATGGAATTAAGAGTATTCTCCATTGACCAAAATATGAATGTTGGCTAGCTAGAAAACAACGAATAAATAATTAGATAGTAGAGAGGGAGGCAAGATAGCTGAAGCCTAAGGAAGCTTCAAGTTTGCTTCAAGTACAGAACTGGACTTGAGGCTAAACTACAAAACAGTTAACTTGAAAAACCACCTGAAAATATCTGATTGGAAATACTGCAAGGGGGGAGCACAGAGAGGGGACAAGAGAAAATGCAGAGTAGGTGAGTGGACTCGCACAGATCACAGCACGGCTGGGAAGATGGGAAGATGGGGGGAAGGTGCAGCAGGGCAGCTCCTGCCCCCTGGGCACAGGGGACTCAGCCCCACACAGAGACCTCCAAATGAGAGAACAGAGGAGGGAAGCGGAGCCCACATAACATCGGACTGTGGGTATCAGAGGTGATTCAGCCCAGCAAGGGAACTCAGCACTATCCCAGGCTAAAAGCCAGTGCAGGGTTACAACCCCAGCCTGGAAAGCTCATCCTGACTGTGGCAGCTGGAAAGTCCACACAGCAGAATGGCACACCTGAGGAGGCGTCTGAGTGGATCACACAGCGGCGAATTGGAGGGGCCGGGTATTTGCTGAAAGAATTTCGATGGGGGCTAGCCAGAGTTCCTGGGGGGATATGTGCAATCTTCCCCTTCCCTCACTTGTGGAACAGCTCTGGGCTGGAAACTGGCACCCCAGTGGCAGGCTTGGCAATGTTGGGGATTTGAACATCTGGCCAGGTGAGATACACAACAACCTCTTACACATCCTCACTTGGCCTCACTTAGCCCTTAACTATCAGACTGATAAAATGAAAGAAAAGGAACTACATGAAGTGGAGGCAGTTTGTCAGATAAAGAATTCAAAGCAATGGTTTTAAGGCTGCTCAATCAACTTAGTAAAAATGACAAGTGACTTAATGAAAATAATAAAGCTCATTGGTAACTACACCAGCATAAAAAAAAAAAAAAAGAGGTAGAAGCTATGAATAAAAATCAAGAAGAAATGAAGAATGACATAGTGGATATTAGAAATACCCTGGAAGTATTTAGTAGAAAGTTAGAAGAAGCTGAAGCCCGAATCAATGAGTTAGAATACAAGGGAGAAAAAAAGACCCAATTAGAGCAGCAAATGAAAAACAAAATTAAAAATCAGGAGATTTTAAGGGAGCGTTGGGACAACACAAACATAACAACATTCAAATTATAGGGGTACCAGAAAGATAAGAATCATAGAAAGGAATAGAGAACCTGTTTGAAGAGATAATGACAGAAAATTCCCCTAACCTGGTGAAGAAAAAATTCACACAAGTCCAGGAAACACAGAGAGTATTAAGATGAACCTAAAAAGATCCACACCTAGCCACATCATAATTAAAATAACAAACATTAAAGACAAAGAAAGAATCTTAATAGTAGCAAGAAAGAGAGAAAAAGTTACCTACAAAGGAGCTCCCTTTAGAAAGTCAGCTGATTTGTCAATAGAAACACTGCAGCCAGAAGAAAGGGGCATGCCATAATGAAAAACAAGGGTCTGAATCCAAGACTACTCTATCAAGCAAGGCTATCATTCAAAATTGAAGGTGAAATAAAGGGCTTTACAAACAAAAAAAAAGGTCAAAGGAATTTACTACAATCAAACCAGCACTGCAAAAAATGCTAAAGGGATTGTGGTAAGAAGAAGAAGAATAGAGAGAGAGGAACACAGGCATAAAAAATAAAAATAGCAACAAATAAGTACTTATCAATAATTACCTTAAATGTAAATTGTTTAAAAGCTCCAATCAAAAGACATAAGGTAGCTGAATGGATACAAAAACATGGTTCATATATAGGCTGTCTACAAGAGACCCACCTCAGTAAAAAAGACTCACACAGTATGAAAGTGAAATGATGCAAAAAAATTTTCATGCAAATTGAAATGAAAAAACAAACAAACAAAAAAAACTGGTGTAACAATATTGACTTCAAAATGAAGGCCACAATAAGAGAGACAAAGAAGTTCACTACATAATATTAAAGGCATCAATCCAACAAGAGAATATAACTTTGGTAAGCATATATGCACTAAATATAGGAGCTCTAAAATATATTTTAAAACTGCTGGAGGACATCAAGGGAGAGATTGACAGCAAACAAACATGGTATAAAACTTTAAAACCCCACTGGATAGATCTTCTACACAAAAAAATTAATAAGGAGAGAGATCCTAAACAATGCACTATATCAGATGGATTTAATTGATATCTACAGAACACTTTACCCCAAATCTACAAAACATATATTCTTCTCAAGTGTACATGGGACAATTGCAAAGAAAGATCACATGTTAGGACTCAAACTAAGTCTCTACAAGTTCAAGAGGATTAAATCATATCAAACATCTGCTAGGACCACAATGGCATGAAACTAGAAATCAATAATACTAAAAAACATTCAAATACATGGAGGCTAAATAGCATGTTATTAAACAATATATGGGTTACTAATGAGATCAAGAGAGAAATAAAAAACCTCCTGGAAACTAATTAAAATCAACACACAACACAAAATCTGTGGAATGCAGTGAAAGCAGTCTCAAGAGGAAAGCTCATAGCACTACAGGCTTAACTCAAGGAACAAGAAATATTTTAAATAAATTATATAATCCTACAATTTAAAGAATTAGAAAGTGAACAAAAAGAAAAACCCAGAGTTAGTAGTAGAAAAAAATAATAAAGATCAGAGTAGAAATAAATGACATAGAGATTTTACAAAAAAATACAAAAGATCAATGAAACCAAGAGCTGTTTTTTTGAAAAGGTAAACAAGATTGATGAACCTTTAGCCAGACTCACCAAGAAAGAGAGAGGATCCACATTAATAAAATAAAAAGCAAAAGAGGTGAAGTAAAAACTGACACCACAAAAAATATAAAGGATTGTAAGAAAATACTATAGACATTTATATGCCAATAAAATGGACCTACACAAAATGGACAAATTCCTAAAATAATACAGTCTTCCAAAACTCCACTAGAAAGAGTCAGAAAACTTGAACAGGTCAATATCAACTAAGGAAATTGAAGCAGTAATAAATAAGCTCCCAGCAAACAAAAGACATGATCCAAACTGCTTCACAGGGGACTTTAAACCAAACATTCAAAAAAGCTAACACCTTATCCTCAAACTATTCCAAAAAGTTCAAGAGGAAGGAAGAATTTTAAGCTTTTTTTTTTTTAATGAGGCCAGCATAATCCTAATTCCAAAACCAAACAAAGACACACCAAAGACAGAAAATTATAGGCTAATATTTCTGATGAACATAGATGCCCAAATCCTCAACAAAATATTACCAAATCCAATCCAGCAATATATTAAAAAAGTATACACCATAACTAGGTGGGATTTATCCCAGGGATGCAAGGCTGGTAATACAATATTTAAAAATCAGTAAAAGTAATAGACCACATAAACAAACTGAAAGATAAAAATTGTACAATCATATCAATAGATGCTGAAAAAGTATTTGACAAAATCCAGGACCCATTTTTTATTAAAAAAATTTCCACAGCCCTGGCCAGTTTGTCTCAGTAGTTGGAGCATCGGCCTGCGGATCAGAGAGTCCCAGGTTCGGTTCCCATTAGGGGCACATACCAAAAAAAAACAACTCAACAAAATGGGAACAGAAGGATCATAACTGAACATAATAAAGGTCCTCTATGACAAACCTACAGCCAACATCATACTCAATGGGCAAAAACAAAAAGCATTTCTCTTAAAAATAGGAACAAGCCCTGGCCAGTTTGGCTCAGCGGTTAGAGCGTCGGCCTGCGGTCCGGAGAGACCCGGGTTCGTTCCCGCTAAGGGCACGTACCTCGGTTGCGGTTTGTCCCCGGCCCTGGTTGGTCGTGCGGGTGGCAGCCACTCGATGTGTCCCTTCACGTCGATGTTTCTCTCTCTCTCTCTCCCTTCCTCTCTCTCCCTCCCACTCTATCTGTACAAAAAATAGAAAAAATATCCTCAGGTGAGGATTTAAAAAAAAAAAAAAAAATAGGAACAAGACAGGGATATCCACTTTAAGCACTCTTTTTTTTTTTTTTTTTTTATCCTCACCCGAGGACATTTTTTGATATTCTGTTCAGATAGAGTGAAAGGGAGAGAGAGAAAAAAAACATTGACGTGAAAGGGACACATCGAGTGGTTGCCACCCACACAACCCAACCAGGGCTGGGACAAACTGCAACCGAGGTACATGCCCTTAGTGAGAACTGAACCTGGGTCTCTTTGGACCACAGGCAGATGCTCTAACCACTGAGCAAAACTGGCCAGGACACACTTTCAGCACTCTTATTCAAAATAGTACTGGAAGTCTTAGCCACAGTGATCAGACAATAAGAAAAAATAAAAGGCCTCCAAATTGGAAAGGAAGAAGCGAACCTGTCATTATTCACAGATGACATAGTATTGTACAGAGAAAACCATAAAGACTCCACCAAAAATCAACAAATTCGGCAATGATGCAGGATACAAAATTAACACCCAGAAATGAATGGCATTTTTATACATTGATAATGAAAACACAGAAATAGAAACTAAAAAAAAAAAAAATCCCATTTATGACTGAAACAAAAAAATTAAGTTACCTAGGAATAAACTTAACCAAGGAGGTAAAAGACTTGTTTTCAGAAAACTATAGGAAAAAGAAATAGAGGAACACATTAAAAAAAAAATGGAAGTATCATCTGACCACTGTGATTCAGTGGACTGAGAGTCATCCAATGAACTGAAAGTTCCTGTTAAGTCAGGGCACATACCCAGGTTGCAGGATCGATCTCCAGTAGGGAGTATGCAGGAGGCAGCAATCAATGTTTCTCTCTTATGAGATGTTTCTATCTCTCCCTTTCTCTTTCTCTCAAATATCAGTAAAAAATGTACTTTTTAAAAAGTGGAAGCAGAGGATTTAAAAATGGCAGTAGAGTAAATGGAAGCTACACAGACCATCACCCAGGACAAAACTGGAATTAAAACTAAAATAAAGACCAATTGTCCATAAAAAAACAACAGAAAAGCAACTGGAGAGGACCTATATAACCACGGACAAAAAGAGGACACTAAATTGAGCCTAGCAGGATCTGCAGAGGCACAAGAGGGTGGGCTGGGAGCCCTTGGACAGCAGCTCTTTGAGCTGTGACAAGTTCCTTCCAGGTTGAAATTCTAAGCCAACTCCACAGTGCAGAGGACCAAGACAGAGCACTAAATTAGCTACAGCCATTCACTTTGGGCTCTGGTAGAGGGAGGGCAGACTGGACTGGAACTGTGTGGAGAGACTTGGGAGCTTGGAGAGCTGGAATAGCAATGAGAGTTTTGTGCTGAATCACTCCCTCATAGAACAGTAGCCATTTACTCAAAGGGCCCCTTCCCAGAGCCCCAGGGAGAAGGAACAGCCCCTCCCTCAGAAATTTAACACCACCTGGCCAGGCCATAGAAATGCAAATTGAAGCTCATTAACAGCCAGCAAGCATCTGCCCCACAGTCTGGAAATCCTTTTACCCTGAACACCTGAGGAACATTTTCACTCATAGGAGGGCTGCAACCCAAGGCTCATCAAGTAATTGAGACTAATAGCCTCCAAGTAAAGGCTAGAGGATAACTGAATCTTTTGTGGGCTGGCAAATCTACCCAGAAAAGTAAGACTTGACAGTGGTGCTTAACGTGGGACCTCCCACACTCATCCAAACCCAGTAGATGGAGCCACAACCAGTGAAAAAACAAGACCCGCAGAAAATATTTGGCAGGCTCCAAAACCCAATGAGACAGCCAAAAGGGTGAAACAAAGAAACAAATCCCAAAAGAACAAGATAAAGATAATTCGAAATAAGATGAAATAAAAGAAAAGGAATTGAGCAAGATATTACAGGGAGAGTTCAGAGTAATAATCATGAGGAAGCTCAACAGTGTGAGTAAAGATAAAAAAGCATTGAAAACCAACCAATTGGAAATGAAGAATGACATAGCAGAAATAGAGAACACACTGGAAGGAATAACCAGCAGAGGAGAGGAGGCCAAGGATCAGATCAGTGAATTAAAAGACAGGGTAGAAAATATCATCCAACCAGAAAACCAAAAAGAAAAAAACAATTAAAAAACACTAACACAGCCTAAGAGAACTGTGGGACAATATGAAATGTAATAACATCCACATGATAGGAGTTCCAGAAGAAGAAGAAAATGAGCAAGGGTAAAGAATATATTTGAAGAAATAGTGACAGAAAACTTTCTTTACTTGATGAAGGAAGAAGGTATACAAGTATAAGAAGCACAGAGAGCCTCCAAATAAAAAGAACCCAAACAGGCCCACACCAAGACACATAATAATTAAAATGCCAAAAATTAAAGACGAGGAGAGAATCCTAAAGGCAGCAAGAGATAAGCAACAAGTTACCTACAAAGGAAACCCCATAAGGCTATCAGCTGATTGCTCAACAGAAACACTACAGGCCAGAAAGGAATGGCATGAAATAATCAAGAAAATGAAAAACAAGGATCTCTATCCAGTAAGGCTATCATTCAAAATAGAAGGTAAAATAAAGAGCTTCCCAGACAAAAAAAAGGCCAAGGGGATATATTAGCACCAAACTGATACTGCAGGAAATGTTAAAAGGAATGCTGTAATTAGTAGGGAAAAAATGAAGAAAAATATAAACAAAAAATGGCAATAATTAGGTACATATAAATAATAACCTTAAATGTAAATAGATTAAATGCTCTGATCAAAAGACAGAGTAGCTGATTGGATAAGAAAGCATGACTCATCTATATGTTGTTTACAAGAGACCCATCTCACTACAAAAGACTCACAGAGATTGAAAGTGAAGGGATGGAAAAAATCTTCCAAGCAAACAAAAAGGAATTGGAGCTAGGGTAGCAATACTCATATCAGATAAAATAGACTTTAAAATAAAGTCCATAATTAGAGACAAAGAAGGTCACCACATAATATCAAAAAGATCTATTCAACAGGAAGATATAACCTTGGTAAACATATATGCACTGAACATAGGAACACCAAAATATATTAAGAACCATTTGGAGGACTTCCAAGGAGAAATTGACAGCTACACAATAATAGCAGGGGACTTTAACACCCAATTGACATCACTGGATAGATCCTCTAAACAAAAAATTAACAAATGATGCACTAGATCAGATGGATTTTATAGATATTTACAAATAATTATACCCCAAAACTGCATATTTCACATTCTTTTCAAGAGCACGTGGGACATTCTCAAAGATAGACCACATGTTAGGACACAAATTCAGTCTCTAAAAGTTCAAGAAGATTGAAATCATATCATGCATCTTCTCAGATCACAATGGCATGAAAGAAACTAGAAATCATTTACAAAAAAAAAAACCACTCAAAAACACTTAAACACATGGAGGCTAAATAGTATGTTACTAATCAATGAATGGGCAACTAAGGAGATTGAGGAAGGAATTAAAAACTTCCTAGAAGCCAATGAAAATGAACACGCAACAACACAAAATCCAGGGGAGGCAGCGAAAGCAGTCCTGATAGAGAAGTTTATAGCAACACAGGCCTACCTCAGGAAATAAGAACAATTTCTAATTGACTATCTCACTTCACAACTTAAAGAACTAGAAAGTAAACAAAAAGAAAACCCCGGAGCAAGTAGAAGGAAGGAAATAGTAAAGATCAGAGCAGAAATAAACAACATAGAGACTGAAAAATCAATTCAAAAGATTAATGAAATCAAGAGCTGGTTTTGTGAAAAGATAAACAAGATTGATGGACCCTTAGCTAAACTCACCAAAAAACAAAGAGGACCCAAATACACAAAATCAGAATTGAAAGAACAGTAACAACTGACACCACAGAAATACAAAGGATTGTTAACAAATACTATGAACAATTTCTAGAAACACATAGTCTCCCAAAACTGAACCAGGAAGAGATAGAAACTTGAACAGACCAATAACAACTAAGGATTGTAATCAAGACTTTCCCAGCAATCAAAAACCCAGGCCCAGACGGCTTCACAGAGGAGTTTTACTGAACATTCAAAGAAGAACTAACACCCATTCTTCTCAAACTATTCCAGAAAATTTAAAAAGATGAAAGCCTTCCAAACTGGTTTCAGGCCAACATAATTCTAATTCCAAAACCAGGTAAAGGCACTACAAAGAAAGAAAATTACAGGCCAATATCCCTGATGAATATAAATGCCAAAATCCTTAACAAAATATTCACAAATCAGATCTAGCAATACATTAAAAATATTGTTCACCCTGACCCAGTGGAATTCATCCCAGTGATGCAAGGCTGGTACAATATTCACTAATCAATAAATGTGATACCACATAAACAAAATGATAGATAAAAACCATATGATCATATCAATAGATGCTGAAAAAACATTTAACAAAATCCAGCACCCATTTCTGATAAAAATGCTCAGCAATGTGGGAATAGAGAGACTATATCTCAACATAATAAAGGCTATATATGAAAAACCTACAGCCAAGATCATACTCAATGGGCAAAAACTAAAACTAAAAGCATTTCCCTTAAGAACAGGAATAAGATAGGGATTCCCACTTTCCCCACTCTTATTTAACATAGTAATGGAACTCTTAGCCACAGCAATTAGACAGGAAAAAAAACTAAAAGGGATCCGAATTGGAAAGGAGGAAGTGAAACTGTCATTATTTGCAGATGACATGATATTGTATACAGAACACCCTAAAGACCCCATCAAAAAATCTACTAGATTTAATAAATGGATTTTGAACATAGGATACAAAATTAACATCGAGTAATTGACGGCTATCTTATACACCAATAATGAAGTCACAAAAAGAGAAACTATAAATAAATAAATAAATAAATAAATAAATAAATAAATAAATAAATAAATTCCATTTATCATCATGGCAAAAATTAAGATACCTAGGAATAAACTTAACCAAAAAAGTAAAAAACCTACTCACAGAAAAATTCAGGACATTAAAAAAGGAAATAGAGAATGATATAAAAAAATGGAAGCACATTCCTTGTTTATGGATTGGAAGAATTAACATCATTAAAATGTACATATTACCCAAAGCTCTCTACAGATCCAATGCAATACCCATTAAAACAGCAATGACATATTTCACAGAACTAAAACAAATACTTCAAAAGTTCATATGAAACAAAACAAAACAAAAAAACCCTGAATAGTCACAGCAATCTTGAAAAAGAAGAACAAAGTAGGAAGGATCACAATA
Source organism: Molossus molossus (assembly GCF_014108415.1). Lineage (NCBI taxonomy): Eukaryota > Metazoa > Chordata > Mammalia > Chiroptera > Molossidae > Molossus > Molossus molossus. The sequence continues at coordinate 5,272,066 of NW_023425351.1, read as the reverse complement.
CCGAATATCAGGTTATACTACAATGCCATAGTAATCAAAACAGCCTGGTACTGGCAAAAGAACAGGCATATAGATCAATGGAACAGAATAGAGAACCTGAAAATTAATCCAAGACATTATGCTCAATTAATATATGACAAAGGTGGCAAGAGCATACAATGGAGTAAAGGCAGCCTCCTTGATAAATGGTGCTGGGAAAATTGGACAGCTACATGCAAAAAAATGAAACTAGACCATCAACTTACACCATACACAAGAATAAACTCAAAATGGACAAAACACTTAAATGTGACTTTGAATCCACAAAAATCCTAGAAGAAAATGTAGGCAACAAAATTTCAGACATCAACCACAGCAGAATTTTCACTGATACACTGCCTAAGGTAAGAGAAACAAAGGAAAAAATTAATAAATGGGACTACATCAAATAAAAAGCTTCTGCACAGCAAAAGAAACAAGCATCAAAATGGAAAGGGAGCCTAGCCTGTGTGTCTCACTGGTTGAGCATCGACCCATGCACCAAGAGGTTGTCAATTCAATTCCTGGTCAGGGCACATGCCCAGGTTGTGGGCCCAGTCCCCAGTGGGGGCATGCAGGAGGCAGCCAATCAATGTTCTCGCTCATCAGTGTTTCTGTCTTTCTCTCACTCTCCCTTTCTGTCTAAAATCAATAAAGAAAAATATTTTTTAGTGGAAAAAGAACCCCCTATATGGGAGAATATAGTTACCAATGATACATCAGATAAAAGGTTCATTTCCAAACTATATAGGCACTCATACAATTCAACAAAAGTAAGACAAAGAACCCAATTAAAAAAAAATGGCCAGAGGACCTAAGTAGACACCTCTCCAAAAAGGACATACAAATGGCCAAGAGACATGAAAAAATGCTCAACTTCACTAATCATCAGAGAGATGTAAATTAAAATGACTACGAGGTATCACCTCACACCTGCCAGAATGGCCGCCATCAACAAATCATCAAATAACAAGTGCTGGCGATGGTGTGGAGAAAAGGAGACTCTAGTACACTGCTGGTGGGAATGCAGACTGGTGCAGCCACTGTGGAAAACACTATGATGTTACCTCAAAAAATTAGTCATTGAATTGCCATTTCACCCAGTAATCCCACTTCTGGGAATATATTCTAAGAAGCCTGAAACACCAATCAGAAAGAATATGTGTATCCTTATGTTCATAGCAGCATTATTTACAATAGCTAAGATCTGGAAACAGTCTAAAAAAGCTGTGGTACATGTACACAGTGGAATACCATGCAGCTGTAAGAAAGTATCTCTTACCCTTTGAGGCTATGTAAGGTACCTGGAGAGTATTATGCTAAGCAAAATAAGCCAGTCAGAGAAGACAAGTATAACATGATCTCACTTATTTGTGGAATATAATGAACAAAATAAGCTGGTGAACAAAATAGATCCAGAGACATGGAAGTAGGGAATAGACTGACAAACCTTAGAGGGAAGTGGGTTGGAGGGGGGAAGAGATAAACTAAAGAATTTACATGTATATTATGCATAACCAATGGACATAGTTCAGTGAAGATGGGGATGGGGGGGCTGGAGCTTGGAGGAGGGTGTCATAGGGGGAAAAAAGGAGGGACATATGTAATAATGAATAAATTAATTAATTTTCAAAAATTAGATAGTATATTTTCCTTCCCAAGATAAAAATGCAGTTTAAAAAGTTTTGCTGTTTCTTATACATACATCCTCCAAATGTGCACCAATATTTAGGTTTAAAATTTAAGAGAAGATGATACTATTTTGACTTTTGTTTATAGTTAATATATATTTACATAAATGTATATAGTCTTTGTTATGTATACTTGTATATGTATTGTGTGTGTATATCTGATCCTTAGAGTTGAGCTATTTTTGTTAATGATTACATTTAGAGAAATTCTCCTTATTTTTTTTACAGAGTATATTAATTCATAGATAAGAAAAGAGCTTCATAATTTGGGGAAACATATATTGGTTCTCTTTAGTTTATGTTTGAAATGCCAATATGAACACTGAATCATTTTTAATGCCTGAAATAGAAGTCACAGATTATCTTACACGGGGCTAAAACAGAGCATATGGAGTTATATTTCAGATACAACTTGAAGCACTATTTATATTTAGTATTTAATCCCTAATTTTGTGCATTCATGGGAAATAAATATGTTTTACATTGTTTTTCACAACCTCTATTATGCCAATAAATGACTCAACTAAATATGGCTTTAAATAGTGCACCTTTCTTAAAGTGGAAGATAGGATTTCTGTGTGAACTACCAATGAATTTAATTTAACTGACTAGTGAATTACATATTATCTGCAAATAAAAATGCATTATACATGACATTAGTCAAGGGTTATTTGTGGTAATTATAGTCCAGTAGGTCTATATAAATAGTATTTCACACTTAAACTTAAAGAAAAAAATACTTACCAGAACACTTAACAATTTTCTTTACTTCTGACCCCTATACACAGATCCAAAAATAAGTCAGCATAAAGGTCATTCTTCTCATACATTGTTATTTGCGTTAAGCGAATGTTAAAGACTATTTTTCAGATATACTCTATCTTCAACTTCCAGTTCCAAACAAAAGTTGTCTATTCCCTTAAAGCTACATGCAGTGTAATTTCATTTGTGTGTATGGGGTATGGGAGGAAAATGAAGTGCTCCTGAAAGAAAGCTGTTTTTCTATCTTTTCACATCATCGTACAGCCTGGTTAAAAACCTTTCTTTTCTTTCTAGATGAAATCAGGAAAGGAGTGAGCCCAAGGATGCTTTTGTTTTCTTTGTATACAACTCTCTGTCAAAGAGAATGACACTCGATCTATTATGACCCCTGTGTCCCCATTTACAAGAGTGTCACATATAAGAAACATTAAATTTTATCTGAAGTAGATTTCTTGACACAATGTGATCAAAACAGTGTTAACTGATACACATGGATTGTCAGTGTTTTAAGTTATTTAGAACAAATAAAATCTCTAAGGAACAAATATCATCATATTTTGTTGCATAGACAGCATGTAGAACAACACCTACACACACACGAATTCACACACACCCCAAACTGAAAAAAACAATTGCATTTGTACTGCACTAATGGCAGGCCAAGGAATATTTGAATAATATTTGAAACTTGTATCATGAGCATATTGCTTTCAAAAATGAAACATTGAAAACAGTCTAGTATGCCCTGGCCAGTTTGGCTCAGCGGTTAGACCGTTGGCCTGCGGTCCGGAGAGACCCGGGTTCGGTTCCCGCTAAGGGCACGTACTTTGGTTGCAGTTTGTCCCCGGCCCTGGTTGGTCGTGCGGGTGGCAGCCACTCGATGTGTCCCTTCACATCGATGTTTCTCTCTCTCTCTCCTTCCTCTCTCTCCCTCCCACTCTATCTGTATAAAAAATGGAAAAATATCCTCGGGTGAGGATAAAAAAAAAAAAAGAAAACAGTCTAGTACATGTTTTACAATAAAATACATAATACAAAAAGTAATACTAATTGAAAAAATATATAAAATTAAATAGAATATGACAAATTAAAAGTAATCTGTATGATTAAATTGTAACCATGTTTGGAAGGTGACTTAATTTGCAAGTTTTCCTAACAGATAATTGACATGCAATTTAAAAAATCCTCAAAGGTTAATCCAGTTTCATTGGGGACCCAAAAGCAGACACAACTGCTTAGCATTTCTCCGGGGCTCAGCTGGCCTTCTGGATCTCTGCAGACTGGACGACGGGTCCCTTTCACAAACTGAACACCGGGTCATGGAGCCACGGGACAAGTCTGCACTGCACAGGTGCCTGGCCACCGGAGGCAATATTTAAAGATTATCTTCAATTATTTTTTACAGTGAAATTATTTTTAAAGTGTCTTTATAATGCATAATTTGATAGGCTGACCTCTCAATAAAAATTGTCCATGGTATGACATAGTTTCTATTACTTCTTCATTTATATACATTTGTAGCATAAAGGGCAACGCGCGTAGTGCTGTTTGGTCAGCGTGTGGCGCGCGTGTGAAGGCGCGCGCACGCGAAGGCTCACGCAGGTGAAGGCTCACGCAGGTGAAGGCGCGCGCACGCGAAGGCTCACGCAGGTGAAGGCGCGCGCACGCGAAGGCTCACGCAGGTGAAGGCGCGCGTGTGAAGGCGCGTGCCCTTGGCAGAGGGTGAGAGGTGGGAGGAGCAGGTCAGGTCTGTTCCAGAAGCAAACTAAAGAAATGATGGGAAATTTTCTTTTGGTGGCTAGCATGACAACAGTTTTTAATATTTGCATAGAATTATGTAGTTTATCAAAAGCCTTCAGGCATTGTTTGAAGTGAGCCTGGCCAGAGAATAGAGGTGAGTTTAAGCTCCAGTTCTGCCAGTTTATTTGTGTGACCTTGGGCAAAGTTTCATAAACGTCCTGGGTTTTGCCATTCGTTAGTGAAAGTGGTGAAAGTCCACCTGGTATCTGGCAAGTACTCCTTAGGCATAGTTACATCAATAATCACAAACCTCGAAATCGAGCATCAGTATCTTTACTTTAGAAATATGCTTAGAATCTATTCACAAGAAGGACATCGTTTTCCTTTGTGAATTTCCAGGTATTTCTCAACAGGCTGGATACCAGGAGTGAAGCGGAAGGGGGATGGAAGCCCAGCCTCCCAGCACGGTGAACGCAGTCCTCCTTCCTCCGGGGTCCTCAGTCCTTCCTTCGGATCCCGGGCCATCTGTGGCCCTGACAGCCCAGGGCGTGTGTCCGGCTTGTTTATCTAAGAGACAAGGCAAAGGGAATGAAAGTAAGAATTGAAATAGTAGCAACAAAGCCAATAAATAACATGGTTTGTTGAAATGCTCTGTTTTCTAAGCACACATCTAGAAGGCAAAGGAAATGTCAAAGTCAACATAATTTTTAACATTCTTACCCAAAAATTAATGAATCTGAATCATCCAGTATCTAAGCTAATAAATAGTTGCCTATGTGTGATGAAATATTGAATATGAATCTGAAACAGCTAATGTATAAAGGAAATGGAATTAAAATCAAATGAGTAAAACTACATATTTGTAAAATCTCAGTGAACGCAAGTATTATTTCAATTAGTATTTTATTTTTTACCTAGATTATCATAAACAGCATTTAACATATATTTATTAAGTTTCAAAGATAAGACAAACAATTCAGGGTCTCAAGGGGTGAATGATTTGGTGGAAAGACATTAATAAAGCACAACTGTAGTTGAGTTAGATAATGAGAGCATACTGGAAATAGAAGGGGGACCGAAGAAAAGCCCTTCCTAGTTCTGCCCCATGGAACGGGGAGATGGTTGGCTCACAGGGCAAAGAGCATTTGATCTATAAGTGGGAGTGTGACTATGTCTTTTAGGGGAACAAGGCATATCAGACAAATGGATAACAGTTTTAGCCAAAACATGAGGACCGCATGCAGGTCAGTATTTCAGGAATGTAAACCGTGGAGGGTAAAATGGACAGTGAGAATGTTGGTGCGAGTTGAGGCTGAATGATTGGGCAGAAAAGAAAATTAGGACCTTGACAGGCACATAGATGAATTTAGATATTCTAGTAAACCCTTGAGCTTGTGGACTGCGATTTAACGGAAAAAATGTCTGGTCCGTATGTCATATGTGGAAATTAACACACTGTTAATTTTAAAATGCTTTTAACCAAAATTTTCGTATATTACAGGGTGGTAAGAAGCTAGGAAAATTCCAGGGCAAGCAGAATAGGGAAACTGAGACAGAAAGTTAAAACAAGGTCAAACAGTGTAGACAATTTGCAGTCTGCTTGTAAGTAACACACCATTATCTTCCCCAGCCAAGGGACTTGAGAGCAAATGGTTAAAAGTCCCCCATTGAGAGAATGCAGGAAAGGAAGGGGGCAGAGAAAAGGGAAAAAAGGGCAGTTTTATTTATTTTTTTATTCCCTAAGCATAAAAATCAGCAGCATCAAGGCCGGGCAAGATAAAACTGCCAGGTGCTTGTCATGAATTTCGGTAAGACCACAACAAAGTGAAACGGGACCTTGAGAATTAATCTGCACTGAAACCTTCAGCAGAGGAATTTTGAGACCTACAGACAGGATGGCATATAACTCCTCAAGCACCCATCAGACTCACCCTTCAGATTAGCTGGAAGTCCGTCTGTGCTTCATAAACCAGACGTATAGATTTGCTTATCTTGCTTCTTTAATAAATATGCATGCTTTAATTTTTTAATAAATTCACTTTAACACAATTCAATTATTACCTGGACTCACTTATTTGAATTTATTCCTATGAGGAGACAAGAATCAAGGTGGGGACAGCCCTCTTGCTCTAACTCAGGGGTCAGTCCCATAACACCTCTCTGGTGTCGGTCACACTTAAAATGAAATTAACAGGTTATTTCTTTTATTATTAATTCACTATTATTTTTTAACAAATTTTAGCAAGCATGCCATATGTTGGAAAAACACTGTAGTAATTTTGTCAACATAAATAAATATTATATATCTAAAATTATAGTTTACATATTTAAATCCAAGAGTCACTGCTCGTAAACAATGACTAGCGTATGATCGCACCGCATCATGTGTGGTGATTGGTTCTGGTGTGTAGCTGACTTTCTGCAGCAGTTTTAGCCCTGCCCACTGATGTCCCAGCCTCGCCACGCCCAGCTGAGTGCCTCTGGTTACTCCAGTGACTGGTGAATGCACGCGCTGACAAGACCTATGCAGTATAAATTTTAAATTACTGTAATACATAGAGAAAACTTTTCTGTGAGATTAAAATTACACATTTTTAATTACACAAACGTGTCTACTTAAGTAAAAACATAAACCGATTCGTCAATTTTTTAACATATGCATTCAGAAAACCTACTTTATTATATAACAGACTTTTGGCTTCAAGGACACTCCCTTTCCCAATTTAGTTTGCTATGGTGAGGTTTTACTGTGTAGTTTCTAGACAACGGGACACATTCTGAAGATGACTGTTAATGGCATTACGAAGGACAGACTGGTGAGTTGGGACTACGGGTAGAGAACCTGGCAAGGAGACCGTATGGCCTCAGGTGGGGAAGATGAGAGAGGCGGTGTGAGCCTTTAGCAGGCAGAGGTGCTTGGCTGGTCTGGGGGAGGGGAGAGGAAAATGCCAGGTGGCGCCAGAGTTCCAGTTGTCATTAGGTAAGTTATGGCAACTGACATTCACCAAATGTTACTCTAGAGAATACGTCACAAAAAAGTAATAATCCCTGAGGAAATGAAAGATATATGGCAGAGATTTTAGAAATAGTGAAAATGCTTTGGGTTTGCTGGAGAAGAGACAAATCCAAGAGCCCTGGAAGATTTGTGGAAGGTGCAGCCTCATTGCCTGGGCGGTGCCCTTCCACAAACTTCCACGCAGACACCTAACCCTGGCACCTCAGACTGTGCCTGTCTTTAAAGACACCGTCCCTAAAGGAGCAATTAAATTCAAATGTGCCACACACTGATGAGCCCTAATCCAATCTGACTGGTGTCCCCTAGGAAGTGGAGATTAGTGTCTCTGGCTGGAGACAGTGCTGTGCGCCCCCAGTTCTTGTCTTGCTAATAAGAGTAAATTCAAGTAAGAGACAAGTAGCAGCAAATGCAGGTGAAGACTTATTTGTAGGAAAGAAATACACTCAGACAGAACCTGAGCGGGCAGCTCAGCCGGCTGAGACCAAACCACGTGCCCAGACATTTTGGGAATTCAGAGGATTTATATCTCTAGGCCAGAATGCCCCTAGTCAAGGAGCAAGTCACCCACTCTCATGTGTCAACAAATACACCTTTAAGCTGTGAGGCTCCTTCACCTAGGTGTTAGCCGCTGGTCAGACCCCACCCCAGAGAGGCTCTAAACCTTTTCTTTTGGCATAGGGGTCTGGGGCCTCCACTGTCTGTTTTGGTTTTCACACCTCAAACGCCCAAGCCCAGGTCCCTCTCCCAACTCATGTTTCCAGCTGCCTACTCTAACATTTTGACAGAGACATGTGGGAAGCCTATTTAAGATACAGAGAGAGACAAACCAAGAGACAGACCTCAGGAAAAATCTTGTCAACACCTTGATCTTAGATTTCCAGCCTCCAGAATTGTGAGAAAATCCACTTCTGCTGTGTGAGCCACCCAGCCTGCTGTGCTTGTCTGCCCGGCCCTAGCAACCCAGTACGTGCGTCATGAGGGCCAGATCCCATATTCGCCAGTGAGCTTTCTAGGGCATCACATTCCCCATGAATCACTACGTTTCTATTTTCTAATGAGTGCTACTTTCACATTCTTCTGCACTGTTTAGTTGTAAATTATACAATAATTTCAAATACTTGACCAAGGTTGTTTATTGGTGACAGAAATTACTGTGCCAATTTTTAAGACAATTGACCAAATTGTATTTTTTAAAGACCATAAAAGTGACTTTTTATTATTTTTAAAAAGTTTTTATTTATTGATTGATTTTAGAAAGAGGGAGAGAGAGATAGAAACATCGATAAGAGAGAACATCGGTTGGCTGCCTCCTGCATACCCCCCACTGGGGATCGGGCCCACAACCTGGACATGTGTTTTGACCAGGAATTGAACTGGTCTACACTCAACCATTGAGCCACACAGGCCGGCGATTACTTATTTTTTTTTTTTATTGATTAATTTTTGTTATAGATGATTCTCCTTTGTTCCCCCACTGATCCCCCTCCCCCTTCCCTCCCTGCCCCTTCCCCAGATTGTTGCCCATGTCCACTGTTCATGCATACATGCATATAAGTTCTGTGGTTCATCCCTCCCCCACCTCCCCACTCCTTAGGGGATTGTCAGTCTGTGCCCCGCTTCCGCGTCTCTTGGACTACCCCATTCCTCAAACTGTTATGTTCATTATATTCCACAAATCAGTGAGATCATATGAAATTTGTCTTTCTCTGTTTGGCTTGTTTCACTTAGGATGATACTTTCCAGGTCCCTCCATGTAGTCTCAAAGGATAAGAGATCTTTCTTTCTTACCGCTGCGTAGTACTCCATTGTGTATATGTACCACTGCTTTTTGATCCATTCGTCTACTGATGGGCACTTGGGCTGTTTCCAGATCTTAGCGATTGTAAATAGTGCTGCTACAAAGATGGGGGTACATATATTCTTTCTTATTGGTGTTTTATGCTTCTTAGGGTATATTCCTAGAAGTGGGATCACTGGGTCAAATGGCAGTTCAATTTTTAATTTTTTGAGGTAACACTGTTGTAGCTCACTATCCTTAGAATCCAACTTGTCTTTAAGCTGCCCTAATTAACAACCTCAGAGACAGCAAGATGAACAATGGGGAATGTTATAGAGGGCTTTAGCCCCATAAAAATTAACTAGAGTTTGACCTTCACTGGGAATTTGAAAAGCAACATCCTTCAAGAAAAGGGAGGACAGAAACGGCCCCAAGGCCAGAGTGTTCTGCATGCTCTGTAAAGAAACTGATAGGGAGAAACTGAAGCTCCCTTTACCCCATAAAACTGTAACTGTTCAACATGTGTGTATTGCACCTGACTGACCGCTGATATCTGTCTCGAATTTGTTAGTTTTTAAAACTTGGATAATGGAATGAATAGCAGGACAGATGTATGCTGACCCAGTTCCCTTTCCCCTCAGCTCCCTCCCCTCTCCGTTCCCTCCTGCTTATCGCTAACTGCCTCCACTTCTGTACAAGCAGCTTGCTTGCTCTGCTAAACTCTTGAATGACCCCTGCCCTATATAAGCAACCCTCCGCTGAGCTCGGGGCTGCAGTTCTCCTCTGTGTAGGTTGGCTGCAGTCCCTGCGCAGGTAATAAAACATCCCCAAAAACTGAAAAATGGAGTCTGAGTGTGGTCGATCTCCTGGGTTACAACAACACTATATTGTTTTCCATAGTGGCTGCAACAGTCTGCATTCCCACCAGCAGTGTACTGGAGTCCCCTTTTCTCCACACACTCGCCAACACTTGTTGTTTGATGATTTGTTGATGGCGGCCATTCTGACAGGTGTGAGGTGATACCTCATTGTTGTTTTGATTTGCAACTCTCTGATGATTAGTGATGATGAACATTTCTTCATATGTCTCTTAGCCATTTGTATGTCCTGTTTGGAGAGGTGTCTATTTAGTTCCTCTGCCCATTTTTTAATTGGATTCTTTGTCTTTCTTTTGTGGAGTTGTATGAGCACTCTATATGTATTGGAAATTAACCCCTTATCTGATATATCATTGGCAATTATGCTCTCCCATACAGTGGGTAGCCTTTCCGTTTTGATGATTGTATCTTTTGCTGTGCAGAAGCTTTTGAATTTGATGTAGTCCCAAGTGTTCATTTTTCCTTTGTTTCTATTGCCTTAGGTGATGTGTCAGTAAAAATTCTGCTGCGTATGATGTCTGAGATTTTATTGCCCACAGTCTCCTCTAGGATTTTTATGGATTCATGAGTTACATTTAAGTCTTTTATCCATTTTTAGTTTATTTTGGTGTAGGGTGTAAGTTGATGATCTAGTTTCATTTTTCGGCAAGTAGCTGTCCAATTTTCCCAGCACCATTTATTAAAGAGGCTGTCCTTACTCCACTGTATGCTCTTGCCACCTTTGTCAAATATTAATTGAGCAAATTGCCTTGGGTCCATTTCTGGGTTCTCTATTCTGTTCCACTGGTCTATATACCTGTTCTTGTGCCAGTACCAGGCTGTTTTGATTATGGTGGCTTTGTAGTATAACCTGAAAAGTGGTATTGTGATCCCTCCAACTTTGTTCTTCCTTTTCAAGATTGCTGTGGCTATTTGAGGCCTTTTTTGGTTCCATATGAACTTTTGAAGTAATTTTTCTAAATCTGTGAAGTATGCCGTTGGTATTTTGATGGGGATTGCGTTGAATCTATAGATTGCTTTGGGTAATATGGACACTTTAATGATGTTAATTCTCCCAATCCATGAACAGGGTATGTGCTTCCACTTTTTTACATCTTGCTCTATTTCTTTTTTCAAAGACCTGTAGTTTTCTGCGAATAGGTCCTTTATTTCTTTGGTTAAGTTTATTCCTAGGTATCTTAATTTTTTTGCCGCAATGGTAAATGGGATTGTTTGCTTAGATTCTCTTTCTGTGAGTTCATCATTGGTGTATAAGAATGCCGTCGATTTCTTGACGTTAATTTTGTATCCTGCTACTTTGCCAAATTCATTTATTAAGTCTAGTAAGCTTTTGGTGGAGTCTTTGGGGTTTTCTATGTACAGTATCAGGTCCTCTGCAAATAATGACAATTTCACTTCCTCCTTTCCAATTTGGATCCCTTTTATTTTTTCTTCCTGTCTGATTGCTGTGGCTAAGACTTCCAGTACTATGTTAAATAGGAGTGGCAAAAGTGGGCATCCTTACCTTGTTCCTGTTCTTAAGGGAAATGCTTTTAGTTTTTGCCCATTGAGTATGATGTTGGCTGTAGGTCTTTCATATATGGCTTTTATTATGTCTGGATATGATCCCCCTATTCCCACACTGCTGAGCGTTTTTATCAGAAATGGATGCTGGATTTTGTCGAAGGCTTTTTCAGCATCTATTGATATGATCATGTGGTTTTTGTTCTTCAATTTATTTATGTGGTGTATCACATTTATTGATTTGCGAATATTGTACCAGCCTTGCATCCCTGGGATGAATCCCACTTGGTCATGGTGGATAATTTTTCTGGTGTATTGCTGGATTCGATTTGCTAGTATTTTGTTCAGGATTTTGGCATCTATGTTCTTCAGGGATATTGGCCTGTAGTTTTCTTTCTTTGTAGTGTCTTTTTCTGGTTTTGGAATTAGAATTATGCTGGCTTCATAAAACAAGATGGGAAGTCTTCCTTCTTCTTGAATTTTTTGAAATAGTTTGAGGAGAATGGGTATTAGTTCTTCTTTGAATGTTTGGTAAAACTCCCTCGTGAAGCCATCCGGGCCTGGGCTTTTGTTTGCTGGAAGAGTCTTGATTACATCTTCAATATCTTCTGTTGTTATTGTTCTGTTCAAGTTTTCAATCTCTTCCTGATCCAGTTTTGGGAGACTATGTGTTTCTAGAAATTTGTCCATTTCGCTTAGATTGTCGAATTTGTTGCTGTATAATTGTTCATAGTAGTTGTTAACGATCTTTTGTATTTCTGTGGTGTCAGTTGTTATCTCTACTGTTTCATTTCTGATTTTATGTATTTGGGTTCTCTCTCTTTGTTTCTTGGAGAGTCTAGCTAAGGGTCCATCAATCTTGTTTATCTTTTCGAAAAACCAGCTCTTTGTTTTATTGATCCTCTGGATTGTTTTTTTGGTCTCTATGTCGTTTATTTCTGCTCTGATCCTTACTATTTCCTTTCTTCTACTTGCTCTGGGGTTTTCTTTTTGTTTACTCTCTAGTTCTTTAAGTTGTGAGGTTAGGTAGTCTATTAGAGACTTTTCTTCTTTTTTGAGGGAAGGTATGAACTTCCCTCTCAGAACTGCTCTTGCTGCATCCCACAGATTTTGTATTGTTGTGTCCTCATTTTCATTGGTTTCCAGGAAGTTTTTGATTTCTTCCTTGATCTCCTCGGTGACCCATTCATTGTTTAATAACATTCTATTTAGCTTCCATGAGTTAAAATATCTTTGTATGTTCTTCTTGCAATTGATTTCTAGTTTCATACCATTGTGGTCTTAGAAGATGCTTGTTATAATTTCAATCTTCTTGAACTTGTAGAGACTTAGTTTGTGCCCTAACATGTGGTCTATCTTTGAGAATGTTCCATGTGAACTTGAGAAGAATGTGAATTCTGTAGTTTTGGGGTGTAGTTCTCTGCAGATATCTATTAAATCCATTTGGTCTAGTGCATCATTTAGAGTCTCTGTTTCCTTGCTAATTTGTTGTGTAGAGGATCTATCCAGTGATGTGAGCGGGGTGTTGAAGTCCCCTGCTATGATTGTACTGCTATCGATTTCTCCTTTGAAGTCCTCCAATAGTTTTTTAATATATTTTGGTGCTTCTATATTGGGTGCATATATGTTTATCAAGGTTATATCTTCCTGTTGGATAGATCCTTTCAATATTATGTAGTGGCCTTCTTTGTCTCTCGTTATGGCCTTCAATCTGAAGTCTATTTTATCAGATATAAGTATTGCTACCCCAACTTTTTTTTCTTTTCCATTTGCTTGAAAGATTTTTTTCCACCCCTTTACTTTCAATCTATGTGAGTCTTTTGTTGTGAGGTGGGTCTCTTATAAACAGCATATAGATGAGTCATGCTTTCTTATCCAATCAGTTACTCTGTGTCTTTTTATGGGAGCATTCAGTCCATTTACATTTAAGGTGGTTATTGATATGTACTTATTTATTGCCATTTTTGTTTAGTGTGGTTCTATTTTCCTTCCCATTTCTCCTGGTAATTACAGCAGTCCTTTTAACATTTCTTGCAGTGCTGGTTTGGTGCTAATGTATTCCCTTAGCCTTTTTTTTGTCTGGGAAGCTCTTTATTTGACCTTCTATTTTGAATGATAGCCTTGCTGGGTAGAGTAGTCTTGGATTCAGATCCTTGTTTTTCATGACCTTGATTACTTCATGCCATTCCCTTCGAGCCTGTAGTGTTTCTTGTGAAAAGTCAGCTGAGAGCCTTATGGGGGTTCCTTTGTAGGTAACCTGTTGCTTATCTCTTACTGCTTTTAGGATTCTCTCTTTGTCTTTAATTTTTGGCAGTTTGATTACTATGTGTCTTGGTGTGGGCCTGTTTGGGTTCTTCTTACTTGGGGTTCTCTGAGCTTCTTGAACTTGAATGCCTTCTTCCTTCACCAAATTAGGGAAGTTTTCTGTCACTATTTCTTTGAATATATTCTCTAGCCCTCGCTTACTTTCTTCTTCTTCAGGGACTCCTATGATACGAATATTATTCCGTTTCCAGTTGTCCCACAATTCTCTTAAGCTCTCTTCCTGTTTTTTAATCGTTTTTTTCCTTTTGGTTTTCTGATTGGTTGATTTCTTCTAGCCTGTCTTCTAATTCACTGATCCGGTCCTCAGCTTCCCCTACTCTGCTTTTTAGACCTTCCAGTGTGTTTTTCATTTCTGATATGTCATTCTTCATTTCTTCCTGTTGGTTTTTCATTTCCAGATGGTTTATTTTCAACATTTCTATGTCTTTACTCATGATGCTCATGTCCTTACACATGCTGTTGAGCTTCCGCAACATCATGGCTCTAAATTCTAGTTCTGTTAACTTGCTTAACTGCACCTCATTTATTTAATCTTCTGTAGAGGTCTCTTGATCTTTCATTTGGCTTTTGTTTCTGTTTCTCACCATTTTGGTTATCACAGTGGGCTTTGGAGTCTGCCACGTTTTCCCAGTGGGTGTTGGTGTTCTGCTGTTTGTGGTTCCCTCTCCTGGGTTTGGATGCACCAGGGAGGACCCACTTTAATCCCGCCAATCCCCTATTCTTCGGGAGTCTGTGTGGCTCCAGCCGAGAGCTTAGCAGGCTACAGCGTTCCCAGGGCCCGTTCAGGGTGGCAAGGGAGGCGGTGGGAGTAATTTCCCACTGAGTTCCCTGGTCCCGCCGAGTTCCCTGGTCCCGCTGAGTTCCCTGGGGCCCTCGAGTCTGTGTGCCTCCAGCGGAGAGTTTAGCCGGCTACAGAGTTCTCAGGGCCCGTGCAGGGTGGCAAGGGAGACGGTAGGATTAACTTCCCGCCGAGTTCCCTGGCCCCTGCCCAGGCCGCTGCGGACCCTGGGCTCTCGGTCCCCTCTCGCGTCCTTGCAAGCCTACCAGGATTGAGTGGGTGTTTCTGGTTAAGTGGTCCTCCAAGATGTCTTTCTGCTGCCCTTTGCTGACGGTTTGCCTTTATTTTCGTTGTAAATCCAGTTTGGTCTTGGGAGATGGTCTGTGTCGCTCCATTCACTTCGCCGCCATTTTTCAACTCCCCGATTACTTATTTTTAAATAATTATTGAGCACCTACTATTTATGTGTCACCTAGAGGAGACTATAATGATAAATAATCCTGTGTTTCTATTCTTAAGTGTGCGATCTGGTGGGGGAGGGTAAATTTGTACAAAATAAGTGTGTTATAAGCCCAGCTGTTGTGTGGTATAAGACAGTGATTTTCAACCTTTTTCATTTCATGGCACACATAGACTAATTACTAAAATTTTGCTGCACATCAAAATATATATGTTTTGCCAATCTGACAAAAAAAATAGGTATAATTTTAATTCACTCACACTGGATGGCTATTGTTGTGTTGGTTATTGTGATTTTTTAATTGGACAATTTAAGGGAAAAGGTTAGTGTGGCACACCCGTGTGCTATGGCACACCCGTTGGAAATTGCTGTTATGAGAGTATATGTACACATTACGTGGAGGTTCAAAAGAAGACAATTATTTTTAGACAACTGAATTAGAATAGGAATAATCAGAGAAGAATTTATTATTTCAGTGGTACGTGAGCTAAACCTTGAAGGTAAGTAACATCTGCCGTGGGAGTTTGTGATATTTGGCACATAGCAAGGGGGTGGGGCTACAGTGCCTTTTAACCAGAAGGGACATGTGCAAAGGAACTTACAAAGATGGCAGAAGGGACAGTGTTTTATTTTGAATAGAAGATACAACATATATAATGGTTATTTGGAAATTAGGTAAAAAGATGGGTTAGGGTTACATTTAAAATTTTTTTTTCTCCTTTATTGATTCTAGAGGGAGAGGAAAGGAGAGGGAGATAGAAACATCGATGAGAGAGAACGATTGGCCACCCCCTGCATGCCCCCCACTGGGCCCACAACCTGGGCTGTATCCTAACCAGGAATCAAACCAACGACCTCCTGGTGCGTGGGTCCATGCTCAACCGCTGAGCCACACCAGCCTGACAAGGCTACATTTTAAAGAGCCATAAGTACCCATGAACTTGAACTTCATTAAGGAAGCAAAATGTCTTGATGTAAAAAGTAAATTGATTCTGTAAAATACTTTATTATATTTGGGATGAAGTGGAACAGCAGGATGGGATCTTGGGAGGTAATGCAGTATTATTGGGCCTACAGTGGAGAACTGGCATCCATTGTTCGTTATTTTATTAATTACCAAATAGAAATATTAACTACCTAATATATGTCACCTAAACACTAATGAGCTAAAAGGACTGGATCCCTGGCTTTATGTGAGCAGTGAGAATGGGGAGCATGATGGGATAAGTTAAAATTATGATGGAAGCAGGAATGAATGACAGGTTTTACAATGACTAGATGTGAACCACATTCTCCACTGCCCCAGTGAGGGCATGGGTGTCAAAAATGAAAATCACAAAATCTCTATAGATTTAATGATTATAACCTAGAAGACTAAGACAAAAAAAATTATTTTAAAAAAGAGTGGAAAAATAGAAAAACATTAGTAAAGCTGAATAAATTTTTTAAAAGAACAAAAGTGTAGAGGTAGTTCTAATCTAAAGTATGGTAAAGATATTCAGGTGGCAACTTCTGTCCTTGAGGACAAAAGTGTAGAAAGCAAAATAAAGAAATAACAGCAACACATCTATTATGAACTTCAGGCACTTAGAGCTATAAAATATCTTCGAATTATAATAAAATTGTTATTCTTGCTAAATGTCCAAATGTAGCACAGGATTTTGTAGATGTAGCTATAAACAGGATGAACTTGACAGGAACACCCTGGGTAAATGTAGCCTATTGCAAAGAAGAAATCAATGTGTAATTAACCTAATGGTGTATATAAGCAACGACTAAGCCCCCTTTGGGGAGACATGGCTTTGGAGCAAACCCCCTGTCTCCTTTACTTGCTGCAAATAAATAAATCTACCTTGTGACAACCACTTCTTGTTTTTTGTTTTTGTTTTTTCCAATTGTATTTTTCTTTATTGATTTTAGAGCGAGAGGAAGGGAGAGAGAGAGAGATAGAAATATCAATGAGAGAGAACATCAGTTGGCCACCTGCCACGTGTCCCCCACTGGGGATTTGGCCCACAACCTGGACATGTGTCCTGACCGGGAATCTAACTGGCGATCTCTTGGTGCATGGGTCAGTGCTCAACCACTGAGCCACACCGGCCGAGCCACTTCTCGTTCTTGAATGGAACACCCCAAACAATGAACCCCTTGAATTTGTAACTAACTTGGCACCTGAGATGGAACTTTTCTGAAAGGATGCCCTCCTGGCCTGGTGTGGCTGTTTGGTAAAGCAGCTCGCGCAGGACTTCCTGGGCTGCATCCTCGCTGGACAGGGGAGCTGTTCTATAGGCGGCTGTCTGGCTCGGTGCTGACCACCCAGATGGCTTCCTGGCCTGCCTCCGCAGCAAAGCGGAGTGGCCACCTGAGCCTGGTTTCTCCAGAGCTTTGGAAGAGAGATGGATAGGTCAACCCCTGTAGTTGCTTTAATTAGTGATTCTACTACCGTTTCAGTTACAGGGTTGTTGAAAAGGCGGTTTCAACCCTGTTGGGCAGGAGCTGTCTCTAGGATGCCCAATTCAGGGCCCGACCTAGGTCTAACTCTGGAGGGTTGAGGACCGCCTGTGGGCAATCCAAGAAAACCCCAGTGACGATCCCCCGTTGTCTGTCCTGCAGGAGCTCGGTTGGACGTTTGCCTTGTTTCTCTTACATGTAAATGTGCGAGCTATGCGAAACTCCAATTCGTCCTTGTGCAGTTGCTTGGGGCGCATTCTCCAGAATCTGATCTGTTGATTTTACATAAAGAAATTAAGTAGTTACATAAACTGAGAAATATAACAAATGGCATGGGCAGTATGGCTCAGTTGGTGGGGCATTGTCCTGAGCACTGAAGGGTTGTTGGTTCCATTCCTGGTCAGGGCACATGCCAGATTTGTGGGTTCAATACTGGTAGAGGGTGTGCAGGAGGCAGCCAATTGATGTTTCTCTCTCATCAATGTTCTATCTCTCTCTCTCTTCCTCTCTCTCTAAAATCAATAAAAACATATAAAGTAAAAGAAATGTGACAAATGGGTCAGAGGTAGGAAGCTGCCTGTCTTGTCCCCAGCAGCCTTGCTCAAGCCTGGAAGTCAGTTGCAGATTTGGGAGGCACTGTTTTCCAAGTGCAGCTTCTTCGCTTCCTCCGGTTTTAGTATCTCCCATGAGATCAATTAAAATCACATTTGTTATAACCACACATAAGCTTCTCCCCCACAACCCTCATCCTGCTTCCATCTAAAAAGGGCACTTTCGGGAGCATGCACAGCCAGGGCGCTCGATGGAAAATGGGAATAGCGTCCCAGCAATTCTCTCAACAACGGGGAGAGGGGTTCCCATCAAACAGGCCGCACCACCTTCACTGAGCAGACGCACGGTGCCCAGCGGGTGGTCTGGGACAAGCAAGACACTGACAAAGGTTGTCTGAGGCACTTGGGGTTAGTCTGTGGTTAATGGTGTGAAGATATGTGCTTGGGGTATATGGGAAGAAGCACTGCTTTTATCTATGCGCCAAAAATAAGGCATGTTTTGCAGGCTGTTTGAATACATGACCTTCCTGATATGCCCACAGTCATAACAGTAGTATTCACATAGAAGACTCCACTGCTTCCCTTCCTCTGAGGGATAAGAAAAGAAGTCATATTTTTTGTGTGATTTCAGAAATTTTACCAAAGTTGTAGTAACAGAGGCCAAATACAAATGGACATAGAAAGCAAAGAATCCATGCTCTTTGGGAAGATGATGATATGTGCCTTTGGAGATACATTTTGCCTCAAAGTTGAGGCAAGAAGTACTCTTACAGAAGTATGGATAAGGTTAAAAGCGGTGCTCTTCACTCTTGGTCACACATCAGAACAAACTGGAGCACTATTTAGCAATGTTCTCTAGAACATTCTGATGGGCAGGTTAAGGAATCCCTATTAAAGAAAAGAAAAAAAAAGACAAACACAGCCTGGCTGGTGTGGCTCAGTTGGTTGAATGTTGTCCTGTGCACCGAGAGCTCACCAGTTCTGTTCCAGGTCAGGGCACATGCCTGGGTTGTGGACTTGATTCCCAACAGGGGGAATGCAGGGGGCAGCCTGTCCATGTTCCTTATCGATGTTTCTCTCTGTATATCCCTCTCCCTTCCTCTCTATAAAAATCAATAAAATATATTTTTTAAAAGACAATCCCAAGTGATCCAGGGTGTTTTCCAAACTGCAATGGAGCATTTATATATGTTCAGAAAGACTGACAGGGCCCAGGAACTGGAACTATCCTAAATACCTGCTCATACCCCAGAGTGCTCGAGTTATCCGCAGGAAGTTACAAAAGATAGCATGGCACCTACCACCCCACCTCCCAGTTGGTAGAGGTGGCCTTTAGGATTTTTACCAACAGGGATATAACAGACAAAAAGAAGGAAGAAAAAAAAATAAAAAAGCAAGCAACTTTTCTGGCTGCCACCTTTCAGGCTTTAGCTAATCTGGGGACAAGAAGAGGAAGACAGCCTTGGGTGGGAAACCTTGACCTGCATCGTGGGACCAACCAAAGATGTCCAGCAGTGCTGCAGCCTAAACAGTGTGACACTTGAAGAGGGACTGCCCCAGCTGTCCTCGGAAAGGGAAGGAAAGAAAGAGAGCTCCTAATTCCTTGCAGTTATCCCAGATAGAAGATGATGATTGATGGGGTGGAGACTCACCTTTTGACCCCAAAAGATAACATTGCAATCTCCCATGAGGAGTCGCAGGTTACTTTGGATATTAAAGGAGAGAAAATTGAATTTAAAATAGATATCGGTGCCTCTTAGTTCGTTCTTACTGCCTGGAAGTGTGCCCTTTCAGGGGGAATGCAATATTAAAAACGTGCTGGGAAAGCCATACACAAGGAAGTTCTTTGAGCCTCTGACATGTGAAATAGGATGAAACCATCTGTCACACTCTTTCCTCTATGTACCTGAGTGTCCGGGTCCCCTCTTAGGAAGTAACTTTGGGGCTACCATTATCTAAAGAAACAAAAAAAAGTTGAAGTACTGATTTCCAAGGATAAAGTAGATTTTATGACCCTATTATTCCATCAGGTCCTGAAAGACTCAGGACCTTTATCCAAAGAGATTCTCAACCTTGTTAAGCAGGAACAAGTTGGAAGAGCAGAGTGTAATAACACCTGGGTTTGGACTCCCCAGGACCTTTCGAACGTGACAATAGGCTGGCTTTCACTGCAGCCATAACAGAGAGCAGCATGGACTTTCACGTTAGGTGGGTCTTAATTCTTCATGGAGACCCGGTCCTCAGGAAAAACAGAACAATGTAATCAAATGCTCAGAAAGACCCTGGCCAAACTGTACCAGGAAACCTATGAGACGTGGCTGAAATTACTACCAATTGCCCTGCCCTGGATAAAGGTCGTACTTAAAGGAGTGCTTAAATTAAGTCCTTTTGAACTTCTGTATGGTAGGCCAATTTGGGCTCCTCTCAAATTTTAGGATGCCCAGACCCATTTATAGAATAGGCTGTTAAACATATTGGTTACAATTAGGAGAGGTAACTGAAAATTTAAATATATAGGCTAATCTGATTTTACCCAGACCAAGAAATACTAAGCTACGCCAATATGATCCAGGGAAATGGGTATATTTAAAAACCTGGAAATCTGTATTACCCAAAATCAGTTGAATACAATATGGACAGATCCTCATTTTGTATAATTAACAAATCACTTTTCTCTTAAACTACAAGATATAGCTTCCTGGACACATAAGTCTCAGGGGAAGGCAGCTCTGCCAACTGGCAAGAACGAGGAGCCAGACCCGCGGCACTCCTGGAAACACCTGCCTGACCTCAAGCTGCTTTTCAGAAGACAAGATAAGTGATGATATTATGTGTCCTGTGCTTAGAAATCCCAGAACATAGATTTCATATGTCTGGCAGTCAGAGAATTTCACTCCTTTTAGTCAAAGTCATACTTGTCCATGTTCAGCAGGAAGCAGTCATGGAAGTATGACCCTCGCTTCCATTCCTGCAAGAGTGAGGAGTGAAAAATCTGAGGGAGGAATTGTTAGGACAAGTGTCTCAAGGTCTGATGGGTTTTACTGAAAGCTGTTGTTGCTAAATGTTAAAATGTAGCACAATATTGCAGACCATCTGTAAACAGGGTAAGCTTGACCAGAACCCAACAGTGATAAATGTAGCCAACTACAAAGAAATTAATGTGAAATTAACCAAATAGTGTATAGAAGCAATGGCTAAACCTCCCTTGGGAGACAAAGAACGCATATGCATAACCATGGATACAGATAACAGTGGGGTGAAGGCAGGATGGGACAGAGGGAGGGGGTCAATGGGGAAAAAGGGGATATCTGTAATACTTTCAACAATGAAGATATATATATATATATATATATATATATATATATATATATATATATATATATAAAAGGAGACATAGCTTTGGATGTCAGACCCATGTCTCCTTTAGTTGCTACAAGTAAATAAAACTACCTTGAGACACATATCTCCTTCTTGAATGGAACACCCCAAGTAACAAACCCCTTGAGTTTGGTAACAAAATAAGAAACTCTTTAAGAAGGAAAATAATCTGAAAATATTTCATGTACTGTAAGTATAAGCAGTATAATACATGATGAAGTTGTGTTCTGGACTTAATTACAAAGTCTTGAGAATAAAAGAGTGTTTGGTGGGGAGTCTGAGAACAAGGTGAGCCATAGTTTTATGTTTCCTGTTCATCCATGTGTTCATTGCTAGTATACAGAAGTACAATTCACTTATTTGTGGTTGTTAATCCTCACCCAAGGATATTTTCCCACTGATTTTAGATAGAGTGGAAGGGAGAAAGGGAGAGAGAGAAACTTTGATATAAGAGAGACACATCGATTGACTGCTTCCTACAGGTCTGCAACCAGGCCGGGGATCGAACCCGAACCCTTTTAGTCCTTGGGCTGATGCTCTAACCACTGAGAAAACCAGCCAGGGCTACAGTTCACACTTGTATGTTAATCTTGTGTATCTTGTATCCTGAAACATTGATAAACTTACTAATTAATTCTAGCAGGTGTTTGGTACATTCCTTGTGATATTCTACAGAAGTAACTACAGGCATAACTTTGTTTTATTGTATTTCACTTTATTGTACTTCATATGTATTTTATTTTCTATGAATTGAAGGTAAAATCTTCTACCAGCAGAAAAAGATTATGATTTACTGATGGCTCAGATGATGGTTAGCACTTTTAAACAAGAAAGTGTTTTATTTTTTATAGGTAAGTGGTATACTCACAAGATAAATTCCTAGTTTAGCACTTTAAATATATTCTAGCTCTGGCCAGTAATATGTCATAATGACACAGGTATAATCACAAATTCCCACCATAAAATAATAATAAAAATCTGTATGATAGCCCCAAGATAAGGAAGAAATACATATATTACACAAAAGGCGTGGGGACAAGCATATACCATATGAAAAATACAATTCAATTTTACTACATGATTTTGACATTTATACATAAATAATCCATGCTTATTTTATTAGTTTTAAATATTAAATTAAATGCAATTTTGTCTTATTTAGCTTGAATAGAATTTTATTTTATTCTTTTATTATTTTTTTAAATATGTTTTTATGGATTTTTTAGAGAGAGAGGAAGGGAGATAGAAACATAGATGAGAGAAACATTGATCAGCTGTCTCCTGCATGCCCCCTACTGGGGATCAAGCCCATAACCCGGTCATGTGCCCTGACTGGGAATCAAACCCAGACCTCTAAGGCCATGGGATGATGCTCAATCCACTGAGCCACACTAGCCAGGCCTTGAATAGAATTTTAAATAAATTGTTTAAGAGCTGATTTGAATCATCTAGAAATTTTTTACAGAATTTGATAGTTTAAATTCTGAATATTTGTCTTATTTTTCTCTTTAGTCATTAAAAATTATACTGGGGATCTCAGCATGTGTCCCAAAGTTTCAACTAGTTTTTCATAAAACAGTACTCAAGCACAACAATAATCTCCTAAGCAATTAGTACTACTACAGAACACAGTTTCTGTATGTGTGCTTGTGCTCTGGTCTGGTTGTAGATGCTCCTGGGGCCACCTATGGAATATGCTCGCTTATCCCTGTGTTCCACTCTGGATTCTTTATGTTTTGTTTTTTTATTTCCTTTATATGATCTGGGTGGATTTTTGGCTTTAGTTAATCTTCCCCAATGCTGGTGTTCTGTCATACTTATTTGTTCATTTCATTCTTATCTCTCGAGCTTCTGCTATGTGCCATTCAGTGTGCTCGTGTCAATGCACTGCTGTGACCTCTGCCCAGCTCAGGTGACCTTGGGCCTCTGCACAGCACGCACAACCCTCCAGGCTGTTGAGCCCCATCACACCCTTTACCTTCCTGTTAGATGTAGAGCTAACTTTCTGTGTTCCAAAAAGGACAACTTTGCTTATTTTTTTAATACATACTAAGCATCACCCAAAAGGACTCTTAAATGGGCCACCAGCTGCAGTCTTAGGATGTCTGGGATGCTGTTAAACACTGAGGCACATATCAAAGATAAAACTATCTACCAACAATATGCAGATAAAATTGGATCAAAATGTTGCTTATGAATTCTACCTCTGTCAGTAAATCCATACAATAAATTTAAGAAGAAAAAATGTGAATGAATGAATGAATGAATGAATGAATGAATGAATTAATATTTAAATGACAGGGTCTCCCTTCTCAAGCTTAGTGCTCAGGACTCTCCCCTGCCATGGTCACTTATCTCTTCTGTAAAACACAAACTCCTGACTTGAAATGGAGCTTCCCGGATTCAGTAGTATCCCAGAGTCCTGGGCCCCCCTACCCGTGCCATGACGGAATAACCTTGATGTTTGGGAATAACCTCCTAGAAACAATGCCTCATGTCTCTCAGGTATATGCTTAGACTCGGACAAGTGATTCCAGCGGTGGACACTTGGCCAAGAGGACAGGCACTGACGGGCAGCACCTGTCAGGACTGTGGCTACGCCAGCCTCTAGGTGCAGCATGGAGGGCAGCGATCCTGCATCTCTAAACAGGATTATGTGTTGACATCCAAAGCCAACAGTAATATTTTGAGGGGGTTACAGTTCACAAAGTGCTTCTGCCTTATGATCTCATTTGATCCTCCCACATTCCCGGAAGCCCAGGTGAGGACCCTTCTTCTGAATGATTAAATAAAGTACCAGGTCAGACAACTAAACTAGTAAAAGCAGAACCTCTTCACGGCAAACCCTGGCTCTTCCCACCTGCTCTCTGCCCCAAGGCCCTTAAAGGAAAGTGTGTGGGTCAAGGTGACACCAAGTCTAAGCAGGAGCCAGTTTGGGACCATTCTAAAAAGAATTCACTCTTCCACTTCTGAATAAAAACATCTACATCACTGTTTCTTATTCAAGCCAGATATCTCATTTATTCATTCTCAAGTTCTAGAAAAAATGAAATAAGCCATGAGCCAGAACAAGTGAGAAGGTAAGAAGTACAGAGGAGTGTGGACATTTTAATCACAGCTCTTTCAGAAATGGAAAGCCAGACAAAGCAGTACTTCTCACGAGGCTTCTTTAATGCCATTCAAAAAAAAAAAAGTATGCATTGTGCCTGTTAACAAATTATCAACATCCATGGAGAAGAAGAAAGCACCCACACACACCTATTCAGAAACTACTAACAAAGAACTCAGAACCTCACTGGCGGAGTGTCCTGGACACTTAAACTCTGTGAATTGAAGATGCTGGCAGTAGGTAGAAAGGATAAAATTATCAGCATTGTGTGATGTGAGTTGCAGCCAAACCCTGCTTCCCCTAATTCAAGTCCTCATTACAACAGAGTCCCCGTGTATGTGGTTATTATTCTGCTATTGTGCTCTGGAGAGTTATTGGACAGATTTCTTAGAATTTAGTTTTTCCAATCTAAACAATAAGGGCATGTTACTTGGGGGAAAAACAAACCTGCTGTTTGAGAACTTTGATGGTGTTTTAAATTTCTGCTGCAAAATTGCGGAAATCCTGAGTGGATTTTCGTTTTGCTGGAAGCGTCGCATTTCTACCATCTCTATCCCCATACAAGTTATCCTTGTTGCCAATTTACACAAAAAGCAAATCAAATGCTGAAAAATACAAGTTCCATGAGGATAAAAAGTAGCAAATATTCCTAAGGCATTTGAAATGTGCATGGCATCGTGCTTGCTGCTCTGTGTGATCGTAAGAAGAAAAAGATGGAACTGGAATTAGAAATTAAAATAAATGGTGTGTAAGAAGATAATCCAGCACATCACACCTGCCTCACATAGTTTATTTTAAATAATAAAGAAGTATTTCTTATTAAATAAAAGGAATGCCATGCCATTTTATAGATATATTAGACACATCATTTAGATTTTAAAGTATGTCTTTTACTAATGAATTGTTCATTTCATTTTACACGCTGAACATTTGTGACAGATTAAATATTGCATATTATGTAGCACCCAGGTGGAAAAGTGCCTTGCTCTACTATAAATTCATGGCAAGAACTACATTAAGATAAGGATATTATGTCTGGCAATAATCTAATCATAAGCCAGATGCAAAATGTCTCAGTATTGTCAATAATAAAAGAAAATGAAAAGTCTTAGGTTGAGTTTAAGATACGTTTCTTAGAGCTTAACTAAAGTTCTCAAAGTAGCAGTAAATGAGTTGCAAAATTAAAAGGAAAGTTTCATCCATCTATGATTATCATGTATTGTTAAAAATGTTTTTTGTATAAATTTGATTTAGTTGACATGCTGTTTGTCTCAAGTTTTCAATTTTTGTTCCTTTTGAAGAATGCATTGTAACTTTCAAACCTGTTCTGCTTTCTTCTGTTTGATAAGAAAATGGTTTTCCAGAAACAGTACATCCTTATGAGTTTATAAAACAATTTCTAAATCAGAGATGTGTTTTAGAGCTTACACCAAGAGAAGATAAAGGAAAGGGAAACACTGAAAAAGAGCAGTTCTGATGCCCGTATGTAGTCACTTGGTTAACTCTATGTTCCTTATGACACTGTGAATTAGAAGTGCCATGAGTCAGTAGTGGCCTCATGCCAGCTTTTATTATGGAGCTCTGTTAAAATCATTTCAGGTGTACAGTGTTGATGTGGATCCTATTAATAAATAATGAGTACTTTTAATTAAAATGGTTTGACACTTTTGTTTTCTTAGTGAAACCAAATCCAAGATCAGCTGCCCACCACAATAAAAGTCAATACTTGTGACATAGCTGCTGGTGGGTAGGAAAGAGGTTTATTCAAGTTGCTGGCAATTCAAAAAGATGGGGAACTCTGCCCTGGCCACTTTGGCTCAGCGGTTGGAGCGTTGGCCTATGGTCCAGAGAGACCCGGTTTGGTTCCCGCTTGGGGCACATACCTCGGTTGCAGTTTGTCCCCGGCCCTGGTTGGTCGTGCGGGTGGCAGCCACTCGATGTGTCTCTTTCACATCGATGTTTCTCTCTCTCTCTCTTCCTCTCTCTCCCTCCCACTCTACCTGAACAAAAAATGAAAAAATGTCCTCGGGTGAGGATAAAATAAAATAAAATAAAATAAAATAAAATAAAATAAAATGCAAAAATATGGGGAACTCTTGTCTCAAAGCCCATCTTAACATCTCAGTTCAGGTAGGCATTTTTATAGGGAGGGAGAGGGAAAGTAGACCTAAGAGATCAGGGGGAGGAGCTGTGGACATGTAGACCGTGTCCTTGTTGGTCCCAATATGGATCTTTAATGTGAGCATACTGAAACTGGTAAATGCTAGCCAAATTCCAGCAGTTGGGCGACCCATGTCAACCAAAGTTGTGGCTAAGGCTGTTTCTTATACAAGCAGGAACTGGAACTGCTGATGCCTGCAATGTGTTTATAAGAAATCTGTCAGTATATGAGTTTCTTTTATTAGTTTGCTAGTACATTTTATTCCAATTCCACATCATGATTAGTCATAGTAGTATAAAGTTTTTTTTTAATTAAGAAACTTTATATTTTAAAGAAGTTTTAGGTTCATAGCAAAAGTGAACGAAAAATACAGAGTTTCCATATACCCTCTCACTACACCCTCCCACAGACTTCCCCACCAGTAGTACATTTACTAACAATCAATGAACCAACATTGACATATTATTATCAACCAAAGTCCATAGCTTACCTTAGGGTTCACTTTTTGTGCTGGATATTCTATGGGTTTTGACAGATGTGTGTTGACATGTGTTGACTTTTACAGAATCACACAGAATGATGTCCCTGCTCTCAGCCACCGGTCCCCTCCCTCCTCCGAAGCTGCTTTCATTGGGTGTTACATTTCAGTTGTTTTACTTTTCATTTCCAAAAGTGGTAGCTTGTTGCTCCTTATTTATTTATTTTTTATTTTTTTCTCTTTAAACAAATTATAGTACTTATCTTGAATTTTGTTTCTAGTCATTTTTATATCTGAAGTATTATAATATTTCAAATGTGTTCAGGTCTGGTTCTGTTATATATTGCTTTTGTGATTCGAATTGATGACAATAGATATGCTTTGTAACATGTGTGTCCCTGTAGAGGAAGTTTTGCCTGGCATTCTTAGAGTCATGGGTTGTCAGTGTGCTTCTCCAAGTAAGATCTGTGTCTCCTTTTTGGGTGTCTGGGGGCACCACAGACTTAAACCAACATTCTTGCATTATAGTATTTAAAGGACCACATAAGTAGTGTAGATTTGGGCCTTAAATCTACTTAAGAACTAGTCAGTAGATACAAATTGCCAGAAGAGACTCTTTTATTGCCAACTTTAGAGCCAGGATAAAGATAGATACTTTTTACATTTCTAGCAGTCTCTGTGGGTCTTTTTCTCTTTTTTCTCAACAGTGTATTCATTCCTGGATGTCAGATTGTCACCTCCTTATGCATGTCCCAAACTGTGTGTGCTGGCTCAAGGCTTTGTTTTTTAGTCCCCCTGTGTCCTCATGCTACAGACCACAGTTACCCAATGGCTTCCAAGCTGGTTTACCTTCCTAGACTCAGGTCCTGAGCTTTGGCAGAATATATTCTCACTTTATAGCTTCATTCAGTTATAAGTATCTACTTATCTATCTATCATCTATGGTTTATTTATGTTATTGAACTTTAGATGTTATAAAGCAGGAGGTTTTAGGACCTCCACTCTGCCTTATACCCTTTCGTCAGTTTAGTTTTTCATCATCCTTTATACCCCCATACCCTCCTCCACCTCACCCACCACCCTCCCCCACCCACCACCACCACACCGCTGTTCATGTCCATGAGTTCTCTCTCTCTCTCTTTTGCTGGGGGCGGGGGGTTGGTGGTGGTGAGGATGGTTTGGTGTTGGGGATTGAGTAAAATAGTATAACGTTTTTATCCCTACTGCATTAGTGCTCTCTCTTGGAAATCCTCTTTGTCTAATCAAAGGAAATTTCACTACAGAGAAGCCTGGATGATTATATAAGGATATAACCAAGACTTACAGTACTGCATGTAGAAACATGGAGCATGGCTGATGTTGGCAAGACCAGATGTTAGCACCAGCAGGATGGCATTAAGAACTCACCAAGTATGCACTGGGTGTGTCCCACTGCAGGCACTCTGCTTGGGCAGATATGAGGGTGTTTTCAGCAGGTTCCTCACAGTGTCCCAGAAAGGACTGTTTGATAAACTAGCAATAAATGATGCATTTGCATCAGGGAGACAAACAAGAAGTTAATTATTTTTGTCTGGGAGCAGATCGGAGTGGGTGATGAGTCAGGGAAGTTCTCTACAAAGACTGTTGTAGTTTTTATTCCTTTCAGGGGTCATGTCATAAATGCTGCTCTGCTCCAGGCAGGATCTGAGTGCTGCAGCCCTCCTGTCACCCACCCACCAGGCAGTGCTCTTCTCGGAGGAGAACACATATCCATGCAATATAGGTAATAAATTGTGCAGCGGGGATGCAAAAAAAACCAAAAAGCCCTTTCTTAACTACTACACAGACTATTTTCCATTCATGTAGAGCTGAGAGTCATTTTAAGCATAATCAGCATTGTGTTTTTGACATTGTGGAAGGAGAAGAGACAGACGCAGATATCAGTTAAGGTTATTGTTGAAAACAATTAAAGAAAAAGATGGAAATTACAGATGTTGCTATAAGACACATTTTTATTGAAAATGTGAACCTCAGTATAGAGATTGTAAGAAAAAATAATGATATTTATCAAGTTAAACTGACTCTAACTAATGGTGTATTAAAAGGAAGGCTTACTTTTGTGACCAAGAGACAGTAAATGCAACATAGATGAAAGTGCAGAGGAAAGTAACAGTTCAATCACAACCTCAGTGATTTGTACACAGTGGTTGAGAGGATTTGACCCTCTTTGGTCTAAAAGAATACGGTACATTTAAGCAAAACAGAACAGTCTACAAAGGATTAGTGAGTGTGTGCAGTTACAAGACAAAATAAAGCTCATATTTTGTTGTTGTTGTTATTATTAGCTTAATGATAAACGAAGCTCCCAGTTGCCAGGTTTGTGTTTGAGTACAACTTTGAGAAGACTGGCAAAAGGGTAAAGATGAAATCAAACAATTTTAAGTTGATTTACTTAGGCAATATGTAAGCAGAACTTCTTTAAGGCTGCCGTAGTCTTAAGAGCCTTGATAGTAATAATAATAATAATAATACAGCCCGTCCGGTGTGGCTCAGTGGTTGAGCCTTGACACATTCACCAAGAGGTGGCTGGTTCGATTCCCGGTCAGGGCACGTGTCCAGGTTGTGGACCAGATCCCCAGTGTGGGGCACACAGAAGGCAATCAATCAATGTTCTCTCTCATCGATGTTTCTATCTCTCTCTCCCTCTTCCTTCCTCTCTCTCTAAAATCAATAAAGAAAAAATAAAATAAAATAAAATAAAATAAAAATAATAATACACATCTATTTCTTGTTATGCACTGGTGAAACGCCTCACCTAGTAGAGTCAATTACAAAACAGATAAAATGTTAAACTAAATAAACAGCCAAGTGACTGTTTCCTGACTTTTGAATTATTTAAAGACAGTTCAGACTGGGTCTACCGCCCTTGTCAACACTGTAATTACCTTGCAGGAAAGAGCTCCAGGAACACATGGAATAGATGTATTTTCCTTCACCTGGAAGTTAAGGACTTTCTCTCTCTGTTTCAATTTTCCTTTATAGAAATTCTTTCAGAATGTTCTCCATCTCCAAGTGTTGAACACACCAGGTCGATTAGACACACGAGCCTTACCACTCTCCAGAGACACACTTACTTCCTTTGTTCCCATGATATTGCTTACTGTTCTTTCAGACTTGTAAGCCCTACCTGCTACCGAAATCTTAGCCATCCTTCAAGATAATCTGTTCTCTGTAGCCTCAGGGCCAGTTGCAATGAATCACCCCTTGTTCGTACTACACTGCATCCTGACTGGGTTTCGTACCAGTACTTATGGGAGCCATTTTGTTAAATGGGGTAATGTTTGTATAGCATTTAAAAGAATATTTGACACATAATGAGCATTATAACAAGTATTAGCTATTTTATCTTTTATGAACTGCCTATAAAATTCTAGGTACTGTATTAGTATTAGGTGCTTTACATCCATGTTCCCAACATAACAATCCATAAAACAGGTTTTATTATAATATCCATTTTACACCCAAAGTAACTGAGACTCAAAAATTTTCCGTATCTTGTCGTTATGAAGCAATGGAATAGGGTGTGAATCTGCCTGGATATAAAGGCTTCACCCATCTTTGCTATCATATGACACATCTCCTCTAGTGGACTGTAAATCCTACAAGAAAGGAGCCAGATCTTGTTTATTTCTACATACTTTACAAGTGTCCACTTGCAAATGAAGAAATTAACTCCAGAAATGTATTTTAAATTTGACTGAATTACACTATGTAGGAGGCAGCTACGAAAGACAAAGTTACTACAGATAGTGTCTTCAGTGGTACCTCCCCATGGGGCTCTGAATTACAATTTTTATGTAGGAAATGTAACTACACAAGTATCTATTGAATACATACTCCATGAAAAAAAAGCTATTGGATGTATCCATGCACAAGTCACTGTTTCTGTTTTCAGACTATATGTGAAGCTCCTTTATAATTGTTACAAAATAAGTCCTAAGAGATTTCAAAGAAATATGCTTGACGTTTCTCAATTTTCTAAGCATCCCAAAATACTCCATCTTGGTCACAAATTATGCCTTTCTTGAGATGAACTATACAGGAATTAAATTCAACTTAACTTGATAAATATTATTACCTTTCTTACAAATAGTATGCTGAGTTTTATGTTTTCAAAAATAATTTGAAAAACAGCAACATCCATAATATGATTTAAGGAGTTGAAAATAGCATCTATGAGATGCATTTTTTTGCACTTTATTGAGAAAACACTTATAGCCAAATGAGCCCTGGATATGATGTTCCACAGTATAAAGAAACCACACATATTACAGAATTTATCTATGTATTTGTTTCCTATTATGTAATTTATTCCATATGTAAATAAGTCAACTGTGGTTCCTATATGCCCCCTCAGACAGTATACTTGAAGTAAATCTATGCTAAATAAACTAGAAAATTGATATTTTTATACATACCAACTAGTTAGATCATTTAAATCTATATCTTTTGGTCAAGATAACTCTATTGAGCAGAGTGTTTTTTTAAAGATTCTTGTATGAATTTTCTAACTTGTTCTCCATTTTTACAGTCTGTGTGGAAAAAGTATCCACATGAGCATTGTGTGAGATGGGATTTCAACTTCCTGATCATTTCTATATGGAGAGAGAGAGAGAGAGAGAGAGAGAGAGAGAGAGAGAGAGATCTCCTCAGTCAGTTTGATATTGCTGGGTCTCAGATTTCTGATGTTGAATGGTTGAATCTCTGTTTTTACATAAATTAGATGAAATAGCAGGGAATTTGCAAAAACTTTAGAGGCTCCACAGGGAGAGTTATGCTCAATCTGAGTGGACACGAATCACAGGTTATGTGTATTTTATTCACTGGAGGACTTGACACTGTAATTAGGGGCAGAAACCTTGTAGGTAAAATGCTTGAACTTTTGAACTCAAATTATCTTATCCACACTAGCTACTAGAGTTTTTTAAATAATATTTTTTCTTTATTTTAGAGAGAAGGAAAGAGAGGGAGACAGAGATGGAAACATCAATGAAAGAGAAAATTGATAGGCTGCCTCCTGCATGCCCCCCACTGGGGATTGGGTCCACAACTTGGGCATATGCCCTGATGGAGAAATGAACCAGCCAGCTCTTGGTGCATGGGTCAACACTCAATTGCTGAACCAAACAGGCCAGCCTAAGTAGAGATTTTTTTAAAGTGATCTCTAATACACAAGAGTTCATATAGTTAACACTACTGTACTGTACACTTAAAAATAGTTCAGATAGTAAATTTTATGTATTTTTCCATAATAAAAATATGAGAATGATATGAAACATTTTTGCACAAAACTATCAACTTTTTAAAAGTCCTCTAAATTTTGGAGGATATGAAAATGGAGGAGGAGTGAATGAAAGCTACACAGATGATTTCCCAGGACCAAATGGGAATTACAACTGAAATAAAGACAAATCCTTGGAAAAAAGCAAGAGTAAAGGAGCAGGACAGGACCATATAACCAAGGACCTGGTAGGATCTGTGGAGGCGCCAGAGGGTGGCAGGCTAGGAGCCCACGGACAGTAGCAGTCTTAGCTGTAAGTAGAGCCCTTGGGGAATAAAGACCAAGCCCACTCCACAGTGCAGAGAGATGAGACAGAGAGCTAAAATAGCCATAGCCACTCACCTGGGGGCTATGGCAGAGGGAGGGCAGACTGGGCTGGAACTCTGTGGGGACACGCGGGATATGCAGGGCACTCAGAGTTATCACTGAATTACAGCCAAAAAGGATGCTGGACAGTGTGTTCCTTCCCAGAGATGTGGGAAAAAGCAGCAGCCCCATTCCCCACTTGGTGATTTAGCCTTTACCAGGTGAGGCAAAGAAATGCACATTGAGACTCATTAACAACCAGCATCAATCCTATCCTCAGGAAATCCTCTTATGCAAAACACCAGGGCTACATTCCAAGGCACTGAGTAACTTAGTCTACAAGCCTCCAGGAAAAAGCTAGAGGATAACTGAACCTTTCCTGGGATTGCAAATCTACCCAAGAAAGCAAGACTTGACAGTAGTGTTTAACCAGGGCCCACCCAGGCTCATTCAAACCCAGTAGATAGAGCCACAAACAAGAGAACACCAACACCCACAGGGAAAATTTGGCAGGCTCCAAAACCCACTGAGATAGCCAAAATGGTGAAACAAAGAAGCGAATTTCAAACGAAAGAAAAAGAGAACTCTATCGCAGATGAGATCAATGAAATGCAGCTAAGCAAACTATCAGAGGTAGAGTTCAGAGCCATGATCTTGAGGAAGCTCAACAGCATGAGTAAGGACATCAGCACCATGAGTAAAGATATACAAACATTGAAAACCAACCAAGTGGAAATGAAAATGACATAGCAGAAATTAAGAACACATTGGAAGGACTAACAAGAAGGGTAGAAGAAGCTGAGGATCAGATCAGTAAATTAGAAGACAGGGTAGAAAAAAATCAACCAATCAGAAAACCAAAAGGAAAAAAAAATTAAAAACAGGAAGACAGCTTAAGAGAACTGTGGGGCAACTGGAAATGAATAACATTCACATCATAAGAGTCTCCGAAGAAGAAGAAAATGGGCAAGGGTTAGAGAATATATTTGAAGAAATAGTGACAGAAAACTTTCCTAACTTGGCGAAGAAAGAAGATATTCAAGTTCAGGAAGCACAGAGAGTCCCAAGTAAAAAGAATACAAACAGGCCCACACCAAGACTCATAGCTATTAAAATACCAAAAATTAAAGACAAAGAGAGAATCCTAAAAGCAACAAGAGATAAGCAACAGTTATCTACAAAGGAAACCCCATAAGACTTTCAGCTGACTTCCCGCAAGAAACACTACAGGCCAGAATGGAGAGGTATGAAGTAATCAAGGTATGAAAAACAAAGCTCTGACTCCAAGACTACTCTATCCAGCAAGGCTATCATTCAAAATAGAAGGTCAAATACAGAGCTTTCTAGACAAAAAAAGGCTAAGGGAATATATTAACACCAAACCAGCACTGCAAGATATGCTAAAAGGACTGCTGTAATTAGTAGAAAAAAATAGGAAGAAAAATAAATCCACACTAAACAAAAATGCCAATAAATAAGTAAATATCAATTATCACCTTAAATGTGAATGGTTTGAATGCTCCCATAAGAAGACACAGTGTAGCTGACTGGATAAGAATGCATGACTCACAAATATGATGGGTACAGGAGACCCACCTCACAACAAAAGACTCACATAGGTTGAAAGTGAAGGGATAAAAAAAAAAAAAATTTCAAGCAAATTGAAAGGAAAGAAAAGCTGGGGTAGGAATACTCATACCTGATAAAGTAGATTTCAAAAAGAAGGCCATAACTAGAGACAAAGAAGGTCACTACATAATATTGAAAGGATTTATCTAACAGGAAGATATAACCTTAGGAACATATATGCACCCAATATAAGAGGACCAAAATATATTGAAAATCTTCTGGAAGACTTCAAAGGAGAAATCGACAGCAATACAATCATAGCAGGGGACTTCAACACTGCACTGACATCACTGGATAGATCTTCTAGACAAAAAATTAACAAGGAAACACAGATTCTAAATGAAGCAATAGATCAAATGAATTTAATAGATATCTACAGAGAATTACACCACAAAACTGCAGAATTCATATTCTTCTCAACTGCACATGAGACATTCTCAAAGATAGATCACATGTTAGGGCACAAACTAAGTTTCTACAAGTTCAAAAAGATTGAAATTATATCAAGCATCTTCTCAGATCACAATGACATGAAACTAGAAATCAATTGCAACAAGAACATGCAAAGAGATTTGAAAACATGGAGGCTAAATAGCACGTTATTGAACAATGAATGGGTTACCATGGAGATCAAGGAAGAAATTATAAACTTCCTGGAAACCAACGAAAATGAACACACAACAACACAAAATCTATGGGATGCAGCAAACGAAGTTCTGAAAGGGAAGTTCATAGCACTACAGGCCTACCTCAAGAAACAAGAAAAATTTCCAGTAGACTATATAACCTCACAACTTAAAGAACTAGAAAGCAAAGAAGCAAAACAAAAAACAAAAAAACCCAGAGCAAGTAGAAGGAAGGAAATAGTAAAGATCAGAGCAGAAATAAATGACATGGACACCAAAAAACAATTCAGAGGATCAATGAAACAAATAGCTGGTTCTTTAAAATGATAAACAAGATTGCTGGACTCACCAAGAACCAAAGAGAGAGAACCCAAATACACAAAATCAGAAATGAAAGAGAAGAAATAATAACTGACACCACAAAAACACAAAGGATCATTAACAAATATTATGAACAATTATATGGCAACAAATTCAACAATCTAAGCCAAATGTCCAAATTTCTAGAAACACATAGTCTCCCAAAACTGGACCAGGAAGCGATAGAAAATTTGAACAAACCAATAACAACAAAAGAAATTGAAGATGTTATCAAGACTCTCCCAGCAAAGGAAAGCCCAGGACCAGACGGTTTCTCGGGGAAATTTTACCAAACATTCAAAGAACTAAAACCCATTCTCCTCAAGCTATTTCAAAAAATTCAAGAAGAAGAAAGACTTCAAAACTCGTTTTATAAGGCCAGCATAATTCTAATTCCAAAACCAAAAAAAGACACTACAAAGAAAGAAAACTACAGGCCAATATCCCTGATAACATAGATGCCAAAATCCTAAACAAAATACTAGCTAATCGAATTCAGCAATACATCAAAAAAATTATCCACCATAACCAAGTGGGTTTCATTTCAGGGATGCAAGGCTAGTACATCATTTGCATGTCAAAAGATGTGATACACCAAATAAACAAAATGAAAGATAAAAATTACATCATCATAAAAATAGACGCTGAAAAAGCATTCAACAAAATCCGGCACCCATTTCTGATAAAAATGCTCAGCAATCTTGGAATAGAGGGATCATATTTGGATATAATAAAGGCCATATATGAAAGACCTACAGCCAACATCATGCTCAAAGGGCAAAAAATAAAAGCATTTCCCTTAGGAACAGGAACCAGACAAGGATGCCCACTTTTGCCACTCTTATTTAACATAGTACTGGAAGTCTTAGCCACACCAATCAGATAGGAAGAAAAATAAAAGGGATTTAAATTGGAAAGGAGGAAGTGAAACTGTCATTATTCACAGATGACATGATATTATACATAGAAAACCCCAAAGACTCCATTAAAAATGTACTAGACTTAATAAATGAATTTGGCAAAGTAGTAGGATACAAATTAAAGTCAAGAAATTGACAGTATTCTTATACACCAATGATGAAGTCACATTAAGAGAAACTGAAAAAACAATCTTATTTACCATCGCTGCAATAAAATTAAGACAACTAGGAATAAACTTAACCAAAGAAATAAAGGACCTATTTGCAGAAAACTACAGGTCATTGAAAAAAGAAATAGAGGAAGATATAAAAAAGTGGAAGCACATGCCTTGTTCATGGATTGGAAGAATTAACATCATTAAAATATCCACACAACCCAAAGCAATCTATAGATTCAATGCAATCCCCATTAAAATACCAATGACATACCTCACAGAACTAGAACAAATACTCAAAATTTCATATGGACCTCGAATAGCCACAGCAATCTTGAGAAAGCACAAGGTTGGAGGTATCACATTACCAGATTTCAGGTTATACTACAAAGTCACTGTGATCAAAACAGCCTGGAAGTAGCACAGGAACAGGCACATTGATCAGTGAAACAGAATAAAGAAGCCAGAAATGGACCCAAGACAATATGCTCAATTAATATTTGACAAAGGTGGCAAGAGCATACAGTGGAGTAAAGACAGTCTCTTTAATAAATGGTGTTGGCAAAATTGGATAGCTACATGCAAAAAAATGAAACTAGACCATCAACTTACACCATACACAAGAATAAACTCAAAATGGATAAAAGACTTAAATATGACTCATGAAGCCATAAAAATCCTAGAAGAAAATGTAGGCAACAAAATTTAAGATATCATACCCAGCAGAGTTTTCACTGATACATCACCTAAGGCAACAGAAACAAAGGAGAAAATGAACACATGAGACTATATTAAACTCAAAAGCTTCTGCACAGCAAAAGATACAACCACCAATGGACAATGTATATATGTATATACATTTTTGGTTAATCTCTTCTCACTGCCCCTCTCAAATTCCCTCTGAGATTTGTCAGTCTGCTCCATGCTTTCATGATCTTTAGCTATTGCAAATAGCACTGCTATGAACATGGGGGTGCATGGATTCTTTCTGATTGGTGTTTCAGGCTTCTTAGGATATATTCCTAGAAGTGGGATCACTGGATCAAATGGCCATTCCATTTTTAATGATTTGAGGGGACTCCATACTGTTTACCATAGTGGCTATACTAGTCTGCATTCTCACCAGCAGTGTACTAGGGTTTCCTTTTCTCCACAACCTTGCCAATGCTTGTTGTTTTTTGGTTTATTGATGGTGCCCAATATGGCTGGTGTGAGGTGATACCTCATTATCGTTTACTTTGTATTTCTCTGATGATTAGTGATATTGAGCACTTTTTCATATGTCCCTGGGCATTTGTATGACCTCTTGGGAGAAGTGTGCACTTAGGTCCTTTGCCCACTTTTTATTTTTTATTATTTTTTTAAATTTACCCTTATTGTTGAAAGTATTAGAAATATCCCTCATTTTCTCCCATTGACCCCCACACCCCTGCCTTCACCACACTATTTTCTGTGTCTACTGATTAGGCACATATGCATATAAGTTCTTTGGTTTATCTTTCTCACTCATCCTCTGCCCGGCCCTCTGAGGTCTGTCAGTCTGTTCCATACTTTCATGTTTCTGGATCTACTTTGTTCGTTAGTTTATTTTGTTCGTTAGATTCCACATACAAGTGAGATAATGTGAAACTTGTCTTTCTATGATTCATTTTTTTCACTTACCACAATATTCTCCAGATCCCTCCATGAATCTCAAATGGTAACAGATTCTTCTTTTTTTTACAGCTGCATAGTATTCCATTGTGTATATGTACCACAGCTTTTTAATCCACTCGTCTACTTCTGGACACTTGGGCTGTTTATAGATCTTAGTTACTATAAATAACACTGCTATGAACATAGGGGTGCATATATATTTTTCCTGATCGGTGTTTCAGGATTCTTCAGATATATTTCTAGAAGTGGGAACACTGGCTCAAATAAAAGTTTCATTTTTAATTTTTCAGGAAACTACTTGTTTCCCATAGTGGCTGCAACTGTCTAAATTCCCACCAGCACTAGTGTACAGTGCTGGGGGTGAAAGGGTACCTTTTGCTCATTTTTAAATTGGATTGTTTGCCTTCCTTTTGTTGAGTTGTATGAGTTCTTTATATGTTTTGAAAATTAGCCCCTCATCTGATGTATCATTGGCAAATATATTCATCCATACACTGGATTCCCTTTTCATTTAAATGGTAGTTTCTTTTGCTCTGCAGAAGCTTTTTAGTTTGATGTAGTCCCGTTTGTTAATTTTTTCTTTAATTCTTTTGCCCTAGATTTATAGGTGAAAATTCTCATACATGAGATGCCTGAGATTTGCTTATGTTCTCTTCCAGTATTTATGGTTTTATGACTTATATTTAAGTTTCTTATCCATTTTGAGTTTGTTCTTGTTTATGGCATATGTTTGTGATCTAGTTTTATTTTTTTTAATGTTGCTGTCCAATATTCCCAACACCATTTATTGAAGAGACTGTCTTTACTCCACTGTATGCTCTTCTTTCCTTTGTCAAATACTGATTGAGGGTAATGGCTTGGGTCAATATCTGGGATTCTGTTCTGTTTTATTGATCTATATACCTGTTCTTGTGCTAGTACCAGGCTTTTTTTTATTACAATGGCTGTATAGTAAATTTGATACCCTGAATTGTGTTCCCTCTAACTTGATTCTTCTTTCTCAAGATTGCTATGACTATTCATGGTCTTTTTGATTCCATATAAATTTTTGGAGTATTCATTCTAGATCTATGAAATATTCCATTTGTATATCAGTAGAGATTGTGTTGAATCTATAGATTGATTTGGATTTTATGGACATATTAACGATGTTACTTCCTCCAAACCATGAACACAGTATAAGCTTCCACTTCTTTGTATCTTCCTGTATTTCTTATTTCAATGTCCTGTAGTTTTCCAAGTACAGGTCTTTTACCTCCTTGGTTAAGTTTACTCCTGGGTATCTTAATTTTTTGTTGCAATGGTAAATGGGATACTTTTAATCCTCACCCAAAGATACTTTTCCATTTATCTTCAGATAGAGTGTGTTTTTGTGTGGGAGAGAAAGACATCGATGTGAGAGAGACTCATCAACTGGCTGCCTCCCACATGGATTTGACCAGGGCTGAGGACCAAACTGCAACCGAGGTATGTGATCAGAATTGAACCTGTGACCACTGGTCCATGGGCCAATGCTCCAACTGCTGAGCCAAACTGGCCAAGGATTTTTCTTTCTTTTTTTTTAGTATCTCTTTCTGAGAGTTTATTATTGATGTATAAAAATGTCATCAATTTCTGGATGTTTATTTTGTATCCTTCAACTTTGCCAAATACATTCTTTAAATCTAGTACTTTTTTGGTGGAGTCTTTAGGGTTTTCTATGCATAATATCATGTCATCAGTGAATAATAACAGTTTTACTTTCTCCTTTCCAACTTGGATGACTTTTATTTTTTCTTCTTCTCTAAATGCTGTGGCAAGGACTTCCAGAATTATGTTGAACGAAAGTGGTGAAAGTGGACATCCTTGTCTTGTACCTGTTCTTAGAGGAAATAGTTTTAGTTTTTGCCCATTGAGTATGATGTTGGCTGTAGGTTTGTTATATATGGCCTTTATTATGTTGAAGTATAATTCCCCTATTCCACTTTGCTGAGAGATTTTATCAAAAATGGTTACTGAATTTTGTGGAATGCTTTTTCTGCATCTATTAATATGATCTTGTGATTTTTATCTTTTTTTTGTTTATGTGACTTATCACCTGTATTGACTTGTGAATATTTGATAATCTTTGCATCCCTGAAATAAATCTCACTTAGTCATGATGTATGATCTTTTAAATAGATTGCTGGAACCAGTTTGCTAATATTTTGTTGAGGATTTTAGCATCTATGTTAATCACGGATATTGGCCTACAGTTCTCTTCTTTGTAGTGTCATAATCTGCCATGAAATAATTTGGTCCAGGATTTTTGTTTGCTGGGAGTTTTTTTGTTTGTTTGTTTTTACTGCTTCATTTTTGTTAGTTGTTATTTGGCTATTCAGGTTTCTGGTTCTTCCTGATTAAGTTTTGTAAATGCTATTTCTAGAATTTGTCCATTTCTCCCAGGTTGTTCAGTTTGTTGGCATACGGTTGTTCATAGTATTTTCTTACCATCCTTTGTATTTCTGTGGTGTCAGCTGTTATTTAACCTTTTTTATTTATGATTTTATTGTATTTATTTGGGTCCTTTGTGTGTCTAAATGAATTTGGCTAAAGGTTCATCCATCTTGTTTATCTTTTCAAAGAAGCAGCTTTTAGTTTCATTCATCTGTTTTTAGTTCTATGTCAATTATTTCTGCTCTAATCTTTATTTCCTTCCTTCTACTTACTTTGGGCTCTTCTTATTCTCTTTCTAGTTCTTTTAATTGTAGAATTACATAGTTTCTTAGAGATTTTTCTTGTTTCTTAAGGTAGGCCTATAATGTTGTGAACTTTCCCCTCAGGACTGTTTTTGCTGTATCACATAGATTTTGGGTTGTTATGTGTTCATTTTCATTTGTTTTAAGAAACTTTTATAATTCTCTTTTATCTCATTGGTAACCCACTTGTTGTTTACTATCATGCTATTTATCCTTCAGGTGTTTGAATTTTTGTAGTGTTTTTATTGTAGTTGATTTCTAGTTTTAGGCCATTGTAATCTATGAAGATGCTTGATATGATTTCTATCTTCTCAAACTATTAGAGACTTATTTTGTGTCCTAACATGTGTTCTATCTTTTAGAATGTCCTGTGTACACTTTAGAAGAATGTATATTCTGTAGCTTTGGGGTGAAATGTTCTGAAAATGTCAATTGAATCCATCTGGTCTAGTTAATCATTTAAAGTAGATGTTTCCTTGTTGACTTTTTAATTTTTTGTCTGGAAAATATTTATCAAGTGAAGTCAGTGTGATGTTAAAAATCTCCTACTGTGACTGTATTGCTTTCAATCTCTCCCTTAAGTCCTCCAAGAATTTTTGTTTCTTTGTTTTAAGATATTTAGGTGCTCCTATATTTATTGCATATATGTTGAGCAGAGTTATATCCCCTTGGTGTATTGATTCTTTTAGTATTATTTAGTGACTTTCTTTGTCTCTTGCCATAGCCTTTGCTTTAAAGTTTATTTTGTCAGATACACATATTGCTACCCCTGTATTTTGTTTGTTTGTTTGTTTTTATTGGCATGGAAAACGATTTTCCATCATTTCACTTTCATACTGTGTGAGTCTTTTGTTCTGAGGTGAGCCTCTTTAGACAGACTAAAAATGGATCATGTTTTCGAATCCATTCTGCTAACCTATGTCTTGATTCGAGATTTAATCTGATTAAAGGTTATTGGTAATAGGTATGCATTTATTGCCATTTTTTTCTTTATACCTATGTTCCTCTCTCTATGTATTTCTTTTCTTCTTACAGCAGTCCCTTTAACAATTCTTGCAATGCCGTTTTGGTGGTAATAAACTCAATTATCCTTTATTTTCATCTGGGAAGTTATTTATTTCACCTTTAATTTTAAATGATATCCTTGCTGGGTAGAATAGTCTTAGTTTCAGATACTTGCTTTTCATTACCTTAAATACTTCATGTCATTTCCTTCTGGCCTGTAGTGTTTTTTCTGTTGTTTTTTGTTTTGTTTTGTTTTGTTTAGCTTAAATTGGCCTTTTTGAGTTCTTCTTGCTTGGTACTCTGTGCTTCCTGAATATGTTTTGTTTTTTCCTTCACCAGGTTAAGAAAGTTTTCTACCATTATTTCTTAAAACAGGTTTGCTACCTCTTGCTCACTGTCTTCTTCTTCTGGTACTCCTATGATGCAGATGTTGTTGCATTTTAATTGTCCCGAAGCTCCCTTAAACTGTCCCCCTTTTTTATTTTATTTATTTTTTTAATTGTTTTTTATTTTTTGGTTTCTGATTGATTTTTTTCTACTCTGTCTTCTAATTCACTGATTTGATACTCATCTTCTTCTAATCTGCTGTTTATTCCTTCCAGTGTATTCTTTATTTCTGCTGTGTCATTCTTCATTTCATACTCTTGTTTTTCTTAGTTCCTATGTCTTTTGTCATGCTGTTGAGCATCCTTATAATCATTATTCTGAACTCACTATCTGATAAATTGTTTATCTCCATTTCATTTGGCACTTCTTCTGGAGAATTATCTTGTTCTCTCATTTGGAACTTGTTTCTTTGTCTCCCCATTTTGGCTGACTTTTTGTGCTTGTGTCTATTTATTAGGTATATCTTCTATGTCTCCCTGTCCTGGTGGACTGGTTCTTTGTAATGGGTGTCTAGTGGGACCCAGTGGTGTAGCCTCCTTGATCTTCTGAGCTGAGTGCTCTAGTAATGTCCCTTATGTGGGCTCTCCTACTGTAATTGGCTCCTGAGTGCTGTTGTCTTTTTCATGGGTTGGATTGGTCCTTGGGCTGGCTCTCTATGAGGCTCAATTCCAGCTACTTACTGGAAGCTGTTTTACAGGTGTTGACAGAAAAAAAAATACAAAACAAGATCAAACAAAAAATAACACACACACACAATAATAACTAATAACAAGAATCAAAACAACCCCACAAACAATAACAAACCATAATAAAATAGAACAGTTAGAAAGGGATAAAAATGACTAGTGTAATACAAGACACCAAGAGAATTAGAGTGGAAAAAAAGGAAATAGATGAGGAGAATGTGAATAAAAAGACAGTGAAGAAAATAAAAACAAAAATAGAAGAGAAGAGAAGAAATATAAGTGTGTATGTGCAATAATAGTAATTGAAAAGGTACTAATAATGAATAAAATATGTATGGAATTGGGATAGAAAAACAGAAAATAAAAATTAAAAAGAAGCAAAGAGAAAGAAAGGAGTAAATAAAAGGGACAACTAAGGCATATGAGAGAAAAAAGGAGAAGCAGAAACAAAGTGAAATCTAAAAAAGTAAAGGAAATATATACAAAATAATATTCAAGAAATAAAAAGAAAAAGAGAAAGGTAAACAAGTGGAGTTGGGCTCCACAGATTTTGTTGTCTTCTGCTTTCTCCCTTTGAATTTTCTATTTATGGTGCTCCCTGGACTTTGCTCAGATGTCCAAGACTGGCCCCTGGTATGCAGGTGAGAGGCCTCCCTGTAGGTCTTCTGGTTAAATTAATGTCAGTCACTATTCCTGCCTGGCTTTCAGCCACCAGTCTGACTCTTTTCAGGGCAGAATCCCAAACAGTCTGGTGGGCAGATCCCCATAAGTCCAGAGACTGCATCTGCCTTAAGACTCAGCCTTTGAATGTCCCTGCTTTGAGTTTCTTTCCTTTCCCCCATGTATCTGCTCTGTGGGGGTGTTCAGGACCTGGCTGGGGTTGTTTAAGCAGACTCGTGTTAGAGGTAGTGTCTGTATTCTGTAAGAGTGGGGACAGGCACTTCCTTGTCTCCCCAGAGCTGACTGGCTGGCTGTACTCACTAAGAAGCTCAGATCTGCTTCCTTATAACGCCGCTGCAGGGCCCAGTG
Organism: Molossus molossus; assembly: GCF_014108415.1. NCBI lineage: Eukaryota > Metazoa > Chordata > Mammalia > Chiroptera > Molossidae > Molossus > Molossus molossus. The sequence goes on along the minus strand of NW_023425351.1, from coordinate 5,228,194 downwards.
CATGTCCCTCTGTCTTTCGGACAGAAACAAATCTAGACAGAAACCCACCCAGGAGACATCAATGCAGGGCCTCAGCTCCACCTGGCTCCCTGACACTCCCCTGCTGCCTCTCAGAGTAGGAGGGGATTAAAAAACCAATAAAAAATAAATAAATCAGCCCCTCTTGGCACCTCAAATCCCTCTGCACCGCCATCTGTCCCTGGGCAGGGCTTCTGTCCAGGCTCCAACTGGCCAAACGTCCTTGTCCCCCACGCTGTCAGACCAAGCTGTAGGGGCACAGATTTTTAGCCCCACGCCAGTTGCCCTGGGCTCGGATCACAGCAGAATGGGGCCGACCAGCAGATCCACAGGCTGGGGCAGGCGCCTTCAGTGCGCTGAGGTGGCGGTGGAGCGGGGAAGTCAGTTCTCTCGGCTTCGTTTTTTCCCAGGCGGGCTCTCTGCCCACTGCGCGTGCGACCAGGGGCTGGGGCCCTTTCAGGGTCCCCTTATAACATACAGATGGGAGCAACTGTGAGACCTTTGTCCGTGAGGAAATGAGATTGAACTGACAACTAGCTTAAATACATTAACTTGGCCAAGGAAGTTAGTTGATACATGAATGGAGAAATGAAACTAAACAACAACAAAACAAAACCTTTAAATTGCCTTGTGGCCAATCGGTTATGTGGCAAAACATTTGCAGCAAAAAGAGTTGAGGCAAAGATGGCCAACGCAAAGATAGGTGCACCTAGGAGAAAGATCAGACATGGTAGAAACGTAACTTCTGAGACAGGAAAATCGCTACATATAAAACGCGAAACAAATTTTTGTTACTGATAGAAAATAATACATCAAAATGTTATAACAACCCTGGAGTATGTCATTATGCAATTGAATCTAAAGATTACATTGAGCAGCCTATGTTGGAGGGAAGGGAGTGAGTATAGTTTTTGTGTTATGCAATTAGCAAATTATTTCTTAAGGAAGTAAACAGAACATAAATATTACCTAAAATATGTGTTAATTACATTCTAGACAAAAATGCCTCATGATAGATTGTTAAGCAAACATGAAGATGAAATTTAAGCTGGTTTTTAAATAATAAAATTAACTGCAAATATTATAAACAATATTATACACAAAATAAAAGTAAACTTTTTTGTTATACAACATGAATTCATTGATATTAAAAGATATAGAAAATAGACTGAAATGTAAAATCTTAAAATGATAACAGTGATGGGTCTAGAATACTAGATGTGTTTATTACTTTTCTTTTATATTTCTACCTCTACTTTTATTTTGACCCAGTTTTTAATTTTAAAAAAACCCACAGCAATTATAATTCAAAACTGTTTATTGAAGAAAAACACAAGATTTTTGTATAGTTAACAAGTTAATTATCACTGTGTCTGTTGCCATAATTGAATAAAAGTTTTCTGGAAATATAAAAGACACAGAGAGACTGAGTCACTTCATCAAACAATCCTGGGACAGGTGCATTCTTTTGGACTATCAAGGAGCAATGTAAAACAACTGAATTTCTGGCTACCGACGATTGTTCTGGAACAGAGACAGAATGGAGGCAATAAAAACTACCTCACTTGGCAGCTCTGCCAGGGAGCTGCTGGGAAGGCACCCTACTGAAAAGGTTTTCACATTACTCTCGTAACTATGGAATTGAGACATCATAGGTAAGGCTATACATTATATTAATGGATCCATAGGTGTCTACTTTTACACTGTTACTTCAGCCTAGTCCCGTATTGATCAATAATCCATTTGCAAATCTGAGTGAGCAAAAGAAAAGAAATTAAAACAAAGAGAAATGTACAGTTATTTCAATCATGTAATGAAACAGTATATATCTATTTCTGAATAGTATAAAGCTTTTCTCAATAAAATATGCATGTAGAACTTACTAATCTAAGGTATTAGACCAAGCACCAAGGGGGGGGGGGGGTATGGTTTCTGATTTTGAGGAGTTTGCAAATGAGTAAATACAATGTTTCCAGTTAAGCCAAATTTCTTCCCTTTTAATCCTCACAAAAATGGAAAAAATTAGGTACAGAAAAGGGCTACAAATCAAATTTTATTATCTAGTGCCTGTCACTTATTTTTTGGAAAGATAGAACTTTAGAATTAAAAAAAACAACAACAACAAAAACCCCACACACAATAGGCCCTGGCCGGCTGTGTAAAATAGTCCAATTAAGGATGGGCAAGGACTTGCTTAGACATTTCTCCAAAGAGGACACAGAGATGCTAAACAGATTTATGGAAAGATGCTCGATATCACTAATCGTCAGGAAAATGTAAATCAAAACCACAACGAGATCTGCCTCACACCTGTCAGAGTGGCTATATTCATAAATCAATAACAAATGCTGGTGACAATGTGTAGAAAAGGAACTCTTGTACATCTTTGATGGAATTGTCAATTGGTGCAGCCACTATGGAAAACAGTAGGGAGATTCCTCAATAAATAAATAAATAAATAAATAAATAAATAAAGCTGCTACATGAGACTAAGTCAGACAGAAAGATAAGTATTGTGTGATTTCACTTATACGTGGAAACCAAAACCACAAAGCATGAACCAACAACAAAAAGAGAAACAAACCCACAAATATACAGAACAAGCCAGTGGTTACCAAGGGGGGTGGGTGGTTGTTATCAGCAAAAAGGAAAGAAAAGACAGAGACATTATAGCTAAAGAAGCAGCACATTAAAACACACTTAAAAGAAAAAAGAGTATGATTCCAGGAATCTGGGTTTGTATACGCTCTTCTACATTTAAAATATATTGCTTTGCATAAACTACATAAACTTTTTTGACTTTGATCTGTAAATGTGGATGATAATACACCCTATCTCTTGTAGTTTTTGAGAGGATTATATGAGTTAATGTAAGTAAGCACTTTTCAAGAATCCCTGACACAGATTAAAATAAAATGTGGTTCATATATATATATATATATTTTTATCCTCACCCGAGGATATTTTTCCATTTTTTGTACAGATAGAGTGGGAGGGAGAGAGAGGAAGGGAGAGAGAGTGAGAAACATCGATGCGAAGGGACACATCGAGTGGCTGCCACCCGCACGACCAACCATGGCCGGGGACAAACTGCAACCGAATTACGTGCCCTTAGCGGGAACCGAACCCGGGTCTCTCCGGACCGCAGGCCGACACTCTAACCGCTGAGCCAAACTGGCCAGGGCGTGGTTCATATTTTTAGAATAAATTCTAGAGAATAAGATAACTGATTCAGTTCATAAATAATTTTTTCTAATGCCAAAGTTATATGTCTTTGTTCTTAAGAATTCTACTGGCACTAAAAAAAAAATGTTGACTATTGTAAATAATGTTGCAATGAACATAGTGGTGCATATATTCTTTAGCCAAGATTTGGAAGCAGCCCAAGTGTCCATTGGTAGATGAGTGGTTAAAAAAGCTGTGGTACATTTGCACAATGGACTACTACTCAGCCATAAAAATGAAGGAAATCTTACCTTTTGTGATAGTATGGATGGACCTGGAGAGCATTATGCTAAGTGAAATAAGCCAGTCAAAGACAAGTAGTAACACATAGAATCTAATTAACAAAATGAACTAACAAGCAAAATAGAGATAGATTCATAGAAATCTGGCTGACAGCTGTCGGAGGCAGGGTGGGAGGTGGGGTTTGGAGGGATTAAGCAAAAAAGAGGAAAAATAGAGAAAAAACTCATGGACATGGACAACAGTGTGATGATTGCAGGGTGGAGGGAGAAGGTAGAGGATGGGGAGGAGGGTATAGAAGGGATAAAATGCCATGGAAGAAGACTGGACTTGGGGTGGTGAACACACAGTACAGTGTACAGGCGACGTGTTGTGGGACTGTGCACCTGAAACCTGTGTAATTTTGTTAATCAAAATGAATTCAATGAATTCAATAAAAAGGAAAAAATACAGACAGTTACAAATTTTTTTTAATGTTGTTGAATAAATTAAAAAGTAAGGTAATGTGTCTGTCTACTGTTTATAAAGGTAATTCCAAATGAGTTTTAAAAACATTTTTCCCCCAAACAATTGGATGTATACATTTTAGCGCTTTTTAAAATGTATATTTCTTTATAGTGAAAAATAGCACGCAATTTGCAGAACTTACAAAACGCAACAGTTCAATATTTAAAGGTATCACCAAATTAAACCAGTAGACACGTGTCCGCCAGGCTTGGCTGGTCTGGCATTTCGGCGGATGCTGGACAAGGACAGTTGATTTTAGCATCTGTGTAGAATTCAGCCATGCCCCTCAGAGTCACATTTGAACTCAGCCCACATCTGATCTGACCAAAAGGTGGACACATGATAAGGATATGTTTAAGCACAAGAGTTACATGTATTGATGACCAATGTAACTGAATCAGATGACGTCCCACTGCGGTTGTTTGCTTCTTCAAGACCCGTGGGAGAATGTCTCTCACTCTGTCTCACCAGACGGAGTCTTATGTAATGTAATATAATCACGAGGCAACATGCCACCCCCTTTGGCAGATTCTATGGGTTAAAAACAAGTAGCAGATTCTGTCCACCTTAAAGAGAGGGGCATACAGAAGGGTGTGACTCACTGGGGGTTGCCTCAGTCCACCCGAACCTCGTTCACCTCGTGCCTGCACTTGACTTTCTTTCATGAATCAAAAGGATATTACTCTCAATTAAAAAAACACACTGTACTACCAATATATAACACATCACCAATTTTAGTGTGGCTCTTTAAAAATTACAAAGTGAGCCCTGGCCGGTTTGGCTCAGTGGTTAGAGTGTCGGTCTGTGGTCCAGAGAGATCCGGGTTCGGTTCCCGCAAATGGCACGTACCTCCGTTACAGTTTGTCCCTGATCCTGGTTGGGTTGTGCCGGAGGCAGCCACTCGATGTTTCTCTCTCTCTCTCTTCCTCTCTCCCTCCCAGTCTATCTAAAAAAAAAAGTTACAAAGTGAAATTGTTATTGTTAATTTTGGAGGGTGTATTAAAAAACTAATGAAGGCTCTTTTTATTAAACTTAGAAAATAAGGTACAAAGGAAACTACTAAAGGGCATTCATAATTCTCATAACTTCAGAAAAAAATAATTGCTATGAATATCTTCAATTCATAAATTTTAAAATGTACATTTTGATATATAATGCTGTTATTACTGTGTTTTAAATATTCCATTTAACTTTTATTACCTTTTTGACACAATATTTATTTGCTCAAATGATTTTAAAATTTATAAATAACAATTTAAGTTTAATCATTTAATTGTAGGTTATTTGAATGGAAGAATATTGCTTGTGTGAAGTTTGCTCTTGATGATTTTAATTTTTCGTAATATAATATAAAGTCAACTTTTTAAAAATCTCTATAAATATTTGAATACAATGTTAATTTTCTTTATAGGGTAGAAAGATGGATACTTTGTAATAAATTGATCTCACTAATATTCAAAGACACTCCCATTACAGTGTGGTGAAAGAATGCTCTTTCTTCCTTAAATTGTTGGCACTCGGGTTTCTGTCTGTGTGCCTGACTTCTACTTATGTGCTATGTTTGAGCATGCTTGTTATTTTGTTTATTTATGTCTCTTGTAATGGTATAGAGTTGAAAATTGCTTTTGGATATTTCTAAGAATTTTCTACTTTAACTAATTCTCTTAATGCATTGAAACTCCAGCCACATCTTGGTCTTATTAGTTTTCTTTATTTTTAGTTTATGATTCATTAATGTTTCCTTTAGTTTTCACATTGTTGATTTTATTAGCCTAGTGATCAGCATGACATAATTCTGTTTTATTGGTCAGTACCTCTATATTTCATGGAAGCATATTTTAAGCAAAATTTCACCAATAATCAATGTTAACACTTAAATAATATTAATAACTCTAAATATTATGAGAATTTTACTTTTATAGTAATACTAAAAGGAATATATCTGATGAAAAAATACTATTTTGGTATTAAGAGCCTTACTTATTTTGCTTAGCGTAATACTTTCCAGGTCCCTCCACGCTGTCTCAAAGAGTAAGAGATTTTTCTTTTTAAAGCTGCATAGTAATCTACATGGAGGAAGACAAGTATCACATGATCTCACTCAATTTTGAAATATAATGAACAAAATAAAATGACAAAAAATAATAGATCTAGAGACATGGAAGTAGGGAACAGACTGACAAACCTCAGAGATAAGGTGGGGGGGTGTGGGGGGAGGAGATAAACCAAAGAACTTATATGGACACAGACAATAGTGTGGTGAAGGTGCGGAGGGAGGGAGGGAGGAGGGGGAAGTGGGGGGAAGAAGAACATATGTAATACTTTCAACAATAAAGATAAATTTAAAAAAATAATAATAATAAATAAAAAGACCACTTACTAACTTAATGAAACCTTGCTTATTAATAGCTTAGTTGTGATATGGGAAGATTACCTTCCACCCCAGGATATCACAGATTGTAATTAAATGTATAATGCTCTATTTGGAAGATAAGTTAAATTCTTCAGAACTTATAAAAGGTTATTTTCAAGCAAATATTCAATTTTATTTATTTATTATTGATTTCTAGAGAGAGAGGAAGGAAGAGGGAGAGGGAGGAGATGAGAGAGAACATGGACTGGCTGCCTCCTGCATGCCTCGCACTGGGATCTGGCCCACAACCTGGGTATGTGCCCTGACTGGGAGTAAAACCAGTGACCTCTTGGTTCCCGGGTCGACAACCACTGAGCCACAGGGGCTGGGCAAGCGAATATTCTATGCTTTATGTAAAGTTGATGTTTTCAGTTGAGTTTGATTGATTAACTCTGTCACCTTTTGAACACATCCTTTTTTGTATCATGTCAGGGCTATTTAACCTTGATTTCAACCAGCTTTTCATATAAGATACTATGTACTAGTAGAATCAAGGAGAGTGGGAGATGTCCTCATAGTGTTCCCTTTAAAATAGCAACAACTTTCAAAGGCAAACGTGAAAACACTGATGCTATTTAATTGGTTCATTAAGGCCTCATAGGAGTTGCTGAAATCTTATTTGTTTAATAATACTTTGAAGACTATTTATAAGTTGAGTAAGAAACAGCCATAGCATTGTTAAATGTTACGGCGATAAAATTAGTCTCTAATGGAAGAAATTAAACTCTCATTAGTTTAAAAGCATAAGCACAATTTATTTGAACTAAAGTCACAAGTAAACAAATATATTTACATTTGTATATAAAATACGCTGTATTTAAAATTACTTGATTCTTTCACCACAGAACTTAATGTGGAGTGTGCAGCTGGAAATCGCAAAAACAGATGGCTCCATAAATCCCAGCAGAAAATATGCTTCTGTTGGCTGTTTGTGAAGTTGTTTTATTTAATAACATGGCATGATGTCTCAGCACACTAATTATCTTGTCTTAGGAAATGTGCCACCTACATTAGGTGTTGTTTTTCATTTCTAAAATGAATGGAGAGTATATAATTTTCTGTTTGATTTTCAAGGAAATGTTTTATGCTCTATATAAAGTAAACTTATCATTAGGGTTTGATTTGTTTGATTTATGGCACAAACAATGTGCCAATTATAAAGTTTGTTGAAATAAGTAGATTGGTAATAAGGACCTGTGAATATTATTTAATCAGTCTTTAATGCCTATAATATTACACAAAACATCTTGATCTATTGGTCAGATGATAATGAAAATTAGATTAAATTAATGGTAAAATGTCAAGTATTGCGTTTATAATTTGATGGTATGTTTACTACATGTAAACGAGACCTGAAGGAAATTACAGACCGAAAGAAAAAAGAAAACTATCTATAAAATCACATGGTATGATAAGGAAAAAAAAAAAAAAAACTCACTTGGAATTGGGACATCTGAGTTACATCCTTAGCTCTCCTACTAATTTTTTTTATTTTTATTCCTCACCCAAGGACATTTTTTCCATTTTTTTTTTCTTCATATAGAGTGGGAGGGAGAGAGAGGAAGAGAGTGAGAGAGAAACATCGACGTGAAAGGAACACGTTGAGTGACTGCCACCTGCACAACCAACCAGGGCTGGGGACAAACTGAGGTACGTGCCCTTAGCGGGAATTGAACCCAGGTCTCTCTGGACCGCAGGCCTACGCTCTAACCGCTGAGCCAAACCGGCCAGGGCAGTAATTAACTAAGGGCAAGTTACTTAGACTTTTCAACTTTTGCTTCCTAATCTTAAAATCAAATAGTCTATTTTTTAAGTCAAATGATCTCTCAGGTCATCTCCAGCTCTGAATACCTATAACTAAGATAACTACAGCAGAAAAAGAACCCAGAAATGTAAAGTGAAATGCTTTACATTTTAAAAATTATGGTAAGTGATATGAAATATTAACTCTCAATGAAAATTTGAGAAATTTGCATTCTTATATACTTGTAAAATAAGAGTCCTAACTTCCTTATACTTATTCCATCCTTTGCTAAACTTGAGTGCTGTGACCTTTTGATAATTACAGATTTAACATTTCCCTTGAGAGTTTTCATGTTCCTTTTTCCTTAAAATCAAATCAAGTCAATAAATACTTTCTACTTAAGATAACTTCAACAGCCAAGGCTCTATTCTGATCTGTCTTTGTTCCTCAGACTTTTCTCCATATTTTCCATGAGAATTTACTCTTTCCTAGCACATACTTATGGCATTGAATCATTACCTCTCTGCTGGCTGAAATAAGAAAGGCACCAAATCAAGCAATTGATTCATCTGATAATTATCTTTACAAGCTTACCTAATGTTTATATACACTTTGAGTCAACTTGCAAGCTGTTTTGACATAATATAGATATGTTGTCGATTGAATAGCATTTTCTCAGTACTCAGAAAAAATGGAAACCTCATGGACAATATGTAAAATAATCTTCGACCAGAATCTTCCATGATTTTAATTAGAACATTGATTCTTTATCCTTATCAGCATTAATCATAACAAAGGGTTACATTTGAAGACAAACTTCTAAGTATCCAAGTTTCCTTCACTATAACTTGTACCAAAGGCATGTATCTACCTCTTGCAAATTAATATCCCGGATCAGCACACAGCCCACATCTTGCCTCTGCCTTTTTTCTCCATTCCCTGGTAGCACTGGGAACAGGACGTGTGCAAACTGCAGGCTTCCCAGGTGACATCTGGAGCACTGCCGAAGGGCACAAGAGAGATCTAACCAGGACTACCTAGACCTGGTCCCGGAAGGAGGCCATCCAGTAGATGCCCCCAGTTTGTCTTTAGATACATTGAAACATATTGCTTTGCACACACATATTTAGATGCAGCATCTGAATCGAGATAGCAGTTTAAATAGTTTAAATTCATGTGTCAAAATACAGAGGCCGGGCAGATGAATGGGCAATGTCAAAACAGAACAAAGGAGATAGCTAGGGGAGAGGGGCTCTCTACATTTTTGGAAGTTGACTGCGTGATTTTTGGTTTTAAACAGATTGATCTTTGGGTAGGGAAGGAATATAGCAGATTGGACAATCAGTCTAAAATCTACAACATGTATTGATAACTGCTCACTTCTGAACATCTCACTTTAATAAATGTTGACAAATTATAGTATTCTGGGAGAATGACATGCAAAGTTAGAAAGCGAAGCAACTCTAAATCACACACTATGAAGAAAATGGGGAGTTTGGGGGATGTCTATTTAGTGAAACTGAAGAGACATTGGAGAATAGATAATCAAATTTAAAGGATGGACATCATATCTCCATCAGGGTCAAAATGACCAAATAGAAACCTGTCATGATAAATTTGATCTTAGTGCAATATTGAAAATAATGCCTAATAATTTGTCTTTAAATAAAATGGACTCGTAGAAAACATGGGCTAAGAGTCAACGGGATGACGTCTTCCCACACAAGAGGACAGCTGGGAAGACGGATGACATAATAAACCCTTGATACGTGTTTTGGTTTTCTCTTGTGGTAACTCTTAGATTCTACATAAACGTGCTTTTAATCTTCAAAGAAACAAGTGTTTTGAACCGAATGCCAGTCCTGCCTTAGCTTCAGGTGGAAGCTCTTTCTCAGGGCCTGCCTTGGCATATCTGTGAGCCCACACAAGAGTGTGCAGAAAGCGATCAAACAGGAGCCTCCGTGACCTTCCACCACCACCACTTCTGTTCGTACGGCCACACGGGAAACTCGTGTACACGTGTTCTCCCGGAAGAGTTAAGACCTTGATCAGAATGAAGCTGAAATAAAGGCAAGAAGAATATGGCTCGTCACCGGATTGCGGAACCTGGAACACAGGAGCACGACGTTTTCAGGGGCTGTCAAAGCCTGAGGCAGGCCACCCAACACGCTGGGCCCGCAGTGGCCCTCTGACTACTTCGAGTTAAATTTACTTGACAAGCAGCTGGTGCCAGAAGAAACCTGGACCTCTCTTGTCTCCTTGAATGCAGCAATAAACCTGCCCCGTGAACGGTGTCCTCTCTGCACCTGGGAGACACCCTATCACCAGAGCTGAAAACCTCAGAGCCAAACCTGCCGTATAAGCACGTCTTGTTGCCTGTATTCTAATTCACGACTTTGTTTAAACCCCTCACTGGTGAACTTCACTGACATTCTTTTCTAATGAATCCTAATGTGTTTGTGTTTGTCCTGTCACTTCTTCACATTGTTTCTTTGTCTAAAAATACTAAAAGGTGCCTAGTTTGATTATTTTTGGAGCCTGATTTTAGGATCTGAGCATTATAGTGTGATTCTACCATGCAGCACATGTACTAAATTAGTTTTTCTCCAGATAATCTAGTTTTGTGTTAGTTTTTCTGTTTTATTGTTAGTCCAGTCACAAGAACTAAAGCACGGTTGGGTTGGGGGGATAGTCCGCGCCCCCCGCAGTTTTGGTGAACCAGCCCCAGAGAACGTCCCCGCTGGGAAAACCTGCTTTCCTTCTGGAGATGCTCTCAGCGGGAGGTGCTGGGGTCTCTGCCGGCCCAGCTGGCAGACAGGCAAGGTATTGTCATTATTTCAAACTTTCAACCTGCCAGACTCTCTTTCTGCAGGATCCAATAGGACAAAAGAGGATACAATTTTATTCTTTTTCTCTAAATCTAGATTAGCAAGAGAACAATGATCTTGTGAGGACTAAGCTTCTTGCCTGTTAGTTAGGCCATGAAGACTTATTGGCTTGAGATCCTACTGATATTAATTGAAGAAACTTCTAAATTGAGACAAAAAGTAGATAGCTCCTTGGGCATGGTGACTTTGATAAACGTGGTTTGAGAATTCTGGTTTCGGGGGCGCTTTTCCCCTCAGATATGGCCAGGTTTCCTTCTGTCCACCGTCTCTGCAGCTGGGGGGCGCATTTCCACCGGCTGGCAGCCAACAGGCTGTGGATCCAAGTGGAGGGAATCAACTCTGTTCGAAGGGTGGGAAGCACAGCGTTCCCTGTTTGGAACAACTGTTTAAAAAAAAAAAAAAAAAGACAGGGCCCTCCATCTTTCTCAGGCTGACCCTGGGAGTAAACTTTCCTGATCTTGTGAGGACTAAGCTTCTTGCCTGTTAGTTAGGCCATGAAGACTTATTGGCTTGAGATCCTACTGATATTAATTGAAGAAACTTCTAAATTGAGACAAAAAGTAGATAGCTCTCATATTGATATAATGACTAGTCATTAAGACTCCCTTAATAAAATGGAAGAATGGAAATTAAAATAAAACTCAGAAGTCACCCAGATCCCTTCCTGTTTGCCTCCAAACATTTGCAGATGTTGTAAAAAATCCAGACATTGGAAGTGCAATTGTCCAGCACCAAGGAAGAAAAATGGAAAATAATATGGCAGCTTAGACTTAAAGACTCCCTAATAAGATAGAAGAAATTAAATTTAAAACATAAATCCAACATAAGCGCCTTAAAAAAAACTACCCTGTCTCTTCAGCAATGCCCCAAGTCCTGTTTTAAAAAAATCAGAAAAAGAATTAGCTGGAGGACAATATTTAAGGGCTAGAACAGCAACTGTTTTTGCCTTAAAATCTCTGCAAATGCAGACAAACAACTATAGAAGCAAATCATGCCCACCTATCTCTACCAATCTCAAAACCTCTCTTATTTCTCCCAAAATATTGCAGACATAATAAAAGATTACTATATTAAATAATATTTTTTTTAAAAATTAACAGAAGTTTCCCCAAAACTCCTAGAAGAAAACTCAAATTTCTTCTTTCTCCCTTGAAGTTATAAATTTTACCATCAGAAACATGCAAATTAAAATGAATTTGAGGTATCATCTCACACCTGTCAGAATGGCCGCCATCAACAAATCATCAAACAACAAGTATTGGCGAGGGTGTGGAGAAAAGGGGACTCTAGTACACTGCTGGTGGGAATGCAAACTGGTGCAGCCACTATGGAAAACAATATGGTGTTTCCTCAAAATATTAAAAATGAAACTGTCATTTGACCCAGTGATCCCACTTCTAGGAATATATCCTAAGAAGCCTGAAACACCAGTCAGAAGAAATATACGCACCCCTATGTTCACTGTACTGTTGTTTACAATAGCCAAGATCTGGAAGCAGCCTAACTGCCCATCAGTGATGAGTGGATAGAGAAGTTGTAGTACATTCACACAGTAAAATACCACTCTGCCTTAAAAAAGAAAGAAATCTTACCCTTTGAGACAGCCTGGATGAACCTGAAGCGTATTATGCTAAGTGAAATAAGCCAGTCAGAGAAAGACAAGTACCATATGATTTCACTTATTTGTGGAACCTAATGAACAAAATAAGCTGACAGAAACAGACCCATAGAGGACAGACTGACAGCGGTTAGAGGGGAGGGGATTTGGGGGAGCTGGGTGAAAACAGTGAAGGGATCAAGCAAACAAAAAACCGCTCATAGACACAGACACAGTATGGCGATTGCCAGAAGGAAAGGGGTGCGGGGAGGTAAAGAGGGTACAGGGGGATAAATGGTGATGGAAGGAGACGCGACTTTGGGTGGTGAGCACACTACAGTATACAATGATGTATTATAGAACTGCACACCTGAAACCTATATAATTTTATTAGCCAATGCCACCCTAATAAATTCAATTTAGAAAAAAACAACCAATAAAGAAAAACAAACAGACAAACAAACAATGGTGCAATGATGTCTTTGGAAAACACAAAGGAAAACACATGGGCATGTGTCCTTGTGGAGAGCAGAGACTGTCATTACTTTTGCTTTGAAATGCTGTATATATAACATAATGTAGTGTCTAAATTGCTGATCATTATTTACAAAACCCCTTACCATGCTTTATTAACTATCCCGTGTGGTTTCAAACAACTGCATATTTATCATCATCTGTATGAATCTCATCTAAAGGACTCGTGAGGCACCTGTCCCCTGTCTGATGCTACACCAAGGGGCTTTGGGACAAAGAAAACCAACAGTATAAGTCTGGGAAGCCACTGAGATGTCACTATCAAAATTTATTTTAATTCCTGCAAGATTTTAGTCTGTTAAACATCTAGATCTTCCCTTCAGCGTTACTGCAATATAATTGACATATAACATTATATAAGTTTAAGAAGTATAATATAATAATTAAATACCTAGATCTTCTCCCCCTATGTTTGTAGAAAGTTTTTACTTTCTGCTCAGTTGATTTCCAAATTTTATTTTCAAGAAAATCTGGCCGAAGTCCACATTTTACTGATTTCAGTGGAGTTACCTCTGCGGCTGAGACTGTCCTTTGGCTTCATTGAGGCTATCAGATTGACTGCCTCAAGGCCGTTTAAAACAAAGGCTAACACAGTGCTAACTCTCTGTGAGCAAACATGCTACTAGCCTGTGTGGACTACCCAGCAGTTTCTCGTCATGCTGAGACGTGTGAATTAAATGATAACACAGTGACAAACTAGAGTTTGTAGCAGTTCTAAATGTGGCAGAGCTGCACCAGTGCATAACCATTTTAAGTGGCTGAGAAACAGCCGAGTGATTTGAGCCTTGAAGCTCTCTCCCAGTGACCAAATCAGACCGCAGCCAAGCTAAGCATTTCATCCTGGAAGCAGCTTATGGAATTAATAAGAAAAGTCCCTTACTGTAAGGCTCCACCATGGAACAGGAAATGGAGAAATGTAGAGCTATTTACCCCACTGGATCCGGCGGCCTGGAAGACTGAACGAGACAGCCTTCTTTGTCCACGTCTTAAAGAGGAGCTCAACATGGCTGTTGCTAAGGAACAATGGTGCTCTTCCAAAATTAGTTTGTGAAAGGATTTCATTTGGAGATAGGGCTCTAGGAGGTAATTACGTGTATATAAGGTCATAAGAGTAAGGCCCCGATCCTACAGGATTTGTGTCTGTGTGGGAAATGACACCAGAGAGCTCTCTTCGCCATGTGAGGACACATGAGAAGGGGACTGTCTACAAGCTAGGAGGTGGGCTCTCACCAGAAACTGAATCAGCAGACTCTTGTCTTGGGATCTAGCTTTTCTTCCACCATTTGAGCTCGTCTGTGGTGTTTGGTTGTGGCAGCCCACGCCGACACATGTGGCTTCCAGGGATGTCCGTGCAGTGCTCTGGAGAGGGGCTGTGGTGGAGACCCTGGGGGACCACCATGTGGGTCTCCTCTCCTGGGGGGGCACAGAGCTGGACTGCATTTTCCAGCCTGCCCCGCAGTGGTGTGGACGCATAACAGAACTTTGGGCAATGGAATGTGGGCTGTTGTATGTTGTATCACTTCCCTTAGCACCTCCGGAACAGACCTCTGTGCTTACTCTCTTCTCCCCGCCTGCTGGTGGGAGCAAGAGGCCCAAATGGAAGGTTCCATCGGCCCACACAAGGCAGGGCCTCCCTAGTCCCAGAACCCTCGGTCTATGGATACAATTCAAGAAGTTCGTGAACTTCGTTAGAAATACTTTAAATCTATTTTCATGAAACTCTAACTTAAATTTAGCATTGCCTTATATTATAAATGGACTCAAATAACCACAATAATTTAAGTACTACCTATGACTTTGACACCTGGAGAAATTACAGATATTTCAAATTACATAGTAGTCATTGCACATGTTTCAAAAGTGTTTACACTTAACACTGCTTTACAAGTATGATAGTTATTAAATGTGCTGCTAGATTTTGTTTAATGCTTTAATAAAGAGACATGTATTACTACATCACATTTCAATATATATATATAGCGGGAACCGAACCCGGGTCTCTCTGGACCACAGGCCAACACTAACCACTGAGCCAAACCGGCCAGGGCACATTTCAAAATATTTTGATTGCTGAATTGTAATGTAACTTTCTCTAAATCGTATGTATTTTATTTTATGCATTTTAAAATGATTACCTGGAAAAAGTGTTCACAGATGTCACCACTGTTCAGAGTCCAAGACACAAAAAAACCTAGTGCCCCTGGGAAGCCGCCTGTGACATGAGGGTGAAGTAAATACTTTTGGGGTTACGTCCTGAGACTTTGAAGGTGTTGGTTATCTTTGTTAGTCTTTGCAAATAAAAGAGTCTACACCATCCAAGACATGGGTAGGCAAAGGCTTCCTGTGAAGGGTCAGAGAGGAAATACGTTGGGCTTTGCAGCCACACGTCCTGTTGCAGTTATTCCACTCTGCCCTTGTAGTGTGAAAGGAAGCACAGGCTGGATGCAAATGACTGGGCATGGCTGGGTTCCCCGGGGATTTGTTCAGGGAATCTGAATTTCTTATGATTTTATGGCACTAACATTATTCTCTTTTTTTAATTAATTAATTTATTTATTTTTGTTACAGATGTTTCTCCTTTACCCTCACTGATACCCTCTCCCTCACCCCCCCCCCATCCCCAGCTTTGTTGTCCATGCCCATTGTTCATACATACATGCGTATAAGTTCTGTGGTTTATCTCTCCCCCTCCACACCCTCTTCTGGGGATTGTCAGTTTGTACCCCACTTCCACGTCTCTGGGACCACCATATTCCTCAGACTGCTTTGTTCACTATATTCCACAAATAAGTGAGAACATGTGATATTTGTCTTTCTCTACTTGGCTTATTTCACTCAGGATAATACTCTCCAGGTCTCCCTATGTCGCCTCAAAGAATAAGAGATCTTTCTTTCTTACAGTTGCATAGTATTCCAATGTGTATATGTACCACTGCTTTTTTATCCATTTGTCTACTGATGGACATTTGGGCTCTTTGCAGATCTTAGCTATTGTAAATAGTACTGCTACACACATGGGGGTACATATATTATTTCTGATTTGTATTTCAGGCTTCTTAGGGTATATTCCTAGAAGGGGGATCACTGGGTAAAATGGAAGTTCAATTTCTAATTTTTTGAAATTGGCTGCACCAGGCTGCATTCCCACCAGCAGTGTACTAGAGTCCCCTTTTCTCCACAACCTCGCCAACACTTGTTTCATGATTTGTTGATGGTGGCCATTCTGACAGGTGTGAGAAATACCTTGTTGTTTTAATTTGCATCTCTCTGATGATTAGTGATGTTGAGCATTTCTTTTTATGTCTCCTGGCAAATTGTATGTCCTGTTTGGAGAGGTGTCTATTTAGCTCCTCTGCCCATTTTTTAATTGGGTTCTTTGTCTTCCTTTTGTTGAGCTGTATGAGCACTCTCTATATATTGGAAATTAACCCCTTATTTGATACATCATTGGCAATTATGTTTTCCCATACAGTGGGTTGCCTTTCCATTTTGGTGGTTGTTCCTTTTGCTGTGCAGAAGCTTTTGAGTTTGATATAGTCTCATGTGTTTATTTTCACCTTTGTTTCTGTTGCCTTAGGTGATGTATCAGTGAAAATTCTACTTCGAATGATGTCTAAAATTTTGCTGCCTACATTTTATTCTAGGATTTTTATGGATTCATGAATCACATTTAAGTCTTTTATCCATTTTGAGTTTACTCTTGCATATGGTGTAAGTTGATGTTCTAGTTTCATTTTTTTGCATGTAGCTATCCAATTTTCCCAACACCATTTATTAAAGAGGCTGTCTTTATTCCACTGTATGCTCTTGCCACCTTTGTCAAATATTAATTGAGCAAATTGTCTTGGGTCCATTTCTGGGTTTTCTATTCTGTTCCATTGATCTATCTGCCTGTTCTTGTGCCAGTACCAGGCTGTTTTGATTACAGTGTCTTTGTAGTATAACCTGATATCTGGTAATGAGATCCCTCCAACTTTGTTCTTCTTTTTCAATATTGCTGAGGCTATTCGGGGTCGTTTTTGGTTCCATATGAACTTTTGAAATATTTGTTCTAGTTCTGTGAAGTATGTCATTGGTATTTTGATGGGGATTGCATTGAATCTATAGATTGCTTTGGGTCACATGGACATTTTAATGATGTTAATTCTTCCAATCCATGAACAAGGTATGTGCGTCCACTTTTTTATATCTTCCTCTATTTCTTTTATCAATGACCTGTAGTTTTCTGTGAATAGGTCCTTTATTTCTTTGGTTAAGTTCATTCCTAGGTATCTTAATTTTTTTGCTGTGACGGTAAATGGGATTTTTTGTTTTAGTTTCTCTCTCTGTGAGTTCATCATTGGTGTATAAGAATGCCAACGATTTCTTGATGTTAATTTTGTATCCTGCTACTTTGCCAAATTCATTTATTAAGTTTAGTAAATTTATGATGGAGTCTTTGGGATTTTCTATGTATAGTATCATGTCATCTGCAAATAATGACAGTTTCACTTCCTCATTTCCAATTTGAATTCCTTTCATTTTTTCTTCCTGTCTGATTGCTGTGGCTAAGACTTCCAATACTATGTTAAATAAGAGTGGTGAAAGTGGGCATCCTTGTCTTGTTCCTGTTCTTAAGGGAAATGCTTTTAGTTTTTGCCCATTGAGTATGATGTGACTGTAGGTCTTTCATATATGGCCTTTATTATGTCGAGATATGATCCCTTTATTTCCAGATTGCTGAGTGTTTTTATCAGAAATGGGTGCTGGGTTTTGTCGAATGCTTTTTCAGTGCCTACTGATATGATCATATGATTTTTATCTTTTGTTTATGTGGTGTATCACATTTATTGATTTCAGAATATTGTACCAGCCTTGCATCCCTGGGATGAATCCCACTTGGACATGGTGAATAATTTATTTGATGTACTGCTGGATTCAATTTGCTAGTATTTTATTCAGGATTGTGGCATCTATGTTCATCAGGTATACTGGCATGTAGTTTTCTTTCTTTTTAGTGTCTTTTTCTGGTTTTGGAATTATAATTATGCTGGCCTCATAGAACGAGTTTGCAAGTCTTCCTTCTTGAATTTTTTGAAATAGTTTGAGGAGAATGGGTATTAGTTCTTTGAACGTTCGGTAAAATTCCCCCATGAAGCTGTCTGGGCCTGGGCTTTTGTTTGCTAGGAGAGTCTTGATTACATCTTCAATTTCCTTTGTTGTTATTGGTGTGTTCAAATTTTCTATCTCTTCCCGGTCCAGTTTTGGGAGACTATGTGTTTCTAGAAATTTGTCCATTTCACTTAAATTGTCGAATTTGTTGCCGTATAATTGTTCATAATATTTGTTAACAATCCTTTGTATATCTGTGGTGTTAATTATTATTTCTCCTCTTTCATTTCTGATTTTGTGTATTTGGGTCCTCTCTCTTTATTTCTTGGTGAGTGTAGCTAAGGGTCCATCAATCTTGTTTATCTTTTCGAAAAACCAGCTCTTTGTTTCATTGATCCTTTGAATTGTTTTTTTGGACTCCATGTCATTTGTTTGTGTTCTGATCTTTACTATTTCCTTCCTTCTACTTGCTCTGGGATTTTGTTGTTGTTGTTTGTTTGCTTTTTAGTTCTTTAAGTTGTGAAGTTAGATAGTCTATTAGAAATTTTTCTTGTTTTGTGTGGTCGGTCTGTGGTGCTATGAACTTCGCTCTCAGAACTGTTTTGCTGCATCCCATAGATTTTGTGTTGTTGTGTTTTCATTTTTTTTTTTTTTTGGTTTCCAGGAAGTTTTTAATTTCTTCCTTGATCTCAATGGTAACCCATTCATTGTTCAATAACATGCTATTTAGCCTCCATGTTTTCAAATGTCTTTGCATGTTCTTGTTGCAATTGATTTCTATGTTTCATGTTATTGTGATCTGAGAAGATGCTTGATATGATGTCAATCTTTTTTTTTTTTTATCCTCACCTGAGGACACATTTCATTTTTTGTTCAGATAGAGTGGGAGGGAGAGAGAGAAACATCGATGTGAAAGGGACACATCGAGTGGCTGCCACCTGCACTACCCAACCAGGGTCGGGGACAAACCGCAACCGAAGTACATGCTCTAGGCAGGAACTGAACCCAGGTCTCTTCGGACTGCCAGCCAATGCTCTTACCACTAAGCCAAACCGTCCAGGTCTGATTTCAGTCTTCTTGAACTTGTAGAGACTTAGTTTGTGCCCTAACATGTGGTCTCTTTGAGAATGTCCCATGTGCACTTGAGAAGAATGGGAGTTCTGTAGTTTTGGCGTATAATTCTCTGTAGATATCTATTAAATCCATTTGGTCTAGTGCTTCATTTAGAGTCTGTGTTTCCTTGTTAATTTTTTTGTCTAGAAGATCTATCCAGTGATGTCAGCTGGGTGTAAAGTCCCCTGGTATGATTATATTGTTGTCGATTTCTCCTTTAAAATCCTCCAAAATATTTTTAATATATGTTGGTGCTCCTAAATTGGGTGCATATATGTTTACCAAGATTATATTTTCCCTTTGGATAGATCTTTTCAATATTATGTAGTGACCTTCTTTGTCTCTAGTTATGGCCTTCATTTTGAAATCTACCTTATCAGATATGAGTATTGCTGACCCAGCTTTTCTTTCCTTTCCGTTTGCTTAAAAGATTTTCTTCTATCCCTTCACTTTCAACCTATGTGAGTATTTTGTTGTGAGGTGGGTCTCTTATAACAACATATATGTGAGTCATGCTTTCTTATCCAGTCAGCTACTCTGTCTTTTTATCAGAGCATCCAAACCATTCACATTTAAGGTGATAATTGATATGTACTTATTTATTGCAAATTTTGTTTATTGTGGTTATATATTTCTTCCCATTTCTTCTACTAATTACAGCAGTCCTTTCAGCATATCTTGCAGTGCTGATTTGGTGTTAATACATTCCCTTAGCCTTTTTTTGTCTGGAAAGCTTTTTATTTGACCTTCTATTTTGAATGATAGCCTTGCTGGGTAGAGTAGTCTTGGAGTCAGATCCTGGTTTTTCATGACCCTGATTACTTCATGCCACTCCCTTCTGGCCTGTAATGTTTCTCTTGAGAAGTCAGCTGAGAGCCTTATGGGGGTTCTTTTGTAGGTAACCTGTTGCTTATCTTTTGCTGCCTTTAGAATTCTCTCTTTGTCTTTAATTTTTGGCACTTTGATTACTATGTGTCTTGGTGTGGGCCTGTTTGGGTTCTTCTTTCTTGGGCCTCTCTGTGCTTCTTGAACTTGAATGCCTTCTTCCTTCAACAAGTTAGGAAAATTTTCTGTCATTATTTCTTCAAATATATTCTCTAACCCTTGCCCATTTTATTCCTCTTCGGGGATTCCTATGGTGCAAATGTTATTATGTTTCCAGTTGTCCCACAGTTCTCTTTAAGCTGTATTTCTGTTTTTTAATTGTTTTTTCCTTTTGGTTTTCTGATTGGTTGATTTTTTTTTTTTACCCTGTCTTTTAATTCACTGATCCAGTCCTCAGCTTCCTCTACTCTGCTGGTTGGTCCTTCCAATGTGTTCTTAATTTCTGCTATGTCATTCTTTATTTCCACTTGGTTGGTTTTCAATGTTTCTATATCTTTACTCATGGTTCTGATGTCCTTACTCATGCTGTTGAGCTTCCTCAAGATCATGGCTCTGAACTCTACCTCTGATAATTTGCTTAACTGCATTTTATTGATCTCTTCTTTGATAAAGTTCTCTTGTTCTTTCATTTGAGATTTGTTTCTTTGTTTCACCATTTTGGCTATCTCACTGGGTTTTGGAGCCTGCCAAATATTCCCTGTAGGTGTTGGTGTTCTGCTGTTTTTGGCTCTTTCTACTGGGTTTGGATGGGTTTGTTTGGCCCAGGTTAAACACCACTTTCCTGGGTAGATTTGCAAGTCTTACTTTCCTGGGTAGATTTGAAAGCCCAAGAAAGGTCCAGTTATTCTCTAGCTTTTTCCTGGATGCTAGTAGTCTCAGTTAGTCAGTGCCTTGAAATGTAGCCCTGGTGTTCTTCATAAGATTTCCAGAGGGTGGGATAGATGCTGGTTGTTAATGAGCCTCAATTTGTATTTCTTTGCTTCACTTGGGAAAGGCTAAATCTGTGAGGTGGGGTCTGCTGCTTTTCCCCCACAGCTCTGGGAAGTAGCACACTGGGCACCGTCCTTTGTGGCCGCAACTCAGCTAAAACTCTGAGTGTCCTGCATATCCCAGTTGTCCCACAGAGTTCCTGCCCAGTCTTCCCTCCCTCTGCCGTAGCCCCCCTTACCCCCCCCCCCTTTATAGTGGCTGTGGCTATTTTAGTGTTTTGTCCCGGCTCTCTGCACTGTGGAGCGGGTTTGGTCTTTATTCCCCAACGGCACTGCTCACAGCTAAGACTGCTGCTATCTGTGGGCTCCCAGCCCGCCACCCCCTCACACCTCCATAGATCCTACCAGTGTCCCTGGTTATATGGTCCTGTCCTGCTGCTTTTCTGTTGCTTTCTTCTGAGGATTTGTCTTTATTTTAGTTGTAATTCCCATTTGGTCCTGTGAGATCATCTGTGTAGCTTCCATTCACCCCGCCTCCATTTTCACATCCTCCTCACTAACATTATTCTTTAAAACTTTTTCAACCTTTTAAACATGTAAGAACGTTCTTCATTCACGGACCATAGAAAAGCAGGCAGTGGCTGCCGTTTGCCAGGACAGGGCACACATCACTTTGGGAAGGACTAGGAAGTGTCACCTGTTGACTGATGAACTAACTGGAGCTGTACAATGTGCACCTCACTGGAGACACCTGAAGCTGTTCTGCACCATCTACTCTTCAGGCATCAGACCCGTCCTAACTCCACAGATATCCTTAATGTTTAGATTAACAGTTCTCTACCCTGGCTGTGCTGCTTCTACAGACCATTCTAAACAGCATGGGGCATTATAAACATCACAGTTCGGCCTCACACTGAGCACATTGAGTCAGAATATCTGGGCTCGGAGTCTGCACACTGGCACTTTCACAAAACCCAGGACTGACCTCAGTATGCCAGTGACAGAGAGAGAGACACAGAGCAAGAGACAGACAGACAAGGAGGGAGACAGAGAAAGAGACAGAGAGAGAGAGAGACAGAGAGAGAGAGAGAGAGAGGAAAGGAGGGAGGGAGAGTGAGTGCCACTACACAGGTGCTGAAGCTAAAGCTGACCATGACAGTGTGTCCCCAAGTGGGATGGGAGGGTGTCTATTGAAATTTCCCCCTCCAAGGTCTTGTTCTTCACTTTATTTCATTTCTGTTAACTCTAGAATAGCACATCATTTTGGTTAAACAATTTCAAACATCTGTCTTCTCACACAGGTCACCAGGCCTGTGCTGGTGCCAAGTATGAGTGACCGGATCGCGTGGCCTCTTGACCAGAGCTTGAACACTGGTGGTTTAAGGAATGCTTTAGTCATTTGTCTCTTTTTCATTTTCTGCCTTTTTCTATTTCATTTTTTTCTATCTTTCACTCGGTCTGCATCCTTCTCTCCTGTTCCCTTCCAACATATACAAGGTGGGCAAAAGGAGGTTTGCAGTCTGAGCCCAGGACCGCGGAGGTAATAGAGCCTCTCTGACGTCATCACCTGTACGTCTTCTTCCGCAGCACAGCCTGAACCCACCTTGCCCATCCTGTGTTTACCCGAATCTGTTATGCCTACCTATATTTTTCTGGACATTCTGAGGTTTGTTTTGTTTTGCCTGTGTGTTGTCTTAAAATTTTTCAGTTATTTTCAAGAGTTTAAATATAGGGGACTTCCTTGAACCCCTGGAGGAGGAGTTACCAGGCATTTCCACCTGATCAGTCAGGTCACCATGACCAACCAGTCTTTCTGCTCACCTACACTCTCACCTCTCCGATCGTCTTCACTCACCCATGTTTCTCTGTACCCAGAAGTTTCCACCCTGTAGAAATTCACGTCTTCACCTACTCTCTGAGTGACTTTTCTACAAAATTATTCTATGATCTGCCCTCATCTTCTCACACATGCGAATAAGTGCCATTGTCACGTGAAAGCACGTCCAGCATCCTCTGTGGCAGGGTCTGTGGCTGTGGCTCACACAGCCCAAGGGCCTCCTGCTTCTTTCCTGAACTTTGTAAGTGCACTCTGTGGGACACGGCCCGCGCTCTGTGGGACACGGCCCGCGCTCTGTGGGACACGGCCCCGCCGCCCTCTGTGGGACACGGCCCCGCCGCCCTCTGTGGGACACGGCCCCGCCCTCTGTGGGACACGGCCCGCGCTCTGTGTGGACACGGCCCCCGTGCTCTGTGGGACACGGCCCCGCCCTCTGTGGGACACGGCCTCGCGCTCTGTGGGACACGGCCCCGCGCTCTGTGGGACACGGCCCGCGCTCTGTGGGACATGGCCCCGCCCTCTGTGGGACACGCCCCACACTCTGTGGGACACGGCCCCGCACTCTGTGGGACACGCCCCGCGCTCTGTGTGGACACGGCCCCGCACTCTGTGGGACACGCCCCACGCTCTGTGGGACACGGCCCCGCACTCTGTGGGACACGCCCCGGGCTCTGTGGGACACGGCCCGCACTCTGTGGGACACGCCCCACGCTCTGTGGGACACGGCCCCGCACTCTGTGGGACACGCCCCACGCTCTGTGGGACACGCCCCGCGCTCTGTGGGACACGGCCTCGCGCTCTGTGGGGACACGGCCCCGTGCTCTGTGGGGACAGGGACCTGCGCTGTGTGGGGACGGCGCCCTGCACCCTGCCCTCGCGTGGCCCATGCCTTCCTTCATGGGGCACAGTTTCATAGCTGCCTACAAAGTCTAAAATAAGTACTTTCTGGCTCATTACAGGAAAAAAAAAAAGAAAGAAAGAAAAGTTTGCTAACCCATGATTTACTATTTGGTGTAAGAAACTTGTATATCTAGACATGTGTTAAAACCTGCTGATTTCACTTTTAGCTTTTCATTCAGATGTTTCTGTTGTGGGGGCATCTGCTCATGTCCACACAGCCCACTAGCCACCCGAGGTCCCTGCTCTCTGGTAGGGATGCGGCTTTGGGAGGGGGGATCGACCTGCAAGCGTGTGTTACTAGCATCTGTTGCTATTCTATTAGTGGAATACCTTTTTCTTTATATTAATTTGAGTCACAGTCAGGTTTTTTTTCAGTCAATTGTTTCTTTAAAGGGTCATTAAGAGAAACATTTCATTTCATCTTATTATGTAAATGCCGTTAACCTTCTTCAAAGAACAAAATAATTGCTGGAGTTTTCAGCAAATTCCCACTTGTTCCCAACTTCATCGAACCATAGGTGTAACAGGAATTGTGAATGATGAGAATAATAATAATGCTTAGCTTTACTAAGATACCGTATTAAGAAACGTGAAGTAGAAGATCTGATCTCTCATCCCAGCTCTACCATCAAGAAGCCTGGTGACCCTGCAGACGCTCTGTTTATCTGCGTTGTGTGTCCCCTGCTGCGCTGTCTGAAAGCTCACCTCCAGCTCTGCTCTGACTTTGGAGGAGTCCAAGGAGGTCAGAGTGCTGGCACTTTGTAAAGCTCTCCCCAAGGACGGGAGCTGTCCATCGCTGCTCAGGAAGGCTTGGAATTCCTACTGCAATCGCTCTCCGGTTTGCCTTTAAAAGTCCTTGGCAAGAAAGACCTCAGTAAGTTGAAGATGGGGCAATGTGAGCTTAAATCAGGATAATATATGCCAAGAATTAAAACACATCAAATATGTTTACTTCCATAAGTCCTAATGATACTAAAAACTCATTGGTCCCTTTGGGGGATGTTGGTTAAACACCACAATATTATGAAAGCTGATAAACTGAGAGAAGCAAGTGTTTATCACACCTTCTTATAAAATGTGTTCCTGTAGATAATGATGAGGAAGATTTCTCTTTAGAGAAGTAGTCCAGCTAATAAATAAAGAAGGATTTTTATTTATCCTTAATAAATACTTAATATTTAAATATACTTAAAATATACTTAATAAATATCATTATTTTTAACTGCTAAGACATTAATGGATCTGAGCATCAACACTTGATGATCAATGACATTATAAAAAGGCACATGCAGACATTATGTGCCTTCGGATGGTGAAATGCAGTGTGAATCTGATCAAGCCTCTTGATCTAACTACTAACTTATAGAAAACTTAAGAGACAGATAAACATTTTAAACAATACCACAGAGAGGTAATCCATAAAATGAATACTTTGGGAAAATTCTAAAGTTCAGAGACATCCACTTCTTCAAAAAAATGTTTAAGGAAAAAGCAAGACAAATTAAATATTTAAGTCAAAAGAAAGTTTGGACACATATCAATCTGTGGTTATGTCTATTTATTTGTATTTTCACTCCAGAAATTTACTGAAAAAATTTAAGATGATCAGAAGAGCACAAATATTAGAATTGAAATTTGATGTCAATGAATTATTATTAATTGTTTGTTAGTTTTGATAATCATATTATGATTATATTTTTAAAATATACAATATATTTTACAGTCTGATATGTTTACAGATGAGATGATATGACTTATTTCTAAATAACCTGCATTTTGGGGGGTAGTTGGGGATGTGGATGAAACAAGACGGGCTGTTTAACGTTATTTGTTAAAGCTGGGTGATACCTGAGCATGGATCAATATGCTATTCTATCTACTTTTGTTCATGTTTCAAATTTTCTATAATAAAAAGTAAAAAAAAAAAAGATAAAAGGAAGCGTGGAACAAGAATACCTAGGAATCTTCACGCGTGTTCAGGAACTTGGCCTTAGAGCTGGCAGTTCTAGGGGTGGACGGGGCTTAGTGAGGGCCTAAGAGTCACTTCCCCATCAAGTGCTTACATTAGATTTTGAGAAGCCAACTCTGAAACCCATAACTTCAAAGTCCCTCGGTGCAGTCCTTGTGTCTCTCACATGCACGCCATGTCTCCAGGGCTGTGCAATCGGTTAAGTATCTCAGAAGTTATAAAACTGATGACAAAGGTTCCCTTGCAGATTAAAAGACTCTCTGCAATGGGCTGTTAGCCTGCCTTGAGTTTCCCTAATTGAGCATCTGATCTGACCCACATGCTGAGTGGTCCGTTTGAAAGCTAGATTTCACTTCATTCGAAGAGACGATTAACTGTATGTTCAGATTAAAATATTTGATGAAAACAGTGTTTATTTCCAGTTGTAGAATTTGCAGTGCTTAGGTTAGGAGGCCAAATGAAATTATTATTGAAAAATGCAGGACGTATTTCTAAACCAACCATGGAATTTAAAAATTATTTCTATGGAGTTTAGAAAGAGACTAGCATTTTTTAATAAAATGCTTTCTTTTCTCTTCTCTTTGAGCTTTTAGACAATATTTAAGCTAAGTAATTAATCAAAACCCCACCCCACAGAGGGACCTGGTTCGTATGAGGCTGCAGGAAGCTCCTCACAGTGATGCGGCTGGTGACCTGTGAGCCAGAAGATTACTTCTGAGAAAGGTTAGTTGTATTGCTCACCTCTTCTAAGTTACTCTGGGGGTATATTTTCTTTTGAAAAAAAAAAAATGGACGCAGTTTGAGATGTTTAGATTCCCCGTGAAACCATTAGAGACATAATTGTGTGAGCTAAAATTTGGTTTAGAAAGTACTGGCTTCAGTCCTGGTTCTAAGCCTTCAGAACTCGGAAGGGGCCGGTTCATGGAAAGGAAACCTGGGAGGATTCTTCACTGTTCCTGGGGACCCCGCAGCCGGTGCTGCTTCAGCTCTGCAAGCAGGCGACTGCCCTGCTCCGCACTGGCAGCCCTTCCCGTGTCCTGAGGCTCCCTTGGGTGCTGTTTAATAATAATCATAATTATTATTATATATTATTATATATTGCATATATTATTATTATAATAAAGTAAGAATGAAAACACTTCGGGAAACACAAAACATCCTAAATAGCTCGGAAGATTTTGTTTGTTTGTTTTTTGTTTTTACCCTCTACCTCCAAATGTCATTGAACTCCTTGAGAAATCTCTTTATTGAACCTTAAGAATGCTGCACATTCTGAGAAAGACTGCATATCATAATAGTATTTACTTAGAAAACCCAAACCCAAACAGAATCCTTCAGATATTGTGTGGGTCAATGGACAAGAGAACATTCTGCTCTGCTGTTGTAAGTCGCGTGGATCGGGAGGGAGGGGCAGGAGAACGCAGCAATGGATAGAGCTTGAATCATCCTTGAACTGGTGGTGAGTGGCGGCTGATTGTCAGTCTGGAAGTCCATAGAGTTGTAGGGTAAAGTATTTATACATTTAGATGATTTTTGCATGCACTTGCAACTGTAATACTTGACTCTCAAAGGCCACGTGGAAAGGTGTGCAGCGATTCCTGGGTTGTTGCAGGGGTGGTGGGCTGCAGCTGCATGAGGTGGGCGGGGAGAAGCACTCTGTCCTGCAGTGCATGAGGTAGTTCTTCTGAAGGGAGAATTATTAACCCAATGAATTACTAATGCAGCACTGCATATTAATGTAAGAGAAAAACCTGTTTAGAATGATCTGAGCCCAGAACAGAACACAGATACAAAAACTAACTTTTTGTGTGTTCTTTTTTTTAATTGGGGCATAATTAACATTCCATAAAATCCACCCTTTTAAGTGGTGTAGAAATCAGAGGGTTTTAGTAGATTCACAACCATCACCACTACCTACTTCCAGACCATGCTGATCAACCCCAAACAGTTGAGTAGCAGCCACTCTCTTCTCCCTCTTCTCCCCGGGCCCTGCCGCTATAGATTTGCCTATTTTAGACATTTTATATCATGGAGTAATACAACATGCAGTCTTTCCCTCTGGTTTCTTCCACTCAGCACAATGTTTTCAATACTCATCCAGGTGGCAGCATGTACCAGTGCTTCACTGTTTGGTGGTTAACATAGAAAACTGTTGTGTGGATGAGCCACACTTGGTTTCGGCGACTCAACACTGATGGACACGTGTGTCGGCATGATTTTGATGTCTACTGAAATCACTCAGGAGGGAGCTATCATGTGAATGGGAAGACGGCCCTGTTTTGTTTTGTTCTGAATTTTACCAAGAACTAGTCACCATTTTATTTTATTATTATTATTTTTATTAATTTATTTATTTCTTTTTGTTACAGATATTTCTCCTTTTTCCCCCACTGATTCCCCCCCTCTCCCTCCCTGCCCTGTCCCCAGCTTTGTTGTCCATGTACATTGTTCATGCATACATGCATATAAGTTCTGCAGTTTATCTCTCCCCCA
Source organism: Molossus molossus (assembly GCF_014108415.1). Taxonomy (NCBI): domain Eukaryota; kingdom Metazoa; phylum Chordata; class Mammalia; order Chiroptera; family Molossidae; genus Molossus; species Molossus molossus. Next base: position 5,199,811 of record NW_023425351.1, on the reverse strand, counting down.
CCACCCCTTCTTCTGAGGATTTTCAGTCTGTACCCCACTTCCACGTCTCTGAGACTACCTCATTCCTCAGACTGTTATGTTCATTATACTCCACAAATAAGTGAGATCATATGAAACTTGTCTTTCTCTGTTTGGCTTGTTTCGCTTAGGATGATACTTTCCAGGTCCCTCCATGTCGTCTCAAAGGATAAGAGATCTTTCTTTCTTACAGCTGCATAGTACTCCATTGTGTATACGTACCATAGCTTTTTTATACACAATGGAGTACTATGCAGCTGTAAGAAAGAAATCTGTGGTACATAAAAAAGAACTAGTCACCATTTTAGAAAAATCGCTTGATTGTGGATTTGAGTCAGCAAAAAACGTATGTGTTTCAGTTTGTATTTACAGATGTTGTAACCTTGATTTTGTATGTGCATGCCTATTCTTTTACTTAGTCTGCATTTTAAAAGTAATTTGTCAACAGCCTCTGGGTAAATTTCACTTCTCTTAAATCTAGACTTGGTCATTATGTGTGCTCAAACCTTTAAGTATTTCATTTCATCTTTTAACCTGTGCCACAGCACTTACAAATTAATATACATATTATTTATTATAAATTTATTATATCTCAGTTTACTCGCAAAGTATGTATATCTTTTGGAATTACACGTGTGGGGAGGCTGTATTACCTCTGAACCTTGTTTCGGAAGGGAAGGTGATGCCCCGAATCTCTCAGCTTGGTCATCACTGTGTAAGGGGCAGGTCGCCTTGTGGAGTAACGTCCCTCTGCTGCCTTTTAGTTTTGGTGGATTAGGGACCCATGTGGCCTTGTTCAGAACCTGGGGCTACTTGGGACGAGTGATCTGTATTTTGACGTCTGACTTCAGGAAAGCTTCTTGCGACAACACATGAATCACCGAAGGATATGGAGCCCGTCTGGCTGTGCCAAGTACCCCCACGTATGCACTTCCTCCCACTGAAAGAAAACAAAGCTCTCGGCAGGGCAAGGGGACGTGTGACGGTCTCACTTAGACATCCCTGACAGAGGTGTGGGGATCACGAGTGGCAAGTTAAAACTGAAATGTGAGATATAGTTGAGAAATGGTTGTCTAGATGAAATTTCATTTCTTGAATATCCCACTACCCACACATATAACGTTATTGTCTTCTGAAATCCAGTATATACTTAGATGGCATCTATAATTGGATAACACGTTGTAAAAGGCAGTGGAGAATCCCAGCTAAAATACTCAGTGACTTGCTCATTGTTACAATTTGAGCCAATTACTGCCTTCAATGCTTATTTTATTTTATTTACCTGTTTGATTTTGACCTGCTTCCCTATTAGCAAGCTTTGTCCTCGCAGTTACAGCTACCTGCCTGAACACCCCTGAAGCCTTTTGGCTGGTCTCCATGGTGAAAAGCTGGTGTTTATTCTAAAATTCCTGAGACTCCGTCATTTCCACAGCCGTGCCAGGTTTGGCGTGCCTGACTGAGCAGCGGTGGACCTGGCTTGCTCCAGCTGCAGCCAACTTGCTTTGAAGACACAGGTGCTGCTGGAATGGGGAAGGATGACCTGTTTCTGCTGGTGAGCCATGCTTCTGGGCATTCAAGGAACACCTATGTCGGGTCTGGATGCAGGCAGTTTGTGCTGCTCTTCAGAATTTAGGAATTTGTTGCATCATAAGAATCTGACATTACAGAGTATCTCTAATTCTATTTTCACTATACTGATAAGAAATCAGGTTTGATAATCACAAATTCTGAGTAGTACAAGATAGCTTAGGCATGAACCCTTTACATGCAGCACTACGAAGAGTTCTTCGGGTCTATCTTTGAACATCATTCATAAAAAGAAACTCACTGACATGAAAGTCTACTGGGTACATTGTTCTTATATTAAACTGAAATATGTTCAGTTATTCCACGCACTCTTCAGAACTGAATCCCTCTTCTAAATGACAGACCTTCACTATTTAAATGAAGCTTCTCATTCCTGATCCATTTCTTCTTTCTCCATGAGTCTAAACATTATGTCCTTCCACTGTTTCTGAAGATCATAACTGCTTTCCACTGCCTATTCATTTGAACTTGACTTAACCTTGCTAGGTGGTTGACCACTTTGACTGTAGGTGATCTGCAGAATTGGTCTGTATTCCACACCAATACCTTCCTTCATACGGCTGATAATAAAACAATGCACAGGACACAGCCAGGACAGATCCCAGGATTCTGCTAGTAGAAATCTTTCTCCAGGATACAATTATTTCATGAACTAGAAACATTTGAATATGACTATTCATTATGGTTATGAGCCTAAACAACTCACACCACATTTTATCATCATCCAGCCTTCTCCGTAATAGACCAGAGTCTGCAAGCTTTATAAAGGGCAGATAGTGAATATTTTAGGCTTTCTGAGCCACAAACTTCTGTTGCAGCTGTTTACTGTTGTTGTAATGCACAGCTGGCCATCTGTAAACAAGTGGCTGAGTCATAATAAAACTTTATTTATTTATAAAAACAAGCCACAGGCCAGATTTAGTGTAAGGGCCAGAGTTTGCTAATCCTTGGTTTGGACTCATTGCTGAAGTCTAGACATAACTACGTTAATCAGCTTTTTAAAATCCTTAAAGTAGTTAAAGAAAACAGTGAGGCTAATGAAAAAGGTATCTGGCATGATTTCTTTTCTCAGTGAACCCATGTTGGTTCCTAGTGATTACAGTTCCCCTAAGTATCTATGAAAGTGTCTTAAACAACCTACTCTGGAATCTTGTCCTGGGATGACTTCAGGGTCACTGGTCTACAGTTTTAAGACTCTGCTTCCTCTTTTTTAATAATTGCAACTATAGTCCACCACTTTACCAGTGAGTTGGGTGTAAAACCGGGCATGAAAGATAGTAACCCTGCAGTAACAGGATCACCTCTGGATTTGCTTCGACGATTAACCTGGATGACAAGAGAGCTGGGTATAGATAGGGGAAGGGTGGCCTGGTGATGACATTGTGTGAAGTTGCTGAAAATGGTCTTACACACCAAATGGCTCCGGCTATTCACAATTCAGGTTCCAGATACACACTGCAGACGCCAGCAGGGTGCCTTCTCCAACATGCACTCACTTGCTGTGTCAATGGCATTGCTTAGTTATATTGACATTTCCAGTGGCTTCAAAACAATAGCAATGGTGATGGCAAATGGGGGCTTCTGCACTGCTGAGCAAGGGTCTGTGTAGTCTTTGAGCTTTCTAGAAAGAGAGTATAAAATCATATGTTGGCTTTTTTCTAAGTTTTTTTGTTTGTTTGTTTGTTTGTTTGCCTTCAGCAGGGCTAGCAGCGACAAAGGGAGCTTTTAGGAAACACATAGTAGGAATAATCTGAGAACAATAATAATAACAAAAGCTTACCTACTGCTTTATATTTTAACATAGTAGGAATAATCTGAGAACAATAATAATAACAAAAGCTTACCTACTGCTTTATATTTTAAAACACTTTTCTTTTTTCCTAGTCCTCCCATAACCTTAAACGTTGTACAATGATCTCCATTTATAGACGTGAAAATTCAGACAGAAGTTCCAAGCTCGTCTAGGTTGTATGTAAGTGGAGGACAACTTTTGGTTGGGGACTCTTTTAGATTATAACTGTAGGGCTCTTTTCAGTGTATACAGAGCTTTGCAGTCCTGATATGTGAGTGGAAGAACAGGAAATGTAACAGTGGAGAGGTGAATGGCAGGGGTGACAGGGCGAGGAACCTGCAAGCTTCCCGATCTGGCCATCTTGAGGAGGAGCCAGGTCAAGGGACAGAGAAGTCAAGAATCCACGTGTATAGAAGGGTGTGTGTGGAAAGTGGAAGCAGAGAGAAGAGGCCATTTGATTGGGCAGCCAGAACCTAGATGTACTAAGCCTGCATGCTTCTCAAGTCTTTTAGTGCCTATTGTGGGATCTGCTTCCTTCCAGGACCTACATTTTGCTCCACACTAGCTTAGTGATCCCAGAGTTGGCCTCTGTGGAAGTTTAATCCACTTACCCTGTTGCAGTACAGTGATTGGCACCTTATTGCAACCTTGGCATGCCCCCAGTCGAGGATAGCTGACGTCCATTGCTGTCCCCAGAGCATTCTCAGTGGCAGGAAGAAGACAGGCTGCAGATGAGGGACAGTAAACTGCACACTGGCTCCGTCTCCTACCAGCGGAAGCATGTGGGAACAAAATCCATGAGAATAATGTATTGTTAGGCCAGGTTTGCAAACTGGTGATTGTAAACAGAATAGAGTCTTTAGCCATAGCTTTTAACAAAAGTTCAATGGGTTACAAATATGTAAAATTTGGAGATTTCATATAAACATCTGAGTTTCTGGTTTTCCAAAAAAGGGAAAAACAGAATTGGGCCACAGAGGCCCCCTAATGCTGCATGGCAACATTAGGCTGGCACCAGGTCTGGCAACTGGAACCCTACAGGGAGCTAAGTCTCCACCCTCATCATCGTGTGCTCAGGCACTGACAGGTGAAACTGGTTGACTGACTGTTTCACCTGGCTGGCTCCTGTAGGCATAGGCACCTTTGAGAGCTACCTTAACCAACTAAGAGTCCTTCAAAAATGTATTTGCAGACGTTATTAATAGTAAGAAGCCATTTCCAACCCACTCCATGGTGTATGGCACACATATCAATGTGCCATGGCCTAATAGTTGAGGACGACTGCCTTCAGGAAAGTCTGGCCTCCGTTTTCCTCATGCCATGCATGTGACTCTATTCTTGGGTTACAGCCTCTTTAAGATAGTGGGAATTAGGACTGAATAAACATCACCAGGTCTATAAATATGGTCCTTTATGGTAGGGATCCTGGCTTTTATATTATTTTATAGTATTTCATACTATTCAGTCAGGTAATCAGCTATTATTTTTAATAATGTAAGTAGCTACCAAAATAAAGAAATGAGAGCTTGTTTTTAAATAAAACAAAATGACCTAAATAAATAAAATGAATGAGAGCCACTGGTGGGCCAATGATGTGAGCACACCACAACATCTGGTGGGCCAATGACGTGAGCATACCACAACATCTGGTGGGCCAATGACGTGAGCATACCACAACATTTGGTGGGCCAATGACGTGAGCATACCACAACATTTGGTGGGCCAATGACGTGAGCATACCACAACATTTGGTGGGCCAATGACGTGAGCATACCACAACATTTGGTGGGCCAATGACATGAGCATACCACAACATTTGGTGGGCCAATGACATGAGCACACCACAACATCTGGTGGGCCAATGACGTGAGCATACCACAACATTTGGTGGGCCAAGGACATGAGCTCACCACATGTGGTAGGCCAATAACGTGAGCACACCACAACACCCAACGCTGTGCCCTGAGATCTTCCACGAGGAATGAACCAGCCAGTTCAGCCTGAACTCTCTAACTCCTTACTAGCAGAGCATTTTCCAGATGTGTGTGGTTCCATCTGATGGCCTCCTCTGTTACTTTCAAGAGTGAACATGGTTCTCTACATACTTTTGTGTTGTGCCCATGGGTACTGGGATCAGATTCTGGTCCCAAGTTCCCACATTCCTTAGTTGTGCTTTTTATCTTGTTTTCTGATACTTTTAAACTGGATGGGTATAACTTGAGCCCTAGAATTTGCTAGACACTACATCCTTTATTTAGAAGGTAGACAGCTCACGGAAGGAGACATAACCCACTTCTTTGTCAATCAAGCTCTAATAGCTCCTGGGATGGGGCTGTGAAGCTTAATGGAAAGAGAAACTCATATTTGACATAGTTTTTAACCTTCCAGGAAGGTATGCCTATGCCATGAAGATGAGGACTGTGGGGATCTCCTCATATAAACATTTTTATACCCTCCACAACATTACCACAGTGACAATGGTAAGGGTGCAGAATACACCACGCTACAAAATCACCGCACTGCTTTGAGAAGGCCGCACTGGACTCGATCAGGAAAATATGTTAATTGCATATCAGTGAAAACATTCTTTCTCATTCTGTCTTGGAAAAAGCCAAGTAGCAAAACTCAGTGTGCTTGCCAAGTCCACTGATACACAAATCTAATCACATAAAAAAGTGAAAATATAAGCTTTATCTTCCTTGAAAATTTTTGTCTTGTGAAATAAGTTATGTTTTCCCTTTTACAAAGAGAAGGGCTCTGGGTCAAACCCTTTGCCTTTGCTCCAAGTGTGTTATAATATCACTCATAGTGCTTGATGCACACGCTCCAGATCGACGTCAGTCATACCACACTGAGTTCTTGCCAGAAATACATAGTTTTTAAACCATAAATGTTCAGATTCAACAGGCAGATGGTAGCTACTGAATTCCCCACACTGGCACAAGTTAAATTATACACAAGTTGATGGTTCACACATTTGTGTAAGGGACTTGGATAAATCTAAATTGAATTTGACGACATTTACAAATATTTTAACTGTTTTATTGGATGGTTGCCTGGTTCTGATGTGGTGGTGTTTTTGTGTGTTTTTTGTTTTGTTTTATTTTTTCTTCTCTCTTCTTGCAGGTCTTTCCAAGGGGGACTGCTGCATTAAGTGACCAATAGGAAATGAATAACAGCCTGGACCTCTAGACTAGCTCTTTCATTGACGTATAGGCTCTGGCTGCAGAATAGGAAAAGCTCGAACTCCACGGATTGTAAATTAAGAGAAGGCTCTGTGTGCGTGAGGCCATAAAAAAGAGAATATCCTGTTTTCTTCTCATTGGATTTTCATTCAGGGACAGCACTTTCAAAAGGGTGTTCCAGGAAACACTCATCTCACAGAAAAGGCCATGTTACCAGGGTATTTGGGGCATAATAGTTATAATAATAATAATAATAGTTGTAGAATTTTGTGTTTGTTTTTTTTTTCTTCATTGATTTTAGAGAGAGAGGAAAGGAGGAGAATGAGAGATAGAAACATTGATGAGAGAGAACACTGATTGGCTGCCTCCTGCATACCCCACAGCGTGGATTTGGTCCACAACCTGGGCATGTGACTAGTGACCTCTTGGTGTAGGGGTTGATGCTCAGCCACTGAGCCACACCAGCTGGGCCAGAGTTGTTGTTTTTTTTAAATAAAAATAATCTCATTGTAGTTAACCTCATTTAAGAATGTTAAACAATTTTATGTAAAAATTTACATTTATGGTTCTAAAATATTAAAGATATGATAATACAGTTAATATATCTTCACACAGAAATAATTTCTTGTAGCTTCTCATTAGGCAGAAAATGAGTTTTCCACCTGTCCAGTGAGCGCCCACCATGCCTGCATTCTGGGAGATTTTCCCATGGCTCCCTGTTCTAGACGTTCTCGAAGACACACAGTGCCTTTGGTGTAGTCAAGGCTCTGAAAAATCCCTCAATAAATATTTCTATTTCCCAAGTGTATTTGATTATGGAATATTTTGGAATGTACTGCTCCAGATAATTCTTAGAGTTTATAATTTCAATTTTTTACTCCAAAGTATACAACTGAAATTCTGTTTCTAATAAATTACTTTGCACATAAATTCAAGTAATTCTGATTTTCTGGTATTAATTTTATGCTATTTTCTGACAAATATTTCCTAAAGTATTTGGAAAGCTTAAATTTTGCAATGCAGATTCAATTTCCACTTCTGGATGATTTTGTAAGCATTCGAGTTTAGAATAATATCTAGTTAGAGTGCTTACATATTCAATCAGACCTCAAGCTATATGGTAGCGATGAAGGAGCATCAGATTTTACCTGAGGTTTAACATTAAAATGTGCAGGCTGGGGGACCCACCATGCTGCTGATCTAATATGAGGCCCTAACAACATGCATCCCGGAAAAAAAGACTTTGGAGATGAAAAAACATATATACTTGCAATATGATAAGTAATAGGAGTGTATAGTACTATTATACTATCCCCAGTAACTAGAATTAAGTACATATTTCTTTCATATAAGCATCAGCTGAATAACTCCCAAAAAGAAATGGGCAATAATTGATTTTTGGGAAGTGAGCCCCTTGTGTAGTATCCAAGTGCTTACTATGAAAACCCCAGAATGCTATCTGACTTTTCATCTTGCTGGCTGAGAACACTGCGGTATAATGACAGGTTTCTGGTGGTCCCAGTATTAGGTTGGAAAGAGCGGCTGTTATGGCAGCAAAAATTTCATGGATAAAATTCTGATTGACCACAAGTCTCCAAGTGGGGTGTTCTCTGGATCTCGCTGAAATGGATTCAAGAAAAATAAATGGTTTAGAAAGAAGTTATTTACCAGTTTATAGGGATGGCCAACATTTGCTTTAATGATCTTCCTTTCTCACCAGAAAAGATCTGAATACTCTTAGGAAAAGCAAATCAAACATAGAAAAAGGGGCCATGATAAGACTTGTTGCGACAGCACTATGTTTTTAATGATGCCAGACTTTGGACTTGACCAGAGGGCATTTCTGCAGTCTAGGACAGCTACACAAGCCTCAGGACATTGTATTTACAGGACTTAGTAATGCAGGGCCATATTCTACCACAATTCTGCCAGAGTCTGAAGAGCATGGTGGAGCAGCGCCCTCCAGAATCGTCTTGTATCTGTGTAAAAGCCAGTATTCTAAAACTGTTTTCCTGGGAGGGGTTAAAACGGTTACTATACAGCCACTGACTAGAAAGTATGGTGAGAAATCCAAGCTTGCAGGCTGGTACCCACAGGGTAGGAAGTCACACAGCAGAACGCTTGCTGCCTGGGGTATCTTGAGTCAGTGTCCTGATGCCCCAGGGTCCAGGAGCCCACCTGGGCTGCCTTCCCGGTGGGAGTGCCCTGCTGAACGCAGATGGGCGCAACTTCCTTGCAATAGAAAAAGAAATGACAAGCCCTGGCCGGTTTTGCTCAGTGGTTAGAGCGTCCAACAGCGGACCAGAGAGACCCGGGTTCAGTTCCCGCTAAGGGCACGTACCTCGGTTGCAGTTTGTCCCCCGCCCCAGTTGGGGTTGTATGGGTGGCAACCAGTCGATGTGTCTCTCTCACATCGATGTTTCTCTCTCTCTCTTCCTCCCTCCTTCCCTCCCTCCTGCTCCATCTGAAGATAAATGCAAAAATGTCCTTGGGTGAGGATAAAAAAAAAGAAATGACAACATAAAGCAACATAACAAAACATCCAAAATTCAAAACTATACACCAACCACCTAAAACTGTGGTTCTGTTCATTTCTTGAAGAGAATATATACTATTTCAAATTATTACATATGCATATATTTCAAATGGTACAATTGCTTGTTCTTCACAATCCCTACAATTTTTATCGAGAAAATCTTTCTTCCTAAAACTCACTTCCCTTAGTGGGGTACAGACTGACTAGCCCTAGAAGAGGGGGGGGAGAGATAAACCACAGAACTTATATGCATGTATGCATGAACAATGGACAGGGACAACAAAGCTGGGGAGAGGGCGGAAAGGGAGGGGGAGGGGGGATCAGTGGGGGGAAAAGGAGAAACATCTGTAACAAAAATAAATAAATTACTTAAGGAAAAAATAAATAAAAAACTCACTTTCCTTGATGTTGGCCAAAAACCTGGGACTTCCCATTATAGGATGCTTCATGACGCACAGTAAAACACTGTGATCATCTGGTAACCAATTAAAGTGCAAATATGAAATCCATTCAGCTTGTGATGTGCTAGATGTTTTAAATTCTTAAATGTACTTTCCACAGAGTTTTCCTTTATCACTACAACAAATGCTTCTGTCAGGTTCTTGGGTGAATCTGAAACCAAAGAAAGAAAGAAATTTCAAGGAGAAAGGAACAAAATGAAGTACAAAGAAAAATGATCAGGCAGAAAATTGAGAACATCTTGAATTTTTAGGATGTTGCTTCTTTCAAGTGATCTGAAGTAAAAAATGTTTTGTTTTGTTTTGTTTTTGTTTTTTTTTATCCTCACCCGAGGATATTTTTCCATTTTTTGTACAGATAGAGTGGGAGGGAGAGAGAGGAAGGGAGAGAGAGAGAGAAACATCGACGTGAAGGGACACATCGAGTGGCTGCCACCCGCACGACCAACCAGGGCCGGGGACAAACTACAACCGAAGTACGTGCCCTTAGTGGGAACCGAACCCGGGTCTCTCCGGACCGCAGGCCGACGCTCTAACCGCTGAGCCAAACTGGCCAGGGCTGAAGTAAAAAATGTTAACATCTAGCAAGTATCACATGAACTTACTTATATGTGGATTCTAAGAAACAAAATAAACTGACAAACAAAATAGATCCAGAGACATGGAAGTAGGGAACAGACACGAAACTCAGAGGGAAGGGGGGGGGGAGGGTGCAGGAGAGATAAACCAAAGAACTTTTATGCATATAGGCATAACCAGTGGACACAGACAACAGTGTAGTGAAGCTGGGGTGGGGCAGGAGCAGGGAGGACGGGGGTCAATGGCGGGGGGAAGGGAAGGGACCTCTATAATACATTCAACAATACAGATGAATTTAAAATTTTAAAAAATGTTAACATCTAGAGCAGTAGTTTTCAAATGGTGATCAAAACGCATTGACAGACCACCACATTTTTACCCAGTTTATTAAGCTGGTTTTGCCACAGCTAAGGAGACAGATCTGGGAGCCAGGTGTAACTGGCTTCACGGGCAGGAGACAGACCTGTGCCGCTGCCCAGGGCCCGGTGCTGAAAAGGACCTGCACTTGGTTTAATGACCTCCTGACCTCCTGAAATTAGTAGTAATATTTGAAAAAGGGACCCCATGTTTTTGTTTTGGACTGGACTCTATACATTATGCAGGCAGTCCTGTGTCTGATAAGAATTTGAACTGAGTAGGTCATTCCAGGTCCTTGTCATGTTGGCCTGTTGTAAGATGTGGCATAAGGTAAAGTCATAGCCAAGGTTTCGGACACAAGGCATTTTCCTTCACCATCTCTAATTCTTTATAGTCTTGGACACTGAGTGTCTGAGTGCAGACACTGGATTTGGGAGTATACTTGACGCTTCGAGGTCAGGCAGGAACAGTAGTAAAAGTCGGCATTCGGAAGTTGGCTGGGCCAGGACTAGAATGTATGAGAAATCCTCACACATTTATTTTTTATCCTGTACATATAAATAACAGATCCTTCCAAACCTTGCTTTCTTGCGTCCCAGTGACATTTGTCACCTTCTGTTTTCATTGTCTTATTTTTCACCAAAGAAGGAAGAAAGTGACACTCACAAAAAACTGCATTTCTTTGGTTTCTACCAACCCAACAACCTAATCCCCACCTCCCAACCTCAGGCCTGATCCTCATGGAAGACCAGGAGCTCTGTTATGTCCACCACATCCTCAAGACCTGATACACGAATTGTAGTGGAGGCTTAAATGTGTGTGACGGCTAGAGAGATGAACGAGGTCACCTGGATCGAGGGGTGACTGTGATATTGTGCCAGGATAAGTTGGTTCATTCTTCCTTCCTGCAATTTCCAAATGTCCATCCACACCGTGTGCTCCAGCCCGTTACCATATCAGACTGTGCCCTGCGCTCCTGCGATGCCGGAAACCCAACGTCCAGGGCGTATGCAGAACATGCCCCTTTCAGATGGACTTGCAGAGGCTGAATGAGAGAAAGTCCCTTAGGTCACAGAGGCAACTTCTGTGTTTTCTTTGTTGTTTATGTTCTGGCTTCCAAACAGTCTCCTGCTTGGTTCTCTTGGAATTTTGTGGATTTGGCTCCTGAAGTTACTTTGCTGGCATCATTCCTGAGTTCCAAGTCTGAGGTGTGAGAGCAGGGCCGACCCTCGGGAGCGGGCGAGCTTTGCCATGTGGAACAGGGACTAGAGGCTTGGCGGAAGACACAGGGTGGGCAAAAGTAGGTTTATAGTTGTACTAAAAATCAATAATACGATACATAATAATACAAGAATAAACTCTGTGTTTCGCATACTCACAACTGTAGACCTACTTTTGCCCACCCCTCTATATTAGTAAGATGTTTAAAATAAGGGTGACCAGATTCCAGCCATGATTATGGAATGGCGCTGGCCATAATTCAGTGTAGCTTAAAACTAACAGGTAAGGGCATCTTAAATCATTTGGTAAAACCATTTTCAGGCACAATGTAACCAAAGGAAAACCTGAAACCCACACTCCACCAGGTAATTAAAATAGTTTCCATGGATAATTCCCATGAACCGTGTTTGTTTCTGCAGGTGTTTCTAGGGTAGGTGTTTCATTGAAATGAAATACAGTCATTCAAGCTGAGCGTTGTGGGTGTTCAACCTGTATGTTAACCAGCTAGATGGCTCAGAAATCTCCCCTGTTGGCCGGGGAGAGCAGCCATTCACTAGGTAATGTGACCAACACCAGCAACTAAACGACACTCAAAGCATCTCCACCGATTTTATGTATGAAAAAAATGGGTTTAAAGTGGCATTCTGTAGCCTTGCTTTTGTTTTCTGCATCACAAAGCTCCAAGAACCAACTTTACTTTTTGAAAAGATAATGTTCCGAAGAAAGATCAGGTTAGGTCTCGTAATACAGGAGTTGGATTCAGAGATGCTTTTTAAAACGTGACTCACCCTTTTGAAAGATTGCAAGGTCAATATATTGGAATTTATAATTGGTGGAGCTTCCTGTTAAAATATATCCAATACATTAAAATATATACACACCTAACAGGACTGATATTCACATGGTACAGATATATATGACAACATTGGTTGTTAAAATAGTAACATACCACCATACTAATAAGTAGATAGATGCTCTCTTAAGTGTCTTGAGCACCCCACCCTCCCCTGACCCCCGTTAAGACTCCCAGACTTTCTTATAGTTCAGGACATAGGAAGTCAATGGCCAGCCTAGCTGGGTCTCTTCATCCAGCTCCATGATACCAGTTCTGATGGGTTTTGTAGCCTCACAATATAGGTTGTTATATACTGTATTTTGAAGACAACTTTTGATTTAATTAGAAATCAAGAAATGATTATTCACATCACAGAAACCTTTCATTTCCCTATAAAACCATCAAAGAATTCCTTTAAATAGTCTATACTTAAACGGAGAAATTTTCAATAAACCATGTAAACAAATTCGACAACATCCTCATTTTATTATCTATTCTGAGCACCATAGATGTTGAATGACTTATCCAAATAATTACCTCACAGCAACCTAGCTGTATTTGTGAGCCAGTAGCAGAAACACTCAACTGCTCATATAGAGATGTTAAGTTCAATCTCTAGCTCCTTGTTGATGGATGGACACTTAGCAAAATGGTTAAGAATGGTTTCTGTTGGGAAAAAGGCTTTGTCTTTCCTGTGCAAAGCTTCTCCGGGTGATGTTTGTACAACACAAAGGAGAACAGTACAGTTAGCAACATGCACGAGACATTTGAACTAGATGAACCTTCTTGCGGTCTTCATTTTATTGCCTTTAGCACATCCATCGGCATCGCAGGGAGTGTCTGACACCTTCTCCCTCAAGACAAGGTTCCTCTCACACCACCATCCCCAGTCGCTGTGGAGGCTGCTCACAGACAGGACAGGAGCGTCTGCCACTCATGCAAACAGCCTGGGCGCCACGTTCCCTCTGCTGGTGTGAAAGCTCCTTGGAGCAGCGAGGTCTTCCCTAACCTTCCGTGACGGGCTAAGAACCTGCCATTTAGGAGAACAGGGTTTAATGTATGCCTGACGGTGCAAATGCAATTGTGTCGCCTGGTTTCATCAAGCAACATGCTGTCAAAAATCCCCCTTACTTTTAGAAAAACTTTTATTTTGTTATGTTTTGCAAATAAAAATCATGTACTATTTCTTCCCGGGGAAGGGCACAAATGGGCTAAGTGTTGTTCAGAAGGGCTGACTGTTCTATTCAGAAAGACCATTTATCCACCCAGCATTAGGGTTTATTCCCGCGGCCTAGGGCCTTTGCGAATTTTAAAAGCCTACGGAAAGAAAACAGGAATTGATTTAAGTACAATAAAAAACAGGAATTGATTTAAGTACAATAAAAACCCCTGCAAAATAATAATAATAAAAAGGAGTAATAAGAAATGAAAGTATTTGTTGACAGTCCAAAGTGTATTTGATACAGGCTATGGTTTCTTTTGGATGTGTGACATGATGTGTGTGCCACCTTCCAAAACTGAGTCCCTGACGAGCAGCCCAACATTCCAGGGCGACATCCAGACCACAGTGGGAGCTGGCGGTGCACTGGGGACGCACTGCGGGCACACTTTCTGGCACTGGGGACGCACTGCGGGCACACTTTCTGGCACAGGGGACACACTGCGGGCACACTTTCTGACACAGGGGACACACTGCGGGCACACTTTCTGGCACTGGGGACGCACTGCGGGCACACTTTCTGGCACTGGGGACGCACTGCGGGCACACTTTCTGGCACTGGGGACGCACTGTGGGCACACTTTCTGGCACTGGGGATGCACTGTGGGCACACTTTCTGACACAGGGGACGCACTGCGGGCACACTTTCTGGCACAGGGGACGCACTGCGGGCACACTTTCTGGCACTGGGGACGCACTGCGGGCACACTTTCTGGCACTGGGGACGCACTGCGGGCACACTTTCTGACACAGGGGATGCACTGTGGGCACACTTTCTGACACAGGGGACACACTGCGGGCACACTTTCTGGCACAGGGGACGCACTGCGGGCACACTTTCTGGCCCTGGGGACGTACTGCGGGCACACTTTCTGACACAGGGGACGCACTGTGGGCACACTTTCTGACACAGGGGACACACTGCGGGCACACTTTCTGGCACAGGGGACGCACTGCGGGCACACTTTCTGGCCCTGGAGACGTACTGCGGGCACACTTTCTGACACAGGGGACGCACTGTGGGCACACTTTCTGACACAGGGGACACACTGCGGGCACACTTTCTGGCACAGGGGACGCACTGCGGGCACACTTTCTGACACAGGGGACACACTGCGGGCACACTTTCTGACACAGGGGACACACTGTGGGCACACTTTCTGGCACTGGGGACGCACTGCGGGTACACTTTCTGACACAAGGGACGCACTGCGGGCACACTTTCTGGCACAGGGGACGTACTGCGGGCACACTTTCTGGCACTGGGGATGCACTGCGGGCACACTTTCTGACACAGGGGACGCACTGCGGGCACACTTTCTGGCACAGGGGACGCACTGCGGGCACACTTTCTGGACACAGGGGACACACTGCGGGCACACTTTCTGGCACTGGGGACACACTGCGGGTACACTTTCTCACAGGGAGATGTCACCACACCAGTGACTACATTCAGGCAGTAGGAATCGCGAAGCTCCAGGTTTCTCTTCATGCCCCGAGTGGAAATGATTTCCGTGCCAGCAGCCGTCATGTCTGCGGCTCCTGCAGGCACCGCTTGTCCACGGGTCCTCCTCAGTGTCTCCGTCCAACATCTGCAGGATGTCCGCGGGGTTTCACTGTGACACTGTCTGATGGGCCGGTTCTGCACTGGACTGAGGTCTCGTCCTTTCCATCATCACCGTTCAGCTCCTCCATCACAAAGGTCAGTCTCCATCATGATGCTTCCTTCTCCCCCCACAGAGAAACCAGGACCCCCGTGAAGGTCACAGAGCATCACTAGGGACATGGGGGGGAAGAGCCTGCAGGGAGGCAGGAGGCCTTGAACTGCTCTCCCCAGGCTTCCTCAGGGGAGGAGACTGCAGACGGAGGGCAGAGAGGTCACACAGCCAGCTGCTGCCGCCTCCTGGTCTGCTCCTGCCTGTTCTCACGTCCTCTCCCTCCTCAGAATCCAGCCTCCCTTCTCCGAGTGAAATGACTCTGCAGGGTTATGTGTCCACTCCAGCACCTGGCAAGCGCAGGCTTCTCCCAGGGTAGTTGTGTTTACATTTGGTCTGTACTTAGCTGTGGATCCGCCCGGCCATGTGCAATGCAGCTCCAGTAGACACGGCAGGTGCAGGGAGTCCGACCTTCCCAGCGGTTGTGTCCACAGCAAGTCCTGTGAGGCTCTGGGAAAGCGACGGAAACCGCCCCCACGGCAGGAGCTGTGGGCAGAGCTCGGAAGGTTTCCTTCTGGGCAGCGGGCTGGCATCGGGCCAGGGCGCAGGGCCCATTCCGGTCGTGGGCAGAGTGCTTACGTATGCGAATGAGAAGGTGACAATATTGAACAAGAGAAACACGGATTTCGGCCACAAGAAAAGTGTCTGTAGCGCTGAAAGGAAACACAGGATCGCCAAGCCCGGGGCTGGCGGGCACAGTCGCGTGGCCGGTTGGCTGTGCGGGGACCTGACGCGCCCCTTCGCCGGACGGCACACAGGGCCTGTCACAGCGGCCACGCGGTCCCGTCACGCCCACCTCATCTCCCACTGTCACTGCCCCGCTTCCCCACCACGAAGGACGGACACCCCCTGACCTGAGCCTCTGCACGTGTCCGACCGAGCCTGCGGTCACCTGTCCTCACGGAGCTGAGGGACGAGGGCAGACGGGGCCCAGCTGGCAGGGGACCCTGTCCCTGTCCCTGTCCCTGTCGGCCGCCCTCCTTCGGGGCCAACTCACCCACCGGTCCTCTCCCTTGAGCATGAACGTCTTCTCCGTGACGATGCAGACGGTCAGAAACGAGTGCCCCCCCGAACCCCCGCTGTCCCTTCAGTTCCAGGGTGTGACGCTCCGCTGGCGCCCAGGGGCGACTGGCTTCCTTCTCCGACCTGCCCGCTGCCCGCCGGGTCCCACTGCGCTGCCCCTGGACCGAGCGGACGCCTGGCCCTGCCGCGGGCCCGTCAGAACCAGGGCCTCCCTGCTTTGCTCAAAATGCCAGTGATGGGTCATGTTAGGGATTTGTGCGCTACCTGGTCATCTCGGGTCTCTTCACGCTGCAGGACAAACTGTCTTCTGTCCTCCTTATTTTCATAAATTCATGTATACTGCAATATCGCTAAAAAAGACTGACAGAGAGAAGATTTAAAAATTGCCGCCTCTTGTCCAAAACTAGAAGCTACACAAAACCTTTAGATTAATTAAAGGAGCTGACATTGATTCTATTGAACTACTTAACAACTTTTGTGATATTTATGAATATATTTATAATTAGAAAAATTTAAATATTAAAAACTCTTAGCTGTCTTGAATATAATGGTCAGTGCAAAACTAAAAATGGTAACTGACTTTTTTGTATGCTTTTTATGTTTCTGTGTTACATACTTTACAAATGTTTTGTTTTTGTTTTTTTTCTGTATTGATTTTAGAGAGAGGAAGGGAGAGAGATGGAAAGGTCACATGAATGAAAGAGAACATCTACTGGGCCTCCTGCATGCCCCCCACTGGGGATCTGGCCCACAACCTGGGCATGTGTCCTGATTGGGAATGGAACCAGTGACCTCTTGATATAAAGGGTGACGCTCAACCCCTGAGCCACACCAGCTGGGCTGTATTTCATGTTTTAAAAGTATTTAATCGGTCTTTTATAGCAACTCCATAAAGAGAAAATTATTTTGAACCAATTCTATACATGAAAAAACTGAAACCCAAGTTTCCTACTTACACAGGTAAGAGCTGCAGGAATTAACATAGAATCCAGGCGTGCTTAGCCACAAACCCCACGTTTTTCATCATTGTGATGCTGACTCATTCTAGTTTTGTGTTCAGGATTCACAGAACTGTCACAAAGCATTGATTGACTGTTGAGTGAATGAATGAATTCTCTCTGCTATATTACTAGAGATAATAAATTTCACATCAACACACTTGCGGAAAAATAAATACATTTGTTTTCTTGTAAAATTAAGTTAACATAAAAAATAACTTGGGCCCGGCCAGTGTGGCTCAGTGGGTGAGCGTCGACCCATGCACTGAGAGGTTGCTGGTTCGATTCCTGGTCAGGGCACATGCCCAGGTTGTGGGCCTGATCCCCAGAGGAGGGCATGCAGGAGGCGGCCAGCCGATGTTCTCTCTCATCCATGTTTCTCTCTCTCTCTCCCCCTCTACCTCCCTCTCTCTCTAAAAATCAATAAAGAAAAAAATATTTTTTAACTGTAGTAATAATTTAGGCAAGAAGGCAGTTTATATTACATGTACTTCTTCCTAGTCTGAGCTCTGTATGGCTTGATGTCATTAATTACAGCATTTTAATGAAATTCCCACTGCTGAATAAGTTTTGATCCCACGAGAAACTGTTGAGCTAGATGCATAATTCTTACAAACTCTCCTCTCTGAGGAGAACTGAGTTAACGAAATACCAGCTGGAAAGCCAACTGTCTCTTATCTGCAACGATTACAGAGGCTCTTAAAGGTCCCGGTTAACCCTGGGGTCTGGGGTTCCGTCGACGACTGCGCCATGTTCAGGAAAACACCTGCTCTTCAGCTTTCCACAGGATGTCCATCTCCCAGGGAGAGCCCCAGAACCACGCAGCCACGGGCGTCGTGAGCACGGTCTGCCCTTCACCAGGTCACGTCGCAGTGGGGAGCAGAGACTGTAAGAGGAGAACCACTCTGTCTCTCAGGGATAATCCTTAAATAGGCCCCAATCCTTTCTAATTGATTGTTGTTGTCCACTGGGAGGCATTTCCCCCAGGAACAGCATGAGCGCCAATAAGCGATGGGCTTAGTACACAGCGAGTACACATGCTGCCGTCTGAAGTGCAGCCCCTCTCCAGTTTCCACGGAGACCGCTGGGTCCCCTGCAGTGCGTCTTCCCCCAGAGCACAGCCCCGTGTGCGGAGACTGAGAAATAACGACCAGGACACAGCCCTGCCTCAGAGCTACCCTGCAGCTGGGTGTCCGCGTGGGCACTGTGGGCGCTGTGGGTCTGTGGGCCTGTGAGAACTGTGGGCACCGAGGCAGGAGGTGTGGGCGCTGTGGGCTGAGGCAGGAGGTGTGGGTGCTGTGGGCCTGTGGGCGCTGTGGGCTGAGGCAGGAGGTGTGGGTGCTGTGGGCTGAGGCAGGAGGTGTGGGTGCTGTGGGCGCCGAGGCAGGAGGTGTGGGTGCTGTGGGCGCCGAGGCAGGAGGTGTGGGTGCTGTGGGCGCCGAGGCAGGAGGTGTGGGTGCTGTGGGCTGAGGCAGGAGGTGTGGGTGCTGTGGGCGCTGAGGCAGGAGGTGTGGGTGCTGTGGGTGCTGAGGCAGGAGGTGTGGGTGCTGTGGGCCTGTGGGCGCTGTGGGCTGAGGCAGGAGGTGTGGGGAGGAGGCTGAAGGAGCCAGGCGCTGTCCAGCAGCAAGTCCTGTCTGTGCCGGGAGGGGCAGGCTCGCAGGGAGGAGGAAGAGGGACCCTTAAGAAGGTTGTGAGAGTTCTTGAAAGCACAGGGCTTGGGCCTTCATTTATTTATTTTATTTTTTTATTTTATTTTATTTTATTTCATTTCATTTCATTTCACTTCATTTTACGGAATGGCAAGTCACTAAAGACCCTTGAGGGGTGTCTGGGGAGGGTGAACGTGGCAGTGATGTGCAGGTGGAGGAAGGAAGACCCACCTGCTGACATGTCCATCAGCACCGCCCCAGTCACACAGAAAAGGGACAAGGTCTCGATTTCGGACGCCTGCTCTGCACTGTGAAGGACTGCAGAGCTGCCTGGGGGAGCATCATGGCCTGCAGCTGAGCCATGTCGTCTGCACCCTACCCCACTGGATTCAAGTGTCAGCTCGGGCTCCGCCTGCTCACTGGACGGCGAACTCCTGAGGGCAGGGACCACACTGCGCGCATCTTTGAATGGCCTAGGCTACCTCAGGACTGGCTCATAATTTATAAATGAATAAGCAATGAAACACAAAGAGAAAGAAAAATAGAGTCTATGTCAAAGGATGGTGAGGATTACATGGAAAAATGCATTTGAAGCACTAGCATCAGTAAATACACAATAAATATTAGCTCTCATGCTCAGCATCAGCAGCAGCATCATCCTCAGCATCAGCATCATCAGCATGATTGTCATCACATCATTTTTATTACTCTAAAAATTAAAATTGCTCTGAAACAGAAAAGGCATCTCTTCACAAAGTTAGAGGGCAAACCACTGTTCTTTGATATTATGCCAAACTCTCAGCTCTCTTCTGTGACTTATGAAATTTTGAGCATCAATTAAATGATTGAACATATCATTTCATTCATGTTCCAGAGGTAGGGTATAAGCATATCAATCAAGACACATTTCAGGCTCATTTTGTGCAACCTGTCCTATGATTTAAGGCCATGGCTGGGACTCCACTAGTGAACTGGGGCAGCTCTCTACTCCCCTTTGCAGGGGCTGTCGGAACAGGTATTACAATGCTCCCTTTCTGAGGACCTGCAGGGCGCCCTGTGTGTTACTCTCTTCATCAGAGCAAACAGAAAATTAAAGGCCTTGAATTCTATTGCCTGCGCTCATTCCCTCTTTCCGTGAGCCCACACTCGAGGGTAGGATTTAGTGCAGAGACACGTGTAATGACTAAGTCCACGCCCTTGGGTAGGTGACAGAAGAAGCTGGGTGTGGATCCTACCCCCCATCCTGCTAGCATGTTTTGGGAAAGTTCCGCAGTTCTGGTCGCAGGTTCCAGAGTTACAAACGGAGTTAAAAATCACAACTGTTAGGGTGAATTTTAGATCACATAAAGTGCTTACCATAGGGCCTAATAAACTTCCTAATGGACACCTGGCAATGAACACTGTTATTTCTCCATGCATTCTCTTCCAGCTGTGTATGCAGCCATCCAATCATTGTTTTAGAGCCAATGCCTTGTCGTTAATGGAAGCTTAGACTATTGCTGGGGTGTACATATTCATTTTCTTACTGATCAGAATGTATTTGTGGATTTACAATACACTTTTCTTTTTTATTGAATTTATTGGGGTGACATTGGTTAACAAAATTATATAGGTTTCAGGTGTACAATTCTACAAGACATCATCTGCATATTGTACTGTGTGTTCCCCACCCTAAGTCAAGTCCCCTTCCATCACCATTTATCCCCTCTTTACCTACAATATATTTCAGTCATAACAGCTGATGATGGATTATTGGCCTTGCTCTCTTATCCAAGTTCTCTTCAGTGCTTCTCAAACTGGGCCGTTCTGTGTCGGTGCCGGTGCCGGTGAGGGTGTGGACTGGGCACTGGGCAGTATTTAAAACGAGAAGATAAGTATGACACAATTTCCTTGAATGGTTGTTTTTCTTGAAGGTATTTAAAGACAAAAAATTATCTTATAGTCATTCAAAAGTTATTTGTTAAGTGCTGCACTGGGCACACAATGGACAAGTTTCTGCCCTGAAGCGGCATGTAGTCCCTACGGGAGATGCACACTAGGCGCAATGACCCATGCTGACAGATCGTGATGTGCAGAAAGACCCAGTGTGCCATCCGGAAACTGAAAGCGGATGTGATGTAGGTTGTCAGGAGGGGTGGTCAATTTTCACTGATAAAACAATTTAGCAACTAAGGTCATCAATGTAATAATTTTTATATTAAAAATATATAAAGGTAAAAGGGTAACCTCACAGGAATATGATGTAAAATGCAAAACATAAAGAAATCCTTCACTTGCCATGGGCTGTCCCCACCTGCCGTATCAGAAGCAGGGGACAGCTCCTTCTTTGACGAGAGCTGCCTGCTCTGCTGAGGGGAATTTTCTAGACTCTGCCAGTCGAGGGAAGTGCTCTTCGTCCCGCCAATAAGAATCTCTGCTTCTCAGCCGGACAGAGGCTGGACCTCTGGCTCATTCTGCATTTTCAGTACACTAGTCCCTCCTTGTCCACGGTTTTGCTTTCTGCAGTTTCAATGACCTGTGGTCAAATGTGGTTGAAAATACACTAGCCATATTTATTGAAAAAATCCACACATAGGTGGGCCTGCACAGTTGAAACCCATGTCGTTCAAGGGTCAATGTATATTGCTATAGTTTTGAATTTTGTTATTAGTTTTTTGGTTGACCTCTTTCTGTGCCTAATTGAGAAATTCAATGTTATTATAGGTGTGTACGTGAAGGAAAACAGTGTACGCACAGGGTCTGGTACTGCTGGTGGCTTCAGGCACCCACGGGGGAGGAATGTGGGTCCTGAGGACGAGGGGCGAGGGACACGATGACTCTGTCGTCCCATCCACTCCAAGTCACACACGGATGTTTGTCTTGCTTCCACTAAATTAATCATTTTATTTTGGAATTAAGTTCAGCATATTTTTCTCACATTTGTATAGGTACATAATTTTAATATATGGTTTAAAAGAAAGAGCAATGCTTATTAAATAAATCTTCTACTTCATATTCCTTGTATTTTCACATTTAACATTCTGTGTTTAAAATATTCTGGTGTGCTGCCAGCCGGTGTGGCTCAGTGAGCTGAGCGTCCTCCGCTGGACTGAGGGTCCCGGTTTGACTTCTGCTCGGGCACATGCCCGGGTGTGGGCTCCATCCCAGTGAGGGGTGTGCAGGGGGCAGCCGATCCATGCTTCTAACTCTCTCTCCCTTCCGCTTTCTCTGAAAAAATTTGATTAAAATATATTTTTAAAAAATATTTTAAGTGTGACCCTGAAGTTTATAATAGATAGTAATTGATTATTTTGTTGACAGGCAAACCTTTTGATGTTCTTAGTTTTGTCAACCAAAGAACTCTTTATAGTTTCCTCCTTAATTCGATATGTGATACATATTCTTTCCTAGAATTCAAGCCTGATTGTCAAAAGGAAAATATATTTATCACCCATAATTGCATTAGCGGGAGGTAAACTGTTACATTTGGGTATGTTTTTTCTCAGACTTTTTCTATGATTATTCTTGACACATCGTCCAGAATGATCTTTTAAAATGCAAATAGTCCAGCTGGTGTGGCTCAGTGTTTGAGCATTGATCCTGCACCAAGAGGTCTCCAGTTCAATTCCCATTCAGGACACATGCCCAGGTGGTGGACCCAATCCCCAGTGGGGGGCGGGCACGAGGTGAACAAATGATGTCCTCGCTCATCGATGTTTCTCTCTCTATCTCCCTCTCACTTCCTCTCTCTCTAAAATCAATAAAGAAAAAAATAAATTTAAAAAATGCAAATAATTTCATATCACTCAGATGCCTAAAACTCCCCAGCAGTTTCCATCACACAGAATAAATTATAAACACCTCACTGGCCAGCCTTCAGAGACCCATGCTCTTCGAATCCTTCCATCTCTCCAACCACGGGTCCTGTCGTCCCCACTCCACTCCACGTTTGTTCCGACCTCTCCACCCCTCAGAAAGGAGGAACTTTTAAAATTTGTAAATATAATTCATAAGATCTAGTGGTAGCCTGTTCCTTTCTCTACATTTTCCCATTAAGTTCCTCGACAGGTGATGAAGCATAAGCAGAACACTGGGAAATCGAACTCACTTTGGTTTGATCACGAGGTCTGTCCGCCTCCTTCTGGTGTGGCTCACCCTCCATCAGGGCGTGTTCTCCCAGAGTGACCTTGACCTGGGCTCCCTTCAGTGCTGCCTGCTCAGAGTGGCCTTTCTTGATCATGTATCTAAAACAATCCACATCCACCTCACCTGCTACTTTCCCTCCTCCCCTGCTTTGACTTCATCACTGTACCACCACCTGAATTCACACATTTGTATCCACCTGGGTATTTGTCTTTCTCTCCACTTGATTACCGGCTTCATGGGGTTTGAGCTCTTTGTATTCCTGAGTGTCTAGAACTGCGCTGGCACATAGCAGGTGATCAACATTTATTCTTAAAACGGTTGACTAAATGCATACAGCAAAGTTTATAACATGAATTTTTTTCATTAAAGATTCTATCACACGTACTGTCTTGTACTCTAATTTAGAACCACAGAATCATGAATATTTTTCCTTGTCTATACATAAATTAAAAGTATCATTATTTTAACACCTGCATAATATCCATAAGCAGGAATGTTTTTTAATTTATTTGACCAATCCCTTCCTATTGGAACTTAACTTGTCCTTGTAGAGTGTGGTTGGTGGTTTGCTGTTAGGAACAATGCTTCTGTGAAAATCCCTGCACATGTCTCTTTGCACGTGTAGTTAATTGTTTCCTCAGGATGAATTCCAAGGAATAAAGCCTCTTACTTAGAGGGTGAGAAGGGGATTAGTACTAGTGATATATATCTTGTCATATTATCCTCCAGAAAAATTGTACTAACTGCCATTTCCACTGCCAGTACCCACTTCCCTGCACAGCTTCACCAACTCTGAATCCCTAGTGATGTCAGTGAGGCACGGACTTTGCTCTGCTTCTGGGGGTCCGGAAACACGGGCTTCACCAGCTAGTGGACCAGCCAACTGCCAGCCTCCACAGTCCATCCTGACTGTTTATAAAGTACACCTCATAGGCAATGAAACCCCAACTTCGTTCTGAATAATTTCTTCTCAAAGATATTCAGCTGAGAGGGCTGTCACAGGGTGAAGAGAGAATGAAGAGGTCAAGCCCAGTGGAGGCTCTAAGCCCAAACCAACCAACCCAAACACACCACGTTTGATGCCTTTGTGTAAATGGAAGTTTCTCATTGGTCCTACTGCACGCGGATCTCTTCAGTTTGGCCAACTCAGTGTGGAGACTCTTGCTAGTTCCGAACACAAGAGGCGTTTATGTTACTCCCACCGGAGTTCGTGTCCCTGTGGTTGTCAGTTCTATTTGATGCACTGGCATCCGTGCTAACAAGTGGGGAGCAGGCAACCGAGCGTGGGGTAGAGAAGAACTCCAAAGTGCTCTGCATTTCACATCCAAGGGAAGGTCAGATTTAAAAATTTACAAGCGACGCTTGAGCTACATGAACATCTGTGTATCTTCTGGTGCTAAGCTCTCTGTTCTTACGACTTCAGAGGAGTATATTTGTGTACAAGTATTTTTCCAATTTTAAAAAAAAGTAATTTTTAAGGTTATTACCAAATTCTATGATATAATTTTTGTTAGAATTGCTGTAGATTTACAATAATCAAATGTCAATTAAGTACCCTTTCTGCTTCTCATGTAATCACTTTTACAGTTATTGATATGATAAAATTTCACTTTGGTTAATCCCACTTTGCAACTGATCCCAAATGACATGATTCCCAGAAGGTCCTCGGCATCGGCTCCTTTGCAGAGAGGGGCTCGCGTCCCGGCGGCAGTGGGGACCCCGCGCAGGCCGTCAGCTCTGTCGTTCTCCTCTCTCCCGCCAGGGGACGTTCACAGATAAACTCACATGGAAAACACATTTCAGTCGCCAGCAGTGAAAAGGACTCTTCGGCCTAAGGGAAAGGTATCAATTTTCTCTACTTGATTCAACAAATTGTGAGTCATTTTCTCAACGGATCAGATGAAAGGGAAGTTCAGACTCCCAGTGGGAGGCTCTTGGCGCCATGGAGACCGCAGAGGAGGGAGAAAGGACAGGGCTGTGGGACCTCTGGGGCCTCTTCAGATCTGCACGGTTGGTGGCAAGTGGGAGAGAAGTGTCTCTAACCCTGGACTCACCTAGTGCCTAGAGGCCAGATCCCAGGGAATGAGCTTGACCCTTGTGTCTCTTATTTTGCTAGGATGTCACGGGAGGTTGAGTGATGCAGAAGGACATGGAAGTCGTGGGAGGGAGCGGCCAGGTGACCCCTGTGGCCCTCGGTGCTCGGTGCTCGGCCTGCCTCTTGCAGGTGTTTGATGGACGCAGAGCGCAGGCTGAGGCCACACCCCCACGCGGCCCCAGGGGACGCGATGCCTCCAGGTTTCCTACAATAACTGAACTTCAGAAAACAGCCTGACTTTCATGGGAGAGTGAAATGTGTAAATCTGGGTCAGAGAGCATGCTTGGAGCCTGTTCTATTTGTGTGTATGTGTTTGAAATGGCAAAACAGTTTGATAATTTGTTATTTTTGTAATTGGCAGAAGTGCCCAGAATCTCCTTGGCACACGCCTTCACCTACCCACCCTGGGACGTGGAACCGGACACCCCTGCTTGCTTCACCCCCACACACGGGCACACAGCCAGCGCGGTGACTGTGTGGAATTGTCTGGGTGGCGCAGCAGAGTCAGCGCTACTGATCAGAACGTGTGCCAACTGCCGGCTCCGGGCGGCCACCGCGCAACCAGGCCCAGTGAGCACACGACAGCGTGCGGGGCTTTGACACGTGCATGTCAGGTGATGAAGAAATGAGAAATAATACAAGGTCCTGTTTTCAAATACTTCACTTGTATGTGGAATGCAAAGGAGGAAATGAACAAAGAAACCAGGTAGACGAAGGGAACAGATTGAGGGTGGCCAGGTGGGAGGGGGCTTGGGGACAGGTGAAAAGGTGAAGGGATTAAGAAGTAAAAACCGGGCCCTGGCCAGTGTGGCTCAGTTGGTTGAAGCATCATCCCATAACCAAAAGGTCACGGGTTCGATTCCTGGTCATGGCACATACCAGGTTGTGGGTTCCATCCCTGACCGATGTTTTTCTTTCACACTGATGTTTCTCTCTCTCCCTCTCACTTCCTTTCTCTCCAAAAAAAAATTTGTAAAACCACATCCTCAGATGAGGATTTTTTTAAAAAGTAAAAATTGGCAGTTATAAAATAGTAATGAAGATGTAAAGTATACAAAATATAGTCAATAATATTGCAATAACTATGTATGATGCCAGGTGGGTACCAGACTTATTATAAATTAGGCAAATGTCCAGTTACTGGGCTGTACAACTGAAGTCATTATACAATGAAAAAATAAAAAACAAAAAAAAAAAACAACAAAAAAATGCCAACATATGTGGGAAAAGAAAACTCATCACAGTGGCACTGAAAAGTTATTTTGTTCGTGTCAGTAGTGGCATCTGGAAAGCCACAGAACCAAAGGGGACCAGGAACATGAATACAGCAATGTTCCAGATGTGTCCATTTGCAAAGGCTCAGAATCATAGTTCTACTGCCTCGAGCCACATGTACCCTACTTTTCTGCCTGTATTGAAGAGCTGTGTGTTTAGCTAAATTGGAAGCAGGGTTCAATGCATTCCCAAAGTGCAACAGCAAACCCTGGGCATCTAGAACTGTACTTCTCAATCCGAGGGCTGTGATCCTTGAACAGGGGCAGAAGGTTGTCCTGGTGGTTTGAAAAGTTTACAGAGTAGCAATAGTACTTTAGTTACACTGACTCCTTTTTATGTTTAGTGTCTACCGTCTCTTTATGCCAGGTGATATTAATTTTCCATTTCTGATTATAGAAGTGACCACAAATTCTTCC
Organism: Molossus molossus; assembly: GCF_014108415.1. Classification (NCBI taxonomy): domain Eukaryota; kingdom Metazoa; phylum Chordata; class Mammalia; order Chiroptera; family Molossidae; genus Molossus; species Molossus molossus. The sequence continues at coordinate 5,172,728 of NW_023425351.1, read as the reverse complement.
TCTCTCTTTCTCTATCCACCCCCTGCAGTGTGACTTTGTGTTTCCTCCCTTCAAGAAGTAAACTCTATTTCTTCCTCTTTTATCTAGGTTTGACCATGTGATTTGTTTGGCAACTAGACATTAGCAAACATGGGCTGGGAACTTGCTGCTTTTCGAACCCTGGACTGACCGCCACAAGGGGTTGCATGGAGCAGAGAGAAGCTTTCCCATCTGAGGGTCTCCTGGACTGATCAGCCTGCCCACCTCCAGACCTGCCACCCAGGCCACACGAGGCTCCAGCTCCATAAAGCCGCTGTTGGCCTGATCCTCCAGCTTCCCACTTCCATTTGGGAACACTTCAATGACAGCCACACCCTCAGTGACCAGTGACCAGGCCAGAGAGGGGCTTCCTGCTCTTACTCCACGTGCGCAGTCACACCCAGCGGCCAGGAGCACAGGGCACACAGGTTCGGAGGGCACAGAGATTGCACAGGGCTCGCAGGGTGCGGAGGGCACAGAGTGCACAGGGCACACAGGGTGCAGAGGGCGCAGAGTGCACAGGGCACGCAGGGTGCGGAGGACGCGGAGTGCACAGGGCACGCAGGGTGCGGAGGACGCGGAGTGCACAGGGCACGCAGGGTGCGGAGGACGCGGAGTGCACAGGGCACGCGGGGTGCGGAGGACGCGGAGTGCACAGGGCACGCAGGGTGCGGAGGACGCGGAGTGCACAGGGCACGCGGGGTGCGGAGGGCACAGAGTGCACAGGGTACGCAGGGTGCGGAGGGCACAGAGAGCACAGGGCACGCGGGGTGCGGAGGGCACAGAGAGTGCACAGGGCACGCGGGGTGCGGAGGGCACAGAGTGGTGCACAGCTGGCCGGGCTGCACATACACTGGCTCCTCCAAGCACTTGGGGCCAGAGGTGATGTTGACTTTTCTTAATGACAATGCAGATATGCGCACCATGCAGTGACACTAACTGTTAGGGTCTGGAGAAGCTACACTCAAGTTCTCTGAACTATGGAGATTCAATTCGGTCTAGGGTGCTGTTGGGCAGGCAGAGGGAGCGCGGAGAAGTTGCTCTCATGGGAAGTGATTTCTGAAGCTGCAGCAGGAGAAAGAAATTCCGAGAAGATTAAAAATCAGCCCTTAAAGTGAGAAAGATAGCAACTGAAGAAAAGGCTTCTGTATTTATTTATTGTTAATTTCATATTATTTTCTGTCCTACATGTAGAAGGCAGAAATCTCTCTCCCTGAGTGTGAGTCATGGGGAAAGAGTCTGAAAATATTTTTGAATTGATGATATTGAGGAAGAAGAGAGGTCTCAACAATTTTTTTATTCTGATATTTTAAGTTGGCTCTAGCCCACGTGCCGAGTTCAAATACATTTCATTTCACCTTCTGAAATGACTTTTCTCAAAAAAAGAAAAAATCACCAGTGCAACATGACTTGACATGAAATCTGCGCAGAGGCGGGCTGCTCTGTATTACAGGGTTTTGTTGGGTCATCAGAGCCCCTTTCTGCAAAAAGAACTAGGCTGGAAGTACTTCCTTTCAATTAGGAATCTGCGCACGTTTCTTGAGCCACGTCCCCCCCATTCGGAAGGTAAATCCCCCGAAGTGTGCAAGTCCCGGAGGCCCAGTCCTGACCCCGCTCCTGGCGGAACCGCACGATGCTCCGCGGAGCAGCCTGTGCAGCGACCAGGAGACAGCAGGCCCCTCGGGGAAGCCCCGCTTTGGGAAACACAGGGGCGCAGGTATCGGCTCGTTATCTGCAAGTAGAAGAATTGATACTTCAGCATGTTTACTCTCATATCGGTATTGATTGCTAAGGTTGCTGTCAGGTAAAGATCCACAGACAAGTAAAAACTGGTCTGAAACCCGTGTCCTCGCATCTGTTACCCGGCCTCCCCAGCAATGATTGTACGTACTTCCTTTCCTGGGAGAGGGATACCAGGGTTTACCTTCAGGGAAACAGCCTTCTCTTCCGTTCTCCATGTAAGGTCATGTGACCTAGATCCATCTCCCCGGACCCCCACACCCCTTGCCTCCCTGGTTGGTGAGATGTCAATGAAACTAGAAAACAGTTCGGGAATTTTGGTTCTTTTGGGAAAGAAAAGGGATCTCTCTTTCCCCTGAGATCGCTAAACTCAAGTCTAATCTGAAGGGTCCAGAACTCCCACCCGGAGGGCCCTGCCGGAGAGTAAGGACAGACCCCTGATGCTACGCAGGCTCAGACACTGAGTGACTCATAGGAAAGACTATAGTCCCAGCCAGAGAGCTCCTGATAGTTGGTGTAGTCGGTAGTTGAAACTACATTCTAAATTAACCTGAAATTTGAAAATGTAAAACCCCTGACACCAAGGAACAAAAGGAGCCTGTCCGCTCATGCGCTGCTGGTTGGCAAAACAAACATATAACTTGGCACAAAGGAAGGAGAAAAGATTGATTGATGGTGTTGCTGTTACTGCTGGTTAAGGTGGGAACTTGAATTTGGTATTGAGGTTGCAACCAAGATTGCTTAAAAATGCCAGTGCTAGGAAAGTCACTTTGAAAAGAAGGCCCGAGACTGTGTTATCAGTGGGAGGCCCCTGGTATGAGACAGAGGTGTAGGTTCATAAGAAACTGCCTGGACAGACATGTGATAAAGTGATGATGGACCTCACCCTACCTAGAAATGCAGAACCCCTGAGGAGTAGGGCAGATAAGCAGGAAGTGCCAGCAGTACTCTTAAAAACCCTATCACAGCCCAGTCCATTTGGCTCAGTGGACTGGGCATCTTCTCATGGACAGAGAGGCCCCAGTTCGATTCCCAGGCAGGGCACGTGGCCAGGTTTCAGGCTCTATCCCCAGTGGAGGGTGTGCAGGAGGCAGTCGATCAATTTTTCTCACTCACATCAATGTTTCTGTCTCTCTCTCTCTCTGAAAAATCAATAAAAACATATTACAAAACAAAAACCTATATAAGTGGAAGCAGACAGGCATAAAGGAAAATCCTAGCTGGGAGAATTATACAGAGAAGTAAGTCAGCTGACAGTCAACTTCAGAGGAATAGATGAAGATGTCACACCAGGAAACACACACCCTGAAGATCCAGGGACTATGATCATCTGTTTGATGATAGATCCACCCAGACCAGTAGTGACTAGGAACACTACTCATTGTAACCACGGCCCTGGCCAGCCAGTAGATCCACAGAAGGCGGAGAACATATGAGACAAGAGCTACAAACAGTGAGAGCAGATTTGCAGCAGGAAACTGGCAGATGTTGATTGTCTGGCTGGTATTTGGGACAAATACACAGTTCTGCTGACAGGAACAGAAATGAGGCAAACCTCAGGCCTGAGAGGACAGCACTGACTGAACCCAGAGCTCTGGGGCTCCCTGCCCCATACCCAGACCCAGCCTCCTCGTTGTGGGGCTGGGGAGCTGGAGCGTGGAGGACGCCCCCCCACAGCAGATGTGACAACACATGGTCACCCCACGGGATGGACACATGAGCAGGCCATCAGACAGAGAGAAACTGGCCACATTGTCACCAGTTTATGACTGCTCAGGACTGACCCCCTGCAGGCTCCCCCAGCATCAGGGTGTAAGAAAGCCATTTTGAGGGGAGAACCACAGAGAATGAAATGTCATACGTGCATTCCATTCCACAGGCAGGGACAGGAGAAGACATGCTAAAGAGTTTTAAACTAGCAATGATCTGAATGGATAACCAAAATTTATATTTAATGCTAACTACAGGACAAACAACATCACATATCAACAGAAGAAACCTTTCTATAAGCAAAGGATGTTCACCAAACCATCAAACACACAGAACTTCAAACCAAACAAATGCTTCAGATCATGTAGAAACAACCAAGCAGGAGGAAGCACACAGAATTAGCAAAAGAAACTCATGCTCGAACAAGGCAGGACTAGACAATTCACTAAAAAATGTTTCAATACACCAGAAAATGGGCAATCTCAGGGGTGGAACCCTGGGCAGAGGAGAAATTACGACATGAAAACAGACCATTCGTCAAGCTAAAAATACAAATCAGTAATCAGGATAGAATTACAGAAATTTTAATTGTACAGAACCACAGATAACACTTTTAAAACAAGATTTTAAAATACATAAAATAATACCCCAGTGCAGGTAGAAGAACTATGAGGAAAAGTAACCCACTGTTGGCCCATAAAACTTCTTGTATAAAATTATAACCTGGAACCTAAGGAATTACAGGGGCACACAGGGCCAGAAGTACAGAATAGACCAGGAATGGATAGCCTTGCAAAACTCTTAGAAGACTTCATTCCTTGGAAAAAAAAACTTAAACCATTGTAAATACAATTCGGTGAAGTGAAAATTAAGCCTATAGATTTACCTAAACCATCTAGTCACATATACAAGACAATATCCCTTTAGGGGAGGACATGTAACCCAGTCCTCAGTTCAATGGGGCAAGAGGCTGAATCTCCCTGAAAATGGCAGAGGGAGCATCTTAAAGGACCAAAGGTTTGGTGTGCTTATGAGCTGGTTTCACTGGCAGTTAGTGGTTGTCTTAAGTAGTTAAGTTGTGTTTTTACTGATATTAAAGGACCTTTGTTCTCTGGGAAAGAAAAAGAAATTAGAAACAAAATCCAGGAACTATTAAAAAAAAGTCTTTATAGAAAAAAGCATGTCTCATTTATATAATAGCCCTGTATGACCAGTATTAAAACCAAATGGGCAATACAGATTAACAGTAGATTGTAGAAGCCTTAATAAGTTTTTACCTGAAATGGATGCAGCATTGACTGATGCGGAAGAAGTTGTTAATAGAATAAAGAAGAAATTCAAAATATTTTGTAACCATTGATGTCTGATATGGTCTGTCCTATTCTCATATCTGAGAAATCTAGACAATACACAACCTTCTCAATGGAAAGAACACAATATTAATTTAAAAGATTACTATAATGTTACTTAAATAGCCTGCTAATAGCACACGTATTGTTAACATCACAGATAGACACATCACAACTCCATCACTAATAATCTCATACATAGATATTATCATGATACATGATGACAGACAATTATTACAAATAGAAAGAAACTAAATTAATAGAACAATTAAGAAGTAAAAGATGGGCCATGGCCGGTGTCGGTCAGCAGTTAGAGCGTTGGCCTCCGGTCCAAAGAGACCTGGGTTCGGTTTTAGCTAAGGGCACATACCTCAGTTATAGTTTATCCCTGGCTCCAGTTGGGGTTGTGTGGGTGGCAACCACTTGATGGGTCTCTCTCACGTCGATGTTTCTCTCTCTCTCTTCCTCCCTCTCTCCCTCCCACTCTATCTGAAGATGAATGCAAAAATGTCCTTGGTTGAGGATTAAAAAAAATAAGTAAAAGATGGAACATTAGTAATGACAAAACTCATGTTCCAGATACCGCAGCAAAGTTTTTAGAAATAAATTGGTCCTTGGAAGAAAGACAAGTACCACAAACAACAATTCATAAAGTTAATGAATTAAAAACCCCTAGTAACAAGACAGAAACACAATATTTTATAGCCATATTTGCATACTGGAGATAGGATATTCCATACTTAGGTAAAATTCTTAGACCTATATATGATGTAACAAAAAAAGCCTCATTTTGAATGGAGAAAAAAACAACAATAGGCATTTAATCTCTTGAAAGAATAGATTAGTCATTTTTAAAAATTAAATTACTCACAGCCCAGAGATCAGTTAGAAATAGATTTCGTCTACTCTAATGACTTTGGATCATGGGCTCTATGGACAAAATGTCCTCAAGATAAATGAGTTAAACCAGTAGGATTCTGGAGTAGATGCTTTCCCTATGCCCTCACCAAATATACAAATTGTTAAATAATGGTTTGGCCATTAATTGAAGCCTTATAAAGGACCAAACGATTAATGGGCATTTGTCAATTGTAATAAGATCAGCTATTTCAGTCCTGGCGCATCAGAGCTTAGTCTTGGAGAAGAGGCAGGAACGTGTCCACACCAGAAAGTCCTCACAGGGAAATGGCACACAATCAGGAGATGCCACAGCCAAGGAGGAGCCTGGCTTCCTCACAGAAGAAGTACCCCAAGAAGGGACAGGCTTGCCAGATACATTTCTGAGGGAGGACCACACCCATAGCCCCATAGGAAAATGGGGAACCTCCTGGTTTAATACTCTGCCTAATTCTTGGTTTACAGACAAGTCCTCACACATTGAATGAACAGACTCAGGGACGGTGTTAGCTATTGGTCCCAGGGACAGTCGGATCCTCTGATCCACTGGAAAGTCTGAAAATGCACAATGTGCAGACTCACAACAACAGTACTAGCACTGAGGCATCCACTGGCACAAAGTCACTGCAAAACTTATGTGTTATTGACTCATGGGTGGTGGCAAAGGAAATAGCAATCTGGTCACAGACATGGGAAAAGTCTAGTTTTCAGATAAATGACAAAAATGTATGGTATCATCTGGGGATTGTCAGTCTGTACCCCACTTCCACAATCCTCAGAAGAGGGGGTGATGGGGGACAGATAAACCACAGAACTATATTCAAGTATGCATGAGCAATGGACATGGACAACAAAGCTGGGGACAGGGCAGGGAGGAAGGGGGAGGGGGGAATTAGTGGGGGGAAAAGGAGAAACTTCTGTAACAAAAATAAATTAATCAATTTAAAAAATATATGGTATCAAAATCATCAAGAAAAACAAACTGAAAAGCAGCTGGAGAGGACCCTTATAACCAGGGGTGGAATGAAGACACTAAATCGAGCCTGGTAGGAACTGCAGAGGTGTGATAGAAAAGGCTGAGAGCACATGGACAGCAGCTGAAGGCCGTTTTAGCTGTGAGCAGTTCCCTCTGAGAAGTCAGGGTTTAAAACCCCAAGCTAGCTCCCCAACACAGAGTAGAGGCTCCTCAGCACAGAGTAGTGGCTCCCCAACACAGAGTGGCAACCCCCCAGCATGTAGTGACAGGGCAGGGAAAGGCACCTGCATGACACCTGACTGAGATCACCAGAGCTGAGGCTTTGTCTGACAAGGAGATGTGCAGGGAAAAACAGCACTTCCCTGAAGGTCCAGAGGACTAAATCAGCTTCAGCCAACTTAGCTTGGGCAAGGTCAGAGGGAGAGCAAACTGGACTGGAACTGTGTGAAGAGAGTCAGGAGTTTGGGGCACAGGGGAGAGAGCTGAGAAGGAGGACATTGGGAGTTTTATGCTGAATCACTCCCTCATAGGACAGTGGCCATATTACTCAAAGAGCCCCTTCCCAGAATCCCAGGGAGAAGCAACGGCCCCTCCCTCAGAAATTTAACACCACCAGGCCAGGCCAGAGAAATGCAAATTGAGTTTCAGTGGGATTTCTGGTGGGAGTTGGTAAAACCCTTGCCCCACCCACTGGAAATCTTACCATGTATACCTCGTGGATTTTTCACTCAGCTGAGGGCTACAACCTGAGGCTCATCAGGTAACTGAGACTAATAGCCTGCAGGCAAAAGCTGGAAGAAAACTGAATATTTGCTTGGCCTGCAAATCTAACAAGGAAAGTAAGACTTGACAGTGGTGTTTAATGTGGGTCCTCCCACACTCATCCAAACCCAGTAGAGGGAGCTATAATAAACAGGACACCAACACCCACAGGGAAAATTTGGCAGGCTCCAAAACCCACTGAGACAGCAAAAATGGTGAAACAAAGAAACAACTCCCAAATGAAAGAAGAAGAGAATTCTACAGGAGAAGAAATAAATGAAATGGAATTAAGGAAGTTATCAAAGGTAAGGTTCAGAGTAATGATTATGAAGAAGCTCAACAGCATGAGTAAAGATATGAAAACATTGCAAATCAACCAATTGGAAATGAAACAACCAACCGGAAATGAAGAATGACATAGTAGAAATAAAGAACACATGGGAAGAAATAACCAGCAGAATAGAGGAGGCTGAGGATTGGACCAATAAACTAGAAGAGAGGGTAGAAAAAATCATCCAATCAGAGAACCAAAAAGAAAAAGCAAATAAACAATGCAATCATACCACAGGACTTCAACACCCTGCTGACACCACTGGATAGATCTTCTAGACAAAAAAAAATAAATAAATAACAAGAAAACGTGGGCTCTAAATGAAGCACTAGATCAAATGGATTTAATAGATATCTACAGAGAATTATACCCCAAAATTGCAGAATACACATTCTTCTCAAGGGTACATGGGACATTCTCAAAGATAGACATCATGTTAGGGCACAAATTAAGTGTCTACAGTTCAAGATTTAAATCACATCAAGCATCTTCTCAGATCACAATGACATAAAACTAAAAATCAAACGCAACAAGAACATGCAAAGACATTTGAACACATGGAGGCGAAATAAGATGTTATTGAATACTGAATGGGTTACCATGGAGATCAAGGAAGAAACAAAAAATTTCTGGAAACCAATGAATATGAACACACAACAACACAAAATCTATGGGATGCAGCAAAAGCAGTTCTGACAGGGAAGTTCATAGCACACAGACCTACCTCAAGAAACAAGAAAAATTTCTAATAGACTATCTAACCTCACAATTAAATAACTAGAAAGCAAACAAAAAGAAAACTCCAGAGCAAGTAGAAAGAAGGATAGAGTAAAGATCAGAGCAGAAATAAATGACATGGAGATCAAAAAAATAATTTAAAGGAGTAATGAAACAAAAACCTGGCTCTTTGAAAAGATAAACAAGATTGATGGACCCTTAGCTAGACTCACCAAGAAACAAAGAGAGAACCTAAATACACAGAATCAGTAATGTAAAAGGAGAAATAATAATTGATATCACAGATATACAAAGGATTGTTCACAGATATTATGAACAATTATATGGCAACAAATTCAACAATCTAAGCAAAATGGACAAATTTCTATAAACATATAGTCTTCCAAAACTAAACTGGGAAGAGATAGAAAATTTGAACACACCAATAACAACAAGGGAAATTGAAGATGTAATCAAGACTCTCCCAGCAAACAAAAGCCCACGCACAGACAGATTCACTGGGGAGTTTTACCGAACAATCAAAATAGAACGAATACCCATTCTCCTCAACTTATTTCAAAAAATTCACTAAGAAGGAAGACTTCCGAACTCATTTTATTAGTCCAGTATAATTCTAATTCCAAAACCAGAAAAAAATACTACAAAGAAAGAAAACTACAGGCCAATATCCCTGATGAGCATAGATGCCAAAATCCTGAACAAAATACTAGCAAATCGAATCCAGCAATACATAAAAAAAATTATTCACCATGACCAAGTCAGATTCATCCCAGGGATGCAAGGCTGGTACAATATTTGCAAGTCAATAAATGTGATACACCACATAAACAAAATGAAAGATAAAAATCATATGATCATATCAATAGACTCTGAAAAAGCATTCGACAAAATCCAGCACCCATTTCTTATAAAAATGCTCAGCAATATGGGATTAGAGGGATCAGATCATATCTAGACATAATAAAGGCCATATATGAAAGACCTACAGCCAACATCATACTCAATGGACAAAAACTAAAAGCATTTCCCTTAAGAACAGGAACAAGACTACGATGCCCACTTTCACCACTCTTATTTAACATAGTACTGGAAGTCTTAGCCACAGCAATCAGACAGGAAGAAAAAATAAAAGAGATCCAAATTGGAAAGGAGGAAGTGAAACTGTCATTATTCAAAGATTACATGATATTATACATAGAAAACTCCAAAGACTTCATCAAAAATCTACCAGAGTTAATAAATAAATTTGGCAAAGTAGCTGGATACAAAATTAATGTCAAGAAATCAATGGCATTCTATATACCAATGATAAACTCAGAGAAAGAGAAACTAAAAAAACAATCCCATTTACCATTGCAGCAAAAAAATTAAGATACCTAGGAATAAACTTAATCAAAAAATTAAAGGACCTATTCACAGAAAACTACAGGTCATTAATAAAAGAAATAGAGGAAGATATAAAAAAGTGGACACACATACCTTGTTCATGGATTGGAAGAATTAACATCATTAAAATGCCCATATTACCCAAAGCAATCCAGAGATTCAATGCAATCCCCATTAAAATACATATTTTACAGAACTAGAACAAATACTTCAAAAGTTCACATGGGACCAAAAAAGACCTCAAATAGCCACAGCAATCTTGAAAAAGAAGACCAAAGTTGGAGGGATCACATTACCAGATTTCAGGTTATACTACAAAGCCACTGTAATCAAAACAGCCTGGCACTGGCACAAGAACAGGCATATAGACCAGTGGAACAGAACAGAGAACCCAGAAATGGACCCAAGGCAATATGCTCAATTAATATTTGACAAAGGTGGCAACAGCATACAGTGGAGTAAAGACAGCCTCTTTAATAAAAGGTGTTGGGAACATTGGACAGCTACATGCAAAAAAATGAAACTAGACCAATGACTTACACCATACGCAAGAATGAACTCAAAATGGATAAAAGATTTAAATGTGACTCATGAATCCATAAAAATCCTAGAAGAAACTGTAGGCAACAAAATTTCAGACATCATATGCAGCAGAATTTTCACTGATACATCACCTAAGGCCACAGAAACAAAAGAGAAAATGAACACATGGAACGACATCAAACTGAAAAGCTTCTGCACAGCAAAAGATACAATCATCAAAATGGAAAGGCAACCCACTGTATGGGAGAGCATAATTGTCAATGATATATCAGATAAGGGGTTAATTTCCAATATATATAGAGTGCTCATACAACTCAACAAAAGGAAAAAGAAAGAACCCAATTAAAAAATGGGCAGAGGAGCTAAATAGACACCTCTCTAAACAGGACATATGAAGAAATGCTCAACATCACTAATCATCAGAGAGATGCAAATTAAAACAACAAAGAGGTATCACTTCACACCTGTCAGAATGGCCACCATCAACTAATCATCAAACAACAAGTGTTGGCGAGGGTGTGGACAAAAGGGGATTCTAGTACACTGCTGGTGGGAATGCAGACTGATACAGCCACTATGGCAAACAATATGGTATTTCCTCAAAAAAATAAAAATGTAACTGCCATTTGACCCAGTTTTCCTGCTTCTAGGAATATACCCTAAGAAGCCTGAAACACAAATCAGAAAGAATATATGTACCCCCATTTCGTAGCAGCACTATTTACAATAGCTAAGATCTTGAAACAGCCCAAGTATCCATCAGTAGACAGATGGATAAAAAAGCAGTGGTACATATACACAATGGAGTACTATGCAGCTGTAAGAAAGAAAGATCTCTTATCTTTTGAGACGACATCAAGGGACCTGGAGAGTATTATGTTAAGTGAAATAAGCCAATCAGAGAAAGACAACACATGATCTCACTTATTTGTGTAATATAAAGCACAAAATAAGCTAATGAACAAAACAGATTCAGAGACAGGGTAGTAGGATTCAGGCTGACAAATCTCAGAGGAGAGGGTTGGGGGGCGGGAGGGAAGACATTAACCAATGAACTTACATGCATAACTAATGGACCTAGATTTCAATGCTGTTTGGTGGAGGGGAGAGATCAGAAGAAGGGTGTCAATGGGGGAAAAAGTAGAAGCATCTGTAACAAAAATAAATTCATTAAAAGAAAAACAAAAACAAAACAACAAAAAAAAGTGTATGGTCACATGAATATTAGCAACAACAGCCAAAAGCAAAGGACAAAATTCAGCTCTATGTGACCCACATATCAGCACATCTAAAAGATGCTGAAGCTGAAACTTTAAAAACATAACCGATAAATTAACAAGAGGCGAGATAAAACCAGAAGAGATAGAAAAGGATGAAGTGAAGACAAGTATACCTATGAGGAATAGGCCTCAGAGACGAAATAAAATACCTGCAAAATCGCAGGGTGATAGGCCTCAGCCTCCGGGTCAATGGAAGAACCTAGCGAAGACGACAGGGGGAACTGCACATAGCCCTCGAACACGCCTCGCAGCCATGGCCAACAGAAGAAATCTCATGGCACAGGATGGAAAAGGCTACCAGGCTTGTGAGAAATGTAAAATGCTTACTGAACAATTTAGATATGAAACACCACCGGACCCTTACAGGCGGGATGCATTTATTTTGTGGTGCAGATTGACTTTATAGGACCATTGGAATCCGGATTTCAACAAAAATATGCTCGCGGGATGGCAGATGTGCACCCGGGAAAAGGTGTGGCTCTGGGAAGGGACATCCAGGTGACATGCAGCTGTGAGAGCACAGCAGGGCGGTGCAGCCTCTGGGGCAGCTGGAGCAGCAGGGACTGGTCAGGCTCCCGTTCGCAGAGCTGGGGGGGGGGGGGGTGGAGGCAGGACTGGATGGGCAATGGGACTTTCATTGCCATCAACCCCCGCAGCGGGCAATAGTGGAAGATGTCACGGATGCTAAAAAGGACTGAAAGTTATTGACTCAGCCGAAGCTGGCAAGAGACATTAGACTGGGCTGTATCCCTCTTAAATCAGAGAGAAAGGTGAGGGGGCGAAGCAGCACACGGCTATTTAGAACAAGATCCTAGTCAGATACAAACAGAAAGAAAGAACTCCACGCCCTGTGCCTTACGAGTGACCAGGGAGGACCACAGGGATGTCCGCAGGAAACAATAGGCAGCGGAGAGGGAACCATCACTGGACAGCAGAAGGAGCAGGACAATTACAGCTGCAGGTTGAACACCTCACCCCAAAGAGGAAGGAGATACTTTCCCTTGGTTAGGAGTGTATGTGCTGCTGGCGATACTGTCGTTAGCAATAGCAAATTGCCAATCAGGCTTATAGACAAGGATAGGAGGAGAGTTTTCATAGCTGTAACGCCCCTGCTTCCATACTGATACATATTTTGCCTTTAAGGCCCAACATGGAACCCACACAAGGACACCGATTTTTCCACAGGAGCAGAGAAGGCACAGGGATGAGACGCCAGGAAAACACAAGCATCACAGATGATGTCATACAGATGCTTCAGATGAGGAAATAAATATCCGAGGATGTAGAAGCATTGAAGCGTGTTAATTTTACAATCAATGGCCTCAAACTATTCTCATATGAAAAATTAGAATTAAGTATGTGCAATCTACCAGGGACAGTGAGCACACACAGACAATGTAACATGGGTAGATTCACAACCAGTCAAGAGCCATCCAACAAAACATCCACATTTTAAACAGAACTTACACAGACGTATCACAAAATCGGACACAACTGAAAACACATGCGGATACTTTGCACAGAACAGTTCACACAGTGCTGGCCCACAGGAAGGAGCAGCTGCTCTCCTGCTCCTGCAGGTGTCCCCACCGGGCCTCGCAGGGCCTTACAGTGACTGTGCGCAGGACCTGGGCCCACGCGAGTCCTTTCAGAATCACAGGTGATGGTCCACCCCACGTGTTCTCTTCGCTGTGGACAGGAGTCAGGGACCCCATCCCCAATCTAATAGTGATAACTGTAGGAATATATTTGATAATATGTGCTATTAAATTCTTATGCTTGGGAAAATGTGGTTTAGGAAAACCTACCAAACAGTTGTGTGTGTGTTTTGTGTTTTTTTTTAACATTTTGCTTCTTTGCATTTTCACAATTGCCTCTGGAAGGCTTTGCCTGAACATTGTATGTGAGGAGGGGCAGAAGGAACCGGTCATAAACGTAATGCTCGCAGAGTCGTGGCTTTAGCATGTTACCTGCATGAAGAAAAGAATTCAAAATATATTGATTCTTTTAATGTTGTAATGAGATTAAATAATGCATCCACTGAAAACTATGATGCAGGGAACAGATCCACCACTCGTGATCCACTGTGACCACTGCTCTGCAAACAGATCCACTGTCAATGAACAGGCTGTCACCGAATCACATACACCAGGTGATAGTTTTCCAGTGGGCACCTGGGAAAACATGGAGAACTTGGAAAGGAACAAAACTCCTACCACGGGCTGGAAAGAATTAGTACATACCTCCTGGAATTCTGTAGCTAGCCCCAAGCATTAATCAGTCTTATTATAATCATTCTAATTGACAGAAAAGAGAAACCCATCTCATCACAAACATTAGCTATTATATAAGCTTACAAATGGTGTGATGAAACCTTTCATTCAAAAGCATGTACTACAGGGTGGTGGCACCCCTTTTGTTTTGAAGAGTGTGATACACAATTTTTCTCTTTATCATAATGGAAATACAAAAGATGATTTTGGAATGATTATTTCGATTGTTTTGGAATGGCTCCCTCATTGCAAACACCTCGGGAGTCAGGAGTGGCATGTGGACAGCAGAGTCAGAATCACTGACTCAGCTTTAGCTTGAACCTTATCGTCTGAACACACAGAAGTCTGGACCAAAGCCAAGTTCTGGGCTGCAGCCAAGGGAGGAGGCCACAGTTGCAGGTGACATGGATGACTAGGCACCTCCATGGACATTGCCAAATATTCTGATTTGAGACTTCGAGGACTAATCTCAGAGGCCACAAGCGTAGCGAACAGGTACAGGTGAGGGAGACACCTTCACAAGGACAGGGACACTTGCTGTTCACCCTCCTGTGAATGAGCCCTGCTAACAGCTCGCGTGTCTGGCTCGGTGGTCGCTGTTGATTACCCAGGGACCTCGCTGTCTCGAGCTGGTTCAGTCTTCCTTGCAAGACACGGACCCCTGGATGCAGAGGCTTCCAGGACTCTGAGTGACCAGCGACCACTGCTCTGCAAATAGCCCAGAGGAGAGGACATTTAGGACTCATGGACTTTTGGGTTGTTAACCCACAATACTTGTGTGTGTTCTGATGTATCTATAATCTGGATCAATCCTGTAGGGAATAAAGGCAAAATCACCTGTGCGGGCTCACTGCTGTTAATTGGTGTCAGGAACCTAGAGGGCCAAGTGCCCATCTAGGGTCCCAGCCTCTATCTGACACCCTGATACTATCCAGGGGTCAGGACATTGAGTGACTTGTAGCATATAGTCCCAGCCAGAGCCAGGGGACATGCAGTCAGAGCCCTGAGGGTCCCTGAGCATCTTCTGTGGGAGGTAGGACAGCGGGACCCCTCCCTGGGCACCGCTGCACGTCTTTCTGGGAGAAATGTTCTCCCTGCGCCACAGGGCAGGTTCAGCCTCTCTGTTGGCTCCTCTGGTGAGGAGAAAACCGCCACCTAATGCGAAGCATCAAAGCAAGTAGATGGCGAGGTTCTTACCCATCTCTGCTCTCTGCTCTCCCTTGGACGCTCCTGC
Organism: Molossus molossus; assembly: GCF_014108415.1. Taxonomy (NCBI): domain Eukaryota; kingdom Metazoa; phylum Chordata; class Mammalia; order Chiroptera; family Molossidae; genus Molossus; species Molossus molossus. The sequence goes on along the minus strand of NW_023425351.1, from coordinate 5,157,491 downwards.
GGTACTTATTGCGAACAGTTTGTCAGTGTGGCTGAAAAGTACTGATTGTATGGTATGAAGAACAGGTCATTTTATTATACTCTGTTAACCTAGAATATATTAGACTGGTGCTTCATCTAAATGTTTTGAATTGTATACTGTATCTTGACGAATTTTACTACCATATGTTATGTAATAAATGTGTACTTTGTACTTTCAGAAGCTACTGCTAACTTTATAAGTTGGTTTTCAAGGCGTTGATAATGAATATGTATGAAGTCCATTATTTCTATTAAATAAAATACCATACTCCAAGAATTAACAATCAAATAAAAAATCACAGCATTTTGATGTGGGCCAGGCACGTGCTCACTGGATCGCCTTGATTCTACAAGTTGGTCCTGTAGCCCTCTGATGTCAGCACTGTGAGGGGCCCATTGAGGGAGGAGCTAGAGAAGGGGGCTGGGCGGCTTGCCTGGCTCACACCCCCGCAAGGGGCGGAGCTGTCAGTCAGGAAGCACCTGTCCCCAGGGCTGGTTAGAGGCTGAGGTCTGGGGGAAGTGCTGAGGATGAGTAGGAATTCGCAAAGTCAGCAAAGGGCAGTTGGGTGATCTCGGGGGAGGCAGAGCTGCGCCCCACCCGAGGTGAGCGCTAGACCGCGGCTGGCTGGGAACTGTTGGGGGGCTGGCCTCTCTGGGGCCCAGGAGCACGTGCGTCTGCGAGCGGTGAGCCTGGGTGAAGGTTAGTACCTGGAATCGACCCCAGGCTTCTTCATTAACTAGGCTTCACATAAACCCAGGTGCTGTCGCCGATCGGGGTGCAGTGAGGATTATGGAAACGATCACGTTTGACCGGAGCAAGTTCCTCTCATCTCAGTGATACCCTTTCTCTGAGATGAGTTTCCCCTCCGGGCTGGTCCTGCACTTGGGAAGTGCGATCAGCAGGGGGCGCTGGGGATGAATGAGTCCACTTAGCAGAAGGCAGTCTGTCCTCACTGGGCTCCCTTCCTTCACATCTCCCCAGAGGCGGCCTGGAGGACACCGCGTGGCGTTTGTGTCACTTCCCCAATTCCGGACCACTGACTGCAGGGCCCACAGCTTCCTGCGTGCCGGCTGCAGAATGACCCGGGACCCCTGTTTATACCCTGGAGCCAGGGCGGAAGGAGCTGCAAAAGGCCACGACCTAGTGAAGATCCCCCCTGAGCTTTGGGGATTGCTTCTTTTACTTAAACAAACTTATGTAAGAAGGAAACTCTATTCCCTTGCTCTAAGTGGCAAACAGACATAATTTGCTTTAAGGTCAATATAAACAAAAAAACAAGGTCACTTAAGCTAGTTAGATACTGTCATCTTCCGAAGGTGAAGTCCTCGGCTTGTTTGAAAAACTGTCGATGAGTAAATTTTAGAGAGGTGTCAAAGACATAATAGTACCAAATGGAGACTTTTCCTTAAAGATTTCAGCCCAGTTGAAGGAAATCGAAGAAGGAGCCTTATTTACTCTGTATGTGGGTGTTATTTAGTGCCGTAGCTGCAATCACCTCAAATGAGCTTATTTGTTATCAGGGGTGACGCCTACACACCGAAGCAATGAAATAATGTTGCTCACTCTCTCTTTCTCTTTCTCCCCTTCACTTTTATTGTCTCTTCTGGTAGCCGGAGGGAGAAGAAACCAGTGACGTCCTTAGAATCCACACAATATCCTGATGCTATCAATATAACACCATGTTTGCTTAGGTTCAATAACTATACACGTTAATTGAATATATAAATAAGTGAAACTATAAAATATGAATGAGCTGCAAACTTAAATCTCACAGCGGGCATTCAAATGATAAAATGCATACACCAAGGTCAACATCACTCGAAGGACAGTTCAGGTTCAGCCATGTCTCCGTGATGAATGCACCAGCCTGAGAAGTCATCTTTCTGGTATTTAAGACACATTTAATCACCGAATTTGGGAGACAGCTTTCAGTACCTCAACGTCCAGGAAAAAATATTAAGCAATCATGGTTTATCAGTGATGACCAATAAAAGTGGAAAGCTAACTTCAGCCCTAAATGTCATTATTAAGATGGGCTGAGTGACCTCCAGTATTCTTTAAAGACTGATGGCCTTGAATGCTTGGGATTGTGAGAGAAATGAGTTTTGAAGATAAAATAGGAAATAGTCTGTCACTGTAAAGATGCACAGAGGTACTCTCTCACCTGAACAGAGACCAAAGTCTATCTGCTTTTATTGATCAAAGTGAATAATGTAGACTGCATTTTAAAAACGAATGGCCAGTGTAGCCTGTCAACAGTGCTCGGCTTCGGCACATCTGGAACTCCCTGGGCTGCTCTTCCCCGTGCCACTCTCAAAGGGGTGCTACTTCAAGAGTGTTCACATCTACAGTTTAAGAGGTTTCACAGGAAAAAAAGAGAATGGAATGACTTTTGCTGAGCAAAACCTACTGCTTCATCTAACACTTGCAGCAACCCTGGGAAGGTTGTTGTTATTCAGATTGTACAGATAAGAAAGGTAATGTTCACATTTTATGTAATTAGCCCAAGGTAATGATTGGCAGAGCTAGATACAAATTCAGGCTTTTATAAGCTCCAAATTTTGATGTATTTTTTATTCTATAATGCCTGTTCAAATCAAAGGTTTGATGATACCAGCATCAATTGGTAACATAGCTGTGTTTCTATGTACCTGGCATCCATCTGCTTCCTTCTCTTCTGGCAATAACACCCTAAATTTCTTTGGAACTAGGGGTCTCACAATTGTAGTCAGATGCTTCAGATGGCGGTGACCCCACCCCTTGAAACAGACATGGCACATGGCCAAGCTTGTCCAATCAGTTCACTCCATCTCCATGAAGACTAAAGTTTGCTACAAAAAGTTAGCTACTCCTCCCCTTGAGAAATGAAGTCTCACTTTCCTCCTGCGGAACCCGAGTGCAGCCCGACCACAGACACCGCAGAATCCTTAGGGGGTCCCAGACAGCCCTGCAGCCTCGCTGGAGTCCTGGCCACCCCCTTGGACCACTGCCCGGCCTTCAGCGGATACTGTGGAAGCCACTATGGGAGGGCATCTGCACTTCGGATGGTGGGGAAAACACTGCAGAGAGCTAATGATATTCATCATTAAGGGACATTTTCTTAAACTGGTTACTCATCATTCTTCATGTTGATAAAGAGTCTCTACTTTTAAAAGTTAATAAATGACTTATTTAAAGAGTAAGTTTGGGAAGTGCCTCAGGTCTATGTTGTGAGGTTTGTAAGCAGGTGGACAGGCCTGGCTATGGGGCCCGGCTCTGCCGCGGTGCTGCCAAGTGGGTGAGGACGCCACCTGTAAAGTGAACTGTGGTGTCCCTGAAGCCAGGTGTGTGCAGCCTTGACTACGTCACATAACTTCTGTAAACCTTGGTGTCCTCTCTCATACGTGGGGATAATCGGAGTGCCCCCACCTCAGAGTTGTTGTGATGATGATACATCAAACAGTTAATACTAGAGGACCTGTCATATATATGTGCTATGCATGTTATTGGTGACAATGATGACGACCACCGTTATCACTTATGTCACTTGTATTATCTACTATAATTCTGAAATGATATATTGGATTTGAATTTGAATAAGTAAACTATATTGGTAATGATAAAGGCAAACAAGTGATTTCAGTAAATTATCTGTGGTCACTACCAGGAATAGATTATAAGTCTGGTAAATATTATCTGTATTTAACAAATAGTATTCTTTTAAAATTTAAGAGTGTATATATATTTAACCAAACATTCTTAATATTTCGAGGAAGAGATTCATTAGGATCATTTTACACCATTAAAAACACAATATTTCCTGGCACACACTCTGTTGACTCTATTCAATTAACTCAGGTTTTATTGTTTAGATATAAGAAAAATGTTACTTTTTTTCTAGTGTATTTCTAACTGAGCTTTAGAAGGAATAAGTTATTTTCACCTGTCTGCTAGTAGAAACATATGATTAGAAACCTACTCAATCCAGCCCTGGCCGGTTTGGCTCAGCGGTTAGAGCATCAGCCTGTGGTCCAGAGAGACCTAGGTTTGGTTCCTGCTAAGGGCATGTACCTCGGTTGCAGTTTGTCCCCGGCCCTGGTTGGTCGTGTGGGTGGCGGCCACTCGATGTATCTCTTTCACGTCGATGTCTCTCTCTCTGTTTCTCTCTCTCCCTCCCACTGTACCTGAACAAAAAATGTCCTCGGGTGAAGATTAAAAAAAAAAGAAAAAGAAATCTACTCAATCCATAGAAAAATTACATTAATAACATTTATGGCAACTGCATTTGCCTATAGTATTATTTTCACACTTGTTTTTATACTTTTTACTTTATGTTTAAATTCATCATCTTAAGAGGCTGACCCTTATTTTCATATTTATTGCTATCTAGATATTTATACTCTATGTTTATTTAAAAATAGCAATGATATACTCTTGGATATGAAAAGCAAATTAAATATGATTGCAAAAGATGTAATGAGTTGTGTTTTTTTTTTTCCTTTCAGGAGCAAAGAAATATCCAGCCAAGTGGAGAGAGGCATTTACATTTGAGTCTTCTTAATATACATTGTAGAAAATCAATACAATAGATATATGACCTTTCCCAATAGACTGAAATCAAAAGGTATAAAACCTTAAGAACTATAATGAGCTGGTTTACATCAAGGAGGAAGTCTTAGTTTACATTTACCTGATAGCTAAGGAGGAATAACTTGCTTATTTCTTCCCTTTACTCTTTGGTAGAGCCCAATATATCTGTCACCTTTCTGCATTTTTTATTTTAGTTTTACTTATTTTCCCCTTTCACTCTGCAAAATGATACGGTAGAAAGAACATTGATTTGGGAGTCAGAATTCTCCAGTGTAACTCTGTACTCTATTGTCAATTATCTATGCCACCTGGTTTGACTTACTCAACTTTTCTGAGTCTCAGCTTCTTTATCCTCAGAAGTGTGTGAACTGTAAATTTTATTTATTATTTTTCCTTTATTGACTGTAGAGAGAGAGAGGAAGGGAGAGGGAGAGAGAGACAGAAACATCGATGAGCAAGAACATTGACTGGTCGCCTCCTGCACGCCCCCTCTCGGGATTTGGCCCACAACCTGGGCATGTGTCCTGACTGGGAATCAAACTGGCGACCTCTTGGTGCATGGGTCAAAGCTCAACCACTGAACCACACTGGCCGGGCTGAACTCTAAATTTTTTTAGATGCAATATACATTTTGGTAATATTGTATGGGTAGTAAGGAGCATAGACAGCTGAGGCTTATGCCCTGAGACACACAATCGGGAAATGTTATGTTGCGTCCAGTCAACCACGGGCAGGTCTCCGGGTCAGCAAGGATGCAGCTGTTCAGGGGATAGAGGTGTGAACTGTGCTTCCTACAGATCCAGTGGTATAACTGAGTCAGACTTCTCACTTCAGAAAACTCCACTTTCTGACTGGAAGAAAAACTATCAAAGAGGGCTATGTATATGTGTGTACGTGAATGTGAGCGTGTGAGTGTGTGTGTGTGCATCCACTCTCTCATTTCATCACCTGAAAGCCTACTGGGAGCAGGCAAAGCCCTGCGTGCTGGGGTACAGGGATCACCAGTGCACCTTCTGCTCTCTTCCCTGAGCTGCTCAGAGCCTAGTGGGTGTGACAATGTAGTGAGTGAGCAACTGTGGTTTAGTGTAGGAAGTCCTATTGCAGTGAGCGACGGACACTAAAGCAGCTCAGGTGAGAGGCACCAGGCTCAGCCTTGGAGGGTGATTTCAGAAGGTTTCTCTCAGGAGATCGTAACGAGAAGCAGGATAGGAAAGAGCCTGGCGGTAGAGGGACCAGCCTTTGCAAATGCCCGAACATGAGAGCAAGCCTGTGGGGACAGATCACTAAGGGTCACACAGGCACAATGACGGCATTGCACTGATTCAGAGTTATATACAGTGGTCTTTCCCACCGGGAGTCCAAAAAGGGCACAAGCTAGTTGCAACAGCTCTCTGGAGCGACTGCTTCAGAAAAACGGGCCCAGTTCCTTTCAGCCCCACTTTATTCTCCTTCAGGGCCCTGTTGTCTCTGGTGTATCTTCTGTCCTCTGCCTCCCAGGTAGAGTGTGCACCTGGGGACCTTACTTTGCTCTTTGTGTGTATTTTCTATCATTCTCTGAAAGTTATTGAACCAATAAATTACTGTCATGAGGTAATGGCTGATTATGATTAGATTATTTCATTTCCTTTTCAAGGGGCTTTGGGTTTTAAAAACAATTATGCCCTGGCTGGTGAGGCTCAGTTGGCTGGGCACTGTCCCGCGGGAGGAGAGGCTGCCAGTTCAATTCCCAGTCCGGAGGGGTGGGCAGGAGGCAGCCGATCCATGTTCCACTCTCACACTGATGCTTCTCTCTCCTCCCTCTCCCTTCCTCTCTCTTTAATAATCAATAAAAATATTTAAAAAATAAAAACAATTATGATTATAACAAATTTTTAGAAGTGTCTCCCATTTTTTATGGTCTTGACTAGTCCTTGCTCATAAGCTTACCTAATTTTCACACACTTTAAATTGAAACTCGGATGGTATTTGGAATCTTCTTTTGGTCACATAAAGCTAGGAAGGTATCCCTTTGTCTCAGTAGTGGCTTAACCTGGTGGATGAGTGGACGTGGAATTCCAGGACACAGGCGGCAGGGAGGCACACTGAGTGAGGTACAGCATCGGACGCTGAGGGGAAACTGGCCAGTGTCCTTCGATGACACCTCAGTGACAGCTGCCTGTCCCTCTACCTGTGTGAGGGCACAATGGACAGGAAGTGAACTCTACACGTACCAATGACATCTCACTGATTAACTTGTGTCCTTTCTTTTCCCGTGGGACCATACAACCAGACTTTTCTGGGCTCCTTTGGTAACCTGCTTGTGACAATTAAACACAAGACGACATATTAAGCACCTAGCACTGCACCTGACATGTACCAGGTACTCAATAAGCATTCGTTCTTCTCTTTTACACACGGACTCACAGTGACACACCACCGCCTGCAGATCTACGTGACAGTGATGAGGATGTCCGACTCGGGTCAGACAGACCAGACTTGACTTTTGGTCTCACTGCTGAGCCTCAAACACACCCGCTCTGCTCCTGCCTTCCCACGTCTGCCGTGCACTTCGGGTTGGTTCGGCCTCTGCTCACCCCGCCGCCGCTCACCCCGCCGCCGCTCACCCCGCCTCCATCTCCTGGTGTGTGCTGGGCCTCACTGGCCCGAGCTCTGTCTGTCCCACTTCCCTTAATGCTGTTACTTCCCTCCCTCTCCCCCAGCTCTCTGGATCCCACATACCGATTCTACTTTTCCATTAACTTACAATTTCCACACTTAATATATGTTGTTATCAGTATTGGGGTTTGGAATTTTTTTTATTTGTTTGTTTTTTATCTGATTTTCCCCAATAGAATGCAAGTATTTCAAGGACAAAGTCCTTCTCTGTTTTATTCATGGATGTATCCCTGGTGTTTAGGCCTGTTCCTGGCACAGAGGAACGAACATATGCTTGAACACCGTGGAAATTAACTGAGATCATGAAGATCTTGACAACCAGTGAAAGCTTAAGAAATGTTATAAAAGATATAAAGGAAAACCCAAGATGTCTTTCTGGACAATGGAGAATTTTTCATGTTGTTATGGACTGAATATGTGTGGACCCCCAAAATTCATAGGTTGAAACCCTAACCTCCACTGTGATTTTATTTTGATTAAGTGAGTAACTAGATGAAGTCATGGGGCAGAGCCACGATCTGATAGAACTAGTGTCCTGACATGGAGAGACACTGAGGAGCTCAGGTGCCTCTCGTGAAGGGCCATCCCCAAGCCAAGAAGAGTCCTTACCAGAAACCAGAGCCTGGACTGTGGACTTCCAACCTGCAGACCTGTGAGGAAATACATTTCTTTTGGCTAAGCTGCCTAGTCTGGGTTTGTTATAGCAGCATGAGACAACAAATATGTACACGTTTAATATTTTTGTATATTTTTGCACAAAAGTCCTCTTCAACCACAACAAAAGTGACCAGAAAAAGAGGAGAGAAGAGAACAATCATAATAGAAGAGAACAAAACACTAGGAGAGAAGAAAGGGGGGAAGAAATATTACGAAAGGGCAGAGGTGAAAGAAATAACATAAGGACACAGAATAGGGGGATGAAAATTGTATAAAAGAATAGAGGAGGAAAAAATTGTGAAAAGGAAAATAAAGCAGAAATAGAAAGGCAGAAAGTTAGAAAAGGAATAAAGAGGCTTAAGTTGGAGAGAAAAAAGAGAATTAGAAAAAGGAAAGAAAACACTAAAATAATGTTAAATCAATAAAAAAGCAAGAAAAAGAAAATACCCCCCCCCCAAAAAAGTGAAGTGGCATTTTTCTAAAACAAATAAAGAAGAGTGAAGTGGCCTTGGTCTCAGCAGAGTTTCAGGGCCTCCGGGAGCTCCCTTTGGATCCCGCTGTCCTGAGGTGCCAGCCACAGTCAGAACCTGCCCTCTGGCTCAGCAACCTGTTTGGAGCGCCAAGCTCCCCATCGTCCGAGTCTGTGTCCACAGCCCTGGCTGCACAGGAGAGGCCAAGGGGCACTCTGCAGCCAGTTTGTCCCCTGGGGCCCAGGGCAGGGTCAGCCAACTTCCCCAGGTCCCCGGGGCTCCGCCTCCATCCACCGGTACTGCAGCCGTCAGTCTCAGTCACTGAAGAGTCTGGTTCTGAAAGGGTCTCCCCTGAGGTGGGGGCAGTTGCTATTCACTTTTCAAGGAGTGTGGGGCGTTTCTCTGCCCCAGAGCTGGAGTTACTCATCTGAGAGAGATCCAGAATAGTCCCCTGCCCTCGGCCTTCTCCCAGGGAAAAATAAAAATTGAAACAGGGAAACTATAATACAAAACTCAAATCTGAAATAAACAAACACTCAAACAACTACTCAGAGATATTAAAAGCCCAGTTATAATCGGATATTAGGCAGAGAACGCAGGAAGAGAATTAGCAGGAAGAGGGGACAGGACCAGGAAGGGGAGAGGAGGAGGAAGAAGAGCAGCAGCATAAGAGTTGACTGAGCCCCCCACCCCCAAATAAATTGAAGAATATGTTACGATGTGCCCAGGGATGAGAAGTACTTGTTATGAACTACGTTATAGAGAACTTCTATATGCCCATCGTGAGAGTTTGAATTCTACATGTATTTCCACAGCAGTTTGACATTATCTACTAAAGTTAAAGATGTCATGCTCTACGCTCAGCATTTGTGTAGCTCTAGCATTGGCATGTCCTGAACAAAGATCCATAAACCATAACCTATCGGCCAAATCTGATCCACTGCCTGATTTTGTAAATAAAGATTTATTGGAACCCAACTGTGTCCATTAATTTATATGTGGTCCATGCACGACTGTTTTTGTGTAAAATAAAAGATTTGAGATTATTGAAAATGGTGGCCATATAGGCACCTTCTCCCAGGACCAGACTGAAAATAAAACTAATTAGGGAACATGCACTTGGAATTACCAACTGAGGTCCAGCGAAGAGGAGACAGCAGGGAGGGGCAGAAACCACTGGAGTCTGCTGATCCCACTGGGCTGCAGACGAGGATCTCTGCCCAGCCGAGGGCTTTCCTTCTCTAATGTTATATGTTCTCTTCTATGTTTTATAAAGTTTTAAAATTTTGCCCCTTAAACTTAAGTCCCTCATCTATTTGAAATTGGTTTTTGTATATAATGTGAGATAACCATACTAACTTTATCCGTGGTTAACCAATTGTTTCTGCACCACTTACTGATATGTTCTTTCTTATTTCTCACTAATTTGCTGGCAGGTCCTTCAAATATAATGTTTCCATATGTGAGCACATTTTTGTGACTCTCTATTCTGTCATATCAGTCTATGGGTCTACTCTTGAATCAATATTGCACTATCTTAATTACTAAAAACTTTGTGATAGGTATTGCTAGCTAGAGCATGAAGTCAGTCCTTCTTGGCCATTCTGTCCACCAAGTTAATATTTTTTATTGTTGACACTATTACAAATGTCCTCCATCCCCTCCCCTTTTTCACCTCCACCCAGCACCACCCCCTTCACCTCACTGTTGTCTGTGTATATGGGCTAAATTCTTTACATTTAAAACCTGTTCGTTGATGCTATGACAAAGTACTATTAAGATATTAATTGAAATTACAATAAATATATTATTTGGGAAGAGCTGGCACAAATATGTACTATTGCATTTGTCAATTTTCTTGCCACAATGTTACCATTATCCTTTTCTCTTCTGATTTTCTTTTTTTCTTTAATCCTCACCTGAGGATGCTTTTCTCCATTTATCTTCAGATAGAGTGTGTGTGGGGGGCGGGGGAAAACATCAATTGGTTGCACACCCTGACCAGGGTGGAGACAAACTGCAGCAGAGGTATATACCCTTGACCAGAATCGAACCCACGACTCTTCGGTCCTCAGGCCAAAGCTCTAATGGCTGAGCCAAACCGGCCAGGGCTCTTCTGCTTATTTTTAATGTAATTTCGATTGTATCTTTGAAGGTTTCATTAAATTAATTTCTTAGAATAAGTAATAAAGATATATTGCATTCTAAATTATTAAAATTAAATTATATAGCATATGAGAAATAATGGTTAATGGTAATCAGAAGGTTAATTAAGGTGAAATTAATTTGCATGAATTGTAAGCATTCAGAAAAGAAATGATAGTTTGAGGTTTTAGAAATTAGAACATTGAACCTTCCCAGACACCATAAACTTGGTTTTGTCAATTTCAACTTTTTGATACTGATTTGCTTCTCATTTCTTAACCAATTAAATTAAACACTAACCATCTCTATCCTTATTATTTATTTATTTATTTATTTATTTATTTATTTATTTATTTATTTATTTTTAATCCTCACCCAAGGATATTTTTTTTTTCCTCTTTATCTTCAGATAGAATGGGGAGGGAGGGAGACAGAGAGAGAGAGAGGGAGATTTGAGAGAGACACATCGAATGGTTGCCTCCCCCAGGACCCTGACCAAGGCCAGGGATGAACTGCAACTGAGGTACATGCCCTTGACTGAAATTGAACTGTGACTCTGGTCCATGGACCAACACTCTAAACGCTGAGCAAACCAGCCAGGGCTATTTATTGTTTTTACTATGACTAGCCAATTAGCTCCAAAAATGTGAGAGATTGTTAATGGTATTTAGTTCAAGTAACATGTTGAATAAATTTTAATAGATACGGTTTATGTTTGAAAAAATATGATTTATGCTTGAAAAAATAACAATAATAAACTCCAACTTTCTTACAGTGAAGTGGGAAAACAATACATTTTCAATACATTTCTTACTGATTTATCTGCATTACTTAGGAGACCATCAGCTCTTTTGTTCTTTAACTTTTTCAACTGTAGACATTGCATCTCTTTTTTGATTATAATTAGTCATTAATGGGGATATAAAGCAGCTTCTGTACAAATACCTTTGGTATGTCATTTCACTTGTCAAATTTCTTCCTCAAATCTAACACTAAACATTTGATCCACACCTAAAAATAGTAATGCAACGTAAAGGCACTGTGGTCAGAGCTGTGAAGAGTCACATGACCTGAGGTGGCCTCTGACAGGCACTGACTTGAGCATCACCGTGACTGCACACCGACCTCTTTGCTATTGAATACTGGGGCAGACTTTCAGACTCTGGGCGCTTTGGACCATTACATTGCCCTAAATATTAGGACTAGTGGGGGCAAAGCAGTGGTGGGCAGAACATCTCGCTCCTCAAACCTTGACGGAATTAGAAGACAATGCCCAGAGCAAGTGTGAAAACTGTCCCCGTGAAGTCTCCCAATGTTGATTATATAACATTTAACTCTAGAAGGAGAATTTGATTGAAAGTATGGTTTAGAAAGGTGGATAATAAGAATTTTCATTCAACTGGATCATTCAGAGAGACACAAGGGTAGAAGGACCTGTATGAACATGTTTAAGGTTATACGAGCTTGCCTGATTAGAGAGAGTAAAAGATGATGTTGCAAGGTATAATATTAATGAAACAAATAAAAGTTCTCATTATAAAAGTGCTAATCAGACAAAGGTAAAGAAAAACATGTTTGAAGTAGAAATTCGGTAGAAGGTTGGAAGATAAAGAATCCTCTCGGTCCTGTATTTCTCAGCCTTGGCATGACTGATATTTGGGGCTGGATATTCTTTTTGTTGGACGGAGATTTTCATAAAAAATGTGATCATGGCCCCTGATTTGATTCAGCAAAGCAGTATAATTACATTGTCAGGATGATATAATCCCTAATCATTGATCTGTGAACACTGTGCTGTGGTTATATTAGATGGGCGGTGAGGGCGAAGAGGTGGGCAGAACAGCTCGATCCTCAAACCTTGACAAAAAAATCAATAAATAATGTCTAAAACTGATAAGCAAAAAACACTGGTTTAAGTATATCATTTAGAAAATGAAGAACCCCTAGCTGGGTTATGTGGAACATGGGTGAAGCTAGGCAGAAAGAAGTTAGTCAGGGTCTCATGGGACTCATGGATGTTTTTTATTATATGCTTTTAAGAACCATTTGGGGAAAGAAAGAAAAAAAATGTATATATATATACATATATATAACTTATATTAAAAATAAAAATGCAGCCCTGGCCTGTGTGGGTCAGTTGGTTGCAGCAACGTTGCATGCACTGAAAGTTGTAGGTTCAATTCCCAGTCTAAGTACATGCCCACATTGCAGGTTCTGTCTCTGGTAAGGGCACGAGAAAGGGGGGCGATCAATTAATGTTTCTCTTTCACATCGATGTTTCTCTCTCTCTCTTCCTATCTAAAATCAATAAAAACATACCTTCGGTTGAGGATTAAAAAATATTAAAATTTTTAAAAATGCAAACAAAAGCAACATGTATTATATTTTAAAATATCACATAAAATAAGTGAAGGACCACAGAAGACATAGAATCTCACCCACCCAGATATGACCAATGTTAATATCTTGAAATAGTTTCTTCTTGTCAAATTCTAAAAAATGAATTAAAGTACTTTTAAATACTAAAAAAAAAAAAACACATTACAAGAAATTTTTTATCTGAAACTACCAACCTAAGACAAAATACAGCCTGTAGTCATCCATTTTTAACTAAACAAACATTTTTAATCAAAATTTTTTAATTTACTTTGGTACCGGCACAATAATCTGATTATTATTTAATAGGAAAGAGTAAAGGGAAAACTAACTCATTTAACATTCCAGCTATATTTTCCTGTGACTGGTCAGGGAAGGGTCTGGACAAAGGCAGTCTAGACACATGCCCAGTGAGGTCTCAGTGAGGCAGGAGGTACCCACCTGTCTTGGGAGGTGTCTACCTGTCTGTCACACCTGGGACGGAGTCAGTGGCCAAAACAGCCATGGACGCTGCGACCCTAAACCTGAATATTTAATCTCCTAGATGAGGGAGCTCTCCCCGTCTGCCCTCTCTTTGCCACTGGAGCCAGAAACCTGGCTTTCAGGCTCCCGTGCCCTGAATCCACCTCGTGGCCCACAGCCACGTGGGACCCACACAATGGATCGGTGGACGGAATCTGGACTAATCCGAATCTGGACCCAGCTGCACCATGGAGCGGTCACTTTGGACTTTGGCCTTATTTCTGACCTTGCTAAACCCACAACTGCCCCTCTTCCAGGACCGAACTGGGGGACATGGAACTTTACAACCCCGGAGGTATCATTCCACGCCAATAAGAACTTCCATTCTCCTGTGCAGGTCTGAGAATATTAATTTTCTAAAGATGCCGCAGGAACCCTCTGCCCACGAATGCCGGAGGCATCTGGCCCCGCCTCCCTCTGGCAACAATTTGGTTACATCTTTACTAACAGAGTAGAGAGACGAGGCAGTTTTCCAAACTACTATTGCTTTAATTATCTCATTATTTTAGAAAGAAGCGGCTTTTGGTCTCAGTTTTCCAAACAATTGGCCTTATTTAGAAGTTTAAGTATTTTTGAAAACAGAAATTTATCCAAAAAATTGTTTCAAAAGAATTTTCGGCCCTGGCTGGTTTGGCTTAGTGGTTGGAGCCTCGACCCACGGACCAGAGAGTCCCGGGTTCGGTTTCCACTAAGGGCATGTACCTCGGTTGCAGTTTGTCCCCGCCCCGGTTGGGATTGTGTGGGTGGCAACCAGTCGATGTGTCTTCCTCATATCAATGTATCTCGCCCTCTCTCCCTCCCGCTCTATTTGAAGATAAATGCACAAATGTCCTCAGGTGAAGATTTAAAAAAAAAAAAAAATTGTATTGTTTTCCCTGTCTAAGCATGAATGATTTCATTTCTCTGAACTGTTTCAATGAACAAAAAATATCAAAAACACAATTCAGCTTTGATACCTCACATATAAATTCAGAGAAACTTAACATAGTAAAGATAAAACTGGGGGAACTGCCTCTGGAAAGGTAGAATTGGTACAATAAAGTTAAGGTTATCACTGAGTTCTGTTTAGTTTAAAAGTTTCAAACTAATGTATAATTCAACTGATGTATACTGGATTCCTTCCATATCTCAGACTTTGTCCTTGATGTGTTCACTTACAGGCTGTGCACAACCTCAAACAACCCTGCAGATTTTTTTATTGTTGACGGTATTACAGCCATCTCCCAGTCTCTTCCTTGCCCCCCCCCCACCCAATTCCACCCCACACCAGGCCTTCCCATGCTATTGTCTGTGTCCATGGGTTATGCATACATGCACATATGTTGTTTGGTTAATCTCTTCCCCTCCTTTCCCCACTCCCACTGAGATCTGTTATTCTGTTCCATGTATCCATACCTCTGGACCTATTTTGTTCATCAGTTTATTTATTTCATTACATTTCACATGTAAGTGAGATCATGTGAAATTTGTTTTCTTCTAACTTAGCAGAATAGTCTCCGGGTCCCGCAGATTTGATGATGCATTTCGAGAAGCCAGACACGGAGGAATACATGGGATGTAGAGTACAGTGGACCCCTGGGGGTTTGCCTGGCCGTGGCTACTGTTGTGGATGTTCAAGAATATGCACATCAACAATAAACAAACAAGTCAAGTCCTTCAGCACAAACAGTTAGAAAGCGTGCCTGGTGTTAAGTGCCCTTCTGGAAAGGCTCTCTGAGACGCTTGAGTTTTTAGAACAAATATTATCATTTAGAGAGAAAATATGAACATGCCCTTCAAAAAGGCAAAACACCCTTGTGTACTTTCACACAAAATAAAATTCCTGCCGCCTCGGGGTAACTGCTCCAACGTGAGAGGAGCAAATGACAGGACCACCAGAGGAATTAAAATGATGAGAACACACAGCTCACTGCGATTTGGGGTTTTAGCCTTATGTTTAAATTTAAGTCACTAAAACACCCAAAAAAAAGATAATTTCTTAACCTGGAAAAAAAATTCCTCAGAATATGTTTTACTAGAAGCTTATCCTAGAACTCTAAAAGTTTTCTGAAAAATCTAATGGCACTGTACTTCTTTCTTTTAAAATTCTTCCACAATTAAAGTTTTATGCACTGTGTAGAGCTATTAAGCTCTATTTAAAAAATATATATTTCTATAACTGAAGGGGCACAAGAAATTAAGCAAAGGGGAACATAGAATCGTCACATTTATTTACTTATTTATTTATTTATTATTTATTTATTTATGTATTATGTTTTTAATCCTCACCCGAGGATATTTTTCCATTGATTTTGAGACAGAGGGGGAGAGAGGAGAGAGGGAGGGAGAGAGAGAAACATTGATGTGAGAGAGACACATCGATTGGCTGCCTTCCTCACCACCCCAGGCTCGGGGATCAAACTGCAACTGAGGTACGTGCCTTGACCAGAATCGAACCCAGAACTCTTCGGTCTGTGGGCCAGTGCTCTAACTGCAGAGCCAACCCAGCCAGGGCAAGAATCATCACTTAAAAAAAAACAGACAAATACTAGAAGAAAACTCAAACACTAATTTTAAAAAGCATATGCACCACTATATCCACGGCAGCATGATTTGCAACAGGCGAGCTATGGAAGCAACCCAAGTGCCCATCAGTAGCTGAGTGAAAATAACTTGTGGCACATTTGTTTCATGGGCTATTACTCAGCCATAAAAAAGAATAAAATCTTGCCCTGGCCGGTTTGGCTCAGCAGTTAGAGCGTCGGCCTGCGGTCCGGAGAGACCCGGGTTCGGTTCCCGCTAAGGGCACGTACCTCGGTTGCAGTTTGTCCCCAGCGCTGGTTGGTCGTGCGGGTGGCAGCCACTCGATGTGTCCCTTCACGTCGATGTTTCTCTCTCTCTCTCCTTCCTCTCTCTCCCTCCCGCTCTCTCTGTACAAAAAATGGAAAAATATCCTAGGGTGAGGATAAAAAAAAAAAAAAAAGAATAAAATCTTACCATTTGTGGCAGCATGAACAGACCTAGAGGGTATTATGCTGAGTGAAATAAGTCAGTCAGAGTAAGACAAATATATGATTTCACTTATATGTGGAACAGAAACAGACTCAGAGCTACAGAGGAAAGACTGATGGCTGCCAGAGGGGGAGGGGTTGGGGGCTGGGCGAAGCAGGGGAAGGACTGAGAAGTACACATTGGAGTTATAAAACCGTCCCGGAATGCGAGGCACATCACGGGAACTACAGTCAATAAATGGTTATAACTGTGTACGGGGCGAGGTGGGTACTGGAAATATCAGACGGAACGATTTATAAAGTATATGATTTTCTAACCACTAAGCTGTACACCTCAAAGTAATACAAAATAATACTGACTATAAACTGTAATTAAAAAAAAAAAATTTAAGTTAAAAGAAAATGAATGCCTGCTACATCTCAGATCTTTCTATCTTCAACTCCCCCGGCCCCAGCTTTGAGATATGATTGACAAATAAAATCTGTATATATTTAAGGTGCTCAAAAATAATAAATAAATAAAACAAATATATTATACTATGTTTGTGCTTTTACAGAAGAAGGAACTTTTCTTTCTACCACTACTTTATAGGAGGAAAACAATCTAAGCTACATAATATTTTATAGAGAACTAAAAATGTAATACCACATTTTCCAAAGCTGAGTACAGAATATAGAGCTCTAAAATCATGTGTAATAATAAAAACACTCATTAAAACTCCACCTGTAAACATTCAAAGGAAAAGGGAGTGATGACAATAATAAAATTAGCAAAAAGAACAAGAAAAAAATCGAAGAATGAAAACAAAGTTAGCCCTGGCCGGTTTGGCTCAGCGGTTAGAGCGTTGGCCTGCGGTCCAGAGAGACCTGGGTTCAGTTCCCATTAAGGGCACATACCTCGGTTGCAGTTTGTCCCCGGCCCTGGTTGGTCGTGCAGGTGGCAGTCACTCAATGTGTCCCTTTTATGTTGATGTTTCTCTCTCTCTCTCTCTCTCTCTCTCTCTCTCTCTCTCTCTCCCCCCACCCTCCCTCCCTCCCTCCCACGCCCTCTGAACAAAAAAATGGAAAAATGTCTTCAGGTGAAGATAAAAAAAAAAAAATGAAAACAAAGTTAATGAAGGCAGAGAATCCAGACAGAACTCCACCCAGGCAGTTACTGACCCTGGGACAGACTTCCACATAGGAGAAAGGACAGGTTCACACCCATCAGAAACCCATGCAGGGGACCACTGGTATATTTAGGAAGAAAACATTCAGAGAGTGTATTTCATAAAAATAACAATTGGACATTTACCACATGGCAACCATTTGTAATTAAATCCCCCACTTTTTTCTCTAATGGCAGGCCTAGATGAGAAGTGTGTTTTTCGTGTATGTTTTACAATCAGGATCTATACAAATACTGAAAAAGAAAATATATTTATTAAATTCTACTGACATACAGCAACCACTTGAATTCTCTGAGAAATGTTTGCTTTTTGCTTAAAAGTTTCATTAACAAGAGAGTGCTGGTTGAGGATGACATGCAGCCCCCAGACAATGTGGGCGCTACAATGTTGCCTGTGTGTTTTTAGTAAGCAAATAGCTGGAACAGAGTAGACATTTAATAAGCATCTATTAATTAACTTAATTGCCAACTGAATAAATACATTACTATAATGGGTTTTTTTAAAAAAAAGGTTTCTATTCCCAGACTATTATGTTGTTGTTATTGTTGGCGTTGTTGTGGTTATTATTACTGTCAGCTTAAATGTGTGTTCGATTTTACCAAATGTCATTTTGTCATATTCTGAGATGATTATGTGGGTTTTATGATTGGACATTCTATTGTGATCATTCTATTGATAATGACACAGTCTTATATATCTAAATTATCCCTCCTTAATCATGTTGAAGTATGTTGTTATTCTTCATGATTTGACTTACAAGCACTCTAAACATTTTTTTGTATTCCTTGTCAAAAATTGACATTAGCATATAATTTTATTGATGCTATCTTAAGGTTTATTATTAGAGGGATGTTAGTTTCAGCTAATCAGTTGAGTACACATTTCTCTCTTTAAGCACTCTGTAATACAAAGTGTTCTTTACAATTTGAGTGTGACTACTTAGAGCCCAAAGGCTGTTTAAACACAATTTTTAATTATTTCAAATTTCTATAGGCTCTAATTTGAAATTAGTTTTCTCATTATCCTAAAATCTAATTAAATTATTCATTTAATAAGATTTTCAAGCCCAGCCAGTGTGGCTCAGTGGATTGAGAGCTGGCCCATGGACTGAGAGGTCCTGGTTTGATTCCTGATCAGGGCACATGCCGGGCTGCAGGCTTGATCCCTAGTAGGGAGTGTGCAGGAGGCAGCTGATCAATCTTTCTCTTTCACACTGATGTTTCTATCTCTCCCTCCCTTCCTCTGTCTCTTACAAAATCAATGAAAGCATATTTAAATTGTTTTTAAGATTTTCAAAATTATTTTCATAAAAATACAAATAACAATTTGTGAAAAGTTCTATACTTTTTATGTTTTTATTATTGCCAGCTCTTGAATATATTCAATAGTCTTGTTTTTCATCGTTCCACTTCATTAAGTTTTGCTTTTATAGTTATTGTTTCGAACTTCAGTTCAACAAAGCATAAGTGAGAAGTAAATGTATTCTATGTTCAGCCTGTGAGATCTGTGGTTGTTGATTAGCTTAACCTAGTCTATCTTGACCGCCAGGCTTCAATATGCCGGCGCTCCCTATTCCCCAGGTTAGGTAGTCAGCAGATGGACACGTTGTTCTGACCGTTAAATTTAAAACTCACATCTTTCTTCACTTCTGTAACTCTTCTACCATTGACTCTTCAAAACACGTCTCTCCACATTCCTTTGTCTATCTTTTTGAACATCTATAAATATTCAAGCTCTTCAGTCTTTTCTCCATTTCTCTTAATATCCCTTATGATTTATTCTTTTTATCTGTCAGTACTACATGCTGAGTGATTGCTTTGGATTTCTCTTCCAGTCTACTAATTCTTTATTCTAATCTGCTGTTTCGTGTATCTTTGAGATGGTAATTTCAACTCTATATGTCATGTCTTGAAATTCAATTTATTTTTTAAAAATCTGTTTTTCTTATATTTCCCCTTTTAAAATGGTTTCTGTCTATTATTTTACATATTAAATGATGTTAAGTATACTTATTTTATAGTGTCTTTTATATTGTTCAAATATCCCTTGATTTTAACATCCCAATTCCTTCTTTGTTTTGCTTTATTTCATTACTTTTCATTTATTCTCATTGTGGATATTTATTTACTCAATTGGTTTTCAATGTGTACACGTGTGAGAGAGGGAACCTCCTGAGGATCTGTCCTCGTCGCTTGTGGAAGAAAGTCTGTGCTGTGACTCCACCGAGCTCCCGCCAGGGCCTCAGTGGCTTCCTCTGCCCCAGAGCGATCCTTATGCTACTGTATCAGCTTGTATCTCTAGAACCACTGGTGTCTGAGCCCATTCGCATTCCTTTCCTGTGGTACATAGACTTAGACAAACATTTCATAAAGCTCCCTGCTTTTTTTTTTGAGTGTCAGTCCCTGCCACGAAGGACCGTTCTTGCTGCTTCCTCTTCCATAATGGGAAGTGATCCCCTCATGCCTTCCATAGACAAGGCAGCCTTTATCCTGAATACTGTTTCGGCATTCATTTTTTCTTTCCTACCCAATGCTTCCAAATCTCAGGTTCCCTTACCTAATCCATATGTGACCAAATTTAAAGGTGTCGGGTCTTCGATTCATGTTTCTCATTTAAAGGAAGCTCCTGCACCTGCCGGCTGCTCAGAGTTAAACATTACTGGGAGGTGAAGCAGATGACACCTACTGCAGACAGCTAACCCCACATAAGGTCCAGGTCTCTATAGTCTACACCTTCATTTTTCACTTTTCCTTACCTTAGTTCCTTCCTATTTTGCAAATAATATAAGAAGATAAGCACTCACTATAATAGTTATTGTTTTCTTTCCCCCTTAATTTCTGCTTGAAAACATAACTCAACATTGAGTCCCATCTTTAAATCTATTTCATAGGTACAACTTGTTGCACACATAGTCAAGAATATTCGGTGCCCAATGTCAACCCTAGTCAAATAGCAGATATAAAATTTTTTTTTCCCTTGGGAGGTATTATAGTGAATAAATACATAATTAGAAACTTATCAAAAACCTGAGAGGTAACTGTTGGAGCTATTGCCAAAACAATAGCTAACCAGAAAAAAAAAATCTTTAAATTCCCTGGCACAAGTTATATTGGACAATAAAATCATTCTTGATCGTTTCTTAGCTGAACAAGCTGGGGTTGGCTGTTAACAAGTCCCGTTGTACTTGGATAAAACACCTCTAGTAAAGCACAGATGGAACTAGAAGGCAAATCTGGACGCGTGCCAAATGATTAAATACGGTATTTACTGACACCATCTGGTTCTCTGTTATCTTCAGTTACCGCCCTCAATTATTGCCCTGATTCAGATCTACAAATGTAACTTAACATTTTCTTTATTATTATAGAAATATTTGCTTTTATAAGTCTTGTCTCTGCATAGCTCAGTGTTAGGAGGACACTGCTCTGATAGTGGTTGCTCAACCTTCTAAGATGTTCACTGAAGTCTATGACACTTCATATGAGAAACCTCAAGAAACTACAAAAGATGTTTCTCTTAAAATCTTGACAGAACAGTGTTCCTCTGTTCTGGTGCTCTTGTTACTCAAATGAGGTCTAAAGTTCCTGAGGAACAATAAATACTTTCCCTCCTTCACGGGATATGAATACTGGGAATGAGCTTTCCTGGTAATAAGAGACACAGTACCACAACATACCCCAAATGACCCATCCTGACAACTAACTTTGCTCTTACTAATGGATTGATATGGCTTTCCAATAATTAATCAGCAATGCTTTCAAGAAAAGATCTTAACTAAAAGGTGGAAAATGTAATATATATATAAAGACACTTTATTTTTATTTTTTAGCACTTCATTTTTTTTCTTATCCTTACCCAAGGATGTTTCCATTGATTTTTATTTTTTTTTTTTAGAGAAAGAGAGTAAAGGGGAGAAGGGGGGGGAGGAAAGGAGGAAGGGAGAGAGAGAGAGAGAGAAAGAGAGAGAGACATATTAATGTGAGAGAGATACATTGATTGGTTGCCTCCTACATGTGTCCCAATCGGGGATTGAACCTGCAACCTGGGTATGTGCCCTGACTGCGAATCGAACCCACCACCTTTTGGTGTACAAGACCACAGTCCAACCAAATGAGCCACACTGGCCAGGGCAGTACTTTATATTTTATTGATGACTATAATGCAATGTGAGCTCAAATTGCACATAGTCATGATGTAAATGATCACCTCTTTTATGAAAGCAAAATGTTTGTAGGAATGGCCATGCTATGGACAGTGAGTATAAAATAAGAAAAGTAAGACAAGTAAAATGTCTCTGGCCTTGGTTTCTTTTTTTTTTTTTATCCTCACCCGAGGACACTTTTTCATTCTTTGTTCAGATAGAGCAGGAGGGAGAGAGAGAGAGAGAAACATCAATGTGAAAGGGACACATCGAGTGGCTGCCACCCGCATGACCAACCAGGGCCGGGGACAAACTGCAACCGAGGTACATGCCCTTAGCGGGAACCGAACCCGGGTCTCTCTGTACTGCAGGCCGACGCTCTCACCGCTGAGCCAAACCGGCCAGGGCTGGCCTTGGTTTCTTGAGCAATGCTCAGGGCCGGCTCAAGGCACTGCGATTTTAGAAGAGCAACTAAAGCAACAAGAAGCAACTGAACAACAAGCATAGAAAAACCATGGAGGTTTGGTTTCCCACCCACTTCCAGAAAGCATTTTACTTATGTACTCATATATATTTTTAATTTATTCAATTTATTGAGGTGACATTGGTTAATAAAATTATATAGATTTCTGGTGTACAGTTCTATAATACATTATCTGTACATTGTATTGTGTTCACCACCCAAAATCAAGTCTCATCCTGTCACCATTTATCCCCTCTTTACCCTGTTCTACCTCCCCCTACCCCTTTCCCCTCTGGCAATCTCCATACTGTTGTCTGCATTTGTTTGTTTTTGTTTTGCTTAATCCCTTCACCCAGCTCCCCAACCCCACTCTCTGCTGACAGTTGTCAGTCTGTTTTCTGCATCTATGAGTCTGTTTCTATTTTGTTTATTAGATTCCACATACGGGTAAAATTATATGGTATTTGTCTTTCCCTGACTGGCTTATTTCACTTAGCATAGTACTTTCCAGTCCCAACCGTGCTTTCTCAAAAGGTCTTAAGAGTCCCTTCTTTTTTACTGCTGAGTAGTATTCCATTGTATAAATGTACCACAGTACTTCCATCCACTTTCAACTGATGGGCATTTGGGCTGCTTCTAAATGCTGGCCGTTGTAAATAATGCTGCAATGAACATACGGGTGTATGTAATCTTTTATTTTTATCTTCACCTGAGGACATTTTTCCATTTTTGTTCAGATAGAGTGGGAGGGAGAGAGAGAGAGAGAAACATTGATGTGAAAGGGACACATGGAGTGGCCACCTCCCGCATGACCTCAGCCAGGGCCTAGACGAATCACAACCGACGAGCGTGCCCTTGACCGGAATTGAACCTGCAATGCACTGGTCTGCAGGCCGATGCTCTAACCACTGAGCAACCAGCCAGGGCTGTAATCTTTTGAATCAGTGTTTCAAGTTTCTTCAGATTTATTCCCACAAGTAGAACTGCTTCAAAAGGAGTCACAGTGCCCTCTCAGAAGAAAGACCTTCCACATCATATGCCTCAGACTTTAAGTGTTAAAACGGCAAAATAACCTCTAGTCTGGATCTAAAGCAACATGTATTCCAAAATAATTATTTGCAAAGATAACAAGAAAGAAGATATTATGACTACAAGACTAAAAATTAAAAACACACTTTAGAATTAGCGTCACTATGTTAGGTTTTCTACACATAATGTCTTCCTTCTATTGACATAACCGTTCCCCTTCCCTTTCTCATAAATAACCCTTACCTTTGTCTCATATTTGGAACAGTATATGGGATTCTGCCAGAATCAGTTCTTTTCAAATGGCTATTATTTCTTTTTATTTTTTAATCTAAAAAAATGCTTATTGCCTCTCATTGTGATCTTTAATTTTTAAGTTAATAATACCACTACTTCCATGGAAAATTTTTATTCCCCTTTCTGAACAAATTTGCAATCACAAAAGAGTTGGTGTGTGTATAAATTTATCCCAAAACCAGGTAACTCAGAAATCTAACCAGCAATCTACATGTAAGCAGTGAAGACACAATTGAAAAGAAACTTTGTCCTCCACACAGTACAAATTTCAGAACTTAATGGGCACTCAAATGTGTGAAATTAAAATAAATAAAATGTGTAAGAAAAAAAGAGACTGGACACCAAAAAATTAGAAATGAAAGACAAGTAACAGACTCCATAGAAATGCAAATAATTATAAGAAAATACTAAAAACAATTATATGCCAACAAATTGGACAATCTAGAAGAAATGGATAAATTCCTAGAAACACTACCGTCTTCCAAGATTGAATGAAGAAGAAACCGAAACTCTGAACAACGAGTTACTACCAACAAAAGCAAATTAGTATTTACAAGTGTCCCAACAAACAAAAGTAGTGGAAGGGAAGGTTTCACAGGTGAATTTGAGCAAACATTCAAAGAAAAATTAACATTTATTCTTCAAAAAATTCAAGAAGAGTACAGTCTCCAAAGCACATTTTATGAAGTCACCCTTATCTTGATTCTAAAATAAAACAAAGATATTATTTCTTTAAAAACAAATTGTAGGCCAATATCCCTAATGAACATGAAAGCAAAAATCCTCAACAAAATATTATAAACTAAATTCAGCAATACATTAAAAGATCATTGACCATGATTAAATAGAATTTATTCTTAGATGCAAGTTTGTTTCAACATTTGCAAATCAATTGGTGCAATAAACAACCTAAACAAAATGAAGGATTAAAGTTATATGAAAATATCAATAAATGCAGAAAGAGCAATGGAAAAAAATTCAGCACCTTTTATGATAAAATCTTTCTGTAAAGTGAGAATACAGGGAACATACCGCAACATAATAAAGGTTATATATGACAAATCCACAGCTCAGATCATATTCAATGGAGAAAAACTTAAAGTGTTTCCCTTACAATCAAGAACAAGACAGGATGCCCAATTTCATCACTTTTATTTAATGTAGTACTGGAATTCCTAAGCACACCAGTCACACAAGAAATAGAAATGAAAGGAATCCAATTGGAGAAGAAGAAGTAAAACTCATTATTGCAGATGGCATGATACTATAGAGAGAGACCCTAAAGATTCCCCCAAAAATCTGCTATAACTGATAAATAAATTCAGTCAAATAGCAGGATACATTCAGGAATTAGTTTTACTTTATACACCTATAGTGAACTATTTGAAAGAGAAATTAAGAAAACAATCCCATTTATAATTGTATCAAAAAAATAAAAGAACTAGGAATAAGTTTAACCAAGGAGGTAAAAGACCTGTACTCAAAAATTATAAGAAGATAAAGTAAATGGAAGCATATAACATGCTCTTAGATAGAAAGAATTAATATCATTAAAATATCCATATTACCCAAAGAATTCTATAGTTTCAATGCAATTCCTATCAAGATATCAATGGCACTTTTCACAGAACTAAAACAAATAATGCTAAAATGTATATGGAACCACAAAAGACCCCAAATAGCCATAGCAATCTTAAAAAAGAAGAACAATGTTGGAGGTTTTTCACTACCTGATGCCAAACTATACTACAAGGCCATAGCAATCAAAACAGCATACTGGCATTTAAAACAAAAGAAAACAGCTAGATAGCTCAATGGAACATAGTAGAGAGGCCAAAAACAATTTCACACCTATATGGTCAATATATGACAAAGGAGTCAAGAATATACAATGGAGCCCTGGCCAGTTTGGCTCAGTGGTAGAGTGTCGGCCTGCGGTCCAGAAAGACCTGGGTTCAGTTCCCGCTAAGGGCATGTACCTCGGTTGCAGTTTGTCCCCAGCCCTGGTTGGGTCGTGCGGGTGACAACCGCTTGATGTGTCTCTGTCACATTGATGTATCTCTCTCTCTCTCTTTCCCTCCCCACTCTATCTGAACAAAAAATGAAAAAATGTCCTTGGGTGAGGATTTAAAAAAAAAAAAAAAGATCCTCTCTTTGTCCGTAACCTTAAAAAAAAAAAAAGAATATACAATGGAGTGAAGACAGTGTACTCAGTAAATATTATTGGGGAAACTGGAAAGGTACCTGCAAAAAAATGAAACTAGACCACCTTTGTATACCATATACAAGAATAAACTCAAAATAGAATAAATACTTAAATATAATACCTGAAACTACAAAGCTCCTAGAAGGAAACTGTAAACACTCTGATATTTTTCTTAGTAACATTTCTTTCTGATGATAGCTCCTCAGGCTAGAAAGCAAAAGAAAAATAAGCAAATGGGACTATATCAATTTAAAAAGTTTGCACAGCAAAGGAAACTATCAACAAAACACAAGACAAGCTACTAAATAGGAGAAGATATTTGGCAATGATACATCCAAAAAGGGGTCAATATCCAAACTTTATAAAGAAGTGATATAACTTAACACACACATACTAACCCACAAAACAACCAAAAATAACAAATAATCACATTTTAAAAATGGCTGAGGATCTAAATAGTCATTTCTCCAGAGAGGACATGCAGATGGTTAATATATGAAAAAAGCACAAGGTACTAATCATCAGAGAAATGCAAATTAAAACCACATTAGGTATCACCTCATACCTGTCAGGAAGGCTATCATCAATAAATCAACAAACAACAAGCTTTGGTGAGGATGTAGAGAAAAGGGGACCCTCTTGCTCGTTAGTGGGATTGCAAATTGGTGTACCTGCTATAAAAATAGTATAAAAGTTTCCTCAAAAAATTTAAAATAGAACTACCTTATGACTGAGCAATTCCAGTTCTGGGTATATATACAAAGAAATCAAAAACTTTAAATAAAAAAGACACAATCATTCCAACATTCATTACAGCATTATTTACAATAGCCAAGATGTGAAAAAAGAGATGATACATATATACAATAAAATATTACTCAGCCATAAAGAAGAATACAATCTTAACATCTGTGACAGTATAGAGAGATCTACAGGGTGTTGTGCTAGGTGAAAACGGTCCTGCAGAATAAGACAAATACCGTGATTTCACTTATACGTGGAATCTAAAGAACAAAATAGACAGACAAATTTGGTTGCCAGAGGAAAGGGAGTTTGGGGAACTGAATAAAAATATAAAGGGATTAAGAAATGCATATTGGGCCCTGGCCAGTTTGGCTCAGCGGTTAGAGCGTCGGCTTGTGGTCCAGAGAGACCCAGGTTCGGTTCCTGCTAAGGGCACGTACCTCAGTTGCAGTTTGTCCCCAGCCCTGGTTGGGTAGTGCGGGTGGCAGCCACTCGATGTGTACCTTTCGATGTTTCTCTCTCTCTCTCTCTCTCTTCTTCTTCTTCTTCTTCCTCGATGTGTACCTTTCGATGTTTCTCTCTCTCTCTCTCTCTCTCTTCTTCTTCTTCTTCTTCTTCTTCTTCTTCTTCTTTCTTCCTCCCACTCTATCTGAACCAAAAAAAAAAAAAAAAAAATGGAAAATGTCCTCGAGTGAAGATAAAAGAAAAATGCATATTGGTAGTTGCACAGTAGTCATGGGGATGTCAAGTACAGCATAGGCAATATAATTAATAGTATTGTAATAACCACGCGTGGTGCCAAGTGGATCCTGGGAATATCTGGGAGAACACTTTGTAATGTATGCAACTGTCTACCTACTCTGCTGCTCATCTGACACTGATATACAGTAATACAGAATGCTAACATTAACTGAAAAATAAAAAACGTGTTTTGTTATGTAAGATGTGCAATGTATTATTTTTATGATTCTCTGCTTTGTATTATTCTTAATCTGTCCTCTTTATATAAAATATAAAGTTTTTAATGTTACAGATCAATATTTATTTTGTTGATTCAATGATATATGCTCTGTTTCCAAAATTGACTTAGTTGGTTTAGAAACAAATTCCTAAAACCACACCTGTGAATTAACACAAAAGGAAACGAAGGAAAGGGAGGGAGTAAGAAATGCTAGGTAAATTAGCATATTTACAGCCATGCTGCCTTCATTTGCATAATCAGCTTCCAATAAACTGCAATTACAGATGTGAAGATGCAGCTGTAAACATCATTGCAATACATTTATTTTGTTCTCACAGTGAGTCTACAGTGATAGCTTATAAATCTGCAACGGATCCCAGGGGAAAGTCAAGCAGGAGGCAGCCTTAGGAGAAAGGAATGTAACCTGGTCTCCCTGAACCCATCCACGCTGGGCAGCCGCTGTCCTCAGGCAGAGGCCTTGTATCAGCTGCATGAAGTTCCTATAGTGTAACTATTCCCTGAAGCAAGCATAATGACACTCTGTTTAACAATCGGAAGGCTTGGTGTTAAGATCCCAAATGGATTAAAGGAGCAGACAGAAAGCCAGAGGTGAACATCAACGTGCAGGACCATGGCCACTGTCCACTGTAAAGGCCTGTCGTGTTTCTCCTGAGCCACCTGCCCTGCAGTGGAGGCGCCACACCTGTAACCCAGCCCAAGGCCGTGTGAGGCAACAACATGTAGGCACAGGATAGAACCCTGGGATTCAGAGGACTTTGTGACAGGAAGGTTTAAGAAAAAGCGTTTCTGGTATTCTATACTAGTTTACAAGTTATCTTACCAGCGAATTGAAAAGTGGGACTAGAAGGTTGTCCCAGCTTCATTCAGTGGAGCTCAGGTGCTTCCAGGGAATATCTGAAATACCGATGGCTGCGTGCACGGCCACAGGCTGCCTGAGCCGTCGTCTTCTTCACCAGGACCACTGCAGTGACTGCAGAATCCCTGGGGGCCAGCCTCGCCTCCTCCCAGCACCTCATCCAAACTCCTGCCAGCTACCAGTCCCGGGAAAAGTGTTCCCTCCTGTCCCCCTCCTGCTCTCCAGTTAAACGCAGGGTGAACATCAAATTCTTTTGCATGACACGCAAGGCCCTTTAAAAGCTGTCCTTTATATCCTTTCCATTTCCTCCTCCTGCCATTCGACCCCATAGCTACCAGCCAGCCCTCTTTCTGGGGGCAAGGAATCATCAATTTACCACACTCCGAAAATTCCAGAACCAGATCAAATGGCATCTTTTATCAGTAGCTTGCGGGTGAAATCTTCCACATACCTTCCATTTCTCAGCTCCCATGACCTTCAGTCCCCATCTCGGTGACAGCCCTTTTCACAGGCTCGAAGCAGCTCCTGCCTTCCCCCCTGTCCGGCTCCGCAGAGCAGGGATGCGAATCCCTCATCTTGGGTCCCAGCGCCTAGCACAGGGCTGCATCCTATCAACTGGGAAATGCCAATGTTATAATAAAACTATCTACAGGTAACATTTATTGGTTGCTCATGATGCTCCAGAACTGGGCTAGGAATTTGATACATTTTATATAATTTAATCCTTAAACAACTCTAAGAAGGAAGCAGTACTTTCTCATTTTACAGATACTCTGAGATTCAGAACTGTTCAAATAATTTTCACAAGCTCTTAGAACAAAACAAAAATAGAAATTTAAATAAAATGAATCCAAATGTAATGTTCTTTTCAGTAAAAACTTGCAGATCAACCTTCATGATACTCTAATTTGTTTTAAATATTATACATTTTCACAGTGTGGTATTCTATATAAGTATAAAACAAATATAGTTGATATTACAAAAAAAGTGACCTAATATTGACAATTAGCCGCATAATTTGCAAACAATTTCACAGTTCTCTGAATTTCACATTAATATACCTTAATTTATTGGTAAATATGTTAGTCTTTTATATTTAGCCTACTACAGGCAAAACTTTTTGATTAAACATTTCTTTAACTTTTTAAACATATTTTAAGGGATAAGGAGTTGTTAGGATGAGAAACAGTTAAAACTATTCCCTGAAATGCTTTATACTTGTAATTTAAAACAACATTTGAATCTCATGTATAGAAAAGTAATACTGATACGTCACTAACAAGCATTAATGGTGCAGTAAAAACATCCCCGACTTCTACTCTGAAGATAAATTTAGAATTATTTGTTCTTTTGACAAAAAAATAATTTATTTTCATCCCACTACTTTGCTCTGCCTAAAAAAACACACGTGAGGCCAGTTCATTACAAGGCTTCACATCAGAGCTCACGACCTTCCCACGCAGTGAAGGGGCCTTGCTTGGATCACTGGAGACATGAAGGAACTAGACATGCCAACCTCTCCTAGCCTCCTAGTTGACATGTACTGGCAAGTTATTAGAAGGAAGCAATATATACACTTACAAAGGAAATGTATAGACAAAGAAGTAAAAATAGGTATTTAGTTTCTGGAAATCCTTCCCTTAATATTTAACTTTCTTTAATATTTAAGTTTTCTTTGAAAACTACGTCAGTGCCAATACAGGTGCCCTTTGATGATTATTTGTTATAAATCAATAAGTAATCAACATAATTATCCATTGATACCGTGTTGTTCTGTTATTTCATTCAACTTTACTTCTCAGTGAACAAAACCAACAAGTGTGTAGATGGGAAAAGGAGAAAGTAACAAAAAAGTTGGCGAAATATGTATATATACCTTGAGATAATTAAATCCTAAAGTATACAAATAAAAAATACACAAAGATTATCCATGTAACAATAAAATTACATTAAATATGTAATACATTCACACAGGATAAATATATTTTCAATAATATTAACTCTTATTTTTATGTAATTTTAAGTATAAATTTTTTAAGTTTCATAACTGTATGGTAAAGTGAAATAATCTTTTCAGTATTCATTTTATTTCAGTATTGTTTTATTTGGTTTGATACAAATTGCAAAAAGATTTTCATAGCCCTGGCTATGCAAAGTTGCAGGATATAAAATCAACATCTAGAAATCAATGGCATTTTTATACACCAATAATGAACTATCAGAAAGAGAAACTAAGAAAACAATCCACTTAATACTGCAGCAACAACAAAAATTATGGTACCTAGGAATAAATTTAACCAAGGAGATTGAAGAAGGAAAGTAAGGAAGATACAAATAAGTGGAGCATATACCATGTGCGTGGATTGGAAGAATTAACATCATTAAAATGTCCATACTACTTAAAGCAATCTGTAGATTTTACATAATTCCTCTTAAAACACCAGTGGCAGCCCTGGCCAGTTTGGCTCAGCAGTTAGAGCATCGGCCCCTGGTCCAGAGAGACCCGGGTTCAGTTCCTGCTAAGGGCACATACCTCAGTTGCAGTTTGTCCCCAGCCCTGGTAGGGGTCATGCGGGTGGCAGCCAGTTGATATGTCTCTCTCACACTGATGTTTCTCGCTCTCTCTTCCTCCCTCTCTCCATCTCGCTCTATCTGAAGATGAATGCAAAAATGTCCTCAGGTGAGGATAAAAAAAAAATACCAGTGGCATATTTCACAGAACTAGACAAAATATTCCAAAATTCATATGGAACCAAAAAAGACCCTAAATAGCCACAAAAATATTAGAAAAGAAGAACAAAGTTGGAGCCTGGCTAGTGTTGCTCAGTGGTTTGACTTCCAGCTTGCACACCAAAGAATCATGGGTTTGATTCCCAGTCCAGGGCACATATCTGGGTTGAAGATTTGATCCCTGGTGCCAGTTGGGGCATGTGCAGGAGGTAAGCGATCAATGAATGTGTCTCTCTCATTTCAATCTCTCTCTTTCTCTCTCTCTCCCCACCCTATCTCTTCTTTCTACACTCTCTAAAAATCAATGGAAAAAATATCTTTGAGAGAGGATTAACAAAAACAACAAAAAAGAACAAAGTTGGAGGTATCATAATACTGAATATGAAACTATATTACAAAGTCATTGTAATCAAAACAGCCTGGTACTAGCATAAGAACAGGTGAATAGACCAATGGAACACAACAGAAAGCCCAAAAATCAACCCATGCCTCTATGGTCAATTAATATTTGACAAAGGAAGTAAGAGCATACTGAGTAAAGACAGTTTCTTCAATAAATGACATTTGGAAAATTGGACAGGCACATGTGAAAAAGTGAAACCAGACCACCAACTTACACCATACACAAGAATGAACTCAAAATGGATAAAAGACTTAAATGAAAGTCACAAAACCATAAAAACTCTAGAAGAAAACATAGGCAGTGAAATCTCAGACATCTCACAGCAATATGTTTGTCAATATGTCTCCAAGGGCAACAGAAGCTCAGGAAAAGATAAACAAATGGGACCACATCAAGCTAAAAAGCTTCAGCACAGCAAAAGAAAACATCTCCAAAATGAAAGAAGAACTCACTGTATGGGAGAACATATTTGCCAATGATACATTAGATAAAGGGTAGATTTCCAAACTATATAAAGAAGTTATACAACTCAACAAAAGACAATCCAATTAAAAATGGGTGAAGGACCTGAATACACACTTCTACAAAGACAACATACAAATGGTGAAGAAACATGTGAAAAAATGCTCAAGGTCACTAATCATCAGAGAGTCAAATTAAAACAGAAATTTGGTATCATCTCACACATGTCTGAATGACTACAATGAATAAATCAACAAACAACAAGTGCTGGTCAGGATATGGAGAAAAGGGGATTCTAGTACACTGCTGGTGGGAATGCAGACTGGTGCAGCCACTGTGGAAAACAGTATGGAGGTTCCTCAAAAAATTACAAATGGATCTGCCATTTGACTCAGAGATCCCACTTCTGGGAATTTATCCTAAGAATCCTAAAACAACAATAAGAAAAATATATGCATTCCTGCATTTTAGAAACATTATTTACAATAGTTGAGATCTGGACAGCCTAAGTGCCCATCAGCAGGTGAGTGGACCAAAAAGCTATGGTACTTTACACAATGGAATTCTATGTGGCTGTAGAAAAGAAGAAACTTTCACTCTGTGCAACAGCTAAAAGAAATAAGCTATTCAGAGAAGACAAATACCATATGAGTTCATTAATACATAGAATCTAATGAACAAAATAAAATTGAATACAAAATGATGTAGGGAGCATGGATACATGGGAAGACTGGCCAGCGCCCAAGGGGAGGGAGTGGAGTGACTGGAGGAAGAAGGGGAAGGGCTTATCTCGGGAGTACATATGCGTACTCCATGGACATGGACAGTAGTTTGGTGAACAAAAAGGGATGGGGAGGCAGGTGTGGATGGAGGTGGGCAAAGAGCAGAAAAAATGGGGACACCTGCAATTATGTCAACATTAAAATTTTTAATAAGAAAAAACAAATATGACTGAATGATTTTTAATTTTATTGTAGGATTAAATATATGAGGCCAGAGTGACTAATAGATGTTAAATTTCACTTATCCACATTTGCTTGGCTATGACTATATCTTACATTATATAATTTTCAATTCCTAAGAAAATATGAT
The DNA here is from genome assembly GCF_014108415.1 of Molossus molossus. Lineage (NCBI taxonomy): Eukaryota > Metazoa > Chordata > Mammalia > Chiroptera > Molossidae > Molossus > Molossus molossus. The sequence goes on along the minus strand of NW_023425351.1, from coordinate 5,124,515 downwards.
ATACATTTGCAAATCCTTCTTATTTAGATTCCCTGTTGGCATTGGTGTTTTATACCATTAGTAAATAATATTAAATAAGAGCTTAGATTTGAAAAACATTAATATAGCTCTGATTTAATATTAACATTAAAATTTTTAATCCTTCCCCAGGGATATGTTTTTCTATATTGATTTTTAGAGACAGAGAGAAGCAGAGACATCGATGTGAGAGAGAAATATCAACTGGTTGCCTCCCATATGCACCTCAATAGGCGATCAAACCCACAAACTGGTTACGTGCCCAGACCAGGAATTGAACCCACAACCTTTTGGTATATGGGACAATGTTCCAACCAACTGCACCATCTTGCCAGGGCAATATTAATATGTGTGATTAGAAAGAACGTATAGGGAACTTAGGTAGTGAGATAAATCCGGTCTAACAATACAAACTGCTCGAGAGCATTTATTTACGTATTGTAGGAAGAGCTATAAATACTTACCAATGACTGAGAAACATGTTGGCCATTACAAGGACAAGTGAATTCTGAGCCACACAGTCATATATATCTTCCCTGGTCAGCGTGACCCGCATCAGAGATGGTTAGCCAGCCTCCAGCACTGACTCAAAATTCCCCACCATCCATAATCTGAACATCTGCCTAGGGAGAGAAAAGGAATTGTCACTGGAAAAATTGTGAGTCCTTAAAAAATAACATCTTTATATATTGTTTGATATAGTTTTATTTGTTCAACAAATATCTCCTGAGAGTCTACTCTGTGTCAAGCACTATTATACAAATCTAATGGAGAGGAAGAAGAGGGTGTGGTTTGCCTCTCTTTCTCTAATTGAAATAAATATGATACCCAGATGTTCAGTCATGTAATTATTTAATATGATGGTTATTCTAAAATCATTTTACCAATGAATAAATATATACAGTTTATTCATATCCTGCTTACTTCTAGAAAATAATTCTGAGACTAACAATAAAAATCAAATTTGGAAAGCTGAAAAATGCTCACAAATCCACCACCTAAAAACATCAAAATAATTTCATATTTCTGATTTTCCTTCTATTTCTTCCACATAGGTATTCATAAGTTTTGTTTAGCTACAAAGCTTTTATATATGTTTCTCAATTAAAATTATACCTTAAGAAGATAAAAATAACTATACTTTCGATGAAATATTGTTAAAATTAATTCATTTATAATTAGTATGTATTTATGTACTTTTAATTTTGCTATTAATTTAAAAAGTAAAAGACATTGGCTTTATGAGGTCCTAGCCAGGTAGCTCAGTTGGTTAGAGTGTTATCCTGATAAACCAAGGTTGTGGAGTTGATCCCCGGTCAGGGCACATACAAGAATCAACCAATGAATGCATCAGTAAGAGGAACAACAACTTGATGTTTATCTCTCTTCCTTCCCCTCTCTCTCAAAGATGAATAAAATAAAATGAGAATAATTTTTTTAAAAGAAATTGACTTATGAGACTGAAATAGAGATGGAGATGCCCTTATCCTGCCCCTCCCCAAAAGACTTACGGAAATTGAGGATGGGAGCAACTATTTCAAAAGTACTTTTATTCCAGTGATGCCAATAGGCCATGATGTAGCCACAGAGGGTCATGGTGAAAATAGTATTTCATAGGTATTCAGATTCTCAAAGCTGTCTTTAGCCAGTGCTAGAAAACAAGTGAAAGGTGATTCAAGGTCGAGAAGAAGGAGGAAGGACCTACAAGACAGAAGGCAGACTAAAAGAGATCAGATACTTGGAAGGCATGTGGGCGACCTTGTGCTCCGGGGCTCTGTTATTCCCCTTCCTTTGATGGACCTGCTGCATTCTCTTTTCAAGCTGCTGCCCTCGCCGCTCACCTTACGTACTGCCAGAACTCAAGGTTCAGTCTGTAGCTGTACAGTTTTCATTTAGAGCAGCGGTTCTCAATCTGTGGGTCCCGACCCCTTTGGGGGTCGAACAACCCTTTCACAGGGGTCGCATAAGACATAACAGTGGCAAAATGACGGTTATAAGGTAGCAACAAAAATAGCTTTATGGTTGGGGGTCACCACAAGATGAGGAGCTGTATTAAAGGGTCGCGGCATCAGGAAGGTTGAGAACCACTGGTTTAGAGTCTCTGAGCTGGCAGATGACTTTTCAGTCAATTCTTTATCTGCTTATTTTAGGTCGTGTCAGTTGTTTGGAGAAAAAGTTTCCTAACCCATATCCTTTCAAACTTGTCAATTAAAGCAGATTTTTTTAAAGATTAAATGTGGTAGTGGATGTAAAACGTTTACCATATAGTCATCCTCAACCATTTTTTATGTGATTAGAAGCTACCTTTTAGAAATTAGACTTTGAGATATTTTGCCAACATTATTGTATATATGATAAAGCATTTAGTAGAATGTCAAATGAGGTTTTAGATAAGAATCAATACGTATATTTTTCATACTTCCTATTTTTACTATAAATGTATTTGGATTACAATGCTGGGGGGGCAGGAGGAGGGTGTCAATGGGGGGGAAAGGAGAAACATCTGTAACAAAAATAAATTAATAAAAATAATTTTAAAAATTAAGAAATGAACGTTTAAAAATATATTCAGATTATTTGAGATAACATGGGCCTAAAGTTGAACATTTGAAATTATTAAACTTACTCTTACAGAAAACGGCTGTGATCTTAGCTGCAGCAGAAAAGAAGCGAGCCACCAACACTATAAGGCTCGTTACCATAAAGCAACAGCCAAAATAAGCCACGTGGTTTTGAAAAACAACTTTCAAAAGTTTTACATTCTGTTAAAATTGTCTGTAGAAAGGGCCATTCAAGCGAATACAGCTTCGTTTCTATAACAGCACTGGAATCTAAGATCCATTATTTTGTTTTGATGAAATACTTAAAATCGAAGAAGAAATTATGTTGCAAGAATGTGGTTCTAAGAATCAAGGGAGTAAGATACATAAATGAAGAGTTGCTATTTCAAGTCACTTAAGTTTTGAACTATGGAATGCCTTTTCCATGTCACCTTGTTTTAACACCAAGCTTTTCATTCCTTTCTTGTATCAGTTAATGACCTACTTTTAATTCTCTTCTGAGTTATTAGTTCAAAATTGCTTCTTGCTAGCAACTAAACTCTTCCTTTATTCATGACAAGAGCAATTTTTCCTGAGAGGAATTTAGTTATGCTCATGAAGCTATTATCACCAAGCAAATGAGAAAGGATAAATTTTCTCAAAGTCCTGAGTCAAAATCAGATACAGTCACTTTTAAAAAGAAGCAGAAATTAAACCCGTTTCAGCGTAAAGAGTATAACTTGCGAGCAAAAATCACAACAGCAATAAATCAATATGAGAATCATTACCTTTGTTTCAGTGGGTCAATACATCTGTCAGTGTTTTTAATATTACTGTACTTTCTGTTGAGAGCTTACCTTATTCCAAGTAATTACAGGCTGTGGTTGTCTCTGAACACGACATGTTATGTTTATATTCTTTCTAACCTCTACACTTGTATCCTGGGAGAACTGTGAAAACAAATCGCAATGTCATGTCAATATCATTTTTTTGTCAATATGTGCCAGCCAAATCAAACAATAGTTTTTAAATATCAATTACTTGGACATTGGAGAAAATCATAAACATCAAACCCAGGGTAGTGGTAATAACAGTCCTGGTAAGAGCACAAATAAAGGAAGAGGAATAAACACAGTCTTTAATGGTATTTGTAATATCTATTTCTACTTTTGAGCAGTGGATACAAGAATTTTTATTATTCTTTCTCAGCATCTTTTTGTAAGTTTGAAATAAAGGTATATGGTAAAATTAAATTTTAATGCTGGCTAAGATAAAAAGATTCAATCTTTATTTCCTCAAAAAAGCACAAACTACATGACTCACATAATATGAACCAGATCATTGGAATTGAACAATAACTATTAAAAAAAATTGAATTCATAATGTTTAAACTCCCTAAAATAAATCTTCAGATTTATTTTAAATATTAGTGAATAAATTAGCATCAATTCTATACAATTTTGTCTGAAAAATAAGAGAGCATGTTTCCTGACTCCTTTGAGGAGACTCACCCTAATATCAAAAAATAGACAAAAACAGAGTCCCAAAAAGAAAACTAAAGACCAGTACCTATCATGAACATAGACAAAAGAAAGTATTAACAAAGCACTGGCAAATGAAGTTTATCAACATAAAATGGTTTATACACCTTACCATTCAGAGTTTATTCAGATGCAGGACTGGTTCAATGTTTGCAAACCAGCTAATGAAGTCTACCATACTAACATCTAAAGAAGAAAAGTCACATGATAATATCAATTAATGTAAAAAAGTATTTGACTTAACTCAAATAAAAACTCTCAGAAAAATTTGAAATAGAAGGAAGCATAAACAATCAAAATGAACATGAAAAATTACATAAAATTTTCTACTTAATGGTGAAAGAGTGAATGTTTTCTTTTTCCAAACAGCAAACAAGGGTTTCTGCACTCACCACCCTTATTTAACATAGTGCCGGAGTTGCTACCCAGTGCAATGTGGCAGGAAGGGCACGGAAGGCCCATAATTTGGAAAAACAGAAACAAAATTTCCTACTTGTAAATGATATTATTTACTGTGTAGAAAATTCTAAGAAATCTACAAAAATACTTCAAAGTGATCTCAGTAGAACTGTAGAATACAAGATAAATGTAAAAAATATATATTTGTATATTTAAGCAGTTAATATATGAACACAGAAATTATAAAAACACTTTACAAATGATTAAAATACTTAGGTATCATTTAACAAAACTTATTCAGCACTTGTGTGCTAAAACCTCCAAAATGCTGAGTAAGAAATTCAATAAACCCTGGATGGTGATTTTGGTTGAGCATCAACACACATACCAAGAGGTCGTTGGTTCAACCCGGTCAGGGCACATACCCAGGTTGTGAGCTCAATCCCCAGTAGGGGGTGTGCAGGAGGCAACTGATTGATGTGTGGCTCTCACAATGTTTCTCCCTCTTCCTTCCTTTCTCTTTCAAAATAAAAAAATATATATTTCCCCTCACTGGTTTGGCTCAGCGGTTAGATCATCGGCCCATTGACTGAAAAGTTGTGGGTTCGATTCTGGTCAAGGGCATGTACCTTGGTTGCAGTTTGTCTCCAGCCCTGGGCAGGTCATGTGGGAGGCAACCGATTGATGTGTCTCTCTCACATCAATGTTTCTCTCTCTCTCTCTCTCTTTCCCTCTCCCACTCTGTCTGAAGATAAATGGAAAAATATATATGATATTTAAGAAATCAAATAAAATATTTAAAAAATGAAGAGAAATTAACAGATTAAGAAATTAACAGATTGTAAATCTCAAGATAGTAAAGACATTTCTTCACAAATTTAATATCTATATTTATATTACAAGTCCAGAAAGATTTGTTCTTTGAAGACAAGATTATTCTAAATTGTACATGAAAATCCAAAGAAACTGAACTAGCTAAACAATTTTGACAAAGGAAAATAAAGTGAGAGGAAGACTGACCATATAGCTGCAGCAATCAACACTGTGTGTTATTGACAAATGGTGGACACTGACACACATATTAAGGAAAAAGAGTAAAGAGCCAGTAATAGAACCACACAAATATGCCCAATAGATTTTCACAAAGGTGCAGAAACAATACACGGAGACCTTTTAAACAAATGGAGCTGGAGCAATTGGGTAATCATACGCAAAAGGAAAATCTTCAACCTAAGTTTCAAACCTTATACAAAATTAACTCAAAAAAGATAACAAGACAACAAGCTTAAATATAAAATGTAAAACTGTGAGACTCAGAAAAAGAAAGAAAAAAGGAGATAATCTTTGGAATCTAGGGCCAGGCAAAGCACTCTTAGACTTTGCATCAAAAGCACAGTTCATCAAAGAAAAAAAAAATGATACACTGGACATCATCAAAATTAAAAAACTATTGTGTTGTGGAAGACCATGCTCAGAAGATGAAAAGACAAGTTATAGACAAAGAGAAAATAGTTGCAAACCACATACACAACAAAGGGTTACTGTCTAGAATATATAAAGAGCCCTCAAAATTCAACAGTAAAAGACCAAACAATTTAAATAGGAAATGGGCAAAAGGCATGGCATTGCACTGAAAAGGATTACAGATGACAAGTAAGTACATAAAAAAGTGCTCAAAAGTTATTAGGGAAATACTAGTTAAAATCACTGTAAGATAGCATTCCACAACTATCAGAATGGCTAAAATAAAAAATGACAACATTGCTGGCAAGAATGCAAGGAAATGTGGTCACTCATACACTGCTGGTGGGAATGTAAAATAGTAAAGCCATTCTGCAAATGAGTTTAGAAATAGCCTTAAAAATTTAAACATGCGACTATCACACAATCCAGCAGTCTTAGGTATTCTTCCCAGAGAAATAAGACCTTAAGTTTACACAAAAACCTGTACACAAATGTTGATAGCAGCTTTATTAGTAATAACCAAAAATTACAACCCATAAGTCCTTTAATGAGTGAATGATTAAACCACTCATGGTACATTCATACTATGGTACATTACTCAGTAACAAAAAGAATTACTGATAAATGATTCAATGACCAAAAAAAAAACTATTGATACACAAGATCTAGGTGAATCTTCAAAAATGCTGAATGAAAAAACCAGTCCCAAAAGGTTATAAACTATATGAATCTATTTACATAACATTCTTGAAATCACAAAATTATTGAAATACAGAACGAATTAGTAGTTGCCAAGGTTTTATCGGGTGTGAATCTGCAAAAGGTGAGAAGGTGGGGGAAGAGTAAGCCTGACTTTAAAAAGGGCAACTTGACAGATCCTTACAGTTATGAAAATGTTCTGGTTCTTGACAATATTTTGGTTGTAATATTGTATTATAATTGTGAAAGATGTTACCACTGGAAAAATTGGGTAAACAATACCCTATATCTCTCTGTTATTTCTAATGACCAAATGTGAATCAACGGTGATCTCAAACTCAAAAGTTTAATTAAAATACATCAACTATGTGAACATGCAAGAGAATAATACACATTAAATCCAGGTAAAGGATAAGTAGGTTGGAGGTGCAAACTTGTAGAAAAGAAAAAAAAACAACGTATTTATAATGTTAATTTCCTCATTTGAGTAGTGGGTATACATGTTTTCATCATATCTTTCTTGATATCTTTTGCATGACTAGAATAAAAATATATGCTAATTGGTGTTTCAGGCTTCTTAGGATATATTCCTAGAAGTGGGATAACTGGGTCAAATGGCAGTTCAATTTTTAATTTTTTGAGGTAACACCATAGTGTTTTCCATAGTGGCTGCACCAGTCTGCATTCCCACCAGCAGTGCACTAGAGTCCCCTTTTCTCCACACCCTCGCCAACACTTGTTGTTTGATGGTTTGGTGATGGTGGCCATTCTGACAGGTGTGAGGTGATAACTCATTGTTGTTTTAATTTGCATCTCTCTGATGATTAGTGATGTTGAGCATGTCTTCATATTTAGCCATTTGCATGTCCTGTTTGGAGAGGTATCTACTTAGTTCCTCTGCCCATTTTTTAATTGGGTTCTTTGTCTTCCTTTTCTTGAGTTGCATGAGCACCCTATATATATGGGAATATATGTACCCCCATGTTTATAGCAGACTATTTACAATAGCTAAGATCTGGAAACAGCCCAAGTGTCCATCAGTAGACAAATGGATAAAAAATATGTGGTACATGTACACAATGGAGTGCTATGCAGCTGTAAGAATGAAAGATCTCTTATCCTTTGAGATGACATGGAGGGACCTGGAAACTATTATCCTAAGTGATGCAAGCCAAGCAGAGAAAGACAAATATCACATGATCTCACTTATTTGTAGAATATAACAAACATAACAGTCTGAGGAACGGGGTAGTCCCAGAGATGTGGAAGTGGGGTACAGACTGTACAGGGGGTGAGGGGGAGAGATAAACCACAGAACTTATATGCATGTATGTATGAACAATGGACATGGACAACAAAGGTGGGGACAGGGTGGGGAGGGTGGGGGAGGGGGAATCAGTGGGTGAAAAAGGTGAAACATCTGTATCAAAAATAAATTAATTAATTTTAATAAAAAGAATTAAACAAAGATAATCAAGAAAAAATTAATTCATTAAAAATATATGCTAACATGAAAAGTGTATTACTAAGATAAAGAAATTCTGTTCTTAAGTTGAGGATCTTATGTTGGTTTATTAAAATCTTTATTATGTGCTAAGTTAAAGCTGGATTTGGGTTTGCTGAAACTATGGCTTATGGATTGTGACAATCATAGTGGATATCTCATGAGGACTTGTGAGTCGATTAGGCAGTGACCCTTCTAGTTCAACCAAGAGATATTTACTATCTAATATGTCACATCAGGACCTTGATTATCTGATGTCCCGTATCTCCAACCACTTGCACCTCTTGTCACAAAAGCTGCTCGTTAACATAGGTTGTGCCATCACTTACAATGTACTAGAAATGTCTCACGTCTCACCTAAAGCCAGACCTTCTGTCTCTACTGCTCTTTCTTCTCCTTGTTTCAAATTCAGCTACCCTCCTGGGAACTTTCCTTTGCTTCCCTACTGGTCATCACCCTCCTGGTTTCAATCTCTCCCCTTCAGGCAAGATCCCAAGTTTCATCAGCTGGACCACTTCCTTCTCATTTGCTCAACTTCTTCACCCCATTGTCCTTCTGTTCAACATACCTCCCCCACTTTCCTCTCACCTCTCCAACCAACATGTCTAGATGGTGATGTCCTGGTTTCTCAGGGAAAAACCACCCTTGTTGCATCTGACCCTATTTAACAACAGAAAAAAAAACACTCTAAGCATTTACTTTTTTTCAAGTCACCTACTTCACCTCTCAGCACAACTTTCTCCTTCAAAAGTATGAATCTTCCACTCCACGGAGAAAACAGAAGCCATCCTCAAGTTCTTATCGTAGAAACATCTCTCTGTACACCCATTATTAGCTCCCCTCCTCTCCTCATGTGAAATAAAGAAATATTGCTCCTCTTATCTCAAAGGCAAATTGCTTAACTGCATTTGCAAATCCCGTCCTATCTTGTAACCTGGAGATACTGGACTAATCATTATCACCTCTCAGTTTTCTGACTTCTCTTTTCCTTCAGCCTCTCATGAAAAAAATATCTTACATAATAAAAATAGTCTCTTCTCATCTTACCTTATGTCCATAATTCCTTAACAACATTTTAGTTATTAAACAAAGGGCATAAAATTTAATTTAAGCAAGATGAACAAGCTCTAGAGACCTGCTGGACAATGTTGTACCTATACACAACAATAATGTAATGTTAGATTTATTTTTAATTAACTTATACTTTCTTGCTATTTTAAGGAATAGCATTTTTTAGAATAAAATTGGGTATTCTATTGATGGCATAGAGAAGAGATAATTTTTATTTGTTGATGTTTTATTCAATGACCTTCTAAACTCATAATTTTTGCTAATCCATTTGTAGATAATTTAGATTATGAATAAGGAAAATTCAATTACATATAAATAATACAATTTTATATATTCCTTATGAATTTATATTTTTTCTATGTCTTTCCTTTTTGTACCAACTAGGAACTTTCATTAAAGCATTGAGTAAATACAATCTTTCTAATTCCAAAGAAAATATTTCTAGCAATTTACCTTGAAAAATATTATTTCTTGTATGTTTTTTCTAAAATAAATTACTTTTTTTGTAAAAACATGGTAGTGGCGTATTTTTACATTGCTAAGATCTTTTCTCTTTTTTTAAAATTAATTAATTTATTTTTGTTACAGACGTTTCTCCTTTTTCCCCCACTGACTCCCCCCTCCCCACCTCTCCACCCTGTCCCCAGCTTTGTTATCCATGACCTTTGTTCATGCATACATGTATATAAGACTGTGGTTTATCTCTCCCCCACCACGCCCTCTTCTGGGGATTGTCAGTCTGTACCCCACTTCCACATCTCTGGGACTACCCCATTCCTCAGAATGTTATGTTCATTATATTCCAAAGATAAGTGAGGTCATATGATACTTGTCCTTTTCTGTTTGGCTAGTTTTGCTTAGGATGACACTTTCCAGGTCCCTCCATGTAGTATCAAAGGATAAGAGATTTTTCTTTCTTACAGCTGCATAGTACACCACTGTGTACATGTACCACTGCTTTTTTATCCATTCGTCTACTGATGGACATTTGGGCTGATTCCAGATCTTGGCTGTTGTAAATAGTGCTACTAAAAATATGGGGGTTCATATATTCTTTCTGATTGGTGTTTCAGGCTTCTATGGGTATATTCCTAGAAGTGGGATCACTGGGTCAAATGGCAGTTCAATTTTTAATTTTTTGAGGTAACACCATAGTGTTTTCCATAGTGGCTGCACCAGTCTGCATTCCCACCAGCAGTGCACTAGAGTCCCCTTTTCTCCACACCCTCGCCAACACTTGTTGTTTGATGGTTTGGTGATGGTGGCCATTCTGACAGGTGTGAGGTGATACCTCATTGTTGTTTTAATTTGCATCTTTCTGATGATTAGTGACATTGAGCCTTTCTTCATATGTCTCGGCCATTTGTATGTCCTATTTGGACAGGTGTCTATTCAGCTCCTCTGCCCATTTTTTAATTGGGTTCTTTGTTTTCATTTTCTTGAGTTGTATGAGTACTCTATATATTTTGGAAATTAACCCCTTATCTGATGTATCATTGGCAATGACGTTCTCCCATACAGTGGGTTTCCTTTCCATTTTGATGATTGTTTCTTTTCTTTTGAAGAAGCATTTTAGTTTGATGTAGTCCCATGTGTTCATTTTTTTCTTTGTTTCTGTTGCCTTAGGTGCTGTATCAGTGAAAATTCTGCTGCATATGATGTTCAAAATTGTAATGCCTACATTTTCTTCTAGAATTTTTATGGATTCACGGGTCACATTTAAGTATTTTATCCGTTTTGAGTTTATTCTTGTGTATGGTGTAAGTTGATGATCTAGTTTCATTTTTTTGCATGTAGCTGTCCAATTTTCCCAACACCATTTATTAAAGAGGCTGTCTTGGGGAAAAAAATTGCGGCAGAGTGAATGGACCTACACAGACCATCTCCCAGGACCAAACTGGATTTACAACAAAAATAAAGACAAATCATCAGGAAGGAGCAACCAAAAGGCAGCCTGGAGGACCACATAACCAGGGACACTGACTCAATCCTGGTAGGCTTGCGAGGATGCAAGAGGGGACCGGAAGCCCACGGTCCGCAGTAGCCTGGGCTGGGACCAGCGGACTCGGCTGGGACCAAGGGACTCAGCTGGAAGCTGCTGCCGCCTCGGCTGCGTGCTAAGCCCTCGGCTGGCTGGTGCCACACAGACTCGGCTGGGACAAGGGGAAGTGATGGGAAGCTGCTGCCGCCTCAGCTGTGACTGCAGCGAAGTCCTGCAAAATCCGCTGAGGGCTATGCCCTCGGCTGGTGCCGCAGACTCGGCCGCCCTTACCTGGGAGCAGAGCCATCTGGTTAAAAGTCCCAGGCGGCTCCATGACACAGTCTGGACAGAGGCTAAATTGGCAACAGCCACTCACCTTGGGCTCTGGCAGAGGGAAGGCAGACTGGACTGGAACTGTGTGGGGACAGATTTGGAGGGTGCTCAGAGCTTTTGCTGAGTGCAGCCACACACGACTGTGGTCATCTTACTCCTTCCCAGGGCCCTGGGGAGAGGCAGTGGCTTCTCTGGCAGAGATTCAACCACACCTGGTGGCAATTGAAATGCTAATTGAGGCCCATTAACAACCAGCATCTGGCCCATCCTCGGGAAATCCTCTTACACTGAACACCTGAGAGAGTTTTTCAGGCAAATCAGAAACCAAGGTTCTTTAGGTGACCTCTACTAATAGCCTCCAGGCAAAAAAAAAGCTAGAGGAAAGTAAAGACTTGACAGTGGTGGTTAAATTGGGTCCTCTCTGCCTCATCGAAACCCAGGAGAGGGAGCCACAAACAGCAGTACACCAACACCCACAGGAAAAATTGGGCAGACTCCAATCCCACTGTGATAGCCAAAATGGTGAAAAACAGAAACAAAACCCAAATGAAAGAACAAGAAACCTCTACTGAAGATGAGATAAATGAGGTGCAGGTAAGCAAGTTAGCAGAACTAGAATTCAGAGCCATGATCTTGAGGAAGCTCAACAGCATGTGTAAAAACATGAAAACCATGAGTAAAGACATAGAAATGTAGAAAATCAACCAGTTGGAAATTAAAAACGATGTATCAGAAATGAAAAACACACTGGAAGGTCTAAAAAGCAGAGTAGAGGAAGCTGAGGACAAGATCAGTCGATTAGAAGACAGGGTAGAAAAAATCAACCAATCAGAAAACCAAAAGGAAAAAACGATTGAAAAACAGGAAGACAGCTTAAGAGACCTGTGGGACAACTCAAAACGTAACGATATTTGCATCATAGGAGTCTCCAAAGAACAAGAAAATGAGCAAGGGTTAGATAATATATTCAAAGAAATAGTGACAGAAAACTTTCCTAATTTGGTGAAGAAAGAAGGCATTCAAGTTCAAGAAGCACAGAGAGCCCCAAGTAAGAAGAACCCAATCAGACCTACAACAAGACACATAGTAATTAAAATGCCAAAAATTTAAGACAAAGAGAGAATCCTAAAAGCAGCAAGAGACAAGCAACAGGTTACCTACAAAGGAAACCACATAAGACTCTCAGCAGACTTCTCGCAAGAAACACTACAGGCCAGAAGGGAAGGGCATGAAGTAATCAAGGTCATGAAAAACAAGGATCTGAATCCAAGACTACTCTACCCAGCAAGGCTATCATTCAAAATAGAAGGTCAAATAAAGAGCTTCCCAAACAAAAAAAGGCTAAGAGAATACATTAGCACCAAACCAGCACTGCAAGAAATGTTGAAAGGACTGCTGTAATTACCAGGAGAAATGGGAAGAAAAATAGAACCACACAAAACAAAAAAGGCAATAAATAAGTACATATCAATAATCACCTTAAATGTAAATGGATTGAATGCTCCCATAAAAAGACACAGAGTAGATGATTGGATAAGAAAGCATGACTCATCTATATGTGGTTTACAAGAGACCCACTTCACAACAAAAGACTCATAGTGATTGAAAGTGAAGGGACGGAAAAAAATCTTCCAAGGAAACAGAAAGGAAAAAAAGCTGGGGTAGCAATACTTATATCTGATAAAATACACTTCAAAATGAAGGCCATAACTAGAGACAAAGAAGGCCACTACATAATAGGATCTATCCAACAGGAAGATATAACCTAGATAAACATATATGCACCCATTATAGGGCACCAAAATATATTAAAAATTTTCTGGAGGACTTCAAAAGAGAAATCGATAGCAATACAATCATAGCAGGGGACTTCAACACCTCGTTCACATCACTGGATAGATCCTCTAGACGAAAAATTAGCAAGGAAACAGAGACTCTAAATGAAGCACTAGACCAAATGGATTTAATAGATATCTACAGAGAATGACACCATAAAACTAATTAATTCACATTCTTCTCAAGTGCACCTGGGGCATTCTCAAACATAGACCACATGTTAGGGCACAAATTAAGTCTCTACAAGTTCAAGAAGGCTGAAATCATATCAAGCATCTTCTCAGATCACAATGGCATGAAACTAGAAATGAATTGCAACAAGAACATGCAAAGACATTTGAACACATAGAAACTAAATAGCATGTTATTGAGCAATGAATGGGTCACCGAGGAGATCAAAGAAGATATCAAAAACTTCATGGAAACCAATGAAAATGAAGACACAACACAAAATCTATGGGATGCAGCGAAAGCAGTTCTGAGAGGGACGTTCAGAGCACTACAGGCCTACCTCAAAAACCAAGGAAAATCTCTAATAGACTATCTAACCTCACAACTTAAAGAACTAGAGAGCAAACAAAAAGAAAACCCCAGAGCAAGTAGAAGGAAGGAAATAGTAAAGGTCAGAGCAGAAATAAATGGCATAGAGACCAAAAAAATAATTCAAAGGATCAATGAAACAAAGAGCTGGTTTTTCGAAAAGATAAACAAGATTGATGGACCCTTAGCTAGACTCACCAAGAAATAAAGAGAGAGAACCCATATACACAAAATCAGAAATGAAAGAGGAGAAGTAACAACCGACACCACAGAAATACAAAAGATCGTTAACAACTACTATGAACAATTATATGGCAAAAAATTTGACAATCTAAGCAAAATGGACAAATTTCTAGAAATACATAGTCTCCCCAAACTGGACCAGGAAGAGATAGAAAACTTGAACAGACCAATATCAACAGAAGAAATTGAAGATGTAATCAAGACTCTCCCAGCAAACAAAAGCTCAGGCCCGGATGACTTCACGGGCAAGTTTTACCAAACATTCCAAAAGAACTAACACTCATTCTCCTCAAACTATTTCAAAAATTCAAGAAGAAGGAAGACTTCCAAACTTGTTTTATAAAGCCAGCATAATTCTAATTCCAAAACCAGAAAAAAGACACTACAAAGAAAGAAAACTACAGGCCAATATCCCTGATGAATATAGACACCAAAATCCAGAACAAAATACTAGCAAATCGGTCCAAGCAATACACCAAAAAAATTATCCACCATGACCAAGTGGGATTTTTACCATGGATGCAAGGCTGGTACAATATTCGCAAATCATTAAACGTAATACACTACATAAATAAAATGAAGAATAAAAACCACATGATCATACAATACATGCTGAAAAAGCATCCAACAAAGTCCAGCATCCATTTCTGATAAAAACGCTCAGCAATGTGGGAATAGAGGTTATACTACATTTCAGGTTATACTACAAAGCCACTGTAATCAAAACAGCCTGGTACTGGCACAAGAACAGGCATATAGACCAGTGGAACAGAACAGAGAACCCAGAAATGGACCCAAAGCAATATGCTCAATTTATATATGACAAAGGTGGCAAGAGCATACAATGGAGTAAGGACAGTCTCTTTAATATCTCGACATAATGAAGGCCATATATGAAAGACCTACAGCCAACATCATACTCAATGGGCAAAACCTAAAAGCATTTTCCTTAAGAACAGGAACAAGGCAAGGATGCCCACTTTCGCCACTCCTATTTAACACAGTACAGGAAGTCTTAGCTACAGCAATCAGATAGGAAGGAAAAATAAAAGGAATCCAAATTGGAAAGGAGGAAGTGAAAATGTCATTATTTGCAGATGACATGATACTATACGTAGAAAACCCCAAAAACTCCATCAAAAGTTTACTAGACTTAATAAATGAATTTGGCAAAGTAGCAGCATACAAAATTAACATCAAGAAATCGATGGCATTCTTATACAACAAGGATGAACTCACAGAAAGAGAAACTAAGAAAACAATCCCATTTACCATTGCAGCAAAAAAATTAAGATACCCAGGAATAAACTTAACCAAAAACTAAAAGACCTATTCACAGAAAACTACAGGTCATTGAAAAAAGAAATAAAGGAAGATATAAAAAAGTGGAAGTACATACCCTGTTCATGGATTGAGAGAATTACCATCATTAAAATGTCCATATTACCCAAAGCAATCTATAGATTCAATGCAATCCCCATCAAAATACCAATGACATACTTCACAGAATTAGAACAAGTAATTCAAAAGTTCATATGGAACCAAAAAAGACCTCAAATAGTCATAGATATTTTGAAAAGGAAGAACAAAGTGGGAGGGATCACATTACCACATTTCAGGTTATACTACAAAGCCACTGTAATCAAAACAGCCTGGTACTGGCACAAGAACAGGCATATAGACCAGTGGAACAGAACAGAGAACCCAGAAATGGACCCAAAGCAATATGCTCAATTTATATATGACAAAGGTGGCAAGAGCATACAATGGAGTAAGGACAGTCTCTTTAATAAATGGTGCTGGAAAAATTGGACAGCTCCATGCAGAAAAATGAAAAAAGACCATCAACTTACACCCTACACCAGAATAAACTCAAAATGGATAAAAGACTTAAATGTGACTCATGAATCCATAAAAATCCAAGAAGAAACTGTAGGCAACAACATTTCAGACATCATACGCAACAGAATTTTTACTGATACATCACCTAAGACAACAGAAACAAAGAAGAAAATGAACACATGGGAGTACATCAAACTCAAAAGCTTATGCACAGTGAAAGATACAATCATCAAAACGGAAAGGTTACCCACTGTATGGGAGACCATAATTGCCAATGATATATCAGATAAGGGGTTAATTTCCAATATATATAGAGTGCTCATACAATTCCACAAAAGGAAGACAAAGAACCCAATTCAAAAAATGGGCAGAGGAACTAAAAAGACACCTCTCCAAACACGACATACAAATGGCTAAGAAACATATGAAGAAATGCTCATCATCACTAATCATCAGAGAGATGCAAATTAAAACAACAATGAGATATCACCTCACACCTGTCAGAATGGTTGCCATCAACAAATCATCAAACAACAAGTGTTGGCGAGGGTGTGGACAAAAGGGGACTCTAGTACACTGCTGGTGGGAATGCAGACTGGTGCAGCCACTATGGAAAACAATATGGTGTTACCCCAAAAAATTAAAAATTGAACTTCCATTTGCCCCAGTGATGCCACTTGTAGGAATATACCCTAAGAAGCCTGAAACATCAATCAGAAAGATTATATGCACCCCCATGTTTGTAGCAGCACTGTTTACAATAGCTAAGATCTTGAAACAGCCCAAATGTCCATCAGTAGACGAATGGATAAAAAAGTTGTGGTACATATACATGATTGAGTCCTACACAGCTCTAAGAAAAAAAGATCTCTTGTCCTTTGAGACTACATGGAGGGACCTGGAGAGTATCATCCTGAGTGAGGCAAGGCTAACAGAGAAGGACAAGTATCATATGATCTCACTTATTTGTGGAATATAATGAACATAACATTCTGAGATTCGAATGGGGTAGTCCCAGAGATGTAGAGGTGGAGTACAGACTGACCATCCCCATAAGAAGGGATGGTGGGGGAGAGATAAACCAGAGAACATATATGCATGCATGCATGAACAGTGGACATGGACAACAAACTGGGGACAGGGCGGGGAGGGAGGGGACGAGGGGAATCAGTGGGTGAAAAAGGAGAAACATCTGTAACAAAAATTAATTAATAAAAAAGAAAAAAATAATAAAGAGGCTGTCTTTACTCCACTGTATGCTCTTGCCACCTTTGTTAAATATTAATAGAGCATATTCCCTTGGGTCCATTTCTGCATTCTTTGTTCTGTTCCACTGGTCTATATGCCTGTTCTTGTGCCAGTACCAGGCTGTTTTGATTACAGTGGCTTTGTAGTATAACCTGATATCTGGTATTGTGATCCCACCTACTTTGTCTTTCTTTTACAAAATTACTGTGGCTATTTGGGGATTTTTTTGGTTCCATATGAACTTTTGAAGTATTTGTTCTAGTTCTGCAAAGTATGCCGTTAGTATTTTGATGGGGATTGCACTGAATCTATAGATTGCTTTGAGTCACATGGACATTTTAATGATGTTAATTCTTCCAATCCATGAACAAGGTATGTGCTTCCACGTTTCTATATCTTCCTCTATTTCTTTTTCCAATGTCCTGTAGTTTTCTGCAAACAGGCCCTTTACTTCTTTGGTTAAGTTTATTCCTAATTATCTTCATTTTTGTGCCGCAATGGTATGGTAAATGGGATTGTTTTTCGGTTTCTCATTCTGTGAGGTCATCATTGGTGTATACGAATGCCGTCGATTTCTTGACGTTAATTTTGTATCCTGCTACTTTGCCAAATGCATTTATTTATTTATTTATTTTTTATCCTCACCCGAGGACATTTTTCCATTTTTTGTACAGACAGAGTGGGAGGGAGAGAGAGGAAGAGAGAGAGAGGGAAACATTGATGTGAAAGGGACACATCGAGTGGCTGCCACCCGCACGACCAACCAGGGCCGGGGACAAACTGCAACCGAGGTACATGCCCTTAGTGGGAACCGAACCCGGGTCTCTCTGGACTGCAGGTGGACGCTCGAACCGCTGAGCCAAATTGGCCAGGGCCAAATGCATTTATTAAGTCTAGACTTTTGATGGAGTCTTTAGGGTTTCTATGTATCATATCATGTCATCTGCAAATAAGGACAGTTTCACATCCTCCTTTCCAATTTGGATCCCTTTTACTTTTTCTTCCTGTCTGATTGCTGTGGCTTAAACTTCCAGTACAATGTGAAATAAGAGTGGTGAATGTGGGCATCCTTGTCTTGTTCCTGTTCTTAAGGGAAATGTTTTTAGTTTTTGCCCATTGAGTATGATGTTGGCTGTAGGTCTTTCATATATGGCCTTTATTATGTCGAGATATGATCCCTCTATTCCCACATTGCTGGGCATTGTTATCAGAAATGGATGCTGGATTTTGTCGAATGCTTTTTCGGCATCTATTGATATGATCATGTGGTTTTTATTCTTCATTTTGTTAATGTGGTGTATTACATTTAATGATTTGCAAATATTGTACCAGCCTTGCATCCCTGGAATGAATCCCACTTGGTCATAGTGAATAATTTTTTTGATGTAGTGCTGGATCCGATTTGCTAGTATTTTGTTCAGGAGTTCGGCGTCTATGTTCACCAGGGATATTGGCTGTAGTTTTCTTCCTTTGTAGTATCTTTTTCTGGTTTTGGAATTAGAATTATGATGGCCTCATAGAAAGAGTTGGAAGTCTTCCTTCTTCTTGAATTTTTTGAAATAGTTTGAGGTGAATGGGTGTTAGTTCTTTTGGAATGTTTGGTAAAACTCCCCCGTGAAGCCATCTGGACCTGGGCTTCTGTTTGCTGGGAGAGTGTTGATTACCTCTTCAATTTCCTTAGTTATTTTTGGTTTGTTCGAGTTTTCTATTAGTTCCCGGTCCAGTTTTTGGAGACTGTGTGTTTCTAGAAATTTGTCCATTTTGCTGAGATTGTAAAATTTGTTGCCATATAATTGTTCATAGTAGCTGTTAATGATCTTTAGTATTTTTGTGGTGTCAGTTGTTATTTCTCCTCTTTCATTTCTGATTTTGTGTATTTGGGTTCTCTCTCTTTATTTCTTGGTGAGTCTAGCTAAGGGTCCATCAATCTTGTTTATCTTTTCAAAAAACCAGCTGTTTCATTGATCCTTTGAATTGTTTTTTTGGTCTCTATGTCATTTATTTCTGCTCTGACCTTTACTATTTCCTTCCTTCTACTTGCTCTGTGGTTTTCTTTTTGTTTGCTTTCTAGTTCTTCAAGTTGTGAGGTTAGACAGTCAAGTAGATATTGTTCTTGTTTCTTGAGGTAGGCCTGTGGTGCTCTGAACTTCCCTCTCAGAACTGCTTTTGCTGCATCCCATAGATTTTGTGTTGTTGTGTGTTCATTTTCATTGGTTTCCAGGGAGTTTTTTTTATTTTTTTTAATTTATTTCTTTATTTATTTTTTATTTTTCCACATCTTTATTGTTGGATGTAAAATGTATTACAGATGTTCCACATCTTTCCCCCATTGACCCCCTCCTCCCCACTCCCGAACCCCTCCCCTTTCCCCAAACTATTGTTCGTGTCCATTGGTTATGCATATAAGTTCTTTGGTTTATTGCTTCCCACCCCCCCCCCAACCCCTTTCCCTTTGAGGTTTGTCAGTCTAGCAATGAATTTGTGCTTCTTAATCCCTTCACCTTTTTCATCCATTCCCCCAACCCCTTTCCCAACTGGCAACCAACAAAATGTTCTCTGGATCTATGAGAATGTTCCTGTTCTTCCTGTTCATTTTGTTTGTAGATTCCATTGTTGATAGATATGTATTCATTGCCATTTTGTTTGTTCATACATTTTATCTTTTTCTTTAAAAAGACCCTTCATCATTTCATATAATAACGGTTTGGTAGTGATGAACTCCTTTTACTTTTTCTTGTCTGGGAAAGTTTTTATATGTCCATCGATTCTAAATGACAGCTTTGCAGGATAGAGTAATTTTGGTTGTAGGTTCTTGGTTTTCATCACTCTGAATATTTCTTGCCACTCCCTTCTGGCCTGCAAAGTTTCTTTTGAGAAATCAGCTGACAGCCTAATGGGAACTCCCTTGTCGGTAACTAGCTGCCTTTCTCTTGCTGCTTTTAAGATTCTCTCTTTGTCTTAAACCTTTTGCATTTTGATGATGATGTGTCTTGGTGTGGGCCTCTTGGGGTTCATCTTGTTTCGGACTCTCTGTGCTTCCTGGACTTGTATGTCTGTTTCCTTCACCAAGTTAGGAAAGTTTTCTGCCATTATTGTTTCAAACAGGTTTTCGATTTCTTGTTCTCTCTCTTCTCCTTCCGGCACCCCCAAGATGCGAATGTTGGCGTGCTTGAAGTTGTCCCAGAGGCTCCTTACACTATCCTCATTTTTTTGGATTCTTTTTTCTTTTTGCTGTTCTGATTGGGCATTTTTTGCTTCCTTATATTCCAAATCGATGGTTTGCTCCTTGGATTTACGTACTCTATTATTGAAGCTATGTAAATTATTCTTTATTTCAGTTAAAGCCTCCTTCGTTTCTAACTGTGCAGTGATCATTTCTGACTGGTACTTTTTTATGCTCTTGAGGCCCTCACTGAGTTCATTGAGCATCCTTATAAGCAGTATTTTGAACTCAACATCTGTTAGGTTGCTTATCTCCATTTCGCTTAGTTCTTTTCTTGGGGTTTTGTTCTGTTCTTTCATTTGGGAGCTGTTTCTTTGTATCCTCATTTTGGCTGCCTCCCTGTGTTTGTTTCTGTGTATTACTTAATGAGAGGTATGGGGCTCGCTGAGACCCGATGCTGCTTGTTTGAAAGAATTTAGGAAAAACCTGAAGCAGGATCCAAGACCGGCCAATCCTATGGTTAAGCAAGTAGCAACAGCTTGGGTGGGCTTGAAAGTTGTGTGGGGCGGGGCGGGGCGGGGCCTCAGGGAGTCAGCAGGGCGGGGCTACCAGTGTGAGCCAGGTTGCTGGAGTCCCAGATATGGTGACTGTCTGCCGCCCCAGGGAAGGGCTCACCAAAGCAACAAAGGCCTCTTACAGCACGTTTGTCCCCGAGAAAGCCCCCTGTCCAGCCCTCGCTCCAGTGCCAAACAGCTCAGTTCTTCCCTGTATTTCTCTGGTGCCCCTCGAGCTGCCTCCCCTCCGAGCTTAGAGGGAGAGAGTCCGACCAGTCCGTGCGCGGGCCCTTTAGGGAGCTGCCTGTGGCTCCAGCCAGGTCGGCTTCCTTGAGCCTCAGTTTCTGCTGGTTTTTCCAGCCAGAAGTTATGGGGACTTCTCTTCCTGGCACTGGAAACCTGAGCGGGGCATCTGGTGTGGGACGGGGACCCCTCAGTCCTCAGGAAGGACCTTCCCAGCCGCGGGAGCCTCCTGATTTTTATGCACCACACTTGGGTGTGGGAGCAGCCCGTAGTGCCGCTGCTCCGCTGCCGCCACCCCTCGCGCCGCCGCCCCTCCTACCGGTCTGGATGTAGCTGCTTTTTTTTTTTTTTAATTCCGTAGTTGTAGGACTTCCATTCAGCTTGATTTCAGGTGGTTTTGGATGATGGTTGTTCTGTAGTTTTGTTGTAACTTGGATGTGGTTGTGGGAGAACGCGATACTGCGTTTCCCTATGCCGCCATCTTGACCGGAAGTCCCAGGGAGTTTTTAATTTCTTCCTTGATTTCCTCGGTAACCCATTCATTGTTTAATAACATGCTATTTAGCTTCCATGTGTTCAAATGTCTTTGCATGTTCTTGTTGCCATTCATTTCTAGTTTCATGCTATTGTGATCTGAGAAGATGCTTAATATGGTTTCAATCTTCTTGAACTTGTAGAGATTTAGTTTGTGTCCTATCATGTGGTCTATCTTTGAGAATGTCCCATGTGCACTTTAGAAGAATGTGAATTCTGCAGTTTTGTGGTGTCATTCTCTGTAGATATCTAATAAATCCATTTGGTGTAGTGCTTCAATGAGAGTTTCTGTTTCGTTGCTAATTTTTTGTCTAGAGGATCTATCCAGTGGTGTCAATGGGGTGTTGAAGTCCCCTGCTATGATTGTATTGCTGTCGATTTCTCCTTTGAAGTATTCCAGAAGATTTTTTATATATTTTGGTGCTCCTATATTGGGTGCATATATGTTTATCAAGGTTATATCTTCCTGTTGGATAGATCCTTTCAATATTATGTAGTGGCCTTATTTGTGTCTAGTTATGGCCTTCATTTTGAAATCTATTTTATCAGATATGAGTATTGCTACCCCAGCTTTTTTTTTGCTTTCCATTTGCTTGGAAATTTTTTTCCATCCCTTCACCTTTCAACCTATGTGATTCTTTTGTTGTGAGGTGGGTCTCTTGTAAACAACATATAGATAAGTCATGCTTTCTTATCCAATCAGCTACTCTGTGTCTTTTTATGGGAGCATTCAATCCATTTACATTTAAGGTGATCATTGATATGTACTTATTTATTGCCATTTTTGTTTATTTTGGTTATATTTTTCTTCCTATTTCTTCTACTAATTACTTCAGTCCTTTTAGCATATCTTGCAGTGCTGGTTTGGTGCTAATATAGTCCCTTTGCCTTGTTTTTTTTTTTTCATCTGGAAGCTCTTTATTTGACCTTCTATTTTGGATGATAGGCTTGCTGGGTAGAGTTGTCTTGGATTCAGATCCTTGTTTTTCATGTGCTTGATTACTTCGTGCCCTTCCCTCTGGCCTGTAGTGTTTCCTATGAGAAGTCAGCTGAGAGCCTTATGGGGTTTCCCTTGTAGGTAACCTGTTGCTTATCTCTTGGTGCTTTTAGGATTCTCTCTGTCTTTAATTT
Source organism: Molossus molossus (assembly GCF_014108415.1). NCBI lineage: Eukaryota > Metazoa > Chordata > Mammalia > Chiroptera > Molossidae > Molossus > Molossus molossus. The sequence continues at coordinate 5,101,631 of NW_023425351.1, read as the reverse complement.
TTGGCATTTTAATTACTATGTGTCTTGTTGTAGACCTGTTTGGTTTCTTCTTACTTGGGGCTCTCTGTGCTTCTTGAACTTGAATGCCTTCTTTCTTCACCAAATTAGTGAAGTTTTCTGTCACTATTTCTTTGAATATATTATCTAACCCTTGCTCATTTTCTTCCTCTTCGGGGACTCCTATGATGTGAACATTATTACATTTTCAGTTGTCCCACAGTTCTCTTTAGCTGTCTTCCTGTTTTTTAATTGTGTTTTCCTTTGGTTTTCTGATTGGTTGATTTTTTTCTACCCTGTCTTCTAATTCACTCATCCTGTCCTCAGCTTCCTCTACTCTGCTTTTTAGACCTTCTAATGTGTTCTTTATTTCTGATGTCATTTTTTATCCCTTCTTGGTGATTTTTAATTTCCAATTGGTTTATTTTCAGCATCTCTGTGTCCTTACTCATGCTGTTGAGCTTTCTCAAGATCATGACTCTGAATTCTAGCTCTGTTACATTGCCTCACTGCTCCACATTTATCTCATCTTTGGTAGATGTCTCTTGTCATTTGGCTTTTGTTTCTGTGTTTGACCATTTTGGTTATCACAGTGGGCTTTGGATCCTATCAAGTTTTCCTTGTGGGTGTTGGTGTTCTGCTGTTTGTGGCTCCCTTTTCTGGGTTTAGATGAGTGAAGGAGGATCCAAGTTAAATACCACTGTCAAATCTTACTTTACTGATTAGAGTTGCTAGCCCAGGAAAGATACTGTTATCCTCTAGCTTTTTGCCTGGAGGCTAACAGAGGTTACTTGAAGAGTTTTGGGTTGTCAGTTGATTGAAAAACTCCCTCAGGTGCTCAGCATAAGGGGATTTCCTGCGGGTGGGGAAGATGCTGGTTGTTATTAAGCTTCAATTAACATTTCAATGGCCCACAGGGTGGGGTTGAATCTCCGAGGGAGTGGCTGCTGCCTCTCCTCAGAGCCCTAGGAAGGAGCAAGATGGCCACTGTTCTGCACGGCCGCAACTCAGCAAAAGCTCTGAGCGCCCTCCAGATCCTGAGTGTCCCCACACAGTTCCAGTCCAGTCTGCCCTTCCTCTGCCAGAGCCCAAGGTGAGTGGCTGTGGCTTTTTTAGCCTCTGTCGCAGCTCTGCACTGTGGAGCCACTTGGGAGTTTAACCCGAGGGCACTGCTCACAGCTAAGGCTGCTGCTGTCTGTGGGCTCCCTGCCCCCCTTTCACGCCTTCGCAATCCTACCAGTATCAAGTCAGTATTCCTGGTTATACGTTCCTCACAAGCTGCTTTTCTGTTGCTTTTTCCCATCAATTTGTCTGTCTTATAGTTGTAATTCCAGTTTGGTTCTGGGAGACAGTCTGTGTAGCTCCGTTCACTCCTCCGCCATTTTGGAATCCTCAATAATTTTTTTTTTTTAAAACCTGCCCAGAGAAAGAAATCTGCCATTTTCTGAACATGTGACATATGTAATAGCATGTACTATTGTTAATGGATGAACTCCAAAACTATATATAATTATGTAACCAAATTGTGTATACAAGCAATTGCTAAGCCTCCCTCATCAGAGCCTTGGATGCCAATCCTGTCTCCTTGTTGCAAGTAAATAATACTAGCTAACCACACATTCTTGAATAGAACACCCAAGCAGCAAACTCCTTGAGCAAACTCCTGGTTACAGGGATGTAATGTATAACGTGATGACTATAGTTAGCACTGCTATATAATATATAGGACAGTTTAAAGAAAATAGATCCTAAGAGTCCTCATCACAAAGAGAATTGTTTTGTTTGTTTCTTTTATTGTATCTATGTGAGATGACGGGTGTTATCTAAACATTTGTGGTAATCATTTCACAATACATGTAAATCAAGCCATCATGCTGTACATCTTATATTTAGATATTAATGTAACTACATACCTACCAATAATCATTTTAAATGTAAATTAACTGAATGATTCAGTGAAAAGATATAGGGTAGCTTAACAGACAAGAAAACAATACTCATAGGGTAGCTATGGAAGCTTAAAACAGAAAAACATGTTAAGGAAAAATAATACTGTCAATTAATTAGTAGCTACCGAGGTATCCCTTCCTTCATAGTCTTATTCTCCTCCACTGGGGACAATCTCTGTCCTGACTTTAGAATCACTAGAGGAGTAGGTTGAGAACTGATTAAACAGAAGCACAAGTAGAATGAAAAGATACATTTATTGAAGTAAACTGGGCTCAGAATGGTTAAAAGACATGGAGTCTACAATGTAAAGGTCCAGAACATGTCCAGTAGAAAAGGTAAGAAATTATGAGCTGGAGGCAATGTCTGGAGAGGTAACAACCAGGAATTTTCCAGAAATTAAAAAGAAAAACTGATGAGATTTCAGGTTAAGAACTGTATTGATTCCCAAACAGGCTTTTTTTCAATCCTCACTCGAGAATATTTTTCCATTGATTTTCAGAAAGGCTGGGAGGGAGAGAGGGAGAGAGGGAGAGAAAGAGAGAGAGAAATATCCATGTGGCAGAGACACATCAATTGGTTGCCTCCTGTACGACCTCTATTACGGCTGGGAATTTAACTCAAACCACAAACCGAGGTTCTTGCCCTTGACTGGAATCAAACCCACAACTCTACCTGGCTAAGCCAAACCAGCAGGGCCCAAAACAGGTTTTATAAAGAAATGTATACCTGGTGCTTTATGATCAGAACATTGAAAGTAGAGATAAAATTCTTTTATTTCACTCTGGCTGGTTTGGCTCAGCGGCTGGAGCATTGGCCTGTGGACCCGAGGGTCCTGGGTTCAGTTCCCACTAGGCCCTAGTGGCTAGGGGCATGTACCAAAAAAAAAAAAAAAAAAAATTCTTTTATTTCAAGATAATTTTCAGATTCCCTTCAAATGTATAGTTCAAAATGACAACTTTACATCAGCGAGAGGTATGAAATATATTTAGAATGTTAAGGAAAAATGTGTTTTTCTTCAACTTATCTGGAAGTTGAAGTAAAGACATTGTTAGACAAAGAATTGAGCCTTACCTGGGGATATCTGCTTAAAATACAAAGTGCAAATGGATGTGCTTCAACAGGCCGGACATGGATCCGTGAGAAAGAGGTGATATGCAGAAAGCAAAGAGGAGCAAAGTATTTTTTAAACATGTTGATAAATAATAATGAACTGAGATCGTTAAGTACAGTACTGATGAAGTTTAAACTAAAGGAGAAGTAAAATGTTAGACGTAATAACTAAAATGTTGTAAGCAGAAAGGACAAAATTAATTTTTTCCGTGCCTCATTTTTAAGATGGAGAGTACAATTTTTAAAAATAAAAATTTTCTGTATTGATATCAGAGAGAGAAGAAGGGAGAGAGGGAGAGAGAGAGCAATATCGATGAGAGAGAACATTGATTGGCCACCTCCTGCATGCCCTCCAGTGGGCATTGGGCCCACATCCTGGGCATGTGCCCTGATCAGGAATCGAACCGGCGAACACTTGGTGCAAGGTTGACGCTCAACCACTGAGCCACACTGGCCAGACTATAAAATTGGTTTTTAAGAAAACCAGCAAGTGCTACCTACGAGACATGTGCAAAACATTACAACACTGAGTAGAAGATTTAACCACCAAGTTTTATGAATCAAAATAAAGGTGACATAGAAATATTAATATCAACTAAAATAATACTTTCAAGGCAAAATAGAAAACAAAATTGAGGAAATTAGAAGGATCAGTTAATACAAACCCAATTATGGTGAGAAACTTTAATACTTTATTTTCAGAAAGAACAAGAACAAAAATTTAAAAGAAACATCTAAACAACATAAGAAGCCTGGTTTTATTATATATACCTGATTTATGAAAAGCTAAAATATACTTTATTTTAAATAATTATAAAATATTTACCCAAATCGATCACAAATAAAAGAACAAAATCTCACCTCATAGCAAAGAATCAAGAAAGACTTCTTTCTTTGAAAATAATTTAATAATATTAGAACTCAACCACCAGATGTAATTTTGGAGATTCTTTGTGCTATTCAGCAGGAAAATAGTTACCGGCACCTAGGAATCACACTCAAAAATAAAATTTAAGTAAATGATTAAATATCAATAAAGACTGGATTTAGGAAAGAGGGTGGACCATTGTTTTTGGAATAAAGGTTTTACCTATGAGAGTAATAGAAAAAGATTACAAAATAACTGGCTAATGAATTTGGCTTTTAATAGATCAGATATCACTATAGGATGTTGAGCAAGACAGTGACACGACGAAAGAACAGTCTAACCCAGCCATGCTTGTCTAACAGTGAGGTTCTGGTCATAGAAACATTGATAATTGGGAGTTCCGGCCCACAGCGCCGGGGGCTCCGGAGTTGGTGGGCTTTACGCTTTCCTGGGACATGGAGAGAGTGGCCGGGACAGAAGACCGGACCTCGGTCCCACCACTGCTCGTGAGGACTTCGTGTGCGAGGCGTCTCGAAGCAGAGGGTGACGGAACAGGTGCAGCTGTGCGGCCTTCCTGCAGCCGCTGGTGGACGCGCTGCCCAGGAGATCCCGGAGCCTGTGCTGCCAGATGCGCCCTGGACTTTGGAACCAGCTGTGCAAGAGAATGTCAGCGTTAATGGGCAGGGTGGCAGGAAGCTTCGGATGACTGTTTTAGGGATTCTGATGCCAAAGAACTTGAAGATCGGTTTGATGAAATCAAATTTGCAGATTTAGCCACAACACGTAAGCAGTATCCCAGAAAGATCCTTGAATGTGTCATAATAATCATAAAAGTAAAACAGGAAATTCTGAAGCAGTACCATCCTGTTGTACACCCATTGGACCTAAATTATGACCCTGATCCAGAGGTTAATTTTTTTTTTTTTTTTGGAAGAGTGGATAAGATTCATCTATGAAACTGTCTAACTGTAGTGAGCATGTATGCATGTGTGTTAGGGAGGTTGATATTTGACTAACTGATTTAGTATATTTTTCCACTTTTTTTCTGGTGCATAAAAATATTAATTTTGTATACGCTTTGGGATATGCTTTTTATATTTTTTGTATTTATCCAGTGATGTTTTGGACAAAGATGGGGAGTTTGTGAACTTCCAAGCTAACTTGACTAGAAGTTTAAGATACTTTTAAAAACACAAATCAGCTTTCATTCCTCTGCTTAAAATCCTAAAATCTGCTCGGGCGGTGTGGCTCAGAGGATTGAGCATCATCTCAGGGACTGAGAGGTCCTGGTTCGATGGCCAGTCAGGGCACATGCCCGGATTGCTGGCTCGATCCCCAGTGAGTGGCGTGCGGAAGGCAGTTGATCAATGTTTCTCTCACATCATTATTTCTACCTCTCTCTTCTTTCCTCTCTCTCTAAAAAAATCAATAAAACATATTTTAAATTAAAAAAATGTTGATAATTGTAAAGAAATTGAAAGTGTGGCAAATATTATAATAGTTATAGTGGGTTACTATCATTAAAGATGCTTTTGCATGTAGAGGGTATTTTAAATTTGTGGACATGGATGACAATGTATTCATCTTTATATTTCCGGTAGCTAGCCACGATTTTTAGTCATCAGGAAACACGTAGTAAATGCTTGTTGCAGTGAATTGCCTTTAGTAAAGCTTATTCGTGCTTCTCCATTAAATCAAATGTGTTCATTGGCACATTTTCAAGGACAAAATTAAGTAAATTTTGTTTGTGCAAACCTTTGCACTTCTACATAGGCTGCTACTTGGTTTGCATTAGATTGACAATGCAGAAGGAATATATTGGACCATAAAGACTTGGTTTGAATTTTTGAAGAAACATCATGATAAACCATAAAGCTCATTTTTTTTTATGAGCATAATGAAGAAGATATGAACAAAGGTGGAAATAAACAGAAAAAGAAATGATACATTTTAAATTTATGGGTGTGATGTCCTGCTGTCCATTTTATAGCATTTATAATATTGTGAATCTAGGTGAATTCTATTGCATTATTGAGCCAGAGGATAGAGAGCATGTATATATCTGGTAACTTGAAGTATTTTGGGGTTCAGTGTTTTAGAACAAATATTTTTTATCACATTTGCTTTATTTCTCTGTGTGTAATGTGCATATACATATATGTTCTCCTCTTACTCCTCCTTCTTGTCTGAATTCTCCATCAATATGAAGGCTGAAACCATTACTGTACTGTTACTATTTTGTTCTCCTACAAGACTCTATCACCATGAAGGAAGGGACTGTGTCAGTTATATCAATATTCCAAGGAGGGGTTGCTCGCCCATTTACAACAAAGGCTGTAACTCAGGAACGGCCAGATGGAAGAGACAGATGGGACAAAGGCATATGGGAAGGGCCACGGCCCTCTCCAGCTCCTTGACACCACTGTCCTTGAATCTCCACATCACCAACCGGGAAGCAGCCAGAACAAATCTTAAAGAAAGTAAATCATCTTCTGAAAAGAGGTGGTTCCATTATTGCTGGCATGTTCCTTTGCAAACATTTTAAACCAGGTTCAATATGAGATGATTTTAGAATTATGTTTAAGAAAATTACATTGCTTAATACTAAATGAGACTTTTGGATTTAGGTACTTTAAAGATTTTTTTTCTGATCTTCATTTCATGTTATTTATGCTGAGTTGTTCTGACCGTTTATACTCTGAAAAATATACAGTATCTAGTTCCTTTGTCTGTGACTTGTATTGCTGGCAATTCAAAAACAATGCTGTTTTTCCTAAAGCTAATCTAATCGAAAATAACAAGTTGAACTTCTCTCTTGACTAATCAGTACTTTTATTTCGAATGAGGCTTTTTAGTTGGTGCAAAACAGATTTCCTCTGTCTGTCCAAGTGTAGCTTGGCCATTGTCTGCTTCTTTATATTTTATGACAAAAATTGCTGAATAAGGATGATAACTTCTCTATCTCTTTAACATGTTTCAGTTTTTATGTATAAGAGAACAGGCTGAGTTATTACTGTTCAGTGTTGGCACATTTTAAAATTAGTAGACAAATATTGATGTGAAACCCACTGACTTTGTAAAACAAACAAGTTAAAAGGAGACAAATGAGAGTGTCACAATGAACTTTTTCCTCCAGATCGGTGTTTTTGGTGATTTACATACAAAGGTAATGAATAAATGTTTGTTGAGTGATGAAGGACGGGAACAGAATTCCTTTTGATGACTAATACACTCATTACTACCAAGTATACTCATGTAAACTTCTATGTACCTCCTCACACATGATTATAAAATATTTTTAAAGGGTAAAACAAACCCTGGCCCAAAAAGAAATTCTGTTAAAATTTCAACACATATTTTTGTCACTAGTTTTTGTAAGGTAATTTGTTTATCTAGAGTGTATGCATTGTAAAGAAATTTTTAAAAATATGTTTTAGGTTGCCATCAACATGGCAGAGTACCCAGATGCTGCCCTCACCTCCTCCCATGACATAATGAAAATTACAACTAAATTATGGAACAATTATCCTGGATAACCATCTAAAACTAGCTGAAGAGAAGCCCTATAACTAATAAAGAAGAATCCATGTTAAGTCTGGTAGGAGGGATGGAGATGCAACATGGGCTGACTTTGCACCCACGTGTGGTGATTGAGAATCCAAAGGGATATCTCAGCTGCAGCAGTGCCCCCTGGGGAGGGGCCTCACCCCCACCCCAGGTTTCCTAGGCCAGAACACTAGAACCAGGAAGAGGAGCCCACATAATATCAGGCTGTGAAAACCAGTGGGGGCTCCATCTGTCCAGGTGAGACAGAAGGCTGCTGGAAACCCAGGCAGCCTCTTATTTGTTTATTAATTTATTTTTGTTACAGATGTTTCTCCTTTTTCCCCCATTGACACCCCATCCTCCCTACCCTGCCCCCAGCTTTGTTGTCTGTGTCCATTGGTTATGCATACATGCATATAAGTTCTGTGGTTTATCTCTTACCCCCACCCCCTCTTCTGAGGTTTGTCAGTCAGAACCCTACCTCCATGCTCAGGCACCCTCTTAAAGAGCCAGCACACAGACTATCACTGGCAGGCACTCAGCTTGGGCTCTGGAAGAAGGACAGTGGCTGGGAGGGCACCAGGGACATACAGGGCAAAACTGAGTTGTGTAGCTTCAGGGCAAGGGCCACAGGGATGGCTGCCATTGTCCCCGTGTTGAGCCCTCCTTGGCTTGGTCAATGGACGTCATCTTTCCTGGGTTGACTCTGTACTCTCTCACTGTAAACTCTGAATCTGCATTAGCCTTATGAACTCCACTAGCTCCACTCTAACTCTGAAAGAAACCCTGCTCCACCACAAAGGACCACAAGCTCCAGGTGGGTAGTGGCTGTCCTTGGTGTACCCTCACACTTTTGCTGAGTGGCATCAGGCTTAGCACTGGTGCCAACCAGAATCTGTGAACTGTGTACGCCACTCACCATACCCCAGTGACTCCCTGAGACCCTCCCTCACCCGGTCTGTGTACCACCCAAGGCTCTTTCATTGACCTAACAAGTTGGTCATTTTAGTGTTAGGAATAAATGTGAAATGTTACTTATGATTCTTCTATTTTTGGTAGAATGTGGACTCCTGGATAATTTTTAAAAATATATAAAAACACATGAAAAAAAGCAATGTTTTTCACCCAAACTTGCCTAAATATGAGTTTAGTTATTATTAAATAGTTGAAACCAAATTTCTCAACATTTGTGTCTTAATTAAATGATTTTTCTTAAATGCTATCTATTTTTCTTATGTAGCTCTTTTACTGTGTCTTGAATTTATTTTTTAGTGTTTATTTCAAATAATTCTTAGTAATTTTAAGAATTAGTATAATGTTCTGAAAAGAACAAAGACTGGGGTTGAGTGACCTACATTCCCATACAGGCTCTGCCTCATGTTAGCTCTTACTGAGAGGAATTCAGTTCAACTTCCCGCAGCCTGAATTTCTTCATCTGTGAAACACGAAGCCTGAGACTGTAGGTTGTTTTCCAAGTCAAATTTGCTATAGAATTCTATTACAAATATCTTGCAGGCATTCCTGAGGGCTTTCATAAATTTGGGTGACCTTGTAATTTATCTTCCACCACAGTTATTTAGCCTAGTGCTTTACTTAGAATTGAAGACTTTAAAGAATATTTATTAACTATACTCAATACAAAACTCGAAACAAATATATTTTTCTAAATATTATTTATTTTATCATATTTCTTGTATTTCCAGGAGGTGGGTGGGATCAAGGAATAGAAGGAATTATGCAAAGATCTAACAACAAACAGAAGTAATTTGACAGGTCATCTTAGAAATTTGTTCTGAAAATGTTATCACTTAAATATTACTGGAGATCTACATGCCTTTCTTAAATGGCCACGTTGATTTGTTTTTCATATTAATAAGAGTCATCAATAGATTCTATAACTGCATATTTACTATAAAACCAAATCAATTGTAAAAGATCTGAATATTGGGAAATTTTTGGATTTTGACTTAAAGGTGTCATTTCATGTGTTATAGAAACATTCCTATTATTTCTTTCTGAAATTAATAGAGAAATTCAAATTTTATTCTGTGTGGTATGTATAGAGAAAATAATTTTGTTAATAATTAAAATATAACTTGTTTTAAATATCTCTATCACTTCTAATTGATAACAACTCTGAAGAGTTAATCATATGAAACAGATCTCATAAGATTCAGAAACAACTCCTTATTGACTACTGGTTTTTTGCTTTACAAACCAGATTTATATAGTTCTTGTTTCTTTGCAGTTAAGTACAAACATATGCAAGTACTTGCATTCTCTTAATATCCTTCCTCATAAATATAATTGGAAACAAATTCTAATTATATATCCTATTTGAACATGTTCTCTTTTTCTATTATTAAATTTTTATTTTATTTTATTTTAAAATTTATCATTAATGTTGAAAGTATTACAGATGTCCCTCCTATTTTTCCCCCATTGACCCCCCCCCCTCTCACCCTCCTTTAGGAATAAACTTAACCAAGGAGGCAATAGACCTGTTCTCAGAAAACTACAAGACATTGAAAAAAGAGATAGAGGAAGATATAAAAAAAAGTGGAAGTATATACCACATTCATGGATTGGGAGAATCAACATCATTAAAATGTTCATACTACCCAAATCAATCTATACATTAAATGCAATCTCTATTAAAATATCAATAGCATATTTCACAGATCTAGAATAAATACTCCAAAAATTTATATGGAACCAAAAAGAACTCAAATAGACACAGCAATCTTGAGAAAGAAGAACAGAGTAGGAGGGATCACAATACCAGATATTAAGTTATACTATAAAGCCATTGTAATCAAAACTGCCTGGTACTGGCAACAAGAACGGCCATATAGATCAATGGAACAGACCAGAAAATCCAGAAATCTATCCAAGCCATTTTACTCAATCAGTATTTGACAAAGGATGCAAGAGCATGCAATGAAGTAAAGACAGTCTCTTCAATAAAAGGTGAAGTTAGATAGGTATATACAAAAAAAAATGAAACTAGACCACAAACTTACACCATACACAAAATAAATTCAAAATAGATAAAAGACTTAAAGGTAAGTAGCAAAACCACAAACACCCTAAAAGAAAATGTAGGCAGCAGAATCTCAGACATCTCTCGTAGCATAATTTTCACTGATACATTGCCAAAGGCAAGAGAAACAAAGGAAGAAAACAAACAAATGGGACTACATCAAACTGAAAAGCTTCTGCACAGCAAAGGAAACCAGCATCACAATGAAAAGAGAAGCCCCTGTATGGGAGAACATATTTGCCAATGATACATCAGATAAAGGGTTAATTTCCAAAATATATAAAGTACTCATATTGAACTTTAACATTTATCTAGAAAGATGTACACATCATTATAAAGAGGACAGTGACTTTCCCAAAAGTGAAGGCAGCTGTACACATACCCCCAGGAGGGAAAAGACAAATGTTGCTGCGACTGTGGAAGCTCCCTCCTGCCATTCTCTGTCACTTCTTTCTCTCTGTAACTACACACGGTCTGCCTTCCAAATACTGTGTATCTCTGCTGTCTTTTAAATTTCCCTTAAAAACAAAATCAAACTATGTAGCTTTCAGTGTTTGAGATTTTTATATTTTTTGCTCAAATTGTTTGGGATTATATTGTACAATATGCTATGTTATTAATATGCAACAACTTATTTTTCTTTTCTTATGTTGTGGGATGCTCAGGTAGTTTTCTCTGTGGAGATATTAGAAATGATGCTGCCATAAACACAAATAACACACCTTGTGGTGCACACATATGTGTATTTCTGCTCTGTCTATAACTAGAAGTAGAACTCGTAAGTCATAGAGGGTGTATGTTTCATTGTAACAGTTTCTGCCATAAGTTTTTAAAGTGGTTTTCCCTCATTTTGAAGTACTGTTCATCTCTCTTGCCATATTTTTAATTGGGTTAGTCAACCCTTTTCTATTTATTTCAAATGTTGTATAGAATGTCTTGAGTAACTTTATTTTATAGCACAAAAGTGCAGCCCCTGCTTCTTAGGCTTACACAAAATATTCTGTTTCCAGGGTAGCTGATACATTGTATAAACAGAATATGTAAAGCAGAAGCAAAGGACATGTAATGAGTCAACACTTGCAGTCACTCTAATTTCAGAAAGTCTCCAAAGGTCTCTGGCTGTAATGTTTCCATTTAGTTGAAATGGATGTACCTGGAAGGCACAAAATCAAATTGTGTATTTCTTGTGCTAGTGAATAGAATAAAATGTTTGAAAAAATGAGCAATAGATTCAGCTTAAATTCAACTCTAAGGTATTTCAAGTCTCTCTGCCCTTCACAGCCTTGGATCTAAAAACCTGATGTTACATGGGAAAAAAAAAAACCCATTCAGAAATTGTAACTGGATGTTTCCCCTTGTCTTCGATAGTGTTCTTAAGTAGAAAGATGCTAAATGGTTGGTGAAGTTATTCTTCTACTCATTAAAATTCTTAAAGTGAAGCTAAAACAGTGATTTTCAACCTTTTTCATCTCATAGCACACAAAAATCTGACCCAAAAAACAGGTATAATTTTGACTCAGTCACACCAGACGGCTATTGTTGTATTGGCATTTGTCTTTTTTTTTCATTTGACAACCTAAGAGAAAAGAAGTCAGTGCCCTTGATGAAATAGTCAGGCATTGCATGTTTTAAAAATTCTCGCTGCACACCAGAGTGCCTCTGGCAGCCTACTGGTTAAAAATCACTGAGCTAGAATAATGAGGAGGATTGGAATCATAATAAGACACTACTTGTGACCTGTGCTTATTTACATTTCAGACTAGAGATAATTTTCCTGTCTCGAGAAGACAAAGAGTGACATATTTGATGCCACATAATGAATATTTGAAATTAATTTATTATAATGTCAAAGGATATATGAAAAGTCATGTGTCTTGTTTTATTTCCTTTTGAACTAGACCTTTTAAGTTCTCATTATCCCCCCACACAATTTATCCCGTGAGCATTTCCAAAGCTGCCATTTCAGAACAAGCAACACCACTGAAGACAGTAAGGCTTACATTTCCCTCAGAAATCCTGTGATGAATGGAGACGCGTTCCTTCAAAGCAGAGAGCTGAGCAGAACAGATCTCAGATCCATTAGTAAGGTTACATACTCCTTCCTCTACAAAAATTTAAAATATACCCTGCACCTGACCTCTGAACACAGCTTTTTCAAATCACCTAATTAAAACCAACAGCGATATGCACCTGTCTAGAGTAAATTGCCTGAATCAGAGGTGTTTCTTTTCCTTAAATGCTTTTATTTTTTATATAAAAAATATTTCCATTTATGATTAAATATATTTCATGCAATCCTATAAGATATAAAGGTTTTATTTTTATTTGTGAACCCTTCAAATCAAAGAACTGTTTGTTATAAACTTGACTAAGTCAAGGGCAATTTACCGTGTCCTCCCCTATGAACATCTTTCCGTGTGAGACTTGGTGGGTGGTCAGAATATTTTCTCCTGAGGGTTCCACTTATTATAAAAGTGAAACAATGACACTCTATAAGACAATGCAATAATTGCTTTAGTATTTACATAAAACAATTTTGTCACTTTAAATTTACACACACACACTTCTAGCATATAATGAAGGAGGGGGAGCCTGGAAGAGCTAAGGCAAGGAGAGATGGGGATGGGAGCTAAGATGGTTCAGTGCTGGAGGAAGAAGGAAGGCGGGGAGCGAGAGCCTGCAGTGGAAGACTGGGAAGGAGGTCTGGTACAGGATTGTTCTTTCTAAGTGAAGTGCATTGCATCATTGCATTCCAAGCTCACACATGTAGAGTACAAACAGATACTTTATGATGAATATGAATAAAGGTTGATTAGAGCTTCAATTTAGCATGAACTACATAATAATAATAACACCAAACATTTATTATTCTAAGTGCTTTATATGCATTTAGTCATTTTTAATCCTCACACTATACTGTGAGGTGGGTACAATAAACATTCCTGTTATTTACATGGAAAATGTGGGACAGAGAGGTTGAGTACCTTGCTCAGTTTCTCACAATTTGAAATGCTGGGACCATGATTCAGTTTAAGCAGATACATTTCTATCACCGGGGCCAGCAGCCTGTCTGGTGGCAGAGAGAGGAGCATCCTCAGACTGACCTGGCAGGAAGAATAGCGTGGATGACCTACTGAAACCTGATCTAGCAATGACAGAAGCAAAGCCTTTCTCAGGGACAGAAACAGATACTCCACATGAAGTCAAGTGTCCAAGGGCACAGAGCCAATCAGTAGTAAATCCAAGCCTCAAATCAAGCAAAACCCATAACCCATGTTCACGCCGGAGGCTGCCTCAGTTTGTCTGGCAGTCATCCCCACCTATATTATTCATTTTTAGAGAGGGAGAAAGACATCAATCTGTTTGCCTCCTGTATGCGCCCTGACAGGATTGAACCCACAGCCTCGGTATGTGACCTGATTGGGAATCAAATCTGCAACCTTTCAGTGTAAGAGATGACACTCCAACCAACTGAGCCACTCTTGCCAAGGCCAGGATTTTTTCTTTAACCACATTAATACCAATTTTCAGATTTTAAAAGTGTGTATTCTGGTTTGGCTGGTGTGGCTTAGTGCTTAAGCATCAACCCATGCACCAAGAGCTCGCTGGTTCGATTCCCTGTCAGGGCACATGCCCAGGTTGTGGGCCAAATCCTTAGTGCAGGGTGTGCAGAAGACAGCCAATTGATGTTCTCTTTTATCTCTCTTTCTGCCCCTCTACCTTCCTCTCTCTCTAAAACCAATAAAGAGAGAGGAAAAAAGATGGTGGCAGGCAGGACCGGAGGGAGGGTGAGTGTGTGAGACACTGAACTAGTGTTTGAGAGAGTGTGAGTGGACGTGAAGGTGGACGACCAAACCTGAGCAGTGCAGAGCCATGGAGCAGAAAGTCCCTGTGCTGTGGACGGAGCAGCCAGCTACCACGGTGAGCGGCCCTTCAGGGCATTTCTCCCTGCGTGGCGGGGAGGTCCCACCACTTTGGAAGATCCCTGGTCTTCCCTGGGAGGAGGCAGTGGGAGTGGCTAGGGCCCAGCCACCTGAGCCCAACAGTGCACCTGGCACCATCGGACCAGTGGACACTCTGTGTCAACACAGACAGGTGCACAGTAGTGGAACTCCCAAGGTGCTGATCATAGAAGCCACAGACAGCCTGGAGCCCAGAACCATCCCCCATAGTAGCAGCCTAATCAGAGTCCAGATATAACCCCAGCAACAGAGGCTGGGGAGCAGACATCTATCCCCAGGCAACAGAAGCACAGACCAGCAGCTGAGGCCCATCCCCAAAAACTACAGCAAAAGCTGAGCAGGAGCTGAGCCCCACGAGGCAACAGCACTTCTCAGCCACCAGCTGCGGGACTTGGGGCTCCACAGAGGCCTGTGCTGTCCAGCAACTCACAAGTGCAGAGGTAAGCCCTAGCCTGAGAGAGACTGGTGTTACCCAGCTTCCCCTGGGTCCTGCGAGGTGCTGGGGTACCAGAGAGGCCTATTCGACCCAGCAGCCAACAACAGCTGTGGAAAGCCAGAGCCAAGAGGGACTGGTGTGATCTAGCTGCCCACCCACGGGACCTGCGGGGGCACTAGAGAGGCCTGTGCGACCCAGCAGGGACTGTGCGATCCAGTTACTCATGGGACCTGTGGGGTGCTGAAGCACCAGAGAAGCCTGTGAGACATAGCAGCCCATAACACAGGCATAGAGCCCAGTCCCAAAAGGGACTGTGCCATCCAGTTACCCACGAGACGTGAAGAGTTTGGGAACACCAGAGAGGCCTCTGCAACCCAGCAGGGACTATGCAATCCATATACCTGCAGGACCTGCAGGGTGCTAAAGCATGAGAGAGGCCTATGTGACCCAGCAGGGACTGTGCCATACAATTACCTGGAGGACCTGCAGGGTGTTGAAGCACCAGAGAGGCCTGTGAGACCCAGCAGTCCATAACATAAGCATAGAGCCCAGTTTTCAAACGAACTGTGCCATCCAGTTACCCGTGAGACCTGCAGGGTGTGGGGGCACCAAAGAGGCCTATATGACCCAGCTGCACACAAGACAGGCTTACAGGATGTGAAAATGGAAGCAGAGTGAATGGAAGCTACACAGACGATCTCCTAAGACCAAATGGGAATTACAACAAAAATAAAGACAATTACTCAGAAAAAGCAACAGAAAAGCAGCAGGACAGGACCATATAACCAGGGACACTGGTAGGATCTGCGGAGGCACAAGAGGGTGGCAGGCTTGGAGCCCACTGAGAGCAGCAGTCTTAGATGTGAGCAGAGCCCTTGGGGAATAAAGACCAACCCTGCTCCACTGCATAGAGAGCATGGACAGAGCACTAAAATAGCCACAGCCACTCACCTGGGGACTATGGCAGAGGAGGGCAGACTGGGCGGGAACTCTGTGGGGACACCCAGGATTTGGAGGGCACTCAGAGCTTTTGCTGAGTTGCTGCCACAGAGGTAGGTGGCCAGTATGCTCCTTCCCCTAGCTGTGGGGAAAAGCAGCAACCCCCCACCTCAGAGATTCAGCCTTTCCCTGGTGAGGCAAAGAAATGCAAATTGAGGCTCATTAACAACCAGCATCTATCCCACCTTCTGGAAATTCTCTTATGCAGAACAACAGGGGTACATTCCAAGGCACTGAGTAACTGAGACTACTAGCCACCAGGAATAAGATAGAGGATAATTAAACCTTTGCTGGACTTGCAAATCTAACCAGGAAAGTAAGAATTGACAGTGGTGTTTAATATGGGCCCACGCAGGCTCATCCAAACCCAGTAGAGGGAGCCACAAACAGCAGAACACCAACACCCACAGGGAAAATTTGGCAGGCTCCAAAACACACTGAGATAGTCAAAATGGCGAAACAAAGAAACAAATCCCAAGTGAAAGAACAAGAGAACTCTATCGAAGATGAGATCAATGAAATGCAGGTAAGCAAATTATCAGAGGTAGAGTTCAGAGCCATGATCTTGAGGAAGCTCAACAGTATGAGTAAGGACATCAGCACCATGAGTAAAGATATAGAAACATTGACAACCAACCAAGTGGAAATGAAGAATGACATAGCAGAAATTAAGAACACATTGGAAAGGCTAACCAGCAGAGTAGAGGAAACTGAGGACCAAGTCAGTGAATTAGAAGACAATGTAAAAAAAACTAACCAATCAGAAAACCAAAAGGAAAAAGCAATTAAAAAACAGAAAGACAGCTTAAGAGAACTGTGGGACAACTGGAAACGTAGTAACATTTGCATCACAGGAGTCGCCAAAGAGGAAGAAAATGGGCAAGGGTTACAGAATATATTTGAAGAAATAGTGACAGAAAACTTTCCTAACTTGGTGAAGGAAGAAGGCATTCAAGTTCAAGAAGCACAGACAACCCCAAGTAAGAAGAACCCAAACAGGCCCACACCAAGACACATAGTAATCAAAATACCAAAAATGAAAGACAAAGAGAGAATTCTAAAGGTAGCAAGAGATAAGCAACAAGTTACCTACAAAGGAAACCCCTCTAAGGCTCTCAGCGGACTTCTCAACAGAAACACTACAGGCCAGAAAGGAGTGGCATGAAGTAATCAAGGTCATGAAAACCAAGGATCTGACTCCAAGACTACTCTATCCAGCAAAGCTATCATTCAAAATAGAATGTCAAATACAGAGCTTTCTAGGTCAAAAAAAAAAAAAAAAAAAAAAAAAAAGGCTAAGGGAATATACTAACACCAAACCAGCACTGCAAGATGTGCTAAAAGGATTGCTGGAATTAGTAGAAGAAATAGGAAGAAAAATAGAACCACACTAAACAAAAATGGCAATAAATAAGTACATATCAATAATCACTTTAAATGTGAATGGTTTGAATGCTCCAATAAAAAGACACAGAGTAGCTGACTGGATAAGACAGCATAAGTCACATACATGTTGTTTACAAGAGACCTATCTCACACAAAAAAAGACTCACATTGGTTGAAAGTGAAAGGATGAAAAAAAAAATCTTCAAACAAACAGAAATGAAAAAAAGCTGGGATAGCAATACTCATATCTGATAAAATAGATTTCAAAATGAAAGCCATAACTAGAGACAAATAAGGCCATTACATAATATTGAAAGGATCTATCCAACAGAAAGATATAACCCTGGTAAACATATATGCATCCAATAAAGGAGTACTAACATATATTAAAAGCTTTTGGAGGAACTCAAAGGAGAAATTGACAGCAGTACAATCATAGCATGGGACTTCAACACCCTGCAGACATCACAGAATAGATCATTTAGACAAAAAATTAACAAAGAAACACAGACTCTAAATGAAGCACTAGATCAAATGGATTTAGTAGATATCTACAGAGAATTACACCCCAAAACTGCAGAATTCACATTCTTCTCAAGGGCACATGGGACATTCTCAAAGATAGACCACATGTTAAGGCACAAGCTAAGTCTCTAAAAGTTCAAGATTAAAACCATATTAAGCATCTTCTCAGATCACAATAGCATGAAACTAGAAATCAATTGCAACAAGAACATGCAAAGACATTTGAACACATGGAGGCTAAATAGCATGTTATTAAACAATGAATGGGTTACCGAGGAAATCAAGGAAGAAATTAAAAACTTCCTGGAAACCAATGAAAATGAACACACAACAACATAAAATCTATGGGATGCAGCAAAAGCGGTTCTGAGAGGGAAGTTCATAGCACTACAGGCCTACCTCAAAAAACAAAAACAATTTCTAATAGACTATCCAACCTCACAACTTATAGAACTAGAAAGCAAACAAAAAGAAAACACCAGATCACTCTGGCCGTTTTTGGCTCAGCGGTTAGAGCTTTGGCCTGCGGTCCAGAGAGACCTGGGTTCGGTTCCCGCTAAGGGCATGTACCTTGGTTGCAGTTTGTCCCCAGTCCTGGTTGGGTCGTGCGGGTGGCAGCCACTTGATGTGTCCCTTTCACATCAATGTTTCTCTCTCTCTCTCTCTCTTCCTCTCTGTCCTTCCACTCTATCTGAACAAAAAATGGAAAAATGTCCTTGGGTGAGGATTAAAAAAAGAAAACCCAAGATCAAGTAGACGAAAGAAAATAGTAAAGATCAGAGAAGAAATAAATGACACAGAGACCAAAAACACAATTCAAAGGATCAATGAAACAAAGACCTAGTTCTTTGAAAAGATAAACAGAGATTGGTGGACCAGTAGCTAGATTCACCAAGAAACAAAGAGAGAGAAACCAAATACACAAAATCAGAAATGAAAGAGGAGAAATTATAACTTGCACCACAGACATACAATAAATAGTTAACAAATATTATGAATAATTATACAGCAACAGATTCTACAATCTAAGCAAAATGGACAAATTTCTAGAAACAAAGTCTTCCAAAACTGGACCAGGAAGAAATAAAAAATACTTGAACACACCAATAACAACAACAAAAAAAAAAATGGAGATATAATCAAGACTCTCCCAGCAAACAAAAGCCCAGGCCCAGATGGCTTCACAGGAAAATTTTACTGAACATCAAAGAAGAACTAATGCCCATTCTCCTCAAACTATTTTAAAAAATTCACAAAGAAGGAAGACTTCCAAACGCGTTTTATGAGGCCAGCATAACTCTAATTCCAAAATCAGAAAAAAACACTACAAAGAAAGAAAACTACAGACCAATATCCCTGATGAACATAGATGCCAAAAACCTGAACAAAATACTAGCAAATCAAATCCAGCAATACGTCAAAAAAATTATTCACCATGACCAAGTGGGATTCATCCCAGGGATGCAAGGCTGGTACAATATTCACAAATCAACAAATGTGATGCACTGCATAAACAAATCGAAAGATAAAAATCATATGATCATATCAATAGATGCTGAAAAAGCATTTGACAAAATCCAGCACCCATTTCTGAAAAAAAACGCTCAGCAATCTGGGAATAGAAGGATCATATCTCGACATAATAAAGGCCCTATATGAAAGACCTACAGCCAACCTCATACTCAATGGGCAAAAACTAAGAGCATTTCCCTTAAGAACAGAAACAAGACAAGGATGCCCACTCTCACCACTCCTATTACACATAGTACTGGAAGTCTTAGCCACAGCAATCAGACAGGAAGATAAAATAAAAGGGATCCAAAATGGAAAAAAAGAAGTGAAAATGTCATTATTTGCAGATGACATGATACTATACATAGAAAACCCCAAAGACTATATCAAAATTTTACTAGACTTTATAAATGAATTTGGCAAAGTAGCAGGATACAAAATTAACATCAAGAAATCAATAGCATTCTTATACACCGATGATGAACTCACAGGAAAAGAAACTATAAAAAAATCCTAATTACCATCGTGGCAAAAAAATTAAGATACCTAGGAATAAACTTAACCAAAAAATAAGGAACCTATTCACAGAAAACTACAGGACATTGAAAAAAGAAATAGAGGAAGATATAAAAAAGTGGAAGCACATACCCTGTTCATGGATTGGATGAATTAATATCATCACAATGTCCATACTACCCAAAGCAATCTATAGATCCAGTGCTATCCCCATCAAAATACCAACGACATACTTCACAGAACTAGAACAAATACTTCAAAAGTTCATATGGAACCAAAAAAGTCCTCGAATAGCCACAGCAATCTTGAAAAAGAAGAACAAAGTTGGAGGGATCACAATACCAGATTTCAAGTTATACTACAAAGCCACTATCATCAAAACAGCCTGATATTGGCACAAGAACAGGTATATAGACCAGTGGAACAGAGCAGAGAACCCAGAAATGGCCCAAGGCAATATGCTCAATTAATATTTGACAAAGGTGGCAAGAGCATACGGTGGAGTAAAAAGAGCCTCTTTAATAAATGGTGTTGGGAAAATTGGACAGCTCCATGCAAAAAAATGAAAGTAGACCATCAACTTACACCATGCACAAGAATAAACTCAAAATGGATAAAAGACTTAAATGTGACTCATGAATCCATAAAAATCCAAGAAGAAACTGTAGGCAACAAAATTTCAGACATCATACACAGCAGAATTTTCACTGATACATCACCTAAGACAACAGAAACAAAAGAGAAAATGAACACATGGGACTACATCAAACTCAAAAGCACAGCAAAAGATACAATCATCAAAATGGAAAGGCAACCCACTCTATGGGAGAGCATAATTGCCAATGATATATCAGATAAGGGGTTAATTTCCAATATATAGAGAGTGCTCATACAGCTGAACAAAAGGAAGACAAAGAACCCAATTTAAAAAATGGGCAGAGGAACTAAATAGACACCTCTCTTAAAAGGGCATACAAATGGCTAAGAGACATATGAAGAAATGCTCAATATCACTAATCATCAGAGATGCAAATTAAAACAACAATGAGGTATCACTTTACACCTATCAGAATAGCTGCCATCAACAAATCATCAAATAAGTGTTGGTCAGGGTGTGGAGAAAAGGGGACTCTAGTACACTGCTGGTGGGAATGCAGACTGGTGCAGCCACTGTGGAAAACAATATGGTGTTACCTCAAAAAATTAAAAATTGAACTTCCATTTGCCCCAGTGATCCCACTTCTAGGAATATACTCTACGAAGCCTGAAACACCAATCAGAAAGAATATATGTACCATCATATTCATAGCAGCACTATTTACAATAGCTAAGATCTGGAAACAACCCAAATGTCCATCAGTACACGAATGGATAAAAAAGCTGTGGTACATATACACAATGTAGTACTATGCAGTTGTAAGAAAGAAAGATCTCTTATACTTTGAGACAACATGGAGGGACCTGGAAGGTATTATCCTAAGCAAAACAAGCCAAACAGAGAAATACAAGTATCATATGATCTCACTTATTTGTTGAATATAATGAAAATAACAGTCTGAGGAATGGGGTAGTTCCAGAGTCGTGGAAGTGGGGTACAGACTGACAATCTCCAGAAGAAGGGGTGTTGGGGGAGAGATAAACCATAGAACTTAAGCATGTATGCATGAACAATGGACATGAACAACAAAGCTGGGGACAGGGTGGGGAGGGAGGGGGAGGGAGGAATCAGTGGGGGGAAAAGGAGGAACATCTGTAACAGAAATTAATTTAAAAAATAAAAAAATAAAGTAAAATCAATAAAGAAAAAAAATGTAAGTGTATATTCTGTTTTATAAATGAGCTCTAGACCCCTGTTTTTTCTTCCTACACTTTAAACTTCTTTTGAAAACATTCTCTTTTATAGTTTTCACCGCAAATAAAACTGGAGTTTGGCAAACATATTTTCCATTGGCACCCGTCTTGCTGCCATCCTCAGTTAATTCAGCCTCCTACACAGGTGTCTTGGGAACTAGAAACAGGGTGACTAGAAAGGTCAACAGAATACACATACTGAGACAACTGAAATCAGAACAAGGATACCATCTAAGAGTTAGAATAACCTACAACATTGTTTGAGAGCACAGCTACTGTAACATTAAGGACAAATCATAAGATTATATATTTTATCAATAGAATTTATGGTTTGTACTCTATAGTAATTAAAGTAATTAACAAATATTGATTTTTATTTAAATATTTTATACTTACCAATCTATACTTAATAATTCATAAGAAATACATAATTTCTTCCAGAATACACCTACTAAGAACGTACTAGTCACAGCCCTGTTTATTCCCCCTTCCAACAACGCTTCCCTAGACTCCATCTCCCCAGTTCTAGACTCACTTAGGGATGTCTTGCAGGTTGAATGCTTTCTGCTGGACTTCCATCTAATATGCTGTAGGATAAACAACTAGTATCTGAATTCACAATAGTAGATGTGTGCTTAGCATGGAAATAAGAACCTAGAGAGTTCCAATTAATTATAGTGCAGTCATCTTTAAACTTTTGTCCATATGATTAGACAAATTTCACAGCAAAACTTTTTCCAAAAGTAAAGTTATTTTACTTTAAACCAACTTAAAGCAGTATGATGTTTTAAAGTAGGTGTATTTGATTTATGTCATGGCTTTAACCCAGCTAAGTAAAGAGGGATTTAGCTTTCATTTTCACTCTCTTCTAAACTTAATAATATAGTAAGTCTATCCTCCCCTATAGCCCTATTTTTACTAGACCGTTAAAAATCCTAACATTTTCAGGCATCTATGGCAAGTAGACAAATGTAAATGACCACTTGAAAGGATTTGAAATATGTTTAAAATATTCCAAGGAATTTAGACACCAATAGATCAGTAGCTTATCTCTTCATATGTTGAAGACAGAAAATTATCATCATTTCATGTTTATTCAAACCGAGCCTTCCTAAATAATTTCATCTACATCCATGGATTTAATTATTATCTCTATACAGAATGCTAATATATTGCATCTCCAGATTTACCTGTAGCATCTAGATACATACATTCAACAACTTAAATATCCTCTGGATCTCACAAAGGTACCTCTAATTCAATGTTGGACATCATTCATCATCCTGTCCCACCACAGCTACTCTCCTCAGCTATTGCTTGTCTCAGTTAATAGAACTACCGTATCTCAATCTGTGCAAATCAGAAAACTACTGTCAACACCTACTTGTCCCTCACTCCCTGTATCTTTCTAACTCCAAAGTCTTTTCATTTTGCCCCCTAAATACCTCTTGAATTTATTCCATTTTTCCTCATTACTTCTACCAAATTACACCCTCAGGTGTTGTAAGAACTATTCAACTGGTCTACCCATACCTATCTGCTCTCCCTCCCCTACAGAAATACTTCTTAAAACTCTTAAATTATCTTCAATTTTTATAAGACTAAAAATAAAGCTCTTTAGTAGAGCCCATGTTACCTTCATGATCTTGTCTAGACATTTTTCTAGTCTCCCCTTTTACCCTGTTCTCATTTACCATCTCAAGCCTAACACTCTTGCTTTCTCCCGTATCTGATATTCCCATGCACCTGCCCACAGGGATCTTTAAACAATTGTCTTAGCCTAGTAATGTTTTCTCTCCTCATTTTTCCTGCTGAATATCGATTCAGTTTTTTTCTTTGTTCACAAACTTTTTATTTTTATCTTTGTTGTTAAGAGTATTGCAGACGTCCTTCCTTTTTTCCCCCGTCTCTTACTCTACCTGGTGCCCACCTCACACCAGGCCTTCACCACCCTATTGTCTGTGTCCAATACCACATGTAAGTTTATGGCAAATCTTTTCCTTTTCCCCTTTTCACTTTTCTCTGAGATTCATCAATCTATTCCATTTTCCATGCTTCTGGTTCCATTTTATTCATTAGTATATTTTGTTCATAAGGTTCCATATGTAAGTGAGATCATGTGATATTTGTCTTTCTCTGATTGGCTTATTTCACTTAGCACAATTATCTCCAGTTCCCTCCATGCTTTCTCAAAGGGTAATAAATCCTTCTTCTTACAGCTGCATAGTATTCCACTGGGTAAATGTACCACAGATTTTTTATCCACTCATCTACTGATGGGCACTTTGGCTATTTCCAGATTTGAGCTATTATAAATAACACTGCACAGAACATGAGGGTGCAAATATTCTTTCTGATTGGTGTTTCAGTATTCCTGGGATATAGTCCTATAATGGGAAACACTGGGTCAAATGGCAATTCCATTTTTAATTTTTTTGTGGAAACTACACTGTTTTTATAGTAGCTGCACTAGTAGCTATCATCAGCAGTATATTAGGATTCTTTTTTCTCCACATCCACACCAGCACTTGTTGTTTGTTGACTTATTGATGGTAGCCATTCTGGCATGTGTGAAGTGATACCTCATTGTTATTTTAATTTAATTTCTGTGATTATTAGTGATTTTGAGCATTTTTTCATATTTCTCTTAGCCATTAGTATGTCCTCTTTGGAGAAGTGTCTATTTAGGTCCTCTGCCCATTTTGTAATTGGTTTGTTTGTCTTCCTTTTGTTGAATTGTATGAGTACTCTATATATTTTTCAAATTAACACCTTATCAGATATAACATTGGCAAATATGGTCTCCCATACAGGGGTTCCCTTTGCATTTTGATGCTGTGTTTTGTTTTGTTTTGTTTTTGCTGTGCAGAAGCTCTTATTTCACAGATCTAGAACAAATACTCCAAAAATTATATAAGACCCCAAATAGCCACAGCAGTCTTGAGAAAAAAAAAAAAAAAAAGTTGGAATCACAATACCAGATATCAAGTTATATTACAAAGCTATTGTAATCAGAACAGCCTGGTACTGGCACAAGAACAGGCATATAGACCAGTGGAACAGAACAGAGAACCCAGAAATGGACCCAAGGCAATATGCTCAATTAATATTTGACAAAGGTGGCAAGAGCATACAGTGGAGTAAGGACAATCTCTTTAATAAACGGTGTTGGGAAAATTGAAGATGTGTGCAAAAAATGAAACTAGACCACCAACTTATACCATACAGAAGAATGAACTCAAAATGGATAAAATACTTAAATGTAGGTTGTGAAACAATAAAAATCCTAGAAGAAAATATAGACAGCAAAATCTCAGACATCTCACGTAGCAGAATTTTCACCAATACATTACCTAGGACAAGAGAAACAAGGAAAAAATAAACAAATGGGATTACACCTACCCAGTTTTCAGATCACACTGCAGTATTTCCTCCAGGAAGCCTCCCTGAGTTCCTTGTCAAACCCCCCTATTAAAAGCTCTCATAACACTAAAATATATTTTGAGTGATTCTTTGATCCCTATCTTTTTTCCTTAACTAGGCTCTAAGCTCCATAAAGACATACACCACATTGAGTTTAAGCTTATTTCCACATCCTTGGTTTCCCAGCACAGGCTTGACAGATACTCAATATAAAGTTAATCACTGAAAGAATGATGGCTAGCAAGTACTTTTATGAAAGCATTGTCTTTGCAAAGATGAAACTAAAACATCGAAATCTTAGCATATTTTATGGTATAAACAAAAAGATGAGTTTATAAACATTAATGAAAATTTTCTGCTCAAATTTTATAAAGGCATCACATTTATTTGGAGGAGAACAATGCCAAATTTGACACAAGCCTGACATTTGTGAGCTCTGTAATAATAATTGCTTAACTGCATTTTCTAAAACCTCATAGAATCATCAGGCACTAAAGACCTGGGAGGACAAATTCTGCCTGGGCTTTCTGAAAGAGAATAAATCTCATTCCAAAGAGATGTGTTAGAATCATATGTTTTTTGAGCATCAACATCCTATTTGACAACTCTTATCTGGGTAATGTTTAAGTACACAAATAACTTCAGGAATTAAGGAAACCAAAAGGAGGACAAAAATCTTCCCAATCTCTCTATAACATGCACAGCAAGGTCATGTGGCCAAAGAGTGACAACAAAAATAATAGAGAATGAGTCTCAGGGTGAGGAGTTGCCGGCACTGATTTAGCTTGCAGCATGAACTCACTGAGCCACATAGAAACAAATCCACTGTGCTGTATCATCACCTTGGCAACTCCACTCTAATATAAGAGCAGAGATGGGGAGAAGAACACTATATTTATCTTTATCTAACTGTACAATAAAATACATATAAGTTTCATGTCCCCAATCTTTCTGCAAAAAGGAGCTACTTTTATTTCCTCAAAAGCCTTGAGAACATAATACCCGGAAGCAGAGGAAGCTGTGTTCATGTGCATGTGAGTCTGTGTGTATAATTTTGCATGTGTCTATATATATCCAAAATTTAAGCTAAGGAAATATGAATTGGGAGCTTGCAGATGAGAGGGTGTTTAGAATAGACCTCAGCAATCCCAGCACATGAGACAGGCTCAGAGCGGAGCCCTGAGGTGACAGCTGACTTGGAGATCTACTGTGCCTGCCTTCACCTCTACCAGAGAACTTTACATGCCAGTGCACCACTGGTCTCCAGCTTTCCATGTGACTCATATGAGACTAAATGCTATGCACTTTCTGGATTTCTTGTACAAGAACAAATAAGAATACTCTGTTAGAGCAATAAATGACTGATGCAGTTTAAGAGTTAATCAAGCATCTGAGTGGGGATCTTTATTTCAGAGCACAATAAATTACTTTAACTGATCTTAAAGGGAAAAAAATGACTGAATTTTCATAACCTGTTAAAGTCAAGAGAAAAGCTTTCTAGTATCTCATTTGCATGCTGTGCTGAAGTAAATAACAGTGTATTCTACCAAAATATACAAAAGATGATAGTTATTCCTAAATAGTTAAAACCACTGCAAAGTCATATTGAATAAGCTTGACTCCTCAGAAAGTTATTTCAATCTTAAATAAGATTAGTTATAGAAAAAGTCATATTTTAAAAATAGTTTAGGCATAGTCCAATTGAGAGTTGTGAACATTTTTTTATTCTTTTAGTTCAATACTCTATTTATTTTTGCTTAAATGAATAGCTATATATGGTCTATTTAAACCAAGTCTCTTCTCCCCTGTCTACTCTGTTAGATTTTCTGATAACTCTTCCTGAAGCTCAGTGCTGATCACACTAATCTCTTGTTATGATCAGTAGCGTTGCCCCACTGTCTACAGCTGGAATTCCAGACCTCCCAAGATCTAACGCCAGCCCGTGGCTTCCGGCTTCCTACATGACTCTGATCACCCCCTAACCAAACTTCTACTTCCCGAGCTTTGAATCCCCCCTTTTTTCAACAGTGTCTAAAGTTTAAAATGCTTTCTGGTCAATTTATGCTCAATTTGAATGGTATTTGCTCCACTGAGGACTTATTGGTTGCTCATGTCAACCGTAACTTAACTCCTCTGTGAGCTTGCAACATGTTGAAATATGAATGAGCCTTTACTGTGTGCCTATGAAGTGTAAGACAAGATCCTTGAACTTCTGGGAGATTAGAGTCTGGCAAAAGATAAAAGACAAAAAATATCAGTGAGCACTGTTTAATAAGATATGCATTATGATAATGGCATGCAAGTAATACCATGAAAGGATAAAGGATGGAAGTCCAATTTAAAGATAAAGAAAGGATGTTCAAGGATGGGATTCTTTTTTGTTGGTTTGTTTTTTGTTAATCCTCACTCAAGGATATTTTTCCATTGATTTTTAAATAGATCGGAATGGGGGGAGGGAGAGACAGAGAAACTTCATGTCAGAGAGACATACATTGATTGGTTGCCTCCCACACTGGTGCCAGGTATCGAACCTGCAACCCAAGTATATGCCCTTGACTGGGAATTAAATTCATGACCCTTTGGCCCTCTGGCTGATACTCTAGCCATTGAGCCAAACCGATCAAGGGCAAGGGATAGGATTCTTTATCTAATTATTATGGGCAAGCTGTACTTACCTTGAGGCAAAAGAGCAAAGGCAGTTTAAGGAGTGGGAAGACAAGAACAGGGAAACACAGAGGCATGGAAGTGCCCCCCTCTTACAGAGCAGGAGCAGCTGGACAGAGCAGCCTGTGGAGTTCGGGAAAGACATTAGGCAGGAACCAAAGCACACATTTCCTTTGTGCTCAAAAAGGAAGTTTGAACTTTATCCTGAAAATTATAGACACATCACAAGATTTAACTAAATAAAATTTCTTAATACAATTTTCATTCAGTGTTCTGCAATGAACAGGACAAGTCCCACAACATTACCCAAATTGTCAGTGGAGACGAGGTTGAAGAATGCTGAACTAGAGTCTGGCTTAATTTTTTAAATATGTTTATTGATTTTTTAGAGCAAGAGGAAGGTAGAGAGAGACAGAAACATCGATGTGAGAGAGAAACATTGATGAGCTGCCTCTTGCACATTCCCTACTGGGAATTGAGTCTGCAACCTGGGCATGTGTCCTGACCGGGAATCAAACCAGGACCTCAGTCCATGGGACGATCCTCAACCACTGAACCACACCAGCTGGGCAAAGCTGGCTTAGTTTTTAAGTAGGGAAAAGGGGTAGTCACTTGTGCTGCTGTGTGGAGCATGCTTTGAAGGGCTGCATGAGAGGAAGAGCTACTTAAGATTCCAGAAAAAAACAAATGATGGGAAGTATTTAAAAGGACACCAGAACTTGAGCCAACGCCCCCTCCCTAGGCCTAGGACGCAAGCGCACAGCTCCCTGGCCCGGTAGGGGGGTGAGGAGGGAAGGGAGGGGGGAGGAGGAGGAGGAAGAGGAGGAGGAAGAGGAGGAGGAGGAGGAGGAGGAGGAGGAGGAGGAGGAGGAGGAGGAGGAAGGGGGGGAGGTGTCTACTGTATTGGGTAGACTGCAGTGGGCCCTAAGAACGCGCAGGCCTGGCTGCTGGATGGGTGAACTCTGCACTGGACTTAAGGGTCGGCAGGAGGGTCTGGAGCCTGGTCAGCGCACCCTGCGAGTAAGAGTCGGGCCACGGAGACTTAGAGGACAGCAGGGGAGAAGCCCCGGCCTAGGCCCCGCGGAGATGTCCGGTAGCGGCGCTTGTAGCTGCGGAGCACCGCGGGGCTCATCACTTCCTCGCTCGCCGCGGCGCAGAGAGGTGCCTTCCCGTGGGTGTGGGAGATCAGTTTCCTCGCTGGCGGAGGCCATGGTCTGCAGGTTTGCAGGAGGTATTTCTTGTGGTCGAATTCATATACCTGTTTTAGGAGGCTTGGGACCTTTGAAACTCAGATTCTACAGAGAGTTCCTTTTAGAACCTTTACAGAAACACCAGCATACTTTGCCTCTAAAGATGGGATAAGTAAGGATGGCTCTGGAGATGGAAATAAGAAATCAGTGAGTGAGGGAAGCAGTAAAAAACCAGGCTCTGGAAATTCTGGAAAAGGTGGGAACCAGCTGCGCTGTCCTAAACGTGGTGACTTATGCACACATGTAGAGACCTTTGTGTCATCTACCCGTTTTGTGAAGTGTGAGAAATGTCATCATTTTTTTGTTGTGTTATCTGAAGCAGACTCAAAGAAAAGCATAAAGAACCAGAATCAGCAGCAGAAGCTGTAAAATTGGCATTCCAACAGAAACCACCTCCTCCCCCCAAGAAGATTTATAACTACCTCGACAAGTATGTTGTTGGCCAGGCATTTGCTAAGAAGGTGCTTTCAGTTGTGGAGTACAATCTTTATAAGAGAATATATAATAATATCCCAGCTAATCTGAGACAGCAAGCAGAGGTTGAGAAGCAGACATCATTAACACCTAGAGAATACAGAATTTCATTTGCCTAAGTCGTGTGTGCATGTGTATGAGATATATGGAGATAACTCTTGCAGAACATATACAGCACTCTTTCCTTTCGGGGCCCCAGCTACAGCGTGCGAGGTTAGGGGCAAATTTAGTTAGAAATAAGAAGACGGGAGGATGAGTACAGATTTACAAAATTGCTTTAGATTGCTGGAATTAGTCCACATAGTAATGCTTTAGGAGCATCAATGCAGCAACAGGTAAATCAACAAATGCCTCAGGAAAAACGGGGAGGTGAAGTTTTGGATTCCTCTCATGAATACATAAAACTTAAAAAAAGTAATATTTTGCTGCTTGGACCAACTGGGTCAGGTAAAACTCTACTGGCACAAACTCTAGCTAAATGTCTTGATGTCCCTTTTGCTCTCTGTGACTGTACGACTTTGACTCAGGCTGGATATGTAGGTGAAGATATTGAATCTGTGATTGCCAAACTGCTCCAAGATGCCAATTATAATGTCGAAAAAGCACAGCAAGGAATCATCTTTCTGGATGAAGTAGATAAGATTGGCAGTGTGCCAGGCATTCATCAGTTATGGGATGTAGGTGGAGAAGGCGTTCAGCAAGGCTTATTAAAACTACTAGAAGGTACTATAGTCAATGTTCCAGATAAGAATGCCCGCAAGCTATATGGAGAAACAGTACAAGTTGATACAACAAACATCCTGTTTGTTGCATCTGATGCTTTCAATGGTTTAGACAGAATCATCAGCAGAAGGAAAAATGAAAAGTATCTTGGATTTGGAGCACCATCTAATCTAGGAAAAGGCAGAAGGGCTGCAGCTGCTGCAGACCTTGCCCATCGAAGTGGCGAATCAAATACTCACCAAGACATTGAAGAAAAAGATCGATTATTATGTCATGTAGAAGCCAGAGATCTCATTGAATTTGGCATGATTCCTGACTTTGTGGGTTGCCTGTGGTAGTTCCTTTGCTTAGTCTAGATGAGAAAACACTTGTACAAATACTAACAGAGCCACATAATGCTGTTATTCCTCAGTATCAGGCCTTATTCAGCATGGAAAGTGTGAACTGAATGTTACTGAGGATGCTTTGAAAGCTATAGCCAGATTGGCACTGCAACGAAAAACAGGTGCACGAGGTCTTCGACCCATAATGGAAAAGCTGTTGTTAGAACCAATCTTTGAAGTCCCTAATTCTGACGTTGCATGTGTGGAGGTTGACAAAGAAGTAGTAGAAGGAAAAAGGAACCAGGATATATACGGGCTCCAACAAAAGAATCCTTGAAGAGTAGTGTGATTCTGGAGTTGAAGAAGGATGGCCTCGCCACGCAGATGCTGCAAACAGCTAAATTGTCAGACTTCTGTCCTGTATATAAAGCTTTTCCTTCTGTGTTTAGGATCATAACTGTTTTTACAGTCTGACATTAAAAGAATTGGCTCTCTCTTGGATATCATACATGGTCGGAAGCCTTTAGGATAAAAATCAGATCATGTATATTAGGTAACATCAGATTGATTGGTACAGAGGACATTATGTGGACTTTAATGACACAATGTTCAGAGATAAAATGTATATTATTTTGGTTCATTTTTTAAAAAAATATACTTAAACAAAATACTTAGGAGTTCTTTTAAGCAATGCAGGTGTTGCAATAACTGTGGTTTTACAATAATGTTATTCTACGAACAGGAAAATAAACTCTTTAAAATTGAAAATTTAAAATAAATAAATGGCACCAGAAAAGACAGAGAAAAAATTAAAAGGAGCAAATAGAGAAGAGAACTGAAATGGCGGCGAAGTGAATGGAGCTACACAGACCATCTCCCAGGACCAAACTGGATTTACAACGAAAATAAAGGCAAATCGTCAGGAAGGGGCAACCGAAAGACACCTTGGAGGAACACATAACCAGAAACACCCACTCAATCCTGGTAGGCTTGTGAGGACGCGAGAGGGGGCCGGGAGCCCACAGTCTGCAGCGGCCTGGGCAGGGGTCAGGGAACACGGCGGGAAGTAACTCCTACCGCCTCCCTTACGACCCTGCATGGGTCCTAGGAATCCCCTTGCCTGCTAAGCCCTCGGCTGGTGCTGGACAGACTTGAGGGGACCAGGGGACTCGGCGGGACGCTGCTAACAAGGCTGAGTCCCGCGAACTCTGTGTGCTAAGCCCTCGGCTGGTGCCGCACGGACTCATAGGGACCAGGGGACTGTCCTGGAAGCTACTGCCACCTCTGCAGTGTCCCGTGGCTCAGTCTTTAGGTTTCTGCTGAGTACAACGCCCTTGGCTGGAGGCCCAGCCAGGCCTCCCTTGGCTGGAAGCAGTGCCCTCAGGTTAAAAGTCCCAGGTGGCTCAACGACGCACAGTCCAGACAGAGGCTAAATTGGCAGCAGCCACTCACCTTGGGCTCCAGCAGAGGGAAGACAGACTGGACTGGAACTGTGTGGGGACGCTCGGGTTTTGGAGGGTGCTAAGAGTTTTCGCTGAGTGCAGCCATGCAGGACTGTGGTCATTTTACTCCTTCCCAGGGCCCTGGGGAGAGGCAGCGGCCCCTCCCTCAGAGATTCAACCCCACCTGGTGGCCATTGAAATGCTAATTGAGGCCCATTAACAATAAACACCTGCCTCACTCTCAGAAAATCCTCTAACACTGAGCACCTGAGGGAGTTTTTCAGGCAACTCAGAACCCAAGGGTCTGCAGGTGACCTCTACTAATAGCCTCCAGGCAAAAAAAGCTAGAGGATAACTACCATTCCCTGGGCGTGCAACACTAACCAGAAAAGCTAAGACTTGTCAGTGGTGTTTAAAGTGGCGTCCTCCCTGGCACATCCAAACCCAGGAGAGGGAGCCACAAACAGCAGAACACCAACACCCACTGGAAAAATTTGGCAGACTCCAAAGCCCACTGTGATAGCCAAAATGGTGAAAAACAGAAACAAAAGCCAAATGAAAGAACAAGAGACCTCTACGGAAGATGAGCTAAATGAGGTGCAGTTAAGCAAGTTAAAAGAACTAGAATTCAGAGCCATGATGTTGAGGAAGCTCAACAGCATGTGTAAGGACATGAGCACCATGAGTAAGAACATAGAAGGTTGAAAATCAACCAGTTGGAAATTAAAAACCAACAGGAAGAAATGAAGACTGACATTTCAGAAATGAAAAACCCATTGGAAGGCCTAAAAAGCAGAGTAGGGGAAGCTGAGGACCGGATCAGTGAATTAGAAGACAGGCTAAAAGAAATCAACCAATCAGAAAACCAAAAGGAAAAAACAATTAAAACACAGGAAGACAGCTTAAGAGAACTGTGGGACAACTGGATATGGAATAATATTAGCATCATAGGAGTCCCTGAAGAAAAAGAAAATAAGCAAGGGTTAGAGAATATATTCAAAGAAATAGTGACACTTTATTATGTCACATTATATCTGTTATATGCCAATAAAGCTATTTTATAAAGGAATACATTAGCACCAAACCAGCAATGCAAGAAATGTTAAAAGGACTGCTGTAATTGCCAGGAGAAATGGGAAGGAAAATAGAACCACACTAAACAAAAATGGCAATAAATAAGTACATATCAATAATCACCTTAAATGTAAATGGACTAAATGCTCCCATAAAAAACATAGAGTAGCTGATTGGATAAGTAAGCATGACTCGTCTATATGTTGTTTACAAGAAACCCACCTCACAACAAAAGTCTCACATAGATTGAAAGTCAGGGAATGGAAAAAAATTTTCCAAGCAAACGAAAAGCTGGGGTAGCAATCATATTACACCCAATATAGGAGCACCAAAATATATTAAAAAACTATTGGAGGACTTCAAAGGAGAAATTGATAGAAATACAATAATAGCAGGGGACTTCATCACATCACTGGATAGATCCTCTACCAAAAAATTAGCAAGAAAACAGAGACTCTAAATGAAGCACTAGACTAAATGGATTTAATAGATATCTACAGAGAACTACACACCAAAATTATAGAATTCACATTCTTCTCAAGTGCACATGGGACATTCTCAAAGATAGACCACATGTTAGGGCACAAACTCAGTCTCTACAAGTTCAAGAATATTAAAATTATATCAAGTATCTTCTTAGATCACAATGGCATAAAACTAGAAATAAATTGCAAGAAGAACATACAAAGACATTTGAACACATGGAAGCTAAATAGCATGTTATTAAACAATGAATGGGTCATGGAGGAGATCAAGTAAGAAATCAAAAATTTCCTGGAAAACAATGAAAATGAAGACACAACAACATAAAATCTATGGGATGCAGCAAAAGCAGTTCTGAGAGGGAAGTTCATAGCACTACAGGCCTACCTCAAAAAGAAGAAAAATCTCTAATAGAGTACCTAACCTCACAACTTAAATAACTAGAGAGCAAACAAAAAGAAAACAGTAAGGATCAGAGCAGAAATAAATGACATAGAGACCAAAACAACAATTCAAAGGATCAATAAAACAAAGAGCTGGTTTTTCGAAAAGATAAACAAGATTGATGGACCCTTAGCTAGACTCACCAGGAAACAAAGAGAGAGAACCCAAATACACAAAATCAGAAATGAAAGAGGAAAGGTAACAACTGACACCACAGAAATACAAAAGATCGTTAACAACTACTATGAACAATTATATGGCAACAAATTCGAAAATCTAAGCAAAATGGACAAATTTCTAGAAACACATAGCCTCCTAAAACTGGATCAGGAAGAGATAGAAAACTTGAACAGACCACTAACAACAGAAGAAATCGAAGATGTAATCAAGACTCTCCCAGTAAACAAAAGCCCAGGCCCGAATGGCTTCATGGGGGAGTTTTACCGAACATTCAAAGAAGAACTAATACCCATTCTCCTCAAACTATTTCAAAAAATTCAAGAAGAAGGAAGACTTCCAAACTCGTTTTATGAAGCCAGCATAATTCAAATTCCAAAACCAGAAAAAGACACAACAAAGAAAGAAAACTACAGGCCAATATCCCTGATGAACATAGATGCCAAAATCCTGACTAAATACTAGCAAATCGAATCCAGCAATACACCAAAAAAATTATCCACCATGACCAAGTGGGACTCATCCCAGGGATGCAAGGCTGGTATAATATTCGCAAATCCATAAATGTGATACACCACATAAATAAAATGAAGAATAAAAACCACATGATAATATCAATAGATGCTGAAAAAGCCTTCGACAAAATCCAGCATCCATTTTTGATAAAAACGCTCAGCAGTGTGGGAATAGAGGGATCATATCTTGACATAATAAAGGCCAAATATGAAAGACCTACAGCCAACATCATACTCAATGGGCAAAAACTAAAAGCATTTCCCTTAAGAACAGGAACAAGGCAAGGATGCCCACTTTCGCCACTCCTATTTAACATAGTACTGGAAGTCTTAGCCACAGCAATCAGACAGGAAGAAAAAATAAATGGGATCCAAATTGGAAAGGAGGAAGTGAAATTGTCAATATTTGCAGATGACATGATACTATACATAGAAAACCCCAAAGACTCCTTCAGAAGTTTACTAGACTTAATAAATGAATTTGGCAAAGTAGCAGGATACAAAATTAACGTCAAAAAATCGATGACATTCTTATACACCAATGATGAACTCACAGAAAGGGAAACTAAGAAAACAATCCCATTTACCATTGTGGCAAAAAAATTAAGATACCTAGGAGTAAACTTAACCGAAGAAATAAAGGACCTATTCACAGAAAACTACAGGTCATTGAAAAAACAAATAGAGCAAGATATAAAAAAGTGGAAGCACATACCCTGTTCATGGATTGGGAGAGTTAACATCATGAAAATGTCCATATTACCCAAAGCTATATATAGATTCAACGCAATCCCCATCAAAATACCAACGGCATACTTCACAGAATTAGAACAATTACTTCAAAAGTTCATATGGAACCAAAAAAGGCCTCGAATAGCCACAGCAATCTTGAAAAGGAAGAACAAAGTTGGAGGGATCACAATACCAGATTTCAGGTTATACTACAAAGCCACTATCATCAAAACAGCTTGGTACTGGCACAAGAACAGGCATATAGACCAGTGGAACAGAGCAGAGAACCCAGAAATGGCCCAAGGCAATATGCTCAATTAATATTTGACAAAGGTGGCAAAAGCATACAGTGGAGTAAGGACAGCCTCTTTAATAAATTGTGCTGGGAAAATTGGACAGCTACTTGCAGAAAAGTGAAACTAGATCATCAACTTACACCCTACACGAGTATAAACTCAAAATTGATAAAAGACTTAAATGTAACTCATGAATCCATAAAAATCCTAGAAGAGACTGTAGGCAACAAAATTTCAGACATCATACACAGCAGAATTTTTACTGACATATCACCTAAGGCAATAGAAGCAAAGGACAAACTGAACACATGGGAGTACATCAAACTCAAAAGCTTCTGCACATCAAAAGATACAATCATCAAAACGGAATGGCTACCCACTGTATGGGAGAGCATAATTGCCAATGAGATATCAGATAAGGGGTTAATTTCCAATACATATAGAGTACTCATACAACTCCACAAAAGGAAGACAAAGAATCCAATTAAAAAATGGGCAGAGGAACTAAATAGACACCTCTCCAAACAGGACATACAAATGGCTAAGAAACATATGACGAAATGCTCATCATCACTAATCATCAGAGAGATGCAAATCAAAACAACAATGAGGTATCACCTCACACCTGTCAGAATGGCCGCCATCAACAAATCATCAAACAACAAGTGTTGGCGAGGGTGTGGAGAAAAGGTGACTCTAGTGCACTGCTGGTGGGAATGCAGACTGGTGCAGCCACTATGGAAAACAATATGGTGTCACCTCAAAAAATTAAAAATTGATCATCCATTTGACCCAGTGATCCCACTTCTAGGAATATACCCTAAGAAGCCTGAAACACAATTAGAAAGAATATATGTACCCCCATGTTTGTAGCAGCACTATTTACAATCGCTAAGATCTGGAAACAGCCCAAGTGCCCATCAGTAGACAAATGGATAAAAAAGCTGTGGTACATATACATAATGGAGTACTACGCAGCTGTAAGAAAGAAAGATCTCTTATCCTTTGAGACTACATGGAGGGACCTTGAAAGTATCATCCTAAGTGAAACAAGCCAAACATAGAAAGACAAGTTTTATATGATCTCACTTATTTGTGGAAATAATGAACATAACAGTCTGAGGAATGGGGTAGTCCCAGAGACGCAGAAGCGGGGTACAGACTGACAATCCCCTAAAGAGGGGAAAGTGGGGGAGGGATGAACCACAGAAGTTATATGCATGTGTGCATGAACAGTGGACATGGACAACAATCTGGGGAAAGGGCAGGGACTGAGTGGGAGGGGGGAATCAGTGTGGGGAAAAGGAGAAACATCTGTAACAAAAATTAATTAATAGAAAAAATAAATAAATTGTGAAAAATAAAAAATAAAAGGAGCAAATAGAGAAAGACCACATAGAGGAGTAAAGGGATTGGATGCTATCAAATGCACTACTGCAAAATGCCCCTTTGAAAAGGGGTGAGAACATGTTCCAGGGACACAGGACGTCCCAGTTCATGACAGTCTCGGTGGAGGGAAAAGCTAGTGAGATATCTGTTAACATTAGACTTCAACTCCCTTCCTAAGGTAAAGGCAAAGCATCTGTGAAATGTCAGAATGAAAAAAGGACAGAGGAGCACATTTTGAATTGTCACTAGAGCAAGCAAGATAAGGACTTCAGCTCATTTGTGTTGCCACTGCTAAAGGTGCTGCTCAGTGTTCAGTCACTTCCTAATTTGAACTTTCAACATTTGAGCCCATTGATAACTCCCTCTGCTTCAATATGCTTCCTTCACTGCCTTCTCTCCCACCTAAATAACCATTCCCACTCAGATTTCTTTGTTGCTTCCTTTTCTTTTACCCACCCTCTCATGTTGAACACAGGGCTCAATCCTGATGCTCCTGCCCTTTTCCACTCTAAATGCCATCCAGTCTCATGGCTGTAGCCAGTGACCCATACTGCTTGGTCAGCCCTGGTCACTCTCTAACATTCCAGATTCGGATGCCCACTGACAACCCACACATGCTCACTTGGCTGTATAGTAGACACCTGAAACCTGGGTGCAAATCTGCAATCTCAGTATTCCTCATCACCCACTCTATCCACAATCCCCCCAACTCAGCTGATGAAACTTTCTTCCAGTTCCTCAGGTCAAAACTCTATTTATTTATTTATTTATTTATTTATTTATTTATTTATTTATTTATTTTTGTTACAGATTTTCTCTTTTTTCCCCCATTGACACCCTCCTCTTAGCCCTGTCCCCCTCCCCCAGCATTGTTGTCTATGTCCTTGTTTATGCATACATGCGTAAAAGTTTTGTGGTTTATCTCTTCCCTCCCCTCACATCCACCTTTTCTGAAGTTTGTCAGTCTGCAGCCCACTTCCATGTCTCTGGGTCTATTTTGTTCCTCAGCTTATTTTATTCACTGTATTCCACAAATAAGTGAGATCATGTGATATTTGTCTTTCTCTGATTGGCTTGTTTACCTAGGATAATACTCTCCAGTTCCTCCGTGTCGTCTCAAAGGATAAGAGATCTTTCTTTCTTATGGCTGCATAGAATTGAACTGCCGTTTGACCCAGTGATCTCACTTCTAGGAATATACCTAAGAAGTCTGAAAGACTACTTACAATCACTAATATCTGGAAACAGCCCACGTGTCCATCAATACATGAGTGGATAAAAAAGCTGTGGCATACACAATGGAATACTATGCAGCCATAAGAAAGAAAGATCTCAGTTCAAAAATCTTGATAACATTATTGACTTGTTTCTTTTTCCAACATCCTACTTGCAAGTGGTTAGTTTCAAAACAGATCCAGAATCTGCACCCACCCAAAACCCTAGTGCTACCCCTCTGGTCAGAGGCACTACACCAAGGGACTGCTAACTTCTTCCTTCACCACGTTTCCTTACCTGGTCTCAGTCTGTTGTCAGCATTGCAGATGGAAGAAGGCAGGAAATGCAGAAGTCAGAATGAGCATTTTAAAGCCTGTTAGATCAATCCTGTTATCTTTTCCCCCCCCAAACCCTGCAATATTTGCTGAGAACAAAAAGCAAATTGTCCACAATAATATAAAGCAAACTGAACCTGCCTTATTGTTCCAGGCACATCGGTGTCCAAAGGGCTCCTCTAACGTGTCAGGCACACTCCGAACGTGGGGTGTTTGCAGCAGCTGCCCCCTCCCCTGCCTGCAATGTCTTGTTTATTACTTGTATTGTTGTCTTCCCTAATTTGTGTACTTTATTTAGGGAGTAATTAAAGAGTTTGAGGGTCAAGGAATTGATATCATCCATGTTGCCATTTAGGGACACAATCTGGTCAAAGGTAGGAAAAGGAATACACCAGCTCTGAGGCTCCTAGAATAATGTAAGGAAAAGAAGTGCGGGCCTGAGAAGAAGGGGCAGAAGGACATCTGATGCTGGAACCATCCAAGAAGAACACAGCAGTCACCACAGGCCTTCCAAAGGGACAGGCCGGTGCCATGGAAAGAGTAGATGCTTTGGACACAGGGACCTGCATTCCTCTCCGTACTGACCACTTACTCTGTGAGGTCGGGGACATCACTCACCTCC
This sequence comes from Molossus molossus, assembly GCF_014108415.1. Lineage (NCBI taxonomy): Eukaryota > Metazoa > Chordata > Mammalia > Chiroptera > Molossidae > Molossus > Molossus molossus. The sequence goes on along the minus strand of NW_023425351.1, from coordinate 5,062,349 downwards.
CTGCAAGATGAAGTTAGCAACGCCTCATCTCAGGGTGGCTGAGGTCTGTAGATGATATATAAGTCACCTAACACTTTACTGATATATGACAGATCCAGGGCACCTTATTGGAATTCCCTATGGTTTAGAACTTTAGACAAGGGCTTGAACTGCAGATTTTATACCCAAGGCCTACCATCCATCTGCCTTTCCCTCATACAACATACATGAAGGTCAAGAGCCAACTGAGAATCTGGTTTCTTAATGTGTATTACAAGCATTCTATGACTCGTAATACAAAACTCTTTGTGAGAAACTGGAAAGGACAACTCGGTTCAGTGCTGAGGCCAAAGAGCGTCTTCTACTGCCTGCTGCCAAATCTAAATCATATGATCCTCTTTGTCAAGCTTATTTTCAGAGATATGCCCGGGACTGGTGAGCATTCTTCAAAGTCACTCAACAACCAGGTTACATGGTGAAGGACTGCATGCCAGCCACGGGCAGAACAAGGAGTTCAGCATCCATCACCACAGAGCAACTCTGGTCCAGGAATATCAAACACCAACCTATAAAATGTAACCCTCCCCTTTCTGCAGGGAGGTACAAGGGAAAGGGAGGAAACACCCATAGTGGAGAATGTAACACCCCTTTGAAATGGATACAGTAAACTGGAGAATAAATGTTAGAGAAACATGAGAAGGGGAGAAACTAAATATCCCCCTTCCCCAGGATACTGTGTTTGTTATATTTCTTCCAAACGATCAATTCTAATTCCTCCATCATTTAGCCAAGTTACCTGCTAAATATTTCAGTTGAATTTAAAATCAAGGGAATAACTACATGATCTCACATTTCCTTCACGCACTATAATTTGATGACATTGTCACAGTGGACAATATTCAGCAGATCAGATGGCTCCTCCCGAGATCATGTCCATAAATTCTCCTAAATGTGCCATTACACACAATTTATACATCAACTAAAACTTTGAAAATGAGAACAAGAGTATAGAATATTTCAGGTAACAGCAGCATGATGCAGACTAGAGCTCTTGCTGTGAAGAAAAGAGAGAAAAGTTACAGCCAGCAGAGGAATGAAACAGGCTGAAAAAAACAAAGACAACAACCACCTGATAGTGTGAAACAATAGTAAAAAATACACTGTGTGAGATTGGTTATAAGGAGATGAATGGCATCTTGGGGGGCTTCATGGCTATGTGCTTTGGATGATCCACCTTTCCCTCAGCCTCCAGAGTTTTCATACAAATAAAAGCAATTATATATAAGCAACAAGATGTTGAGATTTGCTCAAACAGAATGGACTCTAGCTAGCATGTGTGTTAAGGACCTGAATTCAACAGACTGACAAACCTCAGCGGTAAGTGGGGGTGGGAGGTTGGGAAGAGATAAACCAAGGATCTTATATGCATATATGCACAACCAATGGACAGAGACAATAGTTTGGGGAAAGCAGGAGGGGTGGGAGCAGGGAGGAGGGGGTAAACGGGAAATAAAGCAGGGGATACTTTCAACAATAAAGATTAAAAAAAGATGTTGGGGAAATGGTGGTGGAGTGAATGGAATCTACACAGATAGTCTCCCAGGACCAAACTGGAATTACAACTAAAATAAAGACAAGTCATCTGGAAAAACCAACTGATGAGAACCTTATAGTCAGGGACAAAAAGAGGAGGCCAAATTGAGACAGGATGAAAGGGCTGGCTGGGTACCCATAGGCAGCAGCTGAGGGCTGTCTTAGCTGTAAGAAGCTCCCTCTGAGAAGTTGGGGGTATAAAACCCAAACCAGCTCCCCAGCACAGAGTGGCAGAACAGAGAAAGGCACCCTCATTACACCTGGCTGAGAAAATCACCAGAGAAGAGGTTCTGTCTGGCAGGGAGAGGCCCTGGGAACACAGGCATTTCCCTGAAGGGCCAGCACAGTAATTCTGTCTGGCAGGGAGGTGCACTGCACTGGAGCTGCGTGCAGAGAGTCGGGGGTTCATGGCACTGGAGAGAGAGCTGTCAAGGAGGCCATCAGGAGCCTTATGCTGAGTCATTCCCCCACACTGCAGTCTCCATCTTCCTGAAGAAGCCCCATCAGAGTGGCTTTAGACTGGGGGGAAAGCAACTGCTCCTCCCTTAGGAATTCAACCCCATCCAGCCAGGAGAAGTTCAACCTAAGGTTCATTAATTAACAGCCAAAAACTACCTGCCAGCCAATAGGCAGAGACAACCTTCTGAAGGCTTTGAGCCTTGGACCTGGCTCCCAGTTGTTGGGTTTCAGGGCTCTGGGGACTGCTGAGTTATTTCCCCACGTTGCAGTACCCATCTTTCTCAAGAAGCCCTTTCCCATCAGAGCTGCTCTAGCCCAGAGGAGAAACACCTGCCCCTCCCTTGGGAATTTAACTCCACCCTGGCCAGAAGTGCATCCTATAGTTCATTAACTGCCAGAGATTAACACCCAGCCTGCAGGCAAAGGCAAGTCTCTGGATGCATTGACCCGTAGGCCTGGTTCATGGTAATAGGTCATTGGGTTTTGAGGTTCTGAGGTCAGGGCTGAGAAGGTGGCTGCCTGAGCCCCAGTGCTGAGTCATTAACCCACACTGCAGAAACCATTTTCTTCTCAAAGCAGCTTTAGCCCAGGGGAAAGCAATTGCCACACCTGCTGGAAATCTTCTTACCCTGACCACCAGGGAAGGGTGGGGGAAGATTTTACTCAGCTAGGGCTACAAACTGAGGCTTATTAAGTAACTGAGACTAAATAGCCTGAAGGCAAAGGCTCTGGAATGATTGATTTTTTTTCTAACCTTCCACTCTACCTAGGAAAGTAACACTAGCCATGGTTCAGCATGGTCCTTCCCATACCTATCCAAACCCAGAAGGTCCCACAATCTGAGGAACATCAATTCTCACAGGGAAATTATGGCAGGCTCCAAACCCTGCTGAGATAGCCTGAATGGTGAAACAAATCCCAAATGAAAGAACAAAAGAATTTTACAGAAGAAGGGCTGAATGAAATGGAGGTAAGCAAGTTATCAAATGTAGAGTTCAGAATAATGATTATGAGGAATCTCAACAGCATGAGTAAAGAGCTCAAGAGAATTAGTAAAGATATAGAAACAATGAAGATCAACCAATTGGAAATGAAAAACAACCAAGCAGAAATGAAGAATGATATAGCAGAAATAAAGAGCATGCTGGAAGGAATAACCAGCAGATTAGAGAAAGCCAAGGATTGGATAAGAAAATTAGAAAACAGGTTAGAAAAGAATTACTCAATCAGAGACTCACAAAGAAAAACCAATTTTAAAAAAAGAAGGATGGTTTAAGAGAGCTGTGTGACAACATGAAACATAACAACATCCTTATCATAGATGTGCCAGAAGAAGAAGAAAGTGAGCAAGGTTTAGAGACTCTATTTGAATAAATAGTGGCAGAAAACTTCCCTAACCTGGTGAAGGAAAAAAGTATGCAAGTTCAGGAAGCACCGAGAGCCCCAAGCAAGAAAAACCCAAAGAAGCCCATGCCAAGACACATCATAATTAAAATGCCAAAAATTAAAGACAAAAAAAGAATCTGAAAGGCAGCAAGAGAAAATAAAGTTTACCTAAACCCTGGCTGGTTTGGCTCAGCAGTTAGAGCATAAGCCCATGGTCCGGAGAGACCTGAGTTTGGTTCCTGCTAAGGGCACATACCTCAGTTACAGTTTGTACCCAGTCCCAGTTGGGGTTGTATGTGTAGCAGCCAGTTCATGTGTCTCTCTCATTATGATGTTTCTCTCTCTCTCTTCCTCCCTTTCTCCCTCTTGCTCTATGAATTCAAAAAGTGTCCTCAGGTGAAGATTAAAAAAAAAAAAAGGTTGCCAACAAAGGAGCCCCCTAAGGATACCAGCAGATCTCTCAACAGAAACACTATAGGTCAGAAAGGAAAGGCATGGCCATGGCCAGTTTGGCTCAGCGGTTAGAGTGTTGGCCTGCGGTCCCGAGAGACCTGGGTTCAGTTCCCGCTAGGGGCATGTTCCTCTGTTGCAGTTTATCCTAGCCCTGGTTGGGTTGTGTGGGTGGCAACCACTTGATGTGTCCCTTTCACGTCAGTAGACCTCGATCTCGATCTCTCTCTCTCTCTCTCTCTCTCTCTCTCTCTCTCTCTCATCCTCTCCCTCCCTCCCACTATATCTGAAAAAAAAAAAATGGAAAAATGTCCTCGAGTGAGGATAAAAAAAAAGAATGACATGAAGTATTCAAGGTAATGAAAATCAAGGCTCTGAATCCAATACTATTCCAACCAGTAAGGCTATTATTCAGAATAGAAGGTGAAATAAAGAGCTTCACAGACAAAAAAAAATAAAATAGCATCAAATCAGCACTGCAAGAAATGTTCAAAGGACTGCTGTAATAAGCAGAAAAAATATATAGAAAGAAACATAGCCATAATAAATAAAAATGGCAATAAATAAGTACATAACAATAATAACCTTAAATGTAAATGAATTGAATGTTCCAATCAAAATACACAGGGTAGCTGAATGGATAAGAAAGCATGACTCATATATATGTTGTTTACAAGAGACCCATCTCACAACAAAAGACTCACATGGGTTGAGTCTTTTCCAAGGAAAAGAAAAGCTGGGGTAGCAATATGCATATCTGGTAAAACAGACTTCAAAATGAAGGCCATAACTAGAGACAAACAAGGCCACTACCTAATATTAAAAGGATATATCCAACAAGAGGATACAACCTTGGTAAACATATATGCACCCAATATAGGAACACTAAATGTATTTTTAAAAACTTCTGGAATGACATTAAAGGAGAAATCAACAGCAATACAATCATAGCAAAAGCGTTCAACACCCCACTGACATCATTGGATAGATCCTCTAGACAAAGATTAACAAGAAAACAGAGATCTTAAACAACACACCAGATCAGATGGATTTAACAGATATGTACAGAAAATTACACCTCAAACCTTCAGAATACACATTCTTCTCAAATGCACATGGGGCATTCTTAAAGAGAGACCACATGTTAGGACTAAGTCTCTAGAAGTTCAAGAAGATTTAAATCAAATCAAGCATCTTCAATGGCATGAAACTAGAAATTATTTACAATAAAAACACTCAAAAACATTCAAACACATGCAAGATAAATAGCATATTATTAAACAATGAATGGGTTACCAAGGAGATACAGGTAGAAATAAAAAAAAAACTTCTGAATTTCAATAAAAATGAACACACAATAACACAAAGTCTATGAGATGTAGTGAAAACAGACCTGAGAGGAAGTTCATACCCAAGAAACAAAAAATCTTCTAATAGACTATCTAATCCTACAATTTAAAGAACTAGAAAGTAAACAAAAAGAAAAATCTAGAGCAAGTAGAAGGAAAGAAATAGTAAAGATCAGAGTGGAAATAAATAACATAGAGACTACAAAAAAAAATTTTCAGAAGATCAATGAAACAAAGAGCTTATTCTTTGAAATATAGACAAGATTGATTAACCTTTAGCCAGACTCACCAAGAAACAAACAGAGAGGACCCAAATAAACAAAATCAGAAATAAAAAAAGAGAAGTAACAATTGATACCACAGAAATACAAAGGATTACCAGGAAATACTATGAACAAGTATGCACCAACAAATTAGACAATCTACGTGAAATGGACAAATTCCTAGAATCACACAGTCTCCTAAAACTGAACCAGGAAGAGTCAGAAAAGTTGAACAGATCAATAACAACTAAGTAAATTGAAGCTGTAATCAATAAACTTCCAGCATACAAAAGCCCAAGTCAGGGAAGCTTCACAGGGAATTTTACTGAACATTCAAATAAGAACTAGTACCCATTCTCCTTAAACTATTCCAAAAAATTCAAGAGTAAAGTAGACTTACAAGCTCTCTTTATGAGGCTATAATAATCATGATTCCAAAACCAAATTAAGACACTACAAAGAAAGAAAACTACAGGCTGATATCCCTGATGAACATAGATAGCAAAATACTTAACAAAATTTTAGCAAATTGCATCCAGCAATGTATTAAAAACTATATATTCACCATGAAAAATGGGATTCATCCCAGGGATGCAAGACTAACACAATATTTGCAAATCAAATAATGTGATATACCCCATAAACAAAATGAAAGATAAAAATTATCTGATCATATCAATAGAAGCTGAAAGAGCATTTGACAAAATCCAGCATCCATTTCTGATAAAAACACTCAGCAAAGTGGGAGTAGAAGGATCATATCTCAACGTAATAAAGGCCATATATGAAAAACCTACAGCCAACATCATAATCAATGTGTAAAAACTAAAAGCATTTTCCTTAAGAACAGGAACAAGAGAAGGATGCCCACTTTCTCCACTCTTATTTAACATAGTACTGGAAGACTTAGCCACAGCAATTAGAGAAGAGGAAAAAAATAAAAAGTATCCAAATTGGAAAGGAAGCAAAACTGTCATTATTTGCAGATTACATGATACTGTATATAGAAATCCCTAAAGACTACATTAAAAATCTACTACATTTAATCATTGAATTTGGCAAAGTAGCAGGATAAAAAATTAACATCCAGAAATCAATGGCATTCTTATATACCAGTAATTGGCACTCAGAAGAGGAAACTGAAAAAAGCAGTCCCATTTACCATTGCAAATATAAGAAGAAGAAGAAGAAGAAGAAGAAGAAGAAGAAGAAGAAGAAGAAGAAGAAGAAGAAGAAGAAGAAGAAGAAGAAGAAGAAGAAACAACAACCTAGAAATAAACTTAAACAAAAGGTAAAAGACCTGCTCTCAGAAAACTATAGGACATTGAAAAAAGAAATAGAGAAACAGATTAAAAAAAATAAATAAATACTGAAAGCGTATACTATGTTCAAGGATTGGAAGAATCAACACCATTAAAATGTTCATATTACCCAAAGCAATCTATAGATTCAATGCAATCCCTATTAAAATACCAATGGCATATTTCACAGATCTAGAACAAATGTTCCAAAAGTTTACATAGAACCAAAAAAGACCCTGAATAGCCACAGAAATCTTGAAAAAGAACAACAAAGTAAGAGGAATCACAATTCAGATATCAAGTTATACTACAAAGCCATCATAATCAAAACAGTCTGGTACTAGCACAAGGCCAGGCATACAGACCAATGGAACAAAACAGAGAATCCCGGAATCGACCCAAAACACTATCAGTAATTAATATTCAACAAAGGAGGCAAAAGCATGCATTGGAGAAATGACAGTTTTTTTCAATAAATGGTGTTGGGAAAATTGGACAGGTACATGCAAAAAAATAAAACTAAACCATCAACTTACACCATACACAAGAATAAACTCAAAATGGATAAAAGACTTAAATGTCACTGGTGAAACATAAAAATCCTAGAAAAAAAAAATATAGGCAGAAAAAGCTCAGACATCTTACATAACGGAGTTTTCACTGATATTTTGCCTAGGGCAAGAGACAAAGGAAAAAATTAATAAATTGGACAACACTAAACTAAAAAGCTTCTGCATGGCAAAAGAAACAAGCATCAAAATGAAAAGGGAACCCACTGCATGGGAGAACGTATTTGCCAATGATACATCAGATAAGGAGTTAATTTCCAAAATATATAGAGTACTCATACAACTCAACAAAAGGAAGACACACAATACAATTTAAAAAATGGGCCGAGGACCTAGATAGACACTTCTTCAAACAGGACATATAAATGACCAGAAGACATATGAAAAAATGTTCAACATCACTAATTGTCAGAGAGATGCAAATTAAAACCACTATGAGATATCACCTCACACCTACCAGAATGGCTGCCATCAACAATCCTCAAACAAGTGCAGGAGAGGATGTGGAGAAAACTGCTGGTAGGAATGCAGACTGGTGCAGCCACTACAAAAAACAATATGATTATTTGTCAAAAATTAAAAATGGAATTGCCATTTGACACAGTGATTTGACTTCTAGGAACATTTCTTAAGAAGCCTGAAATACCAATCAGAAAGAATATATGCATCCATACGTTCATAGCAGCACTATTTACAATAGCTAAGATTTGGAAACAGCCAAATGTCCATCAGTAGATGAGTGGATAAAAAAGCTGTGGTACAGTCCTGGCCAGTTTGGCTCAGCGGCTGAGCGTCGGCCTGTGGATCAGAGAGTCCCGGGTTTGGTTCCTGCTAGGGGCAGATACCACAAGAAAAAAAAAAGCTGTGGTACATATATATATACATACAATGGAATACTATGCAGCTATAAGAAAGAAAGATCTATTACCCTTTGAGAGGACCTGCAGGGACCTGGAGAGTATTATGCTGAGTGAAATAAGCCAGTCAGAGAAAGACATGTACTACATAATCTCACTTATTTATGAAACGTCATGAATAAAATAAGCTGTCGACCCAAAGAGATCCAGAGTCATGGAAGTAGGAAACAGACTGGCAAACCTCAGAGGGATTGGGGGGAAGATAAGCCAAAGAATTTATATGCATAGCCTAGCCAGTGTGGCTCAGTGGTTGAGCATCAACCCATGCACCAAGAGGTCGCCAGTTTGATTCTTGGTCAGGGCACATGTCCAGGTTGTGGGCCTGCAGAAGGTGGCCAATCAATGCTTTCTCTCATCGATGTTGCTATCTCTCTCTCTCCCCCTTTCTCTCTCTCTAAAATAAAAAAAGAATAAAATATTTTTTAAAAAATGTATATGCATATATGCACAACCAATTGACACAGACATTAGGTTGGGGAGAGAAAAAGGGGGTTGGAGGGGGGGAGGAGGGAAGAAAGGGGGACATCTGTAATACTTTCAACAATAAATAAATAAGCGACTTTTTTAAAAGAGGGAGATTATTAACAGGTGACAAGTGAGGTGGAAGAGCTGTTAATGCAAGCTGATGACAGAAGGGGTCTCCTATCCAAGTGACACTGTGTGCTTCGAGGCATAAAGGCTCAAATTCCTCGAGAGAAATCTCTTGAGGTGGGAAGTATTGAGGAAAGCACCAGGGGCCAGCATTTTATGTGCTCTGGCCTGTGTCTTATGCCTGAGCCCCATCGACTATGGAGCTATGTCCCTCCTTCTTCATTGAAAGTGACTTAGGAAGTAGAGCTGGGACAAATCTGAGGATGAAGGTCATGGGTCTAAATTTGAGTAGCTCAAGAAGCTGAGTCAAACTGGGCAATGGACCAGAGAAATCCTTTATTCATACACAAATATGACCTTACTGCCCTCTTTTTGTGACTAGAAACAAACATGGCATTTGACTACTACGTCAATAACAAAACTTTTCAGTAGGAAACAGAATGAGGCCCTCACAACAATTATTCAAAATCCAATAAAGATCACTAGATTCGCAATATTTATTATGAATGTATTTGTTCACAGTAATGAGAGAACAACATACTAAGAGTTATTACTTGTATACATCTGTACCTGCCTCCTCTGGTTTCAACTTGGATTCAGAAACACAAATCAAATTCTCTTTCTAAATGTATAAATTGTAAAGTTAAATTTAAGTTTGCTTTATAAAAATTCTTACCAAGTATAAAATTCCATAATTTTCTAAGTGTTCTGAGTTGGAACACACTCAGCTGAACCCATAAATCCAATTTCCAGATATTGTTGATTGCTACCTAGGGATTTACACCTCAGAGAACACTAGAAACTGCTTGGACCAAAGTTTCCCATAAACTAATGTTGTTTTCTCTATGTCCATATACAAAACTATGGTTTTATTTTACATTTTCTTTCTGGATTTAAACCATACATGACTCAAACCACAAATTACAGGAGGTCTGTCAGCCATGAATAAACCATCTTACAATAATTGAAGAAAAACACAGAGCTATATTTCTCACTGAGGAAGTTTTGGCTGTTTGAATTCCTGGGTATATTAGCATTGACTTAAGAATAAATTGCTTCTATCCCATTGGAAGCATAAGAAATAAACCAATAATAGATAAGCAGAAGAAAATAAATATGAAGAAAAAAATCATGATAGTTATATAAAATAGTTAATAAAAAAAATTGCACAGAAAAATCAATTGTTCAGTTAGCAAAAATGACATATTTATAAATGATGATTCATAGTCTTTTCCTTTTAAGCCATTAATTTCATATTTAATAGAAAGTGTCAGATTTCTGCATAGGAAGCATCACTGGATAAAACCTTTCAAATGCAGAATTTAAAGCCCTATAAGGTAGATTAAATGTTATAAAAAGTCACATGATTTGGTCATTGAAACACTTATAATGTAATTATTTATAATATACCAATATTTCAGGTTTCACCTTCCCATTGGCCAATCTATATTCCTTCCCATACAAAGAACTGAAAAAGGAAAGTAAAATATAATAAATTTGGGTTACTGAACTTTTAAAGAGCCAATACTTCACACGAATGCTATCAACTTATATATGTCCATTTCTGTGTCATCATAAATTGAACTCGGTCAACCGTGAAAGACCCTGCAGTCTCTGTGGTCAACGCAGAGCCTCAGTAAATATAGCCCTGGGAAACAGGAAAGCTTACATCCCCACACTGATCTCTGGAAGCCAATATTAATGAAAAAAGGATGCATTTGCAAATAAACCAAAGCTCATTTTTTTTTTCCTTTAAACACTGCCTGTTTCACAGCATACAATCTGGAGAAATGTGTTTGGAGAAACGTCGATCTGAAACACCATGACATTATCTCAGGTAGAGAAACACACAGTAAAACACGAAACTTGAAGGCCTGAAAGCACACGTGCTGGGTGTGAAGCTGGGAGGCTGCTCATGCTGCCTCCTCGTCTGCGAGACTTGAGAACATCGGTGGTGAAAGAGCAGGGCTTGGTTCCAGCTAAAGAGAGAAGATGTAAGAAGAAATTTGAAGAAAAAGTTTGAAGACACAGAAGCATTTTGGTCACTGAGCTGCTGAGCTTGAAGGGCACAGTGGAGATGAGGTTAGGTGGAAGACCACGGGGGAAGATCAGCCACAGTGATCACTGTTTTCTTGCAGAGGGTTAAAGGCCTAGAACAGCCTAGCTGAAGTGTTAGGCTGTGAGGTCCCAGAATAGGCAGGCAATGTTGAGAGTAGAGAAGAGATCTGAGTGGAGCCAGTCAGCCTACAATTTCAATTTCCATCTAACTGCTTCTGGTGGGCACTCCTCTGTCTCTTGGTAACTTGTGAAGGTCTTTGAAATAATGCCTCATTTCTCTTTTCTTATCTTTTCTAAATTCATTCCCTAAATTATCTCCTCAAGTGTCATGGCTTAAACAATATTTTTACTCTCACACCTAAATTTATACCTCTAGTTCCTACAACTTCCCGGACCTCCAGGTCCGTAGGAGAAGCTACACCGTGAAATCTCAATGTTTAGTAAGTATCTCATATGTAAAAGTCCAATCCAAACACCTGATACCCTTCTTCAATCCCTCAGTCAATCAAACTTCCCTCTGCCCCAACTCCTGATCTCAAATGATGGCAGCTTCATCATTCCAAACTCCTGAGAGCTGTCCTTAGCTCCTCACTTTCTCACATCTGATATCCAAACCATCAGTAAATACTGTGATTGCCATCTTTCACTTATAGTGAGAATCTGACCTCTTCTCAACACCTCTACCACTACTACGGAAGAGTAAGCCACCATCATCTCTCATGTGGACTGTTGTAAGTTACACTACCAGTACACCACTAGTCTATTCCTCACACCAAGTGAGTGACCCCCTAAATATGTAAATCAAATTCTCTTACCCTTATGCTCAAAATCTTCCAGTGCCTTCCCATCTCACTTCTAGTAAAAGCCAAGTCATCAACCCATACACTCTTCTTGACTCTCCATAACTCTTCTTTACTCTACCATCAAAATATCCAATACCTATCTCTGGTCCCCTACAACTTCTTGGTGGGAGACACCAGTCCTTTATGCCCTCAAAACTTCAAGAAACACTGAAAGAAGCTTTGAAAACAGTCTCTTACAATAAGTTTAGGGGGGATTTTCTGCTGCTCTCAACCACTGGCAATGAGGAGATCAAGACAGTTTGAGGAACAAAGGTAGACCCAGAGATGTGGAAGTAAGGTACAGACTGACAACCCTCAGAAAAGGGGGCGAGGGGAAGAGAAGAGATAAACCACAGAACTTACATGCATGTACGCATAAATGATGGACACAAAGCTGGGGATGAGGTGAAAGGGATGGGAAGGAGGGTGGAGAAAAAAAGGAGAAACATTCGTAACAAAAATAAATTAATTAAAAAAAAGACAGTTCTTTACAGAAAAGGATTTTATTAAAAGATTCTTCTTCTAACCCTGATCTCTCAAATATTTCACTCCTAACACAGATTAATGTTCCTTATTGCCTACTTTGAAATGCTTGCATTTGGCACCTCATTAGAGAGTTACTCATCTCTAGCTTCCGCTTTAAAACCTTTTACCCATGTGTGTTGTTTTTGTCTGTTTCTCGAACCAGAACATTGGTGCAATGAGACTGGGACTTTGTTGCGTTCTCCAGAGAACCCCGGTGTGGTAGATCTCAGAAGAGTGCGTAGCATTTGGTACTCAGTATTGGTTGAACAAATAAATGAGTACTCTTTCAGTTTCTTGGCAAGTCTTCTCAGGAACTAGACTAGGACTGAATGGAGCTAGTTTGTTGAACTGGAGTGGCAAGAGCCTCTGAAAATCACCTCCTCCTCTTCCCCGCCATGCCACCTTTCTCCGGGCTCTCATCTTGCCTCAGGAGACCTTTCCACATCACCTCCCATCGGGGCTCCCAGAGTTCAGTCTTCCCTGCTCCCAGTCTTTCTCCACAGGTCTAAGATTCATACACAATATTCTCCACTATGTAGCATTAGGCCAAATTTCTTAAACCCAGTGCAGACTGATTCCTGAAGCTCTGCAATATCATGAGTTTGATAACACAACTCTTAGCTACATTTTCAAAGTGTTTCAGTCTCTCCTGTTCTTCTGTCATTTCTATTTACTCTAGCCCAGCCAGACTAATCTCTATGGAGACATTTCTCGTGTGGGAGGTTCCTTGCCCAGTTCTCTGACTTAAAATGTTCTATACAACCTTTAAGACCCAGTTAATGGCCAAAAGGAAGGAGGGCAGGGGCTGGGTGGATGTGAGCAAAGGGAGGGCCCATGGGGACATCTGTAATAGTATCCACAATAAAGTTGAAAGGAAAGTAACCTAAAGTAACTCTAATGAAGGGAAAGTAAACTCACATCTGTCGGAACATTTAAAAAATGCACAATTTATTGTATGCCATCACTACAATGAAGTTAAAAATATTTTTTAAAAGACCCAGTTAAAATCCCATCATTTATAGATGTTTCTCACCATCCAGACATACTTTGTGTTTTTATTCAGTCATTGCTTAATAATAATAAATGTGTATAAACACATGCATTGAGCACTAGCTGAGTGACTGATATGATGTGAGGAGTTGGTAAATCACAAGTAAAGGAGATATACCTCTATCCTGTAGGAGTTCATAGTCTGGTACTGAAAAAGGAATATAAATTTACAAAATATAGTGAGGGGAGTTTCACTAGAGATGAGATTATGGAGCAACCTGTCCATTGAGGAGGGGAGGAAAATTAGGGAATCTTTTGCAGTCTATAATATTTGATTAGTATTTTGAAGGAGAAATAGGTATTCACCTCTAGGTAAATAAGTGGAAACTGAGAAAGAACATTCCAGGCAGCGAAAACCTTCAGTTCATCAGTTCAGGCTGCATTCAAGTAATTGCAGGCTCTGGGTGAGGGGGGAGCACCGGGAAGCAGTGGGAGTGAGGGGAATAGTGTTCTAAACACACACATAACCCTCTGGGACGGTCACTCAAAAATAAGATTTCCATGAAAAGCAAGAACCTACAACCAAGGTTACTCTATCCTACAAAGCTGTCATTTAGGATCGATGGCCATATAAAGAATTTCCCAGACAAGAAAAAGTTAAAGGAGTTCATCACCACCAAACCGTTATTATATGAAATGTTGAAGGGTCTTTTTGAAGAAAAAGATAAAATATATGAACAAACAAAATGGCAATGAATACATATCTATCAGCAATGGAATCTACAAACAAAATAAACAGGCAGAACAGAAACGTTCTCATAGATACAGAGAACAGTTTGTTGGTTGCCAGATGGGAGGGGGTTGGGGGAATGGGTGAAAAAGGTGAAGGGATTAAGAACAAGCTGGTTGCTAGACTGACAAACCTCAAAGAGAAGGGGATTGGAGAGTGGAAAGAAATAAACTAAATAACTTATATGTATATTTGCATAACCAATGGACACAGACAACAGCATGGGAGAAGGCAGGAGGGGGGCGGGAATGGGGAGGAGGGGGTTAATGGGGGGAAAATGAGGAACATTTTCATTCAAAAATAAAGATAAAAATAAATAAATAAATAAATAAATAAATAAATAAATAAATAAATAATGTCCAGCATTAGTGTACTCGTGGTACTATATAAACATATCCATTGAACACTTATCTAATCGGATTATAGATATTTCTTTAGATGTTCATCTTTTCTGTCCATGGATAAATCTTTGGGAGTCATAAGGAAAATGCCATTTTTATGTTTGTTTTCAGTTCCTCTTTCTTCTCCTTTATGAATTTAGCACAGGGTTTAGGTATAATACAGCCCCGCCTTCCACAGAAGAGTTTGCGCTCGGCATGATCTGGGTGATTTCTGGCACAGAACCTAAACCCCGAGCTCTACTGTTCTTACAACACATAAAAATGACAATATTTTAGAGTTTTGAAGAGGGTGAATAAATATTATCCATACATAGACATATATAACACAGTATAGAAGGACACTTATAATTATGACCAGTATGATGTATTTTTCCATTACTTCCTTCTTTCCTTTCTTCAAATTTTATATTTTAAAATACTTACTTAGGAAAATGATGGCGAAGTGAATGGAGCGACACAGACCAGCTCCCAAGACCAAACTGGATTTATAAAGAAAATAAAGGCAAATCGTCAGGAAAGGGCAACCGAAAGACACCTTGGAGGAACACATAACCAGAAACACCCACTCAATCCTGGTAGTCTTGCGAGGACGCGAGAGGGGGCTGGGAGCCCACGGTCCGCAGCGGCCTGGGCAGGGACCAGGAAACTCAGCGGGAAGTTACTGCTACCGCCTCCCCTGCCACCCTGCATGGGCCCTGGGAACTCTGTAGCCTGCTAAGCTCTCGGCTGGAGCTGCACCAGGGGACTCAGCAGGACGCTGCTACCAAGGCTGAGTCCCCCGAACTCTGCGTGCTAAGCCCTCGGTGGGCACCGCGCAGACTCACGGGGACCAGGGGACTGTGCTGGATGCTACTGCCACCTCTGCAGTGTCCCGCTACCACGGCTCAGTCCTGGGGCTTCTGCTGAGTGCAACCCCTAAGCTGGTGCCACAGCTGCAGCCACCCTTGGCTGGAAGCAGCGCCCTCGGGTTAAAAGTCCCAGGTGGCTCAACGACGCACAGTCCGGACAGAGGCTAAATTGGCAGCAGCCACTCAACTTGGGCTTCGGCAGAGGGAAGGCAGACTGGACTGGAACTGTGTGGGGACACTCGGGTTTTGGAGGGTGCTAAGAGCTTTTGTTGAGTGCAGCCATGCAGGACTGTGGTCATTTTACTTCTTCTCTGGGCCCTGGGGAGAGACGGCGGCCCCACCCTCAGAGATTCAACCCCACCTGGTGGCCATTGAAATGCTAATTGAGGTCCATTAACAACAAACACCTACCTCACTCTCATGAAATCCTCTTATACTGAGCACCTGAGGGAGTTTTTCAGGCAACTCAGAAACCAGGGTCTGCAGGTGACCTCTACTAATAGCCTCCAGGCAAAAAAAAAAGCTAGAGGATAACTACCATTCCCTGGTCCTGCAACACTAACCAGAAAAGCTAAGACTTGATGGTGGTGTTCAAAGTGGGGCCTTCCTGGCGCATCCAAACCCAGGAGAGGGAGCCACAAACAGCAGAACACCAACACCCACTGGGAAAATTTGGCAGACTCAAAAGACCACTGTGATAGCCAAAATGGTGAGAAACAGAAAGAAAAGCCAAATGAAACAACAAGAGACCTCTACTGAAGATGAAATAAATGAGGTGCAGTTAAGCAAGTTAACAGAACTAGAATTTAGAGCGATGATGTTGCGGAAGCTCAACAGCAAGTGTAAGGACATGAGCACCATGAGTAAAGACATAGAAATGTTGAAAATTAACCAGTTGGAAATGAAAAACCAACAGGAAGAAATGAAGAATGACATATCAGAAATGAAAAACCCATTGGAAGGTCTAAAAAGCAGAGTAAGGGAAGCTGAGGACCAGATGAGTGAAGTAGAAAACAGGCTAGAAGAAATCAACCAATCAGAAAACAAAAAGGAAAAAATTATTAAAAAACAGGAAGACAGCTTAAGAGAACTGTGGGACAACTGGAAACGGAATAATATTCGCATCATAGGAGTCCCTGAAGAAGAAGAAAGTAAGCGAGGGCTAGAGAATATATTCAAAGAAATAGTGACAGAAAACTTTTCTAATTTGGTGAAGGAAGAAGGCATTCAAGTTCAAGAAGCTCAGAGAGCCCCAAGTAAGAAGAACCCAAACAGGCCCACACCAAGACACATAGTAATCAAACTGCCAAAAATTAAAGACAAAGAGAGAATCCTAAAAGCAGCAAGAGATAAGCAACAGGTTACCTACAAAGGAAAACCCATAAGGCTCTAAGCTGACTTTTCACAAGAAACACTACAGGCTACAAGGGAATGGCATGAAGTAATCAAGGTCATGAAAAACAAGGATCTGAATCCAAGACTACTCTACCCAGCAAGGCTATCATTCAAAATAGAAGGTCAAATAAAGAGCTTTTCAGACAAAAAAAAAGGCTAAGGGAATACATTAGCACCAAACCAGCACTGCAAGAAATGTTAAAAGGACTGCTGTAATTACCAGGAGAAATGGGAAGAAAAATAGAACCACACTAAACAAAAATAGCAATAAATAAGTACATATCAATAATCACCTTAAATGTAAATGGACTGAATGCTCCCATAAAAAGACACAGAGTAGCTGATTAGATAAGAAAGCATGACTCATCTATATTTTGTTCACAAGAGACCCACCTCTCAACAAAAGACTCACATAGATTGAAAGTGAAGGGATGGAAAAGAATTTTCCAAGCAAACTGAAAAGAAAAAAAAGCTGGGGTAGCAATACTTATATCTGATAAAATAGACTTCAGAATGAAGGCCATGATTAGAGACAAAGAAGGCCACTACGTAATATTGAAAAGATCTATCCAACAGAAAGATATAACCTTGATAAACATATATGCACCCAATATAGGACCACCAAAATATATTAAAAAACTTGTGGAGGACTTCAAAGGAGAAATCGATAGCAATACAATCATAGCAGGTGACTTCAATACCCCGCTCACATCACTGGATAGATCCTCTAGACAAAAAATTAGCAAGGAAACAGAGACTCTAAATGAAGCACTAGACCAAATGGATTTAATAGATATCTACAGAGAACTACACCCCAAAACTACAGAATTCACATTCTTCTCAAGTGCACATGGAACATTCTCAAAGATAGACCACATGTTAGGGCACAAACTAAGTCTCTACAAGTTCAAAAATATTGAAATTTTATCAAGCATCTTCTCAGAACACAATGGCATGAAACTAGAAATCAATTGCAACAAGAACATGCAAAGACATTCCAACACATGGAAGCTAAATAGCATGTTATTAAACAATGAATGGGTCACCGAGGAGATCAAGTAAGAAATCATAAACTTCCTGGAAACCAATGAAAATGAAGACACAAGAACACAAAATCTATGGGATGCAGCGAAAGCAGTTCTGAGAGGGAAGTTCATAGTACTACAGGCCTACCTCAAAAAAGAAGAAAAATCTCTAATAGACTATCTAACCTCATAACTTAAAAAACTAGAGAGCAAACAAAAAGAAAGCCCCAGAGCAAGTAGAAGGAAGGAAATAGTAATGATCAGAGCAGAAATAAATGACATAGAGACCAAAAAAAAAAAACAATTCAGAGGATCAATAAAACAAAGAGCTGGTTTTTCGAAAAGATAAACAAGATTGATGGACCCTTAGCTAGACTCACCAAGAAACAAAGAGAGAGAACACAAATACACAAAATCAGAAATGAAAGAGGAGAGATAACAACTGACACCACAGAAATACAAAAGATCATTAACAACTACTATGAACAATTATATGGCAACAAATTCGACAATCTAAGCAAAATGGACAAATTTCTAAAAACACATAGTCTCCCAAAACTGGATCGGGAAGAGATAGAAAACTTGAACAGACCAATAACAACAGAAGAAATTGAAGATGTAATCAAGACTCTCCCAGCAAACAAAAGTCCAGGCCCAGATGGCTTCATGGGGCTTCAATGTTACCGAATATTCAAAGAAGAACTAATACCCATTCTCCTCAAACTATTTCAAAAAATTCAAGAAGAAGGAAGACTTCCAATTTCGTTTTATGAAGCCAGCATAATTCAAATTCCAAAACCAGAAAAAAGACACAACAAAGAAAGAAAACTACAGGCCAATATTCCTGATGAACATAGATGCCAAAATCCTGAACAAAATACTAGCAAATCGAATCCAGCAATACACAAAAAAAAATTATCCACCATGACCAAGTGGGATTCATCCCAGGGATGCAAGGCTGGTATAATATTCGCAAATCCATAAATGTGATACACCTCATAAATAAAATGAAGAATAAAAACCACATGATAATATCAACAGATGCTGAAAAAGCCTTCGACAAAATCCAGCATCCATTTCTAATAAAAACGCTCAGCAGTGTGGGAATAGAGAGATCATATCTCGACATAATAAAGGCCATATATGAAAGACCTACAGCCAACATCATACTCAATGGGCAAAAACTAAAAGTATTTCCCTTAAGAATAGGAACAAGACAAGGATGCCCACTTTCGCCACTCCTATTTAACATAGTACTGGAAGTCTTAGTCACAGCAATCAGACAGGAAGAAAAAATTAAAGGGATCCAAATTGGAAAGGAGGAAGTGAAATTGTCATTATTTGCAGATGACATGATACTGTAGATAGTAAACCCCAAAGACTCCACCAAAAGTTTACTAGACTTAATAAATGAATTTGGCAAAGTAGCAGGATACAAAATTAACGTCAAGAAATTGATGGCATTCTTATACACCAATGATGAACTCAAAGAAAGAGATACTAAGAAAACAATCCCATTTACCATTGTGGCAAAAAAATTAAGATACCTAGGAATAAACTTAACCAACGAAATAAAGGACCTATTCGCAGAAAACTACAGGTCTTTGAAAAAAGACATAGAGCATGATATAAAAAAGTGGAAGCACATACCCTGTTCATGGATTGGGAGAATTAACATCATTAAAATGTCCATATTTCCCAAAGCAATATATAGATTCAACGCAATCCCCATCAAAATACCAACGGCATACTTCACAGAATTAGAACAATTACTTCAAAAGTTCATATGGAACCAAAAAAGGCCTCGAATAGCCACAGCAATCTTGAAAAGGAAGAACAAAGTTGGAGGGATCACAATACCAGATTTCAGGTTATATACTACAAAGCCACTATCATCAAAACAGCCTGGTACTGGCACAAGAACAGGTATATAGACCAGTGGAACAGAGCAGAGAACCCAGAAATGGCCCAAGGCAGTATGCTCAATTAATATTTGACAAAGGTGGCAAAAGCATACAGTGGAGTAAGGACAGCCTCTTTAATAAATGGTGCTGGGAAAATTGGACAGCTACTTGCAGAAAAATGAATCTAGACCATCAACTTACACCCTACACAAGAATAAACTCAAAATGGATAAAAGACTTAAATGTAACTCATGAATCCATAAAAATCCTAGAAGAGACTATGGGCAACAAAATTTCAGACATCATACGCAGCAGAATTTTTATTGACACATCACCTAAGGCAATAGAAACAAAGGAGAAAATGAACACATGGGACTACATCAAACTCAAAAGCTTCTGCACAGCGAAAGATACAATCATCAAAACGGAATGGCTACCCACTGTATGGGAGAGCATAATTGCCAATGAGATATCAGATAAGGGGTTAATTTCCAATACATATAGAGTGCTCATACAATTCCACAAAAGGAAGACAAAGAATCCAATTAAAAAATGGGCAGAGGAAGTAAATAGACACCTCTCCAAACAGGACATACAAATGGCTAAGAAACATATGAAGAAATGCTCATCATCACTAATCATCAGAGAGATGCAAATCAAAACAACAATGAGGTATCACCTCACACCTGTCAGAATGGCCGCCATTAACAAATCATCAAACAACAAGTGTTGGCGAGGGTGTGGAGAAAAGGGGATTCTAGTGCACTGCTGGTGGGAATGCAGACTGGTGCAGCCACTATGGAAAACAATATGGTGTCACCTCAGAAAATTAAAAATTGATCTTCCATTTGATCCAGTGATCCCACTTCTAGGAATATACCCTAAGAAGCATAAAACACCAATCAGAAAGAATATATGTACCCCCATCTTTGTAGCAGCACTATTTACAATCGCTAAGATCTGGAAACAGCCCAAGTGTCCATCAGTAGAGGAATGGATCAAAAAGCTGTGGTACGTATACACAATGGAGTACTACGCAGCTGTAAGAAAGAAAGATCTCTTATCCTTTGAGATTACATGGAGGGACCTTGAAAGTATCATCCTAAGTGAAACAAGCCAAACAGAGAAAGAGACAAGTTTCATATGACCTCACTTATTCGTGGAATATAATGAACATAACAGTTTGAGGAATGGAGTAGCCCCAGAGACGCGGAAGCTGGGTACAGACTGACGATCCCCTAAAGAGGGGGGAGGTGGGGGAGGGATGAACCACAGAACTTATATTCATGTATGCATGAACAGTGGACATGGACAACAATCTGGGGAAGGGGCAAGGAGGGAGGGGAGGGGGGAATCAGTGGGGGAAAAAGGAGAAACTTCTGTAACAAAAATTAATCTATAAAATAAATAAATAAATAAAAGAATATTTTGTTCTTATAGTTAAAGAAGTCTTAAAATACATACAAAATACTAAAAAATAAAATACTTACTTAGTTCATGTTTTTATATGAATAAAGAGGTATAATAGTTTCTGAGCTTATCTAAGTAACTGTTTAAACCATGTGAATTTGAAATCTTCAATTTAGAATCATAACTTGGGTATAATAAAGCAGCCCCTTTTGAATAACAAAGCACTTGAAAGGATATAGATTCTGCTATGGATAGATTTTCTTTGTTTCTAACTCTGAAAGGACATTATTAAAGCCTTCTATGAAACATTATTCAATTTCTATAAATGCAAATTTATAAAAATCCATTGGAGGTGAATAACAGGATAACACACTTGTATTAAAGAATCAAGTTATAGTTACTCTATTCAATTTATGTAAAGTATGACAGGTGTAAAGTCTAGTTCTGATTATAAAAGTACTGCTTAGCCATATTTGATTAGAAATATAAGTTCAAGTCAACTCTAGAAAGATGCTGATTTTCATTTGGCCCATTGAGCATCTGAGTCTCTGTAAGAATTAAGGTTTTGGCAGATATAAATTCCAATCTTTCCAAGAATATAATTTCATTTATATTTCTCTTTCATAGTAAAGGGATTGATAGCCATAAAATTCACTATGATAAAAAATTTAAATGTTTTCATGGCTATTCATTTTAACTTTAAATTGACATTTTATCCTAGTACATTTCTAGATAAAATTAGTTTTAAAATATTAGCATTCTCGGGGGAGTATAGTACTATTCTCATTTGCCAGAATAAGATAGGAAATACAAAGAAATGATATAACTTGACTCAAGTCATAAAATCATCTCCATTTTGCCATTGGCTATACTGTACATCACTCCTTAGTAATAAAATGCTACCAGAGCTCCTTCAACTGCCTAATAACACTAGAGAACTATTGAGCCACTATAAATTATATATCAAATAGATTCCCGGTGCCCCAAAAGAGCTAAAATGCCTCTATGATCTTATTTCAAAACCAAAGCTTTATAAAGAAAGCAATTAAAAGCTATCAAAGCTATAGAGCTTAATAATGTTAACTCCTAATAGAGTCCAAAGTGGTGGCAGAGTCGGTGATTGTTACACTCACCTACTCCCAGGACCAAACTGGAATTAAAAGTAAAACAAGGAGCAATCAAACTGAAGGCTAGTTGAAGAAAAGTGTCATCACCAAGGATTTATAGAGGATGCTGCATTGAGGCTGATGGAAAGGGCAGAGACAGGAAAGGGCTGGCCCCGCTCCAGGAGCAGTGTCTGAGATCCCAGAGGGACATCTCAGCAGCAAAGGTTCCCCCGAGAAGTATGGTATCTTAACCCCAAGCCAGGCTCTTCAGCCCTGAGTAGAAGAGCTGGGAAGAGGCATCCCCATAACATCTGGTTGTGAAAATCAGCAGGGATTTTTGTTTCCCAGGGAGAGACAGGAGTTTGCTAGAGACACTGGCACCCTCCTAAAGGGCCAGAGCACAATAACTCATTCACAGCCACTCACCCTGGCGTCCGGAAGAGGAAGAGGGGCTTAGAACAAGCCAGCACCCTACTGGGGCTTGTGGCTCTGGGAGAGATCAGAAGGCACAGCCTCCAGGAACCCTGGGCTGAGTCCCTCTCCCACACCGCAGACACTACATTTCTTGGGTGGAGAAGCCTTCCTTATGGCCTCAGCCTGGGGAAGGCTACAGCCCACCCTCTGAACTCCCTGTGGCCCCGCACTGTGGAACACTTGGCCTGCTGAGAAGACAGCTGCCTGGGTGTGGGTGTAAATGTACAGACAGATTCAGGGGGTTTCAGTGATTAGTTGTGTGGTTGTGAGGTGAGGGCTATTCCCTCCACCTTCTTGTGAACCTGACTGGCACCTCTCTCGAATGGGAGACTGACCTACCCCACTCAGGGTTCCTGGTGGCCCCACCCTCATGACTCCTGGGGCTCTGCACTGCTGAGGTCTGGACATAATCTGAGACCGACTAAATTCTATGGTTCTAGGGCAGGAGCCACACCCTCTACATTATCCCAAGCCTGACTGGCACCTCCCCTTCACAGGAGATATACCAGCCCCATCCTCCTGACTCCTGTGGCACCACCCTGCTGATATGGGCTCCTGGCAGAATCTGGGACAGACTGAGTTGTGTGGCTCTAGAGAGGGGGCCATTTGACTCTCACATGCCAGACCAGGTATGCAAACACCTAGTGGGTGGCAGCTTGACTTGGTATACCTGAGACATTGTTCTTGCCTCCTTTGTCAAATATGTATTGAGCATAATTGCTTGGGTCATTTTCTGGGTTCTCTGTTTTGTTTTGTTTATCTATGTCTGTTCTCGTACCAGTACAAGACTTCTTTGTTTACAATGGCTTGGTAGTATAATTGGATATCTGGTATTCTGATCCCTCCAACTTTGTTCTTGTTTTTCAAGATTGCTGTGGCTATTCAGGGTCTTTTTTGGTTCCATATAAACTTTTGGAGTATTTGTTCTAGATCTGTAAAGTATGCCATTTGTATTTTAATACAAATTGCATTGAATCTATAGATTGCTTTAGGAAGTGTGAACATTTTAATGATGTTGATTCTTCCAATCCATGAACATGGTATATGCTTCCACTTTTTTATATCTTCCTCTATTTCTTTTTTCAATGTGCTATAAATTTCCGAGAACAGGTCTTTTACCTCCTTGGTTAAGTTTATTCCTATGTATCTTAATTTTTTCTTGTTGTTGCAATAGTAAATGGGATTGAGTTTTAGTTTCTCTTTCTGTGTGTTTATCATGGGTGTATAAAAATGCCAATGATTTCTGGATGTTGATTTTGTATCCTGCTACTTTGCCACATGTATTTACTAAATCTAGTAGCTTTTCTGTGCAGTCTTTAGGCTTTCCTATGTACAATATCATGTTATCTGTGAATAATGACTGCTTCACATCCTTCTTTACAATTTGGAAGCATTTTATTCCTTTTCTTCCCTGATTACTGTGGCTAAGACTTCTAGTACTATATTGAATAAGAGTGGAACAAGTGGACATACATGTCTTTTACTGTTTATAAGGAAAATGGTTTTAGTTTTTGCCCATTGAGTATGGTGTTGGCTGTATGTTTGTCATATATGGACTTTATCATATTGAGGTTTGTTCCTTCTATTTCCACTTTCCTGAAAATTTTTATCAGAAATGGGTGCTGGATTTTCTTAAATGCTTTCTCAGCATCTATTGATGTGATCATATAATTTTTATCTTTCATTTTGTTTATGGGGTATATCACATTTATTGATTTGTGAATATTGTACCAGCCTTGCATCCCTGGCATAGATCCTACGTGGTCATTGTGTATAAGTTTTTTAATATATTGCTGGATCTGATTTGCTAAGATTTTATTTTTTAATTAATTAATTTATTTATTTTTGTTACAGATGTTTCTTCTTTTTCCCTCACTGATCCTTCCTCCCACTATCCCAGCCACACCCCCAGCTTTGTTGTCCATCTCCACTGTTCATGCATACATGCACATAAGTTCTGTGGTTTATCTCTCCTCCCCCCAACCCTCTCTTCTGGGGATTGTCAGTCTGTACCCCACTTCCATGTCTCTGGGACTACCCCCCCCATTCATTAGACTATTATGTTCATTATATTCCACAAATAAGTGAGATCATGTGATATTTGGCTTTCTCTGCTTGGCTTGTTCACTTAGGATAATATGCTCCAGGTCCCTCTATGTTGTCTCAAAGGATAAGAGATCTTTCTTTGTTAGAGCTGCATAGTACTCCATTGTGTATATGTACCACAGCTTTTTTATCCATTCATCTACTGATGGACATTTGGGCTGTTTCCAGATCTTAGCTATTGTAAATAGTACTGCTATGAACATGATGGTACATATATTCCTTCTGATTGGTGTTTCAAGGTCCTTTGGGTATATTCCTAGAAGTGGGATCACTGGGTCAAATGGTAGTTCAATTTTTAATTATTTGAGGTAACACCATATTGTTTTCCATAGTGGCTGCACCAGTCTGCATTCCCACCAGCAGTGTACTAGAGTCCCCTTTTCTCCGAACCCTCGCCAATACTTGTTTGATGATTTGTTGATTGTGGCCATTTTGACAGGTGTGAGGAAACACCTCATTATTGTTTTAATTTGCATCTCTCTGATGATTAGTGATGTTGAGCATTTCTTCATATGTTTCTTAGCCATTTGCATGTCCTGTTTGGAGAGGTGTCTATTTAGGTCCTCTGACCATTTTTTAGTTGGGTTCTTTGACTTCCTTTTGTTGAGCTATATGAGCACTCTATATATATTGGAAATTAACACCTTTTCTGATGTATCATTCGCAATTATGCTCTCTCATATAGTGGATTCCCTTTCCATTTTGATGGTTGTTTCTTTTACTGTGCAGAAGCTTTTGAGTTTGATGTAGTTCCATGTGTTCATTTTCTCCTTTGTTTCTGTTGTCTTAGATGATGTATCAGTGAAAATTCTGCTGCATATGATGTCTGAAATTTTGTTACCTACATTTTCTTCTAGAATTTTATGGATTTATGAGACAAATTTAAGTCTTTTACCCATTTTGAATTTATTCTTGTGTATGGTATAAGTTGATGATCTAGTTTCATTTTTTTGCATGTAGTTGTCCAATTTTCCCAACACCATTTATTAAAGAGGCTGTCTTTACTCCACCGTATGCTTTTGCCACCTTTGTCAAATATTAATTGAGCATATTGTCTTGGGTCTATTTCTGGGTTCTCTATTCTGTTCCATTGATCTATCTGCCTGTTCTTGTGCCAGTACCAGGCTGTTTTGATTACAGTGGCTTTGTAGTATAACCTGATACATGGCAATGTAATCCCTCCAATTTTGTTCTTTTTTTTCAAGATTGCTGTGGCTATTCGGGGTCTTTTTTGGTTCCATATGAACTTTTGAAGTATTCGTTCTAATTCTGTTAAGTATGCCGTTGGTATATTGATGGGGATTGCATTGAATCTATAGATTGCTTTGGGTAGTATGGACATTTTAATGATGTTAAATCTTCCAATCCATGAACAGGCTTTTATATCTTTTATATCCACTTTTTTATATCTTCCTCTATTTCTTTTTTCAATGACCTGTCGTTTTCTGTAAATAGGTCCATTATTTCTTTGGTTACGTTTATTCCTAGATACCTTAGTTTTTTTGCTGCTATAGTAAATGGAATTTTTTTTAGTTTATCTTTCTGTGACTTACTTCATCATTGGTATATAAGAATGCTGTTGATTTCCTGACATTAATTTTGTATCCAGGTACTTTTCCAAATTCATTATTAAGTCCAGTAAATTTTTGATGAAGTCTTTGGGGTTTTCTACATAGAGTATCATATCATCTGTGAATAATGACAGTTTCAATTCCTCCCTTCTAATTTGGATCCCTTTTAATTTTTATTCCTGTCTGATTGCTGTGGCTAAGACTCCCAATACTATGATAAATAAGAGTGGTGAAAGTGGGCATCCTTGTCTTGTTTCTGTTCTTGAGGGAAATGCTTTTAGTTTTGCTCATTGAGGATGATGTTGGCTGTAGGTCTTTAATATATGGCCTTTATTATGTCGAGATATGATCCTTTTGTTCCAGAATTGCCGAGCGTTTTTATCAGAAATGGGTGCTGAATTTTGTCGAATGATTTTTCAATGTCTATTGATATGATCATATGAATTTTATTTTTCATATTGTTTATGTGGTATATCACATTTATTGATTTACAAATATTGTATCAGCCTTGCATCCCTGAGATGAATCCCACATGGTCATGGTGAATAATTTTTTTGATGTATTGCTGGATTTGATTTGCTAGTATTTTGTTCAGGATTTTGCCATCTATGTTCATCAGGGATATTGGTTTGTAGTTTTCTTTCTTTGTATTGTATTTTTTTGGTTTTGGAATTAGAATTATGTTGGCCTCATAAAACAAGTTTGGAATTCTTCCTTCTTTTTGAATTTTTTAAATAGTTTGAGGAGAATGGGTATTAGTTCTTTGAATGTTCGGTAAAATTCCCTGGTGAAGCCATCCAGGCCTGGGCTTTTGTTTGCTGGGATAGTCTTCATTACATCTTTAATTTCTTTTGTTGTTATTGGTCTGTTCCAGTTTTTTATCTGTTCCTGGTTCAGTTTTGAGAGACTATGTGTTTCCAGAAATTTGTCCATTGCGCTTAGATTGACGAATTTGTTGCTGTATAATTCTTTATAATATCCGTTAACAATCTTTTGTATTTCTGTGGTGTCAGTCATTATTTATCCTTCTTCATTTCTGATTTTGTGTATTTGGGTTCTCTGTCTTTGTTTCTTGGTGAGTCTAGCTAACAAGAGTCAATCTTGTTTATCTTTTCAAAGAACCGGCTCTTTTTTTGTTGATCCTTTGATTGTTTTCGGTCTCCGTGTAATTTATTTCTGCTCTGAACTTTACTATTTTCTTCCTTCTACTTGCTCTGGGGTTTTCTTTTAGTTTGCTTTCTAGTTCTTTAAGTTGTGAGGTTAAATAGTCTATTAGAAATTGTTCTTGTTTCTTGAGGTAGGCCTATAGTGCTATGAACTTCCCTCTCAAAACTGCTTTCACTGCATCCCATAGATTTTGTGTTGTTGCGTGTTCATTTTCAATGGTTTCCAGGAAGTTTTTAATTTCTTCCTTGATCTCCATGATAACCTATTCATTGTTCAATAACATGCTATTTAGCCTCTATGTGTTCAAATTCTTTGCATGTTCTTGTTGCAATTGATTTCTAGCTTCATGCTATTGTGATCTGAGAAGATGCTTGATATGATTTCAACTTCTTGAACTTGGAGAGACTTAGTTTGTGCCCTGACATGTGGTCTATCTTTGAGAATATTCCATGTGCCCTTGAGAAGAATGTGAATTCTGCAGTTTTGGGGTATAATTCTCTGTAGATATTTATTAAATCCATTTGATCTAGCGCTTCATTTAGAGTCTGTGTTTCTTTGTTAATTTTTTTGTCTAGAAGATCTATGCATTGATGTCAATGGGGTGTTGAAATCCCCTGCTATGATTGTATTGTATGATTCAATTTCTCCTTTGAAATCCTCCCAAAGATTTTTAATATATGTTGGTGCTCCTATATTGGGTGCGTATATGTTTACCAAGTTTATATCTTCCTGTTGGATAGATCCTTTCTATATTATGTAGTGGCCGTCTTTGTTTCTAGTTATGGTCTTCATTCTGAAATCTACTTTATCAAATATGAGTATTCCTACCCTAGCTTTTTTTTTCCTTTCTGTTTGCTTGAAATATTTTTTTCCATCCCTTCACTTTCAACCTATGTGAGTCTTTTGTTGTGAGGTGAGTTTCTTATGAACAACATATGTGTGAGTCATGCTTTCTTATTCAGTCAGTTACTTTGTGTCTTTTTATCAGAGCATTCAAATCATTCACATTAAGGTGATTATTGATATGTACTTATTTATTGCCATTTTTGTTTAGTGTGGTTATATTTTTCTTCCTATTTTTTCTACTAATTACAGCAGTCCTTTTAGCATATCTTGCAGTGCTGGTTTGATGTTAATATATTCCCTGAGCCATTTTTTGTCTGATTCATTCTATATTTGACCTTCTATTTTGAATGATAGCCTTGCTGAATAGAGTAGTCTTGGAATCAGATCCTTGTTTTGCATGACCTTGATTACTCCAGGTCACTCCCTTCTGGCCTGTAGTGTTTCTGTTGAGAAGTCAGCTGAGAGCTTTATGGGACTTCCTTTGTAGGTAACCTGTTGCTTACCTCTTGCTGCTTTTAGGAATCTTTCTTTGTCTTTAATTTTTGGCATTTTAAAGACTATGTGTCTTGGTGTGGGCCTGTTTGGGTTCTTCTTACTTGGGGCTCTCTGCACTTCTTGAACTCGAATGCCTTCGTCCTTCACCAAGTTAGGAAAGTTTTCTGTCACTATTTCTCCAAATATATTCTCTAACCCTTGTCCATTTTCTTCCTCTTTGGGGACTACTATGATGCGAATGTTATTATTTTTCCAGTTGTCCCACAGTTCTCTTAAGCTGTCTTCCAGTTTTTTAATTGCTTTTTTGTTTTGGTTTTCTGATTAGTTGATTTTTTTCTACCCTGTCTTCTAATTCACTGATCCAATCCTCAGTTTCCTCTACTCTGCTGGTTAGTCCTTCCAATGTGTTTTATTACTGCTATGTCATTCTTCATTTCCACTTCGTTGGGTTTCAACATTTCTACATCTCTACTCATGGTGGTGATGTCCTTACTCCTGCTGTTGAGCTTCCTCAAGATCATGGCTCTGAACTCTACCTCTGATGGTTTGCTTAGCTGCATTTCATTGATCTCATCTTAGATAAAGTTCTCTTGTTCTTCATTTGGGATTTGTTTCTTTGTTTCACAATTTTGATTGTCTCAGTGGGTTTTGGAGCCTGCCAAATTTTCCCTGTGGGTGTTCGTGTTCCGCAGTTTGTGGCTCTCTCTGCCTATGGATAAGCTTAGGTGGGCCCACGTTAAACACCACTGTCAAGGCTTACTTTTATGGGTAGATTTGCAAGTCCAGGAATGGTTCACTTATCCTCTAGCCTTTTGCCTGGAGGCTAGTAGTCTCAGTTACTCAGTGGCTTGGAATGTAGTTCTGGTGTTCTGCATAAGAGAATTTCCAGAGGGTGGGATAGATGCTGATTGTTAATAAGCCTCAATTTACATTTCTTTGCCTCACCTGGGAAAGGCTAAATTTCCTGGGGGTGGTTGAGGTGGGGAGGTGTTACTACTTTTCCCCACAGCTAGGGGAAGGAGCACACTGGCCTCCATCCTTTGTGGCCACAACTAAGCAAAAACTCTGAGTTTCCTCTAAATCCCAGTTGTCCCCACAAAGTTCCAGCCCAGTCTGCTGTCCCTCTGCCATAGCCCCCAGGTGAGTGGCTGTGGCTATTTTATTGCTCTGTCCTGGCTCTCTGTGTTGTGGAGTGGGCTTGGTCTTAATTCCCCAAGGGCTCTGCTCACAGCTAAGACTGCTGCTGTCCTAGGGCTCCTTGCCCGCCACCCTCTCATGCCTCCTCAGATCCTACCAGTGTCCCTGGTTATATGGTCCTTTCCTGCTGCTTTTCTGTTGCTTTTTCTCTCAGGATTTGTCTTTATTTTAGTTGTAATTTTCATTTGGTCCTGGAAAATCATCTGTGTAGCTTCCATTCACTCTGCTTCAATTTTCACATCCTCTAAGCCTATCTTGTGCACAGATGAGTCACACAGGCCTCTCTGGTGCCCCCGCACCTTGCAGGTCCCGCTGGTAACTGGATTGCACAGTCCCTTTGGGGACCTGGCTCTATGCCTACATTATGGGCTGCTGGGTCGCGCAGGCCTCTCTGGTGCCCCAGGACCCTGCATGTTCCGCAGGCATGCAGCTGGATCACACCAGTCCCTCTAGGGCTTCAGCTTTCCATTGCTCTTGTGAGCTGCTGGACGACACAGGCCTGTGTGGAGCCCCAGATCCCACCGCTGGTGGCTGGCAAGTGCTGCTGCCCCCTGGGGCTCAACTCCTGCTCATCTTTTGCTGTAGATTTTGGGGATGGGTCTCAGTTACTGGTCTGTGCTTCTGTTGCCTGGGGATGGATGTCTGCTCCCCAGCCTCTGTTGCTGGGGGGTATATATTGATTCTGACCGGGCTGCTACTATGGGGGATGGTGCTGGGCTCCCGGCTGTTTGTGGCTTCCTCAATTGGTACCTTGGGAGCTCCACTACTGTGCACTGGTCTTTGTTGACACAGAGTGTTCACTGGTCTTATGGTGCCAGGTGTGCTGGTGGGCTCACGTTGCTGGGCCCTAGCCTCTCCCACTGCCTCCTTTCAGAGAAGATCCGGGATCTTCCAAAATGGTGGGACCTCCTTGTGGCTCATGGAGAAGTGCCCTGAAGAGTTGCTTACTCTGGTAGCTGGCTGCTCCTGTTCACAGCACAGGAACCTTCTGCTCTGTGTCTCCGCACTACAGAAATTTGGTCATCCACCTTCACGTCCACTCACACTCTCTCACACACTAGCTTACTCTCTCACACACTTACCCTCTCTCTGGTCCTGCCTGCTGCCATCTTCTCTAATGCCTGGTTTGCTAAGATTTTGTCAAGGAATTTGGCATCTAAGGTCATCAGGGATATTGTTGGCCTGTAATTTTTTTTTCTTTTTTCTTGTAGTGTCTTTATCTGATTTGAGAATTAGGATTATGCTGGCCTCATAAAGAGAGCATGGAATTCTTCTCCCTTTTGAAATTTTTGGAATACTTTGAGGAGAATGGGTGTTAGTTATTCTTTGAATGTTTGGTAAAACTCCTATGTGAAGCTGTTCAAACCAGGTATTTTGTTTGCTGGGAGTTTATTGATTATTGCTTCTATTTTCTTAATTGTTATTAGTCTGTTCACATTTTCTGACTCTTCCCATTTGAGTTTTGGAAGACTGTATGGTCCTAGGAATTTATCCATTTCACCTAGGTTGTCCAATTTGTTGGTGTATAATTGGTCACGGTATTTTCTAACAATCCTTTGTATATCTGTGGTATCGGTTGTTGCTTCACCTCTTTTGTTTCTGATTTTATTGATTTGGGTCCTCTCTCTGGTTCTTGGTGGAGTCTGGCTAAAGGTTTATCAATCTTGTTTATCTTTTCAAAGAACAAGCTCTTGATTTCATTGATATTTTTATATTGTTTTTTTAGTCTCTATTTCACTTGATTCCACTCTAATATTTATTATTTCCTGCCGTCTACTAATGCTGGGTTTTTCTTTTTGTTCTTCTTCTAAATCTTTAAGTAGTTTGTTAGAAAGTTTTCTTATTTCTTGAGTTAGTCCTGTATTACTATAAACTTCCCTCTCAGGACTGCTTTCACTATGTCCCATAGATTCTTTGTGTTGCGTGTTTTCAGGAACATTTTATTTACTTATTGATCTCATTGGTGACCCATTCATTGATTAATAACATGTTATTTAGCCTCCATGTGTTTGAATGTTTTGGTATGTTTTTATTTTAATTGATTTCTAGTTTCATGACATTGTGATCTGAGAAGATGCTTGATATGATTTCAATCTTCTTGAACTTGTAGAGACTTAGTCTGTCTTTGAGAATGTCCCATGTGCACTTGAGACAAATGTATATTCTGCAGCTTTGGGGTGAAATATTCTGTAAATATTAATTAAATCCAGCGATCTAGTACGTCATTTAGGGTCTTTTTTTCCTTGTTAACTTTTTGTCTAGAAGATCTATTAAGTGGTGTCTGTAGGGTGTTAAAATCCCCTACTATGATTGTATTGCTGTTGATCTCCCTCTTGAAGTTCTTCAGAAGTTTTTAAATATATTTGGTGCTCCTACATTCAGTGCCTATATATTTACCAGGGTTATATCCTCTTGTTGGATTGATCCCTTTAATATTATGTTGTGACCTGCTTTGTCTATTAAGGCCCTCATTTTAAAGTTTAACTTATCATTTATGAGTATTGCTACATCAGGTTTGTTTTTGTTTGTTTTTTATTTTCATTTGCCTGGAAAATTATTTTCCATCCCTTCACTTTCATCCTGTGTGAGTCTTTTATTCTGAGGTGGGTCTCTTGAAGACAGCATATATATGGATCATGTTTTCTTATCCAATCAACTACCCTATGTCTTTTGATTGGAGCATTTAAGGCATTTATATTTAAGGTAATTAGTGATAGATACTTACTTTTTGCCATTTTTATTCTTTATACCTGTGTTCCGCTCTATCTTTCTATTGCTTCTTCTTAAAATAGTTCCTTTAGCACTTCTTGCAGGGCTGGTTTCATGGTAGTAAGTTTCTTTAGCTTTTTTTTTGTCTGTAAAGCTCTTTATTTCACCTTCAATTTTGAATGATAGCCTTGCTGGATAAAGTAGTCTTGGACTCAGACCCTTGCTTTGTAAACTTCATTACTTTGTATACTTCATGTCACTTCCTTCTGGCCTGCAGTTTTTCTATTGAGATATCAGCTGACAGTCTAATGGGAGCTCCCTTGTAGGTAACTTTCTATCTCTCTCTTGCTGCCTGTAAGATTCTTTCTTTGTCTTTAATGTTTGTCATTTTAATTATGATGTGTCTAGACAACTGTGGGTCTTTTGGGGTTCATCTTGATTGGGACTCTCTGTGTTTCCTGGACTTGTGTGAGTTTTTTCTTCACCAGGTTAGGAATGTTTCCTGTGATTATTTCTTCAAACAGGTTCTCTATTCCTTTATCTGATTCTTCTCCTTCTAGTACCCCTATGATTCAAATGTTGTTACATTTCATATTGTTCCAAAGCTTCCTTAAACTCTCTTCCTACTTTTTAATTCTTTTTTCCATTTGCTTCTCTAATTGGGTGTTTTTTGTTTTGTTTTCTTACCTTGTCATCTAACTAACTGATTTGGTCTTCAACTTCTTTTACTCTACTATTGAATTCTTCAACGGTATTTTTTATATCAGCTATGTCATTCTTCATTTCCACTTGATTTTTATTCATACCTCATTTTTTTATGCCAGTGTAGTTCCCACTTAGTTATTTATAATTTTCATTAAATTGCCTGTTATTCTCATTAAGTTGTTTGAGCACCCTACTCACCCATAAAAAAGAAGGAAATTTTACATTTTGTGACAGCATTGATGGACCTGGAGACCATTATGCTAAGTGAAGTAAGTCAGTCAGAAAAAGACAAACACCATATGATTTAACTGATATGTGGAATTTAATGAACAAACTGAACTATTAATCAAAGTAGAGACAGGTTTATAGATAGAGAACAGGCTGACATCTGGTGGGGATTGGTTTGGGGGACCAGATAGATTGAGCAAAAATGAAAAAAAAGGGAGAGACCTCATTGACATGGACAACAGTGTAGTGATTGCAGGGTGGGGTTTGGGTAGAGGTGAAAGAGAGTATAGGAGGGATTAATGCTGAGGGTATTAATCACAATAGAAGGAATTATTAAAATAAAAGAAACTTACTAGCTATAAGTGAGTCCTTGTCAGGTAGTCAGTTGGTTAGAGCATTGACCCAATACACCAATGTTGCAGGTTCAATTCCCAGTCAGAGCACATACAAAAATTAACCCAGAAATACACGAATAAGTAAAAAAATAAATTGATGTTTCTCTCTCTCTCCCTCTAAAATTAATCAATCAATAAAAAATTTTAAAACATTTTATGAATGATATACATTTATTTTTTAATTTATTTTTATTGTTGAGAGTGTTACAAATGTCCCCTATTTCTCCCCCATTTCCTCCCTTCTCCCAGTTCCCTCCCCACTTCAGGCCTTCACTACACTATTGTCTGTGTCCATGGTTTATTCATATATACAGATAAATTCTTTGGGCCATCGCTGCCAGCATCCATTTTCCTCTGAGATTCATCAGTCTGTGCCATACTCCGATACCTCTGGACATATTTTGTTCATTGTTTTGCTTTGTTCATTATATTCCACATATAAAAAGCTAGTGAAGAATAGAAATGAGTAAATATTGTAGATGCTCCACAAAATTATTGTTATATATAAGAATATGTTTTAGCAATACATTTTTTAAATATTCTTATACATAACAAAGGAATTTTGTGTAGCACCTGCAGTATTTATTCATTTCAATTTTTCACTAATTTACAAAATAACAATTACAAAATTGTATTTTAAAAATATTTTCTTTTTATCAAGTTGTATATGTAGCTAATATGGCCTGGCCATTGCAGCATATTGAAAAATAATTTACGAGACTTCTGGTCAAGATGACAGAGTAGGTAAACATGGTATCACGTCTTCCCACAACCACATCAAAGTTACAACTAAACTACAGAACAACCATCATTCAAAACCACCTGAAATCAAGCTGAATGGAAGTCCTACAACTATGGTGGAGTTAAAGCAGCAGCCACATCGAAACTGGTAGGAGGGGCGGGCGGCAGCGCGACGGGCTGGTCCCACACCCATGTGTGGCGGATAAAAATCAGGAGGATACCTCGGCTGGGAAGGTCCTTCCTGAGGACTGAGGGGTCCCCGTCCCACACCAGGTGCCCCACTCAGGGTTCCAGGGCCAGGAAGAGAAGTCCCCATAACTTCTGGCTGGAAAAACCAGCGAGAACTGAGGCTCAGGGGAGCTGAGGCGGCTGGAGCCCCAGGCAGCTCCTTAAAGGACCTGCACACAAACTTATCGGACTCTCTCCCTCTAAGCTTGGAGGGGAGGCAGCTCGAGGGGCGCCAGAGACATACAGGGAAGAACTGAGCTATTTGGCACTGGAGCGAGGGCTGGAGAGGGGGCTTTCTCCTGGACAAACATGCTGTCAGAGGCCTTTGTTCCCTTTGTGAGCCCTTCCCTGGGGTGGCAGACAGAAGCCACATCTGGGACTCCAGCAACCTGGCTGACACTGGTAGCCCCGCCCTGCTGACTCCCTGAGGCCCCACCCCACCCCACCCAACTTTCAGGTCCAACCCAGCTGTTGCCACTTGCTTAACCATAGGATTGGCCTGTCTTGGATCCTGCTTCAGGTTTTTCCTAAATTCTTTCAAACGAGCAGCATCTGGTCTCAGCGAGCCCCATACCTCTCATTAAGTAATACACTGAAACAAACACAGGGAGGCAGCCAAAATGAGGAGACAAAGAAACAACAGGTCCCAAATGAAAGAACAGAACAAAACCCCAAGAAAAGAACTAAGCAAAATGGAGATAAGCAACCTAAC
The DNA here is from genome assembly GCF_014108415.1 of Molossus molossus. Lineage (NCBI taxonomy): Eukaryota > Metazoa > Chordata > Mammalia > Chiroptera > Molossidae > Molossus > Molossus molossus. The sequence continues at coordinate 5,026,624 of NW_023425351.1, read as the reverse complement.
AGATGCTGAGTTCAAAATACTGCTTATAAGGATGCTCAATGAAATCAGTGAGAACCTCAGTGAACTTAGGGAGGGCCTCAAGAGCATAAAAAAGGACCAGACAGAAATCATGGATACACAGATAGAATTGAGGAAGGCATTAACTGAAATAAAGAATAATTTACACAGCTTCAATAACAGAGTACGTAAATCCAAAGAGCAAACCATCGATTTGGAATATAAGGAAGCAAAAAATGCCCAATCAGAACAGCAAAAAGAAAAAAGAATCCAAAAAAAATAAGGATAGTGTAAGGAGCCTCTGGGACAACTTCAAGCATGCCAACATTCACATCTTGGGGGTGCCAGAAGGAGAAGAGCGAGAACAAGAAATCGAAAACCTGTTTGAAACAATAATGACAGAAAACTTTCCTAACTTGGTGAAGGAAGCAGACATACAAGTCCAGGAAGCACAGAGAGTCCCAAACAAGATGAACCCCAACAGGCCCACACCAAGACACATCATCATCAAAATGCAAAAGGTTCAAGACAAAGAGAGAATCTTAAAAACAGCAAGAGAAAGGCAGCTAGTTACCTACTAAGGGAGTTCCCATTAGGCTGTCAGCTGATTTCTCAAAAGAAACTTTGCAGGCCAGAAGGGAGTGGCAAGAAATATTCAGAGTGATGAAAACCAAGAACCTACAACCAAGATTACTCTATCCTGCAAAACTGTCATTTAGAATCGATGGCCATATAAAAACTTTCCCAGACAAGAAAAAGTTAAAGGAGTTCATCACCACCAAACCATTATTATATGAAATGATGAAAGGTCTTTTTGAAGAAAAAGATAAAATATATGAACAAACAAAATGGCAATGAATACATATTTATCTACAATGGAATCTACAAACAAAATTAACAGGTAGAACAGAAACATTCTCATATATACAGAGAACATTTTGTTGGTTGCCAGTTGGGAGGGGGGTTGGGGGAATGGGTGAAAAAGGTGAAGAGATTAAGAAGTAAAAATTCATTGCTAGACTGACAAACTTCAAAGGGAAAGGGGTTGGGGGGGGGTGGGAAGAAATAAACCAAAGAACTTATATGCATAACCAATGGACACAGACAATAGTGTGGGAAAAGGTGGGAGGGGGGCGGTAGTGGGGAGGAGGGGGTCAATGGGGGAAAAATGTGGAACATCTGTAATATATTTTACATCCAAAAATAAAGATTTAAAAAAAAAGAAAAAGAAAGAAAAATAATTTACTGGTGGTCTAAAGTCTGGTTTCCAGTTTTGGTCTGTAATTAACTTGACTTGTGGTTTGGTTTTGGTTTTTTAGAAAACATTTAATTTGTCCAATTCTTAATTTTACCAACTAAAAATCAAAATAAGGCAAAACACAAATGGAAGGGTTAAACTTGATGATGCACAAAATCCTTTGAAGATAATATCCCATGTTTTTATGAAAATGAAATCTAATATTATTGCAAAATATATGCACAAACTGTGTCCCCTACTCCCTCCTTTATAAATCAACAGCCAAATGTTCCCAAGGAGACTTGCTTTTTCATATTTTAAGGTGGATAAATATAACCTTGCCTACTTTATATAGCAGGTCCCTTGGGCCCAGAGGTGAGGCTGAGCAACAGGAGAAGAAGAATTTAAAATTGGTACAAGATTTAACTAGACCTGGCTAGAATTTTTTTTTAATTCCTGAAAGAAATTAGAAAATTCCCTGATTTTCCAGCAATTAAAATAAGGGCTAGTAAAGGAAAATCTCCAAAAATGTTTAAAGAGAGCAATGAAGAAAAAAAAGAGTTAGCTTTATGTTAGAAACCTGCTCAATCTCAGAGCCTTGGATAAACAGTGTAAGGATGTAACCCCAAAAGAACAGGAGCTTTGGCAGCAGGAGAAGGGCACGCTTAACTGCCCATGCGGTGCCCCCTCTAATGGTTGGCAGTTGTCACCCAGCTTCTTTATGATTCCCAAGTTACGATGGGAATTATACCAAGTGATATATGCCTTGTTTTAAATATAACCATATGTTCTTAAATATCCTCTCTTACATGACATATAATTGTTTTTAATCCTCTGAAAACCTATGTTTTCTTATAATAACAAGCTATAACTGCAAAGTGCTAAGCATAGAGCAAGTACTTCATAGACATAAAATAAATCTGAGCTAGTATAAAATTCTTGCTCAGAAGTGTGTCATAGAACTTGGAAATAAGTTTTTATTAAATGGTTGATATGTTATGAACAATTCGATTGACAGACTGGTTTTTTTCTAAAAGGGCAATCAATGCCTTTAAACTGTTATAATATGAGCTTTTTAAAAAACTATCTTTAAATCTCTTTCTCTAGAGGAAAAGATGGCAGCGGGCAGGACTGGAGGGAGGGTGAGTGTGTGAGAGAGTGAGTGAGTGTGTGAGAGAGTGTGAGTGGACGTGAAGGTGGACGACCAAACCCGAGCAGTGCAGAGACGTGGAGCAGAAGGTCCCTGTGCTGTGGACGGAGAAGCCGGCTACCATGGTAAGCAGCCCTTCAGGGTGCTTCTCCCTGCACAGTGGGGAGGTCCCATCATTTTGGAAGATCCCGGGTCTTCCCTGGAAGGAGGCAGTGGGAGCGACTAGGGCCCAGCAACCTGAGCCCACCAGTGCACCTGGCACCATCGAACCAGTGGATACTCTGTGTCAACACAGTAGTGGAGCTGCCAAGGTGCCAGTTGCAGAAGCCACAATTGGCCTGAAGCCCAGCACCATCCCCCATAGAAGCAGCTCTGTCAGAGTCAAGATATACCCCCAGCAACAGAGGCTGAGGAGCAGACATCCATTCCCAGTCAACAGAAGCACAGACCAGCGGCTGAGACCCATCCCCAAACACTACAGCAAAAGCTGAGTTGAACCCCACAGGGCAGCAGCACTCCATAGCTGCCAGCAGTGGAACCTGGGGCTCCAAAGGGGCCCGTGCTACCCAGTGGCCCACAAGAGCAGTGGGAAGCCAGAGCCTGAGAAGAACCGGTGTGATCCAGCTGCCCGTGGGACCTTCAGGGTGCTGGAGCATCAGAGAGGCCTGTGTGACCCAGCTGCCCACAAGACAGGTGTAGAGCTGGGTCTCCAAAGGGACTGCAATCCAGGTACTCACAGGACCTGCAAGGTGCTGAGGCACCAGAGAGGCCTGTGCAACTCAGCTGCTCACAAGATAGACGTAGAGCCGGGTCTCCAAAGGGACTGTGCGATCCAGCTGCCCACTGAGCAAGCAGGGAGCATGGCTCCAACAGGGCCTGAGCTATACAGCTACAGGTGGCACCAGCAACCAGCTGGGAACACAGCTCCAGAGGGGCCCACATGATCCAGCAGCAGCACCTACCAGGACACACCAATACCATCCCCCAGTAGTCAATCCTCCAGGATCAATAGCAGGCAAGAGGGAACACGCAACAAAACAGTCCGGGAGGCAGAGTAGCTTTATTTGATATACAGTGAGCTGTATACACATCCAAACATCCCTCAGCGGGTCTAGAGATACCAGACAGCTAAAATGGGGTGACAAAGAAACAACACTCAAAGGAAAGAAAAAGAGGAATCACCAGAAAAGGAACTACAGGAAATGGAAGACAGCAACTTGTCAGATAAAGAATTCAAAGCAATGATTTTAAGGGTGCTCAAACAATTTGATGAGAACTACAAGCAACTTAATAAGAATTATGAAAAGCTCACTGAGAAATACTTTAGCTTAAAAAAAGATGTAGAAGCTATGCATAAAAATCAAGAGGAAATAAAGAATGACATAGTGGTTATGAAAAATACCTTAGAATGATTCAATAATAGATTAGAAGAAGCTGAAGACCAAATCAGCAACTTAAAAGACAAGGTAGAGAAAAACACTCAAATAGAGCAGCAATGGAGAAAAAAAAAAAAAAAAACTAAAAAGCAGGAGGAAATTTTAAGGGAGCTGTGGGACAATACAAAACATAACAACATTCACACTATAGGGATCCTGGAAGGGGAAGAATTAGAGAAAGAAATAGAGAAGCTGTTTGAAGGAATAATGACAGAAAACTTCCCTAAACCGGTGAAGGAAAAAGTCACACAAGTCCAGGAAATACAGAGAATCCCAAGCAAGATGAACCCCAGAAGACCCACAGCTAGACAAATTGTAATAAAAATGGCAAACATTAAAGACAAAGAAAGAATCTTAAAGGAAGCAAGAGAGAGATAGAAAGTTACCTACAAGGGAGCTCCCATTAGACTCTCAGTTGATTTCTCAATAGAAACGATGCAGACCAGAAAAGAGTGGCATGAAGTGTACAAAGTAATGCAAAGCAAGGGTCTGAATCCAAGACTACTCTATCCAGCAAGGCTATGATTCAAAATTGAAGGAGAAATAAAGACCTTCATGGATGAAAAAAAAAAAAAAAAAGCTAAAGGAATTTACCACCACCAAACTAGCACTGCAAGAAATGCTGAAGGGACTTGTTGTAAGAAGAAGAAGAAGAAGAAGAAGAAGAAGAAGAGAGAGAGAGAGAGAGAGAGAGAGAGAGAGAAACTCGGGCATAAAATTAAAATGGCAACTAATAACTATCTATCAATAATTACCTTAAATGTAAATGCCTTAAATGCTCCAATCAAAAGACATAGGGTAGCTGATTGGATAAGAAAATATGACCCATATATATGCTGTCTACAAGAGACCCACCTCACAACAAAAGACTCACACAGGATGAAAGTGAAGGGATGGAAAAAAATTTTCCAAGCAAATGGAAATAAAAAACAGCTGGTGTAGTAATACTCATATCTGACAAGATAGACTTCAAAAAAAGAACCATAATAAGAGACAGAGGAGGTTACATACATAATATTAAAGGATCAATCCAACAAGAGGACATAACCCTGGTAAACATATATGCACCAAATACAGGAGCACCAAAATATATTTTAAAACTTCTGGAGGACTTCAAGAAAGAGATCAATAGCAACATGATTACAGTGTGTGATTTTAACACACCACTGACACCACTGGATACATCTTCTAGACTAAAAATTAACAAGGACATAGAGTCTTTACAAGACAAACTAGATCAGTTGGACTTCATTGATATTTACAGAACATTTCACTCCAAAGCTGCAGAATATACATTCTTCTCAAATGCACATGGGACATTCTCAAAGATAGATCACATGTTAGGATACAAAGCAAGTCTCTACAAATTCAAGAATATTGAAATCATATCAAGCATTTCTCAGATCACAGTGGGATGAAACTAGAACTCAATTACAATAAAAACACAAAAACATTCAAACACTTGGAGGCTAAATAGCATGTTATTAAACAACGAATGGGTTACTAACAAGATCAAGGAAGAAATTAAAAACTTCCTGGAAACCAATTAAAATGAACATACAACGACACAAAATCTATGGGACACAGCTAAAGCAGTCCTGAGAGGGAAGTTTGTAGCAATACAGGTCTACCTCGAGAAACAAGAAAATTTCTAATTGACTTCCTAAACCTACAACTAAAAGAAATAAAACATAATCAAAAAGAAAATCCCAGAGCTAGTAGGAGGAAGAAAATAGTAAAGGTCAGAGGAAAAATAAATGACACAGAGACTAAAAAAAAAAAAAAAAAAAAGATCAATGAAACAAAAAGCTGGTTTTTTGAAAAGATAAACAAGATCAATGGACCTTTATCCAGACTCACCAAGAAACGAAGAGAGATAAACCAAATAAACAAAATCAGAAAGGAAAGAGAAGAAGTAACAACTGACACAACAGAAATACAAAGGATCATTGAAACATACTATGAACAAGTATACGCCAACAAATTGGACAATCTAGGAGAAATGGACAAATTTCTAGAAACACACAGCCTCCCAAAACTGAACCAGGAAGAGATAGAAAACTTGAACAAACCAATAACAACTAAGGAAATTGAAGATGTAATCAAGAAACTCCCAGCAAACAAAAGCCCAGGCCCAGATGGCTTCACGGGCAAATTTTACCAAACATTCAAAGAAGATCTAATACCCATTCTCCTCAAAATATTCCAAAAAATCCAAGAAGACAGAACACTTCCAACTCATTTTATGAGTCCAGCATAATCCTAATCCCAAAACTGGATAAAGACACTACAAAGAAAGTAAAATACAGGCCAATATTCCCGATGAACACAGATGCTAAAATCCTTAACAAAATATTAGCAAATCGAATCCAGCAATATATCAAAAAATTATTCATCATGGCCAAGTGGGTTTCATCCCAGGCATGCAAAGATGGTACAATATTCACAAATCAATAAATGTGATATACCATATAAACAAAAGAAAAGATAAAAACCATATGATCATCTCAATAGATGCTGAAAAAGCATTTGACAAAATCCAGGACCCATTTCTGATAAAAACACTCAGCAATGTGGGAATACAGAGATCATATCTCAACATAATAAAGGCCATATATGAAAAACCTACAACCAACATCATACTCAAGGGGAAAAAACCAAAACCATTATCCTTAACAATGGAAATAAGACAGGGATGCCCACTTTCACCACTCTTATTTAATATAGTACTGGAAGTTTAACCAAGTAATTAGATAGGAAGGAAAAATAAAGGGGATCCAAATTGGAAAGGAGGAAGTCATTGGAAACTGTCATTATTTGCAGATGACATGACATTATACGTAGAAAACCCTAAAGATTCCATCAAAAATCTATGAAAGCTAATAAATGAAATAGGCAATGTACCAGAATACAAAATTAACATAACGAAATCGATGGCATTCTTATACACCAATGATGAACTCACAGAAAGAGAAACTTAAAACACAATCCCATTTACCATTGCAGCATAAAAACTAAGATACCTAAAAATAAACTTAACCAAAGAAGTAAAGAACCTCTTCACAGAAAACTACAGGTCACTGACAAAAGAAACAGAAGAAAATATAAAAAAGTGGAAGCATATACCTTGTTCATGGATTGGAAGAATTAACATAATTAAAATGTCCATACTACCCAAAGCAATGTATAGATTAAATGCAATCCCCATCACATACCAACAACAAACTTCACAGAACTAGAACAAACACTTCAGAAGTTTATATTGGACCATAAGAGACCCTGAGTAGCCACAGCAATCTTAAAAACAAGAATAAACTAGGAGGGATCACATTACTAGATTTCAGCTTATACTACAAAGCCACTGTAATCAAAACAGCCTGGTACTGGCACAGGAACAGGCAGTTAGATCAATGGAACAGAATAGAATACCCAGAAATGGACCCAAGAAAATATGCTCAGTTTATATTTGACAAAGGTGGCAAGAGCATACAGTGGAGTCAAGATGATGTTGGGAAAATTGGACAGCTACATGCAAAAAAATAAAGCTAGGCCCTGGCCGGTTTTGGTCAGTGGTTAGAGCGTCAGCCTGCGGTCCAGAGAGACCCGGGTTCGGTTCCCGCTAAGGGCACGTACTTTGGTTGCAGTTTGTCCCCAGCCCTGGTTGGTCATGTGGGTGGCAGCCACTCGATGTGTCCCTTTCATATTGATGCTTCTCTCTCTCTCTCTCTCTCTCTCTCTCTCTCTCTCTCTCTCAACAAAAATGAAAAAATGTCCTTGGAAGAGAATAAAAAAAAAAAAAAAAATGAAGCTAGAACACCAACTTAGACCATACATAAGAATAAACTCAAAATGGATAAAAGAATTAAATGTAACTCATGCATCCATAAAAATTTTGGAAGAAACTGTAGGCAACAAAATTTCAGACATCATACACAGCAGAATTTTCACTGATACATCACCTAAGGCAACAGAAACGAAGGAGAAAATGAACACATGGGACTACATCAAACTCAAAAGCTTCTGCACATCAAAAGATACAATCATCAAAATGGAAAGGCAACCCACTGTATGGGAGAGCATAATTGCCAATGATATATCAGATAAGGGGTTAATTTCCAATATATAGAGAGTGCTCATAAAACTAAACAAAAGGAAGACAAAGAACCCAATTAAAAAATGGGCAGAGGAACTAAAGAGACACCTCTCCAAAAAGAACATACAAATGGCCAAGAGACATATGAAGAAATGCTCAACGTCACTAATCATCACAAAGATGCAAATTAAAACAACAATGAGGTATCACCTCACACCTCAGAATGGCCACTATCAACAAATCATCAAACAATAAGTGTTGGCGAGGATGTGGAGAAAAGGGAACTCTAGTACACAGCTGGTGGGAATGCAGACTGGTGCAGCCACTATGGAAAACACTATGGTGTTACCTCAAACAATTAAAAATTGAACTACCATTTGAACCAGTGATCCCACTTCTAGGAATATACCCTAAGAAGCCTGAAACACCAATCAGGAAGAATATATGTACCCCCATGTTTGTAGCAGCCCTATTTACAATAGCTAAGATCTGGAAACAGCCCAAATGTCCATCAGTAGACGAATGAATCAAAAAGCTGTGGTACATATACACAATGGAGTACTATGCAGCTGTAAGAAAGAAAGATCTCTTATCCTTTGAGACAACATGGAGGGACCGGGAAAGTGTCATCCTAAGCAAAACAAGCCAAACAGAGAAAGACAAGTATCATATGATCTCACTTATTTGTGGAATATAATGAACATAACAGTCTGAGGAATGGGGTAGTCCCAGAGACGTGGAAATGGGGTACAGATTGACAATCCCCAGAAGAGGCGGTGGTGGGGGAGAGATAAACCACAGAAATTATGTGCATGTACGCATGAACAATGGACATGGACAACAAAGCTGGGGACAGGGCAGGGAGGGAGGGGGAAGGGGGAATCAGTGGGGGGAAAAGGAGAAACATCTGTAACAAAAATAATAAATTAATTTAAAAAATAAAAATAAATTTAAAAAATAAAGGTGGGCAACAAAGAAGGCAGGTTGCTGAGGATTTGGGGAGAACCCCCAGCCCGCCGGTGTAATAAAGTGCTCCTTTACAATTTGGCTGCGCGTCTCTGGTTATCTTGCTGACACCTTATGACATTTGCTGGCCTCGGCGAGACCCCTGATGCTTTACGACACCAGGAGATAGACGCCTAGGAGGAACAGCCTCTCCTGCTCCGGCCACCAGATACCTGTAGTTCGTTAGGAGGGGTACCACCTGAGACGTTCCAGGGCCCCAGAGATCCGACTCAGGATTCCGAGGAGCGGCTGGGAGATGCCAAGACATCCCCAAAAGATTTAAGGAGACCTGGTAAAGCCTCTGGAGGTAGGTTCCGGGTGACCGGTCTTTCTGGGAGAGAGTGAGCGGGCTGGACGCAGCGTACCTCTCCTCTCCGGGATCCCCCTAAGATGTTAGGTGGGGTTCATTATGTTCCCACTGGATAAGGAATTTTCCTTGGCCTGCTGCTGGGGCGGAAGGGGAGTCTGATCACCTCCTGGGAACTTCTGGTGTGTGAATGTGACTGGGTGGATGTCACTGTGTGTGAGTGACCGTGCTCCACAACACTTGTTATGGAGCCTCTATAAGTCCTTACCTGTGGTCCTGTGACAACCTCTAAAAAAAGCTAAGGGCAGTATCAGATCCGTGGGGACATCCTGGTCTCCACCTGCAAACCTGATCCTGCCGGCGGTTATACAGGCCTGACGATGCCAGGAGGCGTCTAAATCTCCGCGAGGGAAATGGCCAGGTGGACAAAGCAAAAGGTTTCTGTCTTGTGTGTTTTCTTCTGTCTCTGTTCCCTGTACATGGTCCATGTGCTCATACTGTCACTTCCGCCTGTTTGTCCGCTGTCTCCTCGAGGATATACATTGTGCCGGCCAGTCTCACTAGGGGTTGAGAATATTTTATCCTGGCTCACAGACCTTCCACTACAAGGAAGCCTACAGCTCTTTAGCCCTTGGGAATTCTCAGTTTTCTCTTTTTTTCTGTTTAATCTGAGCCTGGCTTGCGGCTAAAACTTATCTACTGAGGGAGGATGGGAAATAGGCAAAGTTCACAAAAGACCCCCTTGGTTGCCTCTTGCAGCATTTCAGGGAAGCTTTCGGAGACGAATGTGGGTGTGGGATTAAATTCTCAAGGTAAGTTGTGCACTCTGTAAGTTAGGATGGCCCGCTTTGGGGGTAGGGTGGCCCAGTACAGGCTCTTTGACCCAGAGTTAGTGCAGGCAGTTCGGAGTCAGGTCACAGGGCAGCCAGGACACCCGGACCATTTCCCTATCTTGATCAATGGCTTGATTTAATGAGACATCTACCCCCATAGTGAAAAAGCCAGGCACCCCAGACCAGGGCGCAGATACTGGTAACGGGCCCCAAGAGGAACCTGGGAAGGTCGGGAAGTGCATGCGAGGAGAGAGATGGTGAAAGGCCTGAACGAGGTTCCAGCACAAACAATTCTCTTGGTCCCCAATCAGGGATTGCCTTGATCCAGGGCAGGGGGCGGAGGTAGGGAAACGGGGCCCGTAGAAAAGCGTCACCCTAGGAAGGGAAACATGGGGAAGGGTCAGGATGGCTGGCCTAGGTTCCAGTTAGGGATAGAAAAGTCAAGGGCAAAGTCAGGTGTAGAGGAACAAAATGAAAAGCCGTCCTTAATTTAGGAAAATGACAGGGCTAGGGCTCCTTCCAGCTGAGCCCTCCGGAGCCCAGAATAATGCAAGACAATAGGGGACAAACTGGTTAGTTTCCTGGTAGACACTGGTGCAGCAGACTCAGTCCTGACCGAGCCAATGGGCCCTAACCTACCCCTGGACTTCAAAGAGGACCATAGACCTTGGGAAAAATACCATGACTCATTCATTTCTGGTCCTGTCGGAGTGCCCATACCCCCTACCCGGACGTGATCTCCCCCAGAGATCATTCAATTCCTGGCCACTGCCACTCCAGGCCAGCCCCCGCATCAAGTTCCACAAAACGTTGGCCATCAATCCTGCCAGCCTGCCTCCAGGCGACGACCTGGAAGAACCTCTGCAGAACTACCTGGAGGGGAGCAGCTACGTCCAGGAAGGAATCAGGTATGCCGGGGCAGCAGCAATAACTCTGGACCATGTCATTTGGTCTCAGTCATTAGACAGGGGAACTTCAGCCCAAAGGGCTGAGCTCATAGCCCTAATCCAGGCCCTACGCTGGGGAAAGGATAAATCAGTCACCATGTATACAGACAGCAGGTATGCCTTTGCCACAGTACATGTGCGTAGTGCCATTTATCAGGAACGAGGACTTCTGACCTCAGCCGGGAAGGATATTAAAAATAAAGATGAAATTCTTGCTTTACAAGATGCAATTTGGTTACCAAAGGCAGTAGCTATAGGACATTGTAAAGGACATCAAAAAGGGAACTCCCTAGAGGCCAGGGGAAACCACGCTGCAGACAGGGAAGCTCGACAGGTGGCCCTAAAACCACAGTGGGGACCTCTCCAGATATCAGTCACCATGCCAAACCCAAGTTTGACCTAGCCAAGCAGAAACCAGCCACGAAGGAAAGCAACGGATGATAGATACTGTCAGATGCGCGTATTGGTCCCAGAGGCTCAGGTCGGACTTCAGTCAACCAGCTGCACCAGACTACCCACTTAGGTACACCAAGCTCACTGAACTCCTGAGAGGCAGGCGATGTCCAGTAAGGTCAGAGGGAAAGGGAGAAGGCGGAGGGAAGCAGGAATGTGTGGGTCTGAGGAGGGAGAAGGAGGAGAAAAGCGGGGGGGATGTGCAGACAGCAGGTGGGCTGACAAGCTCTGGGGTTCACGTCAGGGGAGGGACTAGGACAGTTGCAGAAGGCCGATCAGCAAGCTGAAGAAGGACTGTGGAGAGAGAAGAAATAAAAAGAGAAGGATTATGCAGAGAAAATAAAAAGATAAGGAAGGATAAAAGAAAGGGACATACATATTACAGGAAGACAGGACAGTGGAGAAATACTCAAGAAGGGGAAAAAATCGGACACTGAGAGGGGAGAGCCTGCCCCTAGTGGTGGAATAACAGTCTGGGATGTAGTGAAGGAAGTAACAGGTTTAGGCTATCCTGACCCTTAGATCAGACAACCGCCCCGCCTTGATAGCAAAGATATCACAGGATATCTCTAAGGGGTTAAATATAAATTACAAGCTCCATTGTGCTTACCACCCACAGAGTTCCAGGCAGGTAGAGCGCGTGAACAGGACTTTAGAAACCGGTGAAAACTGGACCACTCTGCTCCCCTCGCCCTCTTACAGTTCTTGCAGGCCCTGCAGTCTGCCCAGAAGGCCGTCCATAAACACATCTGCGATGCCCTGCCTGTGCCCACCTCGGACCCTGTGCACCCTTTCCAGCCCGTATAGGTAAAGAAGTTCACCACCCAAGGACTAACTCTGGCCTGGAGGGGACCACACACTGTCATCCTGCCTGCACCAACGGCTGTCAAGGTCAACAGTCCCCGTCTGGCTGCACCACTCCTGGCGGAAGGCGGAGAAAGCAGAATGGGCGGTCCAGGCCTCTCCAGACCCTTCAAAATGAGACTCTTGCATTTACCAAGACTCTAATTTTTCTGATTATGACAGTACAGGGCAATCTTTATAGATCTGGGCCCCAGTGGAACTGGGAACTTAGAAATGAGATATTGGGGAAGTTCTTAAGAAATGTCATCACAGCCCTGGCCAGTTTGGCTCAGCGGTTGGAGCGTCGGCCTGCGGTCCGGAGAGACCCGGGTTCGGTTCCCGCTAAGGGCATGTACCTCGGTTGCAGTTTGTCCCCGGCCCTGGTTGGTCGTGTGGGTGGCGGCCACTCGATGTGTCCCTTTCACATCGATGTTTCCCTCTCTCTCTCTTCCTCTCTCTCCCTCCCACTCTGTCTGTACAAAAAATGGAAAAATGTCCTCGGATGAGGATAAAAAAAAAAAGAAAAGAAAAAAAAAGAAATGTCATCACAAAGGGGACAGAAAAACCTATTTTCAGTCTCAACCTATGTGACCTCATGAGAGGCACCATAGGCACAGATAGTATTACTGAAGATTGATGTCATATAGAAGGGCCCCTACCCTGGGCTTATGGGACATCCGTAGGGGAGTGGGGACTACAGGGGTAGGAATCTATATGTGCCCAGGGAGCAGTACAGTCACCACAAGTTACTTGAATGCAAATGAATACATTTGTCCATCTTGGGGTTGTGAAACCATATTTACTACTAAGGACTACCTGAGAAACAGGGACCCTCATTCAGGTTTTGGAAGGTTAACCAAAACCAAGGGTTTCCCTACAGGAAAATCTAACCCCATTCAGATTGCTGTCATTAGTCAGCCAGACCTTCATTAGGCCACAGGAAGGGCATAGGGGCTGACTGCTGGTTATGCCTAAATTCGAGGCCACCTTATTATATAGGGATAGGCCTCTCCGAGCCAATTTCCCAGACCCCAGATGCTGACAACTGTACATGGGACCGGCCCAAGTTAACTTTGGGGGATATCCAGGGTAAGGGGCTTGCATACTTCCACCTAAGTATAACCTCCAGCAATACAAAACACGAGGCTTAGATCTCCCTTTCCTCCAGCAGGGAGGACTCTGTGTAGCACTAGGTAAAACCTACTATTTCTATGCCAATAATTCAGGAATAATACAGAGACAGAGTTAGTATCCTTAATGAAAAAAAAAAAAAGGGTCAATGATTTGACGTATACATAAAACCAGTAGGGATGTAATAACTCCATTCTGACCCTCAGTTACTGCACGTAAACACCCTGGAAGACTCTTTCTTGTAAACATAAGGCCTTGAGAAACCCAAAGAAAACTAGAAACATAAGGGGTTAATGATGGCCTTGGGAAATTCAGAGGAACCATGAGAAAAAGAGATTAATGGTTTCCCTGACCTCTAACAAGCTCCTCTTCCCCTTCTCTGTATCAGCCCCCCCCCCCCCAATGGTGCCAAAAGCGGTGCCAAGAGAATGTAGTTTTTTTTTCGGTAGTTTGTGCCTGTAAAAGCAGACAACAGCCCTGGCCAGTTTTGCTCAGCGGTTAGAGAGTCAGCCTGCGGTCCGGAGAGACCCGGGTTCGGTTCCCGCTAAGGGCATGTGCCTTGGTTGCAGTTTGTCCCCGGCCCTGGTTGGGTTGTGCAGGTGGCAGCCACTCGATGTGACTCTTTCACGTCGATGTTTCTCTCTCTCTCTCTCCCTCCCACTCTATCTGAACAAAATATGGAAAAATGTCCTAGGGTGAGGATTAAAAAAAAAGCAGACAACAAAGAAGGCAAGTTGCTGAGGATTTGGGGAGAGCCTCCCCAGCCCACCAGTGTAATAAAATGCTCCTTTACAACTCGGCTGTGTGTCTCTGGTTATCTCGCTGACACCTTACAACAATATCAAAATTACAACTAAAGAAGCAGCCACACTGAGACTGGTAGGAGGGTGGAGGTGGACAGGCTGGTCCCACACCCACATGTGGCGGATAAAAATCAGGAGGACACCTTGGCTGGGAAGGTCCCCCTGAGGACTGAGGGGTCCCCATCCCACACCAGGCCCCCAGCTCAGGGAGGCAGCTCGAGGAAGACACACAGGGGAGAACTGAGCTGTTTGGCACTGGGGCGAGGGCTGCAGAGGCAGCTTTGTCCTGGGCAGATGTGCTGGTGGAGGCCATTGTTCCTTTGGTGAGCCCTTCCCTGGGGCAGCAGATGGGAACCAAAACTGGGACTCCGGCAACCTGGCTCACACTGTTTTCCCTGCCCTGGAGATTCTCTGAGGCCCCGCCCCACCCAACTGTCTGGCCCACCCAAGTTGTTCCCAGTGGCTTTACCATAGAAATGGCCTGTCTTGGATCCTCATTCAGATTTACCTAAATTCTCTCAAACAAGCAGCATCTAGTCTCAGCGAGCCCCATACCTCTCGTCAAGTGGCCCCAAGCCCAGCACTAGAAGCAGCCAGCCTTGGTTCACGACTTGGCTTTTCCTGGGCACCTTCAAGCCAAGCACAAGAAGCAGCCATCTGCAGATCACTCTGTAGCTTATGCCTGGTGGCCCTGGGTAGAACACAGGCAGAGGCTGACCTTGCCCAGAGCCAACACACCCAGTGGACAGCTTCAAACCACATCCAAGCACCACCACCCAACCACCTCCACAAGTGACACACTCAGTGAGTGGACTCAGTGGGTACCAGAGCCCTGCTGAAGTTAGTCTTGCTCTGCGTGGTGGGCCCCTGCACAGCTGATCCTCCACGGGAGTCAGAGGCCAGTGGTCAGTGGGCACAGCCAGTATTTTCAGCTGATCAACCTGAGTAAAACTCTTTCATTGATATGTCAACAGTAATCAACACTCAATTACAACAGAAAAATGTAAAGTCCACACAAGGGGTACACCTCCAGGGCCCAGCTGGAGACCAGGGAGGCTGTGCCACTGGACCCTACAGGACACCTACCATAATAGGCCACCCTAGGAAGCCCAAGAGACATAGCAACTCTACCTGATACATAGAAACAAACACAGGGAGGCAGCCAAAATGAGGAGACAATGAAACATGCTCCACATGAAAAAACAACAAAACTCCAGGAAAAGAACTAAATGAAATGGAGATAAGCAATCTAACAGATGCAGAGTTCAAAACACTGCTTATGAAGATGCTTAATGAGCTTAGTGAGAACTACAGTGAACTTAGTGAGGGCCTCAAGAGCATAAAAAAGGACCCATCGGAAATGAAGGAGGCACTAACCAAAATAAAGAATAATTTACAGAGATTCAATAGTAGAGTAGGTAAAACCAAGAAGCAATCTATCGATTTGGAATATAAGCGAAAACACCCAATCAGAACAGAAAAAAAAAACAAAAAAAAAAACCTGAGGATATTGTAAGGAACCTCTAGGCCAATTTCAAGAGTACCAACATTCGCATCATGGGGGTTCCAGAAGGAAAAGCGAGAGAACAAGAAATTGAAATCTATTTGAAACAATAATGACAGAAAACTTCCCTAATTTGGTAAAGGAAACAGACATACAAGTCCAGTAAGCACAGAGAGTCCCAAACAAGATAAATCCCAAGAGGCCTATAGCAAGGCACATCATTATCAAAATGCAAAAGGTTCAAGACAAAGAGAGAATCTTAAAAGAAGCAAGAGAAAATCAGTTAGTTACCTACAAGGGAGCCCTCATAAGAATGTCAGCTGATTTTTCAAAAGAAACTTTGCAGACCAGAAGGGAGCAGCAAGAAATATTCAGAGTGATGAAAAGCAAGAACCTACAACCAAGATTACTCTGTCCTGCAAAGCTGTCATTTAGAATCGATGGCCATATGAAGAGTTTCCCAGACAAGAAAACACTAAAGGAGTTCATCACCACCAAACCAGTATTATATGAAATGATGAAGGGTCTTCTTGAAAAACAAGAAGATAAAAAATATGAACAAACAAAATGGCAATAAATATATATCTATCAACAATTGAATCTACAAACAAAATGAACAAGTGGAACAGAAACATTCTCATAGATACAGAGAACATTTTGTTGGTTGCCAAATGGGAGAGGTGTTGGGGGAATGGGTGAAAAAGGTGAAGGGATTAAGAAGTACAAATTAGACTGACAAACCTCAAAGGGAAGGGGAGTGGGGAGGTGGGAAGAAATAAACCAAAGAACTTCTAGGCATATATGCACAACCAATGGACACAGACAAGTGTGGGGAAAGGCAGGAGGGGGGCGGTGAGGAGGGGAGCAATAGGGAAAAAGGAGGAACATCTGTAATACATTCAACAATAAAGATAAGTTTAAAATACATATATTTTAAAAGTCTTTACACACAATCATGTTTCCCACAACAGGAAAGATTCAGGAAAGACACGCTCTGTAAAGTTCACTTAGTTTGTCAGACCTGCCCATGATTTTTAAGTGTTATGGCTTTTGTAAAAATTACCTGTTGCTTTAAGTGGATAAATTTTATGGTATGTAAATTATACTTCAATAAAACTGTTTAAAATGGTATATTGCTTGAGGAACATTCTAACAATACAGAAAAATGCTTTTATGAAAAAAAACTCTAAAAATCCCACCACCCAGTAATTTTCATTGTAACTTTTTGTTGGGGGGGGGGGTGCTTATTGTTTTGCCTCTCTCTATAATTACACACACTGAGAAATATTTATCCAAATTACCATAACATTTCTTTTCACGCAACCATTTCAGTGAACAGTTCTAAATACAGAGCCTTTAATAGAGAGAATGCCTAGATCGTGCTTTATGGATCAGCCAGTTTAAAAATGAAATTCAATCGAAGACACAACCATGAAACCAATGATTTCTAATTCAGGGAAAATTCTAGCAGGTTATCTGTCCTCTTAGCAGAGTCGGTAACCGATAAAAAACCAGCGTGGCCTTGGCCAGTTTGGCTCAGCGGTTAGAGTGTCGCGTGCGGTCCAGAGAGACCTCCGTTCGGTTCCCGCTAAGGGCATGTACCTCAGTTGCAGTTTGTTGGTTGGTCGTGCGAGTGGCAGCCACTCGATGTGTCCCTTTCATGTCGATGTTTCTCTCTCTCTCTTCCTCTCTCTCCCTCCCACTCTATCTGAACAAAAAATGAAAAAATGTCCTCGAGTGAGAATTAAAAAAAAAAAAAAACAGCATGTGTCCATGTTCAGCTGTCACTTACCTGATGACAAGAGAAAACAACCACAGACAGCCCGGCCACACTACCTGGTAAACCTGCATATTCATGCTTGATTTGGAACCTGCCCACAGACACAGACATGTCCTAAAAACACAAATACTAGATATATAGAGTTGTGGCAAATAGGACACAGGAAAAATACTCAGCACAAAGACTGTGTTGTGTGCAAAATAGGTGGCTAGTTTCTATAGCTGGGGGTGGGAGGAACTTAGAGAAAATGTTACCGAGATTCAGAAATATCTCCACCTGAAAGTTTATTCCACACACAGTTTTTTCTTTCACCAAAATAAAAATGTCACTGAAATATAAATGTTGCCCTCAATTTATTATCATCTGTCCTGAGAATCTTCCCAAACTGTATGTGCTGGACACAAGAGGACTAGCTAGAGAGGCAGGGCCCTGAGGACGAATTGTTGGTTGGCGGCCTGCCTGAGGAGCTGGCCATGGCCGGGACTGTGAGGCAACAGTGACACCCGCAGGACGCAAGAGGCATAACAATGCATCAGAATAGCCATTCTGTTGCTGAGTCGCTTGCCAGCATAACTGGGTAAATGAATCTTAGGGGTTTTATGTTGTTACTGTGTGAGAGCCTATGGGGTCAGGGTATATGTTAACATTCCATTTTTAAACCTATAGTTTCTAAAGTTGTATGTGACAGGTGGTAGCTAAGGTTATAGCTACATCTAGAAGGTGTGTGAAGAAAATGTCCCAGCAGTTTAAAAAAATTTTCCATTTTTGGGATAAGCACTGCTAATCTATTTTCATGCCTCTCCATCCCACCTCCTCCTCCTACCTCTTCTATTTCTGTCACTAAATAGTTATGCTTCCTGTCACTCAAGTTGTGCATTTCCAGACACAGCATATCCTTCCAATTACGTTCTTTCCCAATACACAATTGAATGTTAATTGTGCTTATTATTTAATTTTCATTGAAGATGCTGCTAGTTACCAGAAGAGAGAAGACGGAGGGGGGGATTGGAGAAGGGAAGTCAAAGGTACAAACTTCTAGTTATAAGATAAAGAAGAACTGGGGCTCTAATCACAACATGGTGACTGACTGTAGTTACTGCTTCATGGCACACAGGAAAATGAAGACAGGAGATCCTATGAACTCTCATCACAGACACATTTTTCCTGTCCTTTTTCTTGTATCTCTATACAAGATGATGGATGTTAATTAAACCTATTGTGGTAATTACCATATATGAACATCAGATCATCAGGCTGTATGCCAATTATTTCTCAAAAAAACTGAGGGAAAATGAATGTTGCTCATAAAATTACTGGAAAAGCTCACTGACCACCTTAACCAGCACTAGCTGTCTGTAATAATGACGTTCCAATTTATTCTTCCAGTTCGAACCTGTGTTCCAGCTGCCTGCTAGAAATTTCCACCTGGGGGTCCTGCAGGCCTCTCTGAATCAGCGCAGCACGCCCTGGCCGGTTTGGCTCAGCGGTTAGAGCAACGGCCTGCGGTCTGGAGGGGCCTGGGTTTGGTTCCCGCTAGGGGCACGTACCTCGGTTGCAGTTTGTCCCTGGCCCTGGTTGGGTCGTGTGGGTAGCAACCACTCGATGTGTTTCTCTCACGTCGATGTTTCTCTCTCTTTCTCTCTCCCTCCCACTCTATTTGAGCAAAATATCAAAAAAAAAGTCCTCGGGTGAGAAGTCACTCACACGGCGGTGCCTCTTACCCTCCTGTTCACGCAGGTGTCAGTTGCTGTGCATTCCACATACATCTCCCCTCTTTCTCCAGTGCTAGGTCTTTATTCTGATTTTTTTTTTTTAATGAATTTCTTTACCTTTTTCTCATTTTTGGATGCATGCATCCCATTTATGAAGAAGCTGCCTGAAAACATTTCTAAAGTATAAATCTGACTGAATCACTCCTCAGCTCCTTCTTATCAACAAGATGCCTGAGCATGCGGAGTAAGGCCCCCCATGACCTGAAACTTATGTAATTTCTCACCTCCACACCCGCTCCTGCCTGTTTTGAGGAAGCGACGTGTGTTCCCTCCCTGCCAAATGTTCCCGCCTGGGAACCTTTACTCCAGGTCACCGCACACTCCCGTCTGCTTGGTGTGCTCTCCGTGTCCGCCTGCACCTCACATCGCGCTCCGCCTGCTGAATGTGCGCCCTCCTCCCGGACTTCACTTCAACCACAGGAAGACAAGACCTCTGTGTCATTCAGTGTCTGCCAGGCACTGATCTAACTGCTTTCTGTAAAGCGCCCTATTTCATCTTTAAAACTCTGTGAGGTAAATATTATTATCTTTACCTTATTGTCTCAAGAAGGTACTACAGTCCAGGCTGAGGACAGTTGGGTAAGTGGCCACTACATTTCCTCATGTCTATGCTTAAAGGGAGCCGCAGGTAACAGGTAGTCAGTAGGAAACACAAGTCCCTCGTGATTTTTGCAACCTGGTGGAGAGGAGCCCCGTCCAGAGGAAATGGACGTGACGGCGCAGGGTGTGCAGAGTGGAAACCTGCCGGGGAGGGCAGAGGTCATTCTAGCGGCCTGTCTGATGGAGAGGCCGCCAGGAAGAGAGTGCAGAGAAGAAAGCATGTGTAGAAGTCAGGAACGGATCTGGATCCAGACTCCAGACTTCAGTCCTGGCCCCTTTACCCTCTGGCTGTTTGACCTTCAGCAGGTAGCTTACCGTCTGCTCCAGTTTTCTTCTGCGTCTGATCTAAAGGTTGGATGCATGATGATTTACAAAAGGAAAAGATCAGACTGCCACAGTATTATAATCATGCGTTGATTAAAACATTCATTTAAAAGGTCATTTGACTCATCCTCAAGTTATTTAGACAATTGTCTTAGGACCAAAAGTTACAGATTCTCCCATGCTCCTTGTACCTGTGAGAATTACATGGGGAGGTAGAAAGTGAGGAGAAAATAAGTTTTGCCAGCCTGTGCCAAAAAGATGTAAAAATTTTACTGCAAGATATAACAAAAAATAAAGGCAAAAAGGATGTTATCATAGCACTATTTAAGGTAGCAAAATTTGAAAATAAAAAAATGTCCAACAATAAAATACATTTTTAAAATTTATTATAATATAGATATAATAATATACAGCCATTAAATTGTGTTATCGAAGGATGGTTAATGTTACAGGGCTGTAGTAGGAAGGATAATGGCGGCCCAACAATATCTATGCCTAATCCCAGAAACTGTGAACATGTTACACGACATGAAAAAAAAGACTTTGCAGATGTGATTAAGGTTAAGGACTTGGAAACGGACACATTATCCTGGATTATCTGGGGCAAATCTGATCATGAGTCCTTAAAAATGGAAAAGGAAGGCACACACGTCCATTAAAGAGACGTAACAGAAGCAGCAGCAGAGATTCAGAGCATGAGAGAGACACACCCCACCACTGCTGTTGTTGAAGATGCAGAAAGGGAGCCATAGCCAAGAAATGCAGGTCACCTCACAGACTGGGACTGGCCCTCAGTTTATAGTTTTACAACCCCAAGAAACTGAATTCTGCCAACAACCCAAGTGAGCGGGAAATGGATTCTCCCCTGGAGCATGCAGGAAGGAAAGTCCGTCCTGCCAATGCACTGACTCAAGCCCAGGGAGAGCATGCCAAGATTCTGACCAACAGAACGATTGGAAAATTAATTTGTGTGTCCAGCCAGTGTGGCTCCATGGCTAGTTTGAAAAGTATAGATTAAGAAACCTTTAACCAGTCTCATCAAGACAAAAAGAGAGGACCCAAATAAATAAAATCCGAAATGAAAGAGAAGTAACAACTGACACCAAAGAAAGACAAAGGATTGTAAGAAAATACTGTGAACAATATACGCCAACAAATTGGACAACCTGGGTGAAATGGATAGATTCCTATAAACATATATTCTTCCAAAATTCAATCAAGAAGAATCAGAAAACTTGAAAAGACCAATTACAAATAATGAAATATAATAGTAATCAAAGAACTCTAAACAAACAAAAGTCCCGGATTCGATAGCTGCATAGGCGAATTTTACCAAACATTCAAAGAACTAAAATCTATACTTCTCAAACTATCCAAAAAAATTTAAGAGGAGAGAAGACTTCCAAGCTCTTCTTACAAGACTAGATTTATACTAATTTCAAAACCAGAAAAAGTCACTACAAAGAAAGAAAATTATAGGGCAGAATAGCCTCAGCAATCTTAAATAAAAACAGAATTGGAGGTACCACACTACCTGATATCATACTATAGTACAACTATGCCACAGTGATTGAAACAGCATGGTCTTGGCACTTAGAAGTGGCATATCAATCAATGGGACAGATTAGAGAGCACAGAAGTAAACCCATGCCATTATGGTCAATTAATATTTCATAAAGGAGGCAAGAACACACAATGGGGTAAAGACAGCCTCTTCAACAAATGGCATTAAGAAAATTGGACAGACACATTCGAAAAATAAAACTAGACCATCAAATTACATCATAAAAAGAATAATTACAAAATGGATTAAAGACTTAATGTTAGTTGCGAAGCCATAAAAGTTCTAGAAGAAAACATAGGTAGCAAAATTTCAGAAATTTCTCATAGCAATATTTTTGCCAATATATCTCTTCAGGTAAGAGAAACAAAGAAAAAATAAACAAATGGAACTACATCAAACCAAAAAGCTTTGGGGCAGCAAAAGGACTGACTCATCAACAAAATGAAAAGGGAACCCATCGAATGGGAAGACATATTTGCCAATGATACATCTGATAGCAGTTCATTTCTAACTTTTACAACTCAACACCAATAAAACAAACAATCCAATTAAAAAATGGGCAGAGTAACTGAACAGACACTTCTCCAGAGAGGACATACAGATGGCCAATAGACATGGAAAATGCTCAAGGTCACTAATCATCAGAGAGATGTAAATTAAAACTACACTGAGGTATCACCTCACACCTGCCAGCAAGGTCGCCATCACACATCATCAAACCATAGTGCTGCTGAGGGTGTGGAGAAAAGGGAGCCCTCGTGCACTGCTGGTGGAGATGCGGACCGGGGCAGCCACTGTGGAACACAGTGTGGAGTTTCCTCAAAAAAATAAAACTAGAACTGCCTTTGGATCCAGCAATCCCACTTCTCAGAATATATACGAAGAATACTGAAACACTAATTCAGGAGAATATATGCACCCCTATGTTCACTGCAGTATTATTTGCAATAGCCAACATGTGGGAACATCCCAAGTGCCCATCAATTAGTGAGTGAATAAAAAAAAAAAAGCGGTGGTACATTTACACAATTTAATACTACTCAGCCAGAAAAGAGGGGTGGGGGCATCTTACCTTTTGTGACAGCATGGATGAACCTGGAGATTATTATGCTAAGTGAAATAAAGCAGTCAGAGAAGACAAGTACCATATGATCTCACTGATGTGTGGAATCATTAGATGATTGATTCAAAATAAACCGACGAACAAAATAGAAACACAGGCATAGATACATGGAACAGACTGCAGCTGTCGGAGGGGAAGGGGTTGGGAGCTGAATGAAAGTGATGGGATTCTACGTACATGAAATACATAGACACAGACAACAGGGTGGTGACAGCCAGGGGAAAGTGGGGGTAGGTGGATGTGGGCAAAGGAGGGAAAATAGGAGCAGAACGAGACTTTGGGGAGATGGGCACACAATGCAGTGTGCAGATGATATTTGTTGAGTTGTACACTTTAAACCTGTGTGATTTTGTGAACCAATGTCATCCCAGTAAATTTAATAATAAAAATAAAATATTTATTTTAAAAAATAATATTGTAAATAAAAATGTTCAGGTTTGAAAAAAATACTATTTTTTAGAAAATGAAAGAAAATTAAAAGATTACTAAAACAGAAAAACCTGTTATTTTTCACAATATTATACTGATCTTCTCATGAAGAACCAAATCTCAGAATGAAAAGACATTTATTTTTTTATCTTACTATACAACTACTAACTGTGCAACAACGCACAAGATATTTAACTTCAAACTTTCCAAAACTCATTTCTTCTTTTTTTTAAGCCTTTATGCTTATGATATTTAAACTTTTATGCCAGTTGCTAGAGAAGTGAATTCCACAATGTGTACAGAAACACCATGTTATGACGAAGCCTGATGCAAGTGTGCTGTTCTTACCATTACTGCTGTCTGAACAAGAGTGATGGGCAGTGTCTTGCTGACTTTGTTTTTGTTTATAACTTCTCCTTTGGATAAGTTATTGGATTGTGAGTTCCCTTTTTTGCAGTTGAGTTTTCTGTCACTTACAATACAATGTACACTTGATGATAAACATAAATGGAAGAAAAAGAATAGTAGCTAAACGAGAATGGAAGTTCAACAACAGACTTCCTTTGTGAGAAAAACCTGATGGTGTCCTCGCAGGAAAGAGCTGCGAGGCGGGAGGAGCGTGGGAGGGGCCAGAGGAAGAGCCAGGCGCACTCAGCGCCCTGAGGGATGTGCCCAGGACTGGTCAGTAAAGTCATGTCCCTTGTGAACTAACCCAAGTCTTCCTTTTAATAAACATGTACGTGTTTATTTTTAACTTTTTGGTTTCTTCTTACTTGATTGTATGAGGTTTTCAAAGGTGGATGCTGACGACATAGATATTTGCTACGACACCGAAGGAGCCGGCCCCACCCCCATCATGAATGTATCAGAAATGCAGGAGTGGGGAGTGACGTCAGAACTCGCGTGCTCAGAGGTGCAGGAAGGCAAGTTAAAATGAAATTTCCATGATTTCTTTTCTTAATTACCTAAACCCAAATATCTTTAATAACCCATTTTAAGCCCCAACCTAATGTGTTTATTTGACTGGTATCAGGCATAGCTTCTAGGCCAGGTGAAGGCAGACTTTAGATGATCAGGTTTACAACATACTGGTGATGGTTGTCAGGAGAGGGCTGCAGACAGAAAGGGAGGCATAAACTCCATGGAGAACCGGCTGGTCTCTCCAGGGTGTAAAATACCTTTAAGGTAGAGTTAATGATTCTTACCCACAACACATTAGAATCTCCCAGAGATCTTGAAAAGAAACCACCGATGCCAGTACCCTCCTCCTGAGATTCTGATGTACTGTGGGGTGGGCAGACGGTGCTACTTCTATGAGCTCAGTAGGTGTCTCTAACATGCTGCAGGCTGAGTACCCTCTGGTCTGGGAACACTACTGAGCAATCGCAAGGCTGATGGAAGTTTTACCTTTGGAACACTGATCCATAACCTGCTCTCTTAAAACATAACTTAGAAAAAAAATTCAATCAAAACTTACATTGAGTGGCTGCCACCCACACAACCCCAATCGGGGCCGGGACAAACTACAACCGAGGTACATACTCTTAGCGGGAACCAAACCCAGTTCTCTCTGGACTGCGGGCCAATGCTCTAACCGCTGAACCAAACTGGCCAGGGCCCCATTGTGGTTTGAACTTGCACTTAGCCAATAACTAATTAAGATGTGCTTATTAACTTGCATTCCTTCTCTATTGTTGGGTGCTGGATTTTGTTGTATTCTTTTGAAGAATATTGAATTTTGTTCTAGCTCACAGTTATATTGCTTGAGATCAGTTTGATTCTCTCAGGTTTGCTTTAACTTTTATTAGGACAGTTTGAACAGTTTTCATAATAGGACTCATATATCCCCTTTATTAAGGTGACATCTTTCTGAGGACTTTATTCAGTGCTTTGTAGCATGAGGTTATCCTACAATGGCTGATAGTAACACAAAGTATTCTCTGCCATTTTTGTAAATTTCTGGGAATTTTTGGCCTATATCTTTCCAGTGGTTCTTTTCAGCATACAGGTAGTTTCCTTTTGCATATGTGCCAATCAGTATCCAGCCAAAGACTTTGGGGGAAGCCTCCGCAGGTTTCCAGAGCTCTCTGTGCAGCATCCTGCTCTCTCGTACCCATGCCACCCATTTTCACAATGCTAAGCTTCTAAAGCTCCAATCTCTGTACCCTCAACTCAGTAACCCTACTGGTCTCTGGTTGTTTAACTCCTTCTCCCCACATAACAATCTGTAAACTACCATGAAGCGGTAAACTATAACAATCATAGAGCTCACTTTATGTATGTGTTCTCTCATGGATCATATACTTTCATTTTCTAAATGCCTGAAAACCACTATTTCATACATTTTTTTCTGGGTTTCTGGCTTTTAACATCAGAACGTAATTTTTCTTTCTCCTATTCCATCATTGTCAAAATTAAAAATTTGTCTCCATTTATAAATCAATGAAATGCTCTCAGATGTATAACATCAAAGATGTTTTTATACTGAGAAAAACTCACTAGTCATCATGATAAAATGATTATTTTAAATAAAGTCTTTGATGATGAAGCTTTACTACCATAATGGTCTAGATTTCATTCTGAATTTTGGATTCTAATTTATCTTAAGAAAGGGGGGAAAAAAGAGCATCTCTGACATTGACATTGAGAAGCTGGCCTGGCAGTCACGGGTGGGCAATGTATTCTCTACTGACATATTCTCACAGGATCCAAGCTAAAGCCAAGTTACTGTGATATCTTTAAAAAATGGGATAAAATAGAGCTACTTTATAATTTTTGTCTAAACACAGAGAAAGACTTCCGGTCAAGATGGCGGGTAGGTAAACGCGGTATCGGGTCCTCCCACAACCACATCAAAGTTACAACTAAACTACAGAACAACCATCATTCAAAACTGCCTGAAATCAAGCTGAATGGAAGTCGTACAACTATGGAATTAAAAAAAAAAAAAAGCAGCTACATTCAGGCTGGTAAAAGGGGCGGCGATGCGGCGGGCTGGTCCCACACCCAAGTGTGGCGGATAAAAATCAGGAGGCTCCCACAGCTGGGAAGGTCCTTCCTGAGGACTGAGGGGTCCCCGTCCCACACCAGGTGCCCTGCTCAGGGTTCCAGTGCCAGGAAGAGAAGTCCTCATATCTTCTGGCTGGAAAAACCAGCGGAAACTGAGGCTCAGGGAGGCTGAGGCAGCCGAAGCCCCAGGCAGCTCCTTAAAGGGCCCGCGCACGGACTTAGCGGACTCTCTCCCTCTAAGCTCGGAGGGGAGGCAGCTCGAGGGGCGCCAGAGACATACAGGGAAGAACTGAGCTGTTTGGCACTGGAGCGAGGGCTGAAGAGGGGGCTTTCTCGGGGACAAACGTGCTGTAAGAGGCCTTTGTTCCCTTTGTGAGCCCTTCCCGGGGGCGGCAGACAGTCTCCATATGTGGGACCCCAGCAACCTGGCTTACACTGGTAGCCCCGCCCTAGTGACTCCCTGAGGCCCCGCCCCACCCCACACAACTTTCAAGCCCACCCAAACTGTTGCCACTTGCTTAACCATAGGGTTGGCCGGTCTTGGATCCTGCTTCAGGTTTTTCCTAAATTCTTTCAAACGAGCAGCATTGGGACTCAGCGAGCACCATAACTCTCATTAAGTAATACACAGAAATAAACACAGGGAGGCAGCCAAAATGAGGATACAAAGAAACAGGTCCCAAATGAAAGGACAGAACAAAACCCCAATAAAAGAACTAAGCGAAAGGGAGATAAGCAACCTAACAGATACTGAGTTCAAAATACTGCTTATAAGGATGCTCAATGAACTCAGTGAGGGCCTCAGTGAACTTAGGGAGGGCCTCAAGAGCATAAAAAAGGACCAGTTAGAAATCATGGATACACAGTTAGAATTGAAGGAGGCATTAACTGAAATAAAGAATAATTTACACAGCTTCAATAATAGAGTACGTAAATCCAAGGAGCAAACCATCGATTTGGAATATAAGGAAGCAAAAAATCCCCAATCAGAACGGCAAAAAGAAAAAAGAATCCAAAAAAAATGAGGATAGTGTAAGAAGCCTCTGGGACAACTTCAAGCGTGCCAACATTCGCATCTTGGGGGTGCCCGAAGGAGAAGAGCGAGAACAAGAATTCGAAAACCTGTTTGAAACAATAATGGCATAAAACTTCCCTAACTTCGTGAAGGAAACAGACATACAAGTCCAGGAAGCACAGAGAGTCCCAAACAAGATGAACCCCAAGAGGCCCACACCAAGACACATCATCATCAAAATGCAAAGGTTCAAGACAAAGAGAGAATCTTAAAAGCAGCAAGAGAAAGGAAGCTAGTTACCTACAAGGGAGTTCCCATTAGGCTGTCAGCTGATTTCTCAAAAGAAACTTTGCAGGCCAGAAGGGAGTGGCAAGAAATATTCAGAGTGATGAAAACCAAGAACCTACAACCAAAATTACTCTATCCTGCAAAGCTGTCATTTAGAATCGATGCACATATAAAAACTTTCCCAGACAAGAAAAAGTTAAAGGAGTTCATCACCACCAAACCGTTATTATATGAAATGATGAAGGGTCTTTTTGAAGAAAAAGATAAAATGTATGAACAAACAAAATGGCAATGAATACATATCTATCAACAACGGAATCTACAAACAAAATGAACAGGAAGAACAGAAACATTCTCATAGATACAGAGAACATTTTGTTGGTTGCCAGTTGGGAAGGGGGTTGGGGGAATGGGTGAAAAAGGTGAAGGGATTAAGAAGCACAAATTCATTGCTAGACTGACAAACCTCAAAGGGAAAGGGGTTGGGGGGGTGGGAAGAAATAAACCAAAGAACTTATATGCATAACCAATGGACACAGACAATAGTGTGTGAAAAGGTGGGAGGGGGGCGGGAGTGGGGAGGAGGGGGTCAATGGGGGAAAAAATGTGTAACATCTGTAATACATTTTACATCCAACAATAAAGATTTGGAAAAATAAAAATAAAAATAAATAAACACAGAGAAAAACTAGATTACTGTGCCACCCACAAAATACCAAAGATCCCATTATTTTGGCTAAATTGAGTGAGTTATATCCTTACCAATTACAGCTTTATCCTCATTCTGTTCTCCCCTCTCTATAGGTAAGATTTGTTAATATGCACAATCATATAATTGTGCATGGTTTCTGACATTATCCAAATTAGAGCAAACCTCTGCTTTCTCAACTCCCTCAAAACTACTCACCCCAAGTCTAAGTTCTATAATCTGTTCTAACACCCTCTTAGTGATACTCCCCATGACTCCCATGGCCTATGTTCTCCTTCGCTGGAAAAGTGATAAACAGCTTGTTTAACGACAGGTGTGTCCCTGGCAGTCTTTGATGAATGCGATTGACAAACTGGATAAACCCAAAATGGCTCTAATGCAGAACTTTCAGGCAATGAATGAGCAAAATAAATTTACCTATTATATTCTTTTGTTCCAGTCAGAAATTTTTGGATTTTCAGTATATATAAATCTAAAAATGTTATGCAAACTACTTATTTTCTTGCAACTTTAGATTCTTAAAGAACTTTAATTAGGTTTCTAGAAAAATAATGAGATATTTTAATAAAACCTTTGGAATATAAACTTTATAATTCAGGATGTTTATATGTTGAAAAGATTACATTTTTTAGCATGTACAGCCAGTTACAGCTTATATTAAATAATTATTTTTGTTGTTAATCCCCTTCAGAGGATATATTTTCCATTGACTTTTAGAAAGTAGAAGGGAGAGAGGGAGGGAGGAAGAGAGAGAAACATTGATGAGAGAGACACACATTGGTTGCTTGGCCCTGATTAGGGCTGGGATTGAACCTTCTACCCAAGAACTTGACTCTTTGGATCGGGGGCCAATGCTCTAAGCACTGAGAAACACCTTCTAGGGCTATTAAAGAATTTTAAAATAAACTAGACAGGTCAAGAAAAGTGAAATAAATTAATTTTGTATTTAAAAATACATTACTTGCACTGGCCAGTCTGGGTCAGTGGTTGGCCTGTAGACCAGAGAGTCCCAGCTTTGGTTCCCACTAAGGGCATGTACCTCGGTGGCAGTTTGTCCCCGCCCCGGTTGGGGTTGTGTGGGTGGCAGCCAGTCAATGTGTCTCTCTCACATCGATCTCCCTCTCTTCCTCCCACTCTATCTGAAGATTAATGCAAAAATGTCTTCTGTTGAGGATAAAAAAATAAATAAAAATACATCACTTAATATTAGGTCTTTTCTTTTTTTTTTTTTTTAATCCTCACCCGAGGACATTTTTCCATTTTTTGTTCAGGTAGAGTGGGGGAGAGAGAGGAACAGAGAGAGAGAGAGAAACATCGATGTGAAAGGGACACATCTAGTGGCTGCCACCCGCACAACCGACCAGGGCCAGGGACAAACTGCAACCGAGGTACGTGCCCTTAGCGGGAACCGAACCCGGGTCTCTCTGGACCGCAGGCCGATGCTCTAACCGCTGAGCCAAACCGGCCAGGGCATATTAGTTGTTTCTTAAAGAAGTTGTACAGAAAGTAATTAGTGAAGCAATAATTACAAAACAGTAATAAATACAGTAACAAAGATAACACGTTATTATCATTTCAGGATCTACTCTTGCCAAGTTTTCACATATGTTATTTCTAGATCCCAGAGTCAGCCTGGCTAATTGCTATCATTTTTCTCTTTTAAAAATTAATGAAGGAAACTAAAGCTTAGAAACTAAATGTTCAAGATCAAATAACTAACAAGTACAACACATTTTCAGTGAAATCCAGCTTGGTTCAGTCTGGTGTTCTCAGAATCACTGCTCGCCTCCTTTCATATCTGCAGTAGACAATGCGGTAACGTGCTTATATTTAAGAGATGGAGTTTAACACAGGTATGTAAGTCTGATGTTACCTGAAAAAGATGCTCTGGACAGCCCTGGCCGGTTTGGCTCAGCAGTTATAGCATCGGCCTGTGGTCCAGAGACCCGGGTTTGGTTCCCGCTAAGGGCATGTACCTCGGTTGCAGTTTGTCCCCAGCCCTGGTTGGTCGTGCAGGTGGCAGCCACTCGATGTGTCCCTTTCATGTCGATGTTTCTCTCTCCCTCCCACTCTATTCAAACAAAAAATGGAAAAAAATGTCCTCGGGTGAGGATAAAAAAAAGATGCTCTAGATGAAATATTCCATTTAGAAATATGTAAACATTGCCCTGGCCAGTTTGGCTCAGCGGTTAGAGTGTCGGCCTGCGGTCCGGAGAGACCCGGGTTCGGTTCCCGCTAAGGGCACGTACTTCGGTTGCAGTTTGTCCCCGGCCCTGGTCGGTCGTGCGGGTGGCAGCCACTCGATGTGTCCCTTCACGTCGATGTTTCTCTCTCTCTCTCTCTCCCTTCCTTTCTCTCCCTCCTACTCTATCTGTACAAAAAATGGAAAAATATCCTCCGGTGAGGATAAAAAAAAAAAGAAAAGAAAAGAAATATGTAAACATCTAAAAAAAAGAAAAAGTAAGAAATCTAACAAAATACATTGGAAAGGACATATAGGTTAAACACTTGCGACTAATTAAAATGGATAACATCACTTCTAGTTTAAAGGTCTTATAAGAAACATGACTAGAAGATATCATTTTTCACAAAAGGGATATTTTGGTGCCTATTACGGAGCAAGGACCAAAATTAATTGGCAAAAAAAAAATGTATCAATAAAAATATGTCCATTATATTAATGTAATAAAGTCAGAAATTTACATGAAGAAGAGTAATTAAAAGCACAATGATTGACTAACAGTACAAAAAATATTAAACTGCACTTTCCGAGAACATACCAGTGCCTCTTCTTTTGAAAGGTGGAAGCATCGGGATCCTCTGTGTCATTTGTAGAGCAGAAACGTGCTTGGAGGATACCACCTACCGTAACCAGGTATATTGGAAATGAAATAAAAAATTATAGCCAAAAAAATTATCTTTATACTGGGAAAAATTTATTATATCCTCATAAGTTTGTTTATTTCAATATACATTCTCCTACTATAACTCTATCTTACTAAATAAAAATTCAATTGTTATCATTTTTATAAAGATAATTATTCTTCCCTACTTCATCGACTGCCTTGACACAATCCATGTAAGAACAAATTATTCAACAAAAATAACTATGCCTCATTAATGCTTCAAATAACACTTGTGTTTTAGTTTATGATCTTTGTGTATAACCACAAATTTCTCTTTATGTAGCCAACACATAGAAAACAATCTAATGCAGCAGAAAGAGAACATTTTAGTAGAATGTGGTTTGTCACAATTTTGTATTGTAGATCTCTAGGTTTTATTCATCTGGCATAACTACAACATCATATCTTTTCATTAATACCTCCTGTTTGCCCCTCGCCCCAGTCCCTGGCAACCACTATTCTACTCTGTGCTTCCGAATTTGTCTATTTTAGTGTCCTCTTATGAATGGTACCATGAAGGATTTGTCCTCAGTGTCTGGCTTATTTCCCTGAGCATATGGCCTCCAAATTCATCCATATTATCACAAATGACAAGATTTTTTAAAAGCCTGAATATTAATCCATTATGTATAGACCATATTTTATTTATCCTTTTATCTGGACATCTAGATTACGTCCACATCTTAGCTATGGTGAATAATGCTTCAATGAACATGGAAATGCACGTACTTTTTGAGAACCTGAATATATATCCAGAAGTGGAACTGGTTGACTGATTATATGAGAATTCTATTTTGAATTTTTTGAGGAACCTTCATATTGTTTTCTATAGTGGCTGCACCAATTTACAATCTCACCAACAGTGTACAAGAAGGTTGTTTTCTTTCACATGCTTACCAACACTTTTTTATATATATATAATAGGCATTCTAACAGGATTTCTCACTGTGGTTTTGATTTGCATTTCCTTGATGATAATGATGCCGAGTACACTTTCGTACACCTGTTGGCCATTTATATATCTTCTTTGGAGAAACATCTGTCCAAGACCTTTGCCCATTTTTAAAATTAGTTTATTTGTTGTTAGTGGTTTTTTAAACATTATAATATTTCCTCATATATTTTGGATTTATCAGATATATGTTTGCAAATATTTCCTCCCATTCGATAGGTAATCTTTTCATTTTGTTGGTTTTCTTTGCTGTGCAGAAAGTTGTGAGTTCAATGTAGCTCTAATTGTCTATTTTTGCTTTTGATGTTTATTTTTTGGGTGTCATATCCAAAACCAATATCAAGAATGTTTTCTCAGTTCAGGAGAAATCAGAGGCAGAGGAGATAATGGACATAAGCATGGAGTGCGGGGCATTGAAGTTTAGGAAAGAGTTTAAAGGGGGGGTGGGGCTGATTTCATTCATTGTCAAAATTTCACAGTTGTGAAGAGTTCTGAAGATGGTGGCGTAGGTAAATGCAGTATCGCATCCTCCCACAACCACATCAAAATTACAACAAAACTACAACACAACCATCATTCAGAACCACCTGAAATCAAGCCGAACAGAAGTCCCACAACTATGGAATTAAAGAAGCAGCCACATCGAGACTGATAGGAAAGGCAGAGGCAGACTGGCTGGCCCTACACCCACGTGTGGCGGATAAAAATCAGGTGGACACCTCAGCTGGGAAGGTCTTCCATGAGGAGTGAGGGGTCCCTGTCCCACATCGGTCGCCAAGCTCAGGGTCCCAGTGCCAGGAAGAAAAGTCCCCATAACTTCTGGATGTAAAACCAGAGGAAAATGAGGCTCAGGGAGGCTGAGGCTGAGGCTGCGGAGGCCCCAGCAGCTCCTCTTAAAGGGCCCATGTACAGACTAACTCAGACCCACTCCCTCTGAGCTCCAAGGGGAGGTAGCTTGTGGGGCACCAGAGAACAGGGAAGAACTGAGCTATTTGGCCTCCGGGCAAGGGCTGGAGGGGCAGCTTTCTTCTGGACAGATGTGCTGGTGGAGGCCGTTTTTCCTTGCTGAGCTCTTCCCCCACAGGTCAGGCGGGACTCCAGCAACCTGGCTCACACTGTTGGCCCCGCCCTGGTGATTCCCTGAGGCCCTGCTTCACCCAACTTTCGGGCCCACCCAAGCTGTTTCCAAAGACTTTCCATAGGATTGGCCTGTCTTGGATCCTGCTTCAGAGTTTCCTAAAATCTCTCAAACAAGCAGCATCTAGTACCTGAGCCCACCAGTGCACCTGGCACCATCGGGCCAGTGGACACCCTGTGTCAACACAGACCAGTGCACAGTAGTGGAGCTGTCAAAGTGCTGGTTGTGGAAACCACAAACAGTGGGGAGCCCAGCACCATCCTCCTCATTAGCAGCCCCATCAGAGTCGAGATATACCCCCAGCAACAGAGGTTGGGGAGCAGACATCTATCCCCAGGCAACAGAAGCCCAGACCAGCAGCAGAGACCCATCCCCCTCCAAAAAAACTACAGCAAAAGCTGAGCAGGAGCTGAGCCCCACTGGGCAGCAGTACTCCCCAGCCACCAGCGGTGGGACCGGGGGCTTCATAGGGTCCTGTGTGACCCAGCGGCCCACAAGAGCGGTGCGGAGCCAGGGCTACAGAGAAACAAGTCTCAGTGAGCCCCTACCTCTCGTTAAGTGGTCCCAGGCCTGGCACAGTCAGTCCTTGCAGCTGACCAGCCACACTAGGGGTGCACCGCGAGGACCCAGCTGGGGTGATCAGGAAGGCTGTGCCACTGGATCCTACAGGACACCTACAACAGTAGGCCACCCTACAAAGCCTAGGAGGCATAGCAGCTCTGACTAATACATAGAAACAATCACAGGGAAGCAGCCAAAATAAGGAGACAAAGAAACATGTCCAAATTGAAAGAAAAGAACAAAACTCCAGGAAAAGAACTAAACAAAATGGAGATAAGCAATCTAACAGATGCAGAGTTCAGTACACAGGTTAAAAGATTGCTCAGGGAACTTGGTGAGACATACAGGGAACTTAGTGAGACCTTCAAGGAACTTAAGGAGACCTCTGAGGAACTTAGTGAGAACACCAACAACATAAAAAAGGGCCAGTCAGAAATTAAGGATGCACTAACTGAAATAAAGAATAATTTACAGGGAATCAATAGTAGAGAGCAGGTAAAGCCAAGAAGCAAACCATCAATTTGGAATATAAGGAAGCAGAAAATACCCAACTAGAACACCAAAAAGAAAAAAGAATCCAAAAAAATGAGGATAGTGTAAGGAGTCTTGGGACAACTTCAAGCATGCCAACATTCGCATCTTGGGGGTGCCTGAAGCAGAAGAGATAGAGCAGGAAATTGAAAACCTATTTGAAACAATAATGACAGAAAACTTTCCTAACTTGGTGAAGAAAACAGACATACAAGTTCAGGAAGCACAGAGAGTCCCAAACAAGTTGAACCCAAAGAGGTCCACACCAAGACACATCATCATCAAAATGCCAAAGGTTAAATACCAAGAGATAATCTTAAAAGTAGCAAGAGAAAAGCAGTTCATTACCTACAAAGAAGCTCCCATAAGACTGTCAGCTGATTTCTCAAAAGAAACTTTGCAGGCCAGAAAGGAGTGGCAAGAGATATTCAAGGTGATGAAAAGCAATGACCTACAACCAAGATTACTCTATCCTGCAAAGCTATCATTTAGAATCGATGGACATATAAAGAGTTTCCCAGACAAGAAAAAGCTAAAGGAGTTCATCACCACCAAACCAGTATTATATGAAATGTTGAAGGGTTTTCTTAAAGGTGAAGAACAACAAAAATTGAACAATAAAATGGCAATCAATACAAATCTATCAACAATTGAATCCACAAACAAAATGAACAAGCAGAACAGAAACAGACTCACAGATACAGAGAACATTTTGTTGCTTGCCTGATGGGTGGGGACTGGGAGGGTGGGTGAAAAAGATGAAGGAATTAAGAAGTACAAATTGTTGTTAGACCGATGAACCTCAAAGGGAAGGGGGGAGAAAGGATGGGATGAGATAAACCAAAAAAAATGCTATGCATATATGCACAACCAATGGACACCGACAATAGTGTGGGGAAGACAGGAGGGGGCAGGAATGGGGAGGAGGGTCTCAATGGGGGAAAAAGGGAAAAACATCTATAATACATTCAACAATAAAGATGAGTTTTAAAATAATAATAATAATAATAATAATAATAAAAGAATATTTTCTCCATGTATTCTTTTAGTAGTTTTATGGTTTAAGGACTTAATATTTATTGTATGTTTAAATGTTTTCCTATGTTGAGTGTTCTTACATTACATCATCATCATAACAACATAAAGAGAGCAGAAGAAAATATTATGAAGTGATGGATATGTTTATGGCATAGATTGTAGTGATAGATTCATGAATGTATACTTATTTTCAAACTCATAGAGGTATATAATTTAAATATACAGCTTTTTGTACTTCAAATATACCTCAATAAAGTGTTTTTATATTTTTTAATTAATTTATTCATTTTTGTTACAGATCTTTCCCCTTTTTCACCCACTGATTCCCCCCTCCTCCTCCCTCCCCACCCTGTCCCCACCTTTGTTGTCCATGTCCATTGTTCATGCATACATGCATATAAATTCTGTGGTTTATCTCTCCTCCCCACCCCCTCTTCTGGGGATCGTCAGTCTGTACCCCACTTCCACGTCTCTGGGTTTACCCCATTCCTCAGACTGTTATGTTCATTATATTCCACAAATAAGTGAGATCATGTGATATTTGTCTTTGCTTGGCTTGTTTCGCTTAGGATAATACTTTCCAGGTCCCTCCATGTTGTCTCAAAGGATAAGAAATAATAAAGTGGTTTTTAAATAAGAAGATAGTTTGTCAAATTTTCTACTGACCAAAAGGTAAAAAAATACATAAATCAATTCTTTTTTGTCAATATTTCTTCTCTCCCTTTTCATTCCCACTTTTGAATCACAGACTATATCTTGAAGTCTATAGGAAAATTAAAAAGTATATTTTATATGGATTATGAAGAATCATGTCAGTAGCAAAACTGGCATTACAACATTCTCCTATTTGCAAGGCTATGCAAACATTTATTATATATCCAGCCTTTCTCAAAACAAAATTTAACCCCAAAAAGACTGTGTATAATAGAATCAGTAAAAGAAATGCAATGCAGCCCAGCCAGTGTGGCTCAGTGGACTGAGCATCGTCCCATAGACTGAGAGATCCCCATTTGATTCCCAGTCAGGGCACATGCTCCGTTGCAGGCTCAATTCCCAGTAGGGGGCGTACAGGAGGCGGCCAATAGATGTTCTCTTTCATGGATGTTTCTCTCTCTCTCTCCCTCTCCCTTCCTCTCTCTAAGATCAATAAAGATAAAATATTAAATAAATAAACATTAACATTACTCAATATTAGTAAGACCAGTAATTATTATCAGAGTATAAAGAATTTATTAATGAGAATTATGTGCATTTTAAGTGGGAACTAGAATCTTTGATATGCTAATATTTATAAACCACCTGTAAATATATGATGAAAAACATATCACAGTGATAAGATTATACTTGTTGTTGTCATTAAAGATTTTACTCTTAATTGGTTTTTGTGATGATTCTACAATATAGTAAATATTACCTAAAACATTATACATACAATAAACTATGAAGAAACACACTTTGTCACAGGGATGGCTCATTAATTATATAAAAGAAAATAACAGAAGTAGATGGAAACAATTTTTAAAAATATATTTGATTGATTGATTATATTTTAATACTTTAACCTAAAAGCTTAGCCTGCTAGGACAAAGAATCAGATTTTTTTGGATTGTTATAGAAGCATGTTTATTATAGGAATGTTTGTAAATAGGTTTTGAAATGAAGAAGCCACATTGAAGATAGAAACAAAGTTGGAAGTCAAAAGACTTCTGGCATTTAAGTCCTATCTATTAAAAATCAATGAGCAAAAAGGGACTTCAGGAAGACACCCAGGATTACTGAACATTTTCTTTCCATCTAATGAGATAGTCTGGTAAATTTCTTAGTTTTGTATCTTTGGTTCAATAGAAATATGTCACAGCAGTGTGTGACCACTTGATGCAGAGGTGGGTTTCTCTGTAATAAATCCCTTTACCAAATGGAGTTGCCTACTTTCTACTGGCAAGAGTGAAGCAAATGGGTGGTTAAAACCTTCCTGATGTGGGAGCATATTTCTGTGGGAGTTTAGTCTTGATAAAAGTCCCCATGCGGGAAGCAGACTCTTGAGTTACAGGATCTGATGGGACCTGCCACCATTCCTAGGCTATCATGTTGGTGTTATCTGAGGCGCACCTGCCCGCCTCCTGGCGTGTTTGGGTGAGTTGTTGAGCAAGCCAAGGAAAGGCTGGATGATTGAGAAACACGGGATTATTGGTTAAACTGAAGACTTCATTTGGGAACCAAAAATCTTAACAAGTCTCTTGAACCTTGAGCCACATATTTTTCCTGAAAAGTATGCATTTTTTTTCCAGCAATTTTTTGAGGGTTATGTTATTGGGGAATGAACTGAGATAGATATGTGGTTTTTTTAATGGCATACTGTACTAGAAATCTGAAGACCTGCAAGAGACTTAAAACCAACTCTTGTTATATAACTTTTTTAAAAAAATTTGTTTTTATTGATTTTAGAGAGAAAGAAGAAGGAAGAAGGAGAGACAGAAACATCAATGAGAGAGAACATTGATTGGCTGCCTCCTGCATGCCCCCCACTGGGGATTGTACCCTGACCAGGACCTCTTGGTACATGGGTCAATGCTCAACCACTGAGCCACACCGTCCAGGCTCTTGTTATAACTTTTTAAAAGATTGTGATATTATCAAAATGCATGTGAATCAAGTTTTTATAAACTGTGTGGTAGGTGGGAAAAAATATATAAATAAATAATCTACCAGCATTCTCTATATCTGACCTTTAAAAATATACAATAGCTTAGGTTATCATTAATGGAAAAATATTTTATAATATCTAATTAGTATTTGTGCTGCAGACACTAATAATTGAGAGGCATCTCTGTTTATTACATCAAAGTGTAGTTAGTAGCAGTGCGACTACATGACATGAGTTTTTCATATTGAGAAAGTCACATTTCACACTAAAATTCTGACAGGAGAATCTAAGGTGTATTCAAACTTATTTTTGAAACCAGCAGAAAAGTATCAAATGCTAAAAAGTGCAATGAGGTAGAAGGCAGAAAGTCTAGGTTAAAATAATAATGCCATAAACTTTTTATCTTAGACAAGTCCTTTAATCAACCTTAGATTTGCTTTTATCATTTGTAAAATGAGAAGTTCTATCTCATGTTTTGAAAATTCCCATATAAGTTAAATGTCTATAAACTTGTTTTATAAATTAGTAATAATCACAGCTATTAATTACCTATCCTAAAATGCCTATTTTGTGTCAATCAATAAACCAGCTTCTTTGCATTCAATATCTTCATCCGTG
This sequence comes from Molossus molossus, assembly GCF_014108415.1. Taxonomy (NCBI): domain Eukaryota; kingdom Metazoa; phylum Chordata; class Mammalia; order Chiroptera; family Molossidae; genus Molossus; species Molossus molossus. The sequence continues at coordinate 4,987,884 of NW_023425351.1, read as the reverse complement.
CAGCAGAACTGTCTTTATTTCATAGATTTGGAAAGAGAAGCAGAGGGAAGGCAACTTGCCAGAAGGCACAACTAATTAATGCAGGAGCTGGCCTTCCAGCCAAATTCTGTCTCTCTGCCCTCATGCCAACTCGTTCATATATCCTGATTTCTATTCAATTTATGACAGAATAATCCATCATTTAAGTTCCATTACAAGGTTTAAAATACTTGTTCAATTATTACATAATGGCATTTTAAAAAGCTTCTATTTGATAGATCCAGAGATGTGGACGCAGGGAACAGATTGACGAACCTCAGAGAGAAGAGGGGGTGGGAAGAGATGAACCAAAGAATTTTTGTGCATATACACATAAACAATGGACACCACCAATAGTGTGGTAAAGGTGGGGGGAGAGGGGCGGCACAGGAGCAGGGAGGAGAGGCTTAATGGGGGAAAAGAGGGAGGACATCTGTAATACTTTCAGTAAAGCTTCTATTTGAACCATAGGCATCAGAGTCAATAAGAAAGTTTTTATTATTTACAGCTGCCCCAGAGATAGGAGTCCTTTAAAGGTTTGTTTATAAAGGGCATGAATTTCATTTTTGTGCAGGTACTTGGAAAACACAGAGACTCCTATTAAAGTATAAATTAGTATAGATACCACACATCTTAAATCGTGACTTTTAAAATTGTGGTATAGATCTAAGAAGCTTTGGCATATTAATAGTCCCTAAAAATATACAAAAACTTTTATTTTGTTGAAGTATGTTCAGTTGTCTGTATAAGAGTTCTAAGTCTCTCATAAGATTCTCAAAGGGATCCTTGATCCAAGATATTAAGAATCACTGCCTTAGACTCTAAAACATAAAATGATATAAAAATTCTGACGAATGAGGTCATATGTACTGACTAGTAACTTCTCAAAGAAAAAGAAAAGTTTAACTATAACAATTTTTGAAAATCCCCTCTATCATCCTGACTGTATTAAACTGAGAGTTACATTTGCAAAGCTGGTAAATATATTATGAGGACTCATCTGAATGGGGATAAAAACATATTAACAGATTCACAAGCTGTGCTGTGGCTCTCCCAGGCTGCTCTGGAAATCTGCAGGAAACAACACTGTTGATGGATTTACAGATAAGATGGTGTAGTTCATCCAACCTAACGATTTTATGGAAACAGCCCTGGCCAGTTTGGCTCAACGGTTAGAACGCGTTGTCCCATGGACCAAAGAGCCACAGGTTCAATTCTGGTCAAGGGCACTCGTACCTCAGCTGTGGTTCGATCCCCGGCCCTGATTGGGTCGTGTGGGAGGCAATCAATCACTGTGTCTCTCTCACATTGATTTCTCTCTCTCTCTTTTCTCTTTCTCTCTCCCTCTCTCTCTCTCTCTCCGTCCCCCTCTATCTGAAAATCAATGGAAAAATATCCCCGGATGAAGATTTTTTTTTAATTTGATGGAAACAACTTATCTAAAGTATGATGACTTTCTTTGCACTTCTTTCTTTCAACTATAGATTATATTATCTCTAATCTTTACAGATTTTGTGAATGTTATAAAAGTGAAACCTGGGGTCTTTCTACTTGTGCCTGTGGGTTCGGAGGTGATCGGAAGCCCTGACACCTTCTACCACGACCCTTGGGAATGCACCTTCGCATGGTCTAGAACGTGTGTGCTTTTGAGTGCATCAGAATCACCTGGTGGTTTGTTACAAACACTAAATCCTGAGCTCACCCAAAATCCTCCTTTATCTAATCCTCTTGGGAGGTGGGCGAGGAAAGCATGCTTGACAGATGTCCCGGGTGATTCTGATGCACCATGTCTTCAAGTGATGTAGGAGTCATAGAAATGCAATTCCAACTGAAGGTGAAGGGACCACTTTTCTAAATCTCGTCTAGTGAGGCTTTGGCAGTCCCTAACTACATCCTCTTCTCACAGGTTAGAACTACTTCAGTTTCTCAAAGCAGCAGTGCCTGGTGGGAACATATGTGTAGCCGGAGACTTTTTTCCTTAGCATTATTTGATACTATGAAAGATCTTGCTTTGACCCAAAGTCTCAAAAAGAGTATATATTTGGACGGCATGAAAAAAAAGTTTTCTAGACCCACGTGTCTACAGTCATTGAGCTGTGGTCTCAAAAACCACTAGTGGTTCTCAGATGTGGATGCGTGCAAATCCGTGGAGAGATATGTGAATCAATAGCATTTTTAAAGACATCATTTTGAACTCTACTTTGTGACTTCTACAGTAGCCTCCCCTTATCCATGGGGGATACGTTTTTAGACCCCTAATGGATATTTGAAATTGTAAATAGTACTGAACCCTATATATATATATATATATATATATATATATATATATATGTTTTTCCTATACATACATAACTTTTCACTTAAAGGAAGCATCGTATGGCTTCTTTTGGGCATATCTGAATTGCCAGCATCCTACTCTTGTGCTTTGGGGGATACAGTAAGAAAATAGGGTTAGTGAATACAAGGACTATGATAGTAAATCTCATAACTAAGATGCACCCAATGAAAAACGTTCAGGTAGCATATACAGTGTGAACATGTTGGACAAAGAGATGATTTAAGTCTCGGGTCAGATGCAATGGTACAGCATGAAATTTAATCATGCTACTCAGACCAGCATGCAATTTAAAACTTACGAATGACTTATTCCTGAAATTTTCCAGTAAATATTTATGAACTGTGGTTGACTGAGGGTAACATAAACTAGAGAAAGCAATACCATGGATAGGAGTTGGGGGTTACTGATATCTGGGACTCTGCCTCTGCAGATTATGATTTAGTAATGTGTCTGTGAGGTGGAACAGCACTGGGATTCTTCAAAACGCCACAGCGATGATAATATGCAGCAAAGTTGAAAGCCTCTACTCCAGGGGTACAGATCAGATAAAAAGTATTTTATAACTTTACTCCAGAGAATTTAGATAGACCTCCTCAGTAAGGATCCTGAGACTATTAGAACATTAAAAAACCACATTACTTTTAGAGTGTCATATTTTGAGACAAAGAAATTGACCCAAATTGTACAAAGATATGTATGAAGCCTTTAATACTACAAGATTGTCAAAGAACCACATTACGTTTAGGGTATCATATTTTGAGACTTAAAGAAATTGACCCAATTTATATAAAGATGCATATAAAGCCTTTAATAGGTTATTTTTGTTGTTATATTTAAATAATGATGAATTGCCTCATAAAGATTAAACTAGATTATCAAATATTCATTGAGAGGTATCACAACTGAAAACTATCCATAAATTTTATCATATATACATATTAGACTCTTATTTTATAGAAAATGTGTAGAAAAAGTGACCACTCAATAGTGAAAAAGGAAGCAGATAGAACTTCTATAGTTAGAACTGTACATGTTGATTAGTCAATAAAGTATAAGTTCAACTTCTGGTTTTCTGTGAGATAATAATACCACCTGGCTTTAAACCTCTCCACACATCCTTGAAAACCTTGCATCTCAACAAAGAGGAAAAACAAATTAGCTGGGACACAACCTATTCCATGTCTGGAGAAAGAGAATACTAGTGATATCAATTCACATTTAGGTGGGAGAAAATAATGACAACAGAAAAGTTAGCTCCTGAGTTCACTTTGCAGAAGAGGGTGAGGCAAAGATTTCATGAAAGTGGAGGAGGGGGTAGTGGGAGGAACAGGAAAGGCTGACAGTGCCACCCTGATGAACATCTGTCTGTGCCATGCGGAGTGAGGGTCAGACCAGTAGTTCCTGGGAAATTAAATAATTTGTCTGGGTCCCTGCGGTGTCCACGGAGTAGCTGGAGCCACTGGTTGACTCTGCTCTGGCTGCGTTTGGGGTTCACAGGGCCTGAGGCCGGGTTCCCACCTGGCTGCCCGGAGTGTCAGTGCATTTGTACCCGACTGGCTGAGAGGCAAGGTGCAAGTCAACCAGGAGACAGACAGTCCAGGGCTCCTGGAGCAGAATGACCAGCTAACCCGCTGCTTCGTGGAGTATCAGAGCAAAGGCCGGGTGAATGAGTGCGTCCACTACCAGCATGCGTTACATAGAAATCTCATTTATTTGGTACCATTGCAGATGCCAACCCTGCCAGTCCTTCAGAAGTAATGGCATAACCTTCCACCTGGCTGTGGTGAGGAGTCATTGAATGTAACCCACTTCGTGTGAAATGGAGATAGGACCTTGACCAACTGAACTGCTGAAAACAGGAAGAAAATCTCTGGCTCCTTTAAAAGGAAATGTGAAGAAAGCTACTAACTTAACTGTATTTCAGTGTAAATATTTATTTTAATAATTCAGCAGATTCCCTCAGTTAAGTTGCCTCCAGGTATTTTCCTTCCTGAAATACGTGTGTTTGGATAACAAAGGCATCGTGAGCATCCTCAAGCCCACTTCCTTAGTTTCAACCTGAAGAGGAAACTGAGCAGCTGCGTGGCAATCAGCAGGAACCGGTGAGGCTCCCAGCTGAGACCCTGCCCGTTGAGCATGTGACTGCTTCCCCCTTCTACCAGTTTGAGGCTCTGGGCCCCTGACCGCTCTTTTCAGTTTGCCTCAAAATAAAGTTTGTCTTTCCAGAAAAAATAAATAATTTGGCTGGGAAGATGGCGACAGGCGGGACTGGAGGGAGAGTGACTGTGAGAGAGAATGAGCGAGTGTGTGAGAGAGTGTGAGTGGATGTGAAGGTGGATGACCAAACCCGAGCAGTGCAGAGCCACAGAGCAGAAGGTCCCTGTGCTGTGGGCGGAGCTTCTGGCTACTGCGGTGAGAGGCCCTTCAGAGTGCTTCTCCCTGCGCAGTGGGGAGGTCCCACCATTTTGTAAGATCCCGGGTCTTCCCTGGGAGGAGGCAGTGGGAGCAGCTAGGGCCCAGCAACCTGAGCCCACCAGTGCACCTGGCACCATCAGACCAGTGGACAGTCTGTGTCAACACAGACAGGTGCACAGTAGTGGAGCTCCCAAGGTGCTGGTCATGGAAGCCACAGACAACCCGGAGCCCAGAACTATCCCCCATAGTAGCAGCCCGATCAGAGTCAAGATATACCCCCAGCAACAGAGGCTGGGGAGCAGACATCCATCCCCAGGCAACAGAAGCACAGACCAGCAGCTGAGACCCATCCCCAAAAACTACAGCAAAAGCTGAGGAGTTGAACCCCACAGGGCAGCAGCACTCCCCCGCCACCAGCAGTGGGACCTGGGGCTCCACAGAGGCCTGTGTGGTCTAGTAGCTCAGAAGAACAGTGGGAAGCCAGAGCCCAAGAGAGACTGGTGTGATCCAGCTGCCCACCCCTGGGAGCTGCAGAGTGCGGGGGCACCAGAGAGGCCTGTGCGACCCAGCAGGGACTGTGTGATCCAGTTACCCGTGGGTCCTGCAGAGTGCTGAAGCACCACAGAGACCTGTGCCACCCAGTAGGGACTGCGTGATCTAGTTACCCACAGGGCATGTGGGGTGCTAAAGCACCAGAGAGCCCTGCATGACCCAGCAGGGACTGTGCCATCCAGTTACCCACAGGACATGTGGGGTTCTGAAGCACCAGAGAGGCCTGTGCTACCCAGAAGCCCATAACATAAGCATGAAGCCAGGTCCCCGGAGGTACTGTGTGATCCAGTTATCTGTGGGACCTGCAAGGTGTGGGGACACCAGAAAGGCCTGTTCGACCCAGCTGTGCACAAGATAGGCTTAGAGGATGTGAAAAAGGAGTCAGAGTGTATAGAAACTACATGGACAATCTCCCAGGACCAAACGGGAATGATAAATAAAATACAGACAAATCCTCAGAAAAAAGCAACGGAAATGCAGCAGGACAGGACCATATAACCAGGGACACTGATAGGATCTGCAGAGGCACAAGAGGGTGGCAGGCTGCGAGCCCACAGACAGCAGCAGTCTTAGCTGTGAGCAGCACCCTTGGGGAACAAAGACAAAGCCTGATCCACAGCACATAGAGCCAGGAAAGAGCACTAAAATAGCCACAGCCATTCAACTGGGGGCTATGGCAGAGGGAAGGCAGGCTGGGCTGGAACTCTGTGGAGACACCCAGGATTTGGAGGGCACTCAGAGTTTTCGCTGATTTGCGGTCACAAAGGACAGCAACCGGTGTACTCCTTCCCTGAGCTGTGGGGGAAAACAGCAGCCCCCCACCCCCACCCCCACCAGGAAACTCAGCCTTTCCCAGGTGAGGCAAAGAAATCCAAATTGAGTATCATTAACAACCAGCATCTATCCCACCGTCTGGAAATCCTCTTAGGCAGAACACCAGGGCTACATTCCAAGGTACTGAGTAACTAAGACTACTAGCAACCAGGAAAAAGCCAGAGGATACCTCAGAGTTCCCTGGGCTTGCAAATCTAACCAGGATGTAAGACTTGACAGTGGTGTTTAATGTGGGCCCATCCAGGCTCATCCAAACCCAGTAGAGGGAGCCACACACAACAGAACACCAACATACACAGGAAAAATTTGGCAGGCTTCAAAATCCACTGAGATACCAAAATGATGAAACAACAAAACAAATCCCAAATTAAAGAACAAGAGAACTCCATTGAAGATGAGGTCAATGAAATGCAGCTAAGCAAATTATCAGAGATAGAGTTCAGAGACATGATCTTGAGGAAGCTCAACAGTATGAGTAAGGACATCAGCCCCATGAGTAAAGATATAGAAACATTGAAAACCAAGCAAGTGGAAATGAAGAATGACATAGCAGAAATTAAGAACATATTGGAAGGACTAAATAGCAAAGTAGAGAAAACTGAGGACCGGATCAGTGAATTAGAAGACAGGGTAGAAAAAAAAATCAGTCAGAAAAACCAAAGAAAAAATGATTAAAAAACAGAAAGACAGCATAAGAGAACTCTGGGACAACTGAAAACATAATAACATTCACATCATTGGAGTCCCCAAAGAGGAAGAAAATGGGCAAGGGTTAGAGAATATATTTGAAGAAATAATGACAGAAAACTTTCCTAACTTGGTGAAAGAAGAAGGCATTCAAATTTAAGAAGCACAGAGAACAGGCCCACACCAAGACATGTAGTAATCAAAATGCCAAAAATGAAAGACAAAGAGAGAATCCTAAAGGTAGCAAGAGATAAGCAACAGGTTACTTACAAAGGAAACCCCATAAGGCTCTCAGCTGACTTCTCAACAAAAACACTACAGGCCAGAGGGAATGGTATGAAGTGATCAAGGCATAAAAAACAAGGATCTGAATCCAAGACTACTCTAACCAGCAAGGCTATTATTCAAAATAGAAAGTCAAATAAACAGCCTCACGACCAAAAAAAAAAAGGCTAAGGGAATATATTAACACCAAACCAGCACAGCAAGATATGCTAAAAGGACTGCTGTAATTAGTAGAAGAAATAGGAAGAAAAATAGAACCACACTAAACAAAAATGGCAATAAATAAGTACATATCAATTATCACCTTAATGTGAATGGATTGAATGCTCTGATAAAAAGACACAGACTAGCTGACTGAATAAGAAAGCATGACTCACATATATGTTGTCTAAAAGAAACCCACCTCACAACAAAAGACTCACATAGGTTGAAAGTGAAGGGATAGGAAAAAAATCTTTCAAGCAAATGGAAAGCAAAAAAAAGCTGGGGTAGCAATACTCATATCTGATAAAGTAGATTTCAAAATGAAGATCATAACTAGAGACAAAGAAGGCCACTACATAATATTGAAAGGATCTATCCAACACAAAGATATAACCTTGGTAAACATATATGCACCCAATATAGGAGAACCAACATATATTAAAAACCTTTTGGAAGATTTCAAAGAAGAAATTGACAGCAATACAATTATATCAGAAGACGTCAACACCCTGTTGACATCACTGGATAGATCATCTAGACAAAAAATTAACAAGGAAACACAGAGTCTAAATGAAGCGCTAGATCAAATGGATTTAATAGATATCTACAGAGAATTACACCCCAAAACTGCAGAATTCACATTCTTCTCAAGTGCACATGGAACATTCTCAAAGATAGACAACATGTTAGGACACAAACTAAGTCTCAAAAGTTCAAGAAGATTGAAATCATATCAAGCATCTTCTCAGGCGCAATGGCATGAAACTAGAAATCAACTTCAAGAAGAACATGCAAAGACATTTGAAAACATGGAGGCTAAAGAGCATGTTATTGAACAATGAATGAATTACCATGGAGATCAAGGGAGAAATTAAAAACTTCCTGGAAACCAATGAAAATGAACACACAACATCATAAAATTGATGGGATGTAGCAAAAGCAGTTCTGAGAGGGAAGTTCATAGCATGACAGGCCTACCTCAAGAAGCAAGAAAAATTTCTCATAGACTATCTAACCTCACAACTTAAATAACTAGAAAGCAAACAAAAAGAAAACCCCTAAGCCAGTAGAAAGATGAAAATAGTAAAGATCAGAGCAGAAATAAATGACATGGAGACCACAAAACAATTCAAAGGATCAATGAAAAAAAAGCTGTTTCTTTGAAAAGATAAAGACTGGTAGACCCTTAGCTAGACTCACCAAAAAACAAAGAGAGAAAACCCAAATACACAAAATCAGAAATGAAAGAGGAGAAATAATAACTGACATCACAGAAATACAAAGGATCGTTAACAAATATTATGAACAATTATACGGCAACAAATTCAACAATCTAAGTAAAATGGACAAATTTCTAGAAACACACAGTCTCCCAAATCTGAACCCGGAAAAGATAGAAAACTTGAAAAGACCAATAACAACAAAAGAAATTGAAGATATAATCAAGACTCTCCCAGCAAACAAAAGCCCAAGCCTGGATGGCTTCACGAGGGAATTTTGCCAAATATTCAAGGAAGAACCCATTCTCCTAAAACTATTTCAAAAAATTCAAGAAGAAGGAAGACTTCCAAACTCATTTTATGAGGCCAGCATAATTCTAATTCCAAAACCACAAAAAGAAACTAAAAGAAAGAAAACTACAGGTCAATATCCCTGATGAACATAGATGCCAAAATCCTGAACAAAATACTAGCAAATAGAATCCAGCAATACATCAAAAAAATTATTCACCATGACCAAGTGGGATTTATCCCAGGGATGCAAGGCTGGTACAATACTTGCAAGTCAATAAATGTAATACACCACATAAACAAAATGATTGACAGAAATCATATGATCATATCAATAGACTCTGAAAAAGCATTCAACAAAATCCAGCACCCATTTCTCATAAAAAAGCTCAGCAGTCTGGGAATAGAGGAATCATATCTTGCCATAATAAAGGCCATATATGAAAGACCTACAGCCAACATCATACTCAATGAGTAAAAATTAAAAGCATTTCCTTTAAGAACAGGAACAAGGCAAGGATGCCCACTTTCGCCACTCTTATTTAACATAATATTGGAAGTCTTAGCCACACAAATCAGACAGGAGGAAAAAAATAAAAGGGATTCAAATGGGAAAGGAGGGAGTGAAACTGTCATTATTTGCAGATGACATGATACTATACATAGAAAACCCCAAAGACTCCATCAAAAATTTACTAGAGTTAATAAATGAATTTGGCAAAGTAGCAGGATACAAAATTAACGTCAAGAAATCAATGGCATTCTTACACACCAATGATGAACTCACAGAAAGAGAAACTAAAAAACAATCCCATTGACCATCGCAGCAAAAAAATTAAGAAACCTGGGAATAAACTTAACCAAAGAAATAAAGGACCTATTCACAGAAAACTACAGGTCATTGGAAAAAGAAACAGAGGAAGATATAAAAAAGTGGAAGCACATACCTTGTTCATGAATTGGAAGAATCAACATCATTAAAATGTCCATACTACCCAGAGCAATCTATAGATTCAGTGCAATCCCCATCAAAATACCAATGACATACTTCAAAGAACTAGAACAAATACTTCAAAAGTTCATATGGAACCAAAAGAGACTTCAAATAGCCACAACAATCTTGAAAAAGAAGAACAAAGTTGGAAGGATCACATTATCAGATTTCAAGTTATACTACAAAGCCACTGTAATTAAAACAGCCTGGTACTGGCACAAGAACAGGCATATAGACCAGTGGAACAGAACAGAGAGCCCAGAAATGGACCCAAGGCAATATGCTTAATTAATATTTGACAAAGGGGGCAAGAGCAAACACTGGAGTAAAGACAGCCTCTTTAATAAATGGTGTTGGGAAAATTGGACAACTACATACAAAAAAAATGAAACTAGACCATCAGCTTATACCCTACACAAGAATAAACTCAAAATAGATAAAAGACTTAAATGTGACTCATGAATCCATAAAAATCCTAGAAGAAAATGTAGGCAACAACATTTCAGACATCATACGCAGCAGAATTTTCACTGATACATCACCTAAGGCAACAGAAACAAAGGAGAAAATGAACACATGGGACTACATCAAACTCAAAAGCTTCTGCACAGTAAAAGATACAGTCATCAAAAGGAAAGGCAACCACTGTATAGGAGAGCATAATTGCCAATGATATATCAGATAAGGGGTTAATTTCTAATATATATAGAATGCTTACACAACCGAACAAGAAGACAAAGAACCCAATTAAAAAATGGGCAGAGGTACTAAAGAGACACCTCTCCAAACAGGCCATACAAATGGCCAAAAGACATATGAAGAAATGCTCAACATCACTAATCATCAGAGAGATGCAAATTAAAACATCAATGAGATATCACCTCACACCTGTCAGAATGGCCACAACTAACAAATCATCAAACAACAAGTGTTGCGAGGGTGTGGAGAAAAGGGCACTCTAGTACACTGCTGGTGAGAATGCAGACTGGTGCAGCCACTATAAAAACAATATAGTGTTACCTCAAAAAATTAAAAATTGAACTACCATTTGACTCAGTGATCCCACTTGTAGAAATATACCCTAAGAAGCCTGAAACACCAATTAGAAAGAATACATGTACCCCCATGTTCGTAGCAGCACAATTTACAATAGCTAAGATTTGGAAACAACCCAAATGTCCATCAGTAGACAAATGGATAAAAAAGCAGCGGTACATATACACAATGGAGTACTATGCAGCTGTAAGAAAGAAAGATCTTTTATCCTTTGAGACAACATGGAGGGACCTGGAAAGTACTATCCTAAACAAAATAAGCCAAGCAGAGAAAGAGTAGTATAGTATGATCTCACTTATTTGTGGAATATAATGAACATAACAGTCTGAGGAATGGGGTAGTCCCAGAGATGTGGATGTGGGGTACAGACTGACAATCCCCAGAAGAGGGGGTGGTGAGGGAGAGATAAACCACATAACTTATATGCATGTATGCATGAACAATGGACATAGACAACAAAGCTGGAGACAGGACGGGGAGGGGGGAAGGGGGGAATCTGTGGGTGGCAAAGGAGAAACATCTGTAACAAAAATAAATAAATTAATTAATACAAAAAAAAAAAAAAAGTAGTTTTCTCTACACCCTGAGAAGGGTGTTGTTCCCAGATGGGTCTGGTGCCTTCATGGTTCCCCCTTCGTGTGGCTAGTTGGGATGAGTTCTGATATGGTCTGCAGCCCACCCCTGGTTATGTTGGTTCTAGGTCCACTTGGTGAGTTTCAGTTGCAGGCTGCTGTCAGTCACTGTGTCTGTGTCTAGTAGACCTTCGTGTGCATGGGAGGGACCAATCTGTGTAAAAGGGTCAGCCTTTTCCAGCTTAGAAATGGCAGCATATATGTTAGGACCAAGGTTCTCTGCCACCTCTACTTGTCAGCTACTTCACCTCCTCATCTCAAGGTTGCACTCAATGAAGGGAAATGAGTCCCTGCTTCAAGCCAAACCCCTCAGTCCTTGCCAGGGTATCTGGCAATCAAAGTTACACCAGTTCCCCTAGCAGGGATCACTGCAGATTCAGGTTGGCTACAGCCATCTGAATCCTCTGCAGGAGCAAGTTCAGCAGCCCTGGGTTCGGGAGGATAGAGTAACTCTATTCTACTGATTAGTAACTTTAACTACATTTGAAAATTTCTTTTGTGTATGAAAAGTAATTTAGTCAGAGGTTCATAGGGATAGATCTCCCGTTGAGGATGATGCTGGCCCAGCCTGCAAGAGGGGGCTAATCATTCCCTCCCCATCTCAGACAACAGCCTCTGAGGGTCTGACACTTTGAATGTCCCCACTCTGAACTACGCTCCCTTCCCCCACAAAACTTCACCCAGTGAGGGTATCTGGGATTTGGCAGGGCTGATCCAAAATCCCAGGACTTCAAATTCTAACCTTGCACTGGTCCCCTGTGCTGCCGAACCCAGAAAGAAAGGGTAGGCCAAGCAGCTCAAGAGGTGGGGGGAGGGACTGCCAACCATTTGCTAGATGTGGGAGAGACCATTCTTCTTTTCCAAGCAACACAGTTTAGTCACTGACTGGATCTCTCCCCAAAGCCTTTCCAGAGAACAGAGGGCTCCTCAAAGTCACTGCTGGGTGTAGCCAGCAGACCTCTCCACAAGCCCTGAGTACAACAGCACGGCCTCTCCAGCAGCTGGAGTCCAGAGTGAACTCTCCAGGCTGGTGCTATAAAAATGGGAGCACTCCTGCCCTGGGATGGTGTGGTCTGAGTCTCCCAGGCAGATAGAATCCCCACTGATTCCCACCAGAGGATGCTGCATGGGCTCCTCTTCCCATCTCTGTTAATCCATACAGCCAGTCTGGGCCTCAGTGTCTTCTGCAAAAGCAGTTGGGCATACTAAATTGTTTCTATAATTAATAAAGATAAAATCAAGTCTGAAGGGTCTTAAGCTGGATCTACCTGCACCTTGTCTTTCCCAGCTCAAATGTTCATCTGCCCTGCCCCTCCCCCAACACCAAACAGAAAGTGAGTGGTAACCAGCCAAGGCTGTTTATCATCCCTGTCTGAGGGGGCAATCCAGGAGGATACCACCTGCTCCATACATGCACTTATGCAAACTTGCTCTTTTTGATAGAAAACTGTTAATATTTTTTAGTAACAAGTATAACAGTCTCTATGCTTCTTGGTGTGAAACTCTCACTGTTAAAAGCGCCTGCTTTCCTCTCCTTCAAGCTATACTGTGTAAGACAAAAATGCTCCAGCCTTCTTTCCTACTCCTGGGGGAAGTCACTCCCTAACACAGAGTAGCGGTAACCTTACGCTTTCTGTTCATATTAGCTGTGCTGTGATGAAGATTTTCTGCCAAACTTATACTGAATCTGAATTTTCTCATAATAGAGATTAACAATTTTAAAGAGCACATTTAATTATATCTTTAACATCAGCAAAGCATATATATTATTTGAATAGATATATTTGACTTTGTAATTATAAATGGTTATTTTCATTCAAAAAATTAATCATGAAATGTTTATAATTGTAGGCAATTATAGACTTTGTGTATGACTGTATATATTACATGTATGTGTTTTATGATCATTACACACCACAACAGAAGAGAATAAACATGCTTTACATTGATAGGAAAGAAAATACATTCTTCTCAAGTGCACATGGAAAATTCTCTGGGAAAGAGGATATGTGAAAACATAAGTCAAGTATCAGTAAACTTTAAAAGATTGAAATCATGCAAAATGTCTTCCCCAAATATTTGGAATGAAGCTGAAAATCAAAAACCTCTGATGACAAATAATGTTGAATATCATTTCATGAATTTATTGGTCATTTGGATATTATTTGTCAAATGACTATATAAGAATGGAGATGGCAGTGGAGTGAATCAAAGCTACACCAACTGTCTCCCAGGACCAAACTGGAATTACAACTAAAATGAAGCCAACTCATCAGAAAAAAACCAACTGAACAGCAGCTGATAGAGAGCCAGTACAACCAGGGACAGAAAGAAGACACCAAATCAAGCCTAGTAGGAATTGCAGAAATGTGTGTGGGCAGGCTGCAAGCCCATAAACAGCAGCAAAAGCTGTATTAGTGCCGTGTGCTTCCTGCTGAGAAAGCAGGGGTTTTTAAAGCACCAAATCAGCTACAGCCACTCACCTTGGGCTCCAGCAGATGGAAGACAGACTGGACTAGAACTATGTGGAGAGAGTCCAGGGCTCCTGGCTCAGGAGAGAGCTGAGAGATGGACAGGAGGGCACCAGGAGTCTTCTACTGAATCACTCCCTCACAAGATAGTAGCCATTTTACTCATAGAGCCCCTTCCCCCACCAAAACACATAATAATTAAAATGCCAAAAATTAAAGTCAGAGATTCTAAAGTAGCAAGAGATAAGCAATACATTATCTACAAAGGAACCTCCATAAGGCTCTCAGCTAACTATTCAACAGGAATACTACAGGCCAGAAGGGAATGATGACATGAAGTAATCAAGATAATGAAAAACAAGGATCTGAATCCAAGACTACTTACCCAGCAAAACTATCATCCAAAAGAAAAGGTGAGCCCTGCCGGTTTGGCTCAGCAGTTGGAGCATTGGCCTGTGGACCAGAGAGTCCCAGGTTCAGTTCCTGTTAGGGGCACATACCAAAAAAAAAAAAGGGGGAGGGGGGACAAAGAGCTTCACAAACAAAAAAAGGCAAAGGGAATATGTTAGCACCAAATCAGCATTTCAAGTAATGTTAAAATGACTGGTGTAATAAACAGAAGAAATAGGAAGAGAAACATAACCATAATAACCAAAATGGCAATAAATAGGTACATATCAATAATAACCTTTAAAGTAAATGAATTAAATGCTCCTATCAAAAGACACAGAGTAGCTGAATGGATAAGAAAGCATGACTAATATATATGTTGTTTACAAGAGACCCACCTCACAACAAAAGTCTCACATAGGTTGAAAGTAAAGAGATGGAAAAACATTTTCCTAGTAAACAGAAAGAGAAAAAAAGCTGGGGTAGCAATGCTCATATCCAATAAAATAGAATTCAAAATGAAGGCCATAACTAGAGACAGAGAAGGCCACTACATAACAATGAAGGGATCTATCCAATAGCAGCATATAACCTTGGTAAACATAAATGCACCTAACATAGGAGCACCAAAATACATTTAAAAACTTCTGGAGGATTTCAAAGGAGAAATTGACAGCAATACAATCATAGCAGGGTACTTCAACACCCCACTGACATCACTAAAGAGATCCTATAGACAAAAAATTAACAAGGAAACAAAGACTCTAAATAATGTACTAGATCAAATATATTTAATAGATATCTACAGAGAATTACACCCCAAAACTATAAAATTCACATTCTTCTCCAGGACACATGGGACATACTCAAAAATATATTACATGTTAGGAAATAAACTAAGTCTCTACAAGTTCAAAAAGATTGAAATCACATCAAGCATCTTCTCAGATCAAAATGGCATAAAACTAGAAATCAATTACAGCAAAAACATTCAAACACATAGAAGCTAAATAGCATGTTATTGAACAATGAATGGGTTACCAAGGAGATCAAGGAAGAAATTTAAAACTTCCTGGAAACCAATGAAAGTGAACACACAACAATACAATATCTATAGGACACAAAGAAAGCAGTCTTGAGAGGGAACTTCATAGCACTACCGGCCTACCTCAAGAAACAAGAAAAATTTCTAGCCCTACAACTTAAAGATTTAGAAAGTGAACAAAACAAAAACTCAGAGCCAGTAGAAGAAAAGAAATAGTAAAGGACAGAGCAGAAATAAATGACATAGAAACTAAAAAACAATTCAAAAGACCAATGAAACAAAGAGCTGGTTCTTTGGAAGGATCAACAAGATTGATGGATCCTTACCCAGACTCACCAAGAAACAATAACAGAGAGAACCCAAATACACAGAATCAGAAATGTAAGAAGAGAAGTAACAACTAACACAACAGAAACACAAAGAATCATTAAAACATACTACAAACAATTATACGCCAACAAATTGGACAATGTAGGCAAAATGAACGAATTTGTAGAAACATACAGTCTCCCAAAACTGAACTGGGAAGAGATAGAAAACTTGAACAGACCAACACTAAGGGAATTGAAGATGTAATCAAGAATCTCTCAGCAAACAAAAGCCTAGGCCTGGATGGCTTCTCAGTGGAGTTTTACCAAACATTCAAAGAATAACTAACACCCATTCTCCTGAAACTATTCCAAAAAATCTAAGAAGAAAGAAGATTTCCAACCTCATATTATGAGGTCAGCATAGTCCTAATTCCAAAACCAGAAAAAGACAATACAAAGAAAGAAAACTACAAGCCAATATCCCTGATGAACATTGATGCCCAAATCCTTAACATAATATTAGCAAATTGGATCCAGCAATACATCAAAAAAATTATTCATCATGACCAAGCAGAATTCATCCCAGGGAGGCAAAGCTTGTACAATATTCTCAAATCAATAAATGTGATACACCACATAAACAAAATTAAAGATAAAAACCATATGATCATATCAATAGATTCTGAAAAAGCATTCAACAAAATCCAGCGCCCATTTCTGATAAAAATGCTCAGCCACATGGGAATAGAGGGATCATATCTCAACATAATAACGGCCATATATGAAAAACCTACAGCCATCATCATATTCAATGGGCAAAAACTAGAGGCATTTTCCTTAAGAACAGGAACAAGATAGGGATGCCCACTTTTGCCACGCCTATTTAACATAGTACTAGAAATCTTAGCCATAGCAATTATACAAGATGGAAAAATAAAAGGGATCCAAGTTGGAAAGAAAGGAATAAAACTGTCATTATTTGAGGATGACATGATATTGTACATAGAAAACTCTAAAAACTCCATCAAAAATCTACTATAGCTAATAAATGAATTTTGCAATGTAGCAGGATACAAAATTAACATCAAGAAATCAACAGCATTCTTATACACCAATGGTGAACTCACAGAAAGAGAAACTAAAAAAAAAAAAAATCCCATTTACCATTGCAGCATATAAACTAAGATACTTGGGAATAAACTTAACCAAAGAAGTAAATGACCTGTTCTCAGAAAAGTACAGAATATTGAAAAAAGAAATAGAGGAAGCTATAAAAAAGTGGAAGCTTATACTTTGTTCATGGATTGGAAGAATTAACATCATTAAAATGTCATACTACCCAAAGTAATCTATAGATTCAATGAAATCCCCATTAAAATACCAATGACAAATTTCATAGAACTAGACCAAGTACTCCAAAAGTTCATGTGGAACCAAAAAAGACTTTGAATAGCCACAGAAATCTTGAAAGAAGAACAAAGTAGGAGAGATCACAATACCGGTATCAGGTTATACCACAAAGCCATTGTAATCAAAACAGCCTGGTACTGGCACAAGAACAGGCATATAGATCAATCAGAGAACCCAGAAATTGACCCAAGTCATTATGCTTAATATTTGACAAAGGTGGCAAGAGCATACAGTGGAGTAAAGACAGCCTATTTAATAAATGGTGTTGAGAAAATTATACAGCTACATGCAAAAAAATGAAGCTAGACCACCTACTTACACCATACACAAGAATAAATTCAAAATGAATACAAGACTTAAATGTGACTTGTGAATTATAAAATCCTAGAAGAAAATGGAGGCAACAAAATTCAGACATCACACGCAGCAGAATTTTCACTGATATAATGCCTAAGGCAAGAGAAACAAAGGGAAAAAATTAATAAGTGGGACTACATCAAACTAAAAAGCTTCTGTGCAGCAAAAGAAACAAGCATCAAAATGGAAAGGGAACACACTATATGGGACAGCATAGTTTCCAACGATACATCAAATAAGGGGTTCATTTCCAAAATATATAGAGTACTCATACAGCTCAACAAAAGGAACACAACGAATCCAATTAAAAATTGGTCAGAGGAGCCCTGGCTGGTTTGGCTCAGCAGTTTGAGCATCCGCTTGTGGACCAGAGTCCCAGGTTTGGTTCCCACTAAGCGCACGTACCTCAGTTGCAGTTTGTCCCCTGCCCTGGTTGGGGTCGTGTGGGTGGCAATCACTCGATGTGTCTCTCTCACATTGATGTTTCTCTCTCTTTTTCTCCCTCTCTCCCTCCTGCTCTATCTGAGGATAGATGTCCTCAGATAATGATAAAAAAAAATTGGGGCAGGGGACCTAAACTGACACCTCTCCCAACAGGACATACAAATGGCCAAGAGACATATGAAGAAATGCTCAACATCATAACTCATCAGAGAGATGCAAATTAAAATGATTATGAGTTATCAAGTCACACCTGTCAGAATTGGTACCATCACCAAATCATCAAAGAACAAGTGCTGGTGAGGGTATGGAGAAAAGGGGACTCTAGTACACTGCTGGTGGGAATGCAGACTGGTGCGGCCACTATGGAAAACAATAGGGTATTTCCTCAAAAAATTAAAAATGAAACTGCCATTTTACACAGTGATCCCACTTCTAGGAATATACCCTAAGAAGCCTGAAACATCAATTCGAAAGAATATATGCACCCCATGCTCATAGCAGCACTATTTACGATAGCTAAGATCTGGAAACAGCCTAAGTGCTCAATAGATAAGTGGATAAAAAAAGTTGTGGTACATATACACAATGGAACACTCTGTAGCTGTAAGAAAGAAAGATCTCATATCCTTTGAGATGACATGGAGGGTCCTGGACAGTATTATGCTTAGCAAAATAAGCTAATCATAGAAAGACAAATATCACATGATCTCATTTACTTGTGTACTATAATGAACAATACAAGCTGATAAGCAAAACAGACTCAGACATAGAAGTAGGGTACAGACTGACAAACCTCAGAAGAAGGGGACAGGCGGGAGGGAAGAGATGAATCACAGAACTCATTGGTTCCGCATGCGTGTAGCACCAATGGACACAGAAAACAATGCTGGGTGGGGGGAGTTCAGGAGGAGGGTGTCCATGGGGGGGGAAGAAGTAACATCTGTAACAAAAATAAATTAATAAAAATTGCAAAAAAAAAACTCCTCTACATAAATATGTTGAGCTGCAGAGTGAAAGGAAAGAGCCATCTGCAACCCAAGTATGTACTCTATGTTTACCCTTTAAATTATCATGTTTTATCAGAAAAAAACACTACACAAAATGTTAGCCATTTTTTTTGGTGTGTTTCTATCTTTCACTTATGAATCTGTAAAAATTCCTTATACAAATTGTTTGTTGGGTATAATTGCAAATATCCCAGTGTGACTTTTCTTTTTTGTAGTCATGAGGTCTTTGGTAAGCTAAAGTTGTTCATTTCAATAAAGTCAAATTTATCAATCACTTTCTTTATTGTTACTGCTTTTTGTGTCCACTGAGAAATCTTTCTCTGTTTTAAGGATGTATTTTTTTTTTACTGTTATCTTCTAGAATCTTTGATATTTTTACCTTTTACATGATCTATGAGCCATCTCAAATTGACTAATGTGTTGCAGGGGAAGTAGCGAAATAGTGTCAAATCTATCTATTCTATATGAATGAGCAAATGACTGCACAATTTATTTGAAAAGTGCGTTTTCCCACTGCAGTGTGGTACACATCTGTGATAACACTAGTGATCACTTACATGGGTCTCTGCTTCTGGATTTCTCACTCTGCTTTATTAGTATCTTTGTCATTGAACAAATGACATAATTTTCATTTACTTTACTTATGTCTTGATATCTAGTAGTTTAGGTGCTTCTCATACTTTCTTAAGCTTTAACCCCTAGGGATAAAATCCAGGGCTAACATCTGTTTCAGCTCCAGGCCCAGAAAAGCAGCAAAACCAGACAAGGGATGCCATGGCTGACCTCAGGACCAGCTGCACTGACTGACGAACCCCTTCCCTGGCCCCTCCTAATCTATGGAGACTCCGAAAAAACAGACCT
Organism: Molossus molossus; assembly: GCF_014108415.1. Lineage (NCBI taxonomy): Eukaryota > Metazoa > Chordata > Mammalia > Chiroptera > Molossidae > Molossus > Molossus molossus. The sequence goes on along the minus strand of NW_023425351.1, from coordinate 4,968,062 downwards.
GGAAAATGTGTGGTCTATCGATATCCTCCCCTGATATCCTTGCCCTTAAAAGCCCTTAGGATGGAGGCCCCAGCATGGCTCGTCTCTGGCTCTATGAAGCAATCCACCCTCTTCCGCAGCCTCTTCCCCCAGGTGTGTTTCCCTTGTCTCTTTCTTTCTCCCAAGCTTCAAGGGCCCTTCTTTTGCCTCCGTAACTTGTTTCCTGAGTCCATGCCTTCTACAGCTCATTTCTTCTACATCTGTGACTTTCTAAGTAAACTTTGTCTTATAGTTTCAGTCTTGGCTCTGAATTCTTTCTTAAGGAGGACTCAAGTGTCTGAACCCAGGTCTAACACCTGGTGCCGTTTTCGCCAACACTTTCACCCATCAGGATGGGCATTCTCAGGAACTGGACGCTGAGAACTCACTTCACAGTGAGCCGAGAAAGGGGAGCTTAAACAGGAACAATTGGCTGGTAGTTGGAGACTACTGTACCTTTCTCTAAAAGCAGATCGGGTTTTCAAAGGAATACAGCAGCAATTTTGAAGTATCTGGTCCTAAGATTGCAGTTCCATCCTGATTCTGCTGAGTCAGTCGATCAGGCAGGTTTGTATTCAATTTTTCATTTACTACCTGGTTTACTGAAGTCCATGGGAATGGACTTTGACCTGCGTGCTAACACCTGCTGTCTTCAGACGTAACACCTCACCTTTCTGACTTTGCTTTGTTGTGCTTCCTGTTTGCAGCCCCGTCCCCTGTGCTGGTAATCAGTGGTGTCTGCCTTTAGCTTCAGGCTGGCTGCTCATGGAGCCCAGGTGACTGGCAGCTTTCTGGAGACCGGAAGCCCTGGGGGCTCAGAAGACCATCTTTACTGCTCAGTGCCTCAAGGGGGAGCTGGAACTTGGCAGTACTGTAATTTCAAAATGGTGGAACTTTCTTCAAAAGACCTTTCATAATTTGGAAATATTTGTATTTAAATGAGACTGAAATATGACTCCTCACAGTGTGTGTGTGTGTGTGTGTGTGTGTGTGTGTGTTTTCCGCTAGAGTAAGGAGAGAGGACAATTCTCAAACCCCCTTGACTTCTTCTTTCTGTTATCAATAGAAGTAGATCTAGCAGATATTTTTGAAACCATGCACTATTTATAATTTAGAATATGTGTCTCATTATAAAATTATTGCATACTTGTACAGACATCTTGTATAATACAGAAAATTCAAACATTAAGTCAAACCTAAAGCAAAGTCCCAACACTCAGAACAGTCTTTCTAACTTTTGGTATGCTTTTATTCAGTATTCCCCAATTCAGAAATCAGTACTTTTAAAAAATTCTGTATCTTTAAGCTTCTCAGCCACTATATGGCACATGTGAAAACCAGGTGGAAATCAGTGTTCTATTGGTGTTGCTGTTTCAGGTGACCTCAGTAGAACCAAAAAACATGCGGTACTTCACAGAAAGTGTCATTGTGGTACTTCACAGAAAGCGTCATACTTGAAGAATAAAATTCTAATTTTTGTAAGTTAATTAAACAGATTGATAGAGTGTTTATGTATTTTATTTGTACTATTGTTTTGGTGCCTTCTATTAATCTTTTTTAATTAAAATGTCTAAATATACAATACCAAATGCTATCTTTTAATGTCACTAACATCAAGAAATGGGTGAGCATTTATTTAATTCAAACAGGTTGGGAAATTGGGAAGGCCTTTGGCCAAACTGTCAGATTAGTGAGTTATGCATTTAATTTACTTCTATCAAGCTTCCCCAGATTCTCTGTTAAAAGTCCAACCTACTAACCCTTCTCAGACTTCCTTAATCTCTTTCACATGTGTATGTGTGTGCATGCACAAACATCTACATACACATACATACACAGATATAAATATAGATATAGATTGAAGCATGTGTGTGTGTTCATTTTTCTCTAGAATTCTAGCCTAAAGGAAACCCAACACATCGATTTACACTTTGATGCTTGTACGCCCCTCAATTATAATCTCTCAAACTGAATTTGTAACCAACCCAACTCAATAACTTTATATCCTGTGGCTATAGTTTACTTTTAGTTAGTTAGTTAGTTAGTTAGTCAGTTAGTTTATTGAATGTACTGGGGTGACATTTGTTAATAAAATTATTTGGTAGTCTACAGATGGAGGCAATCAGCCTTCCTCTTAAGAAAGCAGCTGGAGAGTAGATATTGCAGTTTTACCTTCCTGCCTCCCTCCAGTATCTTGCTGTTGTTGCTTCCCACCGGCTGAAGCCAACCGAGTCAGAGGAGGAAGAAACCACTGTTTCAGTCCCTACAGGTCAGCACAGGGTGTGTGCGAAAGGGCAGGGAGTAGATCCCAGGAGCAAACAGGAATTATCCCACAGACCTCATTCTAACCTCCTTTCACTATTTCCCTCTACTCACCTCCAATCTAAACAAACAAGACAAAACAAAACAAAATGCTGGTTTTATCCGACTGTCAGATTGATACGTATAAATGCCATTATTGCTTTGACTAAAGAGTTCCAATGTGTCTCCAGGGCTTTCCAGATAAGAAGGAAACTGTAGGAGAACACACAGGTCATTCAAAACTTGCCTCTATTTTCTTCTCACTTTATCCCATGCCCACCTTGACCCCTCTAATCTGTACACGTCTAATGTCCCAGCAGTGACACACATCCTCAACGTGAGACATTCCCCACGGCATCTCCGGAAGCCTCCCCTGGCATGCTGTCTTTCTACTTCTTCTTCTTATTATTATTTTTTTTAATCCTCACTCGAGGACATTTTTCCATTTTTTATTCAGATAGAGAGGGAGGGAGAGAGAGAGAGAGAAACATCGACATGAAAGGGACACATCGAGTGGCTGCCACCCGCCCAACCCAACCAGGGCCGGGGACAAACTGCAACCAAAGTACATGCCCTTAGCGGGAACCGAACCCGGGTCTCTCTGGACTGCAGGCTGACGCTCTAACCGCTGAGCCAAACCGGCCAGGGCCTTTCTACTTCTTTAGGTAATTCCCACCTGTACGCCAGAACTCTGTTCTCTCCTCGGGGAAACTTTTATTGGCTCTCTGGAAAGCTTTTCCTGCCTGACCTATCCCAGAATTCTTTAACACAAAACTGTATAAGAAATTTGTAATTTGTTATTTGTCTGGTTCCTTTGCTAAAATTTTGAGACTGTTGAAGGTGAAGCTTTGCTTTAAAACTCTGATAATAGAGTCAGGTACATAAAGAAGTGTTTAAAACTATTTAAATATTTATTATGTAACATTTAAGGTCCCTTAATGAACACTAAAGTAACCACCATCCAAGTTAACAAATAAACAACAATAAACCCAATTGTATTCCTTTTTCTTACCACCAAGGTAACTACTATATAGAAGTTACAACTTTTTTTTCTAACATTTATTTATATTTCAAGTAAGAATGGTATATAACCCTAAATAATACATCATTTTTGAACATTTAAAAATGTTATTAAGTGATATTACACTGTATGTTAATAATAATAGTAATATTTTGATTGGGTATATGAATAAATCAAACAATCTACCTTAACTACCAACCCCAAAATTCGAGGCAGCAGACTCTATGACTACCAATAACCCATACATTGACCCTTCTCTGGAATATGGTGCGACTTATGTGTATAATAAGGTAGCAATCTTATGTATTTGCATTGTATGGCAAAGGTAAAGGGATCTTTCACATTTAATTAAGGTCCCTCCCTAATCAGTTGACTTTTAGTAAATCAAAAAGGATGTTATCCTCTGGAGCTGACGCAATCATCTGAGCCCCGTAAAGGTGACCTGGGGGTTCCAGGGTGGCTGCAGTGTGTCTGGAAGCTGTGTCCAGCTCACTCCCAGCATCAAACCAGACTTGCAGCTAAATTACAGAGCACTCAGCCTGAAAAACAAACTGAAGTGTGGCTGATCTGAAATAGTATAGGAGAACAGAAGAAGCATGTGGAGACCATAGGAGGAGTGGAGACATGGAAAGGGAGAGTCCCCTCACCCCGGTGCAGCTGCTGAGGAGGTGGAGGGATGTGGCAGCTGCAAAACTCTCTACACCTGGGAGCCGGTCTCAACCCCATGCAGGGACCCCCAACCAAGAGCACCGTGTCCTTCTTTAATATTTGATGAGCTATGTTTGGCCCTGTGTGGATTCAGCTTATAAATTTCCACAAAATGGTCTGCTGAGATTTGACTGGGATGGCATTGAATATATAAATCAAGTTGAGAAGTGATATCTTATTTTGAAGTCTTACAATTCATAATCATGATATACTTAGTTTTTATTTCAGATTTCTTAAATTTATTCTAGTAATTAATGTTTTATAATTTTTCTCATAGAGGTACAGGTTTTATTGCATTTTTTAGTTATCAAAAATTTTAATATTATTGCAAATTGTATCATTTAAAATTTTTTTCTGCACTTTGCTCTCAAGATTAGGCTGGCTTCAAAAAATTAGTTGAAAAGTATTTATTCCTCCATCCTCTGGCAGATCTTGAGTAAGATTAATTTCAATTCGTCCTTAAATGTTTTAAATAATTCTCTGGTAAAGCTATCTGGGCTTGAAGTTTTCATTTCCTTCATTTGTCTCTTGTCTTGAATTCAACACCTTTAATAGAATTGCCCTCTATATCGGTTTAGTGTTTTATGATGAATCATCGATTGAAGCTAAAATTTCAAATGCAGTAAGTCCTCACAATGTCATCAATATGTTCTGTAACTTTAAATTAAACAACATATAATGATACCAATTTTACCATATGCTAATTGGTATAAACAAAAGTTCCTATGGCATTTTACCAACCTTAAAAAAAAAGAACATTGAAGGAACGAACGTTATTCACAGATCTGTTGTATATTGACATAGAGCTATTCATGATAACATCTTTTTGTTTGTCAACTGACTGTGGGATCTAAAGCAGGGATTTTCAACCTTTTTCATCTCATGGCACACATAAACTAATTACTAAAATTCACTGGCACACCAAAAAATGTATCTTTTGCCAATCTGACAAAAAAAAAAATAGATATAATTTTGGTTCATTCACACCAGATGGCTATTGTTATATTGGCCGTTGTTATTTTTTTTTTTATTTGATAATCTAAGGGGAAAGAAGCCAGTGCTGTGAACAAAATAGTCAGGTATTGCATGTTTTAAAAATTCTTGCAGCACACCGTTTGAAAATCACTGATCTAAAGTGATGTCCTCTATTTCATTCCTGATATTGTTAATTTGTGCCTCTTCTATTTTTTCTTATTTAAGTCTTGCTAGGGGCTACCATACAACTGATTTTTAAAAAACAAAATGCTTTGGCCATTATAAAGAGCAACTTTTGGCTTGTCGAGTTTTTATATTCTATTTCATTGATTGCAGGAATTTTTATTATTGTTGTTGTGTTTAATTTTTTTCCTTCTGCTATATTTGGCTTATTTTCTGTTCTTTTTCTAGTTTTGTGAGATACGTGCTTACATATTTATTTTCATCTTTCTTCTATTCTAAAATAGCATTTAAGTTTATAAATTTCCTCCTAAGCTATCTTTTCAATATAGTTCTCAAGTTCTGTCTCATATTTTCATTTTTACTCAGTTCAAAATGTTTTTCTTTGATTTCCTTATTTTATCCATGAGTTATTTAGAAATGTTGCTTAATCTCTAAGCAATGGGAATATTTTACATATTTTAAATTAAATTTTTCTTTAAATTCACTGATGTCAAAGTACATATTTTCTATGATTGCAATGTTTTAAAATTTGATGAAACTGTGCTAGGATAGAAAATATGGTCATTTTTCAAAAATGTTTCATGTGCATTTATAAAAAACATTTATTCTATAGTTGTGTGCAATGTTCCATAAATGTTAATTAGGTAAACTTTATTACTTGTGTTGATAAAATCTTTTATATTCTCATTCATTTTTGTCTTAGGCACTGAGTAGTATGTTAAAATTTCCAACTATATACATGTGGCTACTTCTGTTTCTTTTTTTATTTCAGTTTATAAATTTTATAGGTGTACCCAAATTTATTATTGTATTTCCTGTTAAATTGGTCTTTTATTCAGCATAAAATCTACTCTGTTAGATATTAGTATAACAAAAATTGCTTTCATTTGTAGGCTTGAACTTCTGATATTTATGTATCTTTATGTTTATCTCTTTAAACAAAATATAACTGTTTAAATTGTGTTTTGTTTTTAATTCAGTCTGGCAATATCTCATTTTAATCAGAAAATTTGGTCAATATATATTACATGTAGTCATTGATGCATTTGAGTTTAAATACATGATACCATTTATTCTATTTCTCATATCTGTTCTTTGTTCCTTTTGCTTAATTTGCCTCCTTTGGATTAATCCAATAATTTTTATCATTCCATTTTTTCTTGTATTACCTTCATAAAAATTTTTTTCTTTTAGTGGTTACCCTAGAAATAACATGCAACCTTAACAAATAAGTTTCTCCCTTACATTTGTAGTTTTAATATTTCCTGAACAAATCAAGTGCCTTAAAGCACTTTAATTACATATAACTTTCTAATTTTTTTATTGTATTATGTATTTTAAATATATTGTTATTATAAGAAGAAATAATAAATTTAAATTTAGTTAAAATAGTTTTTAATGTGTTCTTTGTTGCTTCCTACATTTCTGTGTCTCAATGTTGGATTCTTGACCTTCTGCCTAAAGAAAAAAAAGTTTTGCAGTCCTACTGACTATTATGTGTCTGAGAATGTTTCTATTTTTACCTTCCCTTTTAAAGGATAATTTTCCTGTAAACAGAATTCAATCTTTCAGTAATTTTCTTCCAGCACTTCCAAAATACTTCTCTGTTGTTTTTCACTTTCATCATTCCCATGATTATTTCCTCAAAGACATTCTATCTTTAGCCAAGGATATTTTAAAAGTATCCCTTTGGCTTTGGTTTTCAGCAATTATTGTACAATGTACGTGAGTATAGCTTTATTTCTATTGGCCTGTATGTTTCAGAGACTTTTCCTGACTCTGTGGCTTGAGGTCTTTTGTTTTGATAAAACATGTGTGTTTAAAATCTCTTAGATTTAATAAATAAATTTGGCAAAGTAGCAGGATACAAAATTAACATCCAGATGGCATTCTTATACACCAATAATGAGCACTCAGAAAGGGAAACTAAAAAAAAAAAAACAATCCCATGTACCATTGCAACAACAACAAAAATAAGATACCTAGGAAGAAACTTAACCAAGGAAGTAAAAGACATGTTCTCTGAAAACTACAGGACATTGAAAAAAGAAATAGAGGAAGATATAAAAAAGTGGAAACATATTATGTTCATGCAGTAGAAGAATCGAAATAATTAACATGTCCATACTACCCAAAGCAATCAATGGCATATTTCACAGATCTAGAACAAATCCAAAAGTTTGGTTCCATATGAACCAAACAAGACCCCGAATAGCCACAGTAATCTTGAAAAAGAAGAACGAAGTTGGAAGGATCACAGTTAGGATATCAAGTTATACTACAAAGCCATCATAATTAAAACAGCCTGGTACTGGCACAAGAACAGGCATATATATCAATAGAACAGAACAGGGAACCCAGAAATCGACTCAAGATATTATGCTCAATTAATATTCGACAAAGGAGGCACCTGTAGACAGTCTCTTCAATAAATGGTGTTGGGAAAATTAGACAAGTACATGCAAAAAAAAACACATACTGAAACTAGATCACCAACTTACAACACACACAAGAATAAACTCACAATGGATAAAAGACTTAAATGTAATTTGTAATCCTCAAACCATAAAAGTCCTAGAAAAAATGTAGGCAGAAAAAACTCAGACATCATACATAGCAGAATTTTCACTGATACATCACCTAGGGCAAGAAACAAAGAGAAAAATAATAATAAATGGGACATATCAAACTAAAAAGCTTCTGCATAGCAAAAGAAACAAGCATCAAAATGAAAGGAAACCCACTGTATGGGAGAATATATATGCCAATGATACATCAGATAAGAGATTAATATCCAAAACATATAGAGTACTCATACAACTCAACAAAAGAAAAACAGTTCAATTAAAAAATGGGCAGAGGACCTGAATAGACACTTTTCCAAACAGGACATACAAATGGCCAAGAGACATAATCATCAGAGAGATGCAAATTACATCAGAGAGATGCAAATTAAAACAATTATGAGATATCACCTCACATCTCCCAGAATGGCCGCCATCAACAAATCCTCAAACAACAAGTGCTGATGAGAATGTGGAGAAATGGGGATTCTAGCACACTGCTGGTGGGAATGCAGACTGGTGCAGCCACTATGGGAAACAATATGGTGCTTCCTCATTAAATTAAAAATAAAACTGCCATTTGACCCAGTGATCCCACTTCTAGAAGTATATCCTAAGAAGCCTGAAACACCAATCAGAAAGAATATGTGTACCCCTATGTTTCATAGAAGCACTATTTACAAAAGCTAAGATCTGGAAACAACCCAAGTGTCCATTAGTAGATGAATGGATTAAAAAACCTGTGGTGAATACTATGTAGCTATAAGAAAGAAAGATCAGTTACTCTTTGAGATAGCATGGAAGGACCTGGAGAGTATTGTGCTGAGTGAAATAAGCCAGTCAAAGAAAGACAAGTACCACCTGATCTCATTTATGTATTATCATGAACAAAATAAGCTGTCAATCAAAATAGATCCAGAGACATAGAAGTAGGGAACAAACTGACGAACCTCAGAGGGATGGGGGGTGGGGGGGTTTGAAGAGACAAACCAAAGTACTTATATGCATATATGCACAACCAATGGACATAGACGTTAGCTTTGGAAAATTACGATGGGGTGGGAGTAGGGAGGAGGAGGTCAATGGGAGAAAAAATGGGGGACATCTGTTATACTTTCAACAATAAAAAAACTAATAATAAATAAAATCTCTTTAATTATTGCTCCTGACCCATTTTTTTATCATCTCTGTTTCAGATTTCAATTACAGGAAGATATTTTTGTCATGTCCCTGCCTTTTATTATCTTTCCCATATTTTTCATATTTTTTCCCAATGTGCTACTCTCTGGGTAATTATTAATGACCTATCTTATACACAAATTCTCTCTTCTGCTATATTCTAATTTATTACTTAGCTAATCTACTTAATGTCTAAATTTAACAATGTTTTTACATTCTAAGAAAAACATAAAAATTTACTCTGATAAAAATTACTATTTTTCATATATTCCCTTAAATACATTAATTCTTGTTACTTAAAAGTCTATGATTTTCAACTTCAAAATCTTAAATAAACATGGCACTTTTAGTTTTCTGTTTTTTCTCTTGGTTTCCTGGCCTGCTTGGACATCTTTTATCAAATGCCAGGCACTGTGAATGAAAAAAAGTAGAGTGTTTGGATCATTTAAAATTTTTCCAGATAGAGTTTAATTTGTTTTTCTGAGGCAGACACAATGCAGCACATCACCTTGGCCCTGTCTAGAATGGTCCAATGCCCGGAGGGCGTAGCTCTTCAAAGGCACAAAATTAAAACCAGGAGAATTTATCAGGACTTATTTTTCTGTGATGGTCTCTAAACTCTTTCTTTGTTTTTCTGGTATGTTGAAATTACCACAATCTCTGATGAGCTTTTTGAGTCTCAGCAGCTGCTTCCTCCTGGTTGTAGGCAGCCTCTCCATGTGCAACAGGTTCTAATTAAGCAAGTGCCTGCACTGAAATGTGTGGCGAACTTCACCCCGCTAATCCTCAGCTGCCTGCTGTTAGGGATCTTGACCTTCCAACCCTGGTTGTCTTGGTGTCTTAAACTTCATTCTTTGTCTTCCCAGCACAGTGCGACTGTCATGAAATCTAGGCCACGGCCTTCTCTTCAGCCTCTATGTTCTGCATATTGAGTTAGCTAATGGCCCGTGATGAAAAGTTGCACAGAAGGTATGAGTCAGCTCAATAAGCTTCCTTTCTTTTCTAGATTTTAGCTTCATAAATCCCCATTGCCTTGATTGCCAACTTACACTTTCATAGAATTGCTTTTTGTATTTTATCCATTTTTTTTTTTTAACCTGAATGGTTTGTATGCTACCAGATAGATCAGCATAAATCCCCCTGTGGTTGTCTTTTCACCTAAGAGTAAGTTACAAAGTAAAAAAGTTACAAAGTGATCTTATTGCTAATAGTGGAAAGCCAAGTGTAATCTTCAAATTTTCACTACCCCAGAAATGAATGCCTTATTTTAAATTCTCCCACATACCTCTGATTGTAACATTATGCTTATATTTACTACTGAAAATGTTGCTCCCTTGCTACATCACAAGATAACCTTAAAAATAAAGGACACTCCTTAGCCAAAGTATGACTACTTACACCTTTGGAAGACTATTGAACACCAGTCCTTTAATGTATTAAGAGAAAAAAAAAATCATTCTGCCAGATCTTTGAATAAAAGCAAATAAATGAAATAGTGACTGATTCATTACCATAAGAAAAAATCTCTCCTAAAATGAAACATAGTCAGAAGGTCACATCACATTATGCAGCAGACAGCAAGAAGCTAGGAGTGCTCCTGGGCAAGTGGAGTGAGCACACGGAGACCAGAGGATCAAGCCAGGCCAAACGTGTAGGCAGCCTGCAGCCAGTTTGCAGCAGGACCTTATCTGCCCCGACCAAGAACATTTGAGAACAAATGGCTAATACTTCTCCTCTCTGACCGAATAATACATAGTTTAAATTATCCTGGAGCTGCTAAGGCAGGAGGGAGGAAGAGGGAAAAAAGGAAGTGAGAGTTTTATCTCATCCACGACCCAAAGAAGTCAGCCGTGTGGGGGAAGAGGGAAAAAGGGGGTTTTATCTCATCCACTGAACAAAGAAGTCAGCGGGCTTGGGACTTGCCAAGATAAAATCACCAGATGCTGTCATAAATTCTGGGAAAAGCCACAGAAAGTATAAGGAGGACCTTGAAATCTAGTCTGTGCCCAAGATATCTGGCAGAGGAACCTTGAAACTGGTAACAGAAAAGTGTAAAATTCCAACCCTCTACCAGGAAGTGTGCTCACATTAGCTGGGTGCCTCTGCTTTATGTATTTTGATAAATTTGCTTGCTTTGCTTCCTTAATAAATGTGTTTGCTTTACTACAATGCTGCTGTCCGGTGTCACTCTAAAATCTGTTCTGTGAGACCGACAAGAACCGAGGAGGGGACAACCCTCTGCCTTCCAATCAGGGGGCTGTCTGATAACATCTTTTGTGGTGTTTCCGGTGTCCTGGAACAATTACATAAAACATAGTACCACAAATCCCTCAATTATATCACATTTGAGAAGTACTTTAAATATTGAGATTTTCTTGCAAAATTTGATAGCTTGGAAAAAAAACACACAACTAGGAACTCAGCAATGACATTAACTAAAAGGTTTACTCTTCACTTTCTTTCATGAACATACTTAAAGCATAAATACAAATTCAGTGGGTCCTCAGAACACATTAAATCCTTGTGTCTTCATCTCTCCAACACAAGTTCTCTTCAATCCCAGGAGTCTCCGATCTTCCATTCCTACTTCTTCGCTCTCTCAACTTACTACTTAGGTGATCCATTGTCTGTTATGACAGTTTAGCCTTCCAAATGCTGTCAAGAGAAACCAGGCCACATAGCACTTAACAGATCAAACTGTGTGAATCCTGAGTCTGCCCCATTCTAGTTATATGAACGTGAGAAAAGTACATTACAGTAATGAGCCTCAGTTTCCTCATCTGTAGAATGAAAATAATAGTATCTATCAAAAAGGTGGTAGCAAGGAATGGAGCTAAAGTATATAAAGCCACTGTATATAATGAGGCCTGTAATTAACACCATAAATGATCATTATTTTAATATGGTTTTGTAACAAATATATTTAGACACAAATTAATAAATATAGTTTCTACCAAGTGAAGAGGTGGATTATTCACTAATAGTTAATTCTAATAGAGATTATAATTTTGTTATACCCCTCTAATGAAAAGATTTTATAATATTTGGCAATATTAACAATTTGATAAATTAATAAGATCTTGTTATTTATCATCTATGTATCTCAGTAGACAGTGATGGAAGTATCCATGATGGTGCTCCCCAAGTATCCAACCCCCGAGAGACACTCGTTAAAATGCAGATCTTCGGGTCCCCCCTGAGAAGTGTTAAATCAGAATCTCTGGGGAAGAGGCTGGGCAGTTTCATGTCCACAGGTACTCCAGGAAAATATTTACACATTACACTTTGATGAGACAGGCCAGTGAGCCAGGACCAGTGGAATGGGGAAACAGACAGCTGAACAAACTGACAGAGCAATTTTCAGCAGACACAGAAGGTCCCCTCCCTGGAGATGACATCTAGGCATCAGGTGTATTTCAGCTCCAGGCCCAGAAAAAAGCAAAACCAGGTAGACAACACCAGGACCAGCTGCACTGACTAATGACCCCCTGCCCTGACACTGACCAGTCAGTGAGGACCAGGACCCTGAAGGACACACCTAGAAAACTGATGAATAGTCTGTTGAAACCCTCCCCTGAGACCTCCGCTAAGATTCCCACCTGCAAGAGAGAAATAGGAGCCAAGACAGGACCCAGGGTGCTCTCCCTCCCAGGAGCACACTCCCTCCTTCTCTTCCCCCACAGACTCCAGGGGACCCCACGAGGCTTGCCACCAGGGCAGCAATGGGCAGCAGCAGTTCATACAGGCAAACCCCTGAGCCCGTCCCCAAGGCCCCCTTTCTCTGACTTCTCAGGAGCCACAGCAGCCCAGCCTCGGCTCATTCCCCAGCCTCCTTGTCGCACTGTCCCCAGCTTAGTAAGTGTCCTCTAAAACTCACCTGGACTTGTGTTGTGAAACTTTTCCTGCATGAAGGCAAGAACACACACACTACTGGCTGGCCCCAGGCAGACCCGCTCAGGGCCAGGTACCCCTTCCGGTAACACTGGGAACCACTGCTTTATTGTTAAATAAAGAGTAAACCCCGTGGCCCTTACTTTCTTACATTCTTACTGATATAATAAAGTATGTGTGTTCAGGCATTTAGTTATTGGAAGGAAACTAGACAGGAAAAGTAGTAGTGTAAAATCATGATCTCAAGTCTACAATTAGGACTCACTTGCCTCTAATATGATAAGATATTCAGCCCTGGCCAGTTTGGCTCAGCGGTTAGAGCATCAGCCTACAGTCCAGAGAGACCCGGGTTCAGTTCCTGCTAAGGGCACGTACCTTGGTTGCAGTTTGAACACGGCCCTGGTTGGTCGTGTGGGTGGCAGCCACTCGATGTGTTCCTTTCATGTTGATGATTCTCTCCTCTCTCTCTTCCTCTCTCTCCCTCCCACTCTGTCTGAACAAAAAAATGGAAAAATGTCCTCGGGTGAGGATTAAAAAAAGAAATTCAGCTAAATTAATGCTGCCAACTGGATTATGGAACGATTTTGACAAGAAGACAAATGCACCCACATGGTCTAACAACAATGAATACTTTAAACTTAGTACTTTAACTCTGTGGATAAATCTAAATGCAATATTTTAAACATTGAGCACTATTAAAGGTCCAAGCTTCCTGTCATCATCTCTCATAGCATTGTACTCCTTTTCATTTTAGCACTTACTGCATTTTTATTACATATGTTTTACAGTTGAGTTTTGTTTACTGATTGTCCTACAAGGTTACATTCTCAGCTATATCATAGCAGAATCATGGACATTGGTCTGGATCCCAACCCTGCAAAACTGTTAAGCAGACAACAGATAATAAATATCTATAGAGAGAACGTTCTAAATATTAAAAAATTTTATCAGAGTTTAACCATAAAGTTATCATTTTTCCTCTAAATACATGATATTAACATTTTCACAGTCTCGCAAATAAGGATGCATGGGCTTTGGAATCACGAGTTTTAACTCCATTTCTAAGCTTTTATTATAGGGCCCATAGACAAATTATTTAACTACTTCTCTGTTTCTGCATCTTAGGAAGTTCTTCTAAACAAATATAATATAAATGACAATTATATAAATAAGAATATCTCCCAAATTCAGAAGGTAGCAAAAATATAGGCAACGGAATGAAGTAGCAGAATTTTGGGAGTTATGAGACCTCTAGCAAGGTTTCATTTTAGCCCACTGGTCTTTAATCTCAAAGTGACTTCTCATGGTAGACTTTAACACAACTAGCTCATAATCTTAGAAATCCCACAAATAAGTACTCACAGAGTGTTCAAATTCTTGAGTTTCTTGAAGACATTCCTAGGAATTTCCCTTATTCTGTTAAACCTCTGGTCTCTGGGAACATAAAAAAGGGGAAGAAAGATTATATGTTGACTCCAGTCCTTTCATTATTTCCAAAATTCAGAAATGAATTCTCCTTTTATAATCAAACATATAGGACTAAAGGACCAACCCTAATTAAGACACAATTAGGCACATTATGCACTAATTATTAGGTGGGTACATTGTTTACAGCGTATCATTCGTATGGGAACCTACGCTAGTCAAGAACAGACAGCACTTCAAACTCATAAAGCTACATTATTTGCTTTCAGTTGTAGTGTATGACACCAAAACAAATTCTATGTATGGCCATATGTCAATTAAGTATATTTAGTTTAGAAAATACTGATATATCAGGTGTCACCTGTCAACTCAACATAACAAAGCTATTAATTAGTTAAGTTTTCTTTATAGTCGAGGAGTACAACAGCTTTCTTATAAAGTGTTAAAGCAAGTCAACAAAACAATTAGTTTGAGAGAGATGTTTCCACAACCAACATCATTTTCCATTAGTTAATATATTACTTGTAAGTCATTGAATGTCAACTTCATGCCACATGCCATGTTAAGTAATAGGGACACAAAGATAGGAAAGATGGGGCTCCTGCTGCTGAGCAGGGATAGTTCAGTTGTAGGTGAGAAGCAAATGATTACAGCCCTAGTATATAAAGTATTCGTGGTACATAAGAAACAAACAAAATTCTTTGCACAGATAGTGATGTAAGTATCGGTCTGCCTAGACTCCCTCTATCAATAGGAAACCAACCTGTTTCACACCTTGTGATTTTGGTACACATCAATCATGTGCCTTTCCTGCTCCCAACAGAGTGACCAAGGTTAGCCAACTGAAGGCATCTCCCCAGACATACTGTTCCTTCCGTGGGGAACACATAAATCAAGCAAAGCCAACTGGGGACCTCAGTGAGCATCAATGTGGCTGATGAATAAAATAGTTATGTTCTTTATCTGGATTCAGAGTTTATGGAAAAATGAGCATGTAGGGCTACTACTGCCCAGCATGCTCAGACTAGAAAGAGCTAGCCTGAGAATAAGTCAAAAACTAATACAGCCAAAACATGGGAAAATAAGTAAAGCCCTGGATCCAGCTATGCCTGAGACCAAACTTACCCTTTGACTTGTCAGATACCTTAGGAAATAAATTGTCATTTTGCTTAGCTTATGTGAGCTCAGTTTCCATCATTAATATAGGGAGCATAGAGGAAAGATTAAATAATTTGTCCAGAAATGTGAAACCCAAGGAGAATCATATCAGGAAAATTCTACAGGGCCAGAAAAAAAAAAAGCAAAACAAAACCATCTCTACTTTCCCTCAATTTCTCAAATTAAAAATTACTTGATTCACAAATCTTTATAAGATTACCTTAAAATCTTATCTACTTTTTATGCTTCTATTGAATTGACTTTGGGAAAATATGCACAATTTCATGGGAGCTGTTATTTTTAATTAAAATCATTCCATTAAAATTACTTATTATGAATATACCTCTTTGTTAGATAGAGTGCACTGCTTAAACACCATTGTTATTGCCGTGTCTAGACTATAGTTTGAAATAAAACTTGATTAATTCTGAGAGATTCTCCCTATAAACATACAAGATATAAAGTTATATAAGCCCTTTGAAAAAATAATAGTGAGTTGTAGCCTTCATCCCAGAGGAATTGCTGTGCACGTCTGAACTCAAAGTTTTGGAATGATTGAACTGGGCAAAAGAACCTTTGGGCTGGACCAAAGCAACACTGTATTCCGAACAACTGGTTGCAAAGTAACAGGAAAACAGACGTCTGACTACCGACTGGAAACCAAAGACATTCGTTAGAATTGACACCACCATGTATCTAAAGAATAACTAAGCTTATTTGCACCTATAGAAATTGTTTGCTTGGCTTATTAACACCAATAGAAATTTCTTCACATAGTCATGTAAATATTCCCTCTTTTTCTCATAAATGTTCCTGGCCTTCACCCTGTAATCAGAACACTATTTGAGTTTCTGCCTGAATCAATACTTTCCAGAATTGCAATTCTTTTTATCTCAAATAAATACTTGTTGCCTCTCACTTTGGCCTTTTGTTTTTAGGTTAACAACCCAAATATCTTAGAACCATTGGTTTCCCTTAAAAACAGAATTTAAGTTAGAAGGCTTTCCTCTCTCATTAAACCATAAATCCTAATAATCCTCCCAAACTGAGATTCCAATACAATAAGAGAGGAAAATATAAAAAGATAAATCCTTTTTCTTCTTTGAAGCTTTAAGAGTTTTGATAATTTCAGGAAAAAAATTAAAAATAAAGGGGAAAACAATAACAACCTGTAGCTTTGTCCCCTCTTCCAGGATGTAATCACTATGAGCTCGATACCTTTCTTCCGACATACAAACATTTGTATTTGAATAAACATAAGGTAAAATGTCTCCTCGGCTGGGAGACCTGAGTAATATTGGCTGCAAAGCTGCCCCCCCACACACACACTTGGAGTGTGGGCTCACATCCCCTGAACAGCAGAGACTGGAAGGAGAGCCCACACAGCATCGGACAGAGGGGACAGGGGAACCTGGTCTGCCTGGGAGGTTGGGTAGGTACCTTCCCAGTGAAAGAGTGTGCCTGACGCCAGCAGCCCCAGCGGGAGAGGTTCACCCTGGGCTCTGAGCAAGGGAAAGGCTGCACCATGATGTGTGGCATCAGCATAGAAAGGGGCCCAAGGGCTGCACCCACCAATGACTTAAAGGAACCCTCTGCTTTCCTGAAAGGCATTGCACAGAGCAGTAGATGGAGCCCAGGCTGTGTAGCACAGGAAAGGGGCAGAGGACTCTCCCACCTCCAGAGCAGGATTGGGACTCCCCACCCCACCTATGGAGCACATGAACTGCTCCCTCCTGCGGTGCTGGCAGCAGGGCAAGTCGGGGATTTGGGGTCCACACTGAGGAGAACTGGTAGCGTGAGCAGAGTTGTGACTCTTCACTGAGATCAGCTGTCAGAATGGCCGCCATCAACAAATCAACAAACTAGTACTGGCGAGGGTTTGGAGAAAGGGGACTCTAGTAAACGGCTGGTGGGAATGCAGACTGGTGCAGCCACTATGGGAAAGAGTGTGGAGTTTCCTCAAAAAATTAAAAATGGAACTGCCATTTGACCCAGTGATCCCATTTCTAGGAATATACCCTAAGAAGCCTGAAACACCAATTGGAAAGAATATATGTACCCTTATGTTCATAGCAGCACTATTTACAATAGCTAAGATCTGGAAACAGCCCAAGTGTCCATCAATAGATGAGTAGATAAGACACAATGGAGTACTATGCAGCTGTAAGAAAGAAAGATTTCTTATCCTTTGAGAGTACATGGAGGGACCTGGAGAGTATTATGTTAAGTGAAATAAGCCAGTCAGAGAAAGTTAAGTATCACATGATCTCATTTATTTGTGGAATATAGTGAACAAAATAAGCTGATGAACAAAATAGGTGCAGAGACATGGAAGTAGGGAACAGACTGACAAACCTCAGAGGGAAGGGGAGTGTGGGGCAATAAAAGATAAACCAAAGAACTTATATGCATATATGCACAACCAATGGACACAGACAACCGTACGATGAAGATGGGGGAGCAGGATCCGTGAGGAGGGTGTCAGTGGGGGGAAAGCAAGAAACATCTTTAATAGTTTCAACAATAAAAATCAGTTTAAAAAAGAAAATAAAGAAACTGGTAGACCATTTGCCAAGTGCGTTGAACACTTTTACAGCCATTGCTACAAAATATGAGAGATCTCTTTGTCCCAAATCCTTGCTAACATTTGGTGGTATCTACCTTTTAAATTTTAGCTATACTAGTGGGTGTGTAGTATTGTAGTATTTCTTTTTTTTTTTTTTTTTTTTTCACTAAGTAGTAGTTTTTAATGGGAAAACAATCCATAATGCTCATACAGTAAATAAAATATGATGTAATGAAGATAACCTATTTGAAAACATGGCGGCAAGAGAAGGGGATTTTCACTTCTGTTTCGTGTATGGGGCAGGGTCGCAAACAGTGAAACACCAGTTGTGCTGAGGCAGTAGATCACTGGGTTTTTACTTTGCATTTCCATAATGATGAATGATGTCAAATACTTTTTTGTGTGCTTTTTAGCCATTACTATATATATTTTTGTGATGTGCTTATTCAATATTTTGCCCATTTTTTAATATTTTGTTTCTTTATTATTAAATTTTAGGAGTTGTTTATATATCCTGGATACTGGTCCTTTGACATTTTAGAGCTTTAATTTTTATGTTTAGGTCCAGGATATACATCAAATTAATTTTTTGTGAGGTAAGGGGCTGATGTGATTTTTTTTTCTTTTCTAGGTAGCTATGCAATTATTATAGCAGCATTTGTTTAAAAGACTATTATTTTCCTTTTGGATTCCTTTGGTAACATTATAAAAAATCAAATGACTATATAATTGGGGGTGAATTTCTGGGTTCTATTCAGTTCTGTTATCTAATTGTCAATCATTATGTCATTACCACACTGTCTTGATGATTTTAGCATTATAGTAAGTCATGAAGTCAGATAGTGTAAGTTCTTAACTTGGTTTTATTTTCAAAGTTGTTTTGGCTATTCTGTGTTATTTGGTTTTTCATGTAACTCTCAATGTAACTTGTCAATTTTTATAAAAATCTCTGCTGAGAGTTTGATAGGAATTGCTTTGTATCTATAGATTAATTTTGAAAGAACTGATATCTTAATAATATTGAATATTCTGATCTATGATACATCTCAATACTTATTTAGATTTAAATTTTTTTCTCAATAATGTTTTATACTTTTAAATGTAGAGATCTTAGAAGATTTTTGTTAGATTTATTGTTATATTTTATATTATAACATGTTATATTGTATTTAAATTATAACATGTTATATTATTAGAATTGTTCCATGATTTTGATGCTACATAAGGAATCAATTTTAAATCTTAATTTCCAATTTTTGTGACACTACTTCATTCTTAAAATTAATATTATATCTTGTGACTTTGCCAAATTCACTTTCTAGTTCTAGCATTTATTTTGTGATTCTTTAGGCTTTTGTATGTAAGTAGTCATGTCCTTAGCAAATATAGATAATTTTATCTATTCAAATTATTATATAAATTTTCTCCTTTATTCTGTTAATATGGTAAATTACCTTGATTGATTAGTCAATGTTAAACAACCTTGTTAAATCCTACTGATTGAGTATGTATTATCATTTTGATATATTATTCGATTCTATTTACTAATATTTTAAGGTACTTTTGCATCTATATTCATGAAGGTTATTTGGTTTTTACATTTCTTTTAAGGATTTTCTTCATCAGGTTTTAGAATTATGGTGATGCTGACCATACAAAATGAACTGGGCAGTGTTCTCTCATTCTTTGTTTTCTGAAAGTGTTTTGGTAAGGTTGTTGTGATTTCTCCCATAAACATATGATAGCAGTTGCAAGTGAAACCATCTGTGTCTGGAGTTTTCTTTCCAGAAAGCTTTTAAACTATGAATTTCATTTTTCTAGTAAACATGGGGCTATTTTCTTTCACATCCTAAATCCAATCTATCAGCAAATCCTATTAGCTTGACATTCAAAATATATCCAGAATATCACTTCTGATCACCTCCTTGGCTACCATGTTTGACCAAGTGCCCAAGGTCTTTTTCTGGATTATTGCAATAACTGCCTTGTTGGATTTTTCCTTCTGCCCCTTTTCCATGTAGTCTATTTTCACTAGAGTGTCTAGTATGCCACTTAAAGAAAGTCAGATTATATCACTCCACCAACCCTCACCCAGTGTAAAACTCAAAAACCCTTGCAGTGGCCCATGAAGTTCTACATGGTCTGGCACTACATTACCCCTGCCTCCTCTTGTTATACTCTTCCTTTTACTCCTCTACACGTGGGCTCCTTGCTGTTCCTTGAGCAGGCCAAGCATACTTTTCCCTAAGACATTTGCACATGCTTTTCCTCCTCTGCTCAGCACACTTTCCCCCCGAATATTCACAAGTCTTGCTCCCTCATCTCCTCTAGTCTCTGTGCAAATGTCATCTTCTACCTGGAGCCTTCCCTGATCACCTAGTTAACATCTCCAAAACCCGCTGTGGTCCTTGCCTTTTTTCTTGTTCTCTATACACTTATAACTTTCTAACGTAACAATGTAATTATTTTGTTTATAGTTTGTCTCTTCATTCTATAAGCTCTATGAGAGTATAGATCTTTGTTTATTTTATGTACCATTGTGTCTGAGAATCTAAAGCAAAGCCTGGTAAATGGAAGCTACTCAATAAACACTGAGGTAAAGAAAGAACTGTGAAACGGGTGGGGGACGTAGAAGGGAGTATGGGAGGATAAATGGTGATGTACACCTGAGACCTATATAATATTATTACCCATGTCACCCCAATAAATTCAATAAAAAAGAAATACAATTGGAAAAAAAATCCCTTTTACCATTGCAACAACAACAAAAAATAAGACCCTTAGGAATAAATTTAACCAAGAAGGTAAAAGTCCTGCATTAAAAAAAACCACAGGATATTGGAAAGAACGAGATAGCAGAAGATACAAACAAGTGGAAGAATATACTGTGTTCATGAATTGGAAGAATTAACATCATCAAGATGTCCATACTACCAAAAGCAATCTACAGATTCAATGCAATCCAACTAAATACAAGTGGCATATTTCACAGATCTAGAACAAATACTCCAAAAATTTATGTGAAACCAAACAAGATCCGAATAGCCAGAGAAATCTTGAGAAAGAAGAGCAAAGTTGGAGGGGTCACACTACAGGATATCAAGTTACTACAAAGGCATTGTAATAAAAACAGCCTGGTACTGGCATAAGAACAGGCATACAGATCAATGCAACAGAACAGAGAACCTAGAAACTAACCAGAGCCATTAAGCTAAATTAATATTTTACAAAGGAGGCAAGAGCATACAATGGAGTAATGACAGCTTATTCAAAAAATGGTGTTGTGAAAATTGAACAGAAACATGCAAAAAAATGAAACTAGACCACCCACATACACCCCACTCACGAATAAACTCAAAATGGATAAAAGACTTAAATGTAAGTCATGAAACCATAAAAATCCTAAAAGAAAATGTAGGTGGCAACATCTCAGACATCTCATATAGCAGAATTTTCACAAAAACATCGCCTAGGGCAAGAGAAACGAATAAACAAATGGAACACCAAACTAAAAAGCTTCTGCACAGCAAAAGAAGCCAGGATTAAAATAAAAAGGGAACCAACTGTATGGGAGAACATATTTGCCAATGACAACATCTGATAAAGGGTTAATTTCCAAAATATATAAAGAACTCATACAACTGAACAAAAGGAAGACAAACAATCCTATTACAATATGGGCAGAGGGCCTGAATAGACACTTCTCCAAAGAGGACATAAAAATGGCCAAGAGACATATAAAAAATGCTCAATTGCCACTAATCACCAGAGAGATGCAAATTAAAGTGACAATGAACTATTACCTCACACCTGGCAGAATGGCCGCCATCAATAAATCAACAAACAACAAGTGCTGTTGAGGGTGTGGAGAAAAAGTAACCCTAGTGCACTGCTGGTGGAAATGCAGACTGGTGCAGCCACTATGGAAAAGAGTGTGAAGTTTCCTCAAAAAATTAAAAATGGAACTGCCATTTGACCCAGTGATCCCACTTCTAGGAATATATCCTAAGAAGCCTGAAACACCAATCAGAAAAAATATATGTACCCCTGTGTTCCTAGCAGTATTATTTATAATTGCTAAGATCTGGAAACAGCCCATGTGCCCTTCAGAAGTATAGTGGATAAAAAAACTGTGGTACACAATGAAATACTATGCGTTCTAAAAACAGAAGGGTCTCTTACCCTTTGAGGCAGCACGGAGAGACCTGGGGATTATTATGCTAAGCAAAATAAGCCAGCCAGAGAAAGACAAATATCACATGATCTCACTTATATGTGGAATCTAAAGAACAAAATAAACTCATGAATAAAATAGAACCAGAGGCATGTAAACCTAGGACATACTGACGAATCTCAGAGGTAAGGGACGGTGGTGGCAGGTGTGGGAAGAGATTAACCAAAGAATTTATATGCATATATTCATTAACCATGGGCACAGACAATAAGATGGTGGAGGCCTGGGGTTGGTGGGAATCAGGTGGAGGGAGCATTGGGAGAAAGAAAGGGGAAACATTTCTAATACTCTCAACACTAACGATAAATAAATAAATAAATAAATAAATAAATAAATAAACAAACAAACAAACAAATAAATAAATAAATAAAACAGATTTACCTCGCTTGTCACTGTCACTGCAATTCTGTGCCTGAGTGGCACATTACAGGTCAACCCAAGTATTTGGAAATGTAACCTGTATGCTGCAGGCAATTACTGAAAATCAAATCTCCACACATCAATCCCTCTTTCCTGTAACTATGCAAAGAAGAAAACCAAGACATTAAATTTTGCAGTAACCTCAAATTTTCAAATATGCAATGTTCTTTTGGGGAAATACATTTCTGTCTATGGTTTTAGTAAATTATTTAATATTTTTGTTCTATCTATTATATTAAGGTTTGGATTCCAATCATAATGGAAAAACAGATTCTAACTTTATTTTTAAAAGAAATAAATCTGTGCATTTAATATTTTTGTTGTATTCATTCTTCAACCCATTGCAAGGTTACTTCCTTCTCTATCACTTCATTCAAATTGTCCTGGCTCAGGTCATTTATGCTCAATTGATGGGCAAAGTCAATATATTTGTTTGAGTCATCATCCTACTTTATCTTTGATGGCATTTGGTAATGTTTGCTGAACACCTTTCTCTTCAGTCTGTTTCAGACTCCATTTCCAAATTAGGTTCTTTTGCCTATCCCTTAAATGCTGATGGCCCTGAGGCTATGCCTCCAGCCTTTCTCCTCTCCCTTGACCTTGAGCAATTCCATTCACTCTTTAGATTTCCATGAAACTATACAGAAGTAAGGAAACAGAAAGTATATATAAGTAAGGAAGTGTAAGTGTGTGTGTATACACACATATGTACATGTATACATAGACATACTCACATACCAAATTTCTTAGATATCTACCATGCCCTCTATACCTGACATTATTCCATCCACTTGCCTTCTCTAATAGGTAAATGTACTAAAGATACCTCAACTTTCCTGAAAGCCTAAACATCCTTCTCTTCCTTCTGTTTTTATTTTTTCACCCAGACACAAAATCAGAAAATGAAGAGCATATCCAGATAGCTACCAATTTCTCTATATCCTCCCACAAACAGTTCTTGCATTCACATTACCAAGAATTAGCATAGTCTCACAAAGAATACATTAGTTCATGCAAGCCAAATTGTTCTAACAGTGTCTTGGAATTTGGCAGAAAGCAACAAACATACCAGAAGTGGCTTTAAGTAAATTATCTCATAAGAACCAGCTGAAAACTTGGTCAAAGCTGATCGATGACTGAAGATGAATAGATTGACTTCAACCTAGAAGAGGGATCGAGAAGAGTGCTGGAATCCAAGTGCTCTGTTCTGTCTGGATCAACATCTTATCAATAAAGTGGAGAATAGTAGAGAAGAAAAGGTCAAATCTACAAATAACATAAAGTGTTGCAAGAAAGGTTATATGATGTCTACTTCAGTCATTTTCTAAGTGACCCTTGGAATAATGGCACAAATTATAAACGTAAAATGAATAAATATTCTTTCCAGTACAAATACCAAATTATATTAACACTAGGATGGAGAGGAGTCATTTTTGCATTTTGCTTTTATTATTAATTAGCGTTCATCAAGGACTTTGTACCAGGTACTCTGTGAGGTTCTATAAACTAATAATAATTAAGTTTAAAGTGAGTATCAGCTAGCTATTAAAATATTACATTGCATCATTGGACTATAAAAGAACATTCATCAATTATAGAAAAATATGCCCTAATATGCTCTGCAATGCTCAGAGGCTAACCAAAGTATGTGTTCATTGTGGGTAAGAGATATAGACAAAACAAGATTAAATTAGGGGAAAGTAATTCAGATGATGAAAGACAGAAAAAGTGTATTAAAGGAGAAACATTTTTTAATGAAGTATTTTTAACTTTGAAAGACTTGAGGAATACATAAATACTCTCTTCAAATATTTGAAAGTAACTTCAAGTTTTATATATGTATGTTTATCTGAACAAAGTGACCAAAAAACTAAGGGAATGGTAAATTATGGCACATCAAAAATTTGAACTATTTGAAACCATACTTTTGAAGCATATTTAATGATGTGGGAAATTGTTCTGGACATAAGAATTAATACTGAAAATAGTGTATGAAGCCAAAGTTCAAGTTCAATTATTTACCTACGTGTGTTTCTAAGCACACATGGGAAAACCTATAAAAAAGATATCAAATGTTAATGGTAAGTACCTTTGCAGGATAGAAATATAGGTGAATTTTATTTAATTTTATTTTTTATTCTCCAAAGTTTCCACAATAAACAAATACTTCTTTTATAAATGTAAACAATAGTGTTATAATAAACACATGCTTGTGAGTTCCTCCAAAAACACAACAATAAAGATCAGCAGCTATAAGGAGACAGCTTAATAAACATTTTAAATTTTTAAGTCAGTTGTCCAATGAAATAGATGAATGGCCTTGAGAAACAATCAGTGCCTATGACCATAGGCATTTCAAAAGGCTCAATGACAACCCAACCTAGTACATCATAACATTGAATTACGTAGATGTTTGCAACTTTCATAATCTTTTAATGTGGAGAATCTATGATCTCTTCACTGTAAAAACCAGTACTGGAAACCCAAGGCACAAAGCCCAGCCCCTCTAAATAATTTGTTTAAACATATACAGAAAAGCATAAGTACCCCAGCAATTTTGATTTAGGAAAAGATGAAGCTTTGATAGGTTTTCAGATGTGAGTACAACTTTTTAAATATTTAATTAGAAAATGTCAACACATCACAGATGCTAAGTAATTGTCTTTTTAGAAAGTCTCTGAGAACATAAGTAAGAATTAAGAGGTTATGTTAGAATGCACTGATTAAAACAAGGCCCCAAACTTGAAGCCAATGCATAAATAACCAATTTATAAATTCAGTATTTTCAATTAAGTTTCAAAAATGGCTTTCATCTCTTAGAAATTCATAAAATATAGTCAGTGTCTCTGAATTATATACATTTGCTGCTATTTTATACCTACTAAGGAGCAAGAGTCAAGTCACTGCCTGTTTTCTGTTGCTGTGGCACTCTGTTATATATACCCTAAAAAGACAAAAAGATTGCTTTGCAGCTTCGTAATTCAGCTCAGTGATGCATGAAACACAGGCTGACTGGTGCCGAGATGGATTCAGTAACTAAAGCTGAATAGCCCTGGGAGTTGAAATCTCTCAGCACCAGTTAACTGAAATATAAAGGAAATAATGGCAAATTGGTTGTCTTGAATTGAGCATAAAGGAGAACCCCTGAAATAATTGCATGTCTCGACTTCAGAAAGAGAAACTTCTAATAGACTGCTTTCTTCATGTAACCTTAGACACAGGTCTTTTTTTGTTGTCACTGTTCACTTCACATATGTGAATGTTACTGAAAAATAAATTCCCCTGGAAAAGAAGCCCATTGAAGAGGGTTACAGAAAATGGCCTGTTTAAAAGTCTTTCTTCTGAAATGCAAAGTGGTGTTTGGTGCTTACTTAGGAGCAGTTTTCTGCGCTGAAGGAGCATGGACCTGAGAATCAGGAGTTTGGGTTTGAGCACTGATTGTAATGGAAATGGCAATAGGAGCCACCATTCAGTAAGTACTGGGCACGCTCTTACATTTCATCACTGCCTTGTTAGATTGGTGTGCCACCTTTATGTTACAGTGAGGCAAGTAAATAACTTACCCAAGTACCACCTATTTGCTCAGTAGATAATAGCAGAGGCAGGTTTCAAATCTGTATTTGTCTTTTCCCAAAGTATTGACTTATTAGCTCTACCACACTTCCCTAGATTATGTTCAAACTTTATTTTCTCCAAGGTCTTAGATTTTTGGACTGAGACAGTGAATCAATAACCTAGAGACTCTATCTAGTGATAATATTCCATGATTTCATAGGAAACTGAGAACAACTTTTGGCTATCAATCATTATATTCCATGTAGCCCATCATCTGTTAAATGCTCTCCTACTTCTTCAATGTACTATTCCATACTCTTGAAACTCACTTGCTCTTATAAACTCTAGTCATTTTGTTACCGTAGACAATCAATCTGAGGGGCAGATCATGTGAGTGAGCTACACAGAGGACATAGGAACCTGAGATCCAAGGGTGCCCAGGGGACCACACCTGGCTCCCCCAGATGTGCAAGTGACATGTTCAAGGGCCACGTACAGCACTGGGAGGCAGGCTGAGTGCTTCAGCATCTCCAGGTTCCCCACTGACCCTGATACCATAGACAGCCAGGGAGTGCTAGGAAGTCTTCCCCATTAGCCAAGATGGTGCAGAAGGAGATTCTTACACTGAGCAGCCAAAGGCTAGAAAAATGAATGGATAGGGCCCAAGCAAATCAAAACCTAGCAAGATAATTGGATAGAAAAAAAAGCCCTCCTTTTCCTATCCCTATAAGAACCATAGGCTTAAAGAAGGAGATGACATGGTCTTTGAGTCTGGAGTCCACCACTCTCCCAGGTCACTGTCCCTGAATAAAACGATTTCCTTTTACACCAGCACCTGTCTCAAGAGTTGGTCTTTTGTTGCCACACACAGCCAAACCTGGTTTGTTTGGTGCTTGTTTGTTTGTTTGTTTGTTTGTTTTTCTGTTATAATTTCTCCATTGGAATACTGTTGTTCCTTTCAATGGTCTTCTGCAAGGTAGTTCCACTTTAGTCAATATTAAAGACTTTCTAAAAATCAATTATGTAGATTTTTAACCCATTATATCTCTTATAATTTTTCAGTCATCTTTAGTATTAAAAAAAAAAAGAAATGTGTTGTTTGGTGAAATTTGCTAAGAGTTCTAAGCCTTTGTTCCTCCATAAAACATGGTTAACATAATTAAATGGAAGAATGTACGTAAATGATTAAGTCCTCAATAATCATGTTTATTACTTGGGTTATTGTTGACTTTGTTACTGATGTAATTATCTCTACTCCATATAAATGTCCTGCTTGTATCTTCTAAGTCCATTAGTAGTTCCTTCTTTTGTCCTAGCTGTTTGCTTTCTGACAATCTATTTTCACTGTGGTTCTCTCAGGATAGAATCATCTTTGGCCACTAGCCCTCCCTGTCCCATTCTCCCACAAAGTAGAAGAGCCCCTGTTCCAGAAGCTATCCAGTTCCCATCCAGAGTCAATTAGACAACTCCTGCTGGGATTAGAATTACTGAAACATGTGGTATTTCTTGGTGAGATGTCTCTATCTCTTCTACATGAATTAGTTTTTAGAACTGTTAGAATAGATTTATGCTTGTATTCTGTATCATCACTATATATTATCTAGATAAGTGTCATATATCCCTTGCCCACATAATAAATATCATTTTTAATTAAAAAGAAAGATAAAAATCAACAATTAATTATATCAAATTTTGGGGGGCAGTCATAGAATGAAGGAATGCAATGACCTAAGGGCTCAGAGTAAAATTCTGGGTGGGAATCTTAAGATAGATCCAAAGACAGTTAAGGTCAATGGAAAATAAAAGCACCAAGAGTAGAAGTTTATCCTTATAACTGAATCAAGCTAGAGCAATTAGAGTTGCGAAAGTTACGGTATTCCAGTATGATTTTTTACTTGAAGTTCTAATTTAAAAGACACTTTACTGCCAAAGCTTTTCTTTTGTTTCTAATTACGTTCCCCATTTGTTTTGGTGATGAATTGTAGGGAAATACTTGGTAAGCATTTCTTGTGCCAAATAGTTGAATGACTTTCCATTGCATACCTCCCTGCTCATTAGTCCATGATCCCTAGATTATTCTTTTATAAAAACAGATCATCTATGCAACATAGTACATACATTTCTTCAATTCAAAAAATTATTATTCTCTGCTGCTTAAAGCAAACAGAAAAAAATGTATTGTTCCAATGTATTCAGAAGAAAAATAACTTTAAAGCACATTTTTTAATGCAATAGAACTGCTAGCTCCTGTATTAATGAACTTGGGTGTGAAAGAATTAAAAATAAAGAAATGAATAAATAGTAAATAACTAGTTTGAAGTCAATATTAATTTATTAAATAGATCATTTTATTTGGAAAATATCGGTTTAAAAATTAAAGTGTAATTTTAGTTTCAAATTTAAATAAACATATATTCCTCCTTCATATAAAATCTTTACCCCAAATAAAATGTTATTTTATTTGGCAAAATGTATTATTCTTCAAGCACTGGTTCCATTATAGCTCCCACATTCCTGGGTATAAGGAGAAGTAGGAGGGATATGGAGGGTCTCCAGGAAACTACTGGTTTTACTAAACTACAGCTTAGCATACACCAAACACCACCCCTGCCCGTCTCAGTCTGACAGCCCAGGCCCTCCCTCTTTACATCACCTCTCCTGGGTTCTCTACACGTCTCATTTTCTGACATCTAATCACGAATGCATAGCTTTTTCCCTCATTTGTAAAATGCAATTCTATTATTACAAATTTGGCCGGAAAATGCCAGGCCATATATTAAACTAGGATGAAGTGGTGCTTAAACTAAACTGAATTTTATTTGTCTCTGTTTTACATTCTGATATCCATCTCAAAACTCCCTCATTTCTGCTTTAATGTTCAATGGCATTTTCGTCAGCAGAATTAGATTCTTGAGTGCCTTAGTATAATTGGCCCTCAGACTTATTTCTTTAAAAAAGATCACTGAGCCCTGGCAGGTTTGGCCCAGCAGTTAGAGCATCGACCCGCAGACCAGAGTCGTGGGTCCGGTTCCCACGCAGTTGCAGTTTGTCCCCAGCCCATTGGAGGCATGTGGGTGGCAGCCAGTCGATGTGTCTCTCTCACATCAATGTTTCTCTCTCTCTTCCTCCCGCTCTCTCTCCCACTCTATATGAAGATAAATGCGAAAATGTCCTTGGGTGAGGATAAAAAA
Organism: Molossus molossus; assembly: GCF_014108415.1. Taxonomy (NCBI): domain Eukaryota; kingdom Metazoa; phylum Chordata; class Mammalia; order Chiroptera; family Molossidae; genus Molossus; species Molossus molossus. The sequence goes on along the minus strand of NW_023425351.1, from coordinate 4,938,673 downwards.
ATAAAAATAAAAAATATTACTGAAAATGCTTAAAACATAGTACCTGCTTGTCACATTGTGGGGGATACTTATGTATTTATTCAACAAATATGTTTGTGTATCCTGTGCTAAAGGTACTATGCAGAATTTAATAACAGCATCTGATAATATTGAACAATTGCCCCTTATGTTAGCTGGTTTGTTTTGGCTATTCAAAACAAAACTGTTCAATTTACTAACATTTGCTTCAGGCCTTCTGTGTGCCCGACATTGTTCTAAGTTCTAGGGAAATGATGAGTAAAACACAAACCTTTGAAGACAGGCCTTTAGAGAATCTTGTTGGGGAGAAAGACCATGTGAGCAAATATTTAAAGATATAAGGTAGAGGCACTGACTCAGTGATGAGGTAATGCAGAGACAGGACGACAGCGTTATGCATACATTGCAGTTATAATAATCTGATTAACTGATTTCTTTTACTTGGAATGTTGTTTTAGGTTAGACAATCTTCCTTAGTTTGAAACCTAGAGAACATATTGTTATAGGAAAGAGCACACACATATTGGACAGAGAGATCTAGTTGAAAGTCCAGATCTCATTCTCCTTAATTATGGGACATTAGGTAATTTGTGTAAAGCCACTAAGCTGCAGTTACTAGTAATTATATCTACAAATAAGGATGCAGTGAGATATTATGATGTGTAGAGGTCACCTAAAACACCCTATATTAGAGTCATAGGTCTTATATAACCTTGAACAAATTACGTAACACCTCTTTGTAAATGGGAATAAGATTTTTCTAACTTACTGTATTGGAGAAGATAAATTAAGATAGTTGGTGTAAAATGGCTGAGAAATAGTAAGTCCTCAATAAATGGTATCTATTATTATCACTATGACTATGATTATTATATGCTCATCCTTGGGTCTATATACATCCATTTTATTTATTTAACATATTCATTCCTGAAAAGTCAGGGACTAGACTTTTTACTCTACATTAGGACTTCACATTTCATCTTCCAAAGGGAGACATTTAGCATATGATCAGCATTACGTGAACTTTGATACAACTTCAAAGTCTGGTAATAGAATTCCTTTTCATAGCACAGGAAAATGGCCATACATACAAGTGCCTATTTCGTGAATATGCATCACCTGCAGGAGCTAACCACAAACCACAGTTATTGATCCTGTCAGAACAACCCATCAAAGCGAGACTGACTAATAAAAGGGTGAAGGTTACCCCTGTTGATATGTGTATAACTTTCTTCGGGGACCCTCTCATCCATGAGCCATAAAAATTGTTCCATTTAATCTTACTGTCATTCTCAAATTTGTTTATTAATTAATACACTACAAAATTCACAGGCTACTTCTATTCCTGTCACCTACTTTTATTTATGCTTAAAAATATTCACTTCCTTTTCCTTTGCAATAAGCTTTGATGGTTTATTTTCTGGTCATTAAGATGGAGCATCAGAGTCTCCAGTCTTGTGCTCATGTACTTACAACTGTGATTCCACTTCATCCATAGCAGAGACACCGCACTAATGGAAATGGTTTTACCACAGACCAGGTGTCTACACGGCAGCTGGACCTGGTACGCGCGCAGCTTGGATCGAAGCTTCTGGCTTGTGAAACAGAATTCTCTTCAAAAAAATAGAAAGTAGGAGTGGGGCTTTTTGCTTGGTTGTTTCTTGAATGTATCCAGAATTTTCATGACTGCCTTGCCAATGAAGGTCACATCTAATAGAGTACAGGAATGTCTCACTGACAATTTTATGTGAGAGTTTATTACTGGGAAGAAAATAATTTTTTCAGTATATTTAACACTATGTGCATGTATTTATTTTTAAAAGACTATACATTCTAAAAAACAATTCCTTTTTGACATTATTTAGTCCTCTTGATAAACAAAAGTTTTAATGTGTAGGGGGAAAAGTGTCATTACTGTCTTTGGTCCCCTCCTGCCCTCTCCCCTCAACGCTCTGTCCTCTGGCCATATGGAGGTGCGGTGACGATGGAGGAGAGGCGACGGGCCATGGACACAGGCAGGCGTGCAGCGGGCTCCCCCTTCACACTAAGTAGTAGCTGTGTGATCTTGGGCAGGTTCTTAACATCTCTGTGCCTCCATTTTCTCATTGTTAAATTGTATCTATCTCACAGGACCATTGTGAAAATTAGTGTTTAAGAGAAATGACTTGGTAGAACATATTAGTTTTAATCAGAGAGAAGTGGCACTATTTTAGTACAAAATGTTTCACCTTATGTTCCCAGGTCTAAGACCAGGGTCCCTGGACTTGCCCAGAAATATCAAAGGGTCATGTCTGGGGCTGTGAGCCTGCTGGCTCTTCATCAGGGTGTACGAGATAAATTTTAGGGGGTGCTTTTACCAGTGAGGCAGAAAGGAGATTCCTGATTCAATACAGGGTTCCTAGCATACCTTTCTGAGTGGGTCTAAAACATTCATGCAGCTGCCCATTCAATAATGAAAAGAAGAGAAAACTTGGTAAAAACACAGCAAACAAAAAGGTTTCTTCAGATTTCACAAGCCAAACTCACACCCTTCCCACTCCGACACCCCCCCGAAGGCCATCAGTCACTGAACAGAAGCTCCCACAAGAGAATCGCTCTCCCTACTTGTTTTACCTCGTCTTCCCCTTAAGTTTCACTTCCCAGACTGTTCCTGAATTTATCTCCTAACTTTATCTGGCCCCACAAAACTGAAAATGGTTATCTGGCTTCCTGGTATTTATTCTCGAAGTTCTCAGTAGAACCTTCACACAGTCTTCATTTGTCTTGCTCCCGAGTATTCCAGTTCATCGCCTGGACAGGCAGGCTGGCCTGGGATGCTCACACTGCTTGGACCGGTGAGGGGTACTGCAGGGCCACCCACAGGGCCAGGCAACACCCAGCCTCCTGCTGCCCCACCCACTCCTCAGTCGGCCTCAGGGGGTGGCCCACAGACAACCATGAGCACCACTATTTTTACAAGTTGTAACACTCACAGGGGATAAAAAGCACTGTAGCTTTTTCAAAATAACCCACCTCGAAAATAGAAGTTACAGCTTTACAAACATCTGGAGCCTTTTCCACAGCTGTGTGAGGCTGTATTTCCGCCCGTGTCTGTCCATGTCAACGTTCCATGCGCACTGGGTGGTAGTGCGCACCCAGCACTCCGGGAACTCGGGCACTCTTAGTTACCGAATCAGTACACGTCCACCACGAAAAAAGATAGTAGGTAGTTTAAGACACATTTAGGAAAGCTTTTCATAAGAGTAAATACAAAAATACTTTAAAATACAAAATGCTATAAAGAAAACATGTAAAATCAAACCATTCAGATATAACCAATAAGAAGATAGTGATCTTTACAGTCTGGTGCTAAAATACAGTTAGTAAATATTGTAAATTATTATACAAGTGCTGTGGTAAAAACACAGCTATTATATGGAACATTCCAAGTAAACCAAATTTGCTATAAATCAATCTATATAAAATATTTTATTTTTATTTTATTTATTTTTTATCCTCACCCTAGGACATTTTTCCATATTTTGTTCAGATAGAGTGGAAGGGAGAGAGAGAAACATCGACGTGAAAGGACACATCGAGTGGCTGCCACCTGCACGACCAACAGGGCCGGGGACAAACTGCAACCGAGGTACATGCCCTTAGCGGGAACCGTACCTGGGTGTCTCTGGACTGCAGGCCGATGCTCCACCTGCTGAGCCAAACCTGCCAGGGCCAATCTATATCAAATATTTTAAATATCACATATACATTCAATTCAAGAAAAGAATTGTATAGAGAAAGATTTCCTTTGGAAAATTTTTTTAAATTTATTTTTATTTATTAATTTGGTTTTGTTACAGATGTTTCTCATTTTTCCCACTTTGACACCCTCCTCCCCTTCCCCACCCTGCCCCATCCCCAGCTTTGTTGTCTATGTTCTTTGGTCATGCATACATGCATGTAAGTTCTGTGGTTTATCTCTCTCCCCAACCCCTCCTCTGAGGCTTGTCAGCCTGTACCCCACCTCTCTGTCTCTGAGTTAATTTTGTTCAGCAGTTTGTTTAGTTCATTATATTCCACAAACAAGTGAGATCATGTGATATTTATTTTTCTCTGCTTGGCTTGTTTTCCTTAGCATAATACTCTCCAGGTCCTTCCATGTCATCTCAGAGGATAAGAGGTCTTTCTTTCTTACAGCTGCACAGTATTCCATTGTGTATATGTACCACAGCTTTTTGTATCCATTCCTCTACTGATGGACACTTGGGTCGATTCCAGATGTTAGCTATTGTAATAGTGCTGCTACAAACATGGGGGTACATATATTCTTTCCGACTGGTGTTTCAGGCTTCTTAGGGTATATTCCTAGAAGTGGGATCACTGGGGTCAAATGGCAGTTCCATTTCTAACTTTTTGAGGTAACACCGTAGTGTTTTACATAGTGGCTGCACCAGTCTGCATTCCCACCAGCAGTGTACTAGAGTCCCCTTTTCTCCACACCCTCGCCAGCACTTGTTGTCTGATGATTTATTGATGACGGCCATTCTGACAGGGAAATATTTTTTAAAGAACTGCCAAGTAGGAAACAGACTGACAAACCACAGAGGAAAGGGGGCAGGAAGAGATCAACCAAAGAACTTATATGCCTGTGTGCCCAACCAACAGACACGGACAATGCTGTGAAGGTGGGATGGGGAGGGAGCGCGGAGGAGGGTGTCCATGGGGGGAAAAGGAGGGACATCTGTAATAAAAATAATAATTAATTAATTAATTTTTTAAAACTACCAAAACATTTAGCATTTTTCAGAATATTTTTGCTACTGTGGGCTAGTTTTAACCACTGTATTATTAAAATGATAAAAACAATGCCCTGGCTGGTTTGGCTCAGCAGATATAGCATCGGCCTGTGGTCCAGAGAGACCCGGGTTCGGTTCCCACTAAGGGCACGTACCTCGGTTACAGTTTGTCCCCGGCCCTGGTTGGGTCGTGCGGGTGGCAGCCACTCATTGTGTTCCTTTCACGTGGATGTTTCTCTCTCTCTTCCTCTCTCTCCCTCCCACTCTATCTGAACAAAAAAATAGAAAAATGTCCTCGGGTGAGGATAAAAAAAAATGATAAAAACAAAAAGAGGACAGATTTGTTAAAAGCGCGTTACCTAATCTCTCACAATGAGTGATGAAGTTTTGAAGGGGACCTTGGGGTCCTACTCACTGGTGCCGTGTCCATGCAAACGCAGGAACGACAGCTCCACGGCCGTGGTGGTCCCCTCTTCACACAGCTCAGCTCCACGCGTGGCTGGGCAGCTGTGCCCGCCCCTGCGACAGCCTGGTCCCACGGACGCCCGGACTTCCTCCCCACGCGCCTCCTCTCCGGCTCAGTGAGTTTCCCTTTGTCAGCCCAAATATTCGAATTTCGTGGAAGTGTATAAAGGAGTGTTTGTTGCCTCCAGCTTCTCAATCAAGAGTTCAGAGGTAAAGATGGAAGCTGATGCTGATGGAGAGAGTGTGGAGAGAGAAAGAGTGAGAAAGAGAGAGAAAGTTGTCTGATTTGACTGTAGAAGCACTTGTTCTCACTCACACCAATGGCTGGACACAGCCCACCCCCAGAGTTTTAAAGGAGTAAGTCTGGAGTGAGGCCCAAGAATTTCCGTTTCTAACCAGTTCCCAGGTGATGCCCAATGACTTGTACTTTAAGAACCGTGGGGACGAGGGCATACCTTTGTTTCAAACCACAGGTACCACAAATTATAGATGAAGAGTGACCTAGGCCAAGGTATAAAAGAAGATCATAGCTTCTTTTTAAAAATCTAAGATCAATCAAAAAGTGCCAAAAATAAGAACATGGTATGCTCAGCCACTCAGCAATGTGAAGTAAGTAAGATACTAGAGCAAAGTAGAAACACTTAAGAGGTGCTTCTAGCCCTCTTCTCTAAGCTCCTTTAAATCTGAAAAAACCTCATCGTAGTTCACACTTTGAAGCTTTACAGAGTTTCAGCAGGACCATAAAAAAAGAGGCCGAGATCCTGAGACAGGTGATAGTAATGTGTAGTGAGCTGGCCCAGCGCCAGGAGGACGAACACCTGCCTTTCCAGGGCTCAGTTCTTCTTCTCCCTTTAATCTGCTGTTCTCGCCTTAATTGGTTCATAGCTGCTTTTCTGTTCTTCTTCCTCTCCTCTACTTACATATTAAACACCTTCAGATTGGTCCTGGCTAGTTTGGCTCAGCGGTTAGAGTGCCGGCCCACAGACCAGTGAGTCATGGGTTCAATCCCAGTCAAGGGCATGTACCTCAGTTTGTCCCAAGCCCTGGTCGGGTGGTGCGGGAAGCAACAAAATCGAGGTGGCTCTATCACATCGATGTTTCTCTCTGTCTCTCTCTATCCCTCCCTCCCACTCTATCTGATGATGGATGGAAAAATATTCTCGGGTGAGGAATAAAAAATAATAAAAAAATAATACCTCCAGGTTGAATGAAATGAAGGGATCATAAACTAAAATTAGACTTGACACATTGGCCAATTTAAGTATTCCATAATCACTGAGCGTATGTATTCACGTACTTATTAATTATCCTGTGATGTTTTCTATCAAGAAAGAAGCAGTAATTGTGTCCAATTTACAGATCTCACACTATTCACTGTGCATTTGATCTACTGTCAAGGCAAAGCAAATGTCATGATCTAATTAAGTACTCAGTCATCACCATGAACATGAAGGCCCCAGCACAAAGGGCCCTGGGTGCTTCTGCACAGTGTAGAACGCAGAATGCGAAAGTAGCTTCCAGACTCCATCCCCTGATCCATATATCTGTAGGTGCCTCCACCCCTGCCGTGGAGCAAGCCAGTGAATACAGTAAAGTGTCTTTCTGTAATTATATTATGGTGCAGGCAAAAGGGGAATTGCAGATACAGTTAAGGTTACTAATGAATTGGCTTTGACTTAATCAAAAGGGAGATTGTTTGGGTAGGCCTGACTTAATTACCCGAGCCCTGTAAATCTGGGTCCAGCGATCAGAGACAAAGTAAGTCAGAAATCTGAAACTACAGAGACATTCTCCTACTGGTCTTGGGGGAACAAATGGCTATTTTGTGAAGTCACGTGGCAAGCAACAGCAGGCTGCTGCTAAGATGTGAGAATTAACTCCCAAGTGACAGTCAGCCAGGAAAGAAGAACCTTAGTCCAGTGGCTGCAAGGACATGAATTCTGCAAGTAAATTGCATGACCTTGCAAGAGGAGCCAACCTGAGACGAGAGCATAGTCCCGGCTGGCACTTGATTGCAGTGCGGGAGACCCTGAGTGGAATCCCAGCCATGCCTCACCCAGATGTCTACTCACAGAATTAGGAACTAATAAATGGGTAAGCTATAAGGGACTAAGTTTGTGATAATTTGTTTTGCAGCAATAGAAAACAAACATGGAAAATAAAGTGCTTTTTTAAATTGGTACAAACTAATGTGTCTACATAGTTCTGTTTTATTATATCCTCCTCTTTATCTCTGTCAACTAAGCTAGAAAGTTCATCTGCCAAATGGAGTTGGGTTCTAGGCTGAAACCATTATTGCATAGATTTTCCATCTAGATGAATGTCCAGTGAAAAATCTGAAATTTGAGAATATGGGAAAGTCCTTTACTGACTAGGTCTGTCCCATATATTACAGATTGTCTAATAGATCAGTCCCTCACTCTTCAAATACCAATAGAGTTCCCAAGAGTTACTATAACAACCAAAAACATAACTCACATTTGTCAATGCCCCCATGGATTGAAACCATCTCCCTGAGAACCATTGAGTTAGCCCCAAATGCATGCGCTCTCCTAGCCTAAACCCTGTCTGCTTATCTTTTCTGGGAACACTATTATCTTTTTTTTTCCCCTTTATTTATTTTAGAGAGAGAGGAAGTGAGAGGGAGATAAAAACATTGATGAGATAAAACATCGATTGGCCGCCTCCTGCATGCCCTCACTGGGGATCAGGCCCACAACCTGGGCATGTGCCGTGATTGGGAATCAAACTGGCGACCTCTTGGTGCATGGGTCAATGCTCAACCAGTAAGCCACACTGGCTGGACCCTATTATCTATTTTTTAATCATTATTGTTGAGAGTATTATAGATGTCCTCCCTTTTTTCTCCCATTGCCCCTTCCTCCCAGCTGTCTTCCCACCCCAGTTCTTCACCACTGTATTGTTGGTGTCCATGGGCAATGCAATAGGCATATAAGTTCTTTGGTTTATCTCTTCCTGCCCCCCGCCTTCCCTCTGATTTTTGTCAGTCTGTTCTATGTTCCCATGCCTCTGGTTCTATTTTATTCATCAGATTATTTTGTCATTAGATTCCACATATAAGTGAGATCATGTGATATTTGTCTTACTCTGACTGGCTTATTTTGCTTAGCATAATACTCTCTAGGTCCCTCCATGCTGCCTTAAAGGGTAAAAGATCCTTCTTTTATAGAACTGCATAGTATTCTATTGTGTAAATATACCACAGCTTTTTATCCACTCATCTACTGATGGACACTTGGGCTGTTTCCAGATCTTAGCTATTGTAAATAGCACTGCTATGAAAGGGGTGCATATATTCTTTCTGATTGGTGTTTCAGGCTTCTTAAGGTATATTCCTAGAAGTGGAACCACTGGGTCAAACAGCAGTTCCATTTTAAATTTTTTGAGGAAACACCATATTGTTTTCCACAGTGGCTGCACCAGTCTGCATTCCCACCAGCAGTGTACTAGAGTCCCCTTTTCTCCACATCCTCATAAGCACTTGTTTGATGATTTGTTGATGGCAGGTCTGAGGTGGTAACTCGTAGTCATTTTAATTCACATCTCTCTGATGATTAGTGACGTTGAGCATTTTTTTAATATGTCTCTTGGCCATTTTTATTGTCCTCTTTGAAGAAGTGTCTATTCAGGTCCTCTGCCCATGTTTTAATTGGGTTGTTTGTCTTACTTTTGTTGAGTTGTATGAGTTCTTCATATATTTTGGAATCTTAATATTCTATGAACACATTAAATATTTTCCTGTCTCTGGGCCTGTGTTCATATCATTCCCTCTATTCTTTCTAATCTCTACCCCTTCCTTTCTTATCCCTCCCCCAACCACACACAGGGACTGCTGTGTTCAAACAAAATGCTAGTTGTGAAGCACCCATCAAATCAGATTTTCTTTTTGAATTCTCAGAACCTTATCTCCCTGATTCACACACATAAATGGACATGTTGTCTCCCAACTTCATTAATCCATTTTATATCTTCAGTTATATTGGGATATATTTTATTTGTTTTGTATACTTCTATTATCTCTCCCATTACATTTTGAAAGGAGTTCCTACAGCAATATATTAATTGATGAATATTACATAAAGAGTATAAGTAACATGATATATTTTAGCTTCTATTTAGATATTCAAATTTTGGAAGTTCTCCCACTGAGCAAATATTCTTGCCACATTCAAAAGATGGCATGCTTAACAATTCACTTTCTCTGCTATCAATCCTCCAATTCTTTCTAATAAGGCAAAAGTAAGTCCATGTACTCTTTGTCAATTCTTCTTTCCAATGAAGTAAGAAGTAGATCAAGCTGGAAATTAGATCCACTCTCTAGCCAAGTACACCATGAGACTGCTTTTTAACAATTCTCCAGAACTCACTTGGTAATGAGATAACACCCATTGTAATGGTTTGTCAATTCCACATCCCTGGAGATGATTCAGTATAAGGAACCACAGTCATGTTTTCTTCCCAGCCTAGAATAATTCACAGTGGCCATGAGCAAATGGGGCAACAAAAGAAAGAATGGGAGCATTTGCCTTCCCTATTGACTTACATAGGAAATAAGAGTCAGCAAATAGTAATGATTGTTAATAACTTTTCTCCTTTTCTCCAATCAGGTTCTCTGATTAACTGAGTCCCACTTGATCATCAGGCTGATAAATCAATATTTTTAACACTCAATGAGTAGGATGGATGGAAACAACAGTAGTTGTTTGTTTGTTTGTTTTTTAATAACAATGTTCTATGTGCATGAGAATTGATCGAGAATTAATGGGGAAAAGTTAAATTAAATATTTACTTCATATAAAATATAAAAATAATTACCAGATAGATAAAGAAGTTAAATCTTCCCTGGCAAGTTTGGCTCAGGGATTAGAGCATGGGCCCTCAGACCAAAGAGTTGCAATATGGATTCCAGTCAGGGCTGGGTTGCAGGTTCAATACCCAGCCCTGGTCAGGGTCATGTGGGAGGCAACCAGTCGATGTGTCTCTCACATTGATGTTTCTCTCTCTCTCTCTCTCTCTCTCTCTCTCTCTCTCTCTCTCCCTCTCTCTCTTTCTCTCCCTCTCTCTCTTTCTCTCCTTCCCTCCCTCCTTCCCTTCCACTTTATCTAAAAGGGCAATGGAAAAATATCCTCAGATGAGGAAAAAAAAAGTTAAATCTAATAAAAAATAGACAATAAAAATTTTAGGAAATTTGTAAGATTTGAATGGTGAAATGCTTTATAAGCATAAAAAATAAAATAAGTGGTAAATGACAGCATCAAAACATATTTATAACATTGAAAAATGTGATGGATACTGCTCAAAAGTTATAAAAGCCAAAAGGCAAACAATCTAAGAAATGACTATAACAAATCATAAATAGTTAATATTTTTAATATTTTGTCTTTTACAAATCAGTAAGAAAACATGAAAAACCCAATGGAAACATGGATAAAGGCCAGTAAATAGACATTTAACAATCAAATATATATATATATATTAATATTAGATTTAAGAAAATGGGTCATCCTCATTAATAATCAAAGAAATTTAAAGACAATTCCTTTTCTTGTGATAAGATGTGATATGCTATAGAAAAGGTTTAAATAATATTAAATATTTGATAGTAGCAAAAATGTAGCAAAACCAAACATCTCTACTGAAAGTGAAAATTGCTAACTTCCTAAAGCACTGTGTCATTATGTTTTAGGAATCTGAACATGTCAGACACTTTGATGCAATAATTCCATTTCTAGAAATACATTCTGAAAAATAATAAGCAAAAGATGTTCATGATATAATGCTTTAAAAAGTATATCTGTAGCCATTCTCCCAACTATATTATGTATGTATATAACCACAAGTAAACCTAGGAAGAAATATGCCTACAAGTTAAATAGAACTAACTCTGGCGTCTAAAACAATTTTCCTTTCTTTTCCATGTTTTCTAGATGAACATGTAAATGATTTTATAATTAGAATATCACAAACGGCCCACTGATTGGAATTAGCAAAATCATATGATTGATTCAACTTGATACAACAGAGCTTCACTGAGTTCTTTTTTTGTCCATGCCAGGTCCAATCACTGGAATTTCAAGTTCCTGGTTCGTAGAACTCATGGTCCAATAAAGGACATAGACATGTTTTAAAATAGTCATTGTAATAAGGAATGAGAAGTCCGATCATGAGTAAAGCAAAAGACATTTATGGAATAAAGAAAAAGATACACCTTAGCCACGGAAGTCATATGTAATGAGTAAGCCATGGTCTGTGTACCAAACACAGCCTAGGTAACGTCACATGGAAATCCTCAGCCTACTTTCAGAATGAAAGAATAGAAAGCTGTTTAAGTGTTATTACTCTCAACTCATTGCTAATATTGACATTGATATTCTTTTCTTCACTGAAATAGAAAATGTGGGTTATAATGTTAGAGTGGGCAGTTAGATATTAGCAAGAAAGGAGGGAGCAAACAGAGCAAAACATCTGACTAGGCAGAAAAACTTGCTTTGCAGTCACCAGGGGGGCACTAACTTTGTTCTGCCTGGGAAGGGGCGGGGAGGGGGCTGGAGCAATGGCAGATGGAATTCCTTTTACTAAGTGTGCTTGCAGCAGCAGAAGCCAATGACAACTGGAACCAGGAGGCATGAGCAGTAGAAGGAGGGCACTAGCCCGGAAATCCAGGGGAGAGTCTGGCTAGTTTGAAGGAAGTCCTGCTCGTTCTCAAACCCGAGGAGATACAGGAAAGCTGACGCACAGACCTGGGGCAGCTGCTCTCTCCAGCTGCCCACTCCGTTGCTCTCCTTGCCATTGTTGCTTAAACTTCTCCTCGATGAGTGTCCCTGAATTCTTTCCTGCGACACCACACCACAGAAAAACCCATTTTGTCCAGTAACAATGCAAAAGTCATTTCTTATGGAATGATAAAATTTGATCAGTAAACTTTTTTTTCCTAATATCTCTTTAAAAACCTGTTGCCCACCTGCTGCAGCGGATGGATCAGTGTTGCCAGAGGAAGTGCCATGCACCGGGCAAGGGGACTTGCTGGCTCTGAGGTGCCAAAGGACCCGGCAGATGGCCTTACGATCAGGCAAAGGAATTCCAACTGTATTTTTCAGGTATTTAGAATCCATGAAATAGTTTTAATCAAGAGAATAACAATCTAAATAACATCTTCATAATATCAGGAAGAGCATTCTGTCAGCCCTTTGGGGGATTCATGAGAAAAACAAACAGAAAAATTGTGCAAAACAGAAAGTGCAGCCAAAGTAATGCATTGACGATATATGTGGGCATGCTTCAAGGTAAATGACTACGTTGCAAATACAGTCTTGTGACCATTTGGATTGGAGGCAGCTGGAGGAAGAGGGTTGAATCTTGGATGACTCCAAGTTTTCTGGCATGAGTGACAGAAGTAACAACATTAAATAGCAAAATATATTTTTATTTGATTAACCCTGATTGTCCAAACTTCTATTTTACAGTCCCTCTCAAGTGATGGTGTGTTACCACAAACATGTTTGTATGGACCGCTATTGATCGTAAATGAAATCAAGCACTAGACAAACTTAAGACAGAAAATAAGCCTAGGGTGAACAGATGTTTCCAAAATAAGTGAGGACGCACTTTTCCCAAAGAGTTATCTTATTAGAAAAGCTTACTTTATTCTTCCTTGCAGAGAGCCAGAAAGGATTATGTCTCCAGGATAACTATCCCGGAGTAGAACTCCTCTCAGTCTGTGAAGGTTCCGTCACTTGTCCTACAAAGAGAGAAACTATTTTGGTAAAATATGAGGTTCAGACAGCTCACACCTGGATCAGCTACAGCAGTCTCCCTAGCCACACGAGTAGGGAAGTTGGGCTTTGAAAGACTCCTACCTGGAAATTACTTAACAAAGAATGTATGCACATCACCCTCACTGAGCTGCCTGTATTTGGGCTCATCCGTTCAAATGGCAGATTGCCAACCTATAAATCACTTGGAGCCCAGCCACAAACCAAGGATGGAAGTTGCACTGAGATTACTTTGGCAATAATGAAAAGCAAGAACCACACTTTCTGCAGCAGGAAGTAAACCCACCTTTGCAACATCAAAACAACTGTGCTCCTGGGATCCTCATGAGTTTTCTCATTGCTTTGCAAGAACTCCAATTTATGGGTCATCTCAGACATGCATATTTTTTGCTTTATTTTAAGCAAAATTTAAATGTAAATCTACTGAAGAACTTTATATCTGTTTGACCTGCATTTTGCAAATTCTCTATTGCTTAAACCAGTGATTTTCAACCTTTTTCATCTCCTGGAATATATAAAGTAATTACTAAAATTCTGTGGCATTGCCCTGGCCGGTTTGCTCAGTGGTTAGAGCGTCAGCCCCTGGACTAGGGAGTGCTGGGTTCGGTTTCCGCTAAGGTCATGTACCTCGGTTGCAATTTGTCCCGAGGCCGTGTGGGTGGCAACCAATCAAAGTGTCTCTCTCACATTGATGTCTCTCTCTCTCTCTCTCTCTTCCTCCTGCCCTATCTGAAGATAAATGCAAAAATGTCCTCAGGTGAGGATAAAAATAAAATTCCGTGGCACAACAAAAAAATATTTTTTATTTTTTGCCAATCTGACAAAAAAATAGGTATAATTTTTATTCATTTACACCTGGTGCCTATTGCTCTGTTGGCTGTTGTTATTTTTTTATTTGACAATCTAAAGAAAAAGAGATCAGTGCCCCTGACTAAATAGTCAACTGTTGTGGGTTTTAAAAATTCTTGTGGCGCACTGGTTGAAAATCAATGGGTTAAATTAATGCATGGGTAATCTTTTTTTTATGTTTTAATTGATTTTTTAGAGAGAGAGAAATGGAGAGGGAGACAGAAACATCTTTGTGGGAGAGAAACATCAATCAGCTGCCTCCTGCACGCCCCCTACTGGGGATCAAGCCCACAACCCTGGGCATGTGCCCTGACCAGGAATAAAATCAAGACCGCTCAGTCCATAGGATGACGCTCAATCCACTGAGTCACACCAGCCATGTATGGCTAATCTTTTCATCATTGTTTGGGCTGTTAGTTTATTTTATTTGAGGAAGTGACTGGTTCTTTCATTATCATGTGTACTATTTAGTCTTTTATGTGCTACCAAAAGTAGAGATATTTTAAGAGGCTATTGTTATCTGATGTATTTTTGCTGTAATAAGGCAGCAACTTCTGTAATTTTTCACCAGTGAGCCCTAATGATGAAGAAAGAAAAGACAGAACACAGATTTATAAGAAAGCCAAACCATGAACAGTGAACTGTCCAGAAAGTTATTTGTTAGCACCTTTATTTCTGCCAATTAAAGAAAATAAATAACATAGAGAAGAGACTGATTCTATGATATTAGAATTCATGTTCCCATTCTTAGAACAGCATTCCACTGAGATACACTTAGAACCATCATTCATAGGGCACAGATTTAGATTTTAGCATCTCTGATAAATGTAAGCATCTTCCAAAGTTCCACCAGCACAGAGAGGTCTCCTTGAGTTTCACAGGCTGCACATTTAATTTCCTTCTGAAAAACTAGTGGGGAAAGCCTAATAAGAAGTCTATCAGACTCTCCGAAGTAATAGAGCAATTCATGTCTTTCTAACCTCTCTGATAATGAAAGTCCGCTCTTTATTTTTCTCTTCAGTAAAGAAAGTAAAGGCATTTGGGTTAGCCACAGCTTGCTGGGCTGATCTCATATGGGATCAAGTATTGTTCTTCTAAAGAAAATAGCTATTCAATTTGGATTAAATATTTATAAGTTAACTTGAGGAAGTTAATTTAAAATAAGGAAAAAAATCTTAAATATAAATTAAAGTGTAAAGTTGAGCATAACCAACTAAGAGAGGTCATCAAAACAGAGGTATAAATAATTATTGGTACCACTGAACATTGCCAGGAAAATCCCTTTCTCCCTCCATTTACATCTTTATCCTAGACCAGGAGAAAGAAAAAGGCATATTTGTGATTGCTTACATTTATAAACATAGTTTCAAAGGGTGCATTTTAAATCCCCACAGTCTTACCTGATACAGACGAGTCTCTTACTAACTCAGGTCTCTTTGGTCTTACAGCCTACATTTAGACTTGTTTATAGGTAGAACCAAAATAGCCTCAAACAAATAGCCAAGGCCAAAATAGACTCAGGCTGTTATAAGTAGAGACAAAGGCCTCTTTTAACAAAGTCTCAGATATAGTCATCCCAGCCTCCAAACCCCCTCTGTACCTGGCCCGCTTCTAGGAACTGTTAATCAATTAAACAAGCAGGCCCTTAGACCAGGTGGCTGTAAGGCCTTGGAGGGTGTAAGTAAGCAAACCTAAGCCTGTAACACCTCAAAATAAATAAATAAAAATCTAAGGGCTACCAATTACAAACAGCCAACTAAGTTTTTCCAAATAAAGCAAATGCTTAAGCTACACCCAAATAAGTAACGCCCTTGCTGTGCCCTCATCTGCTGTGCCTTCCTGGCTCCTGTCTTGGAGCCCTCCTAACCACTTCTGCTTCGGTGCTACCTAGTGGAATTGATTATTGCTCAAATAAACTCTTAAAAATGTTATGTGCCTCAGTTTATCTGTTCATAGAACCTGCACAGAAAGAAAGGCCCTAACAACAGGTCTAAAGAATCTTTATTCAGTTCTCTCTGTCGACTGTGATACGTTACAGACTACAAGGGTTTGACTGATGAGTATAAAACAATGTTCAGTACCAGTTAGTTCTGCTGATTATCATTTGTTCTCAAATGTCTCTTTCCAAGAACACAAAAAGAATGCTGGAGCAAGACAAACGTTAAACTGTTTCAGTATGGAAATTCCTTGAATCTCTTCCAGTCAAGATTCACATGGGGGTTGGGAGTGGTAAATGAAATGTGCTTATAGGGGAAAATAGAGAAATTATGTTTTACAAGAGAAAAATCAATAAGAGTGTAATTATTTTCTTTTGCCTTGGCTAAAATACATCCTGAAATTAGTATTTGAAAATTTAGTACTAAATCAAAAAGTGAAATAGGAGTTAGGGGAGCAGTTTTGGGAGAGGGCAATTTTACTGAACATAGTCCAAGAAAAACCCAGAGAAAAAATCATAGAGAATAATGAGGGGTTCACCAGAATAGACACATCTTCACAACATCATGCCAACGCTGATGCTAAGGTTTCGAGTTCACATGGACTAATTTCTTAACTATTACTACAACACATCTCATGAGGTATGGTATACTACAAATCTAATCAAGCTTAATATAGTAAGGGGGGGGAGACTTTTGGGTTCTACATCACGCTTTTAATCTGTACTTGTCATTGTTTCAGGATTCACAGCAATACCTGTTATTTATTTCAGCCCAAACACTGCGTTTGTGCTACAATATTACCCTCATTTCCCACAAGACCTCACTGCAATGTCCTGCTCAGTGTCACCCATATAGGAAACAAATGCATGACTACAGTGCATATGCTGTTCAGAGAAAAACTTCAGAGACTAAGAATTTATCCTAATAAAGATGATAATATATTGAATCACTAAATCACAGTTCTGTTTTATTTCAAGTAATATTCCAAAACATAATTCTTCTTTGGGAAATATAGCAACTCATCACCTTCCATCCCATCCACGGAGGCAATGAATGGTAAACAAAGAATGTTTACCCCAGTCTAAACAAAACCTATCCCCTTAACACAAATGAAGAAGCACTCTCAAACTCAAGTCTTACGAAGATTTTAAATAGACCAATAGGACGGTAGATGCCAAGTTCTAACATTTGCAGGAGCCCTTTATCAAAGAGCACTGCTAATGCATTAACTCCTGATTAACACATTGTCTGGCCCAAGAACAACTATGCGACTCCCAAACTATCTGACCTCCAATAGCCAGGTATTGCCATTCATGCAAATGCACTGATTTGGGAGCAAAAACTTCTGGGATTTCACCCTGACTCTACAAGTTCTGTGACCTTAGGGAGGCATTTAATCTCTCTATCCTCCAGGTTTTTCCTTTGTAAAAATAACAGGGCAAAATTGGATTTAATTTCATTGAAATTCTGCAAACAGATATTTGGCTGAAAGATAGACATTAGGGCCATCTCAGGGTGCTTTCTGACCTAAAATTCTGTGAAAATCTTCTCTTCATGCTTTTAAATATATAATCTTCTCAGGTATATTGTACATATTTGTGTTTAAGGTATTTAAAGAAAACTTCTATTTATTATTTTCTAGCAAAATGAGTGTTCAAACCAATAAACTATTCATTGTGATTCTAGCCAAGTCTATTTAGAGCCTCTCTGAAAGGTGGGCAAACAGGTTAGCATATGTGCATAACTATGCCTTTCAGATATTTAAGAATTGGTGCTAAAAACTGGCTAACTTCAGAGGCTGGGCAGGAGTTACCTGTGCTCACGTGTGTCTGTCTGAGGAGTTCAGTGTGGCTGTAACAACCCCTTTACTCATTCAGGACTTCCTTTACCATCACCATTCCACTTAGTCACGTTTCTTCTTTAAAAACATAGGACCCCTGGCCGGTGTAGCTCAGTTGGTTAAGCATCATCCCTTACACCAAAAGTTCACCTGTTCCATTCCCAGTCAGGGCACATGCCAGGTTGTGGGTTTGATCCTCGGTTGAGGTGCATGTAGGAGGCAACCAACCGAAATTTCTGTCTCACATCAATCTTTCTCTCTGTCTCTCCCTCTCTCTTTCTCTCTCTCTAAAATCAATCAAAACATTTTTTTAATTTATTTTTTATTGATTAATTTTTGTTACAGATGATTCTCCTTTTTTCCCCCAATGATTCCCCCCTCCCCTCCCCTCCCTGCCCCTTCCCCAGATTGCTGTCCATGTCCACTGTTCATGCATACATGCGTATAAGTTCTGTGGTTCATCCCTCCCCCTCCTCCCCACTCCTTAGGGGATTGTCAGTCTGTACCCCGTTTCCGCGTCTCTGGGACTACCCCATTCCTCAAACTGTTATGTTCATTATATTCCACAAATAAGTGAGATCATATGAAATTTGTCTTTCTCTGTTTGGCTTGTTTCACTTAGGATGATACTTTCAAGGTCCCTCCATGTAGTCTCAAAGGATAAGAGATCTTTCTTTCTTACCGCTGCGTAGTACTCCATTGTGTATATGTACCACAGCTTTCTTATCCATTCGTCTACTGATGGGCACTTGGGCTGTTTCCAGATCTTAGCGATTGTAAACAGTGCTGCTACAAAGATGCGAGTACATATATTCTTTCTAATTGGTGTTTTATGCTTCTTAGGGTATATTCCTAGAAGTGGGATCACTGGGTCAAATGGAAGATCAATTTTTAATTTTTTGAGGTGACACCATATTGTTTTCCATAGTGGCTGCACCAGACTGCATTCCCACCAGCAGTGTACTAGAGTCCCCTTTTCTCCACACCCTCGCCAACACTTGTTGTTTGATGATTTGTTGATGGCGGCCATTCTGACAGGTGTGAGGTTATACCTCATTGTTGTTTTGATTTGCATCTCTCTGATGATTAGTGATGATGAGCATTTCGTCATATGTTTCTTAGCCATTTGTATGTCCTGTTTGGAGAGGTGTCTATTTAGTTCCTCTGCCCATTTTTTAATTGGATTCTTTGTCTTCCTTTTGTGGAGTTGTATGAGCACTCTATATGTATTGGAAATTAACCCCTTATCTGATATAACATTGGCAATTATGCTCTCCCATACAGTGGGTAGCCTTTCCATTTTGATGATTGTATCTTTTGATGTGCAGAAGCTTTTGAGTTTGATGTAGTCCCATGTGTTCATTTTCTCCTTTGTTTCTATTGCCTTAGGTGATGTGTCAGTAAAAATTCTGCTGCGTATGATGTCTGAGATTTTGTTGCCCACAGTCTCCTCTAGGATTTTTATGGATTCATGAGCTACATTTAAGCCTTTTATCCATTTTGAGTTTATTTTGGTGTAGGGTATAAGTTGATGGTCTAGTTTCATTTTTCTGCAAGTAGCTGTCCAATTTTCCCAGCACCATTTATTAAAGAGGCTGTCCTTACTCCACTGTATGCTTTTTCCACCTTTGTCAAATATTAATTGAGCATATTGCCTTGGGTCCATTTCTGGGTTCTCTATTCTGTTCCACTGGTCTATATACCTGTTCTTGTGCCAGTACCAGGCTGTTTTGATTATAGTGGCTTTGTAGTATAACCTGAAATCTGGTATTGTGATGCCTCCAACTTTGTTCTTCCTTTTCAAGATTGCTGTGGCTATTCGAGGCCTTTTTAGGTTCCATATGAACTTTTGAAGTAATTGTTCTAATTCTGTGAAGTATGCCGTTGGTATTTTGATGGGGATTGCGTTGAATCTATATATTGCTTTGGGTAATATGGACATTTTAATGATGTTAATTCTCCCAAACCATGAACAGGGTATGTGCTTCCACTTTTTTATATCTTGCTCTATTTCTTTTTTCAATGACCTGTAGTTTTCTGCGAATATGTCCTTTATTTCTTTGGTTAAGTTTATTCCTAAGTATCTTAATTTTTTTGCCGCAATGGTAAATGGGATTGTTTGCTTAGTTTCTCTTTCTGTGAGTTCATCATTGGTGTATAAGAATGCCATCGATTTCTTGACGTTAATTTTGTATCCTGCTACTTTGCCAAATTCATTTATTAAGTCTAGTAAGCTTTTGGTGGAGTCTTTGGGGTTTTCTATGTACAGTATCATATCACCTGCAAATAATGACAATTTCACTTCCTCCTTTCCAATTTGGATCCCTTTTGTTTTTTCTTCCTGTCTGATTGCTGTGGCTAAGACTTCCAGTACTATGTTAAATAGGAGTGGCGAAAGTGGGCATCCTTGCCTTGTTCCTGTTCTTAAGGGAAATGCTTTTAGTTTTTGCCCGTTGAGTATGATGTTGGCTGTAGGTCTTTCATATATGGCCTTTATTATGTCTAGATATGATCCCTCTATTCCCACACTGCTGAGCATTTTTATCAGAAATGGATGCTGGATTTTGTCGAAGGCTTTTTCAGCATCTATTGATATGATCATGTGGTTTTTATTCTTCATGTTGTTTATGTGGTGTATCACATTTATGGATTTGTGAATATTGTACCAGCCTTGCATTGCTGGGATGAATCCCACTTGGTCATGGTGGATAATTTTTTTGATGTATTGCTGGATTCAATTTGCTAGTATTTTGTTCAGGATTTTGGCATCTATGTTCTTCAGGGATATTGGCCTATAGTTTTCTTTCTTTGTTGTGTCTTTTTCTGGTTTTGGAATTAGAATTATGCTGGCTTCATAAAACTAGTTTGGAAGTCTTCCTTCTTCTTGAATTTTTTGAAATAGTTTGAGGAGAATGGGTATTAGTTCTTCTTTGAATGTTCGGTAAAACTCCCCCGTGAAGCCATCCGGGCCTGGGCTTTTGTTTGCTGGAAGAGTCTTGATTACATCTTCAATTTCTTCTGTTGTTATTGTTCTGTTCAAGTTTTCAATCTCTTCCTGATCCAGTTTTGGGAGACTATGTGTTTCTAGAAATTTATCCATTTCGCCTAGATTTTCAAATTTGTTGCCGTATAATTGTTCATAGTAGTTGTTAACGATCTTTTGTATTTCTGTGGTGTCAGTTGTTATCTCTCCTCTTTCATTTCTGATTTTATGTATTTGAGTTCAAAACATATTTTTAAAAGATAAATAAATAATGGAGGAAAGGATTAAAAACAAATGCATTATCATTTCCTATTAGTTTCTATCAGTTGCCACATTTAGTTTCTTATCCAATAAGGATGACTTATACTTCTCTCATAGGATTTTTGTAAGAATGGAGATAGTCTATTAACATAGCACAGAATTTGGCATATATTTAGTTCACACTTTGTCATTATTATCATCAATTATGTGAGGAAGACATCAGCATAGTAAATCCTACTGCCACAATGCAATAAGTCATGTCTTGTGTTTGGTGACAGTGGTTATAAAATAAATATGTTGTATGAGTGAGGTCCTCAGAGACAGTAACATATAGGACAAAGAGCAGGGGTGTTCATGAACTGTCATCTTGCAAATGAGTAGTGACAGGCATTTTGGGGGTATGAATGGTGATGGATGGAGACATGGCTTGGGTGTGAGCACACAATACAGTGTACAGATAATGTGCTATGGAATTGTTCACTTCAAACCTGTACAATTTTGTTAACCAGTGTCAGCCTGATAAATTAAATGAAAAAGATAAAAAATAATAATGACAGGCATTCATATTGGTTAATATGGTTCCTCTACACTTCCACGTTAAATAATTCAACTCATTATTTTAAGGAAACGTGAGCCTTTTTTCTCCAAGAAGAAAGAGCCGAGGTAAATCTCAAACCAACTGAACATGAGCACTGAAACGTTCCAGTGACAAGTTCCTGGGGAAGCTGATAATTGGAAGGCTATCTGATCTCCAACTCTGTGGTCCCTTGACTCTTCCTTCATATCCTCACAGGATAGTGTTTGGGCAACCAGATTTTGCAGTTCCCTCAGGGAACAGGGCTGATACAAAGAAGCACATTTAGAGGTGAATAAAACTTCAGCTCTGTTTCTTAAAATACTGCACCAAGGTACAAATTCAGGCAGGCCACTGCCTGAAATGTGTTTTATTTCCCAATGATCTACTCCAGTTCTTGGCACTATGCACTTGCTACACCAGTGAAAATAGCACTGGTTTCACCTTAAGTAAAAGAATAGGTTCTGGTTCCCATGGACTGAATTGTGCCCCCCAAATGTATATGTTGAAACCCTAACCCCTCATAGACAGCATTGTAGACAGGGCCTCCAGGAGGCAATTAAGGTTAATGCAGTCCTAAGGGTGGAGCCCTCATCTGATAAAGCTGTTTTCCTTGTAAGAGACGGGACACCAGAGCGCTCTCTGCACCAGTGCAGACACAATGAGAAGGAGCGTCTGCAAGCCAGAAACAGGGCCCACAGCAGAACCTGACCGTGCTGCCACCCCGGTCTTGGATACCCAGCCTCCAGAGTGGCGAGAAATGAATAATTAGATTAAACCAGCTAACCTGTGGTGTTTGTTATGCCGACCCAGGCTGACTGATACACTGGTCCAATGAGGAGGAACATCTGGACAGAGTGAAATGCAGGAAGCTCCTCCTCACTGGACAAAACGCAAAGCTCAGGAAACACACGTGCGCATACACACACATTCACATACACAATAAATATATGCAAGTCTACATGTTCTTGTGTGTACACACATGTACACACACACCACATACACATTTTACTTTGAAATGACCTTTGATGATTATATTATGGCTGTTTTAAAATAGAAGCCAACAGATAAAAACAGGTGCTTGTATGAGGGAAGGTTAGATAAAGAACAGTTCTCCAGATTCACTTAAAATGAGGGAATACACTTAAAACAAAATAAGAAAATAGAAAAGGTACTTACTTGATGTAAAAAGATTCACTGAAGGGATTATTGGTGTAAAAATATTTAATGGTGCATGAGATAAGCAATATATTCTGTTAGGCAATAAATAAATGATGGATAGAGATGATACATGCATACATACATACACAGATATTAATAAAATGTATGTCTTCTCAACACTTACTATCTAGATTTCCTATAGTATGCTTTCTAACATTGATTGTTAAGTCTTTCTTCTCAAAATTATATACTTATAAATACCTTCAGGAAAACTTAAGATGTCTAACATAAAATGACACAAACTATATGGATTATTATTATCAATTTAGTTATTAGTACTTCATATATACCTATAGAGACAAATTTATCTTAATTATATTTTAATAATTATACTTATATTACAGATTAAAATAAAATAAAAATGTATAAATTCAAATGAATTTCAAATAGCAAATGGACCACTTCACCCAGTCTTGGTAACAAATTCCTCTTTCATATTTAACAGGTTTTTGTTTTGAATAACTTGTGGTGACTCTCATTCAGGACAGATTTCATGCATTATTTCCTTATAATTAATTTTCTCCTTGTTTTAGATGAGCTGGAAATTCCAAGGTTTAGCTGTCGAGCTGAAAACTGATTGAATCATTCTACTTGGCCAATGCTTAGTGATTTTCTTGGCTTTAGTCCTTGGCAGCTAACTAAAGCAATTAGTATCACTTCTACAGTCATATATTTCAAACCACAGTCAGCATTGCTATAATTAAACAGATTATCAGCATAATTGATGTACATTTGTGATGATCTTCTCTCCACTATATATTTTTCTAATACCAGCAAAACAAATTTTAATTCTGTTCAAACGTCTGATTGTTTGAACAGAAGTTGAGATACTCCATTATTTCTTCCTAACAAAAGATAGGACAATATCTTCAAATATAAGAATAAAGAAAATGCAGCCCCTTAAATTGCTTACAACCAAATTAAATGGTTCTTAGATGTGAAACAGCTAAGACATTGGTTCTCAACCTGGCAGATCTACCTAAAAAAACAAAATTTGAAATCCTGATATCTGAGTCCCTTCCCCAGAGATCCCCCCAGATTAAGTGATCTAGGATGATGTAGGCAAAGCAGGAATTCGTTGGTCATTAATTAACTTACTTTTTGTTAATATACTGAAAGTAACAACAGTGTATTAATTCAACAATATTCCTTTAAATATTTTTATAATGCTAGAAAAATTTATGTTTTTCATTCAGGCTCACTTTAGAAATCATAACCATTTATTCTACTTTTTTACCCAAGTGTTCAAGTAAAATATGGACAATTTACATAAGTGAAGTTGCACCTTCTGTTGTGTTATCAATTTGTCTTCTATAGCAAGCTGGATAAAGACATTGGCTGACTTCAAAATGATTTATGCTAATCGGCAGTTGACTCTGCTATGTAGATAATTGCTATAATGTTGTGACCAGATCTGACATGTAAATGTGAGTGTTGTGCATCACAGGCTTGGGAAATTGAGGACAGAAATTGAATGACAACAGTGGTAGAAGTTTGAGAAATAAACTTTTGGAGGTGTGACATTAGAATTATGGTGAAGTGAGAAGACTCCTTTGTTTCTCCCCTTAAATTTACAAGTTAGACAACTATATCTCAACAAAGGATCCCTGCTCCACACACACACATGCTTGAGAGTTCCATGCATCTGAACATCTAAAGGTGGGCATTTTAGAATGAGTAGGGGTGGAGGACAAGGGAAATGACAGAGATGGTAGTTGCAGATGTAGTTAATTGCCTACTGTGTCTCCAGCAGCATTATAGTGTGGAGAAGTTGAGCTGCAGCCCTCATACAATGGCCTAGACTATAAGGACAGGAGCACTGGGCCCCCAGAAAAGGAATCTCCCTTCCTTGGGCCTCCCATCACCACAGACACTGTAGAAGTGGCTGGGAAACTTGAAACAATACAGCTGTGCCAACAGCCATTGCTGGCAGAGGACAGAGCCAGGAGATCACAAACTCGCCTGTTGCCCTCATTCTGACACACCCAGGTAGAGAAACCTGAGATGCCTAAAACAATACAGTAATGCTGACGGAGGGAGTGGAGCTTTGAAACTGTAAGCATGACTCCCCCACTCCACCCATCCCAGCAGAAGCTGGTAGAGGCAGTGGAGAAGCCAGTGACCAAGAGTAAAAAGTAGATAGTTCAAGGAACTCACAAAACTGATTCTTTAATACCTGCCACAGTAGTGGTGTCCCATAACCAAGGAGAGCCCATCACAGAGGGGACACCCACCATCCCCGTGGATACACAGCATTTTCCTTTCCTCAGAAATAAAGTTCAATGAGCTTGGGTATAAGTTTAAATTACAAAAAAATATACTTTACTAAAGAGATTGAAACTATAAAAATTAACCAAACAGCCCTGGCCAGTTTAGCTCAGCAGTTAGAGCGTCGACCTGTGGTCCAGAGAGACCCAGGTTCGGTTCCCATTAAGGGCGCATAGGTTGCAGTTTGTCCCCAGCCCTGGTTGGGTCATGTGGGTGGCAGCCACTCAATGTGTCCCTTTCACATCTATGTCTCTCTCTCTCTCTCTCTCTCTCTCTCTCTCTCTCACACACACACACACACACACACACACTCACACACACACACACACTATCTGAACAAAAGATGGGAAAATTCCTCCGGTGAGGATTAAAAAAAAAGAAGAACCAAACAGAAATTCTGGAGCTGCCGAACTCAATAAATTACATGAGGAATGCATTAGAGGGCATGTGAAATAGATTACACAGATGGGAGAATTGGTGAGCTTGAAGATAGAACCTTAGAAATGACCCAGGAGGAAGAAAAAAGAGAACTACGAGGTTTTAAAAAGTGAACAAACTCTACGAGAACTATCTGGCCTCATTACAAAGGGCAACATAAAAATAATGGGTATTCCAAAAGAAAAAGAGAGAGAGTAGAGAAGAGAAAGTATATTCAACCAAATAATTGATGAGAATTTTCCAAATCTGTGGAAAGAACTGGACATTGGAACACAGGAAGCTAACAGAAAGCCTAGTTATATCAACACAAAAAGATCTGCTCCAAGACACACTGTATTCAAACTCTCAAAAAATTATGACAAAGAAAGGATTCTCAAGGCAGCCAAACTTTTTTAAAAAATCTATAACTTACAAAAAAACAACCCATTAAATTATGATTAGATTTCTCAGTAGAAACACTACAAGACAGGGACAATTGGAAATTAATATTAAAAATAATTAAAGAGAGGAACCATCAGCCAAAGATAATATATCCAGCAAATGTATCCTTTAGATATGAAGGAGAAATAAAGGCTTTCCCAGACAAACAAATACTGAGTGAACATACCACCACAAAACTTGCATTACAAGAAATGTCGAAGAAAGCTCTTCTAACTAAAACAAAAAGACAAAAGTACATAAAACTTTGAGTAGATGATTAAAAGATAGAAGCAGGAAATTGCAACTCTACTTCAGAATAGCAGAGTAAATATTTAATCATAAAATAAACTTTAGGAGGGGTCATTAAAAATAACTGTAATAATGTAGCAAATTAACATTAAAGACATAATTTGTGACAACAAAATTACAAAAGGAGTGGAGGAAAAAGACTTAATGTGTACAGTAAATAAAGGTAAAAATAATCAGAAGAAAAAGGACTATTACATGTATGAGACATTTTAAACAAACCAAAAACCCTGAGTGGGTTAATAACATAATAACAAAGAGTTAATAAAGAAAAAAGGTAATAGACAATTGGCAAAATAAAATAGCAGAATTACAAAGAAAAAAAATGGAGATACAAAAAAAAACAAAAAAAACAGAAGTTAAAATGGCTGTAGTTAGCCCTTATATATCAATTTATCACCCTAAATGTCAAGAAACTGAACGTCACTAAAAAGAGTAGCAAGATTAATTTACAAACAAGACCCACATATATGTTGCTTGTAGGAGACACATCTTGGCTCCAAAGACAACCACAGATTAAAAGTGAAGGAGTGAGAAAAAAAGGTGAAGGGGTGGAAGAAAATGATCCAAGCAGATGGCATCCAGAGAAAAGTGGATGTAGCAGTACTTATATCAGAAAAACATAGATTTCAAAATAAAAAGATACAAAAAGACAAAGATTGACATTTTATAATGAAAATAAAAGCACAATTCATTAAGAAGTCATAAAACTTATCAATACATAGGCACTGAACCTGAAAGCCTCAAATATATATATATATATGATCAAAAGGGGGAAACTAACAAAAATAGAATCATAGCAGGGTAACTGAACACCCAACTGACAGCAATGAATAAATCATCCAGGCAGAAATTCAATAAGGATATACTGACCTTAAAAGACCTATAAAATCAGATACACTAAAGGGACTGTGGAAGAAGAAGAAGGAGGAGGAGGAGGAAGAAGAAGGGAGAGGAACACAGACATAAAGAATAAAAATGGCAACAAATAACTACCTATCAATACTAACCTTAGATATAAACAGACTAAATGCTCCAATCAAAAGACAGAGGGTAGGAGGATTCCAAAATGGTGGCAGAGTTAATAGAAGCTGCACAGACCATCTCCCAGGACAAAACTGAAATTACAACAAAAATAAAGACAAATCATTGGAAAAAAGCAAGAGAAAAGCAGCTTGCGAGGATCATATAACCAGGGACACTGAACCGATCCTGGTAGGATTGCGGAGGCACAAGAGGGGGTCTGGGAGCCCACGGACAGCAGTGGTCTGAGCTGTGAGCAGTGCCCTTGGGGTTGAAGTCCCAAGTGGCTCCATAGAGTAGAGCCAAGACAGACACTAAAATAGCCACAGCCATTTACCTGGGGCTCTGGCAGAGGGAGGGCCGACTGAACTGAAACTCTATGGGGACAATCAGGATTTGGAGGGTGCTCAGAGCCTTTGCTGAGTTACGAACACATAGGACAGGGGCCATCTTACTCCTTCCGAGGGTTCTGGGGAGAAATGGTGAACTCTTCCTAGGAAATTTAACCACAACCCATGGCCATTGAAATGCAAATTGAGGCTACTTCACAACCAGCATCTGCCCCACCTTCTGGAAATCCCCTTATGCTGAACACCTAAGGGAGTTTCTCATTCAACTGAGAACCCAATGCCCTTCAAGTAACCATAACTAATAGCCTCCACACAAAAAGATAAAAGATAACTGAACCTTTCTTGGGCTTGCAACTCTACCCAGGAAAGTAAGACTTGACAGTGGTGTTTAACATGGGTCTTCCCTCGCTCATCCAAACTGAGTAGAGGGAGCCACAAACAGTAGAACACCAACACCCACAGGGAAAATTTGGCAGTCTCCAAAACCCACTGAGATAGCCAAAAAGGGGAAACAAAGAAACAAATCCCAAATGAAAGAACAAGAGACCTCTACCAAAGATGAGATAAATGAAATACGGTTAAGCAAGTTAACAGAGCTAGAATTCAGAGCCATGATCTTGAGGAAGCTCAACAGCACGTGTAAGGACATCAGCACCATGAGTAAAGACATAGAAACATTGAAAATCAACCAATTGGAAATTAAAAACCACCAAAAAGAAATGAAGAATGACATAGCAGAAATACAGAACATATTAAAAGGTCTAAACAGCAGAGTAGTGGAAGTTGAGGATCAGATCAGTGAATTAGAAGACAGGGTAGAAAAAATTCAACCAATCAGAAAACCAATAGGAAAACACAATTAAAAAACAAGAAGACAGCTTAAGAGAACTGTGGGACAACTAAAAACGTAATAATATATGGATCATAGGAGTCCACGATGAGGAAGAAAATGAGCAAGGATTACAGAATATATTTAAAGAAATAGTGACAGAAAACTTCCCTAATTTGGTGAAGGAAAAGGCATTCGAGTTCAAGAAGCACGGAAAGCCCCAAGTGAGAAGAACCCAAACAGGCCCACACCAAGACACATAGTAATTAAAATGCCAAAAATTAAAGACAAAGAGAGAATCCTAAAAGCAGCAATAGATACCTACAAAGGAACCCCCTAAGGCTATCAAGTGACTTCTCAACAGAAATACCACAGGTCAGAAAGAAATGGCATGAGGTAATCAAGGTCATGAAAATCAAAAATCTGAATCCAAAACTACTCTACCCAGCAAGGCTATCAAGGCTATCATTCAGAATAGAAGGTCAAATAAAGACCTTCCCAGGAAAAAAAAAAAAAAGGCTAAGGGAATACATTAGCACCAAACCAGCACAGCTAGAAATGTTAAAAGGACTGCTGTAATTAGTAGAAGAAATAGGAAGAAAAATATAACCACTTAAACAAAAAATGGCAATAAATAAGTACATATCAATAATCACCTTAAACATAAATGGACTGAATGCTCTGATAAATAGACACAGAGTAGCTAATTGGATAAGAAAGCATGACTCATACACATGTTGTTTACAAGAGACCCACCTCACAACAAAAGACTCACATAGGTTGAAAGTGAAGGGATGGGAAAAAAATCTTTCAAGCAAACGGAAAGAAAAAAAGCTGGGGTAGCAATACTCATATCTGATAAAATAGTTTTTAAAATGAAGGCCATAACTAGAAACAACGAAGGCTACTACATAATATTGAAAGGATCTATCCAACAGAAAGATATAACCTTGGTAAGTGTATATGCACCCAATGTAGGAGCACCAAAATATATTAAAAATCCTCTGGAGAACTTCAAAGGAGAAATCAATAACAATACAATCAGAGCAGGGGACTTCAACACCCCACTGACATCATTGGATAGATCATCTAGACAAAAAATTAGCAAAGAAACAGAGACTCTAAATGAAGCACTAGACCAAATAGATTTAATAGATATCTACAGAGAATTACACCCAAAACTACAGAATTCACGTTCTTCTCAAGTGCACTTGGGACATTGTCAAAGATAGACCACATATTAGGACACAAACTAAGTCTCTACAAGTTTAAGAAGATTAAAATCATATCAAGCATCTTCTCAGATCACAATGGCATAAAACTAGAAATCAATTGCAATAATAACAAGCAAAGATATTGGAACACATGGAGCCTAAATAGCATTTTATTAAACAATGAATGGGTTACTGAGGAAATCAAAGAAGAAATTAAAAACTTCCTGGAAACCAATGAAAATGAACACACAAAATTTTGAGTCCTCAAATTTATGGGACTCAAAGAAAGCAGTCTTGAGAGGGAACTTAATAGCACTACAGGCCTACCTCACGAAACAAGAAAAACTTCTAATAGACTATCTAACCTCACAACTTAAAGGACTAGAAAGCAAACAAAAAGAAAACCCCAGAGCAAGTAGAAGGGAAGGAAATAGTAAAAATCAGAACAGAAATAAATGACATAGAGACCAACAAAAACAATTCAAAGGATCAAGGAAACAAAGAGCTGGTTTTTCCAAAAGATAAACAAGATTGATGGACCCTTAGCTAGACTCACCAAGAAACAAAGAGAGAGAACCCAAATACACAAAATCAGAAATGAAAGAGAAGTAACAACTGACACCACAGAAATACAAAGGACAATTAACAACTACTATGAACAATTATACGGCAACAAATTTGACAAACTAAGCAAAATGAATAAATTTCCAGAAACACATAGTCTCCCAAAACTGGACAGGGAAGAGATAGAAAACTTGAACACACCAATAACAACTAAGGAAATTGAAGAGGTAATCAAGACTCTCCCAGCAAACAAAAGCCCAGGGCCAGACGGCTTCATGGGGAATTTTACTGAACATTCAAAGAAAAACTAACACCCATTCTCCTCAAACTATTTCAAAAACTTCAAGAAGAAGGAAGACTTCCAAAGTTGTTTTATGAGGCCAGCATAATTCTAATTCCAAAACCAGAAAAAAAAAAACACTGCAAAGAAAGAAAACTACAGGCCAGTATCCCTGATGAAGATAGATGCCAAAATCCTGAACAAAATACTAGCAAATTGGATCCAGCAATTCATCAAAAAAATTATTCACCATGACCAAGTGGGATTTATCCGAGGGATACAAGGCTGGTACAATATTTGCAAATCAATAAATGTGATTCACCACATAAACAAATGAAGAATAAAAACCACATGATCATATCAATCGATGCTAAAAAAGCATTCAACAAAATCCAGCATCCATTTCTGATAAAAACTCTCAGCAATGTGTGAATAGAGGGATCATATCTTGACATAATAAAGGTCATATATGAAAGACATACACCAACATCATTCTGAATGGGCAGAAACTGAAAAGCATTTCCCTTAAGAACAGGAAAAAAAACAGGGATGCCCACTTTCTCCATTCTTATTTAACATAGTACTGGAAGTCTTAGCCACAGCAATCAGACATGAAGAAAAAATGAAAGGGATCCAAATTGGAAAGGAGGAAGTGAAACTGTCATTATTTGCAGATGACATGATATTATACATAGAAAATCCTAAAGACCCATCAAAAATCTACTAGACTAAATAAATGAATTTGGCAAAGTAGCAGGATACAAAATAAATGTTAAGAAATCAACGGCATTCTTATACACCAATGATGAACTCCCAAAAAGAGAAACAAAAAGAACAATCCCATTTACCATCGCGGCAAAAAAAAATAAGATACCTAGGAATAAACTTAACCAAAGAAATAAAGGACCTATTTGCAGAAAAGTACAGGAAATTGAAAAAAGAAATAGAAGAAGATATAAAAAAGTGGAAGCACATCCCTTGTTCATGGATTGGAAGAATTAACATCATTAAAATGTCCATATTACCCAAAACAATCTATAGATTCAATGCAATCCCCATCAAAATACCAATGACATATTTCACAGAACTAGAACAAACACTTCAAAAGTTCATACGAAACCAAAAAAGACCCCAAATACCCAACAAGGACTGGGGAAAAACTGCAACTGAGGTACGCGCCCTTAGCAGGAACCAAACCTGGGTCTCTCTGGACCACAGGCCGATGCTCTAACCGCTGAGTCAAACTGGCCAGGACAGCCACAGCAATCTTGAAAAAGAAAAACAAAGTAGGTGGGATCACAATACTGGATATTAGGTTATACTACAAAACTACTGTAATCACAACAGCCCAGTACTGGCACAAGAACAGGCATATACACCAGTGGAACAGAACAGAGAACCCCAAAATGGACCCAAGACATTATGCTCAATTAATATTTGACAAAGGGGCAAGAGCATACAGTGGAGTAAAGACAGCCTCTTTAATAAATGGTGTTGGGAAAATTGGACAGCTACATGAAAAACAAATGAAACAAAACCATCAACTTACACCATACACAAGAATAAACTCAAAATGGATAAAAGACTTAAATGCGACCCATGAATCCATAAAAATCCTAGAAGAACATGTAGGCAACAAAATTTTGGACATCATATGCAGCACTGATACATCACCTAAGGCAACAGAAACAAAGGAAAAAATGAACACATGGGACTACATCAAACTCAAAAGCTGCTGCACAGCAAAAGATACAATCATCAAAATGGAAAGGCAACCCACTGTATGGGAAAGCATAATTGCCAATGATATATCAGACAAAGGGTTAATTTCCAAAATATATAGAGTACTCATGCAACCCAACAAAAGGGAGGCAAAGGACCAATTCAAAAATGGGCAGAGGAACTAAATAGACACCTCTCCGAACAGGACATACAAATGGCCAAAAAACATATGAAGAAATGCTAAACATCACTAATCATCAGAGAGATGCAAATTAAAACAACAATAAGGTATCACCTCACACCTGTCAGAATGGCTGCCATCAACAAATCATCACACAACAAATGTTGGCGAGGGTGTGGAGAAAAGGGGACTCTAGTACACTGCTGGGGTAATGCAGACTGGTGCAGCCACTATGGAGAACAATATGGTGTTACCTCAAAAAATTAAAATTTGAATTGCCCTTTGATCCAGTGATCCACTTCTAGGAATATACCTAAGAAGCCTGAGACACCAATCAGAAAGAATATATGTACTCCCATTTTTAAAGCAGCACTATTTACAATCACTAAGATCTGGAAATATCCCAAGTATCTGTCAGTAGGCAAATGGATAAAAAAGCAGTGGTACATATACACAAAGGAGTACGATGCAGCTGTAAGAAAGAAAGATCTCTTATCCTTTGAGATGACATGGAGAGACCTGGAAAGTATTATCCTCAGCAAAACAAGTCAAGAAGAGAAACACAAATATCACATGATCTCACTTATTTGTGGAATATCATGAACATAACAGTCTGAGGAATTGGGTAGACCCAGAGATGTGGAAGTAGGGTGCAGACTGACAACCCTCAGAAGAGAGGGAGGGGGGGAGGGATGAGATAAACCACAGAACTTATATGCATGTATGCATAACTGATGGACACAGACAACAAAGTCCGGTATGGGGTAGGAGGAGGGTGTCAATGGGGAAAAATAGGAGATACATCTGTAACAAAAATAAATTAATAAAAAATTTAAATAAAAAAATAAAAACTAGTTTGTCTTTCAAAAAAAAAGACATAGGGTAGCTGATTGGAAGAGAAAAGATGACCCATATATATGCTTTCTACAGGAGACCCACCGCAGAACAAAAGTCTTACCCAGGATAAAGGTAAAGAGATAAAAAAATTTTTTCATGCATATAGAAATGATAAAAGAAAAAAACTAGGAAAGCAATACTTATATCTGATAAAGTACATTTCAAAATGAAGGCCATAACAAGAGAAAAAGAAGGGCATTATATAATAGTAAAAGGATCGATATAACAAGAGGATATAACCTTGGAAAGCACATATGCACCTAATATAGGAGCACCAACATATATTAAAACACTGCTGGAGGACTTTAAGGGAGAGAGTCACAGGAATATATCATAGTAGGGGAGTTTGACACCCCACTGACATCACTGGATAGATCTTCTAGACAAAAAAATTTACAAGGAAGCAAATACCCTCAATTACACACTAGATCAGATGGATTTAATTGATATTACAGAACATTTCACCACAAGCTGCAGAATATACATTCTTCTCAGGTGCACACAGGACATTCTCAAAGACAGACCACATGTTAGGACACAAACTGAGTCTTTATATGTTCAAGAAGATTGAAATCATAACAAGCCCGGTTGGTGTGGCTCAGTGGTTGAGCATCAACCCATGCACTAAGAGGTCTCTGGTTCAATTCCCAGTCAGGACACATACCCAGGTTGTGAGACAGGTCCCCAGTGGGGAACATGCAGGAGGTAGCCAATTGATGTTCTCTCTCATCAATGTTTCTATTTCTCTCTCCCTCTCAGTTCCTCTCTCTCTAAAATCAATAAAGGGAAAAAAATTTTTAATACATAAATGAATAAAAATGTGGCATACCAAAATTTTGGGAATGTAACAAAAGCAGTACTAATAGTGAAGTTTACAGCACTGTAGACCTACCTCAAGAAACCAGAAAAGTCCTAACACCTTAAACAATTAGAAAAATAAGAACAAACTAAGCCCAAAGTCAGTAGAAGGGAGAAATAAAAACAATCAAAGTGGAAATAAATGATATAAAGAATAAAAAGACAATTTAAAAATTAACAAAACAAAGAGCCTGTTCTTTTAAAAGATAAACAAAATTTCCAAACCTCTGACTAGACCCACTAAGGAGAGAAAACTCAAGTAATTAAAATCATAAATTGAAGGAGAAGTTACAATGAACACCACAAAAATACAAAAATTATAGGAGAATACTATAAAATAATTTGTGCCACCAGATTAGATAACCTAGAAGAAATGGACAAATTCTTAGAAGTATTTAACCTTCCTAGAATGAATCATGAAGTGAAAAACATAAATAAACTGATCACTAGTAAGGAAAATGAAAAAGTAATCAAAAACCTCCCAAAAAAAACAAAAGTCCAGGACCAGAAGTATTCACTGATGAAATTCTACCAAACATCCAAAGAAAATTTAATACTAATCCTTCTCATGTCTTCCAAAAATTGTAAGAAGAGGAAATACTTCCTAACTCCTTTTACAAGGCCAACATTACATTGACATTAAAACCAGGCAAGAATAACACATAAAAAATAGTAATGATAACAGGTCAATATCTTTGGTGAACATTAATGCAAAAAATCCTAAACCAATACCAGCAAATCAAGTACAACAATACATGATAAGACCTTACATCACAATCAAGTAATGTTCATTTCTGAAATGCAAAGATGGTTCAACATTCACAAATTAATTAATTCAAACACCACATTAACAAAATAAAAGATAAAAATTGTATGATCAATTGATAGATGAAAAAGGCATTGACAAGATACAACATCCATTTATGATTAAAACATTCAATTAAATGGGCATAGAATAAAAGTACCTCAAATAATAAATACCATATATGACAAACTCACAGATGAAACTGAAAAGTTTTTCTCATAAATCAGGAATATGAGGAGGAGGCCCACTTTTGCCACTGTTACTTAAAACAGTAGTGTAAGTTCTATCCAGAGCAATTAGGCAAGGAAAAGGAATAAGTCATCCAATTTGGGAATGAATAAGTAAAACTGTCACTATTTGCAGAAGACACAATACTATGTTTAGAAAACCCTAAAGACTTCACCAAATGACTATTAGAAACAATAAATAAAATTTCTGGATACAAAAATCCATTGCATTCCTATATACTACCAATGAAATATCAGAAAGAGAAATGAAGAAAACAATCCCATTTACAATTCAAAAAAAACCAGGTAAAATACTGTGGAATAAACTTAGCAAAGGAGGGAAAAAAACTGTATACTGAAAACTATAAAACATTGAAAGATATCAAAGAAAACATAAAGAAATAAAAAGATATTTTGTTTCATGGAGTGGAAAAATTAACATTGTAAAATGGCCATATTGTCTAAAATGATATAAAAAATACCAATGACATTTTTCACAAAAATAGAAAAAAAAAACTAGAATTTGTATGAAACCACAAAAGACCTGAAATAGTCAAAGCAATACTAAGAAAAATGAACACAGTCAGAGGTACCATACTCCTTGACTTCAAGTTATACTACAAAGCTACAATAATTAAAACAGCATGGTCTTGGCAGAAAAACAGACAGACCAATGGAACAAGTAGTTCTCAACAAAGAAACCACAAAATACGATGAAGAAATTTTCTTCAATAAACTGTATTGGGAAAACTGGACAACCACGTGCAAATTAATGAAACTAGACTGGTACCTAACACCCTACACTCAAATTAACTCAAAATGTATTACAGACTTAAATATAAGACCTGAAACAATAAAAAAAAGAAGACAGGCACTAATCTTAGGAACATACGTTGGTGTCAGGAGGGTTTTTGTGAACTTGATCACAAAGGCAAGGGAAGTAAAAGAAAAAGCAAATTATGGGACTACATCAAACTGAAAAGCTTCTATACAGAAAAAAAAAATCAATAAAACAACCAACTGAATGAAAAAACATATTTGCAAATAATACCTCTGATAAGAGACTAAGATCCAAAATAAATAAAGAACTGATACAGGTCAACCCCACCCCCAAAAAAAGTCTGATTAATAAATCGGCTAATAATCTAAATAAACACTTTTCCAAGAAAGACAGAGATAGCCAATAGATATATTAAAATATGCTTGACATCTCTAGCTTTAATGGAAATGCAAAACAAAACCACAGTGAGATATTGCATCACACCTATTGGAATGGTTCGTATCAATAGAACAAGAAATAACAAGTGTTGGAGAGGATGTGGAGAAAAAGGACCCCTCGTCCACTGATGGCGGGAATGTAAATTGATGCAGACATTATGGAGGTTCCTCAAAAAATTAAGAGTAGAGCTACCACTTAACTCAGCAATTTCTGTTCTGGGTATCAACTTGAAAAATGTGAAAACACCTATTCCTAAAGATATATGTACCCCTATGTTCCTTGCAGCATTATTTTCAATAGCCAAGACATGGAAATAATCTAAGAGTCTTCTGAGTAATGATTGGATAAAAATGTGCTACATATATAAAGTGGAATAGTACTCAACCATAAAAAAGATTAAATATTGCCATTTTTGACAACATGGAAGGATCTTGAGAGTATTATTCTCTAAAATAGGTCAGAAAAGGCCAAGAACTACAGTAAAACCTTGATAAGATGGCCTAATTCGGGCAAGAGGGTATTTATTAAAGCCGAAAGTCACTTATATAATAAAGTAGGTTTTCCAAATGCGTATGTTAAAAAATTGACAAATTAGTTTATGTTTCAACTTATGTAGACAATTTCTGTAATTAAAATTAAGTATTTATGAAAAGTTTAATTTCACAGAAACGTTTTCTATATGTATTACTGTAATTTTAAATTTATACTGAATAGATCTAGTAAATGTGTGCATTCTCCAATCACCGTGAGTAAACAATGCTCATGGCTGGGGTGTGACTTAGCACATGAGGAAACATCAGCTGGCTGAGTTAACACTGCTGCAGAAAGTCACATCATGTGACAACAGAACCAGTGTGATCACATGCTAATCATTTGCCAAGCATTGTTTACAAGTGGTGACTCTTGGATTTAAATATGTAGACTATAGCTGTAGATATGTAATTTTTTTTATGTTGGTGAAATTACTACAGTGTTTTTTCCAACATGTGGCCTATTCACTAAAGTTTGTTTAAAATAACAGTGAATGAATAACAAAAAATAACCTGCTGATTTAATTATAAGCAAATCTTGGTTAAAAGTATTTTAAAATTAACAGGGTGTTAATTTTCATGTATAACATGCGAACTGGAAATTTTGTCTGTTAAATCCAAAGTCCTTTAAATCAAGGTCCGCCAAATCGAGGGTTTACTGTATATGATTTCACTTGTATGTGGGATATAAAGCAGAAAGGAATAAGTTAACAAACAAAGCAAATAAACAAAAACAAGCGCATAGATACAGACAATGGAATGGTGGTTACCACAGGGGAAGGAGGGTGGGAGAGGATAAAGAGGCTAAAGGGGGTCAATTATATGGTAAGGGAAGGAGACTAGATTTCAGGTGGTGAGCACATAATAAAGTACATAGCCATCATGTTATAAAGTTATAGGCCTGAAATTTATATAATATTATTAACCAATGATACTCCAATAAATTTAATAATAAAAATAAACTATTGCAATATGGTGAAAAACACTTTTTTCAAGTCCAAGAACATATCCATGCAAATAAATCTCCCAGCTTTCACTAGGTCTGAATGAATGAATGCCCTTCCTTTCTCTTCCAAGCCTGTTTAAAAAATTCTAGCATAGTGATTGGGGATGCCTGGGGCATGACTTTAAATCCTGTAGTTTATTAAAATGGGAAATTAGTAAGATACTTAACTTCTCGTGCCTTAACTTCCCCATCTATCAAATGGATCCAATAATAGTATCTGTTCCATCTGGCCGATATAAAGATGAAATAAAATTGCATCCTTCGGGAATCACTGTGGACTTTGACCATGTTCCCAGGACTGTCCTTGGGCTAACAGTTTCAAAACGTCTCCCATCTGTTCAATCATTATCAAATGTATCCAGTCAGTCTGGAAATGCACTGAAATACGTTTAAAAAAAAAATTCTCAGGCTGTATTCTACCTCAACACAACATTTTTGGTCAGAAGAAGGAACCCTGGAACCTGGACACCCAGGTAGCTTCTACAGTTTTCCTTGTCTCATTCTTATCACCATATTTCTTCTATATTCGGAATAATATTTTCAGAAAAATTATCTTCCATACTCTACAACTGTGCTGCTCTCTGAAATCTTGACTAATCAGCTAAGTTTAAATGTACATAAAACACCAAATGTACTGTGGGAAACCGCTGCACTTTGCCATTAATCTTTTAGTTCTCAGAGAACTTCTTTTAATTTTCCACTCTGTCCAAGTAACTTAAATTGAACACATTAATCAAACTTATTCTCTACAGGTATAATGTAATATAGCACCTCATAGATTTTTCAACTTGAGGCTTTTTTATAATAAAGGAGGTGGTGGGGGGTTCCATTAAAAGCTGTCTACAAAGTGCAGCCAAAAAAAATGTATGTACTTTTTCCTCATAATGACCTGTTCTGTATTTATGGAGACTTAAACAGTAATTTATCTGTTGATATCTTTTTTCTTTTCAAATAAACAAATAATAACTAATCTTTGCCAAAATTTGAGGGTTTGGCTTGTGATTGTTTTTGTTTCCCTGATTTTCGTTTGCCCAGATGTGCAAACTATTAACTCTGGCTGTAACCCAATGTTCTGAAATCATGGTCACTGGATAATCCGCATCTGATATGATTGATAAAAACACAAATTCCTGAAACCATGATCCAGCCTTGGTGAGCCACTCAGTTAAAAACTACAAGTGACAGAGTATGCCTATTCCTATTTAATTTAATTTTTTCAACTCCTGATCTTATTGATTCTAGTATACACTTAAAAAGAATAAGCAGATAGGGAGATCCCAGATGGTAGCAGGTTAGGTAGAAGTTACTACACTCACCACCTCCCAGGACCAAACTGAAATTGCAACTAAAATATAGAAAAATCAACCTGAATAACCAACTAAAGACTAGCTTAACAGAAGTCTTATAACCAAGGAGTACAGAAGAAGGGAAGATAGCGAGAAAGGGCAGAGTCATGAAAAGGGCCGGCCCCACACCCACGTGCGGTGGCTGAGAATCCGGAGGGATATCCCCGCTGCAAAGGACCCCAACCCTGAGGAGCATGGAGTCTCCACTCCATGCAGGGCTGCCAGTCCAAAGCACTTGAGCCTGAAGAAGAAGCCCACGGAACATCTGGCTGTGGAAATCAGTGGGGAAGTCTGTTAGAGACCCAGGCACCCTCTGAAATGGTCAATGCACAAAATCTCCTTCGCAGTCACTCACCCTGGGCTCCAGCAAAGGGCGGGTGGGTGGCTGGGAACAAACTCGAGTCCTGTGAGGAGAGACTGCGCATGCGGCTCTGGAGGAGACAGCTGAAGGGATGACTGCCAGCGTCCCTGCGCAGAGTCACTCTCCCACCCCGCCCACAGATGCCCCTTTCTTAGGTGGAGCGCTCCCCTCTCTGCTGCACAGCCTGAAGGAGCGCAACAGCACACCCTCCTGACCCCTGGCACCACACAGTGCACAGATCACACCCTGCAGAGGGTCAGCTGCAGGGTCCCTGGTGTAGAGGTCCAGGCAGACTCTGGCTGTGTCAGGGACTAAGTTGTGTGGCTCTGGA
Source organism: Molossus molossus (assembly GCF_014108415.1). Taxonomy (NCBI): domain Eukaryota; kingdom Metazoa; phylum Chordata; class Mammalia; order Chiroptera; family Molossidae; genus Molossus; species Molossus molossus. The sequence continues at coordinate 4,898,782 of NW_023425351.1, read as the reverse complement.
ATGGGAGCCCACCCGGGCCCTCCTCACCTTCCTTGAACCTTACCGGCCCTCCCCTCCCCCACAATATGTACCTTAGCTCCACCCTCCCGGCTCCCAGCAGACCTGCCCTGCTAAGCAAAGGCTGTCAGGAGGTCTGGCTAGCTAGAATCAGGGACAGACAGTTCTGTGGCTCTAGGGTGGGGGCCATTTTTCCTCAAATGCCCGACTGTTGACACCATTCCTCTGCTGAGCTCCCCCTTCACACAGTCAAATCTTGCTCTGTTTGGGTCTGATGAGCTGTGCTGGCCTCATCCTGACAACTCCCTGAGATCTCACCCCACCACAAAGGTCTACAGGACCCTGGCAGGTGATGGCTGACCTTGGAGTACCCTGGGGCTCTTGCAGTGTCCTCAGACCCAGCACCGGCACTGAGTTGGAATCTGTGTTAATCTTGTGTAGACACTTGCCCCTACCTGGTGACCCACTGAGAACCTTCGTCACAGAACTTGTGTTCCTCCAGAGGCTCATTCAGAGATGGACTTATCAGGCACTGGCCAAGGGAAGCAGGCAGAGGCAGATCTCAGGATACCTTGGGCCATTTGCTGACCTGAACCCTAGGCTCAGTACTGGTGGATCTGAATAACGTGGGAGGAATCATGCTACCTGATATCAAACTATACTACAAGACTATAGTAATCAAAACAGCATGGGACAGGCATAAAAACAAACACAGAGATCAATGGAACAGAATAGAGAGCCCAGAATAAAACCACACCTATGTGGTCAATTCAAATTTGACAAAGGCAGCAACAACATACAATGGGATTAAGACAGTCTATTCAATAGATATTGTTTAAAAACTAGGACAAATTCATGTAAAAAAATGAAACTAGACTACCTTTTTACACTATATACAATAATAAACTCAAAATGGATTAGAGGTTTTCATGTAAGACTCAAAACCATAACAGTCTTAGAAGAAAACATAGGCAGTAAAATCTCAGACATTTCTCTTAGTGTCACCTTTTCTGATATATCTCCTTGGGCAAGGGAAACAAAAGAAAAATAATAATAAGCACATGGGACCACATCAAACTAAAATGTTTCTGCCTAGCAAAGGAGACCATCAACAAAATGAAAAGACAACCCACTGACTGGGAGAACATATTCTTCAATGACACCTCTGATAGAAATTAATATCCAAAATTTATAAAGAACTCATCCAACTCAACACCAAAAAAAACAAACAATCCAATTAAAAAATGGTCAAAGGACCTGAAAAGACACTTCTCCAAAGAGGACATACAGATGGCCAACAAACATGTGAAAAGATGCCCAAAGTCACTAATCATGAGAGAAATGTGAACTGACACCACAATGAGATCACCACACCTGTCAGAATGGCCATCACCGATAAATCAGGGGACATAAGGTGTGTGTAAGGATGTGGAGAAAAGGAAACCCATGTGTACTGTTCATGGGGTGGCAGACTGGTGCAGTCACTATGGAAAGCAGTATGGAGTTTCCTCAAAAAATTTAGAAATTGAACTGCCTTATGACCCAGCAGTTCCAGTTCTGGGGCTGTATTTGAAGAAATCCAGAACTGTTCATCGCAGCGTTGTTCACAATAGCCAAGACACACAACCTGTGTCTTTAACACAGTGAGAGTAGTTAACGTTGATGTTTATAGCATTTGTTTTTCCTGATGTATAGTATTTTGCTTTGTGAATATACCATAATATATTCATTCAATAATCAAAAGGTATCTATCTTGTTACCATTCACTTGCTATTGCAAACAATAATGATAGCAGTCTTGTTTATGCCTCCTTGTTCCTGTGTGTGCAAGCATTTTTCTAGGTTATGTACCTGGGAATGAAATTGATGCCTATAGGGTATGCATATATTCAACCTCACTAGATAGGAACACATTGTTTCCTCCGATGTTTGTGCTAATTCAGACTCTCACCAGTATGTACGACTTCTCACTGCTCCATACACATCACCGCACTGAGGTGTCAGCCTTTTTCATTTTAGCCAATGGAGATGTTAACTGTAGCTTATTGTTTCCATTCACATTGCTCTGGTTTGTGATGGGAAGCCTTTTTTATGGTTTATTGGACACTAATGCATTCTCTTGCATACAATGCCTTTTGTATTGTGTTTTTCTTGCAACTATTTTATTTGTTCTTATTGATTTATAGAAATTTATATATTCTGAATATTAATAATTTGTCTGCCATATATAGTGCATACATTTTCATTATTGGACCTTATTAATAGCACCTTCCTATAAACACTTTATACTAAATTCTCACGTCGTGGGCTTAACCATCCATTTAATGTGAATTCATGCCCTAAATCCACTTGCAGTCTGGTTGTGGTTAGGAAATCTCAGGAGATAATAGTTTCCCTTTTTTCACTCTTGACAAGACTGAGACCAGCAAATACTCATACTGCCTCCTCGTTCAACATTTAAGGATTTGATTCCCAGCACTGGGCTGTCCGCATATCTGTCTGTTGCATGAAGGTTTGGGCTCCCAGGAAAAGGACCACCTGCTGGGAGACCTTTACCCTAGGTCTCAGGTTCTCTCTGGATCCAGGCTCTCTCTTCACCTTGATGACTGAGTGTAGCCCTCAGTTTTTGTCATTGCTACCATAAAATTAAAGGGAGCTCTATTTTATATTTCATGCATATTGTGCTAGAAGTGTTCTTAAGTTATCTGTCAGGTATATTGCTAATAAACAGTTCCAGGATTTAAATTAACCACTAGTACCAGCAAAGAAATAGCACAGTATGTAGCAACAATATGTTTCATGGAAAACATGATGATCAAATTGCTCCTGGTCCAGCAATCATCACTCTATAAATTATAAATCAGGCTAAAACATACAATAATAAAAATGCACATCATTGGCAAACAGATAAGTTGTGATAATAACTGCATGTTTCCTAGTTGAGTCACATGAAAGTTCAATTAACATTATGGCTTTCATTTATTCCACACGCACGTATTAATGGTGCCCTGGTGCCTAAGAGTTTATATAGAAAGAAATGCCAGTTCCTCAGAATTTGAATTTGAGAAGCAGAAGCCGATGAGGATTCCTAGCCAACCTTACAACCACACTAATGAAACTGGTTCAATAGTTACCAAATCTTCAAAAGCTGCTTTAGAGTCAGAAAAGCTTGATGCCTTCAAAGTTCTCTATTAGCCTTGGACTTCTGCCGCCTAACTTGACCCTCATTCCAACCCAGGATCGCAGCTTTGGATCTGGATTACCCATTAGCTAACTTCCCATCTCTGCATTTGTTACTGGCAGACTTTATTCTGCTTCAGGATATTTGGTATTTGGTGCTGATTTCACAAATACAAACTCCATATTCTGGATAGTCTGAAACATCTGGGGGTGAACTCTTTGCCCCTTCTGTCCTCTAGCTGTTCAAGCACCACATGCTGGTACACATCTTTAGGAACCATGATGGTACACATCTTTAATGACGTCTCTCTTTTCCTAAGATACGCGCTTTGACAGGCACAAAAACTTTGTATAGAAAGAAACTTAAAATCGCCACACATTCAGAGAAAGAGAGTTTCTGCCTTCGTGGAGTTAACACTACAAAAGAGAAAACAGAATCTCCAAGAACACTGGATTTTGGGTGGAGGGGCTCCACACAGGGGCCCAGGTGTCCTGCCTTTACTCTGAAATTTTTTCTTCTTATTGTTTGCTTGTTGCAGAATGTATCTGGCCTTTTCTCCCCATCGGTCCCTGAATTCTGGAGGCAGCAATCTTCATAAAATCCTCTCTCTTCTTGTCTCTTGATCAGGATATAATGAGCCTTCACCAGGCTCTGAGATACAAACTATTCATTTCATTTAAAATCAAGGTGGCTCCAGCACATTTCTAACCCTGACAAAATACATCTCCAGCGAGACAAATATCTTCATAGCAGTTAAAGTGGAGCAAATGAAAATGTTAAGGTTAGAAGACTTGACACAGTGACTGTGTCATGCTGGCTCTCGATGGCAGACAAAGCCACTGAGAGGCAGCTCTCAGGGAGAGGGTGACTCTTCATATAAGACACAAAAATCTCTCTAACAGTGACCGCAACTGCACAGCATACCCCCTCCCACCAAAGGACGGCGCTGGCTCTCCAGCAGCAGGCACAGCAGTGTCGGAACACACCAGAACCACAGTCACGTGAAAGCATGTGGTGATCAGTCTCCTGTCCGGAAGCCAAAGACAACACCAACACCGGAACCGAAGAGTGTTTTCAAACTATGAGCTTACATTTTGGTTTTCCAACAAAATGTCTAAAATAAAATGATGTCTAGCCAAATCCATTCAGTGACACAAGGAACCCTCTGCTCCTGAGATGTTCGCACCACAGGGAACAAGGCAGGAAAGTGTGAAACCAAAAGCCATCCATAGCAGTACGATACGGCAAACCTGAATCAGCACAGACTACATTCATCCATTTTTCACAAACAGCAATTAAATGGGGATAGCTATAAACTACACTTTCTTAATTACACAAGAAGGTTCTAGTCTAGTGGGAAAACAAACATACAGGTAAGCGATGAGCAATGATGTGATCTACTCTACGTACCGCAATCCTTCCAAGGCCTGCAGTAGGGACAGAGGCAAAGTGCCCTTTGACATCCAGGCCTCGGGAGCCTTCTCCCAGACACCAAAGATCCCTAAGTTATCACTGGGGACAGTTCAGGGAAGAAGGACCCTGCAAGTATGCCACCTGCCTCCATGGCAGTCCTAGAGCACAGAGGACAAAGGAGAGAGAGCACGTAACACCCCCAGAGAGAGACGTGAAGCTGGCTGGAGAGCTGGAGGGATCGTCATGGAGGTGAGATGAGGGGCAGTTAACAGAGTTCAACTGGACAGGGGGTCACAGGACACAGACAGGAAAGGTGTGAACATTCTAGGTGCCCTAGAGTTCCACCTGCTCCTGGGACCCGCCCTCTTCTCTTGGCTGGAGGGTAAGCAGCTGGCACCTGCTTTTTCTGGAGAAAGCATGTAGTGTCAGAGAACCTAATCCCTTTTCAGGATTAGATTTGCTTTTTCAGGGAGAAATTTCTGCTAGCAACGTGAGGGCAGGGTGGGAGAGCCTGGAGTGGAGGTAGCCTCTGCAGATTTGGGTGGACCCCAGCAGAGCTGCTCCTGTGGGCATCAGTAATCGGTGGCAGAAAAGCCAAATGGTAGATGCCCCAGGGCCAAGAATGTCAGCCCCAAGGGCTCCTGCAGCCCTCCAGCAGGCACGCTCAGACCATGAGGGCGAGGCTGAGGAATGCAGCTTTGCCACCCACCTTACCTCAGGCTGAGGCAGCCTAGTGCACAGCTAAGGAGACTCAACTCTGGGGTCGTGTGGAGGGAGGGGCAGGGGAGGGAGGAGGTGAAGAAAACAGTGACATGGACCCACTGGGTGGCTGTGTCATGCAATGGGAAGGGCTGAGTTGATGGAGTCAGAGTGGAGTGGAGGGATGTCACTGTAGAACCGAAAGGACTGGGGGAACCCCAAGTGTGGCGAGAAGGGCTCCAGCTTGGAAGGCTGAGGGGACACTGGCATCATGGACAAACATGGCAGACGAAGTTACACACTGCACTTGCTCCACACCAAGATGCCTGCTGTGGTTCTAGGGAAGCTACACCCATCTGCTGTAACACTTACAACACAACCCTGTGATATCTGAGACATGCTGTCGGCTGATATTAAGAGGGGCTAAAATAGCTTGGAATAAAGAGAATCAGAAATAGGCTGATAATAAGTCAGTTGTCGATATTTGCACTAGCACATGTGAAAGCAATAGGTAGCATGTGTCAGAGACTGTGCTAAGTTCTTTACATATATTCTCTTATTTAATCCTCACAACAATTTCCATAGTCAGGGTCAGGGCTATATGAAAAGAGAGTTAATAGGTAGAATATAATGTTTTGAAGATCTAGGTGGCTTTATTGGTAGAAGATAATTTCAAAAGAGTGACAAGTACTAATTGCCAGTCTAATTTCAATACAGTACTTAGAAATGAATATCTCCTTTGATCCATTGTAGTATAATTTATAGGAGAGTCATGTAAGATCTCTGCCATTTTCATTGTTTTAGTATTTGAAACAGGATCCTGTCATTTCACAATATTCAGAACTTGAAGTGAATTTTAAAATCGTGAACTGTGTTCTACCCAGCTATTATTTTGTTTCGGCAGAATATCAGAATTGTTCTTTCTACTTAATGGCAATAATGTCAAACCTCTTAACATTAAAAGGAGTTTAATTTCCAATGGTACTCGTTAGTTAATTTAATACAAATACTTTATTTTCTGTCCTCTCTAAAGGATATTCTTTACTGCCTTCCAGAGAAGAATCTTCAGTGTTACTGTTTCTAAATTATCCGGGTAGGAAGATTAAAATACTAACAACTTTACATTGATTTGACATTTAAAAGAACCATGTAAAACCTTCTAGCTAAGTTCACAAAAAAAGGCTTAAAAGGACCAATTAAGAGTCCATGAACAGGATGGATGCAAAAAAATGGACTTTGGTGTTCTTGTTAAAACATCAGATTGGCTTTTTATGATTTGGTCTCAGATGATATTGGCAGAAACAAAAGAAAATAAATCAATAAATAAACTTGAGATAGAAAATGTATACACTAATTTCCCCATATTTTATAAAGTTTATATAACAGGTCAAGAAAAAATGCATTTAATATTACAATACATTTTCACATCTGAGAATAAGATACACTATGTATTTTTAAGTCAATGTGAAATCATACTTCACATACAATTTACCCAGGGAAAAGGTTTCAGGGTCTATGGTTTCAGAGTAATTCATTTCCTTCCAAAATTAAATATGTACAAAAAAAAAAAAATCCTCATAAAGCTTGTACAGGTTTTGTTCTCCCAGTCGTTGTATTGAACATGCTTATAGAACAGTTATTTACTTAGATAGCTCACTTATTGATTAGTGTCTGTCCATCCACAAAGGCCATTACAGGCTGATCTGGTGACACAAACAACAAATCGCAGCAATTTAATAGTAAAAACAAAGCTAATGAAATTTTGTAGTTTCAGTAGAGAGAATAGGTAGAAAATCAATGATTCTAATATGTATTAATTTTATCATAAAATAATTAAATTAAAAAACATACCAAAGCAAGCTTAGCACATTACTCCATTTGTTGCCATTCAAAGGGTAATACCGTCCTGTTTTTAAGTCCGGGCATAATACATTTCTCTGATTCTTTTTTTGTTAATTTACCATTATTATTGAGAGTATTACAGATGTAATACTCTCTTTTTTCCCCTTTTTCCTTCATGACCGCCCTCCACTCAGCTCCTGCCCCATCCCAGGCTTTTATCACACTACTGTGTCCATGGACAATGCACATATGCATATAAGATCTTTGGTTAATCACGTTCCAAGTCCCCTCCTCTATTCCTCCTAAGATTCGTCAGTCTGTTCCATAGGTGCCATGTCTCTGGATCAATTTTGTTGGTCGGTTTATTTTGTTCATTACATTTAACATATAAGTGAGTTCATGTGATATTTGTCTTTCTCTAACAGGCTTATTTCGCTTAGCATAATAATCTCCAGGTCTCCCCATGCTGTCTCAAAAAGTAGGAGAGCTTTCTTTGTTACACCTGCATAGCTGTAAATATACCACAGCTTTTTTATCCACTCATCCACTAATGGGCACTTTGGCTGTTTCTAGATCTTAGCTGTTGTAAATAGCACTACTACGAACATAAGGGTGCATACATTCTTTCTTGTTGGTATTTCAGGATTCTTAGGATATATTTCTAGAAGTGGAATCACTGGGTCAAATTGCATTCCATTTTTAATTTTTTGAGGAAACTCCACACTTTTTTCCCATAGTAGCAGCACCAGTCCGCATTCCCATCAACACTGTACTTGGATTCCTTTTTTTCCAAGTACAATCCCCAGCTCTTATTTGTTGATTTGTTGATGGTAGCCATGTGGCATGTGTGAGGTGATATCTCATAGTCACTTTAATTTGCATCTCTCTGATGGATAGTGACACTGAGCATTTTTTCATATGTCATTTGGTCATCTGTATATCCTCTTTGGAGAGTGTCAATTTAGTGTCTTTTGCCCATTCTTTCATTGGAATGTTTGTCTTATTTCAGTTGAGTTGTGAGAGTTCATTATAAACTTAGGAGATTAACCCCTTATTTGATGTAAAAATGTTCTCCTATACAGTGGGTTCCCTTTTCATTTTCACAATGGTTTCTTTTCTTGTGCCCAAGCTTTTTAGTTTAATGTAGTCCCATTTGTTTATTTTTTTCCTTTATTTCTCTTGCCCCAGGTGAAGTATTGGTGAAAATTGTGCTGAATGAGATGTCTGAGATTTTGCTGCCTATGGGTTCTTCTAGGATTTTTATGGTTTCACGACTTACATTTAAGTCTTTTGTCCATTTTTAGTTTATTCTTATGTATTGTGTCAGTTGCTCATCTGGTCTCATATTTTGGCATATACCTGTCAATTTTCCCAACACCATTTATTGAAGAGACTGTCTTCACTCCATTGTATGCTCTTACTTCGCTTGTCCAATATTAATTGAGCATAATGGCTGGGTTTAATTTCTGAGTTCTCTGTCGGTCCCATTGATCTACATGCCTATTCTTGTGCCAGTATAAGATTATTTTGATTACAATGGCTTTGTAGTAATAATTTGATATCCAAATTGTGATCCCTCCTACTTTGTTCTTCTTTCTCAAGATCGCTGTGACTATTCAGGGTCTTTATTAATTCCATATAAATTTTGGAGTATTTGTTCTAGATCTGTAAAATATGCCATTGGTATTTTAGTAGGTAATGTGTTGAATCTATAGATTGCTTTGTGTAGTATGGACATTTTAATAATGTTAAGTCTTCCAATCCATGAACATGTTATATGCTTCCACTTGTTTGTATCTTCCTCTATTTTTTTTCAATGTCCTGTAGTTTTCCAAGAATAGGTCTTTAACCTCCTCAGTTAAGTTTATTCCTAGGTATTTTAATTTTTTTGTTGCAATGGTAAATGAGATTTTTTCTTTTTTTTAGTTTCTGTTTCTGAGAGTTTGTTATTAGTGTATAAAAATGCCATCAATTTCTGGATATTAATTTTCTATCCTGCTACTTTGTCAAATTAATTGATTAAATCTAGTATTTTTGGTGGAGTCTTTTGGGTTTTCTATGTATAATATCACATCATGTGTGAATAATGACAATTGTACTTCCTCCTTTTCAATTTGGATGATTTTTATTTTTTCTTCTTATCTGATCACCCTTTCTAGGACTTCAAGTACTATGTTAATAAAAGTGGTGAAAACAGACATCCCTGTCTTCTACCTGTACTTTGGGGAAACACTTTTATTGTTGCTTATTGAGAATGATGTTGGCTTTATGTTTGTCATATGTGGCTTCCATTATTTTGAGGTATGATCCCTTTATTCCCACTTTGCTGAGCATTTTTATCAAAAAATGGTGCTGGATATTGATGAATGCTTTTTCTGCATCTATTGATATGATCATAGGATTATTTTTATCTTTCATGTTATTTATGTGATGTATCACATTTATTGATTTGCAAATATTGTACCAGCCTTGCATCCCTGGAATATATCCCACTTGGTCGTGATCTATGATTCTTTTTATATATTCCTAGATCCGATTTGCTAATATTTTGTTGAGGATTTTAGCCTCTATGTTCATCAGAGATATTGTAATTTTCTTTCTTTGTAGTGTCTTTAACTGCTTTTGAAATTAGGATAATGCTGTCATTGTTAAAAGAGCTTGAAAGTCTTCCTTTGTCTTGTAATTTTTTGAATAGTTTGAGGATATGTGTTAGTTCTTTGTATGTTTGGTAAAACTCCCCTGTGAAGCCATCTTTTCCAGGATTTTTGTTGCTAGCAGTTTTCTGGTTTTGTTTGTTTGTTTGTTTTTTATTACTGCTTCGATTTCTTTAGTTGTTATTGGTCTAGTCAGGTTTTCTTATTCTTTCTGATTGAGTTTTGAAAGATTGTATGTTTCTAGGAATTTACCTTTTTGTGGACTGCAGGCTGATGCTCTAACCGGCCAGGGCTAGGAATTTACCTTTTTACAATCCTCTGTATTGTCATGTGATGTCAGTTGTAACTTTTCCCCTTTCTTTTCTGATTTTATTTATTTGGGTCCTCTCTCTCTTTGTTCTTTGATGAGTCTGACTTAAAGGTGCATAAATGTGTATCTTTTCAAAAAACAAGGTCTTGGTTTTATCGACCTCTTGTATTTTTTCTTTTTTAGTTTTTATGTCATTGATTTCTGCTCCAATCTTTATGATTTCCTTCCTTCTACTTACTCAGGGTTTTCTTTTTTTTTTCTTTGTAATTCTTTCAGTTGTAGGGTTAGATAGTTTATTAGCAATGTTTCTTGTGGTAGGCCTATAGAGCTATGAACTTCCCTCTTAAGACTGCTATCATTGTGCCCCATAGATTTTGGATTGTTGTGTGTATATTTTCATTTACTTTCAAGAAGTTTTTTACTTCTTCCTTGATCTCATCAGTACCCCATTCATTGTTTAATAACATGCTATTTAGCCTCCATGTGTCCGAATGTCTTTGAGTGTCTTTATTGTAGCTGATTTCTAGTTTCATGCCATTATGATCCAAGAAGATGCTTAATATGAGTTCTACTTTCTTGAACTTGTAGAGACTTTTTTGTATTCTAACATGTGGTCTATCTTGAGGATGTCCTATGTGCACTAGAGAATAATGTGTATACTCTAGCTTTGGTATAAAAAGTTCTGTAAATATCAATAAATCCATCTGATCAAGTGTATTGCTTACGGTCGCTGTTTCCTTGTTGATTTTTTTGTCTGGGAGATCTATCCTGTGATTTCAGTGGGGTGTTAAAGTCCTCTACTGTGACTGTATTGTTGTCAAGCTCTCTCTTAAAGTCCTCCAATAGTTTCTCCATATATTTAGGTGCTCCTATATTGGGTGCAGACATGTTTACCAGGGTTATATCCTCTTGTTGGATTGATCCTTTTGGTATTATATAGTGACCTTCTTTGTCTCTTGTTATGGCCTTTGTTTTAAGTCTATTTTGTCAGATATAAGTATTGCTACCCCTTTTTTTATTCATTTGCATTTGCATGGAAATTTTTTTTCCATCCCTTCGCTTTCATCCTCTATGAGTCTTTTGTTTTGAGGTGGGTCTCTTGTAGACATCAGACATATGGGTTATGTTTTCTTATCCATTGAGCTATTTTATGTCTTTTGATTAGAGTATTTAATTTATTTACATTTGAGGTTATTATTGATAGGTATTTATTGCCATTTTTATTTTTTGTGGCTAGTTTCCTCTCTCTATTTCTTCTTCTTACATTGGTCCCTTTAACTTTTCTTGCAATGCTGATTTGGTGGTAATAAACTTCTTTAGCTTTTTTTAAATCTGGGAAGTTCTTTATTTCACCTTCGATTTTGAACAATAGCTTTGATAGAGCAGTCTTGGTTTCAGATCCTTGCTTTTCATTACCTTGAATAATTCATGCCATTCCCTTCTGGCTTTGAGTGAGAAATCAACTGACAGCCTATGGGAGCTCCTTTATAGGTAACAACTTGCTTTTCTATCACTGCCTTTGAGATTCTCTCTTTGTCTTTAATTTTTGGCATTTTAATTAAAATCTGCCTTGGAATGGGCCTCTTTGGGTTCTTATGCTTGGAACTCTCTGTGCTTCCTGAACTTGTGTGACTTCTTTCTTCACGCTGTTAGGAAAGTTTTCTCCCATTATTTTTTCAAACAAGTTCTCTATCCCATGCTCACTTTCTTTTTATGTTTCAGATAATCAGATGTTGTTATGTTTCATATTGTCTCAAAGTTCCTTTAACAGTTCTCTTGCTTTATAATTGTTCTTTTCTTTTTAATTCTCTGACTGATTCACTTCTACCCTGCTTTTTAATTCACTGATTTGAACCTCCACTTCCTCTAATCTGCTCTTTATTCCTTCAAGTGTATTCTTTATTTCTATGTCATTCTTTATTTCCAACTGCTTGTTTTTCTTGGTTTCTATGTCTTTTTTCATGCTGTTGAGCATCATTGTAATTATTACTCTGAACTCTGTGTCTGATAAATTGCTTATCTCCATTTCATTTAGCTCTTCTTCTGGAGAATTATCTTGTTCTCTCATTTAAGGTTTGTTCTTTGTTTCCCCATTTTGAATGCCTCTTTGTGCTTGTTTCTATTGATTAGGTACATCTGCTATGTCTCTCAGTCTTGGTAGGCTGGTCTTCCATAATGGGTGTCTAGTGGGACCCAGTGGTGTAGTTTCCTTGATCTTCAGAGCTGGGTGTTCTAGTATTGTCAAATGTGTGAGTGATATGGGCCCTCCCATTATAAATGGCTCCTGATTGCTGTTGTCCCTTTTATGGGTGTGCTCGATTCTCAGGTTTACTGCCTATGAGGCTCAACATTAATCACGTCATGGCAGCTCTTATACAGGTGCTGACAGAACAAGACAAGACAAAACAGGACCAAACTAAAAACAACACACACACACACACACACACACACACACAAATAAAAATTAATAAGAACCAAAACAAGCCCACCACCAAGAAGAATGCATAAGAAAAGAGAAAGAAAGGAAAATAAAAAGGAATACTATAATACAAGAGACCAAAATAATTGAGCAGAAAGAAGTAAATAGAAGAGAAGAATGTGAAAAAGAAGGTAGAGAAAAGAAAGAAAAAATAGTAATAGAAGAGAAGAAAAACATATATATAAATAATAATCTTAAAAGGTGACAATAATGAATAAAATAATATATGGAATAGGAAGAAAAAAAACAGAAAAGAAAAGAAAAATTTAAACAAAAAGCAAAGAGAAAGGAAAAAAATAGATGGAGGAAAGAAAAGAGAGAATAAGAGATATGAGAGTAAAAAGAGAAGAAACAAAGTGAAATCTAAAAAAAATAAAGATATTATATACAAAATAATGTTAATGAAATAAAAAGAAAAAGAGAAGGAGAAGTGGAGCTCAACTTGGCATATTTTGGTGCCTACTGTGTGTTCATCCTTTTGGATCTGCTATTTGTGGCATTCACTGGATTTTGCTCAGATGTTGGCCAAGACTGGCCCTTTGGTGTGCTGGTCATAGACCTTCTGATAAGTTCTCTGGTCTAATCAATGTTAGTCTCTCTCCCTGCCTGGCTCTCAGCCACCAGTCTGACACTTGGCAAGGCAAAGTCCCAAACAGCCTGGTTGGTGGGTCCTCTGAAGCCCAGAGACTGGGTCTGCCTTGAGACTCTCTTCTTTAATGTCCCAGCTCTGAATTGCCTTCACTTCCCTTATGGATCTTTGCTCTGGGGGTGAATGAGTGGTATCTGGGACCAGGTCTGGGTCAATTCTTTGAATCTTTATAGGACTCCTTGCAATCTCCCTGACAAAGATTCAATTCTTGACAAAGTTCAGTCAGGCTCCTCTGAGCCCTCTTCTTGACTAGGCCTCATCCTTGGACCCTATCTTTGGTCTCCCTAGTTGTAGCAGGAATCCTTCTAAATCAATTTAGAGAGGATCTCCCATCCTTGACATGTGATTCTCTTGTCCTGCCTTCCACAAGAATCCTGTTAATTCAGCTTAACAAGAATCCCTTACCCTTGATGTCTCCTCTTAGTAATTTCCCATACACTGACCTCCTCATTCATTCTGCTCATTGTCTATAGGTTCTCAGCTATGTTTGCTTATATTCAGAGTTGAATCCAATCTCTCTCCCCTATTGTGATAGTCTTAACATCTATCACAGGATTCCTAAATAAAGTGTTTCTTACCTTTTTCAAAAGCATTAGAATAATTTTTCTTTTGCCTTTTCCTTTGTTTTGTTCTGGTTTTAATATTCTCTACAATGCACTCTTTTTTTTTATTTGTTATCCTCACCAGAGGACATTTTTTCATTTTTTGTTCAGATAGAGTGGGAGAGAGAGAGAGGGAGAAAGAGAAAGAGAGAGAGAGAAACATCGACATGAAAGGGACACATCAAGTAGCTGCCACCCACACGACCAACTAGGGCCAGGGACAAACTGCAACCAAGGTACATGCCCTTAGCGGGAACCAGGTCTCTCTGGACCGCAGGCCAATGCTCTAATTGCTGAGCCAAACTGGCCATGGCTATAATGCACTCTTAAATAGCCCATTACATATGGCCATTCCACATCTTACATTTAGCAATTTAAGGCATTTCTCTACAGGTTTACAGTAATTCAAACTTGTAATATTTTGACATTAAAATAAAAGTAAAGTAGATACAGAAGTCATTGCACTAATTATTCACTTTGTACATGGTTTCCTCTAGCCATGTGCCCATTATATGTGTGTGTGTGTGTGTGTGTGTGTGTGTGTGTGTGCGCGCGCGCGCGTATAATGACAGCATCTAAGATCTCTGTTAAATATCACTGCTGCACTGGCCGGTTTGGCTCAGTGGTTAGAGCGTCGACCTGCGGTCCTGAGAGACCCGGGTTCGGTTCCCGCTAAGGGCATGTACCTCAGTTGCAGTTTGTCCCCCGGCCCTGGTCGGTCGTGCGGGTAGCAGCCACTCGATGTGTTCCTTTCACATCGATGTTTCTCTCTCTCTCTCTCTGTTCCTCTCTCTCCCTCCCACTCTACCTGAACAAAAAAATGGGAAAATGTCCTCGGGTGAGGATAAAAAAATAAATAAAATAAAATAAAAAAATAAATATCACTGCTTCTTCCCAAGGCAAGAATTGAAGTTCCCATTTTCCACCATAAACCCAGTAGGGTGACTGTAGCAAGTCACTCGGCCTCTCTGAGCCTGTTTCCACATTCCTAAAACAGTAAAATATTATCTGCCTCACAGGACTGTTATGAGAATTAAAAGTGTTAATACGTGTCAAATGCTTGGAGTGGCCCTTAGACTACAATCATTCTTCATAAATGTGAGCTGCACAAAATAATCAAAAGGAGAAAGACCCATGCATGCCACAGACTACTTTGTGCCAGATAAAATATCAACTATTAACAGAAAAAAGTGGTCAAATTTATTTTTCAGCTTTACATTGTTTTGAACTTTCTGTTAATTGATTATTTTTAAAATATGTTTTTATTGATTTTTAGAGAGAGAGGTGGGGAGAGAGAGATAGACACATCGATGTGAGAGAGAAACATCAATCGCTGCCCCCTGTATGTCCCCTACTGGGGATCGAGCCCACAACCTGGGCATGTGCCCTGACCAAGAATCAAATTAGGACCTCTTAGTCCATGGGATGACGTTCAGTCCACTGAGTCACACTGGCCAGGCTTGACTTTTGTTTTTAATCACAGATTTAGTCAGTATCAAAGTCAGATCAGTTATACTGAAATTATTCTTCAGTCTGTACTTGGGAAAATGCAAAAAGAACAAAACTATAGAACCAGAAATGATCGGCAAACAGTCACAAACTAGACCTGAAGTAAATACATCAATAAACTAACAAGTAACTGAAACCAAATATTCCTTCACAAGAATTCTTCAGTATTGTGAATGCTCCTGAGACGGGGATTTTGAGCAGGTGGCTACTAGGCCATTCTTTCAAGTATGCAGTGGCAGACCTCAGAGGCAGACTCTGCTCCTCAGCTCTAACCCTTTGATCTCATGGAATAATCACATAATATTGTGCATCTAATATTCCGATTCTCCTTTTCATTCTTCTACACACATTTTTAAATCACAATTCAATATGTGAGTGGTTACTATGGACCAGGCACTTTCTAGGCACTTTATGCTCATTATTTGCTTTATATCCACAACTTTTCAAGTTAGATATTATAATGACGGGAAATAATAAGCAAGAGACCGAGCACCTTGTCCTAGATCACAGGGCTGGCAAGTGGCAGAGCCAAGAGGTAAACTCAGGTTGTTATCGCTCAAATCAGCTCTTTTTCTCTGATATGCAGCCTCCCACATGTTCACTTTTAAGTGAAAGATAATAATTTCTTAAAATAACTCTTTTATCTTCTTTTTGGCATTCTAATTGATGTCAGAAGCTATCTTTTATTTTTGATTCAGTTTTTGCAAGTATTCTTTTTCAAAAGTATGCTCTTTAACTTTCTAAAGAACACACTGAATTTTGCTATTTATAGTTTTGAGATTTTAAAAATACGCAAAACTGACAACCTGGGAGAACTTTCATGGTCCTGACTAGTTTTCGTGGAGTGTCTACTGTATTTCCATCTCATGGGTATCACCCAGACCTGGCTGTGATATGATTCTAAATGACTATATTGACTTACAATTGAAAACAAAACAAAATAATTAAATCAGCACTAATAAAAAAGGGATAAAATGAAAACACAATACTATAGTCAAACTATGGATAAATATTAAGATTTTTATGTTTATAAGTTTATAATTTCTCATTAGTATGCAAGTCCTAAATAAAAATGTGCTCCCCAACACACACACACACACACACACCATAACCAAGGTCTAAGTGTCTTCTGTGCAAGGCTGTGAACAAGGAAAGGCCATGACACAGCAGTCTGACAGGAGGCGGGTCAAGTCCACGTGGCACCTCTGTGAGTTTCCAAGGTGTAAGAGGAAACTGCCTATCTAACTCAAACAGCTTATCCCAAAATCCCAGATGTAGGGAACACTGGACAGTGAGCCTGAGGAAAGGAATCAAGACAGGTCTGATGGAGAGGGCAGAGTGGAGCACAGTGTTGGGAGGAGAGGGCACCTGGGCCTCAAGGGGTGACTCTCCTCATTGCCTGAGAAAGCTGTGTGCCCCAGAAGTCAGGCTAAGCCCGTGGATATGAAGGACAAGCAGAGGTGGAGAGTTAGTGCTGACAGGATGGAGCTTCTAGCTCTGGTTCACCCAGAAGCCAAGATATTCTCTGAATATATATGCCAATGAATTCCACTTTGCTTCTTCTGATTTGACAAATGGCAACAAGAAAGTTGCTGAATAACAGGTAGCACCTCAATTCTTTTTCAGCTCTGACAATTATAGCAGTGCCACATGGGTCACATTTGATCTTTCACATCAGCACAAGGCAAGCAGTGACCTGGGTCACCTATGACTACTAACAGACACGGGCTGTCCTAAGCTCCAAGGTGGCATCTCAGTCTTTGCCCCTTAAAGTGTTGACCCCAGACTCGTACCACTGCATCTCCAGGATCCAGTGTCCGGTGAACTGAGCGGTGCTGCCTAGTTTCAGGGCAGTCTCAGGCTCCCACCATCCTCTATGGGTTGAAACAGTCACAGCGCCCCAGGTTCAAGGAAAGGGGCAAAGTTCCATCTCTTGATGGCAAGAATGTCAAAGCTGCTTAATACCATCACAGAAGTCAGCTATATTCAGACATATCTGGATAAAGTGCTTCTATTAGCTCCCTTCTACCATGGGACTCAGCACATCTTGTGGTGGGTTTACATTTGCTTACAGTAGACTACATGCTCCTTAAAGAACTTACCCATCTTCTCCTCCTTCATTCTTACTACAGTGCAGGACTCACAATAGTCACTAATCAAATATTTGTTAAATAAATTATCTCACCTAAGAATATTGACATATTCTTCTCAATCACTTCTCATATTTACTGAACTATGCTGAATAACCTACCTACCATATGCTCACTCTGTTATAACATGTTAAATAAAAGGAAGAACTTTAGTCTGTGACATTTAGCGTCTAGCCAACATCTTTCAAACATGCTAAAAATCATGTAGCCAAGATTACTCAAAACAACCTTATACAACTAACACAACCTTATCCCTTAAAATTTTCCTTACAGGCAGAAATTTTATTTTGTGGTATATAAATGTCCTCACTATGTAAAACAATTTCCCTACTGAGATTCCCTCTAAACCCAAAATTCAAAGAAGAGCAATGCAATATTTTAATATTAATAAAGCAAATTGACA
Organism: Molossus molossus; assembly: GCF_014108415.1. Lineage (NCBI taxonomy): Eukaryota > Metazoa > Chordata > Mammalia > Chiroptera > Molossidae > Molossus > Molossus molossus. The sequence goes on along the minus strand of NW_023425351.1, from coordinate 4,880,895 downwards.
TAAAAAGATACAACAGTCTCAGATTTGCAATGGCTAATGGTTCAGGCAATGTGCAATATTCAAACATGTATGAAGATTCTATAAAATTTGAGTTAAAAAATGTAGTGTTGTATAATTATGGGTACACAGTACAAAGTATCAGATAAATTAAAAATTAGCATAGTTGTATTTGGAAACCATTTGGTTTCACTTTCTTTAGCCAAAAGATAGAGTTATTAAGCTATCAATAATTGGTGCCCAGAACTAGTTGTCATTGGGTGGCTGTGCACACCCCACAATCATAATAGGAAGTGCACCACGACTTAAGCACAGCTTGAAATGTCATCAACAACTGGCCATTGCAGAAAATATCTATATGTTGCTGAGTCCAGTAACACTTAATGCTTTTGTTAGTAGAGAATAAAAATGGTTCAAAATAGTTGTCCTGACAGAAGAATGTAGAACAGTAATTAAATCAATTATCTTGGCTAAGTATTTTGTTTGGTCTTCTGTAGTGTTTATATCTCTTTAAAATGTAAGAGTTCACAAAAGGGGTCAGAAGCCTACATGACGACACAGGATGTTGTAAACTCCAATGTTTTCCCTCTTGTGCATTATGAAAATTAAACTGTGTACAAATAATACTCTACTATTTTCAATATGGGATGAATCGAGGACAAACTAATGAAAGCTATTAAAATATGGTACCCATGAATTTTGGAAAAGGCGACTCCATACAATAGAGAGAAAATTGGTAGGGAATAGGAATTCTGGATTAAAGGTGTTAGTCTGACAGTGAAGATGGCTGAGGCATAACAGGAGGCTATGTGCCCCTCCTCCCAGCCATGGGATTTACAGCTAAAATGCTGCACTGCCAGCCTGACAAAACAAGAGAAGTGTAGCTGATTGGACACATTTTGTCTAAGGAGCTCTGGAAAAAAAACAACAGCATAGAGACTGCCAAGAGAAGGGGAGTTGCGGAAAGGGGAGCCCCCTGGGGCTGGGGCTGGGCTGAGAGGCCCTGAGTAGTATTGCCTGCAAAGCTTCATCCCCTTGGAGTGTGGGCTCACATCCCCATTACAGGGATCCCAAATCCGGAGCAGCAGAGACTGGACAGAGAGCAGAGGGACCCAGGGAAACTCTTTCTGCCTGGGAGGCTGGGTCCATGCCGTCCCAGGGAAGAGCACACCTAATGTCAGCACCCCCAGCGGGAAAGGTTCACCCCGGGCTCTGACCACTGGAAAGGCTGTGCTGTGGTGTTCAACTCCCCCCAAAAAAATGATGAACCTGAGGGCTGCACCCAGCAGTGACTTTGAGGAACCCTCTGTTTTACTGAAAGGCAATGTACACAGCCCCAGACAGGGACTACACTGTGTGGTGTGGGGAAGAGGGACAGGATTCCACCATCTGGAGTGAAGGTTTGGAAAGCCTCATCCCACCTATGGAGCAGCATAGACTGCTCCATCCTCTGGAGTTGGCAGGAGGGAAGACTGGGGACTTTTCACCCACATTGAGGAGAGTTGGGAGCATGAATGGACCTGATATTCTTGGCCCAAGCTATACTGAACCAGTTGTGCAGAGAGACAGGAGTCCTGCATGGGGCTGACTTTGTGACCCCTTCTGATTGGACCTTTGGTACAAGGTCACCAGATCTTTGCAGAGAAGGGTGGTTTTTTTGTGGATGGCATCCCACAGCACCCCCTGGGAAAACTTATATCGGGGAGCAGAAGAGCTAGGATTTGTGACTGCATTGTGGCGGGGCTGATCCGAGCACCCTGTGAATTCAGCCAGCCAGTCCCAGGAAGGAGGGGTGGAGCACATCTCCCCGTTCTGCAGGATGGGAAACCCTCCCCAACAGGAAAGGGTTTGGATCAATTCTCTGAAGCCCCAGATTCCCCCACTGGGTACAATTTGGTGGTGGTCAGGAGAACAGCTCAGAAGAGGACATTGCAAGAATAAGACCCTCAGAGGCTATTGTCTGGGACCAGAAGAAAATGCTTAGCTCCCTCCTGTGGGCTGGGCTGGCAACATTCTCAACCAAAGACTTGTTTGATCAATACCATTGTGCCTATGATACATGAAACTTCTCTTGCAGAAAAGTAGGCCGGCTGTACCTAACTTGAACCTGCACCTGATGGAGAACTAGAGTTGGAGGATAAGGTAGAATCTGAGAAGTTTGGCTTTGAAGCAGAGATTAATATCCCCTCACTGAGTGCCTGACAGTGTAATTTCTAAGAAGTGGGCCCACTAGCCATTGCTACACTAGCCAAGCTCCACCTTAAAGAGGCTCTTTGGAAGACCCTGGAGGAAGACCAGGCAACCTCAGGAGGAAGGCAGAGTAGCTTACAGAAGGAAACGGTTCTCAGAGATCCTCAGATGGATCACAGCTACAACAGGATGCTGAGAGCCAAACTTGGAAAGCTCCTGACATTGGCTGACACAAAAGTACCTCCCAGGAGACTTGACATCAGCATACAAAACAGTGATCCTCAGACAACAAAATCTGCTCAAACTTCATCTATCTGGCTTTGTTGTTGTTGCTGTTGTTCATTTTATCAATATTTTCTTCTATTTTTCTTTGCTATTGTTATTTTTATTATTATAATAATTTTTTTTGCTCGTCTCTCTTGTTTTTTATTGACCTCCTTTTTCTTACTCTATATTTTTCTGTTTTCTTCTCCATTCTTTCTTTCACTTTACATTTCTCTCTCTTCTTTTTACCTTTGCATAACTATTTTATTTTTCTTTTATTCTGTCTTTTTGTCTTTTTTTACTGTTTTCCTTTCCTTACTCTCTAATCTTATGTTTTGCTGTCCCTTCTTTCCTTTCAGAATATTTTTTCTGCTCCTTTTCTCTTGGAGTGTCCTTTTTATTTTACTATTAGTAATATTATCTTTTCTATATTTCTTTTTTGTTTATTATTCTTGTTCTCATTTTTCATTCTTAATTATCTTTTCTTCTGTTGTTACTTTTGCTGTCATTTTCAGGATCATTTGTGTGTTTCTTTTTGTGTCCTATTTGTTTGGTTTTATTTTGTTTTGCCCTGTCAGCACCTGTACAACAGTTTGCAAAACATGGTTGTAGCTGAGCCTTACAGTTAGCCAGAATGAGAGAGGAGCCCACCCATGAACGGGGCAACAGCAATCAAGACCAACAGGAGAGCACAATTAAAACAGGAGAGCACACATAACACACAAGGTCACTCCTAGAGCATACAGCTCAGTAGCACAAGTAGACCACACCATTGGGTCCCACAGGATATTAACCACAATAGCCCACCCCATGAAGACTGGGAATCATAGCAAGTATATTTAATACATAGACACAAAAACAAAAAGACAACTAAAATGGAGACACAAAGAAACAACCTTAAAATTAAAGAAAAGGAGGAATCACCAGAAAAGAAAAAAAAAGACCTAAATGAGACGGAGGTATGCAAGTTATCAGACATAGAGTTTGGAATAGTGGTTATAAATATGCTCAAGGAAATTAGAGAGAACTACAAGGAATACAATGGGAACTACAAGAATCTTAGTGGGAACTACATCAGTATGAAAAAAAGACATAGAAATTACAAATAACAGCCATCCATAAGTGAGAAATACTACATCTGATATCAAAAATATGCTGAAAGGAACTAAAAGCAGGTTTGATTAAGCAAAGAACTGAATAAGTATATTAGAAGACAAGGTAGGGAAAAACACACACACACACACACACACACAACCAGAGCAGCAAAAATAAAATACTTAAAAAGCATGAGGACAGTTTAAGGGAACTTTGGGACAATATGAAATGCAACACCACCCACATCATAGCGGTGCCAGAAGGAGAACACAGTGAGCAAGAGATAGCGAACCTGTTTGAAGAAATAATGACAAAAATTTCCTTGATATGTTGAAGGAGAAGTTCACACAAGTTCAGGCAGCACAGAGGGTACCAATCAAGATTAACCCAAAGAGACCTACTGAAAGACACATCATAATTAAAGTAGCAAACATTAAAGACAAAGAGAGACTCTTAAGGGCAGCAAGAGAGAGACAGTCAGTGATATAAGGGAGTTCCCATATGGCTGTAAGCTGATTTATCAACAGAAAAACTACTGGCCAGGAATGCCATGAAGAATTTAAAGTAATGAAAAGCAAGGATCTAAAACCAAGACTACTCTATCTAGCAAGGCTATAATTCAAAACTGAAGGTGAAATAAAGACCTTCACAGACAAAAAAAAAACAAAGCTAAAGAAATGTACACCACCAAACCTGCAATGCAAGAAATGTAAAAGGGATTGCTGTAAGAAAAAGAAGAAAGAGAGAGAGAGGAACCTAGACATAAAAATAAAAGTGGCAATAGATAAGTACCTATTGATAAAAACCTTAAATGTAAATAGATTCGGTGCCCCATTCAAAAGTTATAGGGTAGATGAATGGATAAGAAAACATGACCATATATGTGCTGTGTACAAAAGACCCACCTGAGAACAAAAGACACACCAGATGAAAATTAAAAGATGAAAAAAAATGCATATGGAAATGGAAAAAGAGCAGTGGTGGCAATACTTACATCTGACAATTGACTTCAAAGCAAAGGCCATAACAAGAGACAAATAAGGTCACTACATAATACTAAAGGAATAGATCCAACATGAGGATATAACCCTGGTAAACATATATGCACCCAATGTAGGAGAACCCAAAAAAAAAATACACACACACACACACACACACACACACACACACATATATTTAAAACCTCTTGGATAACTGTAAGAGAGAGATCAGCAGCAATACAGTCATAGTAGGGGACTTTAACACCCCATGGACATTACTGGCTAGACCTTCCAGACAAAAAAATTCAATAAGAAAACAGTGACTATATACAACACACTTGACCAGATGGAAGTAATTGACATTTATAGAGCATTTCACCCAAAAGCTGCAGCATATACATTCTTCTCAAGTGCACATGGGACATTTTCAAGATAGACCACATGTTAGGACACAAAATAAGTCTTTACAAGTTTAAGAAGATAGAAATCATATCAAGCATCTTCTCAGATCACAATGGCATAAAACTAGAAATCAACTACAATAAAAACACTCAAAAACATTCAAATACATGGAGGATTAAATAGCATGCTATTAAACAATGAATGGGTTAGCAATGAGATCAAAGAAGAAGTTAAAAAAAGCAGTCCTGGAAGTTCATAGTTCTACAAGCCTATCTCAAGAAACAAGAAGAGTCTCTAATAAACTATCTAGCCCTACAACTAAAAGAATTAAAGTGAGAAAAACAAAATCCCAGAGTAAGTAGAAGGAAGAAAATAATAAAGATCAGAGTGGAAATAAATAACAAAGATTAAAAAAAAAAAAATACAAAGGTCATGAAACTTCCCTGGCCTGTTTGGCTCAGCGGTTAGAGGGTCGGCCTACAGTCCAGAGAGACCTGGGTTTGGTTCCCGCTAAGGGCATGTACCTCGGTTGCAGTTTGTTCCCAGCCCTGGTTGGATCATGTGGGAGGCAGCCACTCAATGTGTCCCTTTCACGTCTATGTTTCTCTCTCTTCCTCTCTCTCCTTCCCACTCTATCTAAAAATAAATAAAAAGTCATGAAACCAAGAGTTGGTTTTTTGAAATATAAACAAGATTGATTAAACTTTAGCAGGACTCATCAAAAAAAACAAAGAAAGAGGACTCAAATAAATAAAATCAGAAATAAAAAAACACAAGTAACAACTGACACAACAAAATGCAAGGGATACATAAAAAAATACTATGAACAACCATGTTCTAATAAATTGGACAATCTGGGAGAAATGGACAAAATTCTAGAAACATAAAATCTTCCACAACTCAAGCAGGAAGAATCAGAAAACATGAATAGACTAATAACAACAAATAAAATTGAAGCAGTAAGAAAAAACAAAAACCAAAACAAAACAAAACTCCCAGCAAATGAAAGTACTGGACTAGAGGGTTTCACAGGGGAGTTTTACCAAACATTCAAAGAAGAACTAACAGCTATCCTCTTCAAACTACTCCAAAAAATTGAAATGTAAGGAAGACTTCCAAACTCTTTTTGCAAGCCATCATTGTCCTAATTCCAAAAGCAGATAAAGGCACTACAAAGAAAAAAATTACAAGCCAATATTCCTGTTGAACATAGAAGCTAAATCCTCAACAAACTATTAGCAATAGGATCCAGCTATACATTAAAAAGATCATACACCATGATCAAGTGGGATTTATTCCAGGGATGCAAGGCTGTACAATATTAACAAATCAATAAATGTGACACATCACATTACAAAGTGAAGGATAAAAATCACATGATTATATCAATATATGCAGTAAAACATTTGACAAAATCCAGCACCTATTTTTGATAAAAACTCTTAGCAAATTGGGGATACGAGAATCAAACCTCAAAATAATAAATGCCATATATGACAAACCTAAAGCCTACATAATATTCAACCTGCAAAAACTAAAAGTATTTGCCTTAAGAACAGAAACAAGACAGGGACATCCACTTTCAACACTTCTATTCAACATAGAACTGAAAGTCCTAGTCACAGCGATCAGACAAGAAAAAATAAAAGGCACCCACATTGGAAAGGAGGAAGTAAAACTCATTTTTTGCAGATGACATGATATTATACATAGAAATCCCTACAGAATCCACCAAAAAAACTACTAGAGTTTATAAATGAAATTGGCAAGTAGTAGGATAGAAAATCCAGAAATCAATGGCCATTTTATACACCAATAATGATCACTCTGAAAGAGAAACTAAAAAAAAATCACTTTTATCATTGCAACAACAACAAAAAATAAAATACCTAAGAATAAACATAACTAAGGAGGTAAAAGACCAGTAGTTGGAAAACTATAGAACAATGAAAAAAGAAACAGAGGAAGATACAAACAAGTATTAGCATAATCTGTGTTCATGAATTGGAAGAAATAGCATCACTAAAATGGCCAATACTACCCAAAGCAATCTATAGATTCAGTGCAATTCCTATTAAAATACCAATGGCATGTTTCACAAAACTAGAACAAATACTCCAAAAATGCAGATGGAACTCAAAAAGACCCTGAATAGTCACAGCAATCTTGAAAAAGAACAAAGTTGAAGGTATCACAATTCTATATATTAAATTCTGCTACAAAGCTATCATAATCAAATGGCCTGGTACTGGCACAAGAACAGGAATATAGATCAATGGAACAGAACAAAAACCCTAGAAATCAACCAAGCCATTATAGTCAAGTACTACTTGACAAAGGAGGCAAGAGCATACAGTGGAGCAAAGGCAGTCTCTTCAATAAATGGTGTTGGGAAAATTAGGCCAGGTATTGCGTCGGCATGTTCATAACCCCATAATTGATGATTGACAAATTATTGTGCTGACTTGTTTTTAGCTCCATAATTGATGATTGGGAAAGTCACCATGTGCCCTCTAGCTGAACCTGTTTTGTAAAGACCCCCTGAACCAAGAAATTGTTGGGAGCCGGCTACATGTCTGACAGAGTCCATGGAGCCTGGAGGTCTTGAGTCAGAGACTCGACATCCCCCACAATCTCAAGGAATTGGGCTTGCATTGTGTTTGTGCAGCTCAGGGCTAAGTGTGACCCAGTGTACCTTGAAATACCTGGGTGTTCCTGGGTGTTCCTGTTATCCGTAAGGCAAACTAATTCTATACAGCATTGCTGAGGCCCTGGGCATTATATCAAAAAGATCCTATTTTCTGTAAGGTATAAAAGGTATGGAATAAAGCATATAGAGGCTGATCTCTGAAGACTCTGTCACAGGAGTGTTCAGAATCAGACTCCGGCCGGCTAATAAACAGCTCTTATTTGGACTTCAATTCTCTAGTGGTCTTTCTTTGACTCTGTCATGCCACAACGTTTGGAGGCCCCAGCGAGATTCTCCCTTTCGTGGGAATCTCTAGACCACTAGATCGGCAGGGGAGGCTTGGATCCCTCCCGCCCAGGGGAAGGCCTTTGAGAGACGTTCCTCAACCCCGTGCTCAGAGGAGCTCCTTGACTTCCCGGACAGTCTTCACAGATTTGTCTACAAGCAGATTTATGAGCCGTCTGGATTGGCTCTCACTGGTGAGTACAAACCTTCAGTGTTTGGCGCCATTCGGGGGCTGGAGGGAGGCTGGAGGCAGCATTACTTCCCCAGCCTGGTCCTGGGATGAGATGTCATCCTAGACCTGGGTTTGAATCAGTCAGGCCTGAGCTCTGTTCATGCCAGTATCTGTATCTGTGTTTTACTGTTTGTGTCTTAGTCCTTGTTGGTCTCTGCTGGTGTCTGTCCATTGTTCGCTTGTCATCATGGGCCATTCTTCATCAATGCCTATAACTCCTTTGCAATGTGTACTTAATAACTTCCAAGATTTTAAGAAACGGGCTGCTGGGTATGGGGCCACAGTAACGCCCTTTGACTTACAGAAATTCTGTCAAGTCAACTGGCCCACCTTCGGGGTTGATTGACCACCTGAAGGCAGCTTCGATTTGCAATTGGCTTTTAAGGTTCAACAGTAAATATACGGCAATCCTGGCCACCCAGATCAGGCCCCCTATATAGATGTCTGGATTGATATCACTAATGATAAACCTAAATATCTTAAGAATTGCCAGTGTACTGTGAAATCCAAAAGGACTGTTCTCTTGACAAGACTCAGCCTTCCCTGAAGGATGATAATTCCTCTACACCTAGGAGGAATCTCTATCCTGTCCTTCAGGCTCCAGCTGAGGACCCTCTACTCACTGAGCCTCCCCCCTATACAGGGACACCCAGGCCACCACGCCCAGCCCATTCCCCCCGGGGAAGCTCAGCCTCTCAGTGCCCCCCACACCCGCGGAGGAACTCCTCACCAGCCTGTAGCAGAGGCTGCAGCCCCTGACTCTCCATCGGCCACTATTCTGCCCTCCAACAGGTTGCTCCTCCACCTGGGGGGGATCCCCAAAGACCTTTTATGGTACATGTTCCCTTTTCTACAAGTGATCTCTACAGCTGGAAGCAACGGAACCCTTCTTCCTCTGACAAATCCCAAGGTCTAACCTCTCTGTTACAAATGTTTCCCACCCCCACCAGCCCACCTGGGGTGACTGCCAGCAGCTCCTCCAGGTCCTCCTCACCTCTGAAGAGAGACAGGATACAGGGAGGCTGCCTAAACTGTTCACGGGACTGGCGGGCTTCCTACCTCTGACCTGGATCGAATTAGTCACCTATTGCCTACCTCCAGATCTGACTAGAGCTCTAATGCTCATCGAGGTAAGGAGGATCTCGAACAATATCGCCTGGCTCTTCTTGGCGGGGAGCGGCCAAGAAGCCAACTAATTTATCTAAGGTGAGCAAGACTACTCAGCGCCCAGGTGAGTCACCTGCTGCCTTCCTGAGCGTCTCATGGAAGCTTACCGGTTATTTACCCCCACAGACCCGGAAGCCCCTGAGAATAGGAGAGCAATTAATATTGCCTTTGTCATTCAGTTGGCCCCAGATATTAGAAAGTAACTACAAAAATTAGAAGGATTTGAGGGGAAGGTTTTAAGCAAACTGGTCAAAATCGCTCAGCGAGTATTCAACAACCGTGATGACCCAGATGTGACCCAAACTAAGAAGGTAGCAGAGATTTCGGTGGCAGCTATGAATGGAGGGAATAAACCAGAGAGAAATGCCAGAAATTGGAACCAGAAAAAGGTTCAGAATAACAACAGGGGAAAAAGGCCTAACTTAGACTCTGATCAATGTACCTATTGCAAAGAGAAGGGTCATTGGAAAAAGGATTGTCCTGAAAGAAATGATAAACCAGATCACAAGGTCCCCATTCTCCTTGAGGAGGCTAAATGACGGGGCCGGGGCTCCTTTCAACTGAGCCCCTGGGAGCCCAAGGTAATTTCAAATATCAGGGGCAAACCAGTCAAATTTTTAGTTGACACAGGGGCCACTTTCTCAGTCCTTTAAGAAATGGATGGACCACTTTCTAAAGACAAAACTCCAATCCAAGGGGCCACTGGAAAGACCAAATCTTACCCTCAGACTAAAGTAAGAATAACTGATTTAGGGAAAGGGACTATCACCCACTCCTTCCTAGTCATGCCAGACTGCCCATACCCCCTACTGGGCAGAGACCTCCTTCAGAAGCTCCGAGCTACTATCTCTTTTCATGGAGATTCTGCCACACTCTCTGTTGGGTCACAACCCACCACTATTCTCTTCTCTTGTCATCTTTCTGAAGAATACATCCTCTTTGAGGAACTTGTCCCTCCTCAGCCTAACCCTCTACTCTAGGAACCTCAAGCAGCCATACCCGCTGTCTGGGCTGAGACAAACCCCCCAGGGCTGGCCAGCCATCAGCCTCCAATTATAGTACAGCTAACCATTTCTGCTACCCCAGTGAGAATTCGCCAGTACTCGATTAATCTGAAAGCTCAAAATGGGATTACAAAGCACATTAGGCGTCTCCACGAAGCAGGGATCCTTGTCCCTTGCCACTCTGCTTGGAACACTCCTCTACTGTTGGTACAAAAGCCAGGGACAGATGACGTCTGACCAATCCAGGACCTCCGGGAGGTAAATAAGTGGGTCAAGACCATACATCCAGCTGTACCAAACCCCTTTACCCTCCTCAGCCTCCTGCCACCAAGCCACACAATCTACACTGTCCTCGACCTGAAAGATGCCTTCTTCTCCTTACCTCTAGCCAAGGTAGGCCAACCTCTTTTTGCTTTTAAATGGACAGACCCCGAAGGAGAATTCTCAGGGCAATTGACTTGGACCTGGCTTCCCCAGGAGTTTAAGAGCTCCTCCACATTGTTTGATGAGGGCCTCAGTCAGGACCTCTCTAAATTTAGACAAGAGCACCCTGAGGTTGTTCTTCTCCAATACATAGATGACCTCTTACTGGATGCAAGAACTGACTCAAACTGTTACAAGGCCACTAAGGACCTATTAAAAAAACTAGGTGGTCTTGAATACAGAGTATCTGCTAAAAAAGCCCAACTATGTACTGAGAATGCTACCTACCTAGGATACGAACTAAGAGGGGGAAAACGATCCCTCTCTACAAGCCAGATAGAAGCTATTTTAAAGATTCCCCTGCCTCAAAGCAAAAAGCAAGTTTATGAATTTCTTGGGGCCATCCGGTATTGCCAGCTTTGGATCCCTAAGTTTGCTGAGATTGCTAAACTGCTCTATACCAGCATCAGGTCAAAGAAAGACTTGCCATCTCTCGGCCTGCAGGGATTGGTGCAACGCAATGAAACTACAAGCACACACTGCTTGGAGTGAGGGGGAGCTTTGCAAGATATCAAAATGCTCCAGTTCTCTGGAAGTAGTCCCATTTATTTGCAGATTGGTACCCCCAGGTCACAAGTGGAATTAAGTAAATTATTTCCTTGAGATGGCATTACTGCATACACCCTAGCTTTGTCTCTTGCTTTTTATGGGACGAGACCTTGAAGCCTAAAGATAACAAATCCTTTTTCACATGCAAATAAAGTACCCAACACACCTGGGCTAGGATTCCGAGAATGCATTAACACAAGGTTGAGAGTGCTTAACACAAGGTTAAAAAACGTCCATCTTCCAACCCCCCGACCCCACAGAAGAAGGCCTAAATTGGACAGAAATAGAAGAGAGGCTATTAAGAACCTGAAGCAAGCCCTCACCAGTGTACCCGCGCACGCTCTGCCTGATGTCTCCAAGCCCTTCTAACTGTATGTCTCTGAGGGCCGAGGCATTGCCAAGGGAATTCTCACCCAGGCCTTGGGACTTTGAAAGTGCCCTGTTGCCAACCTCTCTAAATGACTAGACCCATGGCAGCAGGATGGCTAAATTGCTTGAGGGTGGTGGCAGCTACGGCTATCCTAACTGAAGAAGCATCAAAGCTAACCTTGGGGTAGGACTTGCAAATTGTAGCCCCTCATGCAGTAGAGACTCTCCTTCAGAGCCCACCAGAGCATTGGCTGTCCCATGCCAGGATTGCCCAATACCAGGTACTGCTCTTAGACCCTCTGATGACTCAGTTTCTGAAAACTGCTGCCTTAAATCCTGCCATGCTACTCCCTGATGCTGACCCAGAGGAACCCATCCATGACTGCCTGAAGATTCTCAGCTCTTTGACCAATCTCAGAGCTGATCTAAGGGACACACCATGGGCTGATCCAGGTGCCAAACTATACGCTGACGGGAGCAGCTTCATGGCAGATGGAACATGGTACGCCAGAGCTGTGGTGTTCACACACGATGAGGTACTTTGGGCCCAAGCCTTAGGCCATGGCACCTCTTCCCAGAGGGCTGAACTAATAGCCCTCACCTAAGCTTTATGATGGGGGAAGAACAAAGTTAACATCTACACCAATAGCAGGCATGCCTTCACCACTGACCATGTCCACAGGGCACTATACCAGGAGAGGGGCCTTTTGCCATCAGGGGGAAAGGACACTAAAAACAAACCTGAGATCTTAGCCCTATTAGGGGCTATATGGCTGCTCCAGAGAGTAGCCGATATACACTGTAAGGGGCATCAGACTACGATGATCACGTAGCCCAGGGTAACGGATTCGCAGACCAGACTGCCAGAGAAGTGGACCTGAAACCAATGGGGCCTCTTCCGATTTTACCTGTACCACCCCCAAGGCTTCTTCCAAATGCCCCCAACTACTCTGAAGATGAAATAGAATTAAATAATGTTTTAGGTGGGACACTGGATACCACTGGATGGTATATACTCCCCAGCCACAGAATATTGCTGCCAGAGGCTCTGTGATGGGACCTCATCCACAAGACACACCAGAGTACCCACCTAGGGGTAACTAAACTAACTGAACTTCTCCAGAGGGACTATTATAAACCTAAGCTCCACCGCTATGCCAAACAAATTGCAGCTCAATGCCCTACCTGTGCACAAGTGAACCAGGCCCCAAAAGAAAAACTGACACTCGGGACACAGACCAGAGGACAAGGGCCTGGGGAACAATGGGAAGTCAGCTTCACTGAGGTGATTGCGGGAAAATTTGGATTTAAGTACCTCCTAGTTTTTATAGACACATTTTCAGGATGGACTGAAGCCTTCCCCACCAAGTCAGAGACATCTCAGACAGTTGCTTGAAAATTAATTTCAGAAATACTTCCCCGATTCGGCCTTCCCTTAGCAATGAGGTCTGACAATGGCCTGGCATTTATCATCTAAATTACCCAAACAGTAGCTAAAATCTTAAACATAACTTGAAAACTCCACTGTATATATAGACCACAAAGCTCAGGACAGGTAGAAAGGATGAATCGAACATTAGAAGAAACCCTCACTAAACTAAAACTAGAGACAGGCAAAGATTGAGCGAGTCTCCTTCCTTTTGCCTTGCTAAGGACTAGATGTTCTCCTTATATTCAGGGTCTGTCTCCCTAGGAAATAATGTGTGGGAGACCTCCACCTCTCCTCCCCAAGACAGGGGAGGAGACATTAGTTGAATTGAATAATCATTCTCTTCTTAAGTCCTTACAGGCTCTGCAATTCATCCAACAGAGAAATCATCAGATAATAAAGGATTCTCTTCCTAAGACTTCTCTTCCAGGTAATTCAGACCCCCACAATATTCAACCAGGTGATTGGGTCTGGGTCAAGAAAATTCAACCTGCTTCTCTTGAACCCAGATGGACTGGACCATTGCCAGTCAGCCTCACCCCTCCAACAGGCCACCAATTCTGGATTCACCATACTCAAGTAAAGAAGGCACACCCTGACCAGATACCGGAGAGATGACCATCCATGCTACAGATGATCCCTTAAAGGTAAAACTCTCTCAATCCTAATTATCCTGATTGGGACCACTGTAATTCAAGGAAATCCTCATCAGCCAGCCCAACATATTTGGACCCTCACCCAAACCACTGATGGACAAAACATCTCTACCTACCCTGCTTATGGGGCTCCCCGATTTTGATTCGATATGTGTAACCTCTTGGGACTAAAATGGAATATTAGACATAGGGGACATATAGGGATTCCAGCCTACGGTTGTGGACACGTCTCCTTAGAGAAAGGGATATGGCACTCTCAGCGCTATATTTGTTCTGCTGAGGGGAGCCCAGACTACCAGGGGCCAGATGAATATCACTGTACTTCTTGGGGTTGTAAATCCTTGGCCTCCTGGACCTCCCAAAACCCAGATATTCAACTTTTATGTCAAATTCAGCCCCCACCAGAAAAATGTACAATATCAGGGACTTGCAACCCTGTCATAATAACTGTAAATAATTGAGATAACCCCATTTGGCGGACAGAAGGACGTGGGGCCTGCACCTGTCTGTAACAGGCAGAGATCCCAGCACTACTTTCACCATCCAAAAGACTCCCGGCAAGCATGTTACTAAGCCAATAGGCCCTAACTTGGTTCTTACCCCTGTTTTGGACACTCTTGAAGCGGTCTACAGATTTGTAAACCAGACTAACCCCAATGCCACCTTAGATTGTTGGTTCTATCTAGATCCATCCTCTCATTATGTGGGGATTAGGACAATTGGATCCATAGGCTCCTCTATAGATCAGATCAGAAATACTTCCATCAAAAATATCACATGGAACATGATTCGTAGTCGCTGGGGACAAGAACCAAAACTAAGTTTGGGAGACTTTCAAGGACAGGGACTTTGTCTCATATCCAAGGGCTACCAGGTGCATAACTCAGTGTATCAAGACTCTTGTCTAGGAATAGTATCTGTTGAAGAACCCGAGGACTCCGACTCTGACGAGGGCCCCTTTTTCCTAGCAGCCCCTGAAGGCACTTGGTTTGCTTGTTTCCTGGTCTCACCCCCTGCATCACCCCTCGCACTATGACTAAAGTTGGCCTCTGTGTACTAACTCATGTTATTCCACAGGTTTATTTCTACTCTGGAGAAGGTGGACAGGAACATTTTGGATTACAGATGCAGCGGACCAAAAGAGCCCCTCTCCTCGTGCCCTCCTAGTAGGCACAGGGTTGGCAGGCTCCACTGTGGTGGGAACTGCTGCCCTTATAACTGGAGACAAAAACTTCAAAACTCTAAGTCACCGAATAGATCTAGATATACAAGATCTAGAAAAGTCAGTCTCCCAATTAGAAAATTCATTAAACTCCTTGGCAGAGGTGGTCCCCCAGAACCGGCGAGGACCCGACTTAGTCTTTCTAAAACAAGGGGGACGATGCCTGGCCCTACAGGACACCTACTGTTTCTATGCCAGTCATTCTGGCTTTACCACAGACAGCCTATCTATGGTGAGACAACGACTGAGAGAGAGGGGAACAATGGAAAAACGGTGACAACTGGTTTGAGGGATTATATAACTGGTCCCCATGCCTAACTACTTTTATCCACTGCTGCAGGTCCCCTAATACTAATCACCCTAGGACTGTTTTAGCAGAACACACTCATACTATCATCTCATTCATGGATTTTGTATGCTTCTTTTGCATTTTTATAAGTGCAGTGTAAAATCACTGTGAGCAGAAAAGTAAGTGTCCTTAGGCCTTTAGACAAGTCATACAACACTAACCAGAAACTAAGGGTCACTGTTTGATGCACGCCTTTCGGTACAGTCAATCTTTGCACCCTCCATCTTTTTTTTTACATGAGCATTGCTCCTAATTGCATCAGTATTACATGGAAACAAATACAATTTTCTTCTAGTAATAAAGACAGAGGGCTGCCTTCACCATAATCTACAGTATGACACATGATAAACAGTTTGTTTATCAGAGGTGCACTTGGTTAGGTGGCACAGAATTTTCTCCTGCAGCTGGAAACCATCATTCTGCATCACCTCTCTTTACAATGTTGCTATAATTTTCATAGCATATTTTCTACAATTTTTGTAGACAAAAACATATTTTAGTGCCTAAAATAATTGAAAGAACAAATTCGTTCACCCTTCTTTTTAGTAGGAAAATTTGTATTATTAAATTAAAATATCTTCTTATGTATATTTTATTTATTGAAATAATTAAAATGCTCCAGACTGCAATGTTTCTATGACTTGTAAAATTATGAACAAATACCCAAGACAGGCAAATGGTCTTCAGTGGAAGTCCTGGGCTCGCCATCAGAATCCTCAGTGGTATTAAACTGTCATTCTAGATAGAACAAGTTGTTTCTAAATTGCTGTTGATCATTGTACTTCACATTCAGCAGGGCCCAGCACAGTTGGTAGTTACAGTCTTCATTTTGTAGACTGAGAAAATAAAAGCAACCCAGGGGCTGGGACTCAAACAATTTTCCCAAGATCAGTACACCTTTGTGGGGTCAAAAGAAAACAGGTGTTCTGATTCATGGCCTCCCATGAGTCAGGCCTGCGGAATTTAAAATGCCACATCAAAATAAATAATATCAAAGAAACTATGAGCATTATCTTCTCCTATTTTGCACACTTGTGACTTCCATGTAGCCTGGTTTTTCCACAAAACACATACCAGTGTTGAATAGAAAAAGACTTATCTTTATGAGATAAATTCACTCAATGAGCATATTTTAGGAGAAAGCGTACACAAATAAAGAAGCTTAGAGTTTCGAAGTAAAAACAAATATTTTTGAATTAAAAGGAACTTACATTTACTTACCTTTGAAATCAGTTGCTTTTGAAAAATAAATTATTGTATGAGCTATTATTATTGACATATAGACATAATATATACACAAAATATTTTTCGAATAAATGTTTCCCTGATTTTCAATTGGTAAATTTATAGCATTAATCTAAAATGCAACAAGATTCATAATGAATAATCTATGGTAGATGCTTGTTTTTTCAAAGTGCTTCCAGTATATTGAAATCTGAGATTGTTTAAGGATAATTAAATGTAGTATCTTTTTTTTTGTAATTGATTTTAGAGAGAGAGGAAGGGAGAGGGAAAGATAGAAACATCGATGAGACAGGACATCAATTGGCCGCCTCCTGCACGCCCCCCACTGGGGATCAGGCCCACAACCTGGGCATGTGCCCTGACCGGGAATCAAACTAGCGACCTCTTGGTGCATGGGTCGATGCTCAACCACTGAGCCACACTGGCTGGGCAAATGTAGTATTTTTTAAAAAGAAAAATAATAATAATATCACTATATGGGAAAAGAACATAAAATGATTAAGTTACACACAGGGTTGAGATCTACTCACAAGTTACTTTTTCTTTCACATTAATTTTTACTAATAGATTTTTTTTTGCACTAATCCCATTTTGAGAGAAAATTAAGGAAAATGTCATGTATTGACAACCTTCTAAAGGCAAAAGTAAGAAAAAGACTTTTTTTAATCAACCACACCTGTGTTCATATAACAAATATGCTCTTTGTGTCTGTCACTGATTTGTGAGGTGAAATTTGCCTTAGAATCCAAAAAATAAATACTAAAAAATTATTACTAAATCACTTTTAAAATTTGCCTTTAAATTTTTATCTTTGTAATTATTTTGGTGGAAATTTCCACCCCTTTTTTAAGATAAAGAAGAAAGACTTTTTGTTTCTAAGGTCATTTTCTTTCCTCATTTCCTCCCTTCACATCTGGGAACAGCTAAATGGCACTATTATTTTACTTCTCTGCGGCACAGAGACTCCAGAATCCCCTTCCTTTACCCAAATAATGGCAGTTTGCCTTTTCAGACACTGTCCGAGGTCCGAGGTTTAAGGGCAAGACAAAGGCTTGAGGCCAGCTCACGCAGACGGAAGGGTCGTGGCTGATGACTTGGGTGGGGACGCCGAGCCCGTGGCTGTGTAAGCCCGCAGACGCGTGTGGTCTGGCCCGGCCGACGCCCCGCAGGCGGGACTCAAAGTGCAATACGTCTGGGAGCTCTTCCCATAGCAACATAAATTTTTATTAAGTGAATCATAATAATAACATAAATTTTGAGGGACAAGCAAGGAACATCTATTATAGGATAGACAGGACACTTATGAGTACATGAGGGGACAGACATGTATGTTTCTCAACAGCTGCCCACAGCCCATCTGCCTGTGTTGCGGTGACTCAGAGGAGAGTGAGGGCCAGGCAGGCTGGGAGTGTCCACACTGTGAAAGTGTCAACACACTGTGGAGAAACTACGGCGATCCGGTGATGATGAGATGAGATGATTTCTCCCGACATTGATGACCTTGCCTCCGATGATTCACAACGACACTGATCCAACCTTTATCCACACGTCCACAACCAACAATCCTCACAAAAACTGGATCTCAGGTGAAAATTAAGGAAATTACAGTACACAGAAAAGACCTTAAGAGTCCATGATATGAACGTTGGATATGTTCCAAATCCAAAACACAGGATTAGAAGAGCAATCAAAGCAAAATAATCATGTTGCTGGTGACACACACACTGGATGGTTATTAAAAATTAAGTGGTGTGACACCCTACAAATGGTGACTACAAAGAAAAGTACATACAAAGTGTTGACCTTTCCAAGAAAAATGGACAAATGATTATTTTTTGTTGAAGTCAAAGGCAAACCTGTGGGCCTAGCTTGTGTGATGTGTTAGCAGTAATGAGAAAAGCCGACCTGGAGCCTCATCACAGCTCAACACACGCTCAACTCAGTGCATTGGGAGGCCAAGTGCGTCTGGATAAAATCAATGCTCTTCAGTGGAGTTTGGAATCACAACAAGCCACTTTCACAAGACCTCGTTGTGACAGAGACGTTATTCAGACGACCTATGTAGTGAGCGAGCTGATAGCAAAGAAGCTGAGGCCCTGCAGAGGGAGGGTGTGGAGAGTGCGTGGTGGCTGCTGCCCAGCTGTTAGCACAGACAGAGTAACATTGTTGCCGAGGGTCAGTTTGTCTCCAAGATCGTCTCAGATCCGATTCCTGGCTCAGCACAAGATACTGAGAAAACACTGAAGGACTCTGCAGATTTCCAGTTTTTCTCTTTGGCTTGTGCTGAGACAACAGACATAACAAATACTGCCCACCTGGCCTTTTCATTCTTGGGCTAGCTGCAGAGTTTGACACGCGAGAGGAACTGCTGTCCCGGAAGCCATGCATGGCACCACGAGAGGTGAGGACTGGTTTGAGAGACTTGTTTTATCAATGAAAAACTTGAGCTAATATTTGAAAAGTTAAGTGGCCTTCCTACAGATGGAGCTCTAGCTATGGTTAGCTCAGAAAAAGGGTTCATTGCATTTGTTTAAAAAGAACTAAATCATCTAAGTCTTGATACAAGTGATTTAATTCTATGCCACTGCATCACACACCAAGAAAGTCTCTGTGCACAGTGGTTGTGGCTCAACAATGTGATGTCAGCAGTAGTGTCATGCATAGATTTTGTCAAAAGCATAGGGTGTAACAGTCGCCAGTTGAAGGAGTTACTGAATGATCTTGACTCAGTACAGTGATCTTCTTTATCACTGTGAAGTGTGGTGGCTGAGTGGCAGGAACATGCTCATGAGGTTTTACAAACAGTGGGATGAAGTCAGGCAGTTCATGGAGATGAAGGGAAACCTGTCAGGCAACTCAATGATAGCAAGTGGTTGTGTGACCTGTCTTTCATGGTGGACATTACTAAGTACCTCTCAAAGGTGAACATCAAGCTGCAGGGACCAACCAGCTTCTCAGCTCCCTGCTTTCAAACGGGAAATCATTTGAAGCTAAATTAAGGCTGTTGAAAGTGCTATTCGAGTAGAATAACATGGTGCATTTCCCCACTCTGGAAGGACAAAAGCCTTGTAAGACACTTGAATATATGAAACTAATTGAGTCATTTAATGAGAGATTCAAGGATGTGAAAAGTAAACAAATGGAATTGAACATCTTTGCTACACTATTCAATGGGGAACCAGCTGATGTGCCTGATAACCTACAACAGGAAATCAGTCAGCTGCAAAGCAATGATGAGCTGAAAGTTGGTACAACCTCCCACTGCTTGAGTTCTATAAACGTTCCATAAGCAGTGATGAATTCCCCACTTTGAGGAGACAGACATGCATTGAAATATGCATCTGTATTTGGAACAACTTATTACTGTGAGCAGTTCTTTATAAAACTTACCGTCACAAAGAGTCAACTGCGCTCCAGACAGACTGACGCACACCTGGAAGAGCAGGTGTGAGTAGCAGCCTCAGCAGTACCAGCTGACATCACACCTCACCAGAGAGCAGCAGTTCCAGCCGTCACATCAGGGCTGAGTTAATTAAATGTTTGACCAAATATAGGAGGCTAATTTTTAAGTTGATAATTTTGTATGGCCCACAAATGATGTTATAAATATCCAAATGGCCCTTGGCAGGAAAAAGGTTCCCCACCCCTGGCTTAAAACAATACAAAAAAAAAAAAAAACAGACCCACACAAGGGCAAAAGGTAAGAAGATCCAGTGAAGATTCCCAAATGGCGGCGGAGTGAACGGAAGCTACACAGACTGTCTCCCAGAACCAAACTGGGATTACAACTATAACACAGACAAATCGACGGGAAAAAGCAACAGAAAAGCAGCTTGTGAGGACCATATAACCAGGGACACTGACTCCATCCTGGTAGCATTGCGAAAGCGAGAGGAAGGCTGGGAGCCCACAGACAGCAGCGGCCTTAGCTGTGAGCAGGGCCCTCGGGTCACACTCCCAAGCAGCTCCACAGCCCAGAGCCAGGACAGAGGCTAAAAAAGCCACAGCCACTCACCTTGGGCTCTGGCAGAGGGAGGGCGTACTGGACTAGAACTGTGTGGGGACACTTGGGGTCTGGAGGGTGCTCAGAGCATTTGCTGAGTTGCAGCCATGCAGGACAGTGGCCATATTGCTCCCTCCCAGGGCTCTGGGGAAAGGCAGTGGCCCCTCCCTTGGAGATCCAACCCCACCCTGTAGGCCATTGAAATGCTAATTGAGGCTCATTAAAAACCAGCATCTGCCCTACCATCGGGAAATCCCCTTACACTGAGCACCTCAGGGAGTTTTAAATCAACTGACAACCCAAAACTATTCAGGTAACCTGGACTGCAATACTCCAGGCAAAAAACTAGAGGATAACAGTACTTTTCCTGGGCTAGCAACTTTAACCTGGAAAGTAAAACTTGACTGTGATATTTAACTGGGTCCTCCCTCGCTCATCTAAACCCAGAAAAGGGAGCCACAAACAGCAGAACACCAACACCCAATGGGAAAACGTGACAGGCTCCAAAGCCCACAGTGATAGCCAAAATGGTAAAACACAGAAACAAAAGCCAAATGAAAGAACAAGAGACCTCCACTGAAGATGAGATCAATGTGGAGTAGTTAGGCAACTTAACAAAGCTAGATAGAATTCAGAGCCATGATCGTGAGGAAGCTCAACAGCATGAGTAAGGACACAGAGATGCTGAATATAAACCAATTGGAAATTAAAAACCACCAAGAAGAGATCAAAAATGACACATCAGAAATAAAGAACACATTGGAAGGTCTAAAAAGCAGAGTAGAGGAAGCTGAGGACCAGATGAGTGAATTAGAAGACAGGGTAGAAAAAATCAACCAATCAGAAAACCAAAGGAAAAAACAATTAAAAAACAGGAAGACAGCTTAAGAGAACTGTGGGACAACTGGAAATGTAATAATATTCACATCATAGGAGTCCGCAAAGAAGAAGAAAATGATCAAGGGTTAGAGAGTATATTCAAAAAAATAGTGACAGAAAACTTCCCTAATTTGGTGAAGGAAGAAGGCATTCAAGTTCAAGAAGCACAGAGCCCCAAGTAAGAAGAACCCAAACAGGCCCACACCAAGACACATAATAATTAAAATGCCAAAAATTAAAGACAAAGAGAGAATCCTAAAATCAGCAGGAGATAAGCAATAGATTACCTACAAAGGAAACCCCATAAGGCTCTCAGCTAACGTCTCACAAGAAACACTACAGGCCAGAAGGGAATGGCATGAAGTAATCAAGGTCATGAAAAACAAGGATCTGAATCCAAGACTACTCTACCCAGCAAGGCTATCATTCAAAATAGAAGGTCAAATAAAGAGCTTCCTAGGCAAAAAAAAAAAAAAAAAAAAAAAGGCTAAAAGAATATATTAGCACCAAACCAGCACTGCAAGAATTGTTAAAAGGACCGCTGTAATTAGTAGAAGAAATAGGAAGAAAAATATAACCAAAATAAACAAAAATGGCAATAAATAAGTACATATCAATAATCACCTTAAATGTAAATGGACTGAATGCTCTGATAAAAAGACACAGAGTAGCTGATTGGATAAGAAAGCATGACTCACATATATGTTGTTTACAACAAACCCACCTCACAACAAAAGAATCACATAGGTTGAAAGTAAAGGGATGGAAAAAAATTTTCCAAGCAAACGGAAAGCAAAAAAAAGCTGGGGTAGCAATACTCATATCTGATAAAATAGATTTCAAAATGAAGGCCATAACTAGAGACAAAGAAGGCCACTACATAATATTGAAAGGATCTATCCAACAGGAAGATATAACCACGATAAACATATATGCACCCAATATAGGAGTACCAAAATATATCAAAAATCTTCTGGAGGACTTCAAAGGAGAAACTGACAACAACACAATCATAGCAGGAGATTTCAACACCCTGTTGACATCACTGGATAGATCTTCTAGACAAAAAATTAGCAAGGAAACAGAGACTCTAACTGAAGCACTAGACAAAATGGATTTAATAGATATCTACAGAGAATTGCACCCAAAACTACAGAATTCAAATTCTTCTCAAGTGCACATGGGACATTCTCAAAGATAGACCACATGATAGGACACAAACTAAATCTCTACAAGTTCAAGAAGATTGAAATCATATCAAGCATCTTCTCAGATCACAACAGCATGAAGCTAGAAATCAATTGCACCAAGAACATGCAAAGACATTTGAACACATGGAGGCTAAATAGCATTTTATTAAACAATGAATGGGTTACTGAGGAAATCAAATAAGAAATTAAAAACTTTTTGGAAACCAATGAAAATGAACACACAACAACACAAAATCATGGGATGCAGCGAAAGCACTTCTGAGAAGGAAGTTTATAGCACTACTGGCCTACCTCAAGAAACAAGAAAAATTTCTATTTGACTGTCTTACCTCACACTTAAAGAATTAGAAAGCAAACAAAAAGAGAACCCCAGAGCAAGTAGAAGGAAGGAAATAGTAAATATCAGAGCAGAAATAAATGACATAGAAACAAACAAACAAAAAAACAATTCAAAGGATCAATGAAACAAAGAGCTGGTTTTTCGAAAAGATAAACAAGATTGATGGACCCTTAGCTAGACACACCGAGAAACAGAGAGAACCCAAATACACAAAATCAGAAATGAAACAGGCAAAGTAACAACCAATAGCACAGAAATACAAAAGATCCTTAACAGCTACCATGAACAATTATATGGCAACAAATTCGACAATGGTGTTGGGAAAATTGGACAGCTACATGCAAAAAAATGAAAGTAGACCATGAACTTACACCATACACAAAAATAAACTCAAAATGGATAAAAGACTTAAATGTGACCCGTGAATCCATAAAAATTCTAGAAGAAAATGTAGGCATCAAAATTTTAGACATCGTATGCAGCAGAATTTTCACTGATACACCACCTAAGGCAACAGAAACAAAGGAAAAAATGAACACATGGGAATACATCAAACTAAAAAGCTTCTTCACAGCAAAAGAAACAATCATCAAAATAGAAAGGCAACCCACTGCATGGGAGAACATCATTGCCAATGATGTATCAGATAAGGGGTTAATTTCCAAAATATATAGAGTACTCATACAACTCACCAAATGGAAGACAAAGAACCCAATTAAAAAATGAGCAGAGGAGCTGAATAGACACCTCTCCAAACAGGACATACAAATGGCCAAGAGACATGAAGAAATGCTCAACTTCACTAATCATCAGAGAGATGCAAATTAAAACAACAATGAGGTATCACCTCACACCTGTCAGAATGGCCGCCATCAACAAATCATCAAACAACAAGTGTTGGCGAAGGTGTGGAGAAAAGGGGACTCTAGTACACTGCTGGTGGGAATGCAGACTTGTGCAGCCACTATGGAAACAATATGATGTTACCTCAAAAACTTAAAAATTGAACTTTCATTTGACCCAGTGATCCCACTTCTAGGAATATACCTAAGAAGCCTGAAACACCAATCAGGAAGAAAATATGTACCCCCATGTTCATAGGAGCACTATTTACAATAGCTAAGATCTGGAAACAGCCCAAGTGTCCATCAGTAGACAAATGGATAAAAAAGCAGTGGTACATGTACACAATGGAGTACTATGCAGCTGTAAGAAAGAAAGATCTCTTATCCTTTGAGACGACATGGAGGGACCTGGAAAGTATTATCCTAAGTGAAACAAGCCAAGCAGAAAAAGACAAATACCACATGATCTCACTTATATACGAATATAATGAACATAACAGTCTGAGGAATACGGTAGACCCAGAAACATGGAAGTAGGGTACAGACTGACAACCCTCAGAAGAGGGGTTGGTGGGGGTGGGAAGAGATAAACCACAGAACTTATATGCATGTATGCATAACCCATGGACATGGACATCAGAGCTGGGGATGGGGCTGGGGGGATGGGGACGTGGGTGCCAAGGGGGTAAAAAAGGAGAAACATCTGTAACAAAAATAAAATTAAAAAATAAATTTAAAAAAAAAAAAAAGAAGACCGGGTGACCTGGACACAGAAGGAGAGAGAGGGCAGTGCATGATGGAGTCCAGAGACTCAGTCTTGGGTCATGCAGAGAAACATCTGTGAGGAACCCTTCCTCCCGCTGCTGCATTGAGAGGAGGCTCTCAGGGGGATGGAGAAGAGGAGTGATCAGGAAGGTAGTGCATGGAAGGGGGTGAGACTGGGGAGATGTCGGGCAAGCCCACGGGCACTGGGCTGGCACAGGGGGGTCCAGCAGCTTTGCTCCCTGCTTGCCCCTAGGGCTTGGGGGGTTCTGTCTCATCACCCACCCTGTGTCCTACCTGCCCTCTCCCTGATGGAGGGATCTCCCTGTCGCTCGGTTGAAGTACTTCTGGGTCCAGCGCTGTCTCTGCTCTTAGATCACAGCCATCACCACACCCCCACCTATTAGGTTCCTGCCTATCTTCTCTCCTCTTCTGTTCCTGGCCTTTCTATCCTTAAAAGCACCATGCTTGTCTCCACCTTCAGTCCCTGCTTGGTCCTGCTCAGCCAGACCTTTGAAAGTGTGCTTCTTCAGGTCATTCAGGTCCCATGACAAACGTCAGTGTGCCTCTGGGACCACTCCATCCATCTAAACAAGCAAGTCCTCCCGCCCCAGGCCCCTCTCACAGCACGCATGTGTCCTCCCCTCCAGTGAAAGTTCCAGGAGCCACGGCCTCGCCCGCCTCTGTCCCGGTGAGGAGCAGCTCCACGCTGAATGTGCAGAACGATAGGACCATAAGGACAATACCTGCCATCCCAGGGGAGTTGTGAGCACTGCGCATGCCTGACTACACCTGGTCAAGCCCAGCACCCAGGAAACCCTGGTTACACATAAACCGCTGTTACATCATCAATGGTAAAGTTGCCAGTCATTGCACCTCACAGATGCTCACTGAGCACCTCTGAAATTCCACAAACTGTGTCATGAGCTGGGGATGGAAGGAATGTAAAGAGGCAGAATGATCTTTTCTTTTGTGGAGCTTAAAAGTACATGGAAAAGACATTAAATAAATATCACTATTTAGTAAGGTTGTCAGGCAACAAGTCCAGGATGCCATCGGAGAAGCATAGAGCAGCAGGACCTAGCCTTTTAAAACAAATTTATGTATGCTTTACTCAGATCTCACATCTCGATGACCGCCTCTTCATTTTATCAGCAGACCCACCCGGGCCCTTGGTTTCTCTGTAGACCTGCCACGAGCCTCCCTCCCTAACAACCAAAACTGGCTTCACTGAAATTCTACCCAGGAGACTTTAACTCACAGTGGGTCCTCTTCCAACCTGCTCCCTCTCCCTTCCTGCTGGCTACTTTCTAGACTTCGACATTGTTCTGGTCCTTTCTATACCACTGCACTGTACCTCCCCAGGGGTCACCTTTTACTTGTTTTATATTTAATCCAATTTCACTTTTTAGAACAGTATTATGTTCACAGAAAAACAAAGCAGAAAGAACAGAGTTCTCATGCCCCAGCCCTCCCCCACACACGTACACGTACACACACACCTTCCTCCGTCATCAACGTTCCCCTCCACTGGGTGCAATCACAGTGGATGAACCTGCATTGACACAATTATCACTCGGAGTCCATAGTTTACATTAGGGTTCACTCTTGGTGGTGCATAGTCTGTGGGTTTGAACAAGTATATAATCACGTCTGTCCTCCACTTTACTCTCATACAGAATAGTCTCACTGTCCTAAAAATCCTGTGCTCTGCCTCTTCCACCCCCGACCTCTGACAACCACTGATCTGTGTACTGTCGCTGTCACCGTTCAGTTTTAAGGATCCTAAAGCTCCACGCTTCTGTAATATGTATGCACCAACACACACCTTAAAAATATTTTGCAATAACCTTAAGATTCTCCATCTTCCCTACACATATCCCCCAGGGAAAGACGGGGAGGGCATGTTCCCACAGTGAGTGCTGAGGTTTTGCTTGGGCCGGTGACGCAGGCTTGTGAGAGAACTCACAATTGAGAATAGAGAGAAAAGGGAGGATTGATTAACTTTGCCCACAGCCAGGAAAGGGCCGGTGACCGACTGGCAGAGCAGAGAGAGCGAGTTGCTCTTTTACTGAGGGCTTTTGGGAAGAAAGGGCAGGTGTGCCAGGCAGGCTTATTATCGTCTCTTCTTTAGCCTGTAAAATATGCTGGGAAAGGAGAGAAGCAATGTGGCCGGGCGCTGGTTGCCAATGAGTCACGGTCACAGGTCCAGGGTCCAGTGTTCCGACAATCAGATTACTAATCTTTCCGTGATGTCAGGTGGTCCCCCTTGTCCTCAGATCAGGACAATGGACAGCATTCCCAAGGGAACACCCAAGGCACACAACTCTCAGCAGGTCAGAGTGGGCATTTCCGCAATCAGAACAAAGCAACCACAATGAACATTGTAAAGGACATTTCTTCTAACTATGGCGAGTGCCCCACTGTGATTAGTTTTCTTATATTTTCTGTTCATTCTAATGCTCTCCCCTGCCTCTTTCAGTTGGGTAGAAAGGCGTTTTGAAGTTGCAGACACCAGCAAGCTCTGTGTTTGATTACCAGGTGTTTCTCATCAATTATGGGAAAAATCATAAAAAAAGAAAAGTCCTGTCCTCTGTCTTACAGTAAGTCTCAGAATTCTTATAAATACACACTGAAATCTGGGAATGATTTTTCCTCCTTGACCTTACTTTTTCTCTGGAGATTTTTGTCTCTTGGGGTTCTGTTTTCATCTCTAAGCTTTCAGTTAAATGCCACACATCCGTTCTGCGACAGTGATCACCGGCCACACAGGTGAGGCTGTCGGGAAGATGCACCGCTCAGATCGCTGCCTGAGCCACCACCCTGCGCAGGGCGCGGTCCGCAGCTTCCTTAGACTGCAGGGTCTGTCCTACGTAAAGCTGCCAAGTGGGTGCCATTTTCAGCATCCCTCGAGTTCTATTGTGTCAGTTGGCTCATTCATGCATTCCAGATATTTTATGTTGGTAGGTCCTGCCCTAGGAGTTTGAAGAGAAAAAGATGTCTATCTTCCCTGCCCTGGGGAGACTCCTTCCATCAGAAAGACAGTTAACAACCCTAATCCCATGTGGCAAGCTCCCTGGCTCGGATAAAACAGAAAGGCCACTTCACGCAGGCTGGGAGTAAGAAAGGAGAGCTGAGCTCCACGCCGACCTCAAGCATAAGCAAGGGGGAGAGGGTGGTGTGGTTCCAGGCAGAGAAGAGAGCAGCATGTACAAAGCACTTTCTGCCTCATCTTCATGGAAACACAATCCACTTATGCTCGAATTGTATCAGCAGCTAGATGCTGGTTACATACAAAGCTCATGAACTGATTCCAGGGTCCTACTTTGTTGGTGAGGGTACAACATCTCTACAAGATAAAATGGACACCTTTCACTGGAGCCTGAGGAGATCTGACCCACAGGTGATGACGGAATGCCGGATCTGGTAGGCTGTTGGGGGAGCTCTCTTCGGGAGACATCTACATTGCTTTAAACCCTGTGTGTAGGCAGCTGCCTCTTCTAATTACTCATGAGACAGACCCTCCAGGTGACGTTGATAAATGAATTTTAAGATCTTTGTCCTTACTCTTGAAAGTCATTTACACAAAACATTGTGTATATGATCATATGGTATCTAATCATTAGCACTTTGTAGAATTTGTGGTTAAATGGAAGCTATCTGCCTCTGTTTGATTCTTTAAAATGAAGTTAGACTGAATTTTTTTAAAGTAACTTTAGCTGAAATCATGTTCATAAAACAAGTCAGAATTGCCTAGTTTTGTTTGCTTCTTTGCTACTTAGATGAAGAATCAATAAAGAGACCTAACGAAGTTATCCAAACTGATCAGGAGGCCAACCAAGGAGGGTTCTGACATAACCTTCTCACTGCAGCCTGGAGTCTGACAATAGAACCGTGTTGTGTCCTTGTGGCTACCTGTTGCCTGAAAGGAACACAGAATTATTTCAATGTTTTCATTTTGCATTTGGAATTTGGAATTTTGGTCACTCCATAGCAAGAAGGAGAATTGTGTAACACATGCTGTCCATGTATCCATAGTAGTTTATTATATCTCAAAGCAGAAAGGAACATACAGACTGAACAAAGAACACACAGGAATGTTTCAATTCTATCACTAATTTATTTGTTTTAGATAAATGTTTATTTAAACTCAAACCTGAGTCATTGCTATAGACTGAATGCTTGAATCCCCTCAAAATTCATGTGGAAGCCTCCCAATGTGAGGTATTGGGAGGTGGGGCCTTTGGGGAGAAGTGGGGTCATGAAGGTGGAGCCCTAGTGAAGGGAGTCAGTCCCTGATGAGAACGGGCAAGAGGAGAACACCTCACTGTCCTCCGTGTGAGGACGGAGTAAGCAGCAGCCATGTCACTGGACCAGGAGGACCGGATTCTCCAGACAACAGATGGTCGGCACCTGGACCTTGGACCTCCCAACGTCCAGAACTGTAGGAAATAAATGTTGTTTGAGCTGCTCAGTCTGTAGCATTGAGTTGCAGCAGCTGAGATGACCAAGACAATCACCTTAAGTAAATTGACCACTTCGGTACATAAAATAATACCGCACAGCCCTGGCCAGTGTGGCTCAGGCAGCTGGGTGTTGCTCTGGGCACTGAAAGGTAGCCAGCTCTATTCCCAGTCAGGGCATATGCCCAGGTTTGGGGGTTCAATCTCTGGTAGGGGGTGTGCAGGAGGCAGCCAATTGATGTAATCTTTTTCTCTCTCTTTCTCCCTCTCCCTTCCTCTCTCTCTAAAAAAAAAAAAAATTAATAAAAATATTTTTGAAAATACCTTACAAAAGTTATTTACAAAAGATGCTGTAGGGTCACACAGGGATATAGCCCGATTCCCCCTCCCAGGCAGCTGACGGGTGCCTGCCTGCCCAGAGGCCACAGGGAGAGCCACACAGAACCGGGGTTTTCCTGCGTCCTTGACAGCGAGTTATTTTTGTCTTTAGCCTGCAAACTGCCAGTTCCCAGCACGGAGTCCTCCCCTCCCCCTGCTGGATGAACCCGTGCCTGACTCTGGCCGAGTGCGGTAACTCACCCCACCGGCCACCATCAGGTCTCCCCACTGTGTGAGCAACAAAGGTATGTCCTTCCCTCTACACCCCCCCCCCCATGTGTTTTCTTCCAACTATCAAAGCACAGAGCTCCTGCATTACAGCTGGCATAGTCAGCAGGATAGTCCGGGAAAACCTCAGGTTCAAGACCGAGGCTGTGGGCATGCCATGGGGCCGTGCCGGGGCAATCCTGGCTCCACCAGGGGTAACCCCAAATGTGTGCTGGGGGCAATCCCAGGTCTGCGGGGGGCAATCCTGGCTCCACCAGGGGTAACCCCAAATGTGTGCTGGGGGCAATCCCAGGTCTGCGGGGGGCAATCCTGGCTCCACCAGGGGTAACCCCAAATGTGTGCTGGGGGCAATCCCAGGTCTGCGGGGGGCAATCCTGGCTCCACCAGGGGCAACCCCAAATGTGTGCTGGGGGCAATCCCAGGTCTGCGGGGGGCAATCCTGGCTCCACCAGGGGTAACCCCAAATGTGTGCTGGGGGCAATCCCAGGTCTGCGGGGGTCAATCCCGGGGTGGAGCACAGGCTCCACGTGGTTTGAAACGGCGGCTTGCGGGATTCGTGGGGACCGCCGAGGGCTGGATGCCCGCACCCCAGCGGGGTCGCCCCAGTCCTGTGGACCGTGGGAAGGATTGCTGGGGCGCGGCTGCCGCGGTGGCGGGGCCTCGGTTACGGGCCGGTGGGGTGCGGGACGCCACGGAGGAACAGCCGGCAGCCGAAGCCGAAGCATGCGAGTTGGGAGGAAGTGGAACTGGAGAGGGACATGCGCGGGACGCAGGCGGATCAACGGCGGCTTTAGGACGCGGCCAGAGCAAGCCCGGGACCAGTACAGGACTGAGCGGTCCAGGGTCCAGTTTGCTCGGCTGAGGGGGAGCAAACCTGGGCCGCGATGGGGCACCCAGAAGGGAAACCTGGTAAGCGGGACCCCACTGCTGAGAGCGACACAGACTCCGAGGAGGAGACACTAGTTGAGACCCACTCAGGAGGCCCAGCCACGCCGGCCCAGCCCCTTACCATTCAGAACCTGGAAACCCAACAGGAGCGGCCAGAGGGGCAGGGCCCTGCCCAGCTGCCTCCATCGCTGACTGACATGCACCTCTCAGCCCACCCAGCCTTACACCCCAGCCAGCGGAGTTGGCCACCGAGTTCTGCCGGGAGGGGCTGAGTCCATTGCAGGCGGCTGCTGAGGCGGTGGGACGCGGCCGGAGGGAGAGTCCTGTCGGGCGATGAGCTGCAGCAAATGGCCCCGGGCACCTGGCACCCTTGGCCACCGCGGCGCACACTCGGGGCTGCCACACGCTGCGAACGTGTCCTGTTTGACACGGCTGGTGGCAGGTCCCAGGCCGCCTGGCCCCACGAGGGGCACTCACCCGTGCCGTGCCTCGGTGGGGTTCCCAGGGGTTTCCAGGCTTTGCTACGGGAAATGGGAATGCCACTTGTCATCCACGAGGATGACTTCAGGGGCCAGACGGTGCCTCACCGTGAGCAGGGGAGACCGCACCCTGCAGATGGCCCTTCTCCCCACTAAGGGACCCAGTTTCCCCTCCTTTCAGGCCTTGTGGGAGACAGAGTAGGGCGGATGTGGGGGAGACGAACTGGCCTGTACCCGCAAAGGAGTCCGGCAGGTGGAGGAGAAGGAACAGACCCGCAGCCGGAGAGACAGCGGCGGTGAAAGGAAGCAAGTGTGGAGGAAACTAAGAGCCGGGCCCAAGGAGCCCGACCGGAACCATGCCCTGCGGTTCTGTGTGGAAGCCGCCGCAGCGGTCCAAGCAGTGCCCGCACCCCTGGCCAAGCCGCGGGGCGTCCGCGGGCGGGTTCGCGCAGGCCAGGAAGGTGGCTGCCTCTTTGCACAGGGAACAGGTCAAAGTCTCGGCGGATTGAGGGTCTCCAGTTCAGAGACCCAGGCCGCACGCAGAGTTAGACCCTGTAGACCGGGGGTGGGTGCGGCGAATACACACTTCTCCATGGGAACCCTGGGCCGTTCCAAGGACCCACAGTGCCATCGATGGGGTGGGGGCCGCCACGAGGTGTGCCACTCGCTCGTGTGCCATTGGGCGCCTTCCCTGCCTGTGCTGCGTGTTTCTCGTACACCCGAGTACATCTTAGGGACAGACGTCCTCCTGGGGCTCCAGGTGAGGACTACTGCCCGAGTTCGGGCTGCATAGCCCGGTGGTGAAGGAAGTCCCACCCCGCCCCCACCACGGCTCTGCCACAGTCAGGGCTGGTGGAACCGAGGGCCACAAAGACAGGGGAAACTGTGGAGGAGCTGGTCAAGGTGGGATTGTCTGTCCAGCTCAGTCCCTACAGTTCCCCGTTTGGCCTGTGAGAAAGCCAGACGGAACATGGCAGATGACAGTGGACTACAGGGAGTTCGATAAAGTGGTTCCTCCCCTCTGCGGCAGTGCCCCAATTACTGACATCTGAGACAAACTGGAGTTCACGCCCGCACCACCCGTGTGGTAGATTTAGCTAATGCTTTCTTCTCTGTGCACATCCACCCTGCTGGCCAGGACCAAATCACCGGCACCTAGGAGGGACGCCAACGGATGTTCCAGCCCTGCCCCGCGGTACCTGCACAGCCCCAGGCTGTCATGGCTTGTCAGGAGCGCCTGGCAACATGGACCCGCCCCTCTTCTGTGACCCTGTACCACTGTACTGATGACATCATGCTGATCTCTGATTGCCTTGCGGTCTGGAAACGTGCCCCTAGCCTCCTGGACAAGTGGGGCTGGGCAGGAGACAAGCCAAGTGCAAGGGCCTGGCGTGTCTGTCACATTCTTGGGTGTCACTGGTCAGGTGAGATGAAGGTCACCCTGCAAGCAATAGTGGATAAGATCCAGGCCTACCCACACCCCCTCGCACCCACGCATCTACAGGAATGTTTGGAGCTCTGGGTTGCTGGAGAGTTTTCATGCTGCATTTAGTGCAGTCTGTCCATGATATGCCCTAACCGAAAGGGGGCCCCCTGGGAACGGACGGAAACCCACCAACAGGCCTTTACAGCCGCCAAAGCAGCAGTAGCCATGCTATAGGCACTGGGGGTCCTCGACCCTTCCTCACCTTGTGAACTAGATGTCACCCGTTCACCTGAGGGGTATGGCTGGGGGCTCTGGCAAAACATGGGTCCCCATAGGCTTTTGGTCTCGATTATGGAAAGGGGCTGAGAGCCGCTGCAGTCATTGAACAGCAGGTCCTGCCGTCCACTGCGCCCTCACCGCCGTGGACGCAATGACTGGGCCAGCACCTGTCCTGGTGTCACCTGCCCTCCTGGTCTCAGGTGGGATCCATGATGCAGAGAAGCAGCCCAAGAGCCAGACCGCCCAGACTGCCACCTTGACAGAGTGGACTGCGTACTGATGCAGAGAAGCCCTTTAGGTGCGAAGTTGAAAGAACTTGCCCCCGTCACTTATGTAAGCACTGAAGACTCCTCTCCTGGCCCTGCCGACAGCTTCCATCCGACGCCTGTGACTGAGGCATACCGCCCACACAGAACCTGCCTGGTACACAGATCAGATGGGTCCTGTAGGGGCAGCCACACTGTTGGAGGGCGGTGCCCTACCACCCGCAGACAAACAGTGTCTGGACAGAGGATGTGGACAGACACAGCAGTCAACGGCCGAGCTCGGGGCAGCGTGGCTGGTGACTGTCAATGAGTCAGGGCCGCTGGTGCTCAGTTCCAACAGCTGGCGGTGTCCAAGGCTGGATGCTCGGGCTCCCAAGGGGTCAAGCTGAACCCTGGCCAGTGGCTGGGAAGCCCCTTTGGGAGTCAGACCTCTGGCAGGACCTAGCTACTCTCTGTGCCCAGAAAACTGTCTCCCTCTGTCATGTGACTGGGCACACCCCCTGCGGTGCCCAGGGAATGATGAGGTAGATGCCCTGGCACACATCTGCTGGCTAGAGGAGACCCCCACCCAGGAGACTGCAGCTTGGCTCTCCCGGAAGAGGAAACATGGGCCAGTGGGCACTCTGGGCCATGGGGAAGGCCTGGAGCCTCTCCCTGAGGTACGTGGATGTGGTAGCCACCTGCCAAGTGTGCCCCTCCTGTGCGGAGAGGCACCCATGCCATCTTCCAGTTGAGGGAGGGCAACTGCTCTGGGTTGACCAAACCCTGGTGCATTGACCAGTAGGCTGCAGGGCCACTGACCTGCTCGAGAGCTCGGTACACTATGACCTGTGTGGACACTGCTACAGGCCTGCTTCAAGCTTCCCCAAGTGGAAAGGTGTCACTCAAACCTCCATACGGGCTTCGAAGCAACTGTGTTCCGCATACGGCACCCCAGGAACCACCGAGTGAACAAGGCACCCATTTCACCGGCCAGAGCTCACAACATTGACCAGCATTTCCCCTCCGGCACAGCCCCACGGAGCAGGGCTCGTCCAGTGGCACCACAGCCTTCCGGACAGGCCTGCAGGCAGGCCACCAGTCCCTGCGCGGCCGGACCACCCGCTGCCATGACACCTCGCAGACGCCGAGTGAGAGGCCTCAGGCCACGCATGGGTCCCCAGTCCACCGGCTACCACAGCCCTGGATTGCTGGGTGTGTCTCCAGGCAGGCAGGCAGAGAAGGCCTTGAGACGGGGCGGGAGCCCCTCTGGCATTCCCCCCAAGGCAAACGGTTCTTAGGTGGCCATGGACTGCCCAAGTTCAGCCCCCTGGTGGCCCCTGGTGGCCCCTTGGGTGAGGGCTTAGAGAGGGGCTTGACTCTGGTCCCAGGAGTGTCTATGATGTGGCCCCTCACTCTGGTGTGTCATAATCCACCACACTCCTGTGCCAAGAGGAACACACATAGCACCTCTATGGCAGGTTCTCCTGGCCGCCTTGGTTTTGACCTCCACAACCACCCACAGTGGGGGACCCACATGGGCCTGGTATGCCAAGCCAGGCTCGCCCCCCACAACAGTGACCTTGTAACCCAAGATCACACCACTGCATGCGTGTGACCTGTTGGGAGAGAACTGACTCTGCTAATCCCATTAAACATCTTTATCTCCTCTAGTCTGACCACGGGAACTTGTTCCACCCATGGGCAAGTACCCTGGCAGAGTGGCCAACCATTCAGACCGCTGGGTGTGCTCCAAGTTTTCTCTGCCGGCAGCCTCGGGTCTCCCCCCAGTGCATCAGCCCCAGCAACGAGACAATGGAGCCAGCAGCCTCGGGTCTCCCCGCACCTGTGGAAGGATGTACCCCTGATTCCTGCTGCACACCCAGTGAGGTCGAACGCCTCCACCAAGAACAGATCAATCACGCTCGACCCTAGCGAGGTACTCTGTGTGGGCCGGACTGGGGCCTGGCTGCGGTGCAGGTGAGTTGGGGGTCAGACCCCCTACTACACGGAGAGACAGACTAATTCTACTGCAAACACCACACAACATCACATGGGTGGACACTGAAGGAACAATGTCAAGACACACCCATCCTCACTGACCATCCCTCTGGGAAAAACAGAACCACAGCTCAGTGGTGGGCACATTCCCTGTCCCTTGGGGGACCCTCTGGGTCTGCAGGACATATGCCTGGCCATTTCTTCCCTACAACTGGACAGGGTGCTGCACTTAAGGGAGCCCCTAGATGCCCGGCCAGCTGGTGACCACTCTGGGATGCCAACAGGGCCTGGCATGGGACTTGTGTACACCGGGCCCCTTGGTGGTTCTACCCCCTTGCCATCTTCTCTCCCCGCAGGGGGTGGGGGCATGTGGACACCACATGAGACCCAGGCTTCAGCAGAGCACAGGGCTCGGGCCTTGCACCACACTGACCAAGCCTTCACCTCGCGGAATCGGGAAGCTGCACAGAGGCACAGGGCTGTGTTACAGGACCCGGTCTCCAACGCCGCCTGCAGTGCAGGGAGGACCTGCGCTCTCATGGGGTCTGAGCTGCACCCGCACCCTGGCTCGGAACACAGCGTCAGGCTAGCGTTGCGGCCTTGAGAACAGATCGATCCCATCTCCACCCTAGGCACTGACCCTCACCTCCTAGTGGGGCTCTCTTGGCTCCTGGAGGTGCTACACCCCTTGGGGGCCGCCGGTCTCCTCCGCCTGCGGTCACTGCTTCCAGCCTTTACTGCATGTGTGGGATTTGGATGCAATATGCTAACACCCTAACCACACAGGTCCCCTGTGGGAAGACTGGGGTGGACACTGTGAGGTGGAAGGGGAGATATCAGGGTGCAGTGTGGGGTCACACGGGGATATAGCCCGATTCCCCCTCCCAGGCAGCTGACCGGTGCCTGTCTGCCCAGAGGCCACAGGGAGCGGAGCCACACAGAACCGGGGTTTTCCTGTGTCCTTGACAGCGAGCAAGTTGTTTTTATCTTTAGCCTGCAAGCCAGCTGTTCCCAGCACAGAGCCCTCCCCTCCCCCGCAACACACACACGCGCGCACACACACACACACACACACACAGGCTGCTGGGTGAGCCCCTGCCTGACTGGCCGAGTGGGTAACTCGCCCAGTCTTCCCACTGTGTGAGTAACAAAGGTATGTTCGAGCCCCTGGCCCCCTGCTGGCTTTCTCCAGGCACTGCCTGGTTGGGAGCTCCTGCGTTACAGATGCCTTTGAAACAAAAAAATAAATTAACAAAAATATGCATTTGCTTAAATCCACTGTGTTCTTTTTAACTGAATTTCCATTATTCTCAACACTATTATAATGTTTCTCTCTGTGGAGCCAGAATCGTGGCTGCTGGGCTCGTGCGGAGCCTGGGCCGGGGTCTGCTGCAGCCCAGACGGCCCCAGACGCCTGGACTCACCTTCCTGCTGCATTTCTGCCCTCAGGTAAGTGGTCTGTCTCTGCCGGTCCATCCACGCATCAAGCTCTCAGTGACTTGCTGCACGGCTGTGCTACCTACCTCATCTCCTGGGGACTACGAGGCCCAGTGAAACACATCCACGTCCCCCTCCCATGTTCTCACTCTCCCTGTACTACTCATCCCTTTGCCTGCCACTCAACAAAACTCTCCCTGTCCTTTAGGAAACTAAAACAACATTACTTAGACTTTCTCCTCCTCTTCCAACATCTTATAGGCAAAATGTTCACTCTGCCACCTCGACTTCTTCTGCCGTATTTGCCCCGCTCCCTCATGAAGTGCACTCACCTGGGCCCCTCCCCTGCCTCGCGGCTGTGCTCTCTGGCTCCTTTCTGCACCAGCTCCGGGCTGCATGCACCCTTCTCAGCAGTGTGGAGTTGAGTCACAGCCTGCACAACCACATGCGACAGTCCAGACTCCTGCTGACATTATTGTTTTCTCGACTGTGGGGCTTCCCAGAGTCCCAGTGAACAGGTGCCTGCGGGGAAACCTCTCTTCCCTTCGCCACACTCTTCCCCAGTGACCCTCAGACTGCACCCCGTGCCTGTGTGTCTGAGCCCTACATTCTCCACCAGGATGTCCAGGGGAAACTCAATGCATTTCCTCTGTTTTTCACGTGTTCTCCACCTTATTGTCACTTATTTTCACTCTCTGCACACTCATCCATTGGCAAACCAGGACATTCCCCATTTGTCCTTACTCTGCACATGCAAAGCAGAGTGGTCTTTCCTGCACCAGACCTGTACTGCAACTTTTCACGTATGTCCCAGCTCTCAAACTAGGACAGGCACCCTGGCTTTGCTGCCTCCTATGGTAACTACTCCCCCAAAGCTGTTCTTCTGTAATGCTTCCTTCAGCTAATTCATAGAATATACAGGAGAGCTTGAGGTGTAGAGTTTAGTGTACAAAACATGGCTTGATTTTGCTCAGACCAACACAGATCCTAGCATCACTAAGGCAATTATTCATCTCTATTATGCAGATGAGGATACTGAGGCTCAGAAGTGGGGATGCTGACCATCCCCTCCTTGGCAAAGCAACCCTATTGCTCCTTAACACTGACACCCTGGCTTTCATCCCCATCTCGTGGCTGAAGCTGCTTTCGCTGTGAGCCACCCACCATCCTCATTGCCGGGCTGTCTTTCATCGTCCAGGCTGGGCACTGCTGCGCGAGGTCACACCTCACTCCGGAAACAGCCTGCCCTCTCCTGCCTTGGCCTCCTCAGACCATTCTTTTTGTGAGTCGTTTGTGGACTCAGTGTGTCCTGGAGATGCTGTTCTGACCCCAC
Organism: Molossus molossus; assembly: GCF_014108415.1. Taxonomy (NCBI): domain Eukaryota; kingdom Metazoa; phylum Chordata; class Mammalia; order Chiroptera; family Molossidae; genus Molossus; species Molossus molossus. The sequence continues at coordinate 4,843,091 of NW_023425351.1, read as the reverse complement.
TGCTTTGCCCTGCACGCTCCCTGGGACACACTCTCCAGGAGAGCTCAGCATCACAGACCCAGAGCTCCAGGTCCCTATAACTGCCTGCCACAGGGGAGCCTCGATTAATACGTCCCCATTGGAACTCATTATCTCCTAATCTAATTTTCCTATAAGTTGGTTTGATTAAAGGAAGACTCCCAAATACCAGGGTGGGTCACCCCCTGGACAGTGTTGCCAACAGCCAGAGGCGTCTGCCTCTCTGCACCTCCCGGTGCACCTCCCGGCACCCCCCGGTTTGCCTCTCTTCACTGTCCTCTCGCCTCCGCTTCCGGATCAGGCTGTGCACACAGGTGCCTGCCCTGCAGAGCAGTCTCTTCCGGCTCCTCCCAGGCTGGCCTGGGCGTGAGGGCGGCCAGGCTGTGTGGGGTTAAGCCCCTAAGATTGGGGACTTGCTGAAATAGTCTACCCTGACTTATAAGTAGGTGTAAATAGGAGATGCATTTCAACTTTAGTTCCACTGCTTTCCCTGACAGGTCAGCCACGGAAGGAGGGTTGATTTGTATGTAGTTCAGCGGGGTCCCCTCATGCTTCGCTGCAATCACACCAAATGGGGGACCGTTTACGGAGTTCAGGACTTTCCACTACCAGCCAGTGATCATTCAAAGCCAACAAGTTATATCCGTTATAAAAAAGTTATGAAAAATTCTGTTTCAAAGATAAAAGTAACCCCTGAGGCTTAAAGGAAAAAGAAATCTAGCTGTAATAGAAACTGGGAAGAGCTAAAAGAATCCTATTTTCTTCTTGAATAAGATGAAATTTTTATCAGCTGAATATATTTTTTTTCTCATGACTGAGCTTAAATCATTTTCCCATTTCCTACCAACAGCTTTCTGCTCTAGTTTCGTATTATTTGGAGGGCAAAGCAAGCTTTGTACATAAGGGAAATCAAATATTTAAATCATAAATGAAATATTTAAAACTTCACACTGTACATACTTGTGAATTTGAAACTTTTGGGGAAATCCTCAATCGTCAAAACATCTCTAAGCTTATACATTTTTCTAACACAATAAAGATGTGTTTTATTAACTTTTTAAAAATATGTTTATAGATTTTAGAGAGAGAGGAAGGAAGGGAGAGAAACATCCACATGAGAGAGAAACATCAACTGCCTCCTGTACGTGCCCCAACAAGGGATCAAACCCACAACCTAGGTATGCGCCCCAACTGGGAGTCAAACCCGTGAACTTTCAGTCTATGAGAGGACACTCCAGCCAACCAAGCCACGCCAGCCAGAGCCCAAGGTGGTTTTTAAAGTATGTTGGATTGCAGTCCCCGAGGCCATCTGAGTCTTGCTCTCCCCACTCTCGGGAATTCTAAGGACATCACAGGTCGCAACTAAGATTCTGAAAGTACAACCTAAGGACCCTAGGAAAGGTTGTCATCACTAAAGCTAAACAGCGCTTCTGCTCATTCAACAGGCTCCCTAGCAATGCTGTGTTCATCACCAGAAATGTTGTGTTTGCTAGTTCCAATTCTGAAAGATTTGCTTCACTTAACTGCACAGTGTGAGGACTGTGAGTTTCTAAATGGTAGAAGACTATTTGGTAAATGGTATTTGCTTTGGATACGCAATGATATCTTTATAAATGGAATGAAATTAAAATTGAGGGGAGTCGTTTCACACTTTTTCTAAACTTAAAACCCTGATTAATTATAATCTGTACGTATAGTGAAGTTTTCTGTGGCTGAGAAAAGTATTTTCTGTATTAAGGTTAAATTTTTTAAAACATGTAAAGGAAAAAAATGTTGAAAATTAACAATCCTACTAATTAACATTTACTAAGCTCTTGAGCCATTTACAGTGTTAAATATGTTATTTACATTATTTTCACTGTTATAGTGACGGTACATATGTTTTTGAGTATGGTTTAACAAAAACTCTTGATTCTGCTGATATTTAGCCACGCTCCATTTGCCTTATCTTAATGTGTTTAGTTATGGTCCTTTGTGATACTGCTTACCTGAAAATGTAATCCTACGTCAAAGATTTTTGGTCCATGAGAAGTAGGCGACCAATTTTTATAGACTTTACATATATTTCTCAGCTTTTATACCACCTCTCTAACAGAGGTCACATATGGAAGGTCCTGGGCTTTTCACTTTTAAAAAATGTAATAACTTGCTAATATTTAAAAGTTAGAAAATTTTCTTTTTTACAGCCATAGTTTCTGGACAGACTTGGCAAGCTGAATAGCAACAAGCCCGGATTTTCGTAGGGCAGCAGTTAGCTCAGCAGCTGGTGGGCCCATCAGGCCAGCACACCTGCCGTCTCCTCCTTGTCCCCCCGCTGCCAAGCTTCGGGCCGGCTGTCCATCGTCCCTTTACAGTTTGTCTTCCACCCGCCCCCGTTTCCTCAAACTACTTACCAGCTAGTTTCCTGTAGGTGTAACTCCTGTCCTTAGTTATGAACATAATGAGCACTAGCGAATACTTCCATAGTGCTTGGTAGAACCAGACACTTTCTAAGTTCTTAATAAGCATTAACTCATTTAGTCTTCAGAATAACCCTAGAGGGTGAACACTGTTCATATCCAATTTTACAGATTAGGAAATTGATACACAAAGGAATCGGAAACTCGCCCAAGTCACCACAAATTTTGTGTATATGTCCCTCAGGCTCACACGCCACCATTCTCCACAATTACATTGGCAACTTCCTTTCAATTCTGTTCATTACCTCCATAACAGAGTATCTAATGAGTGCTAATTTTTTCTTCGAAACACCTAGAAAGCAAAATCTTAGTCCATATTGAACTTTAGAGAGCATTCTATTTTAATTAAGTCTGTGGCACTTGACTAGACAAGCTATCCCATCTGTAACCAAGGCTTTGATGCCATCTGCAGAAACTATTGCTACAAAACGACAAAGGGGCGTTTGCTAATGTGAAGGCCCTTCTAGGCCTCTGCTCTACAGCAAAGCAACGGTCAAATATTCGAGAAAATGTCATGTTAGTTTTTAGAGTGAGAATTATTTTGACATTTTCAATCATAAAAATTAATAAAATGCTTAATAGCTAAGATCTCGAAACAGCTCAAAAGCTGATCAAAATAGATCCAAAGACATGGAAGTAGGAAACAGACTGACACACCTCAGAGGGAAAGGGACGGAGGGCAGGAAGAGATAAACCAAAGAACTTATATGCATGTGTCTGTGTGTGTGTGTGTGTGTGTGTGTGTATATATATATATATATATATATATAACCAAGGGACACAGACAGCAGTGCAGTGGAGATGGGGGGGCAGGAGTAGGGAGGAGGGTGTCAATGGGAATAAAAAGGAGGGACCTCTGCAATACTTTCAACAATAAAAGTATTTTTTTTAAATACACTTGAAAAAAAATTACCAGGAAGATGATGGACCATACATATGTCATTTTCTATGCAATTAGCAACCCATCAACTTTTTGTTAACAAGCTAAATCCTTATTTCATAATTATGGCCAAAAATATACAGTTCTGATCTTATCATCTCACATCTCAAAATTCCGAGTCTAAGGCTATTTTTCCCTGCCCACTAATGAACTTGAAAGAGTGAACACGACATGATCTGCAAAAATTTTATCTTGGGCCCTGACCGGCTTTGCTCAGTGGTTAGAGCATCATCCCATGGACCAAAGAGTCGTAGGTTCGATTCTGGTCAAGGGCCTGTACCTTGGTTGCCATTGGATTCCTGGCCATGGTCAGGGTTGTGCACAAGGCAACCAGTTGATGTGTCTCTTTCACATCAATGTTTCTCTCTCTCTACCTTTCTTGCTCCCATTCTATCTGAAAATCAATGGAAAAATATCTTGGGTAAGGATTAAAAATAAGTAAATAAATTTATTTTTTAACTTTTTATTTTTTTGCAGTATAAAATTTTTATATTTAGAATTAGCCAGCTGGACTCAGTTTGGATGATCCCAATCTTGTTGGCAACATCCAAAGCATCCTAGTCAGGAGCCAGTGGAACACATGCCTTCTCACCATCAGGTCTGATCAGGGTGCTGACCTTGGCCACATCAGTGTCATCAAGCTTCTTCACAGCCTGTTCGATCTGGTGTTTGTTGGCCTTGACACCCACAATGAACACAAGTGCATTGTTGTCTTCTACCTTCTTCATGGCTGACTCGTAGTCAGGGGGAATTTGACGATGGGTAGTGGCCAAGCTTGTTTCTCCTGGGTGCGCTCTTCCGAGGATATCCAGGCTGCCTTCGGAGCCGCAGTGTCTGAGCTGACGGAAGGTGGGTGACGTGCGGATCTTCTTTGGGTGGCCGTGGACACCTTTCAGCACTGCTTTCTTTGCCTTCAAAGTCTTTGCTTTGGCTTCAGCTTTAGGAGGGGCAGGGGCTTCCTTCTTCGCCTTCCGAGCCATCTTCAGAAAAAGGGTTTTCAAAAATAAGTAAATAAATTTAAAAACCTTTATCTTAGAGCAGTAAATCCAAAACCCAGCTTATCCCCTCGGCATTTTTTTTTTTCTCTCTTCTGGTGTAAAACTTGACAACTATGATAATAAAAGTGTTCATTTCACACATACTATTGGATTTACATATGTCAACTCAATGATACAGGTTTATTATCTCATATTAAAGACAAGTAGGTAGGATTTGAAGCCAGGCCCATTTAATTGCTAAATTCTGGTTTATTCTCCCATCCCGCAGTGCCTCCTGGGTGCTGTGTGGTTGGTAGTTGTTGCTCAGCAAGGCTTCTGTGCGGCTGGTGTTCCACTGGACAAGAAGAGGGTCTGCTTTGGAAAACCAATAGCGTTTCATGGGCTCGAGGCTGCGAACGTCACCTGCCTGGGAGGCACACGCAGGCCAAAGCCCAGCAATGAACAGAATGAATGCAATTTGCCAGCGCATGATAAATTGGAAGCATACTCTGCACTTCAATTAGTTCTTCCCAGATTGAGGCTGACCCAAGCAAGAGTTTGAAAGATTTGGGAGGGGGAGATAAAGGAAGTAAACTGAGAACCTATTCGAGAAAATTGTTGAGGGAAGACTACAGATGAAAATTCTCAGGGTGAGTTCCAGAAGATGTCAGAAAGAGAACTGCACCTAGACCGGACACCTGTATTTCAAATTAGCTTCGCTCACGTGTTTCTAACAGCAGAACCAAGAAGTTGCTTGAAAAGTGAAAAATCTCTTCCGATCATACAGGAGGGAGAGCATCAGGAGTCCTAAGGTGACAGAATGGCACTCGGTCTCCGCAGAGGGCCATGGCCGGGGCTGAGCTGGGACCAGGTCGGCTGAGGCCCCTGAGGACGGGGTCGGCAAGGTGCACGCAGAGGACAGTGCTCTTGAAGCAAAGGCACTGGCCAGGGCAGGGCAGCACCGGCAGGCCCCGCACGCCCAGCAGAAGCGAGTGGTCCGGCAGGAGCCCGGCTCCCTGGCTTCGGGAGGAGAGAGAGCAGCCTGGGTGGCGGCGGAGTCACTGCTGGGCTGAGCCGAGCCTGGGCCGAGCAGAGCGGTCTCCCAGGGAAGAGGAGGCTCACCTTACAGGGCCAGGAGCGGGGCGCTGGGCCCGGGGTCAGGAGAAGCTGTCAGCGCAAAGACTCTGAGACACAGAGTCCAGGCAGCATCGTGCAAAAAGAAACTTTCCGAAGGTGCCTCCGCCGCACATGTTATGTCAGCCTCTTGGCCTGTCTGAAGCTCAGGATGATGAATTACTTACTGAATCCATGGAGAACAGCTTTTCTTCTTTTTATCTGGTAACATTACCAACTCCTCAACCACGGGCAGAGTTCTGAGTTGAGTCAGGGCACATCCTCCTTCCCTACTCCAAGTATACTCTTAAAATACAGCTTCATTTCCTCCTATGTATTTTACTCCGGCACCCAAAGCATTTCACTCACGTAGGATTCAAACCGGCTACTTCTACTTTCTTCCTCCAATGTTTAAAGCTATGTTCAAAGCACGAACTCATACACCTGCTTGTGGAGGCGACAACTGATGGACACACTGCAGGGACATCGGGTGGCACCGCGCGGAGACACCGGCTCGGACCGCTGGCTGGCCGGAGCCGCTGGTCTCCACCAGCAGTGCTAAGGCCCTTTCGCTGAGGTAGCGCCCCTCAGGGACACGTGGGGGAACACAGCAGACTTCTTCAATAAATATGCTTTGCAGTGAAACATGTATTTTTTAGTCACTCTGTGAGCAGATATTTAAGAAAGGTTTTGATTTTATCTTTAAAGACTGAAATTTTCAAACAAATTTCATGCTAAACCAGCACTTTAAAAAATGAAAAAGTAATAGAAAAATAAATTAAAACTTGGATGGTCCAGTTTAGGCAACAATCCCAGATGACCAGACTGGGAGACGAATCTAGTGAGTGGAGAACTAGTTTGTCAGATTTTATCAACCTGATGAGAAAAAATCAATTCATTGGTCACCTCTCCAGCAATTTTCCTGGCCCTTCACATTCTATAGGTGAATGCTGCCCCCTTTGGGCAAAATATTCAAACTTAAATATGTGAGGCTTTTGATTAAAATATGAAGATCAGAAGAAAAAATTAATTTTGCTGAACAAGAATGATTTATTTTAAAGTAAATTAAACTTTAAGTATTCTTGACATTGTCCATGTATCTTTTATTGTCTAAGTATAGCAATAAACCAAAAAAGCCCATTTCTTCCTTCCAGTCTCCCTCCTACAATTACTATGCTCTTGTCAATGTTTGCTACTTGTGAAGGACTTGGGTGAGACATGCATACTGGTGTGTTATTTCTTTCAGTTAGAAATATTATAAAGTTTGTATTCATAAAACATTTTTCCAGAAAGAAAGACTAAAAACTTCTGCTTCGGACACATGAGCTGACATTCAATGAGGGGGTAAAAACCTGATCACCGACTGCGGGGGAAGGAAGAACTGCAGGGCCCTGAGACGCACACTCGGCGCAGCTGCCGTGGGGCGCGGAGCCTCTTTCTGACAACGTCTCAGGACGCCTCTCCAGCAGAAAAGTGCCGCAGGAGCTAGATAAGACAGTCTGAACACTTTCCATACATCCACGTGCCGAGTGAGGAAGTTAGTAAGACATATGCAAACAAGAGTCCAAGAGTGAAGTGAAAAGGAGAAGCCAGAAAGGTAAGTAAACACTGAGGGCTGGTTCAGCTTGAGAATATTTGCTCAACCGAGTAAAATTAACTTCAGATTTTGGGGTAGAGGGGTACAGGAAGAAGAAGAAAAAGTTCTGTCCTAAATGCGAAGTTTTAATTGGAAAATCTGCATTTCCATCAAGTTCATGAAGGATGAGTTAGAAATAATCCAACTTACCCCCTCCCCACATCCATCCAGAAAAATACAAGAAAAATTTCCTATTTCAAATTTTTCTGTGAGGAAGTCAAATTTCCCTGGAGATGAAATATCCCCAAATTAGTTATGCAATGGACTTTCAGGCCACTCTACCTGAGTGATCTAAAAACCTTAAACCAAGGATTTAAAAAGATCATGAACTAGCAGTGCTTCTAGCAAAAATAACCCAGGCCTCTAGTAATCCTCACAGATAAAGTTCTACAATACAAGCACTGTTAAAACTCACAAAATACAAGAGAAACAGCGAGTTATGAAAGCTAGCGATCAGAAACACCATGAGCGGAGCCCATCTTACCCAGTTCAATATGTTTGGAGAATTGAACATAATAAACAGCAAAGCTCTGGCCAGTGTTGTTCAGTGGTTAGAGTGCTGACCCACAGACCAAAGGATTGTGGGTTTGGTTCCTAGTCAAGGCATGTACCTGGGTTGCAGGTTCGATCCTTTACCACATTTGGGGCACATGCGGAAAGCAATCAATCAATGTGTTTCTCTCACATTGATGTTTCTCTCTTTCTCCCACTCTCCTTCCTCCTTCCCTCTCTCTCTAAAATAATCAATGGGGAAAAAATTCTCCATTGAGGATTAGCAAAAACAGCAAAAAGAGCAGAAAATCATAGAAATAATCATGCATATTTGAAAAAGCAGGCCTAGAAATGAAAATTTAACAGGTATTAAAACTCAGTGTAAGCATTTAAAGCAATTGAAGAAATAATTAGTGATTGAAAGATGTATTTGAATAAATTGTTTAGAATTCAATGCTGAGAAATAAAATGTTAAAGCAATATTTTAAGGGGGAAAAAAGGCCAAGGATTTCCAGAACTGATGAAAGAGACTAACCCACACAGCTACAAGACAAATAAAAGACCAGGTAAGATAAATGAAAATAAAAGTTCATAACTAAACATGTTATATGAAACTCCAAATAATTAACAATGTCAAGACAAAAATCTTAACAATATCAAGACAAATTCTTTAAAGCAGAGATAAAAAGATAGTTAACCTTCAAAGGAATGGCTGTCAGTTGACTTTTCTAACTAAAATCAAAGCCAGAATGTAAAGAAGTAACTCCATTGTTCAAGAGGAAAAATGTTAATCTAAAAGTGTGTAACCAGATAAACTCTGCTAGCCTTATCCTGACGACTCCCTGAGATCCTGCTCCAACATAAAGGTATGTGAGCACCCAGCAGGTGGCAGCTAGACATGTTATACCTGGAGATATTTGCTGAGTGGCCTCAGACCTCCCTACCCAGCACGGGCACCAAGTTTGAACCTGTATCAATCTGGTAAACAACACTTGTCCCTACTTGGTAACTCACTGAGAACCTTCCTCATGCAACTTGAGTACAACCAGAGGCCCTTTCAGTGGCTGAACCTAGCAAGCAGCCTGCAGGCAAAGGCAGGCAGAGGCGGATCTTGGGGTGCTTTGAAAATTTTGCTGACTTGCCCCGGGGCCCAGTATTGATAAAAGCCAGTCTTGGTGCAGAGCTTGGTCCTTCTCACACACACCCAGACCTAGCAGAGACAGCTATAAATTATAGATCACTGTAACTTCAAACAGGTTACAGAGGGCTAGTCACAGGCAGCCTCTTACATTGGACTGCACCAGAGTCCCTCCCAACAGACACAGACCAGCACATCTAGTGGCCAGTTTCAGACAACATCAGAGCAGGAGCCAATAAATTTTACAAGAAGATTATCTAAAGGGAGATTTCGGCAGGAACCAAACCCTGCCGAGGCAAATTCTGCTTTATTTGGTCAACATCTGCACAGCAACTCATGTGCTGTGATCAGGGTTGTACCTCATAGTCAGCTGACCTGTGGGTAGACCCCACATATGAATGGGCCAATAGAAATCAAAATTCAATTACAACAGGAGGGCCCACATTACCCAAACAAGAGACATTCCTAGAGCACCCAGCTTAGGTGATCAAGGATAATGCACCACTGAACCCCACAGGACACCTATAACATAAGGACACCCAATGAAGACTGGAAGTCATAGCAGATCCAATACTTAGGAAGAAACATGAAATGGCAGCCAAAATGGGGAGACAATGAAAAAAAACAGATGAAAAAATAGGAGAAATGTTTTGAAAAAGAACTAAATAAAATAGAGGCAAGCAAATTACCAGATGTAAAGTAATGGTTATAAGAATGCTCAATAGCATGAAAAGGGACATAGAAACCATATAAAAGAACAGTTAGAAATGAAATATCTGAAATGAAAAATACACTGGAAGGAGAAAACAGTAGATTGGATGAAGCAAGGGATCAAAACAGCAATTTGGAATTCAAGGTAGAAAATATCACTTAATCAGTGCAGCAGAGAGAAAAAAAAAAGTAAACGAAGATAGTTTAAGGGAACTCTGGGACAATATGAAGTATGACAACATCCACATCACAGGGGTACCAGAAGGAGAAAAAAGAGAGCAAGGGATTGAGAACCTATTTAAAGAAATAATGACCAAAAACTTCCCTAACCTGGTGAAGGAAAAACACAGAAGTCCAGGAAGTGCAGAGTCCCAAACAAGATGGATCCAAAGAGGCCCACACCAAGACACATCATTAAAATGGCAAAGGTTAAAGACAAAGAGAAAATCTTAAAAACAGCAAAAGAAAATTACCTACAAGGAAGCTTCCATAAGACTGTCTGCTCATTTCTCAAAAGAAACATTTCAGGCCCATAGGGATTGGCATTAAATATTCAATGTGATAAAAACAAGGACCTACAACCAAGACTACTTTACTCAGCAAGGCTAGCATTTGAAATTGAAGGAGAAATAAAGAGCTTCCCAGACAAGAAAAAGCTAAAGGAGTTGGTTACTACCAAACCAGTATTACAAGAAATGTTCAAGGACCTGGAAGAAGATGATGAAAAGAAGAAGAGGGAGAAGAAGAAGGAAGAGGATGAGAATTAGGAGGAGAAGGAGGAGAGAAAAGGAAGGTGGAGGAGAAGAAGAAGGAGGAGGAAGAAGAGGAGAAGGAGGAGAAAAAATAAGAAACAAGAACATAGTTAAAAGAATAAATGGCGTCCTGGCCAGCTTGGCTCAGCAGTTACAGTGTCGGCCCGTGGACCGAAGAGTCCCAGGTTTGGTTCCCGCTAAGGGCATGTACCTCAGGTACAGTTTGTCCCTGACCCCAGTTGGGTCATGTGGGTGGCAACCAGTCAATGTGTCTCTCTCACATCGATATTTCTCTCTGTCTCTTCCCTCCTATCTCCCTCCTGCTCTATCTGAAGATAAATGCAAAAAATGTCCTCAGGTAAGGATTAAATAAATAAATAAATGACAATAAATTCATACCTATTAATAATTACTTTAAATATAAATAGTTTAATTGCTCCAAAGAAAAGACATAGAGTAGCTGAATGGATAAGAAAACAAGACACATACATATGCTGTCCATAAGAGACTCACCTCAGCATGAAAGATACATACATACTAAAAGTAAAGAGATGAAAAGAGATATTCCATGAAAATGGAAAGGAGAGGGGGAAGCTGAGGTAGCAATACTTATATCTGACAAAACAGACTTTATTTTAAAAGGCTATAGTAAGAGAGAAACAAGGTTAATAAATAATGACAAAGGGAGCAAGCAATCCAACAAGAGGGTAAATATGTAGCCAACATAGGAGCACCTAAATATGTAAAGAAATATTAATGGAAATAAATGGAGAGACTGAGAGTAATACAGCCATATGGAAAGATTTTAATACTCCAGGACAACAATGGATAGATTTTCCAGACAGAAACTCAATAAGAAAACAATGGCCTTAAATGGAATCTTAAATCAGATGGATTTGACATCTTCAGAGCATTTGACAAGCAGCAGGATATGTGTTCTTTTCAAGTTTACATAGAATTGTTTCTAGCATAGACCATGTTAGGACACAAGTCTCAATATATTTAAGAAGACTGAAATCATATCAGCATCTTCTCTGACAATAATGGTATGAAACCAGAAATCAATCACAAGAAAAAAACTAAAAAACACGCACAAAGACATGGAGGCAAAATAACCTGTTACTAAACAACGAATGAGTTAACAATGAGATCAGGAAGAAATCAAAAGATTCCTTGAGCTCTGGCCAGTGGCTCAGTTGGTTGGGTCACTGTCTAATAAACCAAAACACTGTGGTTGAACTGGTGGTCAGGGCACATATCTAAGTTGTAAATTCAATCCCTGGTCAGTGCATGTATGGGAGGCAAGCAACCAATGTTTCTCTCTCACATTAATATCTCTCTTTCACCCTGGCCAGTTTGGTTCAGCGGTTAGAGCGTCGGCCTGCGGTCCAGAGAGACCCGGGTTCGGTTCCCGCTGAGGGCACGTACCTCGGTTGCAGTTTGTCCCTGGCCCTGGTTGGGTCGTGTGGGTGGCAACCACTCGATGTGTCCCTTTCACATCGATGTTTCTCTCTCTCTCCCTCCCTCCCACTCTATCTGAACAAAAAATGGAAAAATGTCCTCGGATGAGGATTCAAAAAAAAAAAAATTTTAATATCTCTCTTTCTATCTCTCTCTCTCCCTGCCTCTCTCCATATAAAATCAATTTTTAAAAAAGATGCCTAGAAACAAATAAAAATGAGAACACAACACCTCAAAATCTGTGGAACGGAGGGAAAGCAGTCTTAAGAGGGAAATTCATACCAGTACAGACAGGCCTATCTCAAGAAACAAGATAAAGCTCAAATAAACAATCTAACTTTACACTTAAAGGAACTTGAAAAATAACAACAAACAAAGCCCCAAGTGAGTAGAAGGAAGGGAATAATAAAGACCAGAGCAGAAATAAAATAGAGTCTTAAAAAATACAAAAGATCAATGAAACTAAGAGCTAGTTCTTTGAAAAGATAAACAAGACTGACAAAACTTCAACCAGACTCATCAAGGAAAAAAGAGAGAGGACCGAAATAAATAAAATCAGAAATGAAACAGGGCAAGTAATAACTGACACCAAAGAAATAAAAAGAATTGTAGGAAAATATTAGGAACAACTACATGTCAACAAATTGGACAATCTGGATGAAATGAATAAATTCCTTGAAACATAAAATCTTCCAAAACTGAACCTGGAAGAAACAGAGAATCTGAATAAACAGATTACAACTAGTGAAATTGAAGCAGTAATAAAAAAAATTTTTTAAAAACTTCCAACAAACAAAAACCCTGGACTGATTAGCTTCACAGGTGAGTTTTAGCAAATATTCAGAGAAGAACTAACACCTATCCTTCTCAAACTCTTCCAAAAAATTCAAGAGTAGGGAAAACTCTGAAGCTCATTTTAAAAGGCCAGCATTATCCTAAATCCAAAACCAGACAAAGACACTGCAAAGAAAGAAAATTATTGGCCAATATCCCTGATGAAGAGAGATGCTAAAATTCTCAACAAAATATTAACAAACTGAATCCAGCAATACGCTAAGATCATACACTATGATCAAGTGGGGTTTATTCTCGGGATACAATGTTGGTACAATATTTGCATATCAAAAAACAAGATAAACCATATAAACAAAATGAAAAATAAAAACCACATGGTCATATCAATAGATGCAGAAAAAGCATATGATAAAATCCAGATCCATTTATAATAAAAATTCTCAACAAAGTGGGAATAGAGGGAACACACCTCAATGTAATAAAGGTCATATATGACAAACCCTCAGCCAACATCATACTCAATGGGAAAAAACTACAAGTATTCCCCTTAAGATCAGGAACAAGACAGGGATGTCTTTTTTCATCACTCTTATTCAACATAGTACTGAAAGTCCTAGCCACAGTACTCAGATAAGACAAAAAATAAAAGGCATCCAAATTGGAAAGGAAGAAGTAAAACTGTCATGATACTGTATATAGAGAACCCTAAATAACAAAATATAAAATAGAAAAATATAACAAAAATATACTAGAACTGATTAATGAATTCAGTAAAGCAGCAGGATACAAAATAAATATCTACAAATTGATGGCATTTTTATACTCCAATATTCAATTATCAGAAAAGGAAATTAGGAAAATAATCCCATTTACAATTTCTTCAAAAAGAATAAAATACCCAGGAATATATTTGATCAAGGATGTAAAAGATCCAGACTTGGAAAATTATAAGACACTAAAGAAAGAAATTAAAGTTAAAAATAAGTGGAAGCATATATCATGTTCATGGATAGGAAGAATTAACATCATTAAAATGTCCATACTACCCAAAGCAATCTACAGATTAAACACAGTTTCTATGAAGATATCAATGGCGTATTTCACAGAACTAGAACAAATATTCCAAAAATTTATATGGAACCACACACACACACACACAAAAACAACTATGATATATTCCTAGAAGTGGAATCACTGGGTCAAATGGAAGTTCAATTTTTAACTTTTTGAGGTAACACCATAGTGTTTTCCACAGTGGCTGCACCAGTCTGCATTCCCACCAGCAGTGTACTAGAGTCCCCTTTTCTCCACACCCTCGCCAACACTTGTTTGATGATTTGTTGATGGCAGCCATTCTGACAGGTGTGAGGTGATACCTCATAGTTGTTTTAATTTGCATCTCTCTGATGATTAGTGATGTTGAGCATTACTTCATGTGATCCCACTTCTAGGAATATACCCTAAGAAATTTGAAACACCAATCAGAAAGAATATATGTAACCCCATTTTTATAGCAGCACTATTTACAATAGCCAAGATCTGGAAACAGCCCAAGTGTCCATCAGTAGATAAGTGGATAAAAAAGCTATGGTACATATATAAAATGGAACACTATGCCGCTGTAAGAAAGATCTCTTATCCTTTGAGACGACATGGAAAGATCTGGAGAGTATTATGCTAAGCAAAGCAAGCCAAGCAGAGAAAGACAAATATCACATGATCTCACTTATTTGTGGAATGTAATGAACTAAACAAAGTGCTGAACAACATTAACCCAGAGACATAGAGGTGGGGTACAGACTGACAAGCCTGAGAGGAGGAGGGTTTGTGGGGGAAGAGATAAACCATAGAACTTACATGCATGTATGCATGACCAATGAACATAGACAACAAAGTTGGGGATGGTGTGGGGGGGAGGGGAGGAGGGTATCAATGGGGGGGGGGAATGAGAAACATCTGTAACAAAAACAAATTAATAAATAAAAAATTTTAAAAAACATGAATAGTCAGAGCTATATTGAGAAAGAAGAACAAAGTTGGAGGAATCACACTATCTGATACCAAACTATATCACAAGGCCATAGTAATCAAAACAGCATGGTAGTGGCATAAAACAGACATATATCAGTGGAGCAGACAGCCCAGAAATAAACCCATGCCTTTACAGTCCATTAATATTTGACAAAGGAGTTAAGAATATACAATGGAGTACAAATATTCTATTCAATAAACGTGTTGGAAATACTGGACAGATATGTTTTATAAAATGAAACTAGACCACCTTTTTGCACCATACACAAGTGTATTAAAATGTTGAGAAGAGGTATTAAAGACTTAAATGTAGGACTTGAAACCTTTAAAATCCTTGAAGAAAACATAGGCAGTAAAATCTTGGACATTTCTCACAGCAATATTTTTTCTGATATATTTCCTTGGGTAAGGGAAAGAAAAGAAAAGGTAAACAAATTAGACTACATCAGACTAACAAGTTTTTGCACAGCAAAGGAAATCATCAATAAAATGGACAGACAACCCACTGAATAGAATGAGAGAACATATTCGCTAATGATACATCTGATAAGGGGTTAATATCCAAAACTTATAAGGAACTCACACAATTCAACACCAAGGAAACAAACAATCCCCCTAAAAACATGGGCAGAGGACCTGAATAAACACTTCTCCAAAGAGGACATACTGATGGCCAACAGACATATGAAAGGATGCTCACTGTCACTAATCATTAGAGAAACGCAAATTAAAACCACAAGGAGATATCACCTCACACTCTTCAGAAGTGTGGTCATCAAAAAACCAACAAAGAACCAGTGCTGGCGAGGGTGTGGAGAAAAGGGAACCCTTGTGCACTGCTGGTGGGAATGCAGACTGGCGCAGCCACTGTGGAAAGCAGTATGCAGTTACCTCAAAAAAATTAAAAATGGAACTGCCTTATGACCCAGCTATTTCACTTCTGGGAATATATCCAAAAGAACCTGAACATTTATTTGAAAGAATATACACACCTCTATGTTCATGGCAGCCAAGATTTGGAAGCATTGTATGTCCATCAGTAGATGAGTGGATAAAAAAAGCTATGGTACATTTACACAATGGCATACTACTTGGCCATAAATAAGAAATCTGACCCTTTTTGAGAGCATGAATAGACTTATGCTAAGTGCAATAAGCCAGTCAGAGAAAGACAAGTACCACGTGATTTCACTTATATGTGGAATCTAAGGAACAAAATGAACAAGCAAGCAAAATAGAGACAGACCCATAGAGAACAGTCTGACAGGTGTCAAGGCGGGGGCTTTGGGGAGTTGGTGGGGGGTGGATGGATTTAGCAAAAAAGAGAAAAAACTCACTGACATGGCCAACAGTGTGGTGATTGCTGGGATGGGGGAGGGAGGGGAGGAGGAAGGTGTAGGGAGATAAATGGTGATGAAAGGAGACTTGACTTGGGACTGTGAACACACAATATAATGTATAGATGATGTGTTGTGTAACATTACACCTGAAACTTGTATCATTGTATCAGTATCACCCCAGTAAGTTCAATTTAAATAAATGAATGACTGACTGTGTGTAACCGGTTGACATAATTTTCAGACAGACAAGACAAAGAGTCAGCTACCTACCGTCATTCATTAAAGAATATTTAAAAGGATGTACTACAGGCAAAAGAATATTAAGATAATACATGATTCAAGAAGG
The DNA here is from genome assembly GCF_014108415.1 of Molossus molossus. Taxonomy (NCBI): domain Eukaryota; kingdom Metazoa; phylum Chordata; class Mammalia; order Chiroptera; family Molossidae; genus Molossus; species Molossus molossus. Next base: position 4,826,882 of record NW_023425351.1, on the reverse strand, counting down.
AAAAACAAGCAGAAAAAAAGTGTAAACGTGGGACTATAGCTAGTCAAACAATGATTTGATAAATAGTAGTAATGGTGTATTATAGGGGCTTAAAATTTCAGAAGTAAAACACTTGCATACAATTTTGAGGTGATGACTTCAGAGTTAAAGAGCTTCTAAAGTGACCTTATCACTTACGAGATGGGGGTGTGAATGACTCCAGGTTTTGACAAGTTGAGTGAGTGTATTAAAATGTTGAGAATAACCAATAAAAGAGCAGAAGAAAAGAGTCATGGACAAAAAATGGGAGAAACAATCATCAATCCTAATAAAGGAGAAAGCGAAAACACAGAAAAGAATGTATAACACAAAATATCATTCTGTAATAATATTTTAAATGAATGTATATGAATGGAATGCTTCAAGTAAAATTCAAACATGGTCAAAAATGTTTTAAGGAACTCAGCTATATGACATTAAGAAACACATCCAAATGTAATGTACAGAAAAGGCTGGAAAGAAAAATAGAAAGTAGGTGGCTACTACCCAAAAGAAAACTGCAATCAGCAGAGAATATAAAGAGGGTCTCCACATAATTTCCAAGGTTCAAATCACCAAACAGATGCAGCAAACTAAAGCAAAAATGGAAAGAACTGCAAGAAATTGACTTTCTAGCTTTAAAGAGAGATTTTACTAAAAACTGATGGTGTAAGCTCACACACAAAAGGTGTTTAGATCATATTAGGTTTGAACAACTTGATTCAACATTTATAGACCACCACACAGAACTGCAGAAAATATATACTGTTAAGCACACCAAGCCTTTTATTAAAAATGACTATGCAGGGGTAATAAAACCAGAAATAAGACTGTTCTTCCTGTTTATTGCTTCCATCTAGCACTCTGCTAGAGACCCCAACAAACACATCTGGCAAAATAAAAATAAATAAAATCAAAGAGAAAAATAAACTGTATTTAAAGGTGATTTGGTTGTCTATGTAGGAAATGTATAAGAATCAAGAGATAGGGATACATTTAAATAACGTACAAAAATCAATAAGAGCAAAATATTTTAATACAAAGCATTGAAAAATATAAAATACCTGCAAATAAATCTAACAAAAGATGTCAGACAAAATTGTATAACCTTATTAAGATGTTTAAGAAGACCTAAAGAGAGAAGTACTATATTCATGAAGAACTCCAAATCATAAACATGCTAATTCTCACACAGGTTGGTCTATAAATTCAATGTTATCCCAAAGGAAATCCGAAAAGGATTGTGTGTGTGTGTAATTAGAAAAGCTGCTTCAATCTTGTATATCAAAGTCTAAGGGTCCAAGAATAGCCAACTCCTGAAATATAAGTTGAAAGAACTTATCTTACTAAATATTGTCAATTTATAGTAAACAAGATGGTGTAGTGTTAGCACCGGGCTTCATAAATCAACTAATAAAAAAGAAAGCCAAATATGTAGAGTACAAACATATGAAAATGTAATTTATGACAAAGTTAATATTGAGATCAGAGGAAGAAAAAGGAACTTAAAAAAAAAAATGGTGCTAAGACTATTGATCAACAAGGTAAAATAAACTACTACATATTATTTCTCACCTCACACAAAAACCTAGCAGGTTTACTGTAGACGTAAATGTGAAATCATAGGACTTTTGTAAAAATGTAAGCTGATTTTTTCATGATTTTGGGATTGAGGGTATTGGAAGATGAATTGAACACAATTAAAATTTGAAATGCCAATTCATCAAGACACCACAAACAAAATGAGAACAGAAACGAAACTGAGAAAAGATATTTGCAATACATGTAACTGACAATGAATTAATATCTAGATTACAAAAAGAATTCCTACAAGCAGATTTTTTTAATGTATTGATTTTGAAAGAGAGATATTAATTTGTTTTTCCACTTGTGTATGCAGTTTGGTTGCTTCTTGTATGTGCCCAGATGGGGGATTGAACCCACATCTTGGGGTATCAGGATAGCGCTCTAACCAACTGAGCTACCCAGCCAGGGCTCAACAATTTTTAAAAAGAAACTACCAAATAAAAAATTTATAAAATATGGCCTGATCAGTGTGGCTCTGTGGTTGAGCATCGACCCATGCACCAAGAGGTCACTGGTTCAATTCCCAGTCAGGGCACATGCCCAGGTTGTGGGCCCAATCCCCAGTGGGGGCATGCAGGAGGCAGCCAATCGATGTTCTCTCTCATCAGTGTTTCTATCTCTCTCCTTCTCCCTTCCTCTCTCTAAAATCAATAAAAAGAAAAGAGTGGGAGCCTGAGGGTTCTTTAAAAAACAAATTTTATAAAATACTGTAATTGAATTAAAACTTTATAGAAAGAAAACCTAAAATCAAGAAACACTTGAAAATATCAAAACAAAAACAAAACCTCCTTAATAAGTAACAAATCCCTTACCAAAAAGGCAAAAATCACTACCAAATGTAGGTGAGGAGATGGGAAAATTGGAACATTTCAACACTGCTAGAAGGAAAATATATTGTTACACTATTTGGGGAAACAAATTTGTACCGTCTACTGAAGGTGAATATAAACATGTTCCATGACCCAGTAATTCTCCTATATATACACACTAAGACTCTTGCACACGTATAATAGCCACAAAACATGCTGAAAAATGTTCACAACAGAACAATTTGAGGGAACAACACATGTCCACCAACAGTAGAATTAAAATATGAGTTGTGAATGTAAGGAACCTAACTATATGCATCATGGTCTAATCTTAGAAGGCAGTGTCAGTGGAAACATACAGCATGGTTCCACTCACATGAAATTAAGCATGCATAAAGCCAAATAATAACTTAAAGATACATGCACATGTGCTAAAGCTGCTACAGCAAAGGCCAAGTCATGATAAACACAAAAGGGTCACCCACGGGAAGGGAGGGATTAAGATGAGATTTGGGAAGGAGCACAGAGTTAATAGTAAATCAAGTTGTCAAATCTAATAGTAGGAACACACACATAGTCTAGTTCCTTGAATAATTTCCTTCAGCATCCTGTCATTACAACATTGATGAGAAAAAAATATCTTTTGATCCCTGGCGAGGCCACTGTGTGCGTATGCTCTGGGTCCTCCGGTTTCCTCCCACACCCAGGTGGGCACGAGTGGAGCGGCGTGTCTAACTGTCCGTGTGTGCACAGAGCTGGCACACAGAGCTGCCGGGAGAGGCTCCAGGCTACCCACAACCCAGCATCGGTAAGTAGGCTGCGAAAAAGTGGTCTTCTTTTGTTCATCTTTCTTAAATGGATGTGTAATTCACATCTACTTCAATGTTTAATATTAGATGTGTTTGGGGGTCTTTATTTAGAAGTTTGACGATGTTTCTGTGACCAGAAATAGAAGGTAAAAACTTAATTTTTATCAATTAGCAAATAATAAAATTAGTTTTGTTTTACATCGTTTAGCTTAGTCAGTTACCAAGAACCTATGAATAAGTGAGGACTTGCTGTATTTACATGTACACTGCATTATTCCTTATACTTTACATACATCTTACAATTATCCTTCATATCTACTGTACACTTTATAAAAATAATTTCTTAAAAACCCTCCACTCTTCAGAGGTGGCAATAGCCAAAAGGAAATTAGATGTCCAAATACAGAGCACCGTTAACTAACTCAGCGTACGTCCATAGGAGTATTATTGTCTAAATTAAAAAGGAAAAGCCAGGCTGCCGAGAAACAGTGTTTAATTATATGCAACTGTTTATTGAAAATAATTTTCCAAGTCTTCCCATAATTTAACAGGTTTTGCTTCACTTCTATCCCAAGACAGATAGAAACCAACACTTACATTATTTTTGTATTTCATTTTAACCACTATATATGCCATTTTCAAGACATTTTCCTTTATTAATGCTAGAACCAAATATATAGACCAATAAGCAGCATAGATTTAAATTATTTTCTTAGTAGTTATGGTGTCATTGTCAGTTGCTGGATGCTATTCTGAGCCATTTCCAACTAACTGTCTGATTCAGGAAAATCTGCTTTCTCTTGCAAAATAATTGACAGGATTAGATTATTCCTATTGTTTTATTTGGCTTAAAATCACATGATATATTCCTCATCATTTTCAATTAATTACATTTAATTTTTTATTTGCTACTTCTCCACTTATAAAGCATAATTACCTACACTCAAGTAAACATGAATGCATTAAAAAATAAACATAAACCCAATATATTGTTAATCACTCTAATATATTCCCATTAAAACATAAAAGGACTTTCACTTGAATTTTCATTTATTTCTATTTCTTTATTTAAAGTCAATAAAGACACAACTGTAAAATGAATGCATTTAAAAACAAAAAAAGATACATTTCAATGACAAAAATATGCAATCATGAAAATCTATCATACACTCTGCCAAGGTCAACAGAATGAAACATGCTATGAAAAAGTCAGTCTTCAAATTCAGCCTTAACAAATACTCTCTCCCGATAGTAAAACCATCATTTAAGAATATGTACATTTGTATATCTGGATATCAGCTCCAAAAACAACAAGGGGTGTGTGTGTGTGTTGGGGGTGGGGGGGTGCTAGATAAAAATACATGGGTACCAGGAATTCAAGATTAAACTTCTAAAAATAATATATAATTAAAAATAAAGTAGACAATTGTATGAATTATCTTTTTCCTTGAAAGAAATAACATGAGGCATTTCTTAACAAAAACAGCTTACAATCATGTGAGAAAAATTGTGGAGATACTCCCAACCCTACTTCTGGCCTGTCACTGGTATAAACAAAGAGCTTTGTCCGGCCAGTGTGGCTCAGTGGTTGAGCATCGACCCTGCACCAAGATGCCCCTGGTTCGATTCCCGGTCTGGACACATGCCCAGGCTGTGGGCCAGTCCTCAACGAGGAGCATGTAGGAGGTGGCCAATTGATGTTATCTCTCATCGATGTTTCTCTTTCCTTCTCCCTTCCTCTCTCTAAAATCAATAAAGGGGGAAAAAATAACAAAACAAGCAGCTTCCATGAAATTATCTTTTACATGACTAACATATTCTCATTTATTTGGGATCATTTAGGCTTAGAATATTTTAAATGCTTGTTTTTGGACGTATAGAATTCCCAGAACTTGGATTTTTGAAACTATCTATGTATTACTAGGTTGAATATTTGGAGAGATATTAATCCTTTCACGACACACTGACTGGGTTTCCTCAAGCATGTTCGATCAACTATTGTAACAGTGATGCTGGTGGTAATAAGTGATACTCTCAATTTTTTCCTTTTAAATAATAAATAATCCTTGTAACACGGATTACTAAATATGTAACTTGTATATCTTCTTAACAAGGAATGACTGATTTCAGGCCCTAGTATGATGAAAAGACACTAAAAATGGCATTTACTACCTGTGTTATTACTGAAAAGCTACTACTAACAAATGATAAATATGTGACATTAAGCAAAAAATGAAAATCAATATAATTTTACCTAGAAACAACAGACATGGGAAGAAATTAAATGAGCACAATGTAGGTCCCAAACACACTATGATTCTGAACTACATTTTCAAAGCAAAAGCCATCTACATACAATTTATGATTATTTCTCATACTACGAAAATGAACTTCAAAGCGAATGTAGGCTAGCTAGGTCAAGACAAATCCCCAATGAGTTCCAAGCTCCGTTTGCTGAAGTGCACCTGCCAACCCAATATGCTCTGGCCTGCTCCTGAGCACGACCCAGAAGTGGCCACGACTCAAGCTTATTCATTCCCTCACTGTGCTATCAAGTCATATACAACAATGGATTTTTTAAAAACCAAATACTTTATACAGTGGACTATAGAAAAAAAAATCCTAAATATACTGTCTTCTAAAACTCCAAAGAGTAATACAACCTCATTATTTTTAAATACTGAAAATGTAAAGGGTCCATACAAATGAAGAGTATTAAGCATATACTTTTTACTTGAATATTCACTTGATGTGTGCTCTTAAAATCTCTCCGAGAGAAGCAGGTATTTTTCCCATGTCTTTTGGCAATAGATTCAAAAGCAAAGTAGCAGTGCTGTTGAATTCCATGGAACATTTTTTAAAGCTAAATGTTTCAATATCTGTATTGTTATTGCACTCATATATTGCCCGGAATACATCTAAGTCACTCCGCAGTGGTGACTGCAAAGGAAAGTAAGGTGAGTGGGTCTACAAAGCATCAGTTTCCACAGAGGAAAGGCAGACAACTGCAGTTCAAATAAGACTCTATATGCTTAACATTTAACTTTATATAAAATTAAGTCTGACCCTCACTACTACAAATCCGCAGGAAATCAGAAAAAGATTTACAGTACACAAAATCTTGACTATTGTTGTATTCCACTCTTGAAGTCATTCTGAGTTAAAACAGCAATTTTTCCAAGATTTAAAGAAAAATATATTTTATAAAAGGGATTCTTTTTAATCACCGAATACATCATTTTTATTACTGAGAGGAACAAGTTATACTTTTTTTCCCACTATAATTTGCTCTGATAAAAGAGATGTCTCTCTCTTTTAACTTCTAACAAATGCTACATTTTCAAGACTATAGGAATTATCAGTAGGCATTCTTTCTTCGTGATTTAAATTATTTTTCTCTAAAATATGTCAAGTAAGCTTTTAAAGATTCAGGGAGGGGGAGCTTCATGATTTTCTCTCTCAGCAGATTCTGAGGGGGCTCCTCTGGCTTCATGGCTTCACTGAGATCTTTCTCTTCCTCCTCTTTGTCTTCCTCCATTTTCTCATCCTCCTCACTGTCTAGTGGCTGAGGAATCAGCTGGTTGCCCACAAACACATAGGTGTTAATTCTCTGTTTAACTCGCTTTCGTTTCCTTTTGGGCGGAGCCCTTGAAGGAATCCCCTTGGCCTGCATCTCGTCATTTATGAAGTTTCTCAGTGTGCGGCGGATGTAAATACGAGCCAAGTCTTGCAGATTTCTGACAGCACAAGGGGCTAAAAGAATAAACAGCGCACACACACACACAAAACATAGAAAGAAAAGCGTTATACAGTATCCATTTCTTCACAGAAAAAACATGTATTTCTTAATGAATGTTAAACAACAGTTAAGTATAAAAACTCTGATGTTCAACTAGCAAAGATTTCAGGGTGCTGACCCAATGCTCAGCACTGTTCTCAGAACCAAGGACAGTACTCGCCGGTGACTCAGCTGGCTGGAACATCATCCCCTCCCCCTACACCAAAAAACTACAGGGTTCAAACCCCACTCGGGGTGCATACAAGAGGCAAACAATCCATTTCTCTCTCACATCAATGTTTGTCTTCCTTCCTTCCTCTCTCTAAAACTGATGAACATGTCCTTGGGTGAGGACAGTGCAGAGGTTTATAAGTATAGATGTGTGTGTGACCCTATGTATATTCATAAAAATTGTCCGGAAGCAAAAAATAAGAACTTATAAACAGAGTACATGAGAATTAGTTAGGGGTCAAGAATAGTAGAGAGATTTTTTACCTTGCTTATTTTTTAGACTTTTTTATATTCGAAATAAATCTATTTAAAAAACTCAAAGTCAGCCCTGGCCGGTTTGGCTCAGCGGTTAGAGCATCGGCCTGCGGTCCCCAGAGACCCTGGTTCGGTTCCCACTAAGGGCACGTACCTCAGTTGCAGTTTGTCCCCGGCCCTGGTTGGGTTGTGCGGGTGGCAACTACTCGATGTGTCCCTTTCACGTCGATGTTTCTCTCTCTCTCTCTTTCCCTCCCACTCTGTCTGAACAAAATATCAAAAAATGTCCTCGGGTGAGGATAAAAAAACAAAACAAAAAAAACCAAAACAACTCAAAGTCAATATTTGAATAGCTCTCTGAGTCTAATCTAAAGCTTGTGAACGTGTGTACACACACATGCATACACAGTTTCTATCTTGCTGTGAATCAACAAGTAGAACTGGTTCATACACAAAGGACCACCAGAAATGCTATAAACACTCCATAACTCAGGGAAACACTACAGGTTTCTTTAAATCACTGATGTTTACTTCCATCAAATGCCTCACAAAGTTAGCACATATCCTTTCTGCTTCACTCCCATCTCCCACGAATAAATGCATACGTCCTAGAATCATATACTCTTCTTTGTAGTCTGTCCCAATATGTAATATAAATTCTCTAGTCCCCACCTAAAATGCATTTCTCCTAGTGTCCATCCCTGAGGAAGTAACTGTTATCAAGGATCCTTCTCAAACACCTAAACTACACAGAGCACACTCCTCCGCAGTCGAGCAGCATTAGAAAGTCTTCATCCGTTGTTTGCTTCTTCACTTTTGGTTCTCTTTCTGAATACCTTCCTTCCACACCTTTCGCTATAACATCGAAATCTTTTCTTGTTCAGCTCTTCGTATACGGCCTTTGTCGTCACTGTGAGCTCTACGAGGGAGGACTGTGGCACCTCCTCTCGGTGCCCGTGGGCACCAGCCTTGCACAGTGCGCCACCCTATCCACGGTTCACAGCGTGCTTCCCGTGTTCTTCCCATCATGCCTAGCGCCCGGCCTATGCCCAATCATACACTGAACACACCCTGTAATCACAGACATGATTTGTCATAAAACCCAAGGGTAGGAGACCTTTTACACTTATTCAAAGATCCCTTAGCATATACGTATTAAATGCAAAGAAAATTTTTTTAAAAAGTTCTTAAAATGGTCTTTTTTCAACTCCCTACTGAAACCTCCACTTCCACCAGTGTGGTCACTTCTCACTGGATGACTAAGTGTCCTGCTGACCTCCTGCTTTCTCTCTGCCCCCCGACAGCAGAGCCAGGGTCGCTTCGGCTGCCTGGACGCCTGCCTTCTTCAAGCCCTGCGGCAGCGCCCGGCAGACAACGCATTCCGACCGAGGCCTGCGGCCGCGCACCGCCCGGTCTCGCGCTGCTTTCTTCCTGCTCCGAACTTGGTCTGCACTAGCCTTCTTTCAGCTCCTTGAACATACCGAGGAACTTAATGAACAATTTGGGGAGGTAGGCGGAGTAGGCGGTATTTTACACATTTTAATATAAAGGGGGAGATTTCATATCTGTTGTTACTTACCATGTTCACAACACTAACCACTGGCAGAAACAGGACTTGACTTTGAATGGTTGTATGTTAAGTTTCTGCCTCACATAGTTGGTAGCAGGTCCAAACAGGGAAAACGGGAGAAAAAAAAAAAAGGTTTCTAGCTAAACACACCCAATAAGTCTCTTTGGAATTATTTTTCATTTCAGGTTTTAGTAGGGACTTGAAAAAAGACCATTTTAAGAACTTTTTTAAAGCTCTATCATTTTCCTCACAACTTTCGTCTTCATTTTGCTGCTAGCACTAACCTTCTTAGGATCCGTGGTGACTTACTATATGTATTTAATAACAGTAAGCAGCAACAAAGGCAAAAAAAAGACATGAAAATAGTCACAGCACGATTTCCTGAGATAGTAACGAGAGGCTTGGAGGTAAACTGACTCCCATTCACGCATTCTTCCTCTGGGTTGTCGCCTGAGAGATGTGAGACTGATCATACAGGTATCAGCACCAAAGTGCTGTTGGATCAAGAACTGAAGTTTTGTTTGACAACCGAGACATTTTTACCCCGTGAACAGCTTGGAAGAGAACCGAATTGTTGGAGACAGGAGATGTTCGAGATCCGAGGTTGGACCGTACTAAAAGCATCCACGTGAGCTTCACCCCAAAGTTCTTCACCCTCCTGATTGGAAACTTGTTCTTATTCTCCATACATCCTTTTCAACTTTGACAATAATTTAAAAATATTTTTTATTCTGTAAACATTACTATATATAAAGTTTTCCACTTTTTAGAAACTGGTCTTTTCTGACTCATTTTATAAGGTGCTCTTGATAGCTAAAGACTTTTTCTTCTCTTTTTTTACTTTAGATTTTCAAGTATATATAAAGAGAGAGGCAACAGCATAATGAACCCCATATACCCGACAATCATCTTCAACAATTATCCCTTATAGCTAATTTTACTTCATCAACACTTCTACTTCCTCTTCCCATCCCCACCCAGATTATTTTGATAAAAAAGATTTAGATCATTTTACCCACCAATATTTCATAGGTATAATGGATTTTTTTTAATTTAGGCTCTTCCCCCATTTTATCCTCTTCCATCAAATGTGTTCCCACTTTACACTGAGTTACAAATGTCAATCAATCCAACCAATGAGTCTTATGAACTACCTAAATCTATTTGTTGACATCCTTAAAAATGAGGGAGAACAAAAACTGCTCATTTAAAGAATATCACTATCCATGCCATTCATAATATATGTTACTATAAAACCACATTTACAACCAAGATTCTTCTAAAGGAAACCAAACTAGAAAACCTGTCAAGTAAAATGGGAAATGCTGAGGGTTATAATAGCGTCAGCTGCAAAGTAAACCACTAAAATAGCTGTGGCAGGAATCCACGGGAACTGAGTACAGGTGTACGTGACACACAGGACGCTCGCGGGTACGCCGCGGGAAAACCAAACTGCGTCAGAGAATTTCCTCATCACCTCTCTTTGTGACTCGCCAACCAGCTATGACAGGTTAAACAAAACTATCATAAATAACCTATAAGTCTAATGTTTAGAAAACAAGAGGAAAAAAATAGTTTTATTTTGTAACTATTGCTGCTTTTAGCAAGGAGTTTAAGTATTTAATAATTATAGTCTACTATAAACTATAGTAGTATATTTATTATACATATACATTTATACACACACACACAATACATGTGTACATATGGGGAGGGGTGTGTAGTCAACAAGAAAGGTAGACGTTAGTGAAATAACTGTATAACGCAGGTGAATGAATACAAGTGACAATTACTTGATTCTGGTGCTAAAAAGAAATAAGTCCCTTTTGGTCCCAAAGCACATCCAAAGTGTGTGTATCTTTCTGCCCAGCTGATGAGTCTCAGTGGCTGAGCGTTGACCCATGCACCAAGGGGTCACCAGTTCGATTCCGGGTCAGGGCACATGCCCAGGTTGTGGGCCCCATCCCAAGTGGGGGCATGCAGGAGGCGGCCAATTGATGTTCTGTCTCCTCGATGTTTCCATCTTTCCCCCTCTCCCTTCCTCTCTCTCTAAAATCAATTAAAAAAATTTTTTTTAAATATGTATCTTTTTTTACTAGACTGGAAGAAAATTTAAATTTAACATCCCCATGGAGTAACTTCATATTTCTAATAGAATGAGTCTTTTTTATAATCCTTTTTTATTTTTAGTCATGCTTATTTTTAAAATTTCTTTATATAATAGTTTAATGCAATTTGCTGTACAGGTTGACTCAAATCCTTTTTGTAAGTAGTATATGTTAACGAATATAGCTGAAAAAAATACTTAATGCTTTCTGAATTATAAAAGGTTGAAAATTATTTAGAACCAAGTGCCTAATTTCTTTCTAAATGAGATCAAAGTAAGAGTACTGTGTCAGGATTTATGAATCTTATGACTCCATGAAGTGGTCAGTGTGTCTCTGAGGGCAGCTCTTCTCCCTCGGAGAAAGTGCTGGTCAGGCCTCTGCGGGAGGAGACCTCCATGCTGCTGCCACCCACACGGGCTCTCCGTGTCACCACCCAGTCCTCCTCAGGGCAGCATGAGTGGCTTGTACAGTTTGTGGGTGTGTAAGAAGCAGCTGGCATGAGTGGTGAGCGGCTTGTACAGTTTGTGGGTGTGTAAGAAGCAGCTGGCATGAGTGGTGAGCGGCTTGTACAGTTTGTGGGTGTGTAAGAAGCAGCTGGCATGTGTGGTTCTCTCCTTTCCCTTCCCTTTTCCATTAGGAAATACACACTGAAAACTAAATCTCTCTATAAAGCCAGGTTCCTATGGAATAAATTCATTGAATAATCAAATTAAAGCCCTGGCTGGTTGGGCTCAGCGGTTCAAGTGTTGGCCCACAGACCAAAGAGTTGCGGGCTCGAGTCCAGTCAAGGGCCCGTAACTCGGTTGCAGTTAGTCCTCGGCCCTGGTTGGGGTCACCAGGGCCGTGTGGGAGGCAACCAGTCAATGTATCCCTCTCACGTCGATATTTGTCTCCCTCCCTCCCACACTACCTGAGATAAACAGAAGAATATCCTATGATGGTAAAGTTCATTTATGGTAAAGAACTTTACTTAATGGTGCCTTCTTCCTTCTCAAGTTCTCAGTAACCTTCACTCAGTGGCTCATTCCCTCCAGTTTGAAATACTTTTCTTTCTTGGTTGTCAACACACTGTGCTGTCTTCCCATCTCTCTGGTCTTCCCATTCCCATCTGTGCTAATACATGCCCTCTGTTTTATCTCCAACACCTCTCTCTGTATCTCCTCTCTCCCCTAACTTTTCTCATCCATTCTCACAGCTTAAAATGCCATCTTCATGTTCAGGATTCTCAGTTTATACGTCCTTCTTGCAGTCGGTATAGACCCATTCACAACCTAACATTTACAATGCTAATAGAAAGCACAAACATGGACAAAACAAGTATCTGATCTTCCTACACCTATCTCCAAACTATTCCACCCCCGTCGTCTTCCAAACACCAATAAATGGTACCATCACCTAGCTAGCTGTTCAAGTCAAACTTGAGATCCCTTTTTCTCCTCCACCAACATCTGCTATATAGTCCACAATTTTTCTGCCTCCAAACAACCAACTATATCCACATCAACACTGACTCTCTCCTCAAGCCTAAGAAAAGTCTTGTATAATTTATCTTCTACAGCGTAGCCAATGAGCTTCAACTACCCTAAAATGTATTTTCTGGTCTCAGAATGACCGAGCACTTTTCAGCCTAAATAAAGGCTTTTGTGTTTGCTATCCCTCTGTATAATGCCACCAATTTCACAACTATAATTAATAAATTCATTTTTGTTTGACTTGCTCCTTCTTTTCACGTTTCCATGAAGGCAACTAACAGTGTCTGGTGCCACGTAGGGCTTTATGTTTAAAGAAAAAGGTGAATAAATCCATTGAATACATTACTGCATATCTTTTTAATTCTAGAGTCTATTAAATCGTAAGCATCGGAGTTGAAGACACAGTTCGACTGGAAGGGACCACGGTTACTTACGGAGTCCAACAGAATCTGGTTTGCCATTGTCATTCTTACTTGGCTGCACAAGTGGAGCAAATGAAACAGCAAGAATATTTTTACTTTCCCAAGTGTTCTGTCCAGTTCGCATAATTTGTGTTAACTATTTAGAGGGGGGAAAAGAAAGAGAATCGCTTAATTCTGGAAATGTGATTGGCTTACAATCACAACTTTTTTTTACCAGACTAATTGCCAATAATTGCCATATAATCACTTGTATTTGAATGCAACCAAATTACTTTCACTTAATATTACTATAAAATAATAAAGAAGGAATCACAAATATTGGCTGAAGGTAGATATTCCAATGTAAACAGATCATCCAAATATGGCCAAGTCTCTGTGCTAATACGTCTGGGTCTGAAGGCTTCCAGGGGCAGAGTTCCAGTCCGTACCTGCCACTGGCTCCCGAAACATGTCTCATAAGTTCAGGCGCTTGGTTAAAGCATTCTATTAAAACCATGTCTTGATTACTGTACAATGAGTCAACTTCATGATCTTCCCTGATGGCAATAAAATACAGATTCTAATTCTAATCTCAATTTAATATTTCACTAATAAAAATAATTAGTCACAAAGGGTTTAGAAGTTGTGCCTAACATTCATCACCAGTCCTTGGATAAAGATTAGCACAGTACACAGCTTGATCAAGTTAGTACCTTTAATTTATATCATAAAAATCATTATTATATTTCACATCAGTATAACAGTATATAATAAATATTTAATGGAACACCAGTAGGAAGCCATATTTTAAATATCTGAAAATGTAGCTTTAAAGGAAAACAGAAAAAGACTGTTCATCTAGAGAGTCTCAACTCTGGAAATATTCAAGTAACATTTTTCCAGGAACATTTTTCAGTGAATGTTTCTATATTATATCTTTTTAATAACTGACAATTTGCACAGTGCATAATAATGATGAAATCCACTGAGATGCAAATAATATATTGTGATGTTAAGGGACCCCCAACATATATAAACTCCAAAACATCATGCCAGGTCCCAGTCATCTTAGACAATCTATCTTCTACCATACAAACCACACAGTGTTTTAAACATCTCAGATTTGGGTTAATATGAATATTAAATCTATTTTTTGAAATTTATTTTTATAAATTTTTAATGAAATTTGCTTTTGAAAGATTCACCCATTTTCTGAATAAATTAGTATTTCATACATTTGTTATACCTAATAATTCCAAACCACCGGAGGGCAAATAAATAGGTAAAAAATATTTTCAAATGAGTCTAAATCACAGTAACAGCCCTGGCCGGTTTGGCTCAGCGGTTAGAGCGTAGGCCTGCGGTCCTCAGAGACCCGGGTTCGGTTCCCGCTAAGGGCACGTACCTCGGTTGCAGTTTGTCCCCGGCCCTGGTCGGTTGTGCGGGTGGCAGCCACTCGATGTGTCCCTTTCACATCGATGTTTCTCTCTCTCTCTCTGTTCCTCTCTCTCCCTCCCACTCTACCTGAACAAAAAATGGAAAAATGTCCTTGGGTGAGGATAAAAATAAATAAATAAATAAATAAATCACAGTAACACATTAACAATAGCTAATAATAAAACAGAATTATAAGAACATACTGTAATAAAAGTTATGTAAATATGGTCCCTTTCTCTTTCAAAACACCGTATTTTGCTGTACTGCCCATTCTTGCTGTGATAATGTGAGATCATACAATGCCTCATTAAGTTAAGAACCTAACCTTTGCAGTTAAAGGAAGCCCTTTGCAGCTTCTTTGACACATGCAGTTGGACAGCATCACTGCTCTTGCAGTCTGGGCAATGACTGAGTGAAGTAAGCTGAACACAGGCACTGCATTACCACCACAGTCGGTCTGATACCTGAGAGGGCTACTAAGTACCTAGGGCGGGTAGAGTGCACACTGTGGCTAGGATGGACAAAGGGATGACACACGCCCCAGGCAGGATGGAGTGAGAGGGCTCAAGATTTTATCACACTACTCAGAACGTGGCACAATTTAAAATTGATGAATTATTTGTTTCTGGAAACTTCCACTTAATATTTTCAGACCATGGCTGACCACAAGTAACTGAGATAGCACAGGGTGAAACCAAGCGTGGGGTGGACTGCTGTACCACGGAAGACAGTAGCAAAGCATGGGTAAGAGACCAAGTCTCTTCTAATACTGGTATAGGGAACTCTTCTGTATCTGCTTTGGTTAAATAATTAAGATCCATTTCAAAATGTTTTATGTACATAGATCTAGGAAGATTATTTCTTCTATGAAGTTACATTGTAGCCCTGGCCAGTTTGGCTCAGCGGTTAGAGCATCCACCTGCGGTCCAGGGAGACCCGGGTTCGGTTCCCGCTAAGGGCACGTACCTCGGTTGCAGTTTGTCCCCGGCCCTGGTTGGGTCGTGCGGGTGGCAGCAACTCGATGTTTCCCTTTCACGTGGATGTTTCTCTCTCTCTTTTCCTCTCTCTCCCTCCCACTCTATCTGAACAACAACAACAAAAAAGTTACACTGTAACTTTTCTGGTGTTACACTTTTGTTTTCTGCCATTACACAAAAGGACAGTGAAGGTACCTGATCTTCTATGGGCATGACTAGAATGCCTCCAACTTTCAGTAATATTTTCATGTAGTTTTCATGGTCCTTCTGAACTCCGGCTCCGCAATAGATTCGATCATACTGATGACTGTCAGATGCTATCTGGAGGCAATTGCCAACCACAAATGCAGGTTCACAAAATTCAAATCTGCATAGAAAAACAAATATATTTCAATTCATTAAAACAAAAAAATTAGATGAAAAAAAATTTTAACATAATCCAATTCTTTGAAGTAGTGAAGTTACCAAAATTAATTCTAAGGATAAAATATTATTATGAAATTTGATTTAAATGTCATACTTATGAAGTTTAACGCTGATTAAATATATTATTTTTATTATAAACATGGTATAAACATTTTTAAAACATCAACCTATATTTTTGCCACACTGAAACCTCACTTAAGACTTAAAAATGAATATAATGAAAAGTCCATCACAACACCAATCTTGTGACACCACACAAATGATATATGATAAGGGTAAGAATCACAGAGAAAAAAAAAGACAAAAGGCTCCATCTTCCACTGTCCTTTCCAAAAAAGCCTGAGGGGCCATTGGACATGGGAAGGGCTGGAGAGTATTCATCTGTGAGATTTTGCTGCAATTAACAGGAGCAAACTTTGTCAGAAAGATACCAGTGTGACCATATACCCTTGCAACTACTAAGACGAGGGAGATTTTCCTAATAAATTTTAGCAGAACTATGTTGCAGGACTGGGACAGAGAGCAGAATGAACAGTAATTGTTTTACTGCTACCCTGGCCCCATGATCTCCCTGGGCAACAGAAGAAGGGAAGTGGTTTCAAAACAAAGGCATTTATGCTGGCCACTTGTTCCTGGTTACAGTGTTGGTTCATGGCATATGGAGTTGTGAGTTTATAAACTTTTCTAGTTAGACTTCTACTTTATTCCTTCATTTCTGACAAACCTGAAATAATCTCTAACATATAACATAATTACAATCTCAATGCACTGAAATGTAGTCATTTTAAAAATTAATTAATAAAATATCCTTTCACTTTTAACTTGATAAATGTTAATAGGATCACACAGCAAAATCAAGCTATCATTTAAGGATAAAGTAGTTTACATTAAAAGTTCCAGCACACAGTGAAACATGACACTGATTGAATCACAATCATTTATACTTTGTAAAATATATATATATATATATATATATCTCCTGTCCTTTGGTAATTAACAGACTTATGACACAGTAAGTTTCCATTAAAATACAGACACATTATGATCCCTGATAGTGAAAGAAGAATCTACCAGAATTACACCCTGTCTTCAATTTCCTGTCTTCTTGGTGGAGCGGGGTGGGAGTGGGATGGGAAGGGTTGATGGGTTGGGCGGGGGCAGTAAACTGTGTATACCCTATCATCTCTTCTGCATATCCCCACACTAAGATAGTCTATGCCCCGTTATTTCTTTTACTCTAACTTCCTCCTCACTGCTCACACCTGTCAGGTCTCCCTTCCACCATTTTGCTACCTACAGGGCAGGACAAATTCAAGCTCCTTGGAATGTCATGAGGGCTCTTTATGATTCTATTGTCAGGTTGTCCGTCCAGAATAATTTCCTGGCTCTGCACTCACCCATACATACTATGTTGAATTATTTGCTTCTAATTGCTTAGAGAAACTATTATAAAGTATTTTGAAACACTGTATCTGTGGACATGCTGTTCCTTTGATAAATGCCTACTATCCCTTAAAGATACAGTGCAAATATTAGCTTTGCAATGAAATCTTATCCAACTCTTTAATAGTACCTCTCATTCTTTCCACTTGCATTGCACACACAAGGTGTAAATTTACCTACATTAGGGATCATGTGTAATTTCTCTTTTATACTCAAGACTATGGTACAACCTATGACTGTATAAAATACGGCCAAAATATAATTTGTTGACTTTCAAATAATTAGATACTGTGGATCGGGTGGTTTAATCATTTTATCAAACTCACAATAAGCATTCTTTAAAAAGAAAAAGCCTGGCCGGTGTGGCTCGGTGGACTGAGCATCGTCCCTTGGACTGAGAGGTCCCAGTTCGATTCCTGGTGAGAGCACATGCCTGTGTTGCAGGCTCAATCCCTAGTACAGGGTGTGCAGAAGGCAGCCAATCTACGTATCTCTCTCAGATCAATGTTTCTATCTCTCTCTCCCTTCTTCTCTCTCTAAAAAAAATCAATTAAAAGAAAACATATTAAAAAAAAGTTAGATTATTTTCAATGAAGTCTATCTAAAAATCTTCATTCATTTTAAATAATTTACTTTTATAATAACTTAAGTCTGTCATAATTATCAGGATGTGAACAAAAAAATTTTAATAAAATTTTGAATTATTAAACACCTTTTTACCATTAAGTCTATTCAATAAACTTGGAAATAGTCCTATAGTTTTAAAAGCTTCCTACTATTTAAAAACATGTGATAGCTTATAAAAACTATCACCTAGAAAAACATAATTACAACTGAACAACTTACAATTAAAACTACTTCTCATACTAGTGATATTTTACACATTCTTGTCCCAGCAAAATGAATTAGCAAGAATTTAGTGCCTGATCTAAAATTAAATGTGACCCTGGTCAAGTTACTTTATACGAGTAATTAGTAAAATTCATTATGTCAAATACTACTTACTGGGCACCAGCTATGTATAATGACTGGAAATACAATGGAAAACATACATGCCCACATTTGTGGAAGAGACAAGTATCAAACTATCTATTTAAAGATTAATTAACAACTATGGTAAATATTTTAAAGGAAAGAAATATGATTCTATAAGACTGAGGATGAAAGAAAATTAACAGACCTGGGGAGGCAGAGAAAGATTCCCTGAGAAATGAGAAGCTATGATCTTAAAAATGAGACATGACGAACTAGAGCCACAAAATCCAAGAGAGGATCCACTAGCCCCATGTGCATACTAAGCCCTTCAAGTGTGGCTAGTCCATTCTGAAGTGTATTGTAAGAATAAAATTAACCTGGGATTTCAAAGATTCCATACAAAAAAGAAGAAAAATATCTCAACATTTATTTTATATTTATGTATATATTTATATATGATACATATTTCAACAGCCACATAAATTCCAGCAACTGCCCTTCTCCATATCACCTGTCAGCAGGAGCTGCAAAGACTGTCTCCTTAACACAGGCATCCCTTTGAAACATTCTCCTGGTCTCCTGCTGTCTGAAAATTTCTGCTGAATTAACTGTATCTTCATCACCTATTCCAGTCCTTGAAAAACATTTACTAAATAAGCAAACCATATAAAAAACATAAATGTTTTGTCAACTTTTCTACCAACTTTGAATATGAACCCAAAGCTGACAAATTTAAAATGCTAATCACAAAAAACTCAGAACTAGAAGAGAAAATTGCCCAGATAGATAGATAAATAAATTAATAAATGTTTATGGCACTGTCTGTGTCGACATGCTGGTTCTTGTTTTACGAAATTGGTTACTATAAATAACTGTAGTTTAATGTTACAAGATGCATGAGCTTCCCTCCCCCCACCCCAAAAAATGCCAAAAAAAAAAAAAGCAAAACTCAAATAGTAAAACAAACCCTTTCCTTTTATGAATAAATCAACTGGTCTATGTCACTGAAAGGCACTTTTTAGAAGCCATTCTTCAGATCTTAAATGAGCCACCCTTATTCTAAGAAACAACTTGATGTTTTCCCTTAAACACACATGAGAACAAGAATATTTGCTCTTATGTAGAAAGTATTATAAAGGATCATTAGAGAAAAATTAGATCTCTAAATTTATAAATAATTTCTATTAGTGCAAATGGAACATATTCATATGGGGTCTTTATACTTTTACTTAACATATTTATATTAATTTTCTTTACCAGAATATTCTAATTTGAAAGTTTAATTGAACTTGAGCCAACATTTCAAAAGGATTGAACTACTACTAGATACAAAATATTAAAACCTCAAGGACATAGTAAAACTGAGGAGAAAAGTGTAATATTTTTAAATGTTGGCACTAAAATATCTAGAACATAATAGCAAATTCACACACCAAATACATTACATAGTTAATACTACCAATTTAACAGTTATAAAAAACTCTGCCAGAGAGTATTCTATCTGGGGATTATATATTATACTTACAACTATGACCTTTTCCACTAAATACTACAAGAATCCTTCACATTAGTAAAGAAAACAACTTTCAAAATGCACATATTTACATTATTGTTTTCATATATAAATGGGCTATAGGTCACCTTTCCTAATAAAAAACATATAGATGACCTTTGTATTTCTGACTAGGTATACAGTTGAGGATACTACTTAGACATTTTGTATTCTGATACTAAAATTATTATTTTATAATAGTATCTCATATAAATTAATTCATATCAATTGAAATATTTTTTCAAAAAGCCTATAATGAAAATTTTCCAGGTAAATGTTTATGGATATGCTCATATCCATATCATATGTTTGTATTATATATATGAAGAACAAATTATTGCTTTAAGACATAGATGATGATTACCATTTATCAGGGTAAACTACAAATCCGATTAATTCTTCCAATGTAGAGAAGAAATATAAAGAAAACATTTTCTACCTTAGGCTTTTACTATCTTCTGAGTGCTGCAGCTTATCTAAGTTTCCAGAGACCTCTACAGGCAAAGGACATACTTTAAACCACAAATACATTTTCTGTATAATCTAGAAGACTATAGCAATAAACTAACTAGAAGTTTTCAGTTCATTACAAAACAGTACTACACTATTTATAGATTTACACATAAAATCTGAGCTAAAAATACTAAGAGAGAAAATCCAAATTCCACCTTTCACATCAACCACATACTACATGAAATAAAAAAATAAAATAATAAAAAATAGCAAGAGGTCTACCAAAATGCCACTTCCTATATGGTTATAATTCTACTCATAAAAGTATGGTTCACACATTCTTTCCCTAATTTTTATGTTTATTTAGGGGAGTTCATTAAAATTTTATGTCTTATTAAAAAGAAAAGCAGAAATCATTTTTATTCTTTAAAGAACATTTCCAAAACAAAGTTTCTCAGATACAGATGAGTCTTAAATTATACTAAATTATGTCTCCCAACAATGTTATCTATATAAAAAAAATAGTCCTGCAATGTGTGTAATAACTACAAATTCACTGACTTTAGACTTTTTATTGATCTCAATTTTAATGACTGCTTTTTAGACTCTCTTATGCAGAGAGGGAAAAAATATTTGATGTACTCTTACTAAATGTACACAGAAAATAATTTGAGAAAATAGAGAACACACATATATCTTGGTTTACATGAATACTTGCTCAAAATAACACCAGGATTCTAATCACTTACCTTAGCAGTGGTTTTCTTTACAGGTGCATGTTGGAATATCTTCATCTCGAGACGGACAGATGATTTCGTTCACAGCAGGGACCTTGCCAACTTGCCCATATAATTCTTTTGATAAGCTGCTAGGAGATCAGGGTGACCTAGCCTTGCCCTGCAGCTTCCCTCTTAGACGGATAGTCTAGGTCTAGGAGCTGACTGAGAGTAGAAAAAACAACATTCCCCTTCAATACACTGTTGAGGTGGGGCTGACAATTTGCACACCTAGTTTATCACGTGCCACAGGATGCTGTCATTGAAATTTTAGACTACTCTTTCAATGGAATCAAGAATTTCAAGGACATAGAAAAAAAATCCTACCTTGATCTCATACCTCATCCAAAACAAGCTGCCAAATAAATCACAGAAATCTTTTTTGTAAAACACTTTGTCAAAGTATACATTTTGAGTTATAAGAGCTATGACTATTTCATTACAATAGGATGAAATTTCAGAACTTTCCATTGGGAAGAAAACCCAGGGATATGTTAATCTTTTGATCTCCAAATGCTGTTAAACCATTCAAAACCTCTTACAATAAATAAACTGCTTGAATTTAAAAAATTTTAAAAACCAATGACTTTACCTTTTCAAGTGTTTCCCTTCCAAATGCATCAAACTCATCCCAGAATAACTCAAGCATTATGTAAATAAAGCAATGCGCTAAAAGTAAATACAGTAATTTTTCATTCAGTGAAGCTTTAAGAAAAATCAAAAACAACCTCTCACAATACCAAAGTGAAACTTCAAGTATTTCAACAATAATTTTTCTCCTAATAATGTGTTTGAAGCCGTTAAACTTTTCCCCATGCCATTTAACTGATTTTAAAATATGTAACTGACAGCTCTGAGGACTATTTTTAAGAATTTCTCTGTCCCACCATACGAATGTTTTTCATGGTTAAAAACTGTGTTTACAACTTGTAATAATTGTTATAAAACTACCATCTGAACATTTTTGGCATAAAAAATCTTCAAATTCTGTGAGAAATATTTTGAAATAATGTTAATATATATTTCTAGACAGCAAAACTACTTCCAGTGTACTATAGTTCTCTTACAGGCTAAGCAGGACTACTCTTGTGATAAAGCTGACAAAACAGAGAAGCATTTAATTTTTCCAATGCAAATCACATGAAAAATGAATACCTATCACTAAAAACAAAATTAGGACACTACACATTTCCATAAAGCAATTAAATCTCCTATAATAAAAGACTATACTGTCTTTGAATTTAATTTAAAAGTTACACCTCAACTAAATTTGAGGAACACATAGCCTCTTCCACTCATCTCTGCCCCCAATAGTAATTCACGCCATAGTCTCATTAATGAGCAGGGTAGGTGTGCTTTGGAATAAAAATGCTGTGGTACCTTTAACCCTGTAAACAGCACTCCTTAATTCTAATCTGAAGGACATAAATGATAAAACTTAAAGTGCTGCTTCAACTTTGCATATGGAGCTAAGTTGCTAGTCTGTAATTCACCAGTAGCAGCTTACTGTAGGGAAGAAATATTAGAATAAATCATGGTTTACACAGTCATACCTAAATCAGAACTAGTAAGACTGGCCTAGGTGAGGTTACAGGCTGTCTAGCTCTGCTTTCCCATTTGGGAAATGTGGACACCAATAGTCTCTAGGGCTGTGTACAACGCACTTAGAATGGTACATGGTATTTAATGAAGAAACAGTATGTATTAGGTGCTACTATTTTTATCATCTCATTACTGTTTTTAGTACTCAAAACGTGATTCATTTATATGACAAACTATATAAAAACAAATGCATTTAAATAGAAAGAAAATCTTCAATAAATCAGACTATGCTGTACTCATTTGACTACTGACATTAAAATACTTCTGAAATCCGCTACAGTATCCTTGGGAAGAGGGGTGCTGGGATCTACTGTCTTAGAGGGAAACAGCACTCCGCAAAGCATGCACTCCAGGAAGCCAAGTCCACTACATGCACATGTTTACATATTATATAAAGATATAGATGCAGCTATAAATAAATGCTATACCATTTCTAACTCATTTGCAAAGTATTTATAGGGTAA
This sequence comes from Molossus molossus, assembly GCF_014108415.1. Classification (NCBI taxonomy): domain Eukaryota; kingdom Metazoa; phylum Chordata; class Mammalia; order Chiroptera; family Molossidae; genus Molossus; species Molossus molossus. Next base: position 4,803,739 of record NW_023425351.1, on the reverse strand, counting down.
AGCTTTACAATTTAGGATCCTTTTACTGACTTAACTCTTCCAAGTAAACACAGCTGGAGAGATTCCTTTGCTTACTGCACATGCTCAAATACTGATTCATATAATTTGGCCTTTCCCAACTTCCTCCTTCCATTGTGAAAGACAAACACCTAAGAGCCTTTAAAACTTGGCCCAAAGGCTTCCCTAGACAAGAGAGAGCTAAACAAAGATTTTCTGGAGAGTTTGTGTGAAGAGTAGAGTGGGGGTCAGCGAACTGTGGGTAACGGTCAAATCCCACCTGCTGCTTGTTGTTATAAAGTGTCCATCTAGATACCCTGGACCACCACCAAGATGAACAAGAGTGTCTTGGGGCAAATCAAGCCTGAAACATTGATGGAGGCAAAAATGACAAAACTGAAGCGGTCCCACTTCATGACATCATGAGAAGGCAGGGTTCTTTGGAAGAGACAATAATGCTGGGAAAAATAAAAGCAAGAACAAGACTAAATATGAGATGTACTGACTCTACAAATAAGCCATAGGAATGAGTCTACAGGAACTGAGCAGGGCTATTTATAAGAGGACATTGAGACATCAGTCATTCAAAGGGTCATCAGGAGTCAGAGCCAACTCAATGGCACATAACAAAGATAACACCCCTGTGCCCATTTGTCTGCACAGCGTCTACGACTGCTTTTCCCTGTAACAGCAGAGTTGAACTGCAACAGAGATAATTTAGCCCAGGAAACCTAAAATACTTACTACCTGGTCCTTTACTGGGAAAGTTTGCCAATGTTTTAGAGGACACCTAAAATCAAATGTCAGTTTTATAGTAAAGGCATTTCAGTGAATCTGGGGTTACCTTAGGTGTAGCAAAGGAATAAACCATACAAGAGGACTCCCCCATCCCTCCCATCTCCAAGTTACAGTAAATTCAGAGTGGCTTCTCCAAATTATTTCATCTGCTGATACAGGTCTAAGACATAGAAAAAAGTCTGAAAATACATGCATTATAAAGTTACTTGTTCCTAAAAGAAAAACTACTACTTTCAAGACTCAGGAACCAAGATTGCTTTATGAAGCACACACACAAACACACATTTGTATCTTTTAAAAAGTCATCTGACATTATATAGTCTAATGTTGAGTAGTTTATCGATTTTTTTCTCACCCACTATATTTGGAAGTTCACTATGGACTCCAAAAATATATGTAAGAAAACTTTAAAGACTTAGTTTAAATCATAAAATCCTAAGTGACATGGCAATACTTTCGAAAAAGGAAAAGACAGCATAAACAGGACTGGAAGACTATTATGTGTGAGCTCTCTGTTCTCCCTGTAGTTCATGTAATCCAAGAGAATCTGGTACTAAGGAAGGCAGAAAGAGCAACCAATATTCCTGGGTTATTTTAATATTTTTTAAATTAAAATATGTATTTTAATGACCTATACACAATTAAATATAATGAAACTGCTTAGAAATGGAATTTTTAAAATCATTTTGCATGGCAAGTTTCTTTTTAATTAATGTAAGAATTATTATCCACAAACACCAAGAAAAATTACTAGGCAATCATCAAACACAAAAAGAAAACTACTATATCTTTTTAATTTCTGTCACTAAAAAGCAAGTGATATAAAAAGACAAAAAAAAGCCAATGAATGACTCAGAAACTCTGATTATTTCATTTCCAACCACTCACTACTTTATGCAAAATGAAATATTTTCCCAGTACCCACTATTCTTTGTAAGCAACATACTTCTACAATCTGAAACATATAACTAACATTTCAGAATACTACTTGAAAAACAGAATAGATAATATTTCCAGAACTAATTTTTTCAGACTAGTTTATTAATGTAAGAATCAGTTTTAAAAATCAGTTGCAACACTTCAGAAACAACTCTATTATATAATCTTATTAGTTATTTAAATTAAAATAACTAGACCTTTAAAAATAAGAAACACTGAGATCAGTCACATCACCATATTTTATGATTCATCATTTTATGAATGACAAAGCTCTATAATGCAACAATATCAAATACAGCCAAGGAAATCTGATCATTTTACAGTAACATGAAAACAATTTTAGAAAATTTTAAAAAACTGAAACCCTAAAATACATATAGTCTTCAAACTTATCTCTATTACAGAGCATTTAATATTTCAGTTACATCAACATAATAAAATGCTTTAAATAATGACATTTTTCATGGTGTCCTAGGGCCACGGCCACTTGTCAGCAATAAAATTGAGCTCTAAAGACACTTGTATAGAGGTGATTCAAAATACTTCCTTGAGTTTGTTCTGCTTGATTAGTAACTGAATCAGCTGTGCCATCATGTATTGAAACATAAAATGCATTATTACTGTCTCACATATATATAAAAGACCTTATAATATATAGACCTTAAACATCTACTTTTACTAACACTACTAATTTATATGTTCTAAATTCAAATGTATTCAAAATGTCCTTATGTATATATAGTTTCCACATCAAAACAAAAACTTAAAACAATAGAAGTTCAATTAAGTTTAATGGAATTCTATAGTTCCACTAAATATAAAAAATATTTATATCCACATCTTAAGACATAAGTATAAAAGGATGCTAAATTTGAACCCCAATTTCTTATAAAATTATTTGAGATAAAACTATTTTATTTCTATCAATATGATACTCAATAGAATATGAACCAACACAGTAAGCACTTGAAAAATAATTCAATATATGAATTAAGTGTTAATTACTTATAAAGACAAACATCAGTAAGCTAAAGGATAGCATTCAGCATACTGATGCAAAAAATGCAAGTGGCTTGCTCAAAGCCATTGAATTAATTATAGATAAAATAAATTCTGAGCATTTCCAAATTCTTCCAAGCTTGCCTGACTGAGGTCTTCAATAACCCAGTTGCAATCATACCTAAGTAGACACAAAACCTCCCCTTCCCTCTACAACACTGAGGGTTTTACTGCAGAGTATCTGTTTTTCAACCAATCAAGTGCCTCTTGCCAAATACAAAGTGGCAATGGCAAAGGCAAAGGGGAATAAAAGACAAAAGACAAGGGGTGGGGGGAGAATGGGCAGAGAAAGGGAGAAGAAAACTACACCCAGCAGACATCCATCCATAGCACCTCCTTGGCTTCCTTCTTAGCACGTCCCCAGGCCTAAGCTCTCTAGAAAAAAGCTCCCATCTCTGATCTGGACTCCAAGTTTCTCACCAACACGGCCAGGGCCTAGAGATGACTGAGAAAGGCTTTTACTCCCAACAAGTCGAGTTGGAACTCTGAATGGTTTTACATTAAAACTTAGTTGTATAAAATGAAGTTGCAAGCTTGTGATTCCTATCCTTATAATGTGTTCTTTGAAAATATGACTAGTTGAGAGAGATAAATGCCCTCCAAATTTTACATAATTTCAGAGTTCATAGACTTTAGCATAAGAAGCCCTTGTTCCATAGTATTATCATTGCTGAATTTTAGAAATATCACACACCAAAGAGACTTCCCTGCCAGCTGAAAAACCACAAACACTGCAGTTATTTCTTCGAAGGGAAAGCAGGAGTTCAAAGCGATGGTTTTATAAACAAATTTCTCAAACACTACCCTATCAAAGATATATCAATGTATTTCTATTATAATGTCCTATAGATATATTACAAAATAACTGAATATTTTTTAAGAAAGTCCTTGTATGCTAACAGTATTATCCTTACGTTACAAATAAAGAGGGGAGAACTACTGAATT